>NC_083616.1:7118857-8538857 GCF_963584025.1 Labrus mixtus | reverse complement strand
TGAGAGCGCAGGAACGAGGCTGATGTCTGCTCCTCAAATGGAAGGAAGCAGCGCGTTCACAGTTCATTACCACTTCCCTCCACTCGCTAATCACAACGCAAAGCACCACAACGTGTCAACGGGGAAGTGTTTTCATTTTTACTGAGAATACAGAGATGCGTGTCTGCTTTTGCGTGCGAGTGTGTGAAGGAAGGCGTGGGTTAAAAAAAAGTATACATGTGTGTGTGTAGCTGTGCGAGGGTGTAGACAGTGTGTGGTTAGACGATTGTGTCTGCGCTTGCATGCAAGTGTGCAGCAGTGTATGACTATGAGTTTCATGTTGTGTGCATTTGTCTTCGAACACATTTCGATCCTGTCAAACCATTCACACAATCGAATGACACCAAAACATTCAACTGAAAATTGGCCTGTCAAGTCGAGAGCTTAATGGAGTTATGTGAATTAGATCAAGCATTTAGAACTTTTGATCATCAAGGGGGGAAAAAGCTGATGAAAAAACATAGAGATACTGTATTCTCCACAATTCTGGAGAAGATATACCGTATATGTTTCCAGTGGTATTCTAAAGTTTACTTGTTCTACAATTATCCTCCAGGACAATATAAGTATCTGGACCCCTATGACACAATCAGCATCCATCCTGAGAGCTAACTGGTTGAGAGCCTTCAGTTGTCTCACACTTCAGACAGGCAGCAGCAGGAGGAGGAGGAGCCCAGGGAGGACACAACTCATTTATGTCTTTCTCTGGGCTAACTCTGGTTATTAGCTGGAATCAAATGATCCAACATTTCTTCTTGTGCCACAGGCAGGCCCAACATGAGAGAGCGAGAGAGAGAGAGAGAGAGAGAGAGACAGCGCGGGAGAGCAGACAGGAGAAAGTGAAAGCAAAAACAGAAAGATCTACAAACTTCTATTAGAGGAATCTGACGCATAATGGAGGGGAAAGTACTTTTCAACTCAGATTCAACCTGTTAAGATGTCGACTGATTAATTCCAACAGACCTTGTGACTGATACTTGCATTGTTTTTTTATAAAGGCCTCCATATAGACTGGAAAAACACAGCAAAATATAAAGAATGAAAATTAGAGCAAAAGGTAATTTACTGGACTCTCTCTTTAAATAAAATGAAACGATTAACCCCAAGTATAAAGGCCTGCCAAGGGAAGAAACTCTGTCGACAGTAATGTTCAATTTGGAAAACAGTCCTGAAGAAAGAGTCCACAGGCATGCTGCAGCTTGGTTGTGCAAAGGCACAACAGTGCTTTGAGCTCTACATGAAGTAATTTAAAGGGCAACAACCTCAGAAAATTGTAGAATAAAAAGAGTTCATTTGATTTCTCGGTATGTTTACATGCACAGTTAAGTTGAGCTAAGGTTACAGCTCGATAAGGCATATTAATTGGAATAATGTCTCCGTTCCAGTATACATGCACCAAGGGAGAATCAATTTGGTGATGAAGAAAGGTCTGACTCTGCTACTGTAGGTTGCAATAGACCCCCTTTCAGCTGGTTTCTATTGGACCTCCATCCACTTGACCTTGCTTAACAAGTTAGCAAAAGGCAAAGTGGTGGTTGTATGTCGAACAGTACAAACATGGACAAGCGCATTTAGCACATACTCTACACTTTACTTTTGGTTTAAATGCGATGCACGCTTTCCCTCTAGCTTATGGGGATATCTAAAGGCAGACAACAACTCGACTTCTGCTATGCTACGTATTTGTGCTGTTTGACTTCTGGAGCTAAACCAGGCACAGGGATTGTGGAGCATGCGCTGAAAGCATAGTCCAGTTTGAGTCAATATTGAGGTGTATAGTGCAAGAGCTAACTACATTATCTTGGTGCGTTAGTCCGCCTCGAGAAATTCGATTTAGTACCATTTCAGTTCAACTAACATATTTAAATGCATTTTAAAAGTCCAGTTTAAGTGGGACTGACACAATAAATTGACTTTTTCTAACTGCATTTCAACATACTGACTGGATTTCATACAGTAACCTGACTACTGCCATGCTATAATTTTTTTAGGAGGAAAACAAATTCCACCTCAGTAACAGCATACCAGCATACTCCATACTTATTTTGTGTCTAAACAATGCAGTGCTCAGTTTGTGCATTCCAATCTGCTGTTTGAGTGTTACAAAAGAGGTCAGATTGGAATCAAAGCCACCTTCACATTTTGTTCCTTGTCATTTGTGCATTTTTTGTTTTTCCCCATTCGACAGTGTCAACTACTATGGCGAGTCAGCTAATTTGCCCTCCACGGTAGTTTTTCAGCCTCCCAACACCCCCCTCGCTCTCTGGCAGTTTGAGCAGCATCCTCAGTGAGCGCTGGCCCTCATTACTCTCTACTGTGTCTTTTGGCCTTAAGGCTGCGCTCTCTTGTCCTTCATTCCCCAGTCCTGGTTCTCCCTGTCGAGCTGTGGGCGTCAGCCTTATCTCACTGGTCCACAAAGCTCCTTTGGATGTGTGCTGCTATCCACTCGCAGCACGTTGTTCCCAATCAACTCTTTTCCACGTCGGTTAAGGCAGAACATTGTGCCAACTTGCCCCCACAATTAGGACGGGAAAGACTTTGACTGTGAGAGGTTCAGGCAAACAACAGTTCTATACATAGATGGTGTCATTTTTATTTTAGCCACCACTAACCTGCTCTACCTGATTGAGATGTTAAAGATAAATTGATCATAATGAGATTATTGAGACCCGACGATGACACGACATGAACTATGACACATTCAATGCAGCTAATAAAAGCTAAATGTCATATTTTTTCACATTATGACAAAAGTTAAGAAACCGGTACAAAGACATGGCTTTGGGCTCGGGGTTGTGTACAAATAAATGAAACGCTGAGAGAAAATCAATTTCCTGCAGCATATGCAGTCTGCACATCATCGTAGCTGCTGCAAGAAGCTCGCAGCTAAGTCATATTTGTGATAAACACAGTGTTACAAATTTAATATGGACACATACAGTAAATAGACAAATAAATTCTCTCACAAGTTAATCTGCATTTTGCTAGGTCATTTCAGATTTGGCATTCAGCCCCCTCGATCCAATTTACAGAGAATGTCTAGTGTCAGAGAGAAGGGGAATTTATTCCGAGCCAATAAAAAACAGCCGCTTGGCGAAAATCACCATGGGCAAGTCATTAAAAGTGGGAGAGGAGCTGGGTGTGTGGAAATGGCTCATCGGCTCCCCGGGTGCTACTCACAACAAGAGACCTGGACATGTAGACCGAGGACCTGATGAATTGAGCCATAAAGGTGATTGGCTCAAATGAAAGTCTGCGCCTGTGAGGCAAAACACATCCGTTTGATTTGAATACATCACCGTGGCGAAAGGGGCGACATGCTCAACCTGGAAGAAAATGATACATGGGCATAAACAGGAGATTTGCACAGGGGCTCAGTGTGAATTCCAACATCAAACCTTGCTGGGGAGTGAGACACACCGAGCCTGTGGGATACATAAGCCTTCATTACCGCGCTGCTACTCGTTGTCAGGTTACGAATGCAGGGCCTCGGGTGCAATGTGTGATTGTGGAGCAGCGGCTGCCTGCTAATTACCAACCTAGGCAACACGCGGCCATTAAAAACGCAACCCCGAGTGTCTGCTGAGCTAATTTGTCTAATTACATCTTTGTAACTTATGAAAAGACCTAACATTACCCTGAAGGCACGCTTTAGGAGGAGAAGCTGCGTAGATGGCAAATGAAAACTTTGCTGTCTTACTACAGCTCCGATAGCTGCGAGGCGTTTGGAGTACGGGAAATATTTGGGAGGGGTAGGTGGCGGTGGCTGATGCTGAACTATTTCTATATCCCCGAGATTCCTCTCCCATGGGACAGCCACCCACATCCAGCCGCCTTGTTTATTTTTCTCATCATTAATGTGGCATTTTTTTCAGAATTGTATCAGCAAAACCAATATTTGGTGCCAGTTATGAGACACGAAGGCTCCCAGTCAGTGTAATAGATTGTGACTGAGCCGTCACAGCGATGAGGGCCTATGGCAGCTCTGCTAACAAGCATCTCTAACGGGAGGAGGAAAGGGGGAGAGGGGCGGGCCCTTTCCTGACATGTGTCGCTTTACCGAAATTTGAAAAACCTTAAACTAAAGAAAATGTTCCAATTATAGTGATTGTGAAATGTGAATGTGTTTCCGAGTTGAGCGTTGTGTTTGGGAACAACTTGCATTCAAAGCATCTGGGTCACATCTCGCATATGCTGTTGAGCGAATCAAATCACTGTGTTTGTTAGTTAATAACTTAGACGCTCCATCATATCACCTCAGCCTGAATGACAGCGACGAAACGGAGCGTCTTAAATCAGAGATGATCAGAGATAAAGAGAGTGATCATGGCAGACTGAGTCAGAAAAAGAACAGACACCATGATGCCATCTTCCTTCCTTCTTCCTCTGCTCAACAATGACAACGGCTGGTACACTGCGATAACATCTCTGAGTTTCGGCTTAGAGACTCCCATGAGCCGGGGAACTCAGTTATTTTTGGGGCAGAATCTCCTGCGTACGTGGGGCCAGGCTCATCTTTCAGCCCCTGCTTTACTTCCTCCTCTGCAGTCCCACGTGGCTGACTGTAATGGGGCCCGGTGCCAGCCGTCCACCAACACACTGCCAAATGTATTTGGCATGTTTGAGGTTTCAATGATCAACCATGGAAGAAAAAATAGAACTAGTGTACGTCTACATGCACTTGTGAGCTAACCTTGTAGGTTTCAAATTGTTATTGTTAGATAAGATCCAAAAAGCGTTGACCTGGTTTGACAGAAGTTATAATCCTACTTGAGGAATCTCTGTCTCAAATTTGCAATCAGAAAAAAAACCAATGCCAGTGTGGTTTTGCACTGCGTCAGCGTTGACTCAACCCACTCATTTGTGGAGAGCGTGGTGCAATCAGGCCCAGCCAGAGATGTGTCAACTGAAACCTAGACACGACCTCAGAGATCTGATGAGGCTTGGTATCGTTTCTACTTTTCGCTCGCCTCGCCTCAACTCTCTCACTGCCTCTCTTACCCTCTTTTTTTTTTTTTTCTAATCAGGTGAGATCTTATCAGGCCCCTTCTGTCAGTAACCGCTATCGGTTGTGAAATTTCAGAAGGCAGAGCGTGTGGGAACCACAGTATCAGTTGTGCTCATCTCGCCCGGCACCTTTACAGACACACGGGCGGTTTATGAAAAGGCGAGAAAAGATTCACAAAGAGCATATCGGAGGCCATTTTTTTTTTAAACACAAACTGACAGTGGAAATATTTCATACAATGTTCAACCTGTTTTTCTCTGTTTCATCCCTTTCCTTTGCTTGTTTTGTTCCTATACGAGCGCTCTGCTTGTTGTTGCTGTTTGCGAGATCATTTTACAACATTGTGAAATAACATTCGGTGAGAGGCCTCCTTTTGCATGAATCTTCTGTACTGATATGGAACAGAAATGTGAGATGAGATAGTCTGCTGGCTTAGAAATCTTTATCAATCAGCCCATTCTAAGCCATGAATACAAACACCTGAAGGACAAAAACAGAGCTGAATGATGGCTTCTCCCTGTGGGCTCACATTATGAGCACTAAAGCACCGTCCTATTCTTCCTGGAGCTAAACCAATGCTCTACATTCAATATCACCATCAAAGTTAATTCTTTGCACATACAATCGAGCTGACTTATTGAATTTCAGGTTCTGAAAAAATACAACACGAGCTCCCAGCATGGATGCTCACGAACACAAAGTAATCCCCTGGTCTCTCCGGAGATTCACTCTCCCAGTGAGCAGGAAGGTAATCCAGCTGAGAAGAGGGGTTTTGATCAAAAACGTCAAATCGCAGCATGAGCTGCTAAAGTGTGCATGGGGAAAAGAACGGGTTGAAACTTGTTCAAATGAGAGCAGTTAAACAAGTGAGAAAGATTTGTAAAACAAAAATCAATGAACGAGTCCTGTGCTTTGGAAGACATCATTAGTAGTCAAATGAATCAGGGTTTTCTTTAAAACAGAAACGATGGCATTAGACTGCGTTAGCTTCAGCATTATTCACCTTACACACAAAGAGAGGGAGGAGTGAAGCCACAGCATCTTTCTGTTTCTTTATTGGGGCTGTTTTGAATTCTTGTATACTCAGCATTTATATTCCCATACTGTTGGTGTTTATTATATTTTTTTAAATATATTTTTTGAGAATATTTTGTGACAGGACCGCTGAAAAGGGAAAGGAACAGCTCAGAGGGGAGAGCATCAAAGGTCCGAGGCCAGACTCGAACCCACGGCCTCCACGACATGGACCACAGCCCCTATACATGGGCCGCATGACACAACACCAGGCCACTGGCTCCCCTGTGCTGGGCAGCTTTACATCACATTCTATCTTTATTACAGTTCCCTTCCCATATCAGAGAAAAACAGCGGACAAGACGTGTATTCATCCAGTCTCAAACTGTGACAGTGGTTGCTGTGACAACCCCATAATCCCCGGAACAGTAACAATGTTGGCCTTCCTGATTCACAGGATTTTTGCGAACGGCGAAGGGATTGTTTGCGATTAGAGAGAGACAACGACTTTCAAGTACTAATTTCTAATAGGTGATCTGTTCTTGTCCTCCGGATTCCTTGAGGTGCTGCCATCTCTTTTTCTTTCCTCCTTCCAAATGCATTAGCATAGCTAGCAGTGCGGGGGCGTCGGTGGCTCCATCAGTAATGTCATGGGCACTTTAACATGATGAAGCACGCCGCGGCCCCGCTGGCATGAATAATTCACATTACCACGCGCCCAGAGAGAGAGAGCGAGAGAGAGAGAGAGAGAGAGAGGGACTGACTTTGCTACAATGAATTGTTGGAACAGATGTGTGATTTTTGGGGCGCGCGGGCCTCTGTTTTGGGTGAGCGAGCAATTTTAATTCAATTTGATATTTGTCTTTTTAAAGTGAGGTGAGACCTTGAGCTGGGCTGGGGAGAATGAATGCAGGAGGATCAGATGAAGGAGCTGTGGTTATGTGGTGGGAGGGGGGGGGGGGGGGGGGAGGGGCGGAGGTCCTTCTCACTATCCATCACAGTGGCACTTCAATGATTGTCAAATAAGTAGCCCTGTCCAAACCCATCTTTTATCATTATATATGAATGAATCTATCTGGGGATCACATCATCCAGCACATGGGAGGGCTCTGCTCATATACATGATCGGGAGAGGATATGGAAATGGATACATGATAGCAGAACGGCTTGGATGAGGAGATGGATTCACATCGCTGGCTCGGAGAATGGACCGCTATGTGATCGGAGCACTTTGTCTATTCTGTCAGACTTTGACATAGGAAATGTACAAGCTACTGCTCCCCATACCATGCAGGCACAGTCTCCGGGAACTTAAAGCAACACATTATTTCTTGTTTTCTAATACTAGCTATTAAAGCAGCACTGACAAATCTCTCTCTGTGCGAAACACGTTCCATTAAAAGTCTTGGAAAAACTTAACACAATATTTTTCATGCTTCGGATGCTTTGAGGTTTAGGCAGTTTAACACATCATACCTCGAGGCTCTTGGCTCCAAAGCTGACGTGAGAACTTTAACGTAAATAATTCAGCAAAGGTGGGTGAGAACTCGTGGCACTGGATTAAGGAGAGGAAAGCTGCTCTCAATCCATTTCCAAATTGTCACGGGGCCTTCTAAGAGGCAAAACAAACCCACCTTAATCTCTGCTAATCATACTTAAGCATGAATGTTTCATGTGGAAATGCCTGGTTACAATTTAGAGGCTTTTGCTCATTCCTGGGGTAACCCTGTTAAAATCCAGAAATCCTTTTGGCCACAACAAAGAGGAAATGTGATGTAGAGACATCAGATGCGGTGCGGTGCGCACAGCATGTAAGTGGGAGGAAGCAGAATCCCACATTACAGACACCATGTTTGTTGACTACATGAAACACTGAAGATAATGAATTCAGGCTGCCAAATTTCAAGATGTGCCAAAAGATAAAGCTGTTATCAACAAGGAAAAATAAAAAAACAGGAACGATAACATCAGTGATTGGTTGTGATTAACATCAGACTTCTAACTCGTGTCTCAGAAATTCAAATTGCAATCCTGATGTTGGCAATGCCGGGGACCAACCTAATATTATTATTATTCAAGACGGAGCATAACCCAGCGGCGGGATGATTACATTTGACTTGCAATGATCCCACCCTCCTGCATTAGAAAACAACAGCTTGGAAAAACTAATAGACGTATTCCCCAAAGTGGCTTTGTTACTCCCGACTTGCTTTAAAACAAATCTCATCACGGCGGTGAAAAATGTTTTGATTTCTCCTGCATTTAGAGAAGTGAGATAAAAGTCCAACCCATCTGTCCCTCAACTTCGTGGGGTGCAGTGTGGCGCAGGGAAGGATGTATCACATGCAGCATGGGAAAGTGCATCTGCATCCGCCACACTGCTCCCACTCGCATCATTATCCTCATTGCCTATCACTTCCCCAGCTGAGCCCCTTTTGGAAACGGGTGCTGACACTTCGTCGGCAGGTAAACACCTTTAAAAGGATCTGACACCCTGTAATGGAAGAAAAAAACACTTCTGTATTGTTCGGGACCCCTGGCGCTGTGCTGGGCTTATGCAGGAGTAAGCCATTGTCTGGTGTCACCTAATTGGATCAAGTTTGTGTGCAGAACAGATGCTTACGGCTGGCAGAGGTAAACACTGGACCAAAAGATGCCAGGGCTGAAATTGCTTTGAAAATCGTTTCCGCCTACATGGAACGAATAGCAGAGAAAAATACAGTATAAAAGAACATTTGTGGCTCGCTGTGGAAAGTAATAAACACTTTCCCTTTGGTGTGGATTCAAAAAGGGTCCCATTTTTCTTTTGTTCAGCTAAGAGGCCCGGCTATGCATGTGTGAAAGGGAATGTGTGTCGATTCAGAACGAGGCCAGGGCAGTTACCAGTGCTCATTGCCCAAGTGATGATCCTTAGCAAAGGAGAAATTATACCTGGGAAGTCGAGTACTGCTGATCTAATTAAAAGAGCTGGTGAAAGGTGTCATCAGGGTCTGACAGTCTAAAGCCCTGAGTGTTTCCTACTTAAAGTGAGCTGCCGGAAAGTAAGAAACAACTACATAAACAAAGAGATGAAGAGAGACACAGTGAGACAAGGAAGCACTATTTCCAATCAAGCATCTGCCTCGCCTCGACACAGCTCGATTTAACCTTGAAGAGTAATGAGATCTGACTTGCTTAAATGTTAGCATTCTTAAATCATCAGGAAGTGCCTCCAAGGAGCCGATAATCACTGTGCCAAATTGCTGCGCTCGCTAATTTCATTTCTCCCAAGCATTTGCTCGCAGTTAGTGTCGATTATTCAAGAACAGGCATTTAATGCTGCCAGGTCCCAGGGGTGTTACATTAAAATGTAATAACTTGCAACATAAATGAAAACAAAAACCATTACTTTCTTCCCCCAACAAATTTCTTCCCTCCTCCCTTTTTCCGACGCCACCTCGTTCCCTCCTTCCCTCCTCAATCTCTCTCCACTCCCTCCCTCCATGGTGGGAGTTCGAATCTAATTCTCAGCCCATCTGGCAGGCGTAATGAAGGCGGGCCGGGCTTGTGGTGCCCTGCTGCCACGGCTCGGTGGAGCAGGAGGCTAGCTGGCAGATTGGGCCGAGATGAGTGGTGGGGAGTCGGGGAACCTGCTGGGTGAGTAAGCCGGCCCAGTTAATCTCCCATGTGCCCCAGTGTGATCGGGGCCAAGGCCAACCTCACGCTGAGGTCACAGTGGATGCGGTCTGGAGAGAGGATGGTAGTGGGCAGGAATACTGCGAGCGAGTCTGGCATTCATTTACATTTCTTGGCATTTGGACGACTCTTCTATCCAAAGAGACTTTCAACGAGTGAAACAGTAAAATTAACTTCTTCTCGCTCTAAGTGGGTGTGCAGTGGGGTCACAGGATGCTGTGCATTGTTTGACTTGGCAGCCATGAGGCACATAAAGGATTGGAACACAGCAGGTAAGAAACGGCATATATGTTTATATTTATCATGGGCACTCTTTACGATTTCTGTAATGGTACGGTGAACATTATTTCTATCCTCACAATTTGACAACAGGTCCAATTGTGTTAAACGTATGGAAGAATAAAGAAATAGTCAAACAGGTAGATTCATCCTGTCCAGGTGCAGCCTCAGAGGAAACAAAAGACAAATAGACTTAGCACCATCTGGCAGAGGCAGAAGTACATGAGGATTTACATATGGTCAAACATGGCAAATACAATTGTGAGTTAGGGCTGCACTACACATTTAAAGGGACAGTACAGCAACACAACAGTGTATATCTTTATTGAAACATTCAGTTTCAAGGAAAATGTGTGTTTGACTTAAATATAATTGGTATACAAACAAAAAACTGCACTTTTAAGTAATGGGAATTTGAAATGCTTCAATAATACTGTTACATTTTTTAAAATATATATTCAAATGTGTCTCCTAGGACTGCTGAATCCCCCCTGATGGAGCCAGGAACAGCTAGTGGGAGAGTGCCACTGCCAGACACTGGAAAGCCCATGCAATTATGATTAAGCTCCTTTATCTAAACACAAACTCCTCTCAGATCGCTGAAATCTGCCTGCCGTGTGAGAAGGCACGTAGGGGGGAAGTGGCAAAGCAGCCAAAAACCACAGGCCTTTATGTTTATGTATCTCGGTAGCTGTGCATGAGTGTATCAATGGCTGTGTACACGTTGCTCAGACCTGAATTACTTTAAAGTTACTATAAAGCTAGCACCTTAATGCTAGTTGAGCAAATGATAAGAAACCTCCAACTGCTTGGAGCCTCTGTTTGCCCACAAGGTAAAACCCCAGCATGTGCAGGGCGTCAGAGAGGCATGGCAGCCACAACTGAATCTTCTCAGGGTCAGAGAGGCATGGGAAAGAGCAAAAGAAGAACAGAAATTAGATAGGTGGTGAGAAAACAGAACAACTTAACAGGAAGCTCGACTGACAAAAACAGCAGGTTTCCCTAAGCTGTGCTCCGGCCTCTGGAGAAACCACAACACTGTCATTAACAGTTACTCTCCTCATAAACACAGCAGCATCAGCTGGAGGTATAATTGCCCCTGCTTCTCCTGTAATCTTATACCTTACCTGCTGTTACTGTCAGACACCTTCTCCACTGAGAGAGACAGAGAGACAGCGAGCAGGAGAGATATGAGGAAGGGGGGGGGGGGGGGGGGGGGGGGGGGGTGAATATATGTCTGGTGCGATTGGAGGCAGGGAAGGTGTTGCCTGTGTGCTGTCAGGTACAAGGTAAGGGAAGTAAAAAGGCGGGTGAAGAGAGAGAAAGGAAAGGGAGAAAAAACACATGCCAGGAAATCAAATGAGCGAATGTTGCTTACTGAAATCCCATGAGCAAGGCTCAGGGGCTCGGATGGAGGGAAATCGTGTTCTTTTTCGTTGAGTGATTAGAAGACGAGTGGCAGAACATGACCTACTTAGTAGAACTTTTTTGTACACGTTTTGGAAAAGGTACTTATGCGGATAGAGTTAGAGAGGAGGGTGGGGGCTTTAACCCTAATAGATTCATAGAAACATTACAGATAGCAGGAATAATTGCCAGGGGGTGTTTGTGAATATGGAATAAAGTCTCTTCATCTCTTGACCTCTGAAACTCAAACAAGGGCTCACACTCTTCCTCTCTGCTCTGACTCTGCAGCCAAGCAGCACAGATGGATGTGTTTGATTCTACAGATATGCAAGGTTAAAATGCAAAACAAAGTATGAATTAAACATCATCTGACACCCTCGAAAGGCTACAAAAGGAGGTTTTAGTATACCTTTAAAATTTGCCCAGAGAGTGTGGTGGTGGGAGGTGTGAATTATTGAAACCTGCTTTTTTCCAAATCTGTGTGTGAAAAAGGCAAAGCGTTTTTTCCTTTCTCTGCCCTGTTAGAATCCCATCCTAGAAATCCACCGAGGCCATGAAAAAGGAACTCTTTAGCTTTGCAGTAGAAATGGGCCTGCCTCTGGCTCCTCTTAATTTCAGGCTTTGTTTGTGCAGTGTCGGGGAGCTCTTGTGGGTTTGCGGGAGACCCGCAGGCCTTTTGTCTCATCACTAGAGGTGGTTGCTGCTTGGTGCCTGAAGCGATCTGTTGGCATACACCTTTTGTTCCAACTCTCCATGCGAGATTTGGTCACAGGTCGCACATTACAGGAAACGCAGCCAGCACAGGTACACTGCTGTTTGCTAGAGCTCAGGAGAGGCCTGCTCTGAATCTACTTCTTCTTCAGTCAGAGAAACTATCCTGATTTGTGAAGAAGGCGTGTTGGAGACGTGTTTAGAGATGAAATGTCTTCCAAACTATGCTCTCATTTTATTTAATACATCAGGGCCCAAACTAAAATGGCTTCCTCTGGATTTCTTGAACATCGGCCATGCTGCAATGCCTGCTTCTTTAAATGGCACAGACTAATATTACACTTATGGCACTGAATTAATAAGCTGCAGCATGATAAATCTCTATGATTTATTATGTCCCTCCAGTGTATAATCAGGCTGAATGAGAGGTAGAGAGAGAGAGAGAGTCAGGTGGAGGGAGGGTGAAAGAGACAGAGACATGGCTGGGCCTGAATTGAGACACAATAGACCAGTCCCTTCCTCTGCACAGCTGAAGGGTCAGGCTTACATAGCTTTCAATGGGAAGTGTGAAACAGCCAGACTCAGAAATCAGTGGGTGTTGTGTTAAGCAGAAGGAAAGAGATTAAAAAACCCAAAAAGTTCATCGTGCAGCCTGCCGTGAAATGTGACATATGGAACTGCCAAAACAGAACAAGCAGAAGTTCGTTCCCCCCAAAACGGTCTACTTCTTTTGGAAGCATGAATCCCCCCATAAGGACGCTTTATGAGAATATCACACCTCTATGGACGTCTCATCCCACAATCCACAGGAGGCTCTCTCTCCCTCCTGCTAGCTTCTGGTGGGCTGCCATCATTTTCATTCCCTGTTCCCAGATAGATGTTTGTAATTGGAGCTCTAATTTATGATCGGGCCTTGGTGCGGGATAATGATATGGAGCATTGTAATTTGCTGATGCAAATTGTACGTTATAATGGGGAGCCATAAAAGCCCCGGCAACATCTCGGAGACTTGCCAAACACCCTGAGCGTTCATTACAGCCCTCATTAAAACATCCACGTCGGCATTGGGAGCTCTTACAAATGGAAGGAGCATGTAATTGCCGCTTGATTGTGGTATATGTAACATATGATAAAGTGGAATTACCACTTTATTTGTCTACAGTGTCTGTGAAACTTAATGGGGAGAAAGCCTGCAGTAAACAAATCCTCAGAGCATTATTTGATTGTTACATTATAGGGCTATTTGTTTAAAGTGGGCCAAATGTGAGTTAGGGGACAGTGCATCCAGGACAAACTAAGAGTGATGATTATCAAGGCTGAGCTTAGGAGGATAAAACTAATGCTTGTGCCCACGAGAGCCTGTGTTTCATTTGGACTTACTCCAGCATGGGTGATAGCGCAGCGCTTCGTCTGGGAATACATTAAGTGGATTTAATATAAGAAAAGATCAGTATTGTTCTTTTTCATTAGCAGGCGTCAAAGTCATCACCATACATTTGCAGTAATGGTGGTGAAACTCGATTAAAAAAGTTTGAAATGAATCATTTGAGTCAGCTTTGGTGAAGTATATTTCACACTAATGCCAATTTGGGCTTCTGGAGTGTAGCTGGCCATTTTCAAACGTTGATCTTAATTCAGTCCTAACAAACGGCAGCTGTGTGGAACGCGGCGAGGCTGAACGTCCCAGCTTTTAAGCTGCCTTAAGAGCAAAGCCAAGTGGCAAAAGCAATTTGGAGTTCATTTAAAACAATTGAACTATGCTTGGGCTGGTTTTTCTGAGGCCCGGTCAACACTAATTCACAGTGTTGCCTTTTTATTCAAATGACCTCTCTCAGAGTCCCTTTGGTGTCAGTGCAGTTCTAATGCATCTCCACACCAAAAAAACAACAACCTGAGCTACGTCTCTGAAAATGAAGTTTCCCTCCTCAGCTCTGAACGATAGCGGGCCTCTACAACCAGAGCTGTGTGTGCTCAGCCACTGGAAAAGGATTTTCAACTGTGCCATTCAGTCGGGGCCCCAGAAGCCTACAGCCTTTATCTGCAGAACCGTTGATTGATGTGTTGTGGGCCCTGCTGTGGTTAACAGCAATTTTTATCTGTTGCTAGCGGCAACAGCCCTGGTCCCTGGTGCGCAGAGAACAGCAGGGCCTGGGATCTGAAGCCGGACCGCACACGGGGATAAACAAATAGGGTTTTCAAGGCGGACAGCCCTCATAGAGAGGCCCCTGACAGGCATTGCCCCACCCGAAGGCCAGGACAATGTCAGGGCCCCAGCCTACTCCTGCAGGGCTCTGGGTTTCCTTCACTAATTTTCACCATGTGCAGAGCCAGTGGTGTGGAGACACCTGCACACCCCACTGAAAAGTAAGCAGAACACAAGAGACAGGCAGGCAGATTGATATCCACAGAGAGTCACAGAGACACTCACAGAGTGACATACAGTTAAAGCTGCAGAGATTTGCATACAGAGAAATCTTGCTTCAAAAATAGCTAAGTGTAAAAAAAACAATTCCACCCAATTTCCTTCAATTGCTGTGTTTAGCGTTTAATCCAGTGAATCTCTGTCGTTCTGTTTAACAAAGCGTAACGCTTTTAATGGCTTCTATTATAATTAAGTTACATAATCCTTGTATTTGATAAAGATCTTGTTAAAAGCCTTGTCACTCCAATAAGGAAGTGCATTTGACACAAAATGGAGGTCGTGAATGCCAAATCAATTAAAACAAGGCTGTTCAAGAATTCACAAATGGATCTGAGATGCTCTGTTCGGAGTGTAGACTCATTGAGCGTTAAATATGATTATGACAACCCAAGCAGGGCAAAGAATGGGTGTGTCTGGGAGCTCCGAGCACTCTCGCTCAACCCAAACACAACAGCTAAGGTTTTTTACTGAAAAAGGCGAGATAAACCCTCCCAAAACAGACTAGTCCGATTATAGTGTCACAGACAAAGCTCTGTGCTTTTATCGTGCATGAAAACATGAGCCCCAGCTTGGCCTTGGGGTGGTTTTAAAACATGGGGGGTGGGACCGAAGCTCAATCACCTCATCTGAAAGGAAAGGGAGGTGTGTTGTCTTTTTCTCTTAGCAATAACGTCTCCTCCTCTATACAGTGAATCCAGCCCAGGGGTAGTGACAGGATAGGCAGATAGCTGCAGTGAGATTCTTTGACATTTTCCTCGTCTCTTGCAGCCCGTATCTCCCAGGCACAGAGGGGGACGTTGGGTTCTTTATCTTGGAGCCCCTCAGAGAGGATGATAAATCGCCAGAGCCCGAGCCCATCACTAGTGGAGCCACAAGCAGGTAGCAGCGCAGGAAACAAGGCAGAGATATTGTCTCCCAAACACAGCAGAGGCTATAATGAAGCCTGCACAAAGCGGACAGGAGAGAGTCGGCCTGATAAACAATTCCATTTCCAGTCTTCCACAGAGAGCGAGATAGCGAGTCTCAGTCCTGCTGGTACATATCGCTGCTGGACTCAATGGCCCACAGATTAACCCTCAGACCTGAGGGGGAGGAAGGGTGGTGGTGGTGGGGGGGGGGCATGATTTCATGTCATCACGTGGATAAACACATCATGTTTGGATAAATAAGTAACTTAAAATAGTTTTTTTTAGGTAAGAGGATAGCAAACAGCATGGACTACGATATGTAACACCATATGGAACATTTTGTTTTATCCAATCTACAACACTGTTACAACAACACTGTAATTAAATGTAATTGTTACAATCGGAAAAGGGTTTTATCAGTGTGCTATGTTGAATTAGGTCTCCTCTGTCCCTAATAGCTTGCCTGCACTCACATTGCTCCAAACCCAACCGTGCCTGAGTATGGTTAACTCTAGTACATACATCATCACGTCAGAAGAAAGGCTAGTTTTGGGTTCTCCCTAAGACGTACAAATTCTTGTGAGTCTTATCCAGCTAATTCTGAATATTCACATCGGCCCAAAGTTCGAGTAAATACTCAACCTCTGCTTTTGACCAACGTGAACCCTTTGCCACTATTGTTTCATATTGATGTCGATAGGATCATAGCGTCTATTAAGCTATAGGTTATGTACACATTTCAGACCCGCGCTTGTACAACCATACAGTGCCGAAGCCCACCTCTTCAAACCACGCCAGAGCCAAGGAAGTGCACTTACAATAGTAGAGCAAACTGGACTTTTTGGGTCAAACATGCTTGGGCGTGGTACGGATTACCTAGTGTGAGTGCGCCCTTTGTAATGGAAAAAAGTTAGCTGTCACTTTGTTGTTATTTATTTTAAAACAAAGAATAAATGGTATATGTTTGTGTATATCATGTATTATATGTAAGGCATCTCAACATATTTGTGTACAAACCATTCAAAAGAGGCCATTCTAGCCTGGCAGGCACCATAAGAAGGGAGACATATGGGAGCATAAACAAGAGGAGGGGTTATCTCCCACAGAAGTAGAAAACAAACTGTCAGGAGCGATTGCCTTTTTTTTACCTCTTAGTGTCTTGTGACAGATAAACACATCCATCCAGCAGCCTGATTTTTTGAGTGTTTGTGGAGAGGAAATGCTGTAGATGGTGATCAGTGCCAGGGGCCAACCAGCAGATAGCCCTGTCCATGCTATTGGTGGCTGGTGGCGCTTCCTACGCCTGTGTGCCTGCCTTTTTGACCCTTCCACACCCCCTCCAAACCTCACAAACAGCCCTCCACCCACATACATAGCCTCTCTCTTCCTCCTCCTCCAGCCATAACGCTCTATCTAGCCCCTGGCCTTCTTCTCTTCCTCCACCTCCTCCCATATCTACTCAGCTTCTGCCTTGCGGGTCCCCAGAGCCTACCGACCCCACACCCCATGCATGCCCCCCCCAACACCTTCAAAACCATCATACTGTAAAGCCTGAAGCACTTACAGATAAGAAGACCCCAGAAATCAAGGGGGCCCGGCAGCAGAGGAGATTGAGAGTCAGAGCTCAGCACCCAGGAGGCGTTCAGAGACTACACACGCTGCAGATAGCACCATCGGATAGCCGGATAGGGGAGCCAGACAACATAAAACTTCCTGCCCTCGTTGCTGGACTTTCCTGTGCTTTAACAAAAACCCCCGCCCCCACACTACCAAGCCCTCTCCACCTCCAACTCTGCCCTCTCTCTCTCTCTTTCTGAATCCTCCGCCTTTCAGATAAAGAGAAGGCCTTGTTCCCTGCTGACTCAAACTGACAGCTCGAGCCAAAGGGCTCCACAAGCTTTTTCGGAAGGTCTTGTTTGTTTTCATCCATCTGTGAGTTTGCGGCCGCTGGGGAATAGGAATGTGACATGTTCTATTAAAACACGATAAAAAAAAAAAGAAAAAAAAAATCTCACGCAGATCAAGGTCTTTTGTAACTAAGCTTTGTTCGGCGCTTTAACTGCAGTCCTTTGAGGCAGATTAACGATGACAAACCATTTATAGTTGTTTTGTTTGTCGGGATGATTGCTTCCAAGCTGCAATAAGAACTGCCATATGCCACTCATCAGCTAAAAGTAGCACACTTTAAAGAATGTTCCTCTTATGAGTTCCCCTTTGAGCAAAGGACATAAAGGACGACCGCTGTCTCTATTACCCAGAGACGAGCCACATCATTGAAACAATGGGAGGGGAAGAGCACAAATCTACGGTTTGAAAATGCACTGGGGCAAGGCAACAGATGCTTTCAAGGGATAAAAATAGTCCAGCTCTGACAATTTGAGAGCTATTGTATGTTGAAAAAAGCTTGGACTGACATTTTCTAAGGCATAACTGAATACTCCTCACGGGCACATTTTCCTTGAACAATACATGTTCTATGACTAATACTATCACACTGACGACCATTAACACAGTCAGATATTTCCAACATATCATAAGTCATGTTTAAAAGCTATGGGGGTTTCAGGACGTGTAAATGTGCATGCATTTCTTGATGGTTAGAAGCTGTATTTATTGCAAAGATCGAGGTGCTTTTAAAAAGCTTTTAGGCATATTATCATATGTGAAAAAAAAAAAAGGATTCTTCACTGACAGTCACTGGAGAAAGATATAAAACTCTGACAGCGAAATTGCAGCAGTGGCAACCAGCACTGATCGATGCCAATAAAACAAGACTACGTTCGCCAAGGTAGCGCAGGACACCTTCCTGCAATTTAATCAGTCAGTCAGCCAGAATTAATGTTTCTAATATCATGATTTCTCCATTACTCTATTTAACATAATTAAAATGTCGAGCGCCGGGGCCATAAAGCGGGTCGTTGGAGATTGTAATTCTGCCGTAAAGCTATGAAGCATGAAAATGCCACTTACCGAGTAGCCGTGGCCTGACAGCGAGTGAGTGGAACTCTGTAGGGAGAAAGAGGAGAACAGGGATGACCTTTAAGGAGCGTTTCACTCGCTGACACAGACATGATGAAGCTGCGCCGCTTTAATATCAATATCTATGTTAACCTTTTACCCGCCCCGCCATGTAACCCACGCCCGTACACATCACTCCCATTCATCCTGGACTCCAGCATGGGGGGCAGCTGAGCGACACCCGCTCTCAAAACAATCACTCATGTTAGGTTGAGTCATTATAATTTATAAGAATATAATTGTGAAACTTTTTTTAATCATTTAACAAATACCTAATTAAAAACTGGTGCCCAATAGTAAATCACTGGATGTCTACATATGTTTAGTGAACTGAAAAAAATCTGAAATCTGTGGCTGATCTTTGCCTTCTAACCTCTTTTAACAGAGTTATTTATGCTTCTGAGAATTTTTTTTTTACTGGTTATGCGTTGTAGTGCAGATCAATAAAGCATGTCACCACTTTCTGCTTGAATATACTCACTTTTGAAAGTGGGTACCATTCCTCTTTAGCCCTGTTTCCATCAAGCGCTTCGGTTTGCTACGGTACACATTTATTGGCGTTTTCACCGTCAAAAGTTGGAAAGGGTATATAAAATGATCTGTACTGTCCTACTTTTTTGATATCCTTCTGTTGAGGTGCCAAGCGTACTGATATGTCGTAGAGCTAGACACACTGCAGTCCGGTCATTGGTCGAAATTATCTTTACTTCCAGAGCAACAGAGGCAATGAAGGACAAACATGAATCCGCTGTGATTTAGTGTGTAAGAGTACGGATGGCTGTTGAAACGCAAGCGAGATCAGGGTTTACCGTACCAAACCGGACCGCTTAGTGGAAACGGTGCTTTTGCGAGCCATGATGGATTGAATCCTTTAACTGATAAAAATGAACCTTTGTTGAAATGAGTTGTGTAACTGCTGATGTTCCCTGCAACCTGGTTGCATTCCCTCCTCTTTATGTTAGGTCTTATAATTCTCCAAGTCAAAACAATGAGTAGCCCGAAAAGTGTTAGGGGTAACCCGTAACCGTTACAAAGAAATCTCTTAGTAATCATTTACTCATGACATATTTGTCATTTGATGTAATGCATGAGGCCACAAAAATCCCAGAAGCATCTGCACTGTTTTCTTAACTCTCCTACTTCTTGGCAGGTAGCTGTGTACCAGCAGAAGGTAAACCTACAGTTGTGTCAGTGTGCATATATATTAGCTAATTTCACTAGGGAGATGGCAGAGAGGACGGCATTTACTTTATGGAAATATCCCCATTATGTTTAACTTTTGGACCAAAGCGACATGAACAACTTCATGGTGAAATGTAAGATCAAGATCTTGTGTTGTATTGTTTTCATCGATCTGCTGTGCCTACTACGTTGTGCCTTTGCCCTCTTTGCTGTCAGGTTGTCAGCATAATAAAGAGCTGTAAAAGTAATTGCGTCTGTTATTTATTGCTGAAAAGTAACGGATTATGGGCCGTTACTTGTCTGTGGAATGATGGTAGAGTCATACATTCAAAGGTGTTCCTTGCCGTCTGGACATTAAAAACGAAGTTGCAAAAGGTTTTAATTTTTCGGTAACGCATGTCTGCATGTAATGCAGTGCTGTACAAAGAACTTTTTAATGATAGTAATCTTGTAACCTTACTAATTACTTTAAAATGTAACTTAAACCAACACTGATGACAAAGTATTCAAACATATATAACTTGCAAATATAGTTAAAAAATAAAAGGATTTCCCAAATGTCATGATGCTGTGTATAGAACTAAGCATTTACTATATTATTTACATTAAAAGAGAACAGCAAACATGTAACCTGGTCAATTAAGATGTTCCCCATACAAGGTCCTTTAGATGCTATTGTTCCATCTTTTTATAATTTAGAGTTTTTTTTGAAAATGGTGTCTGGCACATTCAGAAACCCAACAAAATGTTCTTTGTTATGTTATACCAGCCCCTTTGTGCTCAGGATAGTATCTCTTCATGCATTTAGGGAGAAGTTTTGGCCCATCAAACACCTCCTGTGTTATCTAATGCAGTCCTCTAAATGCTGAACAAGAGCAGGAAAGAGACTGAAAACGCTGGGTTTTGTTCTGTTCTCTGGCTCTGTCTGTCAGCGCCCGGCACGAATACCAATCTCCAAATCCCTCCCTCCACTTCCACTTTTCACTTCTTTTATTCCTCTGTCTAGATTGGCAATTTCTCCCCCCCTGGTCTCTGGAGGGGACTTTTCTGCTAGACCAATTTCATCCATAGGTCCACCTTCAATCCAAACGACCTCCCCCACACCTTCACCACCGCTGCCTCCCTTGTTTTGCACCCTCCCAAACCCCCTTATCCATTCTCAGACACCTGCTCTAGGCCTCAGCCCTCATCAGTGCCTGTGTGCCCCTCTGATTCGTGGGACGGCTCCTGTGGTGACGATTAGGGTGGAGTCCCGCCGCGAACCGGAAAGCAGGCTCTGCGGGAATCAAAAAGGCCATTCCCGCTCTGCTAGACCTCTCTGCTCCATCACTACGGCGACCAGAGAGGAGGCAAGAGGAGAGAGGGGAGGAAGAGCAGCACAGAAGGCAAAAGCTGTGGATAAAAAAAGGGCCAAAAGTGTGTTTCAATGAGAATGCGGTCTGTCGACTGTGTGTGTGTGTGTGTGTGTGTGTGTGTGTGTGCATGTTGTGAGGGTACTTAATGTGTATATGCATGTGCTTGTGTGTGTGGGTGCGTATGAGCATAGGTGGTGGGAGGCCAAGGCCATTTAGAATTAGCCCTACTATGTAGAGTTCATTCAACTTGGAGCATTCTGAGCAGAAAGAGAGGCTTATTTAAATGATAATGAGGGACAATCCATTGGATTTAGTGCCAGTGAGGGGAGGAAAAGAGGGGAGGGAAAGGGGGATCCATTAAAACGCCAGCGGTTCATAAGCCATAGGGTCGGCATCCAGCTAAACACTCTCTCTTAAAAGCCATTATACATGGCTCTCAATGGATTTCTGCAGCGCTTAGGACTTCAAAAGGATTTAAGAACCCGCCCCAGAGAGGGAGTGTGGGGGAGGGAGGAGGATGAGTGAGTGTGAGATTGTGTGTGTGTGTGTGCGTGTGTGTGATTGTGTGTGTGTGTGTGTGTGTGTGTGTGTGTTTTTGTGGTTATGGCGGTTGGCGGTGAGAAGGATGGGGCGGATGCTGGCGGCATTTAAGGGTTAACTAAACAGCCCCGGAGAAGAGAAATGTTGCTAAATCCGCCCCCTAATCCTCTCCCCATTTCCATGCCCCCTCCTCCACTCTCTTTACAAAAAAGAAAAAGGCAGAAAAAAGAAAAACATGGCGACAAGTGGGGAGGGTCCAAGCCATCTTCCACCAACCCAGACTATTGGTTTTTGTCGTTTCAGGAAGGCCAGTGGGCGGCCCAATCAGAGCTCGTTGGAGCATGATGTGAAAACACATACGGCCGCTGGGAGCTGGCTGGATTTGGCCGCGAGTGGGTGCTTGTGGGTGGGTACAGGAGGGTGTCAGAGACCCTGACAGCACCACAAACTTCAGCCCTCTGCTCTGCAGGACACAGATGCAGTGGAACCCACCCCCTCCACCACCTCACATTTCCCTAATCCCTGTGTGGCTTAATGCCAGGGCCCTGCTGCACCACAGGCACAATTACCTAGTCAAAATAAACAGATAAAGACCTAACCATGGCAATGAACAAACAGCAGCCCCTGCTATTTTTTTTTTTTTTTTACCCCCTGCTCCCAAATTGATGCATGACTGTTTTTACAGGCGGGCGCGTCCACGTGTCGCATTTGTCTCTATTTCCTGTGGCGGTAAGACAAGAGAAATCCATTTTACTGGTTGCAAACGCAGCATCATTAGTTAAGAGCTCCTAAAGCTGGGGAGCCACTTTGATGTGGCGGAGCGTGTTTTTACGAAAATTAGCAGTGCTCTCAGTGTGGTGGCGGGAGATTACATGGGGCTGAAAAAGAGAAATATTGGAGGGGGGGGGGGACGACGACGACGACATGTGATGAAGTGGAATCTGTGTGTGTTTGTGGCTGTTATTGAGTGGAATACAACAGGCAGCAGAGAAGGACATACTTCAACACACAGACAGAGAGAAAGAAGAAGGCTGAGGCAGAGGGAGTGAGATCGAAAGATGTAGATGCTGTGGCTACAACGATCAGCGTCTGTGCACCATCTACTTGGCAGCAGATTAGAGAGACATGCCATATCTAACACTGTCTGCGATTACAGCTTGCAATTTTCAACAGTACTCCCCTCCGCACCTCCATCCCTACACAACAACCACCAACACTCCCCCCCCCCCCCCCCCCCCCCCCCGCCTCATCTTTGTCCCCCTCCTTCTCAATGCTTGTCGTATATCCCTGTCAGAGCTGTCAACCGTCTTCGCTCTTTTATCTGACAAGCCCGCCTCTTCCTCCTGACTTTTTCATTAAAAGACAGCCTTTTACACAAATTCAAGAGAAACAGTACGAGGGGAAGAGGGGGGACAGAGCACAAGAGACACGGAGCAGAAAGGCTTAGAGAAAAGAGGATGAAGATAGAGAAAAAATTTATGCGTGATGACTTTTTTTTTTTTTTTTTTTTTTATTCATCAGGCTTTATTTTCAATTGGAACGCTGAAAAGCTTAAAACAATGTTTTTAATAAGTTCATTAAAATCTTTTTCCTTCCATCACTTTAGCCCTGCTGGAAAAGGAAGGAGCACATTTTTCCTTCCTCCTCTTTCTCTCTCCCTCGCTCTGCTTTCGTCAGCTAAATGAGCAGTCTGATTGAATTTAGTTTAGTTTGGGAGGCCTGCTTGACAGGCATTAGTTAGAAAGCACATTTCTACATTCATTTAAATGAGCCGCCTGGGATTTTGCATAAATTCTCATTACTTCCCCTGTATCTAAATTGCATTATTTCATCCCCTATGCTGAACCAATGCCTGGCCTCCATCTCCCTTTGCCACCTACTCATCCTCTAAATGGGCTGGCATATGGAAGCCGTGCAGCGATAATTGGAACAGTTTCTTTAACTCATTCCATTCTTGGGTCAGTGAGGTTAGCCCACACCTGGCTGTACCACCTTAGGTCATGTCTACATTTAACCGTGCCACGCTTTAAATAATGCCAGGCCAGCTAGGTGATGCTGTGTGAGCGGCTTAATAATTTCCTGTCTATGTGCTGCCAGCCAACCAGTCTTTTTTTTAACGCACGGGGGATTCATGAGGTGATAGCTGGAAACAGCAGGAGCTACTGAACCAGCTGCCCTCTGATCTCAGCCTCAACATTGCTGTCGTCCACCCGCTCTATTTACCCTACCTCAGGGGTCCCCCTTTTTGCACTGTGAAAGTGGATAGCCTGGCTCTCTGTATGGGGTCTTTGAAAAGGGGGAAAAGGTCTTGTCCAAGAACTCACCTCGCTGAGCTGCTCTTTGGAATTGCTCCTGTGCGGTCGGTTGAGCTCCTGCACCTTCTCGTCCTCGCTGACTTTGACCGGACGTAGGGCCAAAGGTTTGATCTGCAGGAGAGACAGTCAAAATGAAGATCTTTAAATCATGTACTTCCCTATTGAGCCAAACCACTTTGATCACAACCAAGAAACATGATCAGAGATGCAGTGATTTCTGGTTACATTAAAGAGATGAAGAGTGTATAAAATCAAGTCAAGTCACCTTTATTTATATTGTAAATTTAAAACACCCAATGTTGATCAAAGTACTTTACAGAGTAAAAGACAAAATGAAGAGTTGTTCTAAAAGTTGTAGTGATGTAACTGCAAATCATTGCAGTATGACTCTTAAAAAAAAGGATACAGACAAGAATTGATATATTTTTCAAGAATTGCTGACTGCATACGACTGTATGTGAACATTTTCAAGGTGCAAAACTTATACTTGGGGTTTTGTGTATTCATCTTTTATTTCTATGCATTCTTGAAAAATATCTTGCACAAAGCTTAAAAGTGTTTCATGACACCAGTAAACATCATAGTTGTGTTGTCGCCGCATGGTGACGTTGATTTAAAGGAAGAAGTAAATCAAAACTCCTAACATGAAGTTTTTCAGGTGAAACAAACTATCCTGTTATCCATTGCACGTAAGAGTGTTTCGCACTCACATACAGTGGCTGTTGCTGACCTTGAGTTTGCCAACAGCACATGTATGTTATAAACTAGACATTCTACATTTCTTTGAAATTTGCCATTTTTTCACCCCAGACAGCTTCAAAAAATAAAGAACAGAGAGAACAATGACCCTCCCAGTGGCAGTAAAACTTGGACAATCACGAGGTATGCAACTTCACTGTAGGCTTAAATGGGGTGCCAAAATCAGTGGGCCTTTGAACGTACAATATGTATAATGTTATGACAATGTTTATATTTAAATATCTAAGTTCATAAAAAATTTACTAAAACTGTTTTTTTTTTTTTTGTTGAGCACTTACATTACCTCAAATATTTCTAACAGTGAACATGAGCCAGAGAAGTCCTTAATTTTATAGTAGCAACGGGACGTGTCTTGTCACGGCGGCCGCAATTTCAGAGCCGCCATGACAGACAGAATGTTAATCGTTGCCATGGAAACACCCGATGTTATGCCAAAGACCGCTACACTAGGAAGCGGGAGTATCTACTGAAGGCTGCCGTATTGTTATTGTATCCGCTGCTTTGATAAAAATGTCATGTGAATTATACTTGGATACATTGTCTGTAAACATTTTCACCGGGGGAAGGGGGGGAGTAGCAGAGAGAACTCCCATGATCCTCGCTAGTTTTAATTAAAATCATGATGTCAATCACTATAGATCTATAACCAACCGCACACATTATGTAGATAGTCACAACAATAAAGCAGAACTACTATGGCTCTCACTGACTTTCAGTGGGTCGTAGTTATTCTATTTTTGACCTGAGGGAAAGGCAAAGCTGCTGTGGTGTCCCACAGCTCACAGTCAGTTTATGTTTTGGCTAAATGCAAACTAGAACTGGCTGTAGCAAAAACACCTGCTACAAAAAAACCTCCCCCTACGTACTGTAACTAGTCATACCTTTCAGCAGCATGATCACAGCATAATCTCAGTTAACCCAAAAGTGATTATGTGAAAAAGAAGTCATGCAGTTTCATTTTTAATTGGACTGTGGACTTAGATGACAGATTTATATCAGTTTTACTTTTCTACAATAAATTTACTTACAGTAAGCCTTAATCAATTTTCATTTCTGATCAAGTTTTGCATGTACATCATTTTAGTCCCCTCATGTGGCTAATACCCATATTCATTTGTATCTACCTTATTAATCACCCAAAGCCCAAAAAAGGTCCTTGATGTTAAAATAATGTAAAACAAAATGTGTATTATAAACTGTGAGAATACTAACCACCTAAACCAACGAACATTTACAAGGAAATCAATGATTTATGTGAATGAAATCAAATACTATGATAACAAACAAAATATAAAAAATCAGTAGCTTAAGTGTGTAAATGCCAGTATGACAGTTTAGCCTCCCACATCATGGTGACCCTAATGCAAACATGGATGACTTGTTTTATTGCAGGCCATCAAGATTCGCAGTTGGCATGCAACCAAAATCCCAGCCAGATGGGAGGTTGGTGAGCTCAGCAAGGAAGACTCTGTGCTGGGGCAGCAGCAGCCAATCACAGAGTCCCGTGCTGCTTTCTCACCTCGGAGTACAGTGGCAATGGCCGCGGGGTGTAATCCATTTGACTAGCAGTTTGTGTGTAGCAGCTCCCCTGGTGGCACGTGTGGTTGCTGGCCTCGTTCTCCTGATCTCCACTGTAATTTAAGCAGATCACTGCTACAATTAACCTTTCCCGGTAAATATCAATTATGGCCCCCGGCTGGGCCAGAATTAAAAGGGTCATCAGCTAATCTGACAGGTCCTGTACGCTGCCACCTGGCTGGGAGAGAGGGAGGGAGGCAAGCCGGCAGAGAGTGTTTGTCTACCCCGGTGCCCACCAGCTCACATGCCAAGTAGACACAATTCCCTTTTAATTACCCTACTGCCGCCAGGGCTAGCATGCTGATTGGCCAAGGGGCATTACCAGTGCTCTGAGGTCAAAAGTGACAGGACGAGGGTGGGGTGGGGGGAGTTGCTGCCTAGCAATCACAGTGTAGAGATGGAAGGAAGAGAAAGCTGCGGGTGGGCCTAATCAGGTTTGACTTCCACCTCTACCTGCCTCTCCCACTGCCTCTGTCGTTCTCTCTCTCTCTCCTAGCTGTCAGCCTAATCACTCCTTGAATCTCAAAATAGATGGTGGCCCTTTTTATTTCCTTCTCCCGAGGAGAGCAAAAAGAGAGCAATCCTCCTTAACAGCCAGGCATGGGGCACGGAGGCAGAGCCAGAGAGTCAGAGTACAGTCAGCATCACATCACCAAGCGCATCAAGTGCAGCAGTTGATTACTTTGTTTACCCAGCATCAGTGTTACTGACAAATTCCTGAAGGCCCTTAAAGTGTTTCCGTCTCCTCTGAGGCCTGCGGCTACATTACCCAGTCAGCAATCAACTTGGCTATTGATCAGAGCACAGCATCTAATTAGCCGCCTAGGTTAATGATGCAACGAGCAAAGACCGTTCCCTGAGCCGCTGTTCGACGGGACAGGAGAGCAATTGATCTAGGCAGGAATTCACCAACCCTGACAAAAGATTGGCAACCCCGACTGCCTGTGATTAAGGCAGGGACTAATTTCCTGTCTGGGGAGGTGTTTAATTGGCCCTAAGCCCCCAACTGTACAGCTCTCATGTGTTGTTTTTTTTCTTTTTTGTGTACTCATTAATGTTAAAGGACAAGTTAGTGCGCTGGAGGGTGGGGCTAATGGTCTCCACAGAGATGTGTTTGGTGGCAAGTGATGACACAGTTCAAGGTCATAATGCCTTCCCCACTTTGCTCGAGTTAATGCCTTTGTAAAGCATTCTGGGTAGCCCTGGGGGAGCAGTTCTTAGCAACCTGGCTATTAAAGGAGTTAGAGTTCTTATTTATTTCCGTGTGGATTAAGTTTGTTTACATTAAAGGTTTGACCGATGCAGTATTTGGCCAAGGTTAATCAGGTTGACGCAGCATGAGAATGTTGTTAATTTGTGTGCGGTGGGGGGGTGGCGCTTTGACTTAAGAGGCCAGACAGAAGAGACATAGAAAAAACATAGCTGAGTGGGGCCTGTGTTTTACATGAATAATGTACTGGAAATTAGCTCCATTAGTCTCGGTATTGAACATGTCTGCAGTCCCTCTCTGGAGGCTGCCGCTCCGTGCTCTTTAATTATCTTCAAAGGGCCCTCCAGCATCTTAATTTCCCCCCAAGTTGAGTAGAGCCGACTTGGGTCTTCTCATTTATACTACTCTAACCCTGGGTGAAGTCATAAGCCCCCCTGCTTAGAAAGGCCAGTAGAGGCATCGAAGGAGACAGTAGTGGTTAACATCAGTTAATGCTAAGCTTGGTTAACTTTCCCTTTACTTTCACTCTTCCTCACTCTCCATGCAGTAATCCGTAGACTGTCAGCAGGGAGCTGGCTGGAGGTTGTTGGGTGCTGCTTTGTTGTTCTGCTCCTTTGATCCTCCTTCCTTCACCTTGCAGGGGGGTTTTGGGAGGGCATCGGATGGCTGCACATTCTCCGACCTTTTTCCTCCTTGAATAAAAGGAGCTGTAGGTCCTGACCTCACTTTTCCTCTCTTTCCCTCTCCCCCTCTCTCCCTCCCTAGCCAGCCGTCACCTGTCAACAGCGCTCAGGGAGGCTGTGCCTCAGCCTTGTCCCAGTGTCAATCCTTATTACCCAAGGCTTTGGACCTTGCCCCCCGACCGGCCAATTCCTTTCTAGCAGTCTTGATGTTCTTCTGCTCCACACTACTGAGCTTAAATCTGCGCTCCAGGCTTCTCTTGCACAGGGCAGGGAGGAGACAAGGGGCAATACGGGGGAGGGTGGGCTGAAGAGGACGGAAACAGATCCTTCCTCTAATTCGCTCTGAAAAGTGTCCTGCGCATAGGACCCCTCACCTCCATTAACCCAGCGACAGGCTGCTACCGCTGCTAAGGGAGGCATCAGCAATGTGTTTGTGTGTGCATCCGTGTGTGTGTGAGGTGGGCCCGGTGGTGCAGCAGGCTCCGGCATCTCGGCTTTCTCAGTGACGGCTCCGGCACCGGCTCAATCTATCGGCTCATTATCCCCCCCCGCCCAGACTGGGTTGCAGACAAGTGCACTTTAGGGCCACAGGCCAAATTGATTCATCTGCCTTCATTTTCTTCAGGCTCAGAAGTGGCAGCTGCTCGGAGGCTGGGGGGAAGGAGCTTTAAGATTGTGAGAGACAGAGACAGGAGTGAGTGAAGGAGAGAAAGAGAGGGTCTGAGATAGAGTGAGATGAAGGAGAGAGGCAACGAGAGAAGGAGGTGTTCCTGGCTTTGTTCCTCATCCATGTCTCATTTCACTTTTCCTCCTCCCTCCCTCCTCTCTCCATCTCTCACTTTACAACACCACCGACACCTCCCTCCCTTGGAATTGCTATCAAGACATGCACTCACTCCCCCACCAAGTCCCAAGTTGGAAATTAGCCCAAGGACAAGCTAGTGGATTTACTACAGGGAGAGCAAATGGATTTTTGCTTTTATTTTGACGAGTCCCAGTGTATCCATTACACCTTTTAATCATACATTATTCATAGAGCTCGCCTTATAATAAATGACCACATAAAAGAGGTACACATATTATACAAGGCCTAAAATGCCCCCATAACTCTCCCTCCTAGTGCACTCACAACTGCATTACATTTGTAAGCTGGTTCACAAATATGAGCCAGGCATCAAAATAGCGTTTCTATTTCGAGCAATGACAGCAGGAAAGGACAACAGTTGGAAAATAATTAAAAGCAAAACTTGTGCACAAATGACATAGTGAGCAAACAAATTAGAGGGCATGACCTATTAGCCATACAAGAAAGGATGTGTCCTGCAGTCTAAATTGCACTGCAACATTTTTCCACAGTGTAAAGCTAACTGGGGTGACCACCGCGCCTGTCCAACGCTGTAACAAAGCAGTCAACCTCAAAAGTGAAGCCGCTTACTCGACCTGATTCCGAGCCAACAGGGACCTCGGGAGAGCCTGAGTGTCCCGCAGGGCCCCGTCTGGAACAGATGAACTGGGGAGAAGAGCGCTCCCTGCGGGCTCTCGGGTCTCTCCAATCACTCTCACCATATGCCTCCTCGGGGAGTGAAGAATCGGGCGAAAGAATGGGAAGGGGGGTGGGGTGTGTGGGGGTGCACCTGCTCCCAAATTTGAACCTATCCTTCAGCACCCGTCCTGGGGATTCACTGACAACCGCAACCAACAGACACACACACACAACACACACCTCACCTGTCAGCCAGGACCATAGGAACAGAATCTGCCCTGCACTGATAAGCACAAGGCCTTACAGCAGCAGCGCCCTCCTCTCCCTCCCGATTCCCACTAAGGCAAGCATTTCTCAGAGTAACCAACAACAATTAGGATGACGATGTCAAAATGCTAATGATGTTATTGGAAGGAAAGCAGAGCAGAGACGGAGCGATGCTGTGGATTCTGCATTTTGCTCTTCATTGCTGGAGCCAACATTATGCAGATCTCCCCTTCTCGCTTGTTGCTCTGTTAGAGACGCACAGCTTTGATTTCTATGTACACTATTAGCATTGAAGGCAGTGAGTGCATTTTGCCAAAAGATTTATGCATGCTTACACGAAAAATTCAAATGATGCTCACGTTGGAGGTTGTACTCTAATATTTCTTTCTCCACATGATTATTTGGAAGTCAAATTCACTTTGGCTTTCAAAAAAAAGTGGGAACATTCAAATTCACAGTAAAACTTCAGGTTGTGGTACAAGCCAGCGAACACGGCACATTTGCACTCGGTGGTCAGAGAGTAAGAGAGAGATTTATTCATTCAGTGAGAGTGTGTGCTGCTGCACCTCTTAATACTGTAATCATCTCAGCCGACTTTTCAAACACAGAGACTATTGTCAAGGTAATGAGAGGCCATGGAGGTAAATATGGAATACTGTATATATATTTCTTAACAAATAAAGATCTGGTGCATAAATTAAAGCAAAAAAATGGATTTGATTCAATAATCAAAAACACCTTAAATAATCATATTAATTTTTATGCATGATAGCTTTTGTGTGGGACAAAAAAACACATTCACACAAACACGTTCCTATATTATTCATGTTGTTTACATTTAATTTTATGACCTCATTGGCATCGTATACCATTGATTAAAAAACCAGGAAGTCCCACTAATACTTTAAAAACTAATGATAAATGCTGTTGTAATTTGTTTTCCTATTAGTTTACAATCTCCAGTTGAGTTGCGTTTCATTTAATCAGCTTTGATTTGGAATGGAACTAAGGCAAAAAAAACGACCACAGCAACAGTTTAATCAAACCATGGCATGTATCTTTCAGATGTCTGAAAGTGTGAGATTAAATGTGGGACTGCTCAACACCTTGACCACAATACCTGTAGCAATGCTACATCAATCACAGATCAGGCGACAGCCTCACGTGGAGAGGATTTATCACTTATGACTCTCAACTCCATCACCCTTAAAAACAGAGATAAGAACGCTGTAAACACTCCGAGCAGCTGATAAGAGTCTGTTATTAGGATCAGATGAGCGGTCCAGACGGATTTGGAAATGACAGAATGTCTGACCTGTCACACAGATTTTCACTACTTGAGCTCAAGAGTTTGCTAAACATTAAAGAAAACACCGCCCTAAGAAAACATGAGCAGATGGAGGTCAAGTGACACGAAATATGGACGAGTATTAAGATCATAAAAAAGTACCAACTCTGACAACCATTTCATCAGGATCGTTATAGCGTTATAGAGACATGAGACCTGTATCTACCACAGCCTGAATGACTTCACATATCATATACGATAAATATAACTGCCTTATTCTTTAAAATGACTTTTTCTTTAAACATTCACACACTTTCTTATTTCCAATATGACTTTAACATTCACCATCATTTGCCACTGAAGCATGTACCAAAGAATTGACTTATGCTTCACTGCCTCAACACCATTCATTATTTTTTAACACTTGAAAATGATCTTATTAGCGGTGGAAGAATTACATTTTTGGATGTGTAACATTCACACTCTCTCCTGTGACTGCACTTGATAACTTTGTCACCCTCACACGTTCTTTAAGAAATGTTTAATTTCCTCTAATGTAATCTGAAATCATTATCAGATGAAGCCGTCACACGCACTACGAAAAGGCCCCTTTTAACAAGTCCACAAATCACACACACACGCACAACCACACACACACACACACGCGCACACACTCCTTAAAAGTAGCTATCAGTCACTGCGACATAATTAAAACACTGACGATGAGATTGTGAAGTAAAGGAAATGAGCAAGTGATTAAAAAAATGCTCGATGAAGAACAGTCTGAAACTTTCATTGGCTCCAACTTTACACTGTGTTCTTCAATCAGGTAGGGAAATGGCTCTCTAATGGCTCGTCTTAGGAAAGTCGTGCTGTGTTTCCTAATCGATATGCCCGAGCTCCAGCACTGAGTACCAATGAGCAACTTAACCAGTGACAAACAGCAAAAACTCAATAACCTGAGCACAGTGTCCTCGTTAGATGTGGGATCCTTTTGCCTTATTTCAGCGGTTTATCTCTCATTTTGCAGATCACGGTCAAATATGGAATCTCAGAGATTTTTTTTCCCCATACTCTTTCAGGTGGAATCTTCCAATTATATCAAAGCGACACTGATTGATTTAAAAGAACATCAGGGGATAGGAACTGCACAGAACATTCATGTACATTTCTGAAAATAAAAGAAATGACACAGTTTGACTTAAGCAGTTTTCACATATACACTCCTGAAAATATCTAGAACTTCACGTAGCATTGATATAATAGCAAATATTCTCTTTATAGCATCATATGGACATCATATGTGGACTCTGCTTTGTCCTCTACTTCCGCATCATTGTTTTCTTTCATTTTATTTCTCTATTGTAATATTAAATAACAAAGAGTAAGGTCTTTTACCTGCTTTTTTCTAGTGCCTCGAGATAACACTTGTTCTAAATGGACGCTATACAAATAAAGATTGAATTAAGATTGAATTTGAATCTAATTAACTTTTGTTTTCTTAATCACTTCGATGTTCCCGGGGTCTCTGTCTGGCCAATAAGTTTAGAATGCTGTCAGTTTATAACAGGAGAGGTGACATTGACTGACATATGCAATGAAAATTGTATTTAAAAATGTATTTAACACTTTATCTAACAAAGGCTCATAGAGTAAATGTCAGAAATGTATTTTAAGAGATAAACAAATGTATGGACATTGTACTGATGCATACCTCCACACATTTTATACTTAAGATATCTGAAAATCAATGAAGTTGAAATATTGTGGCAGATATTTGTTTGATATTTTCTTGGATACGTATTCTTTAAATTGGATTTTAAAAAATGTTATCAAAACTTTTACTGCTGGGGACATTTTGCAGTTTGGGAAATAAAGGAGTCGATGCTCTCTAGGAAAAACTATGTAAGAGTAAATGTAATTTCCTTTTACTTGTCTTTAGAGAAACTCTTTTTCTTACCACCACCACCACCACCACCAGTTGCCCTGTCACATGACCTGCCCCATTAAATCAGCTGTGTTCAAGTGTCCAGCAGGCTTAGTCTGCATGATCAAAAACTATATAAGCGATTATAAGTAAAACTATCTCGACCATATCCAATCAGCATCTGTCCAAAGAGATTATCAAGAACAAAATGTTCAGAGTTAACTTTTTGCTCACTATGAAGTAATAAAAATACACACTTCCACATGTTCTTACGGTAAAACGGTGAAAATATTGTCTTTTTCATGCCAATACTCAATACTTTAGAAGAAACAAGTTGTTCTTTGTTCAAATTATTTTTAATTTAAGGGTTGAACTCATAATGAGTATGAGTCAGGTATGGACAGTTTTTATCCTGACTTCATTTGTACTTGCCTTGGATCACCTCGGATGAAACCTCGACTGTCATACTTTAGGCTGGAGTCAAACTGTAAGATTCAGTGAGGAGCTGAGCCAGCCATCAGAGGAGAGGGAGAGTTTAGAAGAAAGAGACAGAAATGGGCAGTTTTTTTTTTTTTTTTTTGAGAGCGAGATGAGGTCTAGGCGAGGAGTCAGGAGGTAGTTTGCAGTCAGAGAGTGAAAAAAGAGAGCCGGGGAGAGACAGCCAGAGTGCTCTGGGCTTTTTTAATAGGAGGCAGATGCAACACATGTAATGAATCAGCTTCGGCTCGACGCGGCTTTCCTCTGATGTCTGAGCACCCATCCTGCCCTTGAAAAACTTCTGGGACGTTATCTCATGCCTGCACAGCACACACTGCCAATGAATTTCAGAGGAAGTGTTATGTGTTGGGAGAAGGAGGGGAGGTGGAGGTAAAGGACTTGAAGTTTGTCTGCATATTCATATGCATTTTTTTTTATCCGTGACTATGTGCTGGGATTGGCACTTTGACATATACATACAAGATATGTTCAATTTATACTTTATATTTTCAGGATAGTTAATGAAAAAATATTTCAACACAGACCTAACATCAACAATTTCATTCTGAACATGAGAGGAAAGACGTTTGCTCTACAATGGTGCTGTGAGTCTGGAAAACGACATGAACAAAAAATACACTAAAAATCATTAAACAACTACCACATAGTAATTATACCACAACAGAGACAGTGAGGCCCAACGTTGGCACCAGAGGAGACTCAAGATGTTGCCATGTTGAGTCTTTTGGACCTCTTCGCTTGTTCACCGGAGATAAGTACAAGTACAGAAGTAACTCCTGATTTCATATTGTACTGATTTAGGTTGAGCCTTACAGCATGCAGGAGGGCCCTGTACTGGTACACCTGTATACCTGTTATTACACTATATTGTTCATATTGCACTATATTATATTATATTATACTACATTATATTATATAACTGCACTCTGCATTACTGTGGTACAACACTGCCTCTCTTCTCTGCTGTTTACATTACTTGCTGCTGTTTATCATACCAAGTCACTTTAATCACTTGTCACTTTATCTTGTCATTCTCTGAAAATACTGTCTCAATTCTCAATTCCCCCCAGTTAACTTCATCATTCATTTTGTACTTGTATATACCCCCTGTTTTTATTTTTATTTATCTTATCTATTCTGTTTAATGTGTATTTTTGAGCTTTCTTGTCTGTGCTGCTGCAACGCCGAATTTCCCCTCTGGGGATCAATAAAGTATTATCCTATCCTATGATGTCCAGCTGTTACAAATGTTATTTGTTAATTGGTCTTGTATAAATTGACTTGGAAACACAATATGTCTGAGTAAGAAAGCTATATTGTGAGTAAGAGCGACTTTAATAATTCTACATGTGGTTTATATATTTGAAGGCTTGTGCAAGTTCCCATGCATTTAATTAAGGATGTTAACATCTGAACATTAATATTCAGTTTTGATAGATTTTGGCTTTTAATGTTGACATGCAAATGTTATCATATAGAACTGGCACTAGCGGTGTATTCAGCTGTCCATTCTTTATACATGTTCTTGCATTCCGGCAATGCAAGAAACACACCTCAAGACAACCTAGCTGTCAAATTCTCCTGCCGGCATTTCCACTGGCCGTAACAAAAGATAATTGAGATTATCAATGACACAGGGGTGTTAGAGCTTTGGTCTACTTATGTTAAACAACACAATGCTAGCATTTTACCTCGTAGTTTAACAACTACTGGATGTTGACATTTTAGTACCTTCACCTTCATAAATGTGGCAGTGTTGGGGTAAACAGATACTTCTCATCCAAATGGAGATTCAATGTTTCATGTTCAAACTGCTTTTCCAGCTATAAAAAGTCAAAGTAAATAGGAGTTATTTTCTTTATTTAAACTTTCAGTAAACAATTGAATTTTGCAGCATTTTTTGGGGTCAAATGATTCCACCATGTGACATAAAGTGATGACTTCCCTCTCAGTTTATCAGCTGATATACTCTCATCACCTGTTATATTTCCATGGGAAGGTTACTGGGAAAATTGTAAGAAATCATGATGATTTTGCTAGTGTCCTTTTTACAATTATGCTGTGAATTATGAGTGAATAGTAATATAATAAATATGTTGGGAGCAAATCACATGTACATGAGATATGTTCAGTCAGGAACACTCTCGTCATAAATTGAACCATTTTATTCTACAAATGGAAATACAGGTTAGCTTGGTGTTGAAGGCTCTGCTCTGCTACCACAGCTTTCCAGGGAGCGCAGTGTTAAACCCCGACAGGAGTGAACCAAAGGCTTTAGGCAGAAAGGAAGCGGCCGGGGTGGTTGATGCAAAGCTTTGCCAGCAGTAGCAGTGTGAGCAGCATTAGTGTAGCAGAGATCAGTGAGACGGAGGTTGTGTTTAAATGGACCGCCTTGATGTGAGAATGAGCTGTGATTGGTGTGTGCCTGTGTGTGACTAGAAGCAATAATTCCATCAGCTGGCTGTCAGCTGATTACAGCTCGGCCGTATGACTTCCGCGTCCTGAATGAACTATAACGCAAAACATCATTTTCAAACAACTATTCTGCTGTCATTATTTAGAACCTTGTCGTCATGGCTTATTTTGCATTTTTTTCTTCTCCAATTTTCTCATTCTCCAAAACAAATGTCTAGTTAATTCTGTATGAATATTCATCTCTTTGAAAAAGAATACTGTATATCTGAAACATTTCCACAAGACATGTTCCCTTTCAGAAAGATAACGTACTAAAATCTTCCATTTTCTGTTAAAATCTTGAATTCAACGTAAAACAAAGGTAATCTTGTTGCTTACGTTTGCAAGCACAGTGTCACAATAATCCCGATCATAGTAATGAGCACAGAAATAAAGCATCTTGGCATACTCCTTCTCTTTCCATTCCTTCTGGCCAAGTCCTTTTTTCCAAGGAAAGGATCACTGCTCTTTTGACTTGCAGCAAATTGGTAGATTGGTAGCGCATCACACTGCCGTCACACTGGCTTTTATCTATCTCCATATGCAGGCCTGCATAAGGAATGTCTTAAATCCCTTTAAGCTCAGATGCAGAAAGCGAGCAGCTTGCGCACCTGACAGGCAAAAATATGATGACGGCTATGAATAAATGGAGGTCAGGGGCTGGCAGAGAGAGAGAGAGAGAGAGTAAAAGCAAGAGAGGAAGAGACCAATGGAAGACACTGAAGGTAGAGGTGGCAAGTGTGAGGCGAGGATATCTGGAAACCTTCAGAAGAAGAGAGGAGATGGCAGGGGAGGCTGAACAACTACAAAGGAAGCTTTCCCCCTGTCATGTGGGTGTGTGGCTATGACATCTGCATATTTGCTGTCACCTCCATCACACCTTCTTGGACAAGGAGAGGACTGTTGGTGGAAGAAATCGAGGAGGAGGTGGAGAAGGAAGAATGAGACGCTTCTAAAGCTTTGGGCATGGAAATCAGGCCTGGCAGGGGTAAAAAAAAAAAATGGTGAAAAGCAGATGGAATCAGCCGTTGACATGACAGCAATCGCCGAGAGAGAGCACAGATCTACTGCTTGTGCAATTACATGGCTGCATTTGCATCTATATGATCCCTCAAAACGCTGTCATATGCTGGGATTTGAGCCTTGCTATCTGCAAGCGTGTGTGTGTATATTTGAGCATATTCCCAACATTGGATGATCTGACAGGCGCTGCTTGTCGAGATGTACACTACATAAAATGGGGATGCAGTCGGCAGAAGAGGATCAGGCCCATTGTGTTAATAGGGATAATGGTGATTTAATAAGCTTACAGGCGGATTCACTGTGCATTCTAATTGGCAGCGCCCCTCAGATGAAGCTGCTTCCTGTATCCCCCTGTGACCGGGGAACACATGGAATAGTTCAGGGGATAAACAGAATCTAACTGAGAATCTGCATGCTTAAAAGTGCAGGACGTTAACAGGACTTCATTAAATGGTGGCTTAATTTAAGATGAAGAGGCCAATGCTTGTTAGTATAGTGAATGATGCCAACAGCAGTGCTGATCACATTATACTATGTGCTATCATACCTGATTGAAATTGTGCTATTAGAAATAAAAAAATAAAAAAGTCTATCAAGAAATGACAAAAATATGATTATTTTCTTGTTTTTTTCATTTTACCCTGGATAGACTGCTTAAAAGAGAACATTTGAGGACTGCTGAACTAGAAACATGTAAGATATTTTTTCACATGTATGCATCTGTGTCTGTCCAGCAGTTCGATGTGGATGGCTCTTGGTTGATTTTTTTCAAATTTTCTTAGCTTTCCTGCAGATATTATGTTGTTCTACACCATCCTCATCATCGTCATTATATTTGGTTTCACTTTGTACAAAAGAAATTCAAAGAAATCCAGCTACATGAACTCCTTCGCCACATCTCATAAAAATGTTGCCATGGACAAAGCATCTCATATTAAGGGCATGAGGGAAACCAAAGATGACCCATATTCACAACTGGCTGTCTCAACGCTTTGTTTTACTGTGTTCCTGCCCCGCTTCCAGCAGCGAACACTCATACGTTACAATATGCAGACTGACACTCTGCCACTTCCAGCACCCAAAAAAACACAGCGTGTCACAATCTGACTCCTTCACGTGTGAGGGCTTTGTTTTGGCTCGTATGTATGTGTGTATCTTGGAGGGAGTATGCAATATTGCAGCACCACTTGATGGCAGTACCACACCGTGGCGGTAAAAGTTTATACACAAAGACACATCTGGCGTTACCAATGTAGAAAACACAATGTCTACAATATTAAAATGACAGCCGCCACAGGCTCAGAGCATATGAAATACTTTACAGAACAGGAGGAGGATGAGGGGATTGAAGAAAGAGAGGGAGGTGAGTTGTGAATGTGAAAATGACGGAGGATATTGGAAGGCTAATTGTCTGGAGGAGCGGCCCAAGCGACCTTGGCAGGGTGAGATGTCAAGGGCTTTTTGCTTCCCAGGGCACAACACTGCCAGGGTAATTGTGCCACGATCTTGACCTCGCATTGCTTAAACCCGCCCTCCATTCCTCCTTCTACTTCATCCCTCTCTCTGTCTTTAACCGCCTCTTTCCCTCGCTGAAGCTGGAGAGGAGCAAGGATCTGCTCTCCGCTCTAATGATGTCAGCTCCCCAGAGTTGGCATCTGTCTGCTGAATCTCAACAGCTAGCCTTCAATGTCTCCGCCTGGCTCTGGAGCTGGAGGGAGGCCTTGAGGATGGTGGAGGAGGATTTGTCCACTAGACAGTACAACCCCAACCAAAACAACAGGCATGAGCAACATCAGTGAAAGGGGGCTACAAGGTCTTGTTCTGCAACCGTGAGCTCTCTGCAGTCAAAACACAACAGAAGAAGGTAAGAGGAGTGAGGATACATTCCCCATGCAGATATAAGAAGACAGTGTGCAAATTAAAGAACAGAACAAAAAGTAAAACAAGTTCAACGGGTCCTTCAGAGATATACGTATGATCAAATATTTAAAATACTCATTCAGGAAGGAGAACAACAATTCCTCCTTTAGACAGTTTAGGTCAGTTAAACATCGTTCGGTTTCCCCAAGCATCAACAAAAAACACAAGGTCTACTTTGCCACTAATTAACTTCCCTATAACTCGACCAGGGTACAGCTTTTTAATGCAGAAGACCACAGGATGCTCTTATAGTTCAGACAATAAAACACAACAGGCCACATATCAGTGTTAGGAAAAAAATGGTGTATGTGAAAAGTGTATGTTGCATAATATGTAACTTTTTAATAGTGCATGTTCACTTTTGTTAGTTATTAAACCTAAGGAATGCTGATGACACAACTGTATAATTATATAACTATATTTATTTGGCATTTCAAAGTCTTTGAACTGAACAGTAACACATGTTTATAGCTGCATATGAAAGGTTTTAGACTCATGAGGAGTCCAGCTGTTTGGTTTGACTTTAACAAGAGAGTGGCAGCAGAGGTAGAACAAAAGAGATCCTGTAATGTAATTGGGAACCCTGTGGGACCAATACAAATGCCTCTAGAAAGAGTATCTTTATATAGACATTGTAAGATCAACAGTCATGTACATTTTGCTACAATTATTTATTTTGGCAATTGTGTTTTAGATTCACGCGTACGATTGATCTTGCCCCTCAGCTGGTCTGGCACTGTTAAACTAGGATTTTCTTTCATTCAAATCACAGCTTACATCACCTGCCAGCCGGCCTGCCTTCTGTCCACAGAGAGCACCTTCGGCCTTAAATCAATACCAAAGCAGTGAGAAAGGAGCAGACGGAGTGAGGGTGAGAGAAATAGACGAGGAAGTCGGATTCTGCTTGACATTTACCTGGGCTGTGCTCTGTCAACAATCAAGCAATACCTGGGTCTGATAACCCCGACCCGAGATGGTTGTTTAACACTCTGCTGCAACACGGTAAAGTCACAGGTAAGCACACTTCATGCCTGATGGGATCAAGATCCTTTTATAAAAAAAAAAGTACAACTGGATTGAAATTTTGCCCCATGAAAGACTAGATGCATGTTCTCATATGACTATTTCATCATCCAATTGCAATGATCTCTACGTTTAAAATCACTTTGTCACAAGTGTACATTTTGAATTGATCATAGGGAGGGAGACAGTTGAGGCAAATTACATTAATCTGTAGGCCAGTACTAGTGCAGGAAAATGGCTCTTATAAGACACTGCTCCCCTCTACCTCCACCAGTACCTCTCTGTGATTTCTATCATACTGCTGTTCAGTGAATTTCTGCTAGACCCATTGTCACAGAGATAGGAGATATAGTAAAATTGTCTGTCTACTTGACCTTCCGAGGATGGAAAGGCTTTTTATCCTGCACTCTCATTCTTTCTACACCATTTTATATTGCTGCAGCTGCAAGGCCACAGACCATGGCTGTCTTGCATTCCACCGTTGAGGGAAGTAACTTTGATTTGGACATCTTATTGCAATAAAAAAAAACACAGCAACCACTGTTTTCCAGGACACCATAGGGGCACATAAATGCCTGCAGTTGTGTTCTGTTAGGTAAAGACTATGGAGACATCTGTATGACTACTTCAAGTTTATCTTTACCTCAGCTGTGGCAAGACAGGGTGCCGCATGCTTTAACAACAGAGGGTTTCAATTTAAGGCAGATGTGAGGACTGTACCATAAATGAGGACACAAAGGGGGTATTTACAAAAGACCTGTGCAGTATTTCAAAGATCAAATCAACAACTAAAACAAGAAAAGAAGTAGATATATTCAAGGTGAATGTTCCACTTCTAAGTAAAAACTGAATGGTATAAGCAGAGATTCAAAGTGAAGTTAGACTTAAGTATAGTCTAGTAAATGTGAGTGCTGATGCCATTCACAGATGGAGAACAATTACTGATCTACGTTTTGCATAATCCTGCTGATGCATTGTGCAAAAGGTTTAAGGCTCATCTGACATATTTCCCTTATTTATGCGTTGCTAAAGAAACATAAAGGGTTCCAGTGCCGGACATTTCTTTATTACCTATAACCAATTAAACTAGCCGAAACAACATTCATTTAGCTAAATAGTTAGAGGTGCCTTAAAACTTGGTGTATAATATCTACAGTATATTTTCATCTAAAAAGTTGGCTGTGTCCTTAAGACTGGAAAGACCAATACACCAGTATAACATGCTGAGACAAGCACCGTCATGACAATAAGTGCAGCTGCCACCAATTAAATTTCCCAGTATCCATTGCGTATTGCAAGTGGTTGCTTGCAGTGCAAAGCCTGTTGAAATACAAAGCGATGCTGACCAGCCCGCCACCCCTTTCATCTTATTGGGTCATTATCATGCATGTAAAGAAAACGGCGGTATACTGTTAAGTAAATAACCCTTGTGAAATGGAGGTTTATTGAAAAGATTCCTAAATTAGAGACAACAAGGAACCAGTTGAGGTGGGTAGTGCGACTCAAGGAAAATTGGGAGCAGGCTATGAGTAAGTACACAACTATTAAAGTTGCGGTAGACTGAGCTCGACTACCATACTGGTAACTAGCAGGATTGCAGAGTCCACACATGACGGAAAAAGTTGATACTAGAAGAGCTGCACAGAAACTGCACAGTGTTGACTTTGCTGAATGCAATAAAAATGATCATGCAGGAAGACAGTTCAAGCCTTTTCCCCTCTGGGAGACAGTAAACAGCAGGCTGCGTCTTATATACTGGAGTGACTTATATTCCAGACGTTACGTACAGTAAGTTTTTAGCAATTTTTTTGGAGTTAACTGATACGTTACCAAGGATACTTAGCCAATTCTTTTGGGCTGGGTGGCCAAGCTAACCACTTAGCTGACACCAGCTCCTGTACCAGACTAAAATATAGACTTCTTAGAGCCTCAACACTCAAGACTGCAGGTTCCAAGTATTAAATAGTCAAAATTTTGACTGCAAAATTCCTTTGAGTATTACTTTCTTCAGTAAAGACACACTATGGCTGAATCCCTTTTCACTGAATCAAGTATTCAAAGTCGAACAAAACAATCCCAATGCTGCAAAATCAAACTTCCACTGCAGTTGGCCCAAAGAAAACAAACTGCTGATCTTCTTCCTACCCTTTGTCCTGTTGCTTTATCTCCAAAGCCCTGAGCGAATATGACAAATTACCCCCTTGTGCAAACACTCCAGATAAATGGAGCTGGGAGACCAGGCTTTAGGGAGCTAACAAAGCAAACATGACATGGCGCATTTCTCTACATCTTCATCCCCGGTGTGTTTTTACAGGGATGTGAACGCCTGGTCGTCTGGGTCAGCTCGATGGACGCCTGCTTGGCAGCATTAACACTGCAGGTTTCTGGTTTCTGACGTGGTATTCCATGAAGAGTTAACTAACTTGAAGGTCGAATGATTTGATATTGTTATTTTTAAAAAAGTCAGAATTTCATTGTTGCCATTTAAAGTAGAGGTGGGTGGTAAACCAGGATACATACTTGCACTTGTATTAAGTTCTGCTGCGACATTGATTTTGGCCAAACCGTCATCACTGGTTTAAATACACACGTTTGGTTCTAGTGCGTACATGAGGCATCACAGATTGCTCAACCTACCAGCTACAGAAATGTAAATAAGAGAAGCATAAGAGTGATTCTCTTTGGGGCTTTTTGACAAGGGCTTTGTGCTGGAATGGCTCGACACTGTGTCACTTGAGCCCATTGCAGCACAGATTTGCATCTGAAATAAAATATGGTCTACCTGCTGAACGTGTGTTAAAACTGATGACCTTCTTGTCTTAAAGATACAATATCTAGATGTTTTGTTGTTGTTCAGTACTTACATTACCTCAGATCATTCCAACAGTTATCAAAGCCAAAGAAATCCTTAATGTCATAGTTGTAACAGAACGTGGCTTGTCGCAGTGGCTGCCGTGACAGAGCCACAATGACGACACATGTTTATCGTTGCCGTGAAAACACAACATGTTACGTCAACGACCGCTACATAAGGAAGCAAGAACTGCTACAGAAAGCTACCCAATAATGTTGTTGTACATGCTGCTGTGGTTAAATAAACGTAATGTAAATTATACTTGGATACATTACTCTACATATTCTCTGCCTCAGGTCTGTTTCGCCCATTCGTCTTGACTGAGGTCAACTGGGAGTTTGTTTTCATTGGCAGTGAGGGGGAGTAGAGAGAACCACTCCCATGATTTCTCGCCAGCCAAGACGTCATTTTTTTTATTGTTTTGATTGCCAGCCCCCTGGTGGCAAAATTTACATTCTGTGCAAGTCCAAGATGATTAAAGGAAAACAAATGACCTAACCTCTGAAACAACAAACTGATCTGGGAAAATTGACTCTAAATAGGATGGAGCAGCTGATATACTTTACTTCAATGAGGCCCAACTCAACATCAATGCAGCACAATTCAGAAAAAAATAAATAATAATAATTACTGTATTCGGCATGCCAGTGAAATCCAAACTGAGCCACAGGGTCAGCTATTTTTTCTGGAAAACTGTCCACAAACTCAGTAGATCTTCCTCCCCTTTCACCTGATCATCTATGCTTCTGCGTATGCTAGTTTGCCCAAAAATGTGCCACCCAATGCAACTCATAGGCTGACGGTGTTCTCAAACATATTGGCTCACCACAAGTTAGAGCTTAAGTAAACACAGAGTTATGTATTTCTGTTAGTCAGTGTTACAAAACATTGATAGTGACATTGTGCTGGTCAAGGTAACAGCAAGGCAAGGTGAGTAGGTCAGCTTGATCAGTATGTAGAGCAAATGCTGGTTTAAACATACAGATGTAACACCAAAGGCTATGTTACCAAGTTACCTATGGGATGCACCACATTTTCTTCATCATAATGTATGATTAGTGAATGCTTAGTTCTAGTTTAGCCTTTGAAAACATCAGCACTCTTCTAATCAGTAAGCTACCAAACAGGTTTAAAACCAAATGGATGCCATTGTTTTCATTTAACCGTCTTATCTCTCTTAAATGTTTCTCGGCGATCTTGATCCAAGTGACAGGCACCAGCGGGTTTGATCAACATGACCAACTGACGCCATGAACAATGGCCCAATAAATGTAATCTTCTTTCTTCTATTCTAGTTTCATCTTGTCTAATCTGGACTGAACCAGCTTGGCATGGTCTGGGGGATCGTATCTGATCTGGCCTATACTGGTACCTGAGATGATGCAGATGACAACTTTTATGAGGTGACCAAGTTAAACAAACACAATTTAATGTCATCACGATTACCGAGCTTCCAGTTCTGAATTTTAACATCCATAACTTTGTGTGTAGCATGCTTCACTCTCATCTGGCCTGATTCCACACACTCGTGTGATGAGTGCCAGCATGGGGCAAGCCATATGTCAACTCCCCTAGGATGACACTAAAAGCAGTATAAAAGCGTTTCAGTGTGAGGATGGATACATTCTACCTGTAAGCTGAGGAGAAAGAGGCTTTTCAGAGCTTAAAGAGGCTTCTGTGGCTTATGGCTGCCAGCCGAGTGCTTTCTTCTACAGTACTACTCCTGGCAACAACAGTTAACGGAAACATAAACAACAATGTAGAGTGAGCCTTTAACAAATCATAAATACTCCAAGACAATCTAGAAATAATATTTTAAAAAAAACTCTCCTATAACTGGTTATTGTTGTCCTAACAGTCCAGATCCTTACTGATTTGGCAGCAGAAGCAGCATTGTAATCAGCTTTATCTGTTTGACAGGCATTTTCCCTTAACTCTCTCTGGCGATTTAACTTGTTAAACAAGAAAAGTAACTGCAACTGTGACCAACGACACTGACTTTGATTCATCAGTAACAGAGACAAAGGAAGCCCACAGATTCCAAAGTAAAGAGTCCTACAATAAAAACAGGAAATAAATGTGAGTTTACTCAGACATACTGAAACGGACAAAAGCCTGCATTCTGGCACAGTATGACCAAAAGCAAAAACACCTGCTGATGTGGTTCTGGTGGTAATCTAATCGCAGATGTAAGTCATAGAGAATATGCATCAGGGGGAAAGGCAGGCTCCCTAGAGCTTCTAGGCTCCTAAATAACACGTTTGCTTGAGTAGAAGAAGCAGATGAAGGTACACATAAATTGTAAAAGCACAGCTCCATCAGCAGTCAGGTCATGTTGATGACCCCTTTCATCTCACCATGCACCAGCTCCTTTAATAACAAGAGAAATGGAGAAATGGAACACTTTCTTGCACTTTTTTGAATTTCTTTTTTGAATTTGTATTTGTGTAAGTGCTTACATTACATGCAAATGTGTTCATGATATGCATTTGTATGTACTACTTGCAAATCAGATACATCAAAAGTACACACACACGCACACACACACACACACACACACACACACACACACACACACACACACACACACACACACACACACACACACACACACACATGCAACCAATATGCTAAGTCAGACATCTGGAAAATATCTAACCCTGTAAAAATGGCCTGTATGAGGGCAGCTACAGTCCAAATGTGTAGGCATGTCAGGGAGACTGAAGAACAGCAGGGAGCCAGAAGGATGAGGTGAGAAGTGCAGCGAGCATAACGTCATGCCCAAAGACATTAGCGATACCTGGGAAGAAAGAGCTGGTACATAATGTCCTAACACTTCGCTTTCATGTTCTTACATATGCTTTGTGGCCTGGATGTTTGATTTTTCACCTCTTATGAGCAAATTGCATTGACAATAAAATCATAAATACAACTTCAGGACAATAAATCATCATCTTTATCGTGATCACAAGCGAGGTGTCTGATGTAAAAGTCTGAATTTGTAACATTTCAACATTAAAACGTTAACGACGACTGAATGTTCTCTACATTATTTTTGTTAAGTGATACACAATGATGACCAACAATGTGCAATCCCAGTTACACAACATTTGACCCAAGGTAGTGGTACATTTCATTTTGTCACCTTGCTTTTGGGATAATGAGAAACACCAGACATGTCACAGAGTGAGGAAGAAATTAGGCAGGTGGTGTTTGCTAACATTACTTGCTGCCATTTTTATTAGAAATAAATGGCTGAATATAGATTAGTGTGACTGAACTTGAGAATAACAACTGTCAATACATTCCCTTTTCTTTTTTTATTCTATGTCAGACAGATTTTCACCATTGGTGGTGGCAGAATTCCCAGCTATACTATGACTAGGGATGGGTATTGTAAGGATTTTATCAGCACCAGTATGGATATCCATACTACTTGTCAATACTGATACTTATCATTACTCTTATTGATACTATTCTTCATTAATTGGTGCAAAAAAATAAAGACACGACATGAAAGATCTCTAGATATAAAAGACGAATTTCATGAGAGAATTATGTTTCCTGTTTAAATACATGAATTAAATACTTTCCCAACATGAAATATTTACCAAGAGATTTCACCGCAATAAGGGGATTGAGTTTATGTTTAGGTTTCAATGGACAATTTGTAATATAAAATAACTGTATCTTAACGTTATACACTATGGAACTATATGCCATATTCAATCCACTCCTGACAAGGTTTGAACAACAAAGTAGAAGGAGACTGCTCCACAGATGGACGTCGGTGCTCTCAGAGAAGGAACTAAGACTTTAAAATTCATTATTATTGGACTCCTTCACACAGGCAGAATCCAAAGAAAGAAGTACGGGAGCTCGCAAATCACTTATGGTACATTTATTAAGATGGAAAGGACTAATGTTTCGACACATTGCTTCTTCCTGCTTTTATGTGTATGTACTTTTTTCGGTTTACCTAAAGGAACAACATTCAAGCTTCATGGTACTTTCGGTACTGACCAATCACTTTGAGGTACCAATAATACTGGTTTTTGATACCGATCCCTAACCATGATTTCATCAAATGAAATCATCAAACTAATTTGATTGAGATATGCCTCGTCAGAGATTGTTGCACATTTCAAAAAGGCTGGTGTCATGCACATCAACCTTAACAATTTGTTGCTGGAAAATGGTTTGAAATTGAAATTATATAATTTTATGATGCTTTCAATTCTATTACTAAGTCATGAACAGAGATAGTAGTGACAACCTATGATAAAAAGGGCCTGCTGTACTGCAGCAAATGATTGCCCCAGAGGGGATGTGGGGTGTAGGTGGGGTCCATCTTTTGAAATGACTGATGTCTGGGGGACGCAAGGTGTCAAGGGGGACTTTGTTAATGGCAGCATGTGGCAAGGTCGCCTCTCCATTTGTCTGCTAGTGGAGATGGTGAAGGGCCGCCGCAAAGCAGGGCTATAGCTCTGTGACTGCCTGACAACCTCCTGCGGCCCTGCAAGCAATGGGGGCCTTCCATCTTTTGTCACTACAGGGATGTCTAGGACTGGCGTGGTGCAGAGCAGAGTACCCTCCCCTCCCTTTCAGTGCCTCTCTCCACCTCCCGGAAGCATCCATCACAGCGTTCCCCAGTGGGGCGTGGGTAACGGATCGACTTTCCTCCAGAGCGCTAATCAATCCGACTCTCGCTGCCTCTCCCTGGGAACATTTATGGCCTGCCATAAAGCAGGCCTTTGGGGCATTACGGCACCCAGTAATCCTGCTAAGTGAGCAATATTTCCCATCTCTGGGGCTGCAGTTAGACGGGCTTGGGCCATAAATAGCAGAGTTAATCTGTGGCCATGACTTCTCGGCCAACCCTCAGCAGTCACAATCCTACTGGGGCCAGGTGGGAGCCACCCAGTGGCCAAGGTAAAACAACTTGAGATGAAATGACGAGATGGCCTTCTCCAACAAAGTTCCCGTTCCATTGTCATGTCTCATTTTTTCCAAACCTTTCTGTAGTCTGTTCTGATGAGGGGGGGCTTTAAGGGAAAAGACATCTATCATGGAGGACACAAGGCCCAGTTGGAAATAATGCACAAAATTAGGTCCCCGATTGGCCAGTAAGTTCATGAAGCATCTATGAAGAAAACAGTTTGTCACTCTGAACTTCAGATTCAATTCTTTACATAGTTTGGAGTTTATGCGTAGCTACCAACAGCTGAATTGAACAGAATAAAACAAAGAAAAGAAAAGTTAGAATAGAAAAGATTAAGTGTGAATGGCATGACTTTGCTGATAAACTGACTTGTCGTCTAAAGCAGTTTTTGAACACAAAGCCATGACAACTTTAAGATGTAAAGTTAATGACCAAACAAAAACAATGTACATATTAAAATTAGGAAAAAAACACAAGTCCAGAATCCTGCTGTATTTTTTTCAGACTTCCTGCCAAGGTCACTGACTTTTCCTCAAAGGAGAGCCACTTTCCCATTTCATACCCAGCTGAGTTAAAACGGATATGTCAATGTGCAAAGATTTCTTCAGAACATCTTAAAACAGCCCGTTTTCTCTCAGGGTACCAATGGGAGTTCCATATTGTAAAACACAGAAGATAGAAGGCAAAGCTAGCCGTAGGTTGAGCATTGCCAGAGGCTACAGAAACCCCCTCCCCTTCACCAATAACTGCTGCTGCTCGGGTTGATCCCATTTTATTTTATTCCACCCATCATGCATCAAAATGTCTCCCTGAGGTGCCTATGCTTTGAGCAGAGGCCTCTGTCTCTCTTTTGCTGGAAGGCCAAGTCTCTCCATCACACCATGGGTTCAAAAGTCAAGGTCTTCAAACCTCAGCCCTCAGCAGCCCTACTCCGCTCAGCAAACCCCCCCGGGCTGCCTGCTTGTCAGTCAGGAAAGCTTGCTGACTTTTAAGTATTTGGTTCAGGTCAGAAACCCGACATTGTTTTCCCTTTTTAGAGCTCGGCAGAAACATGACAGGTGTCCATGGAAACAACATTTGTGCAGATGTTTCCAGTTCTTTGAAAATTTCAGAGGATTTTTTAACAAGTAAGGTCAGTTTTCAACATGCTGTTATACCTCTTGGGCAGACAAGGAAGGACGGGAGCATTATTGAATTGAACAAAAGACATTTGATAGATAATTCTTTGAAAATCCATCTGAATTAACATCACTAGCAGAGCTATAATGTAAAAGATCCTAAAACAGATGGTTTAATTAAAGATGATTTAGTAAATGTTAATTACAAAAGACTGATAGTTTGACCAAAGGGGCAGGAAGGAATTATTAAATCTAGTAAATCGAATGTATTAAGCACAGCAATGACTCATGACAAACTAGTAAAAACCTAAAGTAAAAGAAGACAAGTAAAATGTGGTTGTAATCATGTCTTCTATCTTTTGTTGGCTACAGTCATTTTTCTTTGAAAAGTGCAATTCAAATATTGAACATGCATTTTGAATACTGGCCAATTAATCAAACCTTCAAAAGAATTTCAGTCTGTCTTTCAGTTTCAGGACAATCTTTCATCACCTGTAATTTTTCCCCAAGAAATCTAACTCCTGCCTTGTCAAACTGAGAACCCATGCAGTGTGAGGCATAGACTCTGAAAGCCTCTGACAAGCTCTTTGATTCCTCCATTTGCTGTTCTTCATTTTATCTTCCCAGTTTGTATTTATAGTAGCTGCTAGCATGCAGCCGTTTGTGGTTAACCCCAGCTGATGAATCTTGTCAAGTATACTGTTCTTCTCTTTCTGCCCTTCCTTTGAAGCAGTCTATTGAGGCCTACTCTCTGTTTCAGACCTGGGCACCATCCAAGAGGACGCTGTCAGAGCTCCATATAGCCAAGCTCCAGCTCAGCGAATTTCCTGGGTGGTGAAAGGGCCCTGAGTGATACTGAAGTCCCACAAGTCCCTGCTGTTGTTAATGGCGATGGTCCTGGCCAAGGCTGAGTAATGCTCTGAGGCTCCCAAATCATTTCCACTTGGAGCAGGAATGAACCCAGCTGCAATTGGATACGTATGGTCTGGATTGTTGCAAAGATTCCCTCTCATCTTCGAGATGAATGGTAGCTCACTCATCCGGCAGAGGTCTCTCTTGCTCTTTGTATTTATGACCAATAAAAGCCAAATAACTGATGGAATCATGAACCATGGATGCGGGGGCTATACTGCAGCAGAGACAGAGGATTGGACTGTTCCCCTTTAGAGATGTTATCACTGTAAGGCTCAGTAACCATGAACCTGTGATCTACTCCTTTCCTTTAAGCAGGGATTCAAACTCCCTTACAGCTAAAAGAGGAATAAATAGCATTGACTTTGTACAGGAGACCTGCCACAGAGGGGGAACTGGAAGGAATGAGGAGGTAGACAGATGATATTCTTAGTGCTGACAGTGCTGCTGCACTCATAAAACCTTTGCTTTATCTCTCACAACAATCAGTCTAATTATGTTCATTGGAGGAGTCCAATTAATCCTCTATTGTCAGCCGGTGGCTAAGTGTTTCTCTACCACTCACACTGCCACACACAGAGACAGTGGAATCAGCAATTAACACTACCCAAATTTATTTAGCGCCACTTGCCTAGCTTCTGTCTCCCTCCAATTATGCCTAATCAATTCCACCAGGAGGCGGCGGGGGAGCAGGGCACACGGGAGGTCATTGTCATTTGCTTCAACAAACCCCTCTGCGTCACCCAAAGGCCAGACATGTCAGTGAGTTTGTCACGTTGCAAGACATCCAAGAGATCCTCGCTGAATAGCTAACTAATACCCCAGCTGCCCCTCCTCATGCTGCGCATTCTTGCTCCAACGTTGGTGTTAATTGAAAAAAAACTTGCATTATAGACCAAAGGTGGCAGCAATTCCCTTGCAAAGCCCTGTGGATGAACATGCCTGGACATGGCCAGGATTGGTGGCCAACTCTAATTACTCAACTCTAAGATCAACTCAAAAGACTTGAATCTCTCACTGTCTGCCTATTGTAACTAGTTCAGTCTATTCTATAAAGAAATATATTATGTGCATAGTGGGTACATGTTAAGGCTAAAATGCAAAAATCATAAAATTAAAAATTACATTTCTTCTTCTAATGCATAAAAAGATCAACCTTAATCCTCCTTTTTTTTAGGAAATATAAACATGCTTACCCTGGTACATTCACAACCAGAAAGCAATGACAGTAAGTTGCACTGAGCTAAATAGCATTGTATTCTTTTTAAACATCTTTTACATTAAATGGTTGTCAGAACAAAGAGAGTTTCTTGTAATCAAGCCCATGTCCTGTATATTGTGAGTGGTATATGTGGCAGGTGCTTCTGCATACTCTTGCAGTGCCTTGCCTTGTTGGTTAAATGTTCAGTAGCTGTATGCTCATGTTTTATTTGACCTTTTTATTTACAGTGCACAGGGAAAAGTACATTTTTGCAGTATGTAGAATGAAGCCCATGAGCCCACTCATGCTAACATTTCCACAGTATACATAAAGGTGTGTGTGTGTTCACTTCCAAAGGCTCGCAGGCAGGTTGGCCTCCCTCAGGATGGCTTTTTGCTACAGTGCTGTCAAACCAAAGCCCCACAATGGGCACAGACATCGGGAGGGCAAGCCCACTGACTGGAATAACCATGTTACAAACCCGCCGTAAAACGCCACTAATATTTAATGCCTTGCTGTCAGGTCTGAAGGGCGCAGGCACATGGAGGAACTGTGCAGTCAAGTGTGTTTTCCTCTACAGGGCTCACTGAATCTGACTGCAAGTGGAAAGAAAATCTGAAAAAGGGTGTGTTTTTGTGTGTTACCCGTTGTTCTAGCTGACAAAACACAGCAAAGCGAAACCAAACAAAAAACTTGATTTGCCTGATGTGTAGACCACCGTACCTGGAGTTTTTCAATATAAGAACATTATTTTCACTGACGTGTCAGCTTTTGCAGACACAATGCAAAGCTTCCATACCACAGAACAGCCTGTGGCAAGTTCCTTACTAATCCACGGACAGCATTAGGTGATGGAGGCATCATCGGACCTGATAATATCAGAATGTCTCTGGCAGGATAAGGTTCAAGAGGCACCTAGTGGGTGAGGCCAGGCTAATAGTGAGAGATATCAGATCATGGCCTGTCACTGTATAAACCCCGGGCTTGTCTAATCCTTTGATAATAGACACATACAGACCCATGGATGCTGGTGAAACTGTCAACCTGCCAACCATTGTGAATCTAATGAAAATCTAGCATCTGTGTTTATGTGTGTGAGCATGTGACAAAAAATACTTGTGTGCATCTGTGCATTCATATCTTAATGCATGTGTGTAACTACATTTGTGCAAACTAACATGTAAGTCTGTTTGATAATGTGCATCATATGAAGAGATTTAAGTATGTGTGTCAATGTGAGTGTTGGGCACTAGCCCTAAGAATAGCACTCTCCTGTTGACCTGAAAGCCTGGGCATGACAATTCTCCAGAGTAGCACATTACTTTCACACTGACTGCAGCTTAAACATAGAGTCCCATGTACTGCTCTAATCCCAGCATTCATCATTGCCTTCATCTTAAAACAAGCAGTAGGAGCGCATTAACATTTCAAGGTATTATTGCAAACTAGGGGGAAACTGCTGCTAAATATTTCATACATTTCAGTACAAGTTGTATGTATCCCTCTGTGACTGTGGCAGTGGTGGAGGTCATGAGCCAGGATTGGGGGCTGCTGGTGGAGATGAGACCTAAGGTAGCAGACCTGAGCATTCAAAGTGACACTGACGTGTACAGCGCTGATCTACAGCAGTGTCAGAGGGGACTCTGCTTTGAAGAGCAATTACACTACCATCACCGGCTCATTAATTAAACCAAGAGCGACCAGGCTAATTCAGCCTTGTGACCCTGCAGAACGTGCTCACAGCTCGCTGCGCTGCTCAGATATTATCCAATCAGTATTGCAATGACACTCTGCTAATTGGTGATGTTGTCGTGTCTACAGCGCAGTGTCACAGATCGAGCCTGGCCTTTGACATCAATCACATATCACGCCTTCTAATTAGTCCCTGATTTTTCCTGCTGTGTGCCATCTAATTAAGTGAAAACACATTTGAACGACTCTTTTCCCTAACTCTCAGTTGTTTAGCTCTGAAAATACATTGCAAAAGACAAGATATATATATATATAAAAAAAAAAGACATTATCAAGCCTTAGAAAATTGAACAACTGCTCCAACACACATAATACTTTATGCATGTAGCATGTAATGTATCTAAGTTACATAAAAAGTCATGGATAACTGTGCAGCCAGACAAAATGAACCTGTGACTTCATAACACTGATCATGCTTGGCACTTCACATCCATATGTACTGAAGATTCTTCCCATTGGGCCATCTCCGCCCCTCAGGGGCCAGGGGACGAACCCTGACCCTCTTCACTCCATGGGGTCAACCACAAGAACCACACCCCCATCTGGATCCAGCTCTTCAGGGACTGCTGGTGGGCGTGTCAACCCCCAGTCTGCCACTTCAACCCCCCACCAGCCCCAGGGTGTACATGTTCTATTGTGCAAAAGCAATCAGTATTCCACCCCCCCCAACCCCCCCCCCCCCCCCCCCCCTCTCCCTCCCCAGTCTTTGTTTTGCAAATGGCCTCTCCCACATCATTTTACATACACACTCCAACCACTGAGCTCTGGGGACTGTCCAGGAAGTAATTGAGGCTTTTGTGCATGTAAAAACCCCCCCACCTCCCCTCAAAGGAGCCGCACCCTCTTGTCAGCTGTCATCATATAACTGCCTGTAGACCCAGGGGCCTAATGACAGGATCTATAGTACATGAAAACACAATTATAGCCCTTGGTTCAATTGCTACTGTGTGAATGGCCTTTAAAGGAGGGGAAAAGGGAACCAAACACATGCTGCCTGCTCCAAGGCAAATAAGTCTGAACAATAACCCCTAAATCACAATCCATTAAAACATACAGCCTCATTCTGAGTCTGAATATTTAGAATACACCCTGTTTAAGCAACCCACCATTCTCCAGTGATATGCTAATTATTGTATAAGCTTAACCAGGAAGTCTGACTAATGCTGTATGGATACATTTGACCTTGTTTAGCAGAGCTATGTGCTGTTTTAATGAGCTTATATGAGCGACGTCGCTGGCATATACAGCCCACACATGGTTTCAGCTAGTCCAGCAGCATTTCATTATCTCGACGATGCTGTTTTCATGACAATATTTTGAAGCCACATTAAGCATCCATTACAAGACGCTGCAGGAAACATGTTAATGGAACCTGGAGACGATCCACTGCCTGGGCTCAGCCTCTGCAAACCCTCACATACTTCACATCAGGCAGTCAAAATGGGAGAACGAGAAGAAGAGAGGCGTCCCTCCATCTTTTCAAATGGGAACAGTGACCCCCAATGGACGGTGAGATGAAATCTGGGAAAGGGTTAACGCAGCTTCATCTACCTCCTTCTCGTGCATGTGGGTGCAATGACGCTCATATGCAGCAGGGGTCAGTGTTGCATCATGGAAAAAAATCAACACAATGAAAAAGAACTGCTGCAAAGATCACATCTGTCTCAGTGACACTACTAATCCTATTTATTCCGTCTGAGTCTTGTCCAGCTTTGCTAGTCGTCCAGCCCCCCAAGGCCACAGGGCTATGAAAACAAGGGCAGGGGCCTTAGCAGACCCCATTAATGTAGAGATCCTGATGGTCTAAAGTGGCAAAGATGACACTTAGATATTTAACCTCTTGTGCCAGAAAGGCAAGCACACTTATACAGATACAAAAACATACACACACACACACACATGACCATATGCTTCAATAGACAGAAGTACACATGCACCGTGCACACACATGGGAACACACAAACCCATTTTGAGACATGACAGAGGCATGTAAATGAGATGCACTACATGTTGGAACACACATGCTGAAACACATTCTTCAAGCGTAGCAACAATATAACGGCATCTAATTAAATAGCTGCTAATTGAAGCGCTAATTAACTGAAACAAATTGATGCAACTGTGACAAGGAGAGAATGAGGCATTTGTAAATGTAAACGGAGGAGAACAATACGAGCAGAGCACAGCCGCCGACTGCAGGAACGCAGCAGGATACAAGCCTGACCTCTCTATTGTCTTATCCCCTCTCAGGCCTGTCAAAACACACAGCCTCAATACAAAAGAGCTCTCACAACTACAGGAGGCTTTTCTTCTCTGTAAAGGCTCAGGACTGCCACCCACTTCCATTCTGCCTTACAAACACCAGATCCCTTCTTCCTTAAAGCCTGCTCTGTAACACAGCACCACAGACTGCTGGCTGCAGACCCAGAGGTAGCTAGGAAACCTGCTGACTCCAGACAGTGAAGAGATATAGTCTTTCATCTAGGATTTACCTAATACCAGAAATGTTTTAAAAGTAACTCTAAAAGGTTGCGCTGTGATTCAGCATAGTTACAGTTTTCATTATTAAGCTGAAAAGGTGCAAATATTCAGTGTGTTCCAAGGTTTTTTATTTCCCTTCAAAGTTTTGAAAATGAACTAATTAGAGATCAGAGAAACTACTGTAATAACACTTTAATCTAACACAGAGGATGTCATGTGCAGCTCACCATGCCTCTGTGAGGCTTGAATGAAATACTGAAACAGGTTTTCTTTGATGTGTGTCCATGTCAGTGAATACTCCACAGCATTTCCCTCTGCAGACACCTGCTGCCCCTTTTGGTGTTCCCAGGAAAGATCTCTCTGGTGAACAGGAAGTGAGGAAGTGTGGCTGAGTTAAGGAAAACAATGCCACCTACAGAATGCTTATCAACACCACATGGTGTCACTTAAAAGAAAACTGATGCAAAAAAACTGAATTTTAGAGAGCAAAGGATACTGACAATTTAACTTAACAATCACAAATTATAATCTAAATTTAGAACACAAAAATGGTGTACTTTTTTTAAAAGAGAAATTCATCTTATTGGAAGTGATTGACACGTGCAATCTGAGGATTCATTGATATTTCAATTCATTTGGAAGCAATTACAGGCTGACTTATTTTCATTCAAGCTGGAGTGATATGAAAGTGAGCATCTGAGAAATTCTCAGTCTATCACGTCATGTTTCCTATTACACAAGTTAAATGTAGATTGACAAATGACGTTAGTTCAAAGAGATGTTGATACTGTTGCACATCCTCCCACAAACACAGCTACAGCTCAGCCAGCTGCTCTTTGTAACATTCTCTGTTTACATCTGGTTTGTGATTGTCCTTTTTGCTAAACACATTTTCACAATGCGTCTGACTTCACACCACCTGCAGCTCATGACTTGCACTTTAAAGAAAAAGCTCTTGCAGGAGGAATATGACCCGAGACGCCCGAGGTTTCCTGGCACACACACACATCCGAAACGGCTCCCTAAACATTACTGTAATATAAACCACAGTGATAGTGTAATTCATAAAGCAGGAGGTGTAATAAAGTGCCTCTCCCTGCTGTCTGCTCTAGTTAAACATCTACCAGGGGCAACACATCTGTTGCTATAGTTACAGATTCTCCGGTAGATGCGAAACAGAATATGATGGAGCCTGGGAGGTCCCACGTTAATAAATTACATAAAAAAATGAAAGCAATCACAACTAGCCAGCTGCCGAGCACACAGAAATAATGTCCTGACAAATTTATTACCACTAACCCGCTCCCTCTGAGCCTAAAACCTAATGACTGCACTGTAAAATATTCTGCAACTCAATGAGAATGCAAAATTGAAAACGGCTTTAAAAAATGCTCTTACCTTTTACAGCAATATGAGATAGCGCACAGTATATCCAGGAGAAGTTTCTCCTCACTTCTGTTACCTTGTCCAATCCCAGCATGCAATAGCCCCAGCTCCAGCAGAGCATGACTTTAGATCCCTGCTAATTTAATGTTCCCAGACCTAATTGTCCCCAGAGTGGTTGCTCTGAAGTAGACCTGCTGTATCTCAATGACTGTGGCTTGTTAAAAGTGATGGGGTGTGTATGTGTGTGTGTGTATGGACAGACCTGAAGAGCAGCAGCCCGGCCAAGCACCTTACATGGCCTGACATTAATCACTGTGCACTGTCCCATGCAATATTCACCTGGCTAAGCACAGCGGGCGCGGGGCTTCTCTGAGTTCGACCCTTCTTTGTCATTCGCTTCCCTTTATTTCCACTTCTATTTCAGTCTCTCCCTATTTCTACCTGTCTCTCTCTTTTGCTCTTCCTCCTCGTCTAAGGGGTTGGGAGGCCCTGGGGAGCAGCGGGGTGATGGATATTCAGGAGAAATCCTGACAGCACCTAACATTCCTAGAGGGAAATTGTCTGGTGTTCTCTTTGGATTCTGGTTTTAGATTGCTACTGTGGGTCACATTAATCATAGCTGCATTAATAATCTTGTCTTTGGGTTAAAAAAAAAAGGGATCATTCAGTGCAGCAATCTGTCAATCTGTGGAGATTTAGTCCATTTTGTGGAATAGTCATTACTCAACATATCTGCTACCTCTGTGTTTACAAACTCTCCAAACCACCATCTGGAGCCAGTTCATGCCGGGACCGAGTCCAACTCCAAACCGCCTCCTGGGACTGGACATCAAATTCCTCTACACCCACCCCAACTTCCATTTCAACACCGGTGGGACTGTTCCCTCGGCCTTTCCCAGCCCTCCCTCTGCCATCCCGGACATAGTCAACAGCAGCAGCCACAGTGGAAAGCCACGGGGACGAGTTTGGCTCCGCACACTAAATCCACTGTGGTCAGGCCGTCTGCTGAGCGAAAATAGACGGCATTTAAGACTGGAAACGCTCAAAAAGGTACACACTCCCAGACACTTATTCATACAGGAAAAATATCGAAGGGAATAAAAGTCTACTGAACTTGTCACAAGTTATCTGATATGTGCCTTTTTTTTCCCCCCAGCAGAAATTAGAAAATTAGAAAGTATCTTCATCCACAGGCTTCAAGCGCCCCCTTCAGAAACCAATGGGTGACGTCACTGAGGCTTCGTCTATCTTAATTTGCAGTCTATGATTACAATGCAGATGTTAATATTCCCCTTATATCGAAAAAGTGGCAAGTTAAGGTCTCCAGAGAAATATTGAAAAAATCAATCAATTTATCAGTGTTAGTTTTTTAACTACTAGAAACCTTATTTTTTTTGAATGACTCTATTATACCCCCACTTATTCTCTCTCTTGCACAGAGACGTGTGTGTTCATCTGATGATTTGTCTTTGATGTGGTAAGGACAATTATCCGCAGTGTGATCATGCATACATGTTCATGTTACAAGCAGCTGACTAATTGATCTGTCAAGGTCTATTACAAGTCACGCTCCTCCACTCGTCTCTATCTTCCTCCTCTCCACGCACTCTTTGCATGTGTAGTGTGCCTGCAGACACATCTGCGGCGTCGGTCATTATCCACTCATCTAATAATGCTCGTTGTTCAATTGCAGTGTTAACCTGGGTAACAGGAGTAAAGGCCTTTTCTATCACTACACCACTTACAAGCTTTCCAACCCCCGCAATTACATCAAGGATTTCAAATATCAAGGCTGATCTCATTACTAGTGCAACAGTCGATAGTGATTCAGCTCCTCGATCAACCACAAACAAAAGAATACAGTAAAACGAGCAACAGGTGTAAGCATAAATAAGAGGAGTATTTATGTATCTGGTAACATTTAGCCTGAATTTTGGACATGATTGAGTTGTTTGGTTGATCAACATCTGTCAAGCTTTAAAGGTGCACTATGGAGTTTTAGTTGAGAAATGTGAAGGTTGGAGAAATGTACAGATTATGTGGTATATGTTCATAACTCTACACACAAACTGTCCTCAGAGGAAAATTTGGACCCTGGAACACTGTTTGAAGATAAAATGATATGTGAGAAGTTATGGTGGGGGACACACAACACTGAAACCGTAACTCTCCTGGTAGCTTTGTAGCTCCAAACAGTGTTCCAGGGAACCATTTTTTTCTCTGAATAAACTTTGTGTATATAGTTTAGAAAATATAGCATAGAACTGTTTCACCTCTCCAACTTTCAAATTTCATCACCAAAACTCCATAGTGCACCTTTAAAATATGTTCTCAGGTTTGGACTTCAAATAAATAAGCAACACGAGTTGTTTGGCACTAGTAAAAAAATTATCTTACAATGATATTGTATGGGAAATGTCTCTGATACTGCCTTAGATACAGTATTGGGTAAAGGCAAGTACACCAGTCATTATGCTTAAACAAAAATTTAAACAAACAAAAAACTGTTTAAATCAGTAAAGATAAATGTTTCCAGGTAAATTATCACCTCAAGAAAATTAACAACAGTTTGTTGCTAGCAGAGATTTTATAACGAGTCAAAGCTAGCAACATGTCAGCAATCTGTGTTTTTGTGCTAATGATACATTTGTAATCCCATTGGTATCCAAGGGTTACTCAATGCCAACCAATTCTTCTAGGTATTAATAATGGAATTAAAATGGGGGAGAGAATGGTGTTGGAATATATCTATCAACAGTGACAGCGTGTAGCTGAGCGTCTTTCTCAAACTGACTCTGGTGGAGAGGATTCACCGTGGTCACCTTGGGTTATCGAGGAGAGATATTATCTGTGAGGCGTCTCCAGAATCCATCAGCCACAGCTCAGAGTTGTTGCCATCTAGATAACCACCAGCATACTTTTATCAGTTATCCTGATCACAGGCCTGTTACCACCGCTTGTCTGTGGAGGGGAAGCAGCGCTCCTGTGTCTCTGCCTGTGAACTATGCTCCACTGCACTGTTAATGCCCCAGCTAATCTGATCTGTCTCTGCCTGGCTTACTACTTATACACACACCTAGGTATGAAGCAGGGGAAGTAATCCAGAAGCAGCTCCAGCATGACAGGGGCATGCAGGACGCAGGCTTCATGACCACAGGCCTGCCTGATAGTGAGTGGGCTGCTTTGGGATGGGATGGGGGGGGGTTATAGAGAAGTGTCTGGAGATGTTTTTCTATATGACATTGTTTGAAGGCTGTGTGTGCAGTAAAGGGTACAGCAGTGCACTAATGGACAGGGATGGTGACAGGATGTGTATGTGGAGTTATCAGTGTGTTGCTTGAGCGAGTCAGCATTATGTGTTATTCATGACCCCCATTTGAAGCATATTGAAGGTCAAAGCCATGTTAGCGATTGCTGGGTGTCTTACAGCAAAGATGAAAACAACAGCCAGGTCAGACTGATGGATTGGTTTATGGATTTAAGCCTCAGTAGAAAATAATAACTTTACAATGACAAAAGTGTGATATTTATCTGTTATTATTTAATAAAGCTTTGCCCTAGAGAGGTGAGTGTTCCTGTCTTGTGGTGGTTTAGAAGCATGAGGTTGAGTAACAGAGATGTTGTCTTTGTAGTTGTGTTTCTATGCCCATTAGTGGACTTTCTACAAATACTAATGCTTCATAATTATTTCATTAGTATACATTCCAATGGTTTATTTCTTAATTCAACTTCAGATTCAGACTCCTTTATTGTCCCACAAGAGTAAATTTGCATTGCAACAGGAGCACACAGAAGACAAGAAACACAAGGATAGCATCACCATAGAACATAAACGAAACAAATGTAAAAAAATCAGACAACACAAAAAAAATTAAAAAAAATTAAAAACAATGCAATAAAATCAGTCAAGAGCTCATACCAGAATGGGAATTCAAGTTATTAAAGTGCAAAGTGGACGTGTGCAAATGTGCAATACAAGTGCAAAAAGAGCATCAAATAGCTAATTGTTGTTTAACATATTAATTGCACTTGAGTCTTTTAGTCTTCCTTACAGGAGCTCTCAAAGGACGACCTGAGGCCAAAAATACAAGATGAAAAAATTTGATTTTATTGCATATTTGGGACAAAAAAACTGATTGTGTGAAGTGTTACTAATGCGGCTGTAGAGATCCACAGATCTGAATCTGAAGGCTTTGCTGCTTGTTTTCAGAACTTGTTCTGCATGCTGTGCTCCCCGTCTATCCAGACTCCTGCGTTGACTTTTTACCTTTCTATCTTTCTGACTCGCTAGTTAGAGGTGGGTTGCTTACAAGAAGGAGTAAGCGATGTCTGAAATTGTCAAAGTGATGGAAAATAACAAACGCAAGGACATTTATTTCTCCCTTTTTTTCCTTCGTTCCATAAAGTGAAAGAAAAACAACCTTGGGATTACAGAATCAATTTGCATCGAGTCAATTTAACTTTAACAAATCAAATCAGACCGAATCCCAGTTCTCTATTTGAATGATTGATCACTGAATCAGATCATAGACTATGAATAGAGATTCAAAAGGGATCATCATGTACAGGAAAGACTCACACCTCTATTACTGACAGTTTGTATCTAATTCAAACAACAAGTGTAGGAACAACATCTAAACAAAACAAATGAAACACATTGGTGTGAGCACACACTCAGTGTCACACTAGCTCGATGCCGGATCATTTTAAAGGTCCTGTGAACCTTCTTATTAAATCAAGTGCTGCCTCCCCCACAGAACCCCTGTGAAGAACTCTGCTCTGACACCACAGCTCATGTCCTCAAGTGAGCTTTCAGCATCCCAGGGTGCCTCGAGGAGGCCAACCCATCACTTTGCCTGTGGATCATACTGTGTGACGTACACTGGGGACACCTCTGCTGACTGGAGAGGCAGCAAGATAGAAAAGATATATGGATGGTGGAAACTCACATGTACACCTTGAGAGGAGGGCAGCCTGAAGGGCAAAGCAGGAAATGCTTTAAGTGCACTTGAGCTAAACGTTGGGATGAGGGGCAGCCTAAAAAGTGCAGAGATCTAGATGATTTATAGGGACGATCTAATTCAAGCTTCAATTCAATCTCAAAGATTTGCTTCGGGGCCTTTAAGTGAAATATCAGCATCATTGAGGTATTAGAGTCCGATTTCAAACCTTCTTTTACATCAACTGTCACACAAGTGTTTATTTGCACAGTCTTTATGCACAGCAGCTGCAGCAGCTAACACTCTCGCTTAAACTCATCATCGCTGTTCCACTTCTGTGGAGCACCATGTGTGTGAGAGAAGGGGCCACAAATCACACAGCACAAACACAACGCGACACTTGTTTTGTTATGTGCCTAATTTATGTGCACTTGTTTCATTTCACCTTTCAAGTGAGAGTCACTTGTTGTTGGCTGTCATCTGTTCTGCTTGGTGTTTCACTTTAATAACAACAGCCAGCAACAGCCAGCGGAACAAAAAGCCCATTACACAAAAGGCCAAAAAGAGTCATTCTGTAATGCAATGTGCATAAAAGAGTGGCAACAAAAACAGCATGCAAGTCACAAACTATAGAGAGGATTCTTAAGAGCAATAACCTTTAGATAATGAAAGGTCACACTGCAGTTCAAAAGGTTTGTATGGTCTGTCTTCATATGTTTTAATACTTGCTTTAAGTTGACGAGTGCTCTTTGCCGTCCTCAACAGTCAAAAACGAAGTCTGTACGTTCGATTTCCAACAGACACACTGGCAGAAAATGTCCAATTTAAATTGTTCCCTCAGGGATGTAGGACTCAGGATTTAGTGAATACAGCAAAACCGAGGGATTTGATAAAGGCTGTTGGCACTTTCACCAAGGACAGTTTCTGTGGTAGATAAAGCCACAAAAGGCTCTTCGTCGAAGCAAGTATCATCTGGAGGTGAATGTGTTTTATATGCATGGAATCCTGCTATCAGAAACACGGTGCATAAAGACATCACAGGGGTGTAGGCTAGAGCAAGAGCAGATATTCATCAACTGCTCTCTCCTAAGCTCTTATACTCCAAGCACTTGCTCTCACGCAGTCACTCCAGAGCCACAAAAATAAAATGATCTTTGTAGTTTAACTTTTACTGCTGCTGCTGCTGCGAGCTGCTCTGAAAAAAAAGAGAAGAGCAACAGTTCCCTTTATATGTACACTGGGAGGGAGTGACCGAGGCATAAACACACCAAAACAGATGGTTTGTAAACAGCAGTGAGTGAGCGAGCACTCAGCCGAGAGACCGGGCTCACCAATAGTGAAATCTATCAACACCTCCATCTAATAACACAATAACTCCAGGACATGGGCCCGAATTTGAGAGGATGAATGGAAATGAAAACAATCACATATTTCATCGGCTCTCACTAAAGGTTTTCATGGCGCACGATCCCCCGCAGGCTCTCTCAAACCGTCAGCAGCTGTTGCTTTGTTCACATTGTAATCTCACTTTTCTTCCGTGATATAGCAGACATTCCTTTTATGGGTTACAAATTATGAATTAATGTTGAGGCAGTTGGCAGGTGTAGTGTTAAGACACAGGTGCGTTAAGCAGCACGAGTAGAGCAGAGAGGATTCCTCCAGCTCCCAGTAAATGTTTATTCAAAAGGTGCTGATTTACTCATTCAGTGTTATCTATTATTCATCACTAATGCAACAGGATCATGTCACGAGTCTCATCTGCACTGTAATTATCAAAGGATCCGTGAGTTTCCCACTGTGTGCACACACCTTTGTAATTGTTAGCTCTCAAAACAACATGGTGGAATGGGGGAGTTTTAATTGTGTCTCAAAGGTAGACTTGCGTTCTCAGCATGCCCGAGAAATAAAGCCAAGCTAGGCTAAAAGTGGTTTCAGCTCCTTGTTCTCAGACGTTCAGACTCTGCTTTAGCCGGGCACGGAGATTAAGGAAAGCAACATGTGCAAAAAGAAAGGAAGGGATTGGAAAGGTTAAAGTAAAGGAAGAACACCATGGAACCACCAGGGAACACGTAACCAGCAGGGGAGGGAGTTATCTAAGAATCACAGGACTTAGATGATTTAAGGGGACTTAGGCAATGCACGGGGTCTAATCACTTACAACCAGTACAATACGCCGTAGACGAGTAGTTCCTCTAAGCTGCTGCAAAGTGTTAAACGAAGAATGTGTGACATTTTACAAGTAAACACAGCAGAAATTGAGTATATCCTCTGTATATGTCCCTCTGAGTCATGACTCTCTACAATGAGTGAGAAGCTCGAGTCCCCTCAGCTGTATTGTTGTCAGAGCTGTGTTTACATCATGTTTACATCGTTGGGACAGCCTTGTGTATAAAGTTGTTTTAGTCAAGGACTAGAGAACAGAAGAATAACAGCCTACTCCCTGCTTATTTTGATGTCACTTAAGTGTGTCACAGTCATTCTGTGTCAATTTATGTGCAATATGAAGTTATGAGTTAACCAAAGAGTGCTAACATTAGCCTGCTAACACAACAATGCAGGACACAGGTAATTTCAGCTCGAGCAAAGGACAGTTTTGTCCGCCGCTTGCCCTTAATGGTGTTTAATTATGGTGCTTTCTTATTCATAACTCCTCCGTGTGAACGTGAGCGGAGAGGGGTTGGAGGTGTGTCGCTGGAGGAGAGCGGAGGCTTCAGAATAGCAGTTTGTTGTTTGTCTTAGTTTAATGCTGCTGCTCAAGCGTGACATCTACTGGATCAAAAAGTCACACATTCTCCCTTAGAAAATAACTTCTTTAGACGGTTCACTGGAACATAGACCCTGACAACTGAAATATCATGACACATGCTCTTTAAGGAAAACATTAACATTGTGTATGTGTCCCATAAAATATACTAAAGGTATTTATTTAAGACATTATTTCATATATGAGCTACTTACATTATCTCTGTGTTATCTCTCTGTTGGAGCATGTGTTGCTAATTATCATTTGAAGTTATTGCTATACATAAAATGTAGACTGGCTGGAGTTACAAGGTTTGCACATGATAGCAGCAGTTTGCTGATAATAAGGAGTTATTATCTGGCCTGGAATGTAGATCTGGCTCAGTAATTGCAGCCCTATTGCACTTGCACTCTGGATAAGAGCATTAGCTAAATACATAATTTCTAACTGTCTCTTAGCAAACTAAATATCACAGCCAAACTCATTTTCAGCCATGTTAACTTCCTCAGGAAATCTTATCTCAGAGAGATATTTTTGTCTGCGGAGGAGGCCTCCGGGCTGCATAGCCTCATTATTTAGTTTGGCTTCCTGACTACATTTCCCCTCTTATCCTCCACAGCACTGTGGTGGATGTTGGCCTCGGACAGGAGCATAAAAACATCCGCCCATTTAAACAAACTGTTAACACATAGATGGGCTATCTCCCCAGGACAGTCTCAGAGTCTGTGTGCTCAGCAGTGTGCTTGAGGCTGGGGTTTTTCTGGCAGTCCTCTATGTGCATCAACAAACACAAAAACACTTCTGCAATTATGAAGGGAAACAGGATCATGCCGACACTTTGGCAACACTTTTGGTATTACAGGGGCTCATTGATGGGTTGATATATCATGTTGCTTTGTAAAGATTTCTGATTATATCACTGATTCCCCCTCACGTGCTGCTCTTATTGGTTCATCTTTGACTTATTTTTAAGAAAGTGTATTCCAAAAAAACAGACACCAATTCAAGTTCAAACCTCCCATAGTGCATCTACAGTAAAAAATGGTCATATATCAGGATATCAGGATCTGTCGGGATCCTGCACCTCTTCATTTTCTCGTCCATCATTGTGCAATCAACTTAGCCAAATTAAATGTAGATGACAAATATGTCCATAGATAACCATGAGAGGTTTGGGTCAATTTTCTAAACTGTTTTGGACCAGATTGCAGAAATAAAGTGTTGAAAACATTCAGAAAAGTCTTGCATGTTCATCTAAATGAGAATTCTTAAAGTGTCAACTTGATTGTAGCAGCCCTCACGTTGGGAACAATGTGCCTTTTATGTTCTCGTGTAGTCGCAGGGATTTGAAAGTCACTTGCCAATTTTGGTGCGTTTTTTGGCCAGCTGTTTTTGGCTCACACTTCACACATATTCTATTGGAGAAAAATAAAATAAGAAGAGGAACAAAAACAATAGAGCGCCTACAGGGAGGGAGCAACACCGCTTGGATCCCTGAAGTGTAGAAGTAATAGTAATTGTGTGATCACAGTTCATGACCGGCAATCCATAGTGGCAGTCAACAACACCACGAGTAAAAAACTGCAGTTGTCAATTGAAACAACATGAAGAAACATGCTGTGCTTAGTTCAAACCTCACAGGGTTATTTTCAGAGGATATACTTGATTTATATTATATTTAAGATCTTTTAAAATCACATAGAAAGCCTGTAATAGATTTGAGAAGTTTTGGGTGTTGAGCAGACATCAGTAGCACCAGTAAATTAAGAGGGGTATCGCATATGGCCTAATATGCTACCGCCATGACACTGAATAGAAGACTGACGGGTGAGGAATGCTGAAAGGAGAACAAGTGAACGCAACTACTGCGGGTCTATCACGACAACAGGGGGAACCTCGAGACGTGGGAGAACATTAAAGTACTACGGTGCACGAGTTCTGCACATTCTAAACATTAAAATGAACGCAGAAACAAAAATGCAAAAGAAGAAGTGGTACGACTATTGGAACAAACTGAAACACAGCGAGCTGACACAATTAAAAGTGTGTACATGAAGTCACCTCAGACAGCAGCATGGAAAAGAAGAGCTGAACGCTAACCACATTATGAGAAAAATCAATGCTACTTTTTAAAGGGCCTGCTATCAAAACCTGAAATCAGTAAAAGGACACGTTACCTTGCTCCTATCACCTGAACTTTACTAAAACTCAACTAGATTCATGTCAGAAAGTTCTATTTAAAAAACAATGAAAACCAAAACGACTAAATTCTTACCAGCAAATGTGACCCGCTCTCTTTTTTAAATGATAAAAAAAAATCAATCATGAGACAGCTCTAAATGGGCTCAGATTCACATGACAGCCTTTAGCAGATACTGCTCACAAAGGCGCTGTGGATTTGAAGAAAATGATTTCCTCCAGTGCTGAAGACGGAGATGTGGTTTTGATGGTGCTCTGATAGGAGACTGAAGTGATGACAACCTCAGTCAGCAGCGTGGTTCAAAGTCCCTGCTGACAAAGGAGTAAGTCAAGTCACATCTGACTGTGTGAGGCTTCTTTTTTGAAAAAAAGGTTTCTTTTTCTGTTGTTAGACCACGTGGACCAGCCGTCACATGGATGGAAAGGAGATATATATAGAAAAAGAAAAAGAAAAAGATGGTCCTCGTTCTTAGTTACAGAAGAGCTGTGGAAGTAACCTAGTTGACCAATCGCAGAAAAGAAGTTGAGTAAGATGCTACCCATGCAGCTGATTGGCTCCTCTGCCCTCATGTAAAAAGCCACCAAAGCAGACAACTATCATTTGCCAATCTATGACATTACATTTAAAAAATAAATAAAAAATACACTCACCATTTTGTTCTTCTTGGAGTAGGTCCTCTTCAGCAGCCTCTCGTTCATCCTCTCCTGCTCCCGCTGGGCGTGATGAAGGAAGCCGTTCTCCAGCGGATCCACCACCGGCTGCACATTCTCCTCCTCCTCACCCACCTCCTCGTCTTCCTTCTGCCGCTTCGCTACCTTTTTCTCCTTCCACCGCTCCTTCTTCTCCTGCGTCTTCACGACGCCGGCCTTCTTCTGCAAAGAGAATGGGAAAGTAATTTAGAAAGGAAGACACTGAAATCTGAGAATGTGTGCATGCAGGGCGAGGTATACTTTCAGACAGCGTGTAAAGTAAGGTGCTTGATGTGACCTAAATTAAAAAAGGTCACTCTTTATCAAGTCTTCTCCATTGATAATAGAAACTAAACGGTTAAACTTCACCTACAGTGGGTTAAAGGATGTCATATATAACTTGTTGTACAAAGCCTCCACTTTTTTTATTTTCTAAACAGACCATTTAAACTACCAATAAGAATTCTACAGGCACACCCAGTGACACAGATTCCACTCAATGCCTCGCTGACAAGAGAGATTAGCTGCCTTTAGTCTGAAGGATTTCCTTAAAATCCTTGAAACAATTGTACACCAGGTGATGACAAGTCTGTGAAAAAAAAAGACACTGCTTTCAAACAGGAACAAAGCAGACAGATATGTGGATGGATAGACGGAGAGGCGGGAGATGAATGTGTAAAAGAATAGAGGGAGGGAGTGTCGCAGCTGGCAAACAGTCAAGCGTGCAGCCCCTTTCACTGTTGGCTTATACAAAGCGAGCAAACACTCAAGCAGAGAGCAGCGGCGCGCTCTCTCTCTCTCTCTCTCTCTCTAAAGTCATCTTTAATCCTGTCAACAGCAGAACAATGCCTTACTGGAGCCCATAATCACTTTATAGCTCAGATATAATGAGCTTATGATATGAAGTGCTGCTTTAACACACACAGGAGGAAATACAGTCGCTCTTCACTTATACGACTGTATGACCAAGCAATTTCCCCCTTTAACTAATCATTCCTCCCCTGCTTCAGTTACACCCTGTATGGAGCTGCTGTTTGTTTAGTGGAGTTTAAACACCATTTGTAACTTTATCTTTTTTTCCTTCTGACCAATATTTCACACACACACTCACACACCCACAGACGTTTTTTCATGGTCTCGATGTTCTACCGACACTTGTGTCTTATTTACTTCTGCAGCTGTGATGATCTAATGGTTTCTTTCTTGTCCCTGTAAATGTGCATACAAATATTCATACATCTCAAGTAGTGCAATTAACTCCGGGTGGTAAGATCTCCACACGCTCCAAGCTGTCAAACTAGAGTTTGCATTATAACCATTTTCTTACTTGTAGATTCAGAACAAACGGAGCGGCAGAGATAGAACCAATTAACATGTCCCTGAATGTCATTCAGAGTTAATGGATTTGTGAATAAGAGGCAAAATGTAAAACTGCAAAGGGAAAAAAAAGCACTCCATACATGCAGTCCATTGACAATTTCCTAGTACAATTATGACCTTTTGAAACCCTCACTGAAGGCTCAAAACTATTATTTACTTAGTGTTTTATATTTCATGGACCTTACAAAGTTGTAGGTCCAAGACATACTGTCTGATCAATAGCAGACCTGCTTTGCCCTGTGGATCTTTGTTCTATGAAGAAAGTTAAGATGCTCAAAGTTCAATCAATTACAAGGCCAACGCCGAAGTCATGAAAAACAATGCCACAATAAACACTTCATGTGTACACGAGTTCCAAGAACAGCACTTCACAACTTTCACAAGCTTGGCAGACTTGAGAGACAACATCCTGGTTCAATATCAGACAGGTTGAGTTAACCGTGAATTCTCATGAACTATACATTGAGGAACACATGTGTATGTTTACTACACGACTAGTCAAAAGTGTCACGTTTTCTGTTGATGCCACCAATGGTATCTGGTAGAGAAATTACAAAATGTGGTTTTGTACGAATTCTAAATGATGTGTTGGAGTTTCACATTTCCTGGCAAAACGTCATTACATGTCTGTGACCTTTCCAGAAATGAGTGGTGTGTTCTCTTTTGAAAGTCCCTCTCCAATGACACACAGGAAGTAGTTATCGGTTATGTGTTGTACTATATTTTATGTTTGAATGTTCAAAGCTCCTTTGGCTACTGAAGAAGCTAAACAATATCCATGAAATGTCCTTCCTAAGCTTCCTGTTTGTTTAAGTAAGTAAGTAAAGTTTATTTATATAGCACTATTCACAGACAAAGGTCACAAAGTGCTTTACATCAATAAAATACTACACATATAATAAAAACAGGAACAAACGAGTTGTTCACGGACCAACATAAAATCCTGTTATGACCAGAACAATAACTCAACAGAGTCAGAAGAACATAAGATGGGCAGGTAATTCTAAAGGACTGGTGCTATGGCCTCAACTGCACGATCACCACAAGTCTTAAAATGTGTCTGTGGGACAGGCAGCAGGTGTAGGGTGTTGGACCTTAGCTAACGGGTCGGTGAATACGGGTGAATGAGTTCTGTCAAATATTCTGGGGCCTGACCATGAAGAGCTCTAAAAGTGAGGGTGAGAATTTAAAACTTAATCCTTTAAGCCACAGGGAGCCAGCGCAGAGATTTCAGTATGGGAGTGATGTGAGACCGTTTGTTTGACCTGGTGAGTATTGGAACAGCAGCTTCTGGATTGACTGGAGACGATTTAGGGCGGACACGCTAATGAAACGTAAATATCTAGAATCAAGAAAAACTCTGCTTGCCTTGCATGGGGAACTTCAAGGACAGAGTTTGGACAAAGCCATTAGTCAAAGCTCAAATGGAGCTTTAGATTAACTGCCATTGTGGGTAAAGTTAATGACGTGTCAAACTTCATACGATCAAGACAAACCCTAATTGACACATATGCACATCTGCCAGACTGCCTGTCCGAGTGTCTTGTGATTGTATTGTATTGCGTTGTCCTCCTGGACCTCTGATAATTCTTAATATCCAGATCTCATCTGACCCGAGTGGGGCCATTGACTTGCTGCTGCTCGGTAAAGCCCGTTGATGGAGATCACTGCGTGCCTGAACGACAAAGGACGCCACACCGCTGCTCGAAGCTGTGAGAGGCTCAGAGCTGAGGGCTGCTAGTTCACGTTTCAACATCTGTTCACAGCCAGCAGCACCCGGCCTTGACTGCAGTCAGCTCAGCGCTCCATATGAATAATCAAATTATTGGCTCCAGGGGTGGGAGGTTAGCAGATGGCTAGCGCATTAGCCCCGTAACTGCTAATGAACGACACCTTCCATGACAAAAGATGTGCATGTGTTGGGAAATGTTGAAAAAAAAAATGCCTTGGAAAAAATGAGAGGTTCCATGACATAAAGACATTTCTATCCAGGAAGCAAGTATGTGAAATGTAATTGTAACAACACATGTTTGTAGCTGAATAGTTTCCTTTCATACAACACAATTTCCAGCCTCCAAGGAAAAGCTGGTTGGAAACACTTTCAATGTTTGTAATTATATGTTCTTTTTTTCCTAGTTGAAAGGAACAAATCACCTTAATACAACTGGTAATGACACTCACTGACTGCTGAATGGTGTTTTTTGTTCATTGTGGAAAAATGATTTCATGCTGTGTAAAAGTACAACAGCAGAGAAGACCTTATGGAGCTATTACATTAAACTGGCCTCATACTGTATCAAGCCGAGGTAAATAGAAATGACTAAAATGCTATAATTAACATTTAAAACCTTTTCATGGAGCTCTGAATATAGTCAATGTCGCCCATCCTGATAACATCCTTTAACAGATTTTTTTGGGTTAAAAACAAACGAAACAATACCAACGTTCAAAAGCAGTAGTGCTCCTCTGTGATACTGTATTTTAACATTGTGACAAAAGGTTGCTAAGCTAACTCAGCTCATGACCCGACACCAATTTACCAGGGGGATTTAATGTCATCACACAAACGTCACACATCAGGTCAAGCAGCTCTTCTCACCTTACATGGCAACACATTAATTTCTCATGAGACACCAGCTGGTATTAGCAGACCACTTGACTTGTCATGCAATTCATTACCCGGAGAGCCGCCTCTAAAGAGCTGTTAGAGAACAAAGCAGCTGCAGTCTGACAACAAAGGATGCAGAGAGGAAGACCAGAGGTTTTCCTTCAATTAGGCAGAGCTAAAGCTGCAGTATGAATGTCTATTAAGCAGTAAGTCAGGGGAAAGGACTCCAATTCTAAAGTCCTGTCTCCTTAGTTATATTATTAGAGGCGTGCCTATCTGACTAAAACGACAGTGAATGGTGAATCGTTGAGTTATTTTACCATTATGGAGGACAAGTCTAATTATTTCACAGTTTTCCACCTCCACCTTGAATCATATTGGAATAGAGATCCTTTCAATGCAGCAATGCAAATATATAGGCTTTATTTATTATTATTTATATATATAGCATTTGTAGGGATACAAAATTTGACTACGTTTTTCTTGGATAGGCTGAGATGAAATAAAAAGCATCTGTTTGCTGTTGTCATAAATGACTAGGGTTCGACAGTTCATTGAGCAAAATTTGAATTCACTCAACAATCAAAGCTAAAGTCATGATACGGAGATGACACAGATCTATCAGCTTGTTGGAATCAGAGTAAACTGTAGTGCTAAACCTCAAATCACAAATGGGATTAGTCACTGTCACCGATAAGCTGTTGTTCTTTGAATTAGGGGCATGCATTGACACTAAGAGGGTCAGGGGGTAAATAATCTTAAAGGGAGCCTTTGTATAAACTTGAGAGTTCAAATTGGCTTTAAACATAAGCCGATTGTTTCCAATTAACAATTCTTTATCTTTACAGGCCATCTGGGGTTCATCCTGGTGTCTCAGTTGGTAAAATGTGACTTAAGGTCAAGCTAATTCCCGTCCATCTGAATAATGTAAGCGCTCACTCATGTTAAAACTCACTTTCCCTCTACCAGGTTATCATTTTCAACTCAATTTCACATAATGTAGCACAGCAATCAGTCGTGTCATAAAAATGCCACTGCAGTCAAACGGTTGTTCAGAGCTCATATAAGAGACCCATGTCACTCGTGCAGCTTCCGAGACTTATTTCATGTTTATTTGTATACGGACAAGTATGGAGCAAGTTAACTGTTGCCACACAATACAGCATTCATGGCCTAAGATTACTTGCAATGGCCGTCCCTAGATGGGCCTTTAGAATTCATCAAACTCAATAATAGTTACATTTAAAACAGTACCAAACAAGCAAAACAATAAACGGACGGAACTGTATAAACAAAGTAAAACAGAGAGAGCAAGATCACACAAGAACTGTTTCAGTTTGAGTTGAAAATGACTCCAGTCGGTTTCCAGTTTGAAGTCTGCAGGTAAAGCATTTCACATATTGATCCCCTGAACAGAAAATGCAGTTTTTCCAAGTGAAGATTTGCGAAATGGCATCTAACAGTCACCATTTGATGCTCCTCATGTTACAGAGCATAATTATCTAAGTGAAACCACACAGTCACAGAGCACCTGAGGAGCCTGGACATTTACACATTTATAAATGAGTTTAAAAGAAGCACATTTAATAAAATGATCAAAACTTAACATTTTCAAAAAAAATTTAAAACGTTACAATGATATGACCTTATTGGCTTTACGTCTAAGATTGTAATTGCTCTGTTGCATATGATCATCAGAGGCTTGATGGTATAGTCGGTGCTGCTTATTGAGGTTACACAATGACTGATATTGGAAAAAGAAATACATGGAGTTCTTGTGATTGCAAATTCCTCAAATAACCAGGAGTTTGCATATACCCGACACTTGCCCATGTGTGCCACAAAATACTCTCTCAAGCTCCATTCAACATCAGCATGAACTTCTTTGCTGCCAATGATTGCTGAGGCTCTTACATGACCACTAAAAGGCTTTGACATGGGCTAACGTAAGGCAATCAGCTTTGTTAAACACCTTCTGTTCCTCTCTCATGTGTAATGAAATCAAAGTGTCGATGTCCTCACATGCTCTTTAAAGTCAGCCATAAATAAAGTTATTATAAGCCAGTGACCTCACTTCAGGGCAGCTCTGAACTTATCTTATAGAATAACATTATATCTACTCCTATGGTAAATATATCTTTGTGTCCTTCTTTGACCCCATGCTTAGACTGCAAAATACAAAACGCTGTAGTCATGCTCAGACTACAAAGGTAGGTGTAACAGTTTGGGGTCTAGGTCTTAAAAATGCGTGCTAGTTAATTTAGCATATTATGTCAGGATGTTGCCAGTAAACGATAAATAACAGTTCAATCTCAGCTCGAGGCCCCCCAGAGGAATAAGACTTTGTTTAAAGACTCAGACCTGCTCTCACTGCTGTCTCACGTCTGCTGTGTTCTATCGCTAATAAACAGATTTCAATTGTCTATCTGTGTCATTTCCATTTATTCACAGTCCTCCGCCCTGACAAGAGATCTATAATAGCTGCAGGAAAAGAAGGGTAATCCATCACTGTGTGTCTGCCAGCAACAGCTTAGTTGTGATGGAATTTCCATACGCCAAAGGCCTGAAGTGGCCTTTTCTTTTTTTTCTTTTTATGAAACGGTTGCTGAATTATTACAACACATAATGGAGTGGCCTTATCACACTGTGTATGATTAAAAACTCATTGAAAACTCATGAAAATACTGATGCAAATAACTGCAAAGAAAATGCCCTGCTGCCAGTAGAAATATCCAGCCTTTGAAACAGGAAATGTGCGATGTTATCTCTTCATCCTAAATGTCACCGAAACCCTCTTTGTTACAAAACATAACTTCCAACCTTTCTTATTCAGATATCAGGTGCTTTTTTTTTTAAATAAATATTTTAGTCAAAATAGAGAGAACTGTCATTCCTCATTGCACCCTGCTGAGCCTGGAGCAAAAAAAAAATGTGACCAAAAAGTGGAGAAGTAGCTTAAGATGAGATGAGCCGCAGGAAAGAGATGACAGAGAAGAGGGAGAGAGGAGAGGATAAGGAGGATGGACAGAGCAATAGAGATAGTGTAAGTGAGTGGAGGGAGGGGGGGGGGGCTCAGCCTGGAACAGGAGAGACCGCTCGACTGGTTTGACCCGATCACGTTACCCTGGCAACAGTACGGGAGAGCTTTGTTGCTGTTCCAGGCTGCATGGGGACTGGAACATGTGTGCGTGTGTGTGTGTGTGTGTGTGTGTGTGTGAGAGTGTTAAGGGTGCATAAAATCCAACACCAGTTTTCCTTGCCAGCAACAATGAAGAGCATGGCTTTACGTGGTTATACCGGGGCCTTGAGAACCAGCGTGGAAGCAAAATTCAGCTCCCAGAGGAGGCTTTATGCATTCTGCTCAGAGGAATGTGAGCAGCCCTGAAGCTGCTTGCAAAGGGTAAGGGGGTCTTCATGAGGCATGCATAAACCAGAAGGTAAAGGAGTCTCACAAATGGAGCCTGGGGTGCAGTAGATACACAAGGTGTGTAAAGAGAGACCGCGGTGTCTAATGCACATCATCATGCTTTCTCCCCTGCACTCTCTTCTTTCTGAGGCCAGTAATTATTTAGGAACAAAGAGCTCTGCAGGGTTCAACTCCCTCTACATAAAGCAGTGTCACCAAGAGATTACAGGGCCCTCTTATTAATTCACCACTGTAGCACTAAGTACTCAACACCGGAGCTGAACCATATCTGTTGATTAAATTGTGCATTATAACTTTTATTGTAGAAGAAGTAAAAGCTACAAGAGCAAAGCCTTGATATCTATAAAAGTAAATGAATATACTGTGCCTCACCAAACTGCTGGATTCTGGAACTGGTCTGAAATAAATCAGATCATAAACAAACTCAGATTACTGTCTATCAGTTTCACTTCTTTATTAGTCAAGATAAGAAAATGTGGTGCTGTGTTTAGTTCGACATCGGTCTAGACTTTAGAGTTAAATCTTATTTGGTATTAAGGTGATAAATGTTAACAGTTAAGTTTATCATATAAATGTTGTCATCTAAAATCTGCACGGATGCTTTGAATTTCCATTTGACAGTGTGTGTATAAGTCACAGCGGAGAGAAATATTCTCAAATAGGGATCCTATTTGCAAGCACTAAAAGGCAAACGCACATGCAGCACAACTCACATCCCAACTCACAAAACCATTGGTTTTACACTTTTCATCTGACAGACAGTCTGTTGTGGCAGCGTGTCCATAAACTTAGCAATGTGCCAACTCAGTCAGTTAGAAAGGAAGACTGTACTCCGACAAACATGAATAGAAACAGTGAATGACTTGACATACTAACACAGCCAGAGAGTCTTGTGCATATGTGGATAGAACAGGGTTCACACCAGGCTATTCAAAAAATCACACTTAACAGCATCTGACTTCACAGGAAAATATGCATCTTTACAAGTGACCACATGCTGCACTAACGAGTAGACAGTTAAAAGAAAATTTCTAGAAAAGTTCAACAATCCATATTTTCTTTTTGTTTTCTAAAATAGTCTTATTTGTTTACCTCTGGAATTCCAACATGAAGCCACTGCATTAGTGCAAAATCCTGCAGTTTGTCGAGTGTCCACTTGAGGCTGGCTCCAAAAGCCCCGGAAGTCACATACACACCACATTCAAAAAAAAGCTTTTACAGCAGAAATTAAAATGTTTACAGCCTGGTACAAAAAAACCTAAATAGGTCTGATTAGTTATTGTCCTCATGGGTACAAACTGCACGAGGGGTGAATTTTTGATAACTCATCAGTTTTGATGGATAAGCATTATTTACAATGAGGCGTGTAGCTGACATGATTGACAGGTGGGTGCGGTGTAACGGTTTCTCAAGAGGCTTAAAATTGGCCTCAGCTCCAGCTCTCAGCCTGTCGTTAGGTTGACTGAAAGTTAGGATGAGACAGAATTTCCAGCATAGCGGCTGCTGCTAATGAGCATCCAGAACCCCCTGCAGTAACAGATGGGTGATGTCACTCAGGCCTGGTCCATTCATATGTACAGTCTATGTTTTTTTTTATTAACATCCAGTGATCAATCACTAAAACCCCAACATGCTCTTTCAAAACAATTGATATCACCATACATAGCACCAACAGTTTGCAGTTTAGGGATTTAAATGTTCAAGGCTCTACATTTGTTAAATTATCACAAGAAGCTCATATTCAGATCACCTTGACAACTTAAACTGGAGTTGCATACATTTGTAATTAGCATTTGATAATAATGATAATAATCATTTTCCAGAAACCCTGATGTGAAAGTTTTTTCAGAAGGTCAAAATTCAAGCAGTACGTTCACCTCCTCCATATTTAGTTTGATAAAAAGCAGCAAAGCAAGGTCACCCGTCACCCCTCTTCAACAGTGTTTAGCTCCTGTTTAGCAGCCTGAAGTGGGGTTGTGTAGATTTATCGCGCGGTTGTTGGACTGATTCTGTACGCATTACTGCAGCTCTTGGCATGTCAGATAAATCACTCCAACTTGTCATGATTTAGCCTGGATTGATTTAATCATGTAGCGCTCGCAAGTCTTTAAAGTCTGCGCATGTGAAAGCTGAGCGGAGACAGCCAAGCATACACCTTCTATCCAAAGCTGCTGTCAGCTACATCAAGCACACCTTTGATTAACTCCGTGCATACACTCATTTACCCGGCCTCCCTGTTCCTCTCAAAGCATGTAATCAGAGGGTTATTGCCTCGAGGAGGAGGAGAAAAGAGAGCGCATTGTGTTGCCAAAGAGGCTTATCATGCTGAGAACAAGAGAAAGCACACATTTCTGCTGTGATCAATGTTGAATCATTTGCAAGCACACAGATTAAATGAACTGCGTCTTTTCCCCCCTTTTGTTAATGAATGTGCCATATTTTTCCTCTTCATTTGACTTCACGGTTAAAGGCCTAATCCTTTTTGAGTGCAAGCTAGTTTTTTTGAGAGCTCTTGGTGTCTGCTGAGTGTGTAACAGGAGAGGGTGGAGGTGTTAACCCCTGGCAGGTCAGTTTGCAGCTACATTAACATCTAACTACGAGGAGCTGTGAGCAGGCCTCCTCTCTCACTCTGTCACGTCCTTCTCTCTCTGCTTCACACTCTGCTGTTCTCTTTGTTGCAGAGCTTGCTTTTCTCGATTTTGCAGCAGTGCACATTACGCTGAATTTGGAATCGTGTGGGAATAAATGTCGGGAAGAATCGACTTGAAAAGCAATACAACTTTTCCTGAGCCTTTCTGTAGAATTTGGTTCGTCAGAATTCTCATGCTTGTGAATAAATAATTCTGCACATGCATTTTTACTGAGATTTGACATCAATCAAGATCTTAAATTGCGATCTGGTTAGTTCTCGATTGATTGTAGCTTATTTTATCCTATACTAAATGCCTGAAACAAAGTATGCAACTTTCTTACTAGGGATCTGCAACATAAAAACAAAAGTCAGGTTTATTGACTCTTTTATACCTTGCATGAGTCAGCCTGCAGTGAAGCATCTTTTCTCAGGAGTTTTACACCTCTCAGCTGGTTCTCCCTCCACTTCCACCAGTTCTTTTTTCATAGCCAAGAGGTATAAAAGAAAGCTACACCTGACTTTAGTATCCGGCTTTATGCCACCAATGAAGGCCATTTTGATGTTCATACAATTTGAACATGTTATTATCTACAATGTAATTATTTTACCTGCTCTGCTTAATTACCCTGACTACAGCATGATTGACACTATAGTATAAACGTGTCATCGGGTTAAACAAGCATTTGTTTCTCTGAGTCAGAGAGTATAAGTTGCATATAATGAACTGCTTTACAGCTCAATAATGAGAATATCTTAGTACTTAATCTCATATTTGTTGTTTATTGAAACTGACTGCACTGCAACAACAGAAAAGGGAAAAAAGAAAACGGGGCAAGTGAACAGGAATAAAAAGGATTTCCAGTATTTGGATGTCTTTGATAGATGTGAGCCCAATGGGTAGTTTTCCAGTAGCTGTTGGCCCGGAGACTTTGTCTTGATCTGGCAGCACTGCTGTAATGTTCGAGTATGGGAACAGATCTCACTCTCTGTGATTCCCTCTACCCTCTGTTAATGCTCTCTATGCCCCATTTTATTGTATTTTCTGAAGCAAGTGGTGTGATCAGGTTTGAGGACCCTCACAGTATGCTTGAGGCTCTACTAATTTAAAGTATGAAGAGCTATGACGATGGTTTTCTGAAAGTTTTCATGCAGTTCTGAGATAGTGTGCCATGCCATGAGTGTGTTATTGTTATATTGACTGTTTATGTTTTGACACATGTGTGACTGCTGAATCAGCTCACTGAGCGACACCATCTGGCCAGCGGTTACCGAGGGAAGAAGAATGGAGGCAACGCAACAATAACAGGGCGGTGAAGCACAACAATAAACACCGGCTTTAAATCTGTTACACAGCTCCGACAAACAGCTGGAAAACACAAGCCCGGAGACACACACCGGGGGGAACGGGAGACACAAAAAGAGAAGATGAAAGAAATCAGGCTCTTATCACAGACAGAAATGTGTTTGCTGAATAGATAATACCTGTGATACAGGTGATGTTACAGATATGAACAACTCACCTGATGCCAACAGTAGATTTTGCAACTGTAACAATTCAATGCATAAAGAAATGTTTGCACACAAATGAGGGGGTTTCATGTCATTTCACTCCATTTACTGTATTTTGTTCTGTTTCTGTTTAAACAGTAGAATGAAGAGGCATCCTATCTCTTCACTTTGTCCTATACAAAGAATGGAGAGGTGCCGGAAGAGGAAAAACATATTTACCTGCCCTTTGTACAAGGAAAAAACTAAGTAAATAAGTAAAAAAATGACACTACAGTAAAGTCAGAAAGTCTTATGAGTGTCGTCATAGAACTTTAGAGTTTCTAACATACTTGTATGTTATATTTACAAGACTATACGATGAAACATACCACTGAGACGCTTAATGCATCTGGTGTAATTTTCTTGTATTGATTTATGATCCCTTAGTCAGTTTGGATGTATTTTGTGTTGGTATTCTAAAGTGCTCGTTATTCATTGTAAATCGTGTAATTTAGTTAGTAGTTTGTAAGCTCTCGTGCTATGTGTTAATAACCTGCTCCATGTGTTTCTCTTGTCAGTTTCTTTTGGGTGGCCACTTGTAGACGTGAGTCAAAAACTATTTGTTGATCATTTGCAGTGGAGTGTTTTCCGAGGAAACATTTGTTGATTGCTTAAATTTGGAAGAAAATGTATTCCTGGCAGCCACTTCTGTGTTGTTGACATTACTTCAGACAAGATTCAAGTGCTGTTTGCATTGCTCCGCTTCGGCTGATTTGTCGGCAGAGTTGGCCGCCACCAATTGAGCAGTTTATTTCAGCTGTCGCACTCACTTGCTCGCTCTGTACAGCTGATCACTTTGCTGCTGCAGCTGATGCATCTCTCTTTCAACCGCAATCCCAGCATGCACCGGGTGATTCCTGTTTCTTTAGGATTCCCAGCTGGGTGTATTGATCTCTGTTGGCTTCTGATGATTTCAGGAAGCCAGGCTTAAAACTTTAATATTTACTTTCATTATCAAGACAGAATACAAATACAGTAAAAATGTGTGCTCTCATACAATTTATAGGCACCAATTTATTTTTATTTACTGTTTTTAGACAATTTGTGGCTGGAAATGAACAAAGCAAGGTTTATGAGATCACATGGTCTCACTCCTAACAGGCTTCTCTAGAGTATTTTAACGAGGTTGTCTGACAGGAAAGAGGAATTCTACAGATGCTAATATGTCCTGTTGAACCTCCCTCTGACTTTCAGGAAAGATCCCTGCTTATTGCTGCCCCTCTTACACACACACACACACACACACACACACACACACACACACACACACACACACACACACACACACACACACACACACACACACACACACACACACACACACACACACACACACACACACACACACACACACACACACACACACACAGCACCCCAGAAATACAGCCGGATGTCATCATTCCTCGGAAATTCTCCTTTCCACACGCTCTCCAGGGAGAAAGTGTTGCCTCGGCAACAGCTATTCCCATTGGTGGAGAAGAATTACAAATGAACTCCTATAAAAGGTGTAATGTTCTCACTCCGTCAACAAATCAGCTTAACATATTTCCATCCCAACTGTTGAGTATGTTTTTGGGTAAAACCGCTAAAAATACACCAGGGATGTTGCCTCTTCAGAAAAACAGTAAAAGGCTTCTGAAAACTAACACACATTTTCTGTCTGCATGACTGAACACACAGTCTGACAGGCAGTCATTCTTTCAGTCTTTTTTACTACAAAATTACAAATTTCCTTACCACCTCTGACTAACTCAGAAGATGTCAGAATTTTATTTGACGTCAGCTACATTCCTGAGTGCGCCCTGCTGCGAGCTGAACCGGTGTGAGGAGTCGACTTTGTTCACACAGCAGGAGGCCGACAGGGCAGAAAAAAAAAACCCAACTGTAGTCGACTGACAGGGAGCGAGACACCTCAAATCTGCCTGCAGCTTTGTAGCACTGCAGTCAGAGCAATACCTTACTCCAAAAAGTTCAACCTTTCTTCAAGCTCGATCCCACACATATCCTTTACATTCTTTACAAGGCCTTATCATTCCTGAGTCCATACGGAACAGAAGATTTAGGTGAAAACTTGAACCATGTAACGATTAAAACTCAAGGTTTTCCCCTGCTAAGTGAACTAAACGGTCCTCTGGCGTGACACATCATGAAGATGTGAGAAGATGTCTGACTGACAGAAATGTTAAAGTGAATGCCATGAAAATCTAGCAGCTGATCACCTTAGGGTAGTAAATGTCAGACAAACAGTCATAAGCTGGCCACAAACATGAATCTAAATCAATGCTTATGTTGCCTGTTACTGTTTAATGTGTTTATTTTAATAATCGGCTCACAAGTTCAACTCATAATTATCAATATCAGTGTTGCACTTAAACTTGATACTGTCAATGGTAAAAAGCAAAAAAACAAAAAAACAAAAACTCATCTCTATTTATAGAAGTTGCAGAAAAATGCTTGATTTGTCAGGGCAGATCCAGATTCGGGTATCTGAAGGGTCCTCATCACTGTTTGTAGTCCAACAGTATCATCCACATGCATTTCAGCTAGCTTTGTCTGTATGCAGGAAAACATACTGTGTTAAGAACTAAAGGGGCGGAGCACAATACAATCAAATTAATTCCTGGAACCCATCAGTGTAAAGATGATTCACCGACTGTAAACAACGGACACGCATGGAGAAGGAAGTCTTGGCCAAAGTCCTTTATCGTTAACCACGAGTTACACAAGAAGCCCTGAAAAGTTGTCAATCACTTCCAGATGGATAAGAGATATGGCAGTCAGTCAAAAGCCTATAGGTTTGGAGATTGGGTCCAAATCAACTTGCATGGCCTTTAAAACTACTGCACAGCTGAGATAATAACTCTGACAACGTCATCAGAGCTACTTCCCAAGTTTTGTTCTTCAGCCATAGAACACACTGTCCACATGTTGCAAAAATGCAATGAAGAGTGCACCGAACACAATGTGTGAAGTCCATAGAGAATGCTTTTCAAGGTTTATTAACACAATGCTGTTCAATAAATGTCACTTAGAGTAAGTTTTTGAGCTTGAACAATGTGGACCAGAAGACCTGAGACAGTTCAAATAATGTAATGATTGATAATTGAATAGTGGACTCATGCCAGTGACCAAGAGCTCAATCCTTTCTTTCTTAAACACGTTTTATCTTTCCAAATAAAGACAATAATCAATACAAAACCACTTTGTTACACTGCAGAGTATAGTCAGTAACCTTCTCACTGTGACCTTCAAGAACAAGAACAGCCCAGAACACAAGCTCTAAGATATGACCGCCATACAAACCTGTTATTATATCAGGCTGATTTAAAATGTCTTATAGTTCAAATAACACTTTAAAACTCGTTGTCGGTTTATCTGTGTTTTACTATGCAACATGAACTAAGTTTAACAGGAAAGACTGAATCACTCAAAATAACAGGATCACTTCAAATTCTCATCATGGTCAATCATCAGGCTTAGGAAACCTTCTGTACCTTTAAAAAAGGAGTCAAATGTTGACTCTGACCTAAAGAGCACACAACCATGAAGAGATATAAACATGTTACTTTGCTCCCAGAGAAACCAGTGCATTAACAGACACAGTTTTTTATTGAGTAGATAAACCCAGTCGTCTCAACACAGCGCTGAATCTGAGCCGTCTCTCTCACCACTAGAAGACGGGACAAGGACAGAGTAATAAAAGCTTTCATTATTACCCCTCAATCTCTGAGCTAAACAAAAACTATTGAGGTGTCGAGTCATCAATAATAATTCTAATTCATTTGTCCAGAAGCACCTTGTTAAAAAGCAACAGAACCTATCAAGTGGTTGACTGGTAAATGCTTATAGTACTGGATAATTACAAAAAGAGAAATCATGATGATTTTGTTTGACAAGCAGGAAAAGATGCTGCCACAAAAAAAAAAAAAAAGAAGAAGCTTTGTGTTGGAGGCAACACGAAACAAGCGCTCCGGTTGGTTCTAAGAGTCACCCCTGGGGGCTTCCAAACCACTGAGTCAGGCCTGAGCTGATGCCGTCACACTGTTTGTTAAATGAATGAGCCTGACGCACTGTTCACACACACTCACACACACACAGGCATGTGTGGCATTTCAGTAACGTCATTCGTGTGTGTGTTCCCCTCAGGGACAACCAGCTCCATGTTTATTGACATGCTACTGTTATTTCACATCATCATGTGACTGTGTCCTGATTTTTGCTTACCCAAACACAGACGTACAACCACACACTTACAACCACACACATCCCTACTGTGAGATTTGTTCATCTCAGCACTCCGCTTTCTTGCTTTTCCTTTCAGTTTTACATAAAAGTCTTATTTGTCGTTCAAACACCACGTCTGTGACTGTGCACTTGTTTCACTTCCACTTACATCTTCCCCTTACTCAGCTGTCAGCCTTGAGTGATGTATTTAGCAACTAGAGAGTACTTTGGACTTACATTCACCAAGCGACCAGAACAAAGATGGTTCAAGTTTTTGTTGCTCCATGTGTGCTAGAACTATTCACAAAGAAACCGTTACAGGCTGATACAGTATATCAATATTTTGTTTGCAGCTAGCTTGTTCAGCTAAAAATGTATTTAACTTGTAGATGTGTAATCTTGAAACAAACATTATGTCACTTAAAACTGAACTGGGAAAGCTAAAAACTGGTCACCAGATGTTGGTAATTGTTCACTAACGACCACTAACGAGCTAGTTGCTAACTGCTAGCCTGAGAATGACATCATGCTAGCTTCTTTATGTAGAGAAAAATCTTTGCTGTACTTTTTGGACAAGTTTACTTGAGGAAATAGTCTGGAGATGATTTGAAGTTCTACAAAAAATGATTAAGCATGTATCCCTTTAGAGAAAGGGCAATATAAGAGAGACAAACAATACATAAGCACTTTTTAATTCAAAGAGACATTCAACATAAAATTGCTTTGTTTGTTTTTTTTATATCTGATTTTTTTTTTTTTAACAAACTAAAAGCTATTGAATTCTGACGCTGTTGATTTTGGCAGAAGAGCAGCAGGACAGAATGTAAATACTGTCTGAATATACTGAAAAAACATATAGAGACAAATATAGTGTAAGATGTTTTCCGTCTGTCACTGTGTTTGTGCTGCATGGCTTGTCTTGTTGTCCTTGAGAAAACGTCGGTGATGATGTGTGATTCGGTGCATTGCTATCACTGCTCCAATGTCACAGAAGAAAAATCTCTCTGCATTTTATAAATGTAACAACTCAATTGACTCGGAAGCTGCTTTTAAACTGAAACAGAACTGTATACCTTAAGACACGATAGAGAATAACAGAGGACACAGGAGCGACGCAGAGCATTAGAGGGCTAACGTATTTATCCTGCCTGCACCAACCACAAACACACACACACACACACACACACACACACACACACACACACACACACACACACACAAAGGCAGCAACACATGCATACACCAGCCACCCTCTTATGCCTCATCTACCCGGTGCAGATCCTTGACCAGGGCACTTGTTTGAAAAACCAGAGGTCAAACCGTAAAGCAATTACCCTGGCAACTCATCAACCAAGGGCTGACAGCAATACAATTACCTCCAGGCAGCAGCAGACAAGTGAGCGGAGAGAGAGGGCTGTGTTTAACTCTGGATGTAACAGTGCTTGCTGTATAATTGCACCCTGCCGAGTGCACTTTAATCCTGTGTTTAACAGGTTCAGAGCAGTGCTGCGGGGAAGAGTAAGAGAGAGATACAGAGAGAGAGAGAGAAGAGAGAGAGGGGTCTATTAGGTGTTACCTAAGGCCTTGGCATCAGCAACTTTGCCAGGAGGAAGATGAAGAGCGATATGAAAGTGGTGTCAGGAGAAAAGAGAACATTAGAACGATCTCCCTGCAGTCAAGGCTGGCAATACAGCTGCCTGACAGCTCACTCCTGAGGGATGTAAATAATTACTGCGGATGATAGAGAGAGAGAGAGAGAGTGAGTATACTAGCATGTCTCATGCAGTCTTACACCTTTTACATGTTATCATGATCATTTACCGAAGGCTGAACCTGAATTATTTATCATATAATCTGACTTTAAAACCATCCACCGTGAAACCTCTGAAGATTTGTTGCCGATTGTATGAGGGTGGTGTATGTAAAAGAGGACAGAATTACACTAAGGTCATTTGTAAGGCAATATTGGCATAACACTGAAATAAACCCAAATCTGTCTTTTCTGTTTTACAGCAACAAAGCCCTCACAGTTTCAAAACATGGTTCTCCTAAAAAACAAAAAGCTGCTGCTCCAAATGCTGATCTACAATAGTTCTCTGAAGTCATAAAAATAACAATAAAGAGTAACACTACAGGATGTTTGCACTTCAGGTGTTCTTAATGGGACTTTCAACTAGGTTCTTGCATTATTGATTTTTTTTCTACATTCTGATTTCACTTATAGTATCACTTTTGGAACTCTGAACAAATGATGTGAGAGTCAAGGCCAAGCAGGGCAATGGCATGAACGAGTTAGGGTGATGAGTTTAAATTCTCCTGGTGGATGAAGGGGAAGATAAAAAAGTGTCACATATTGCAATAGTTTCTTTATACAGGTGAACAGCATTACTAATACTAGAAGTAATATACATGTGCAATTATGAAGTACCTCTAGTTTTGCATCGACATAACAGGGATGTACTGATTATCTGACAAAAGGCATAAAGGTCCTCAAACTTGCTAGTCTGCACCAAAATTATTAATAGATTGATTTCTCATAAGTACAGGCCCGAATTGCTGATCCAATGTTTTGCGTAAGCAGTAATGCAACCGCCCGCGACTAGCCATACTGCCAGAAGGCTCTACCATATCTGAATGTTACCCAGCACATTGGAGGGATGACATCTCCTAATGCAGAGCAGTTCAACAGTATTTTGATCTTGGAAATGTAGATAAAGTTGTATGGAGTTGTATATCAGGTTAAACTGGCAAATAACCACTCAACCAAATCAAGACGTAGCCACTAGCCAGCACAGGCATGTGAACGTTAGCCTTCAAGGAGGACCGAAATGTGGTAGTGCAAGCTCTGATAATCTAAATGTACATCTCAGCAGTAACTGTTTCATGTAATTTTTCATTATTGCAAAGTAACCCTTTCACTATTTCACACATGAAATATCACAAATCGACCTACATTTATTCTGTCGTTGTGGTGCTGAAGATTTGCACTTTTGCACATGTCCAATCCTAAATCTACGTCCACATTTGCTGTTGTGGTGATGCTGAACATTTGCACATGACATTTATTTACATTGGATCCCCATTAGTTGTTACCGCAGTAACAACTACTCTTCTTGGGATCCATACAGAAGAAAACAAGACAAACCATAAATCTACCTCTACTGCTGCTGTTGAGTTTTTATTGACTACTCTGCTGTTTTTATCTATTACTGTGTTGTTTTGTTTACTTCTTTGATTGTTGTATTGATGGGGAGTTTCATACTCAGTGTTGTACCTAATACAATGTCATTAATGATATTATGTTATATTCTAACATAAGCCACACTCTGCAAACCAATTTGACATCCTTTACCTGCAGATGCTGTGATCCCACGTTAGGCCATATTAAAAAGAACTGTGCTCAACTTTTCCTTAACTTTAGACTAGTCCACCATTCTGAATTGAATTTGTCATGCATGTAGCTGTGAGAAATAAAAACAGACAGCATGAAGCCACACACAGTCACTGAATACAGTAAATATGCTCCCATATCTGTGAGGTTAAACTAACTCCCATCTGTGCATATCTTCAACATGCAAAGTTGAGGTCTTGAATTTGAAGCTTTAATTTCAAACACAGAGATTAAATAGTATCATTCATACATTTAGTTCTCATTTTTTTACTCCTCATATGACCTTGTGTGAAATCACAGCTCTGGGATGTTTAATCTCCCTCGTTTAAATGTTCATTCTGTCTTCTGCTACCCAGTTATTTAAATGATTTGTGCTGCTCCATTGACCCATTTTCCCAACAGGAATCGTTCAAGTTTTATCTAAATCTAAGAGAAAGACTCTTTGTGGAGCATAAACTCAGTTCTCTCAAAGTTTATTAGAAAGTATAAAATCCAATTAGAGAAATATCTAACACTTACTAAAGGTGTCTTTTTAAGTTGTTTTATTCTCTTGGGTTTTCTACTCATTGGGAACACATGAAAGATCTCTTACTAATGGGTAGCATTTTATGCATGAACAAACCGGTTTGATTTACATTCTTTTATCTACAAAACGGTATGAAAACGTGTGATGAATTGTATTAAAAAACCTCAGACAAGCCGCTGCACACTTGTCATAGAAATGTAGACAGCTCTAAAGTAAGATATCTTCAATCACCTGATAATAGGAAACGAGATTTAAGGAAACTATAGAATGAATGAGGTAAACTGAATAGAAGAACGAAGAAAACAGAACTTCTAAAAGAAAGTTTGTTTGCTGAAGCTGGTGATTGGTTGACATTAAACCCTCAGGGAGAAACCTTACACTAAAGTTAAAGCCCTTCTCCTCCTCAAGGGGCCCTCCCTGTAAGAAGCAGTCTGTCAGTCATGCAGCGGGGCATGTAAAAGTGAAGTGTCGGTGGCCCAGTCTGAGGAGTCCGGTGGGTCTGAATGATCTCCAATCAGCCACTGTACTGTCAGAGCACCGGTGCGAGGCCTAAAGTGTTAGGTGGGTTACCACAGTACACGCTCAGGCGCTACAGGCGCTGTGCTCTCAGGTGTGGTGAGACGGAACTGAGGTGGGCAACATGGCTCAAAGCCAAGGCGGTGAAAATAAAGACTGAAAAAGGAAAAGGGTCTGTGAACGATATTCATCTGAGGTTAAAGCGTACAAGAGTCTGAATGTACAGGGGAGTTTTTGTAAGACAACTTTTTTGTGACACCTGTGGGCAAAGACTTATTCCCTCAGGATTCATGTGTTATACACCTTGCTGAAGATGCAACACCACCTGTCAAGTATTGTGAGAGTGCATTCATACACGGTACATGTGTGCCTGCGTCAAAACCTGCTCCCCCTCAGTGGGATCACACAGGAGCGGTGGCTGTGCGCCTCCCATCTCCCGGCCGACCTTGTAATGAGGAGTGATCCATGCGCCTCCCGTGGAGGAAGGACATGTTTATACAGCTCCTGCTCACAGGCAGCGAGGAGAAAAACAGATTACAGAAGCACTCTGGTCAAACGTCAACACAACGGCGCTGCACAAGTAGCAGAGAGACACACATCAAACGCTACGGCGAGAGTGTGAACAGACGGCGAGCGCTTAGTGAATCAGCTAAAAACAAACAAACCTTTGAGTTTGCAAATAGGGGGAAATTCCTCTGTGTTGACCCTAGTTCATTCCCGGTGGAGGATCTACGTTTCCTGCCCTGTGGCACTTTAACGAGGCGAGCTGAATCAAGCCGCCGCACAAAGGGTAGAAATGAAGCAGCTGCCAAGTAATCACACAGTCTTCATGAAGGCCTGCGTGACAGCACAGCAAGTTGGTTGCAGGGGCAGCGTTTCATTACAGCAGCACCCCTCTGTGAAAATTAAGAGTGGAATCAGAGCGGAGGGCTAACTGTGATTCATCGCCCTGATTTTTTTTTCTATTGCAGCTCAACTGCTAGCATGATGAAATAATCGCAGTGAATAGGCACTCCGGCGCAGCAGGATATAAGGGATTCTGTATGCTGGAGGCACGGAGCAGTAATTGGCAAATATAAGCAGGAAGAGCAAGATTTAACCCACCTGCTGTACAGCTGAGGTCAGAGTGAAACACCCTGCCTGGCCCTCAATAAGTATGTGTGATATTAACAAGAAGATGTGTTATTGAAAAGCCTGTGAATACTCACAAACGCTGTGGTTGACCTAGGTTAAGGCAGGTCAGAAGAGCGCACATCCACCGCTGTGTAACAAAGTTTCTTTAAGGGATCCTGCAGAGCGCCGAGAGCAGAGAGACGGATAAAGAGGAAAGGGAAGGAAGGACACTAAGCGAAGACAGAGTGGAGGTGTACTTGAGTCAGCCGAGCCAAAGGTGGAGTGTCTGGGCAGATGCCAGATCACAGACAAACTAGGCACAGTGACAGATCTATTCCCCCTGCTGCCTCCAGCCAGCTGTCACCTCAGATAAACACAATGGGCTCCTCTTTCCAACAACAACAAGCTGTAATCTGGAATTGACAGCTGACTCTGCCTCCCAACTCTGAGAGAGCCCAGGGAAAGACGCTGTGAGTCAATTAACTGAAAGAAATGAATTTTCAATTGGACGGCTCTGAATCAGGGATAAGTAGACGGAGGCGTTTGGAGCGTGCACAAACACAGGGACCTTAAACTCAGGTGCAGGACTAGAAGATCTACTGAAAAAAGGTGAGATGACTAAAAACTTAAAAAGTGCTCTGTTACATAGGAGTCACGTGAGTTTATATGCTTTAAATAAAAGGGTAACACGAGTGTCTGAACAGATGTTCCTATGACTACTTCACAGTAGATTGATCAACATTTAAATTCACACTATATTCTCAAGTTAAGTTCTCAGTAAACAGTCAAAACTGTGCATCATTTTTCAACATGGCTGAATACAAGATCAGAGCATCTACAGGTGAATAATCACAGATTGATTTTCCCAGTGTGGCTAACGTTAGTGGTGCTAGCACCACCAGCCTTCAGTCCTACCACGCAGGCAAAACCTCCACATGCCAGAGCTGAATGTGATCATGCATTGCTCCAGTTGATAAAGCAGTTTTACCTGACACAGCCTACGAACAACTTAATCTCAATTTTCTCGATCAAAATACTGCTGAATGGCGTTTGTCCCACGTGATGGCACCCGTCCACTGTGCTGGTTTACATCCAGATAGTGGTGAACAGCTATCGGAGCTCCAGCTAGTGGAGTATGACTGCTTAGATAACATTTGACCGACATCGTGGGTCTGAAATATTAATCATTTGTTTTACTGACATGAATTTCTAGTGCAGTATAACGAGGATGATGACATTTACTCGTTTAGTCAACTAATGCACATCCCTACCATAAACCTGCCTTCTTTTAATGGTCAGCAGGGGGAGAATCAACTGGTGGAATAGAAAAAAATCATCTACTTCTTAGTTGATTTATTTCCTTAGTTAACATTTTATGCACATATTTCTATTGTACATTGCTAGTTTTAAATTCTCTTCAACACAGCATTACGTATTTTTAGTAAATATGGTGAAATTCTGTATAAGAATCGAGAATATAACAGGTTAATGTTTCACAGAGTGGTGCCTGGGATTGACAGGTTGCTACCATGGGCAACCTGTGGAAACCAGCTAGAGAAGTAACGCATGTTAATCCTTCAGGTCCAAATGTCACTTCTGCAACAAAAACAACAAAACACAAATGGTCAGCCATATCACAGATCTTGTGGCTTTAAAGGGGTGTCAACAAACTAATGGGTGACATCACAGAGGCTTTGTCCACTTTTTTATAGTCTTTGACGTGGGCCAAAAAAATCCAAAAGTAATCATCTGGAGCTTATGTCTCGTAGTAACTATCTGATCCAACTTTTCTCTCTGCCCCATCAAGGCCTGCATGACATACCCACAAACCCCACAACCCCTTAAACACTTGGGTGTGACACCCAATCAGTGACACAATGACATATTTCCTCCCTCAGCGTTGTCTGCCAGAATCGTGATGATTTGCATGAAAACACTTCCTGTGCAATGCCTTTTACATTTAGGAAAACATGTCCTTAACCGCCAAATTCGCTCACACTGCCAGGTTTTGCTTCAGTCTTTCCACGAGGTATTTTGCACAGAGCAGTGGATCAGCGTGTTGTGTGCTAGTTGTGACTGTCTGTTTACGTTTTCACTGGGAAAGTTGGCAGCAACAGTGTGTCCGGGCCTGCCAATACAAGCCCAGGCCTCAGCTGGGTCCCTTCACACAAAAAAACACTTTTATAGCCTCTATAAAAAGTAATATCACACACATACACACACACACACACACACACACATACAAACCTAAGTTCAAAGAGCACCAAATGAAGTGGAACATGCATCTTCACTGACTCTCTGGGGACCTGCTCTTACCCTCATCCATTCAGTCAGTCCCTGCCTCCCCCAGCCTGCTTAATGACATCAGGGCACAGTCTTTTAAAAGGTCTATTCCCGTCATGTCCAGCTACTTAATATTCAAACTGCCTATAAAACCACTGCTGCCAACCCTGTCCCCATTTTTCAGCCCACTAGCACCTCATTTTATCCCTATTACATTCTGCAGGAGCGATGTAAGCCCGCCTCCCCAACCCCCCGTGTTCCTCTCACAGCCGCGGAACACATCCATTGAGGGCCACATGCTGCTCATACCATAAATACCTGTATAGTTGACCCCTGCCAGAACTATTGCTGCCCCCAAATCAATGCTGCACAGCTGGAGCTTGAGTAGACCAGTGCTCCAATGCACTATTAAGTAGACTGAAGCCAGAGGAGTCGTTTTGTTTCATATCAGGCTGAGTCGCATTATTGGACTGCTTGTTTTTTGCTTTCTTGGAAGAAGTGATGGTTGGGCTCTGCAACACAGGAAGCTTCAAGAGCAGGAAATTTAACAGTATATTGAAGTATATGGTTATCTCCGCTGTCCTGATGGTGAACTGTATTGGACAATCCTTGGTTGCAGGTTACAAAGACTTATTTCCAGATACTGTGTTATGTCTTTTTTTTTTTTTTTTTGAGAAACACTTCATGAGTCATGTTGGGAAACTTGCCCTTGTTTTCTAAGAATAAATGTGATCTATTGACTGAAGTTTTTTCACGTGTTATTGTCAGAAATCAGCACCCAACATTTGTGTAGGTCATCCAGAGCTTTTCTTGTTTTCAGTTTTTTACAGGAAGCCTGGTTAAAGGCTGATTTGATTCAGTCTGATTCAGCAGTAATGATTCCAGATGGTATGTTCCAACTTTTGTCAATCTTCAGCAATTGAATTCCACTGTGATGCATTACACATGTGATCAGAAACTTATGGTGTCCAATGTAAATATGGGTAACACTTTGAATTAAGGAACTAGTCACTAATAAGCATGCTAATTAGTGACTGGCTGCTTATTAGTCATTATTCTACATGACTATAGTCTATCGCTAATAGGTCATTATCTAAGAGTTTTCCCTCACTACCAATCTGATTGTTGCTTATTGATGGTAAGTTAGGATGTTGTAAAACATGAATTATGATTTGAATATGTTTTTCCTAACATGGCCATTACAAAGTTGATGTAAGCAAAAAACTGTTAGATAATGGCCGTTGAATAAGTCAACAGGTTTCCTTAACTGACAATGTTTGTTGATTTAACTCCAGCTCCCCAAATAACCTCTTTGTCATAATGAGTCTGTTTACAATTTACAAAACTTTACAAATTGAATCAGAAGTCTCAACTTTTCATAATAGAGAAATTAAGACATATGTACATTTGGAGAAAACAAGATGTTTTTATCCCAGTTCAAATTTAAACATAGCATATCTTGAGCAGCTGTAAGCATGCTATACTGTATATCAGGGTACTTTTTCAGCCATTACTGGTCTAACATTCGGTGGCTGTATCACTGCATGCTGAAAAATGTGTTACAGATGCTGTATACAAACTATATTCAGTAAACACAGACTGTCCACTGCTGAAGATGTCAAGATGACCAAACGCCCCGCGAGAAAGAAAGCATCTCAACATTGAAAAGAGCAAACAGGTAATATTGATCACACACTCAAGGCTCAGGATGTGTGAATGACTAACCTTCATGAAATTAAGCAGCAAAAACACAAATTCCCTTTTCACCACAACTAAATCCTGCAGATCATTCACTGCGCACACAAAGCTCCATTGCAACAATTTATTTTTCTCGGCTCGTGGTGATTTATTCCCACTTGCAAAACAACCACCAAACAAAAACAACTTAACCTTCCTCTTCTCTATTTATGGATTGGAAGCAGTTGACATTACTGTGACATTTACCTCAAGTCAAAACACTGCAGCTTACCGACTGTCCTTTAAGCAAACTCCCCCTCTATCCTCCAGACTCGCTCTCTCTTTCCCTTTAAATGTTACCGTCTTTCTCCGGGGGAGGTTATACACACAATAGCTTTTAATCATTTCCTCAGAGTGTGGACAGACTGCATCACTTTGAGCTATAGGAGCTAGCTAGTCACTGTGAGCCTTGTTAAACCTGACTTTAAGAGGCCTCCTGCATGACTGGATTGTATTTGGGCTGATAAAAACCCATAAAAAGCACATCAAATCTAGTTGTGAATGCACACATAGGGCTATACAGTATCTGTTTATTCGGGTTTTTGGCTTTTCAAGAATTATTTATGGACTTTTTATACCTTTATTGAAGAGATAGGACCGTGGATAGAGTCGGATATTAGGGACAGTAAGAGCGTGGAATGACATCACTACTACAACCAGCCAAAACCACTGGACTGTGTCTTCCCTCAACCACTGCCCGGACGCCCAGCCTCCAACTTAAACTGAGTCGTCCCAACCACTACCCGACGTCCAGCCTCCACCATCGTACTGTGTCATCACACAACCGCCATACTCATTCATGCACGGGCCTGCTCCGACCTCAAACTCAGCAGCTTTTGCAAAGCGTCTCTAGATAAAACTTGTTATGGATTGGCCCTATACAAATAATGATTGATTGACTGACATGCGGGAAAGGAGCCTCAGGTCAGGTGCAACTTCAAGGACTGCAGCCTCTGTACATGGGATGCGCGCCAGAACCACTTCAGGTTTTTGTCTTAAATTATTATTATTATTTTCAATTCCGTGTATTGAGTCATCTTGTATTTTATGAGATTGTAACACATTGTATTTATCTTCATTAACTTGCAGTATCTTACCTAATTCTTGTGTTACATATACTTTTTATGTGTTTTTTTCCCGCTCTCTGCTTTTAATCGATAAACCGCTGAAGAGAAACATATATTTTGAGGAGGAGAGAGTGGGGTTGACATTCATCAAAGGGCAAAGTCAGGGGGTCAAACATGTGTCTGATGCGTCAGAACCGTAGCCTCGGTGTATGGGGTGCATATATATTGTCTACGGACTGAGCTAAACCAGCTCCCCCTGCTTTTTTTCTAGAAGAAGGTCATTCTAACTGCAAACATGTTAAAACTGAGCTTTCGCTTAATAAAATAATGTGTTTCAGACATAATTAAAGATAAAAAAGTATCAATATTTGATCTTAAGTGTGATAAAATCTCAGGAGCATTGACTTGAGAGAAAAGAAATGAGTCAGTAGTGAAGGGTCTCCTTGAATACTTCACAGGGTGCAGCAGCACAATCAGGTTGTTTATGAATATTGCAAGAGGACTTGGATTGTGGGTCTAATCTAATTTTAGAAAATAAACCAGATATGCATGTTTATTTCAGCTGTAAATGTAATCTATCTGAGTCATAACACAATCAGGACTGTAGAGGATATTGATGGAAAGGGGGGGGGAGGCAGCAGTAGAAGCAGGTACAGGCTTTGACTGGCTGCTCTGCATATGATGAGGTCTGATCAAGAAGGAGAATCAATGATGATGTGACAGCCGAGGTTAAAGGTCAACACGCCCCTGACTCTGTCACATGAAGTGTGTGCATGTTTGTGTTTGAGAACGTGGAGGTGTGTGTACATGTGTGTCTTCTTGTCAAGCGGTGGAGAACGTAATTACTGTTTAGACACATTGACTCATTACAATATGGAGACAAATGGCTTTGACAGTATAATAACAGACCATCTGCCCCCCCGCAGCGCTTATTGCTGGGCCTATACATTCATCATATGACACATAGAGCGTCTGTAATTACATGACACCAGCTTCATGTTATTATTAATAAAGACACAGATGATGTTTCTATTAGGGGAAGGAAACACGGGGAGATTTAGACACATTGACAGGAAGTCAAAACAAGACTGAGCTGACCATTCTCCATTGTTGTCTGCATTTTCATTATGTTAGTATGATGTGTCATAAAAATGTTGCTTCAATACTGATACAGTCACTGGAAACATCCAACCTGAAGATGACCTAGGCCCCCAAAAATAGACTTTTTTCTCCTTATCAGTGTTAGCCAACAAAGCATTAATATATATTTCATCAACTACTGTAACACAGCAGCAAAGAAGAATTGTTTTTTGAGAAATTTCTAATGTGAGGATAGCAAAACCAAACTAGACGTTGTCAACGAAGGGTGTAATTTTAGTCAAAACTAAAGTGTCAGCAAGCAGGGTTTTTCCTATCACTCATTTTGAAGTTAAAGTTACGATGATGAACCTGTAAAAACACAGAAACTAAAGCGTTTTAAGTTCAAACAGGTGTCTACAAATGCTCTCCAGTGGAAGGCAAGCGAGCCAAGCTGTGGCTAATGTTGGCTGGGCCTTGTCTTTAGGTCAGGATTCCTCCGTAGTTCTAAGCCAGCAGGTCATACAAGCGTGACAGAATTCAGATCACATCCATACAGGGTGAGTAGCATAGACTGTAAATATCAATGGATGAAGTCTGAGTGACTTCATTATGAAGGGCTGTTTTGGAAGACATAGCCATGGCGGTTGCCATATTGGAAATGCTGACTAACAGACTTTCACTCAACCTGAGGACAGGCAAAGAGCTGCAGCTGAGGCGGGCCTAAAGCCTCCTGACAAACTGCTACAATGCAGCAGCTTGCATTCGAGTCCGGCAAGCCCATAAGTATATATAACTATAAGGTGACTTATAATAACAGTCAGCCTCTGTACAGTGTGTGCTGATAAAGACATGAACTAATAAGACCAAATGTACCAGGCTGTTGTGTACATTACTGAAAAAACAGACTTTTTAATATGGGGTGTGTATGGGACTTCCGGGTCTTTTACAACTGGCCTCAAGTAGACACTCGACGAACTGCAGTATTTTACACTTCCCCATTGGCCTCATTCTTCAACACGGTAGGTTGCCATTTATTAGTCTTCAGCTCTTACAAATAATAAACGTATTTATGCACTGTGGTTTTTTATTGTTCCTGATATATTAAGGATAAGACTCAAAACCGTATCGGCCCTTGTAGTTGATGTGTATCTGAAGGGAAAGTGGTATTGATAAATCTCTAAAAACAGTGTTTAAAAGAATGATTGTTAGTGAGTGATGATAGCATGATCTCAAACTAACCTGTATAAGACATAAAAAGTGAGAACATTCTACAGCTTATGGTTACAACCTGCTGACCCCCCTCATGAATATGCTGCTCGGCTGACTGGGAATCTGAAAAGTGTAGGGTGTATTTTGGATATTCTGCTGAGTTCGATAACACAACGTGTAAAAAAATTCACTGGTGGAGTTTGTCATGTTTGGGCTCCAGGGAAAGATATAACAGGAATGCAGAAGCACAGTGCTGCTGTGTGGGTGGGTGCTAGCATGGGCGCGTATGATGTGTGTATCACACATTGTATTATGTAGATTATTGTAAAACTAATGTTCATGTGTGGTATATGCATATGTCAGCTTTCTGCCTGCCTTCATCACCATGTCGCCTGCCAATCTGTCAATCAGTGCAGAGCCCAACACTTCTGTGTGTGGGCTGCAGGCATCTGTCTGTCAATAGCTCTTGCTTTCTCTCTGTATTTCTGTTTGTCTGTCTGCCAAGCTGCCAGTCACAAGTGTTTGCAGAAAGAGAAGAGCCATCTTTCTCAGCTGAAGGGCTCCCCACAGAGAGAACTGAGAAGCCCATCTATTTCAGTGGGTATTTGTGGTTGCCAGCGGAGTGATAAGATGCCCCCGGGGCAGCGCTCTGTGCTCCGTCAGGCAGGGATCTTACACTGCACTGATGAGTGCTGTCTCCAAGCTTTATCTGGGACAAAAGGAGCCTTGTTAAAGCTCAACACCAGAGCTCAAACTAACCGTAAAGAAACCGAGAGAGAGAGAGCGAGAGAGAGAAACTCTGGAGGAGAGCGAAGGAAAATGTCTTCGGCTGAATATAATCACTTAGTTCAAACGGCATTGAATATGGTAAGTAGTACTTATCTCTTCTGCGACCTTCCCAGCCCGCACATTCCACTGCCATAGAAACGTAATAGAGGAAAAGCTGGGTAATCATGCTGTTCTGCATGTTAGTGTACTTCAGCTGTAAGTACAGTATATGCTGGATGATGTGCATTCAAAACGGTAGAACTAAAATTCCCCCCCTATAGTGTATTTGCAACATCTGGACATGGACAAGAGAAAAAACAACAGTCCGACAGAACAGAATAACAGCAAATTACAGTGGATAACCACTAAAGACAATACTTATTATGATATGTGATCAAAGAATGGAATAAAACACTTAACATTTCATTGATTTTCTCCATGATTCCTAGAAAGTCAGAAGTTGAAAGACACAGATTTCTCCTTATTTAAGTGCATTTTTTTGTTGTTGCATTTCCTCCAAATTCTCAGAAAGCTTGGACGCAGAACTGCAGTTTGCAAAATCCCTTTTTTTTGTAAGTTTGTCTGTGTTTTAGACATCATGTTTTTAAAATAAAAAGATGTGCCTCTGGTTGTCCAAATCTGAGTTTTCTCATCGTTCAGATACCAAAATTCCATCGTGTTGTACATTATGCACAGGAAAGGTAAAAGATTTTATCTTTTGCAGGTTATCTTTGTCTCATCTTATTTGAGCGTCCTGCTCTCGTTCACTAATATGACAAACTGTCTGTCTAGTTCCTCAGTCCACGTGAACACAGCATAATAAAACTTTCCAAGTGTAAGTCACACTTTCCCTTTAGAAATGAAAACTTAAGGAAAACACAGTGGGAAGTATAAATAAAGGGACAGGATATACCCTGCCGCAGATAATGAAGTTCTTCAGTAGGAGTTCAGATTTGCATTAGTGCAGTAGGGTACAGATTAATTTATTTTATGGAAAGGTGCTTAAAAAGAAAATGTTTACTTCAAGCATGAGGAAGTTGTTGAATATAAGACAGCCTGAGGTATGTGTAAGCATTCATCAGAAAACCCTCAATAGAAGGAAACATTCAGCTCTTTATGTTGTCTCAGTATATATTCTGAATTCATTGACACACAGCTTTATTTACAGTTATTAATGTGATTCAAACATTTCCAGACTGGTCAAGGATGAATCCATTGAAATGACCTGTCATATTCCAAACAGCCTGAATGTAAGCCATCACACACACATAATTCATTATGCCCCATAACGCTAGCAATGTTTGTAATTACCTTTCCTATAAAGGAACATCTTTACAAATAACAGCAATTCAACAGCAGCACACATACTAAGAAGACGATGTGGTGTATGAACATGTAGGGTCATGAATCGAGGGGATTTACTCAGCCTCTCTCAGCAGTCATATAATATCTGCAGATTTATCTGATGATACACCATGAGTGCTATGTGAGATTTGTGCTCCGGTGCGTTTAGGGGAAAAAAAAAAAAAAAAAACTCTCATCTTAACAACTCAAGCATCACAAATGTACTCTAGCCATCAAAAGGCAGCGTCGGCTCGGTAAAGCAGAGTGCTTCAGTGTGGAGTGGAGACACAGCCGAAAATGATGAAGTGAATGTTACACTTGTGAATCCTCACAGCTGTCATTTGGGATTAGAAAACATACGCTGTGCGAGATGTTTTCTGTCATTTCACAGTTTTCTTACTCGGTACGTTTGATAATTATTCATCTGTTTTGAAACTGCACAAAACTACCTGACACTAGCTGTGCTGGGACAATAGAGACAGCTTGCTGCATACTGTACTGAAGCATGATTATTGTCCCCCCCTCCCCATTCCCCCGATGGCCTGCACTCACACCGCTCCAGGACTGACAGGGCCTAAGCATGGTTACCACTTGTACATAACATCATAACACAATGTGCATGGAAGCATGCTTAGATTACAAGACAGGGGGAATAAAAAATAAAAAATAAATAAAGGGACACGTGGTTGAGTCTGTGTCCACACATTGGAGTACAACACATATTATGACTGCAACTGTTCTGACTTTGTGGCTTATCTTGAGTCATTTCAGTCAGATATAGTATTGCCTTAACTTCTCAATAATGTAAGTCTGGGATCATTTATGCGTCATGTACACGTTGTGAACCTGTGCTTGTGCTCGTGCATGAGCAACTATACCGTGTTGAAGCTCACCTCTTCCATCCGTGCCAGGGACAAGGAAGTGTACCGTGCTTGAACACAGAATGGAGAACTAACACAAGTCAAATTAACCAGACTTCAGGGGGTCAAACGTGCTTGGGCTCTGTAAGGATTGCCTAGTATGAGTGCACCCTTAATCTGTATTTAAATGAGCAAAAGAGCAAGTTCATAATGACAGCGTTTTAATTTATGGGTAACTATGGGTAATAATGTGACGGTTTAATGATCACTTGGGTGCTAAGTGGTAATATCTGCCTTTATTTTATGGTGCAGGTCCATTAACCCCTGATCCTATTGGTTATCTCTGAGGTCACCATCGTGTGTAAAAAGCGGCTCTGATATATGTTTCTCTACTTCTCTCTGCAAAACAAGCTCTCCCCCTTATTTGATGGGAGCAACAGAGACAAGCAATAAAAGCAGATCACAAGTTTAAATCAAATAGATGAAATCACTGTGCTCCAGGAGATTTCTTTTTTTCTAAGTACACAAATGCCTGCTGTCTAGAACAGCAAATAAGAAGCTTTTCTTAAAGTGCCACTCTAACAGAGTAGGGAGAAAAATGTGTTCACAGGGAAATGCCATGGATACCTTTATTTCATGTTCAAGTGTAATAATAAAAAAACCTGACCTGAAATAGGAAATGAGATGCTTTTTATAGAAAGCCCCAAGCATATTCAATAAAAAAAAGGAGGCATGAAAAGATCTCGGTCGAGACTGACACATAAAATGTCTCATGTTTTTTACGAGAGAGGAAAAAAAGGCTTTGCAGAAAAGAGTAATCCCTCAGCATACATCTATAGCATGACATACTGACAGCAGCATCTGTCATGTGAAAATACTGTACAGTCAGCTCAGTGTCTTGGTTGTTCAATCAAAATGTTTTCATGACACTATCAGTGTTTGTGGAGTTACAGTTTAACAGTAGCACAGTGTTGTGTTTGTCCGAGCGCCTAGGGGCAGCTGGCATGTTAATGAGCTCAGTAATAGGTCTGCAGGCTGCAGTTCAGCCCTTATTAACGGAAGACTCGGCTGTTTGTCCACACAGCTCAATGGGCCCCCTCATCAGTCAATCACAGGTAGTCTAAATACTGACATGCTGCCAACAATAGCGTCTCCAAACAACACGCTGACAGCTCCGGGCTAAGACGAGAAACTGTAACAGTAAGTGCCTGCCTCCGTCCTCTGTTCACACCAAGACAGAGACGCTCAAAAGCTGTTATAATGTCTTTCTGCTGGGTACCACATTAACAGATTGTATAAACCTACAGAGGCAAGTTGTTATTATTTAATTTGTTGTGACCAGCAACTGAAAAGGCGTTGGGCCAGATTTAAAGATAACCATTGTTAACCTGTTAGCAATCATATACCCACAGCTCAACGAGGCGTTCAATCATTCCAACTGCTGTGTAAATCTACGGTATATGTAAGTGATAATATAGAATCAGCTGGTTGTTGTGGAGTAATGAACCCCGACAGGGTGAGACAAGAGGTTTTCCATCTCATCACTTCAGGAGTCTGTTGACATTTTTCCTTTCACCATTATTTAAACGCCAGCAGATACCACATTCTTTTACAAGTTTATTTCCTGTGTCATCTTTGTTCTTCTTTCTCTGTCATAGCAGAGATAGAGTTTTCCTTTTTTTCACCACCTTTTTTTTTTCTCCTTTATCTTTTTCACACAGTAAACAGTCCAATGTTAAACGGGCTTCTTTCCACAGACTGTTATGATTACGGTTAGTCCTTCAGAGTCTGTGATTAGTCAAGTCAAGACTTTTTATGTAGCACATCTCACACAACCTCAGCTGCCCAAAGTGATGTACAGACTTAAAAGTACATTAAATATGGGTGACACTATTTAAAATGCTAAAATCTAAATAAATAGGAGCATAATGAAATGTAAGAATGTTGAGTTCTGGCACAGTTGGCCTAGCGGTTAGGTCGTGCCCAATGTATTGAGGTATAGTCCTCCAAGCGTGTGGCCCGGGTTCAAGTCCAACTTGTGGCTTTTTACCGCGAGTCATTCCACACTCTTTCTCCCAATTCCCTACTCTATCCACTGCCCTATCCAAATAAAGGCTAAGAGGTTGTCCCTAGCAACCGCCTGCTCCTCATAGTAACTGTTCCTCTTAACAATGATGTTGCTATCAATGGAAAGCGGACCGCTGATATATGCTGTTGCATTTAACAACACTGTTAGCTAAGACCTGTGTGATTTCTGCCGTTGGCTGATGTGACAACTGAAATATTGTCTTTTGCCTCTTAGATTTTCATCATCAACTGTCTTTACTTTACTATCAATGAGGAAGCTTTGAAATTACAAGAATCTGTCAGAATCGTTAGAGTCACACAACGTGCTAACCTGGAATTCAATAACGCAACATTTAAGTGGTAACCCCCAGCCTGACACCAATGGCAACATGTCTGCCAAGTAAACATGGTGAATGATTGTTAATGGATTGTATTAATGGTTAAGACGAATCGGATATTCACTGGATATGCACATGAAAGAGGATAAAGTGTAGCCGATAAGCCAGACTATAGTATGTATTGGCTTTTGCAAAGTGTACATACAATTGAAGCCATTATCCATTTTCAAGAGGAGATCAATAAACTTCATCTGAACCCAACACCCATACAAATCCTGATAGGAGCATTCATCTGAGCCTAAGTGGTCCCACATGGCAGAAGACCCTGAGCATATTTTTTCTCCATGTTGACAGCGGAGACGGCACACAATGCCCTGGACACTGAAAGAACAGCAGTGCTATCACGGAGAAAAGCCGTTCTGCATCAGCTCTGCGGTCGACTCATTCACAACAGACTATCATCAGTTTTTACCGCTGATTACATCATTGAAGTCGGGGAGATTACGCCGTTGTTTATGTTCCCATCGTGGCACTACAAATGAGAGGCTTGCAAGCTTCCAGCTGTGCACCTAATAATGCAGTCTGTTTAGGAGGCTCATCTCCTCCATCAGCCAGCCTCTTACATGTTTCAACAGTTAACAGCACACGGCTGGCAGTTTGCATCAGGCACATAATAGGGGAAGTGGAGCCAGTATGTTAACTGATGGCTGCAGACATTGGCAGGGTGTGAAAAACTTGGCACAGCAGACAAGCCTAAAGACTTTTCTCTTTCCAGGTTGAAGTGCATTGTGGGTCTTTTTTTTTCTTTCTTTCTGGTGTGTTGATATCAAGCAGACAGGATTGCCATGAAGGCAGATCACACAGACAGAGAGGAAACAGTCTAATCAGAGCGAAAGGCTATGTTACTAAAAAGATTGTCTACTACAGGAAACACAATAGGCAACTGGTACTCGAGAGTACATTAGCCGAAAACACGCCGCAGGCATTTGAGTCCATAAAAGAAGAGAAATGAAAATCCTCCTGCAGCAAGGCAATAACACAGCTTTTAATGACAACAAAAGGACTCCACAAAGCACACAGCTCGCTTTCTGAGTGCGCTCTAATCAGCGTCGCAAAGACATTGTTCCAATCACAAGAGTACACTGAGATTCATTATTTGACACAACTTAAAAAGCAAGTATTTTGGCTTCAATACAATTTCATTACAGTGCCGCCAGCACTGAGCTGGCAAGGCAGCTCCTCGTCTCGGCTAAAATAAACTGACAGTAGCTTAATGTGATTAATTGGTGCTTTTGGAAGTTATACATTGGAGCTGTCATTAAGCAATCATGATGTGAATTAAAGTAAACGGTTGAGTGACAACTCCCAAATACCATTTGTTACTGTTCTCGACTACATGGTTTAAAAAAGCTCTCATAATCTTTGTGAATAGCTTGTGTAATACCACTTCATTTATCTACCTATCAGTCAAAAACAAAGCTTAAGCCAAACCTTGTCATGTAATCTTTTTTGTTAGAAGATTTCTCAAGAGTCATAATAGCTGTCAGTCTGCCAACAGAACTTTCAGGGATGATATGACAAAACTAATATGTTGTAAATCTGAAAAAAAAAACAAAGAAAACAAAACTCACTGACTGCAATCCTTCTTGTTTGCATCCAAAACAATTTGAAACTGAACAATAACAAAAGGAGAGAAACAAGCAATGATATTAGCTTTCTGTCATTTGCACTAAGAATATTTGTTTTATCATTACTAATGCCCTTACATTAACATGTTCCTTATATGTCGGGAATGTTGACACTTCCAATCAATTCACATACAGAACTTCACCTTGTGCTGAATAAACCTTTAATTGCTCTTTTGTAAGTATACTATATAAAGCCTGACCGATTAATCGACCAGCCGATAATATCGGCCGATATTAGCATATCAAGTGACTATATGTATCGGCTAATTTTATCTCCAATATGAACCGATATCGCTAGATGTATTAGCCAGTCAAATAGCATTTCATTTGCGTATCATTGTATTACAGTTCTCTTTCTGCACTATATAGATTATAACAAGCATTATTACTCAAGTGGTGATGCACGTACATGTACAGTTACTTTCCAATTGAGTGACCAATGTCTATATCTCTATCCATCTATCTCCTCAGATCTTAGAAAGATATTGGCCGATATATCTGTATCAGATTTCTCCTCTTCCTCATATCCATATTGGTATCGGTCGAGCCCTAATACTATCAACAAGCAGCTAAAGGAAAATGAAGGGTCCAGCTCCACTGGTACTGCCATTGAGAGAAACTCAAGTTATGATGGTAGCACACTGAGGATCCACAGAGCCGACTCACAGCAAGGCAAAAGTCTAACAAACTGGCCACATCCTAAATATGTAACGGGTGCTCTCATACAAATCCCCCCTTTGAAGATTTGCTGTAGTCGGCTGCTGAACATGCCCCTGTCTCTAAACAGCCTGGTGTTCCCAGCTCTCCGTGCCTGTCTGAGCTCGGCAGCCTGAGCACAGCCACACGATAGCTTCAAAAGTTAGCTAGATCCCTGTCAGGCCTGTCGCTACTTCTCTCTGCGACCGCGCTGCTGCTGCTCCAGCTGTTGTTCTGCCTCTCCTGTAACAACTCTTTAACAATTTCACAGTGAGAAATGTCATATAACAGCTTGTTGTTTTTTTCTGGGGCGTTTTGCCTTCATTTGATGTGTTATTCTGGGGGCTTCTGCAGTCAGCCTCAGGACGCTTGGTGAACTGCAGGTTTTTGGCGTCAGTTTTCAACACCAGAGGTTGCCGCTGGGGCTTTTCCCTGTTTCCAGTCATTCTGCTAATTGAAGCTAACAGCCTCCTTGATCCAGCTTCATCTTGAACAGACAGTGATCATAGTGGTATAATCTGTGTCTTGGCAAGAAAAATATTTTTTCCCCTCAACATGCTGATTTATTTATCATCCACTCATGTGTGCTTAAACACAACACACCATTTACTGAAAGACATCATATTGAAAGTGAATGAGTTAATTCTGGCAGCTTGCTTATTCTCAATAGTGTCCATGCTGCCTTTACGCTAAGCTCTTTAAAGACTGTTATGGAGAGATACACTGTAAACGGGATTAGTGTAACTAAGAGCAATATGCTCTAATCTTTTAACACTTCTAACAACAAGCTTTTTTTTCTTTTACGATCTCCATTCAATTGTAAATATGACTCGGCTCTGAAATCATAGCTGGTAGGCAGAGTGACTCATGAAGCCGTGAAGAACAGATCAAGTGGCCTACAAAACAGCTGCGGCTCACTTGACATGTAGTCTGCCTTCTGTCGGCTGAGTTTCCTGAACAGACCTTTCAATTCCCCTTTCCCTTAGCATGCTGGGTAATGAAAGGCCACGGCGGGCTGGAGGTAGTTGTGGGGTTCATGCATTCCTCTTCCTCCTCTTCCCACACACTGAAAAGCGAGGCAAGCTTGATCCTCTTCCGCTTGAAAAAAAAAAGAGATCGAAGAAAAAAAAAAAGAAGAAGAAACAGATCCAGTAGAAGCATTCATCAACAGGAATGTTTGGTTTCAAAGTGAAAGGCCGGGTGTTACAATGGATAGAAATGCTGTTTCCGTTGTGGTGAGAAAATTAGTTTTTTTTATATTCACTGCTGTCGACAAACGGAAAGGTGCCTCTGCTGGGTTCATAACCGACTGACTCGCAGAATATGGTCTTGATCGTAGATGACAGACAGGCTTCCCCGTCTGAGAAATGTTTGATGTATTTCATTGAATTATCAAAGCCGGTCTGAATTACATAAAACACAACAAAGCCCAGCACAATGACAGAGGGATTCAAAGATCAATCATCTCTTAGATATCACAGAAAACAAACCACGTTTGCCCCACATATCCTCATGGGGATTTTTAATATGAAACCAAATCCTTGCATTGAATGCTGCATGTACAGTCACGATTATGGTAAACAATGCTGCCTGTCCATTTGTGCTTCAACTAGCAAGTCTATAAAGCAAGCTACATGTTCTCAGAAGGGAATCTAGCTGTTTGATGTGGGTCATGAGGCTTTGATGAGGCTCCTGCAGCACTGAGAACTGACAGGCCTTTTTCTAGCACAGGAGAGAAGCAGGAAATTGGACTGAATCACCTTTGAAGGTTCTGAGATGTAAACTCAACCCAACACGATGTGTATGATGTAACGGCTGTGCAGGAATCACAGGGTAGAAAACTAAAATAATATTCCCTATTATATCAACCTTTCTCCTGACAATGAAAGGCTGTCAAATGAAGTGAATTGAGGCATCTGAAGGTAATGATATTGTGTCAAATTTTAATAATAAAGTCAAAGCGAAGAAAGCAGAAGTGATGTGCCAGCTACTGAGTGGATGTCTCTCCCGGCGCCTGCAGCTCTCGGTGTTCTCGGCGTGGTGTGAAGCCTCAGCTGTAAGATGTTTCAACAAGCTCTGCCTCCCTCTCTAAAAGGAGGCCTCAATCAGGGGGCAACAATGGCAGCCGAAAGTCATCCCCACCCCTACAATACTCCTCTTTCAAAAGGAGGCTGCCATTAATTGGAGCGCATCACATTCCACCCCAGCAATTACACTCGCGTTTCTTGTCTCTCGCAATCGCACTGCTTCAAAGAGCTGGGGAAGCGGAAGTCCTCCTGGTGCTAAAAGCAAAGCGATATCCTGACAATGTCTGGCCTCGACTGGCAAAAAGCCTGCAATATTTATCACAGCAGGGGGAGGGAGAGGTTCAGTGCCAGCGAGAGAGTACCTTCCCAGCATGAGAACGATGTGGAGGAGGGAGCAAGGACAACACGAGGCTGCGGCCTGGAGAAATCAAATCCAGCTGCTAAAGCACTTTCTTAAGGGTCAAAATCTGGGCTGTGTGGATAGATGAAGAAAACAAAAAAAGGCCATCAAATGAGGGGATGAGTAAAAATGTAATATACACACAAAAGTGATATAGCCCTGAAAGGTTTTTTTTGAGCAGTGTGTATACGTTTTCAGGCTCCTCTACTGTTTGCCTGGAGGGCATCTGCTTTTCCCTCCCACTGAAATTCCCCAGCAAACTAAATAAAAAGAAATACCAGAGAATTTGTTCACAGTGGTTGTCTTTTGCTTCAGGCTACAACATCCTCAGCAGCTTCAGGTCAGCGTGGGGTCAATGCTACTGACTGACAGACAGCTGACATGATCACCGGGGACACAAGTGTTTCTTTATCCAGAGAGCACTTCTCTGTTTTGAATATGGACATCACCTAGGTAGGCTGAATGCCACCAAATTATTGATTATTCCCATCCAAAAAGTTCCATCGTTTTGATACACTATGTCTCTTTGACTATTGCTTTTTATTGAGTAAACCACTTTTGCATCGTACCCAACCCTCTAATGCAAAGACCCTCATTCTCAGCCTTTTTCAGTAACCAAACATTGTCATAGCTTTAAAGATCAGAAACTGTCTCGTAGATGGTTCCTGCTTTACAGCTCCTCTAATCATTATTTTTATACAAAGGATACTATGATGCATGTATTGTAAAAGGAGTCACTTGTTGTAAGGAATCCAGAGGGAAAAAGAAGTACAACCTAACTCTGCAGATTATGTCTATGAAGTGATTTAGTCTTCAAGATCTTTAACCAGTCCAGTTGCCTTTGGATCAAGCTTCAAATGTACCATGACCTGGATGATCATTTATATGCAGCTGTTATCAGAAAAGATGTGCTAAAATTGACATACTATACAACTTGTCAAACACCAAATGATGGATTACAGAGTCTAGAAGCTAAGTAGTGAACCATTTGAACACTGATCTTCTAAAAAAAAAATCCTCTGGAGGTGGTGGAGACCAAAACAGAGGTAATAGAGAGTACGTTGCAATTGTGTTACCAGGTTGCCAGATACATGACTCCAAATGTATGCCAGTGATGCTCTGTATTTGTTGGATTCCTAAAATATCAACTACATGTATAAGCCAAAAATTATGATATTCCTTGAAATGGTCTTACATTTTCAGTCTTATGTTTGCAGCCTGTTTCTGCCGTCGTCACATGGCAACAACAATGGTTTTAAGAATTTGTAAAACTGGACCTTTAATTTATGTTTTAGGTTTCTGTCCCAAAATTGGTATTAATGTGTAATTGTATGTAACAGACGCATAAATACTCTTCTTAACCATCTCTTAACTGTCCCTACAAGTAACAGATGACTGACATTTGTATTTTTCTGTGGATAAGCTAAACACCAAACATGTAAATCTGCTGTGGTTGTAGTCTGAATACAAATGTTTGTATCTGGGTTACTCTCTGCTGCTGTAAAATACCAGACATCTTCTGATGTTTCCTGCCTTTGTCGCAGACAGAACAAAGAGGTGATCACGGAAAAATGTGCTTTGCAGACCACTTGGGGCTTTTCAACTCACTGTAAACTCTGGACTGTTGCCTCCGCCATACAAATCTCTAAGCCTTACCACATGTCCTCTGGTTCAGTACAAACCACTACAGGCTTGCCTCATACTTGTCCAGCCGCAGCTAATTCAATCTGGTCCTAATCTGTGCAGGGTGCAGCTCCTCTGCCCTAGCAGCTTGCCGTGTAACATTAAATAGAGGAACAAGCATCTTGTTGATCTGCCTAATGTCAGCGTCCAGTGGTTCATTGCTAATTCCTATCATTAGCGCATATTGATGGCGTGCAGCTCAGGGAGAGCGACGTCCAAAACCAGCAGCCCGGGATCAAACCGGAGGAAATGAGGAGGGATTGATGGTCACTTCCTGCATCGCTCACACTGCTCCCGAGGCAGCTGACAGCAGCTTCCTGTGGCTTTCTGTCAGCCGCTGGGAGAGAGGGACAAACAGACAGACACCAAGACAAAGAGAGAGAGAGAAAAAGGCTATTCGCTGTTTTCTCCTCTGTGTTCAACAGTCTTGGTAGCAGCCCAAATCCAATTCGGGTTCAGCCAAACCGGGCAGAGGAAATTCATTAGCTGTGTTCTGTCTGAACACGTTTGTAGTGATACTGAACTGACATTCAACTTTTTCACATCATGAAGAACGCCTTCTGGGGAAGTTTTTTTTTTTTTTTTTTTTTTTTTTTTTCAGATCTGCTTCCATACTGGGTTGTGTTTCACTTTTAGGTGCTAAATTCTCACTAAGCCTCATAGATCTCATCGCACTTTTTGGTCTCTCAAGAGAAATGCAATGCTGCGTGAGATAATGTGCTCTCTGCCACAGGTTGGACTTGAACCCGTCAGCTTGAAGGCCTCCATATTGGGGGCAACCTAACCGCTAAGCCATCTGCGCCCCCTATAATGTTTATTGTATTCTAACAAAGATCCTTTACAAGTGAAAGAACACTGAGATGACTGTGGAAGTACTGTGCCTTTGCAGCTCAACATGAAAAACAATATGGCGAGTCTTCTCTATATGGCTCAAAACATCAAGACTCTAGGAAGTGATGAACCTTATCAAATTGATTTTGCTAATGTAGACTCTCCCCAATGAACATGACAAACACTGCCATTTGTTGGAAGCCAAGAACAGGCGATTAAATATCTAAATGGGATTTTTTACGTTTATGTCTCAATCACGAGCAAGGCTTGACTTTGACCAATTTGATTTAATCCTTGGGGGGAAATTGCTCAATTGTTAGCGCTTGAAGGTTGACTGGCCACATGGTATGACATGATCAGATTCATTATCAAGCTGTGCTATTAAAACAGCAGCACAGACAGTGGCCACAGTGTATAGGGAAGTCATAAAAGAAAAAGAAGAAGAAAAGGATTCTGCAGCAAACCACAAAATGCATCTGATCTGATCTGTTCAAAACAATTAAGAATTGTGTTTCAGTGCAGAGAAGCTACATGGAGCTGGTGTGTATATTGAGACAAAGCTCGGACTAGTTTCAGCTTTAACCGCTGTAGTGCAAATGTGGTTTGTGTGGTCAATTGAGAGTTATTAAAAGTGATCACACTTTAACTTATATCCTCTGCAGAAACATACATTCACAAACGACAAATCTTCATTAGAGAGTGTTTAATTCATTATTCAAAATTTAGTAATTTAGTTAAATAATTGAATGAGTGCATTGAGATGATCTAACCTCTGCTGTTATTTTACACTGTATAAATCACTAAGTGGTTCAAATACACTGAATGAGCAGTACATTAAGCTATTTTACATCTCATTTTCTTCTATTTGCAATCTCATGATTTCAACTCTAAGCCTAACATGTCGACTAGCATGTCAACTCTTTTCACATTTTGTCTCAGTTTCAACAATCCAGTGTAATATCATATCTTATTCACACCAGGGGACCTGATATCCTGAGCAATGCATCTTTGCTGAAGGAGATGAGAGCCATCCCAATGTAAGCAATCAGGGCTCTTGGTTAAAGTTTAATGTGCTGGTGTTAAATATAGAGGACTGGGAGGAAACCATTTCATAGAGCATGCTAAGCAGACCTGAACACACGGCTTTTCTCTAACCACACTTGCAGACAATCTGATGTGATTAATGTGGGCTTTTCGCAGAAACCTGATCCTTTACACATCTTGTGAACCAGAGACTGAGTTCTTCCAGCAGCCTGGTTTCTTGTGTGTATCTCAGAATAAAGACTGTGGATGAGATTGTGCGTATCAACCTCAGGTCACATATTTCACTCCTTTAAAACAAGTTTAAATAAGTCTCAGAGGTCCCCAAAGCATGTCTGTCAAATTTTGATCATGCCTATAAACCCCTCTATTTCAGCCCTGTTCAGAACAGGCTGTTTCTGTGTCTGTAGCTTTAAATGCTAATGAGCTGCGTCTGACCACGCTCCTCTAGAAGGGCTTTGGTGGCTCGGGCTTTCTTACTCAATGTCCGATTGTTATTGCTGAGAAGGCAGACTCAGAGGGGAGAACAAACACCTAGCTGTGGGAGCGTCACCCACCTGTGGGAGGGTTTACTGCCCTTTGTGATGTCACAAAGGGGAACATCTTCAAACTGACTGTTTGAGCATACATTTTCTGAGAAGTGGAGCAGACAAAAGACATAGCGGATGGACTTTTCTCATTAATTGTGGTTTTGTAAACTAGCTCAAGACACATAGTAGTGTTCAAAAACATAGTAAAATGTATTTTGCTAAATATGTGACCTTTAAATCTGACAATTCAGAGCTCACACCTGGAATAATTTCTCTGTATGAGCGTCTCTATAATCACAGCTCCACAGTGACAGAAAACTAACAGGCAGATGTGATGATTATCAGCTGAAATGAGAGCGATAAGAAAACCGAAGCAGATAAGATGCTATCAAAACATACTGTACATGCATTTCTACAGGCAACATGCCAGAGAGGGCAAAGTCATACCTCATTAGTCTCACTGTCAAACACCACTTGAGGCATTGAAATACTATAAAAACACAGCTGAACACTGAGCGCTATTTAAAAGGTTAGACTCAGCCAGGTTTTTTTGAGAGTCACGGCACACTAAGCAAAAAATAAGTATTTATGATTATTTGTCATGGGAAAATGTTACTCACTTTAATTGCTTCGGGTGAAATCAATCATTTTACATCCTCCTAAAATCTGAGCATTAATTAATGAATATTGTTTGCAACACAAGTGCTCCCATAACATAGTGATACATGGCATTAAATAACTTTAACACATTAGTTATATGCAGTTTTTTTTTCAGCTTTGTGGAGTATTTTAGCATCAACAAACTCAATGCTTTTGTTCCAAAGCCAGTTTGGAGTTCAACAATCAATTCAAAGTCATGCCCTTGAACATCCATACAGAAGAGATATGTACTGTATCATTTACTCAGTTCCTCTTAATAGAGTCCATGCATTGGTTGGAAAAACAATGTAGTACAAAATAAATGCGTACAATGACACACAAAGTGTTGAAGAATTAATCGACTGACTCACTGCACACAGTTTACATTCTCTGTTACGCTTCAGTGCCTTTGCAGCTGCGGCGGTCACACTTTAGAGCCACATGTTGCAACAACAGATTCTGACTTGTTGAACAATTTTCCACATCACAACTCTCAATGTGACAGGATTGGCAACGGAGTAAAGGCTTGTGGTTTCGTGTGCTCAATCCCAGAACAGCCTTTTGTTTTCATGTGGCTGCGACTCATGGGAGGAGGAAAAGATGATTCGCTGTCCTGGAGGCAGTGAAGTACTCAGAGCAGTTTACTCCGGTGACAGCAGGACTGATGCGGTGCATGGCCTCTATCTGCATTCAACATCATCTCAGACAGTGTCATATGATGTAATGTGATACTGTTGGGTATGTAACAGTCATTGTTGTTGTTTTAAGGAAAGTGTGAGCAACTCTGCCTTTGTTTGTTTCCTTTTGAATTCTAGTATTAGTTTGAATCAGAGCTGCAGAAATTAATTAATTGATTGAGAGAAATAAAAAGATATCCTTAATTAATCCCGCGAGGGGAAATTCAGTTTGACATTGTTGGATGAACATAGGATGAAATACATCAAATGTACAAACAGGATCCTATTGACATGCACTAATGGAGAGATGTCAGAGTGAAGGGGCTGACCACAGCCAGCGCTCCTCAGCTGTTTGGGGTTCGATGCCTTGCTCAAGGGCCCCTCGGCAGTGCTCAGGAAGAAAGGAATAAAATCAATTTAGAAAATGTTTTACATGTTTCTGTGACTTGTCCAGTAAAAATGTCAAATATCAACTGGTTCTCAGTCCTTAAATGTAAAGATCTTCTGTTGTGATTGTAGAAAGTCTGTAAGTTTTTAATTGTTGGTTTGCCTTCGCTTGCACGAAGGACTGAAGCGCAAGCGGCTGACAAGATTGTCCTTTGCTGGAGCTTCAGTTGCCTGTGGCCTGCATCTGTTGTGTTAGCAGGGTAATGTTAGCACACTTCAGTTAGCTCGTAGCTTCACATCGCATATAATTTAACACGGATTGATCGTGATCTAAAAATGCTTGCATGACATCAAAATAAGCAGTAAGTAGGATATGGTAATCTTCTTTTCTTTAGTCCTTGACCAAAACAGCTTTTATACGCAAGGGGAGGAGATGGGACGTCCGTGTAAACATGCTCCATGTTTCAACAACATGTTCCAACAACAACAGAGACGGGACAGAGGGACTCACATTTCTTACTCATTGTAGACAGTCATGACTCAGAGAGACATGTATATAGGGTATACTCGATTTCTGCTATATTTATGTGTGAAATGACGCACTTGAGTCTTCCTTTAAAGTATCTGAAATACTCATTCCCTTCCACCAAGGAAAGAACTAAGCGTGTAAGTCAACCTGCAGTGTTTTAAAGCCCTGCAGCTCTTCAGCTTAAAAAAAGGCAAAGGCAGCAGTCTTCCCAATACGACTATCCTCCACAGGTAGGTCAAGAGGCCATGGTGATTTCTCTGAGCTCAGCTGGACTCAGGTTATACGATGCAGTCTGGTCCATCCCATTGTATCAGCAGAAGCCCCAGACAAGCCAGGCATTAGGACGAGCCCGCTGTGACTCACTCAGTTAATGGCTGTAAAGGTTTTATTATCCCAGCCCAGCCTGCTCTGAGACAAGATCAGAGCCGCCACAGGAGGAGTCCCCGGGGATGACTCCTTACTCCCCTCCTCTACATCCGTCCCTCTGCCACTCACAACCATGATAAATGACTTCACACTTTCCAACCAACAGCTGTCTTCTTCTTTTTTTCTATTTCTTCTCCTTAAAGCTCAGTGCAGCTGAGATTAAGATTTGTGAGGCATTGTATATTCGGTATAAAAAACGCTGTTTCACTGTGTTCTCAGAGTTTTTACATCACAGCCTTCTTTTTTTTTCAGTCCAACAAAACTTTTGGATTTTAACACATTTAGCAGACGCGTGAGTTCCTGTCTCGCACTTGAGATCTGTGACTCTTATTGTTTGCACTTAGTCATGCTGACTCTCCATTTAAACCATCTTCATAAGAATCGTTTCACCCAGAAATTCTGCGTATTACCAAAGTGTTTCATACCAAAGTGATTCAATAGACTGAGGAAAGTAAGTGTGGTAATTGTAGAGGGGTGTAAAAAGTGGCCTCTTTAACAGTCTTTATTTGTATTTCACCAATTCATAACAAACGTTATTTCAGGCCTGTGCTCTTTGTTTTATTATTCTTAGAGACCCAACATCAATCCACCATGAGCAAAGCAACTCCAGAAACACTGTATGACGAGCTGGGGCTGAATTTGACTCAGTTCTCTTCATTGTGCATGGTATGTTAAAAAAATAAGCTCTCTGATCTTAAAAAATGCTTCCCTTATTTCTGTTAATGTAACTGTGTGTTGGACGGCACATCTCTCGTTATGAAATGGCATGTACTCATGCTTTCTGTGTTACGTATATTGGGATATGAAAACACATTTGGAGAAGTAGAGATAAAGCTGGGAGAGAGAACATGCTGAGCAACATGTTTTATTCAAATAACTTGATTAAACTTGTGACTTGGAGATATGTTACTATATGTCATTATCCATCTCTAACGATGTCCAAAGTTGTGTTTAATCTGCATCACCAGCCTGTGATAGTTGCCCGTGCTCCATGTGACTCACACAACACAGTGCATGTGCTGCAGGTGTGAACCAGACAGAACACTTTGCGGCCCCTTCTCAGTGACCTTGGCGTTTACCAGCAGCACTGAAATGAGGTTTCTGCTGATATATCTTGTTTACACACCAGCTTAAAATCCGCCTTGTGTAATAACAGTACATCTTCCTCAAACTTCATGCAGTTGTACAGTATCTTCAGCGTTGTGTGCATTTCACTTTTTCACAGGCAGGGGACTCACAGACTCTGCATGCACAGCGGTCAGTTCTTCTGTGTTTAAGTGACGGCTGCAACAAAGTGACATCAGGCTGACTTTTATTGTTGAGAAGAACGAGAGAGAACTGGCAAGTTTATGCTTTCCCATCAAACAACCAAAAAATAAGTGCCAGCAAGACATATTCCAGGTCACTTCACTGATATCACACATCCTGCAGTCTGACACATGCGCACGTCATAATTGTGGAAGTAAAACGATTAACATTCAGCCCTGTAGTGTACAACAGACGGCACTTGAGGATTTCAAGTGCTCCTGAGCACTCTTCTCTCTGCTGCCCTGTTTGGTCCTGTCCTTTATATCAGCAAGCCTCTCCTCCAAGAGTGACTCAGATAAGTTCCCGCACAGAAAAAGACAAACACCCACACCTGCTGACCTGCAGAGCAAGAAGAAATGTCAGAATCTTCCATTTCCCTGAGACTGTTCAGACTGTGTGCTCGTTCATCTAAAGCTTATACACCTTAAGAGAGAGAAATCAAATCACTGCAATGATTTAAATGTTATAGTAAAAATGTGGTATAAACGGGATTATTAGGAAAAGTATTGAGTTAACTATGTCACTGTTCCGCTGATTATGACGGCAACACAGTTTTAAACTTGTGTTAAATCTCAGACTCTATACATGTTAGGGCTGGGTATTTCCCACAACCCCACGATACAATATGTATCCCGATACAGAGGCAACGATATGATACATATCATACATTCATTTTGGATAAAGACCATGTCCTACACAGAGTTCACTACATCAGCTGTTATTTATTGTTGAGAATAACAGCAGAGGCAAAAGATCCTACAACTTAAAACACTTTAATTCAGGTCCTCAGAGATCCTAAAGACATTCAATTATTTTAATCCCAGAGCTATGGCTATGGTGTATATATCCATATCGATTAGCCATATCAATTCAGTAACATCTGCAGAGATACATTTATTTGCAAGGAGCACATGACGATATATTGCCACATCGATTGTTTTGATCACAGGTCTCTCATGTTAAATACAGTAAATGACTGATGAAGGTCTGCAGTATATCTTTGTAGCTATTATGAGAACCACAGCCTTGGAGTTGTTGGTCTCATGTAAACACAGAAACACTGTGTGGGAATCAATAAAGCGTTATTAGTCATTGCAAGTGATGACACTCCTAAAAGATGAGCGTGCTGAGCCTTGTTCAACAGAGCAGTGACGTTTAGAAAACTGTCCGCTGCAACACTTTCTTTTTGCTCTATGATGGCACATAGGAGCATTTCCTGTTGCCAGTTAACTCGGTGCTGACTCATTCAGGAGGAAGGCAGAGAACCATAATTCCTCTTAATGCTCACCTATACCAGCTCTGGGGAAAGACATAAATAGGCGCTGTGCTTACCGCTCCTGGCTACAGAATTTTCCCAGCGAGATAAAAACTAAATATATCACAGTGAAGCTGCAACAAAAAGAAAAAAACCTTGACTTTTGAGAAGCGAATGAATGAATTACTGTACACTACAGAAATGACTAAGTTACTGATGCTTATTTAAATACTGACAATTAAAACAATCTGGTCCCTCAGTGAGTGCGTCAAACATGGAGATTTGCTGAATTTTAATAAGTCTGTAGATAACATCCTCAGTTGTGTTATATAACTGCAATTATGTAGAGTTGAGTAAATTATAAACAGTCAAAGCTTACAGAAGTGTACAGATTTCCCAAGACTGAATGCATCAAAGAGCAGAGGGAGAAACAAGGGACGAAAAAGAGCTCCAGTTAACGTTTTTCAATTTCTTATACGGCGCTGTCAGGGGCATTAAAAAAAAAAGGAGGTTAAATGGTTTTCTCTTTACATGATGCAACCGAAAATCTATCAACATACAAATATACTGCTGTAAAGTAAAGCATGTACAAGAGAGGAATTATGAGCCCATAGGGGTTACACCTGCACCCCTGGCCAAACAGAAGCAACATGATTACATGATTCTGTGAAATGTGGAAAGAATGTGTATAACACCATGTAATCTGATTGAAACGCAGTTGAATCATTTCTTTTTTAAGCTTTCTGGAAACTCGAATCGACAAAAAAGCTTCTCACTGTTATTTATGATGTTATGTACTGTACATAATATCAACTCTCGAAAAGTATCAGAAGTTACCTTCATCAACCGCCGTTTTTAAGACTTAGTCGTTTAAGTTTCAGAACATTTCTGATATTGCGTGGGTTGTTAGCGGAGAGGTTTAATAGGCAATTAATTTTAAACCACTAACAAACACATACACGCATGTCCCTCCCAATTAACAGAACTTCTCTCCTGCTCAGCCTTCATGCTCGAGTGTGCCCTTCCTGGAGGCAAATCCACCGGTGAGGATGACAGCTTGTCATGTGGGCTGTGTTTTGGTGAGCTGTGCTGGAGTCGTGCAAAAACACTCCCACAAATGCTTCGCTCGTCATTACCCCAATACCAGTAAACCAGTTTGGTCCAGGAAGCTGTGGGCTTTGCCAAAGCTTCGTCTTACACTGTCCTGCCTCCCTGCACTTCAGCCTCCCTGTGTCTGCCCACTAAAGCCAAGAGGCTATAGAGTCGCACCGCTCAGCTGCGCTCACACTCGTCTAGAATTTAAGTTTCTATTCAGACAAAGCAACACTCCACAAAGTTGATTTTGTGAACAGTATATCACAGTTTCCTTTGTGTGGATGATTTTGGCATAACAAAGGTGAAAGGATGTTTAAAGTGGCGCTGCTAGCTCTGTTAGCGCAGCTAGGTATCCCAGGATGCTTTCGAGCAGTGAGTCAGACGGGTGCAATACACAATAAATGGGGGCGTAGTTTGATTGACATATGTGAGCTGCCATGCCCACACAGTCCTGTGAAATGATCTAACCTGCAAAATAAGGCTAATAGTGAAAAAGGTTTACTAATAGTTATGAATCTTTATTTTCACTCAGATTTGTGTGGATGCTTAATGATACATTACATTTTGATATCACATACAGATTTTGAATAGTTCAAGTCAGGTTTCCGCAGACTCTAAAGCTGATCACATTAACTTGATGTGATGGTTTCTGTAAGTTATAGCAACACACTGTATCAAACTGTACAGCTGTTAAAGAGATTGCATTCACCTCCAGTGTAAAGGATGAGGCTTCAAAAGAGGATACCAAATGTAGGTGGGTAGCTCAGCTGCAGTGGGTGTTGGTGTTTATTTCTGCAGAGACCCTGGCCTTCTGCTTGTTTTTTCAGACTTTCTCATCACGTTGCTGTGCTGGGGACATTTCTGTGTATCAATCAGTCTGCAGGTTGGGACGAAATGAAAACGCAGAACCCGAGTGACACCGCTGTCACCTCTTCTGCCATCTGTCTGCTTGTCAGAGGCATAAACGTAACTTTTGCATCTTTGCAAGACACCAAGGACATGAGAAACATCAGAATTTGATGACCTGTGAGTTTGAATGGACCGTCTCCGCAGTCTTACTTTTGCTCGCAGCAGCTTTGGGTTTTAATATGATTGACGCTCTGTTTTATCAAATCTTCAGGACTGTTCGATACCAGCAAACATAAAAATAACGAAGATTGTGTCATTTTTCAAAACACATGGAAAAGTATTGGAAGCAGTCAACATTTTAACAACCTTTTGAAAGGCTGTGAGGGGCTCCGGTAGCCTAGTGGTCAGTGCGAGCAACCCATGTACGGAGGCTGTGGTCCTCCAAGCAGGTGGCCTGGGTTTGAATCTGACCTGTGGCTCCTTTCTCACATGTCATTCCTCACTCTCTCTCTCTCTCTCGCTGATTTCTGACTCTATCCACTGTCTTTTCTGTGATTAAAAGTATAAAAAGCCCCAAAATTAACCTTAAAAAAAGTTATAGTTATAGCATAACATAATTTACAAGAAATGGATTAAACAAAAACTGGACAATTCTGCACTCTGAACATGATCGCCTTCAAGGACCGACTTTGACCCCGAAGATTAAGCTAGATCAAAATGTCTCTAAATATACAGATCTGATAACAACTCCTTTGTAACTGTAATGTATAGATCTGCACTGTGATCTAAGCACACAGAGGTATCCCAGACAAGGAGCTTAAAAAAGGGAAGAATAAAAAAACGTAACAGAAACCCAGCCCGAGCAAAGCTGTCTTTGGTTTATAGAAAAAGGTCAACTCAGCAGGTAAGGGATTAGCAGAATCAGTGAGCAGGACCAGCTGAGCCTCTGAACCTGATGAGGGATGGCTAACCCATTCAACACACGACATTAAATATGCATTTCACTAAATCAGCAGGCAGAAAGAAGAGTCAAAAGGAAAGGGCAATATATTTGCAGATTAGCAGACTGGCTTTTGACGATCCACAGGCAGTGCAGTGTGCAGGACTGCTGTGGAGGACTCAATACGTGAACTGGAAATAGAAGTCAGTGGAGTGAACGGCATCGCGTGATTCAATGGAAACATGTCCGCCTACGTGTTGAAAGAGACTCCAGATCAGCGTGCTCAGTCAAACAAGCCTGCTAATAATGGATAGTGAGGAGAAAGAGAAGGTAAGCTGGGGTCACAGGCTTCCTCTAAATTGCTTTTGAAAAATACCTCACTCTCGCAGAAAAAATAAAAAAGCTGAAAACAAGTGGAGGTCTGCGAGGCGGCATTTGTTCTTGGCTAACAGATCCATTTTTTAAAAGGAGCATGCACTACAGGAAAAAAAACATGCTTCGCAATCACAACATTTTCCACTACACCCCCTCGCTCAATTACTACATTCCGAAGAGGCTTCCTCAGAGCCCATCGTATTGAGCCGAGCAGAGCTTTATTGTACATGGCACATCCTGGAATGGAGCCATTGAAGGTTGCTGAGTGTATTCTCTTTCCATCCCACTAAGAGGAAATCTTCAGGGCTGAGGCAGCCCAGCACAATCCCTGATATCTCCTGGGGGACTGCAGCAGGGCCAGAGGAGCGGGGCCGCGTGTTAATTGAACTCTTTGCCAGTGTTATAGAGGCAAAGAGAGTTAAAGAGTGAAAGAAGGGGAAGGGCGAACGAGACGGAGCAAAGGAGGCTGGTATGTGGATGGTGGCTGTGGTGTGGAAGTATGTGTGTGTGTATGTTGTGGTTTTTTAGGAGGACCCAGCTGGCCCCCGGGGGCAGGACATATGTCTGGAGGAGTGGAGGCGGGGAGACAACCTTCAATGAGACACTGACCTATGTGGTCCCGTCCCTGCCCCCGTGGGAGCACTGTTTCATCAAGCCAAAGACACGCTGCATGTGTGATCGCGGTAATTAAATGATTGACCCAATTGGTCACGGATCAGTGAACACTTCACGGCCACGTGTGGACACAAAAAAAGAGGAAACAAACACGCCACAGACAGGATAGGGTCATTGAAAAGGTTACAAGGTGGTTGAAAAAAAGGACGGAAACAGAGAGCAATTACTATCAATGGCAAAGAGATTGATCAAAAGTATGGTGACTGATCTTATTTTTAAAGATGTATTCTTGGGGCTGTTATGCCTGTATTTGGACGGGACAGTGGATAAAGTTGGCAATCAGGGAGAGAGAGAGAGAGAGAGAGAGAGAGAGAGAGAGAGAATGAAATGTGGGAAAGGAGCCAGAGGTCGGACTTGAACCTGGGCCGCCTGCTTGGAGGACTACAGCCTAGGATCAATTGTTTTAAGCCATTAATTAATCAGAAATGCTGCACATTTGATCATCCCAGCTTTTGAACTAACGTTTAATCTTTTTAAATAGCTGATTAATGATGACGAATGGGATGTTATTTGAAAAGAGAGAAAAGGGTCTTTAGAAGATGGTCCACTAATAAATAAAAAGGGAAAAACAAGCAGTATAGTTTCTGCAGCTGCACAAATGGAAAACTGGATTTATTTAATGAGGAAGTAGCTTTTCAAACAGTTTCTTGAGACAAAACACTTATTACTCCAACATTCAAGTTTAATGCAACTTTGATTTCAGCGGCTATAAAACACATTATGCAATGGTAAATTTACCAAGTATAGGCCATTTTATTTAAATCAATTACAATAATTACAACAGTGTTTTTAATTAAAGAGGTATGCCAGTCTTAAATGTGATAATGAGACATCCAGGAGTTAGAGCTGTGAAGAAGCCAAAGCTAAAAATAGATCAATAATCTAGCTTTAGTGCTGATCGCAGCATTAGCAGTCAGTCACAATATTTCTATCTGAGACACACACAACATCAAAACAACGCCTCAGCATTTTGAATTTGATAATGGAATTCATTCACAGGAGAGGTTTGAGTTAATCGACAGTACAATAACATCTTTACCTGGTTAAGTAATTTGTCCAAATAAAATGGTCATGTGTTGAATGTGGGGATATAACAGAAAGTTTAGGATTGTGTGACATTAAGAAATCATCTTTGACACTGCTTTTATGACAAATGAACATGTGTTGTTTGAGTATGTGGGACTGATTTTGTGTTCACACGATATGTACCTAAGTGGTTCTCTGGAAAAGACATCAGCAGCGAATGAGCAGGAACCTCTGCTCAGAGCACTTTATCCTAAAGACTACCGGGCAGAATGCAGAGAGGGTGATCTAAGCAGATGCCTCTGTTAGATATGTAGCAGCATCTCTGAGCTCTCAGACACTCTCCCCAGCCTATAAACCATGTCTTAGCTAAATAGAAAAGCTGTGTTCCAGCTTGTCTTCATCACTGCAGCAGTGGCTGAGTGATGCTCTCCTGGCTCTGACAAAAGACATTAAAGCCACTGTGCAAATCACCCCGACCCCCTCCTCCCTCCTCCCATGTTTGCCAACAAAAGCCAATTGTAGCAGCCATAAATACTTTCAGATACCAGCCTAACAAAAGAGCTTTGGTTTCTGTCTGCTGGCCCACTGAAAATCTATGCTCCGAAAGTGTCAGAGTGCATTTAGTTCCAGGCCAGTTTCTTCGTCAGTGTCTTAACCTGGAAGAGTGGGTGCTAAACAAACCGCTCCATTGAAATGCCACAAAAACTGAGGACATAATGGGACTGCAAATTTAGAGTTCTTAAATGCACTGTTATTATACGGAAATACAAAAATGGACTTTCATGCTAGGCAGCGTGGGGTTGTGGACAAAAGAGCGCAGTGTATTCCATTAAAACGACAAACGCCACTGCCGGCCTCTCGGCCCTAAATCGTCAGGCCGGGAGAACAAAACAAGGCTTTCAGGGGCTAACTCTGCAAAATTGATTATTGCTTTCTCTTTCAAGTGGCGCTGCCGCTTTGTGACTTGCACATGACTTGGCAGGAAAAGGACAGCTGGCTCTCCGTTCTAGGCTCTATTCACATGACTGGTGTCCCACAAAGGAGGCAGGCTGTAGGGCTGCAAGCTGGGCTGGACTTCACTCAGAGCAGGGCCGTGGATTAGAGCACCACTGGGTGATGTGAGGATTTTAAGAGAGACCAGTTAACAAGTCTCGAGTGACAAAATGAGAAAAAGGAAATAAATAAGAAATGTGGATGTCCATGAGAGAATGACTGCAGAAAATGGCCAACATCCAATAAATGGTTTCAGCTTTCAAGTGTTTCTGGAAGTGATATGTATCCCTCTTGATAACCTCTCTCTAAATGAAATCAGAGCTTTATGCTTTCACTATTACGGTTTGCTCAGAACAAAATGCTATAGCCTTGAGCCTTTGATGAAGCAGACATAGCAGAGTCGGCACTTCATCCTCACACCCACTCATTATTATCAACACAAAGATCATTATGGGTGATGTGATATTTCACTTACCCCTGTCTCAAAGCTTGTGCTAACACCCGTTTCAAAGTGTTGCACAGCTTCTCTGAAAAAACAAAAAAAGACATTTTGAGGAATAAAGAAAGCACATCTTCATCACCTCTCTGTGAGCGTCAGCTGGCCTCACACATCACTAAAGCAGGGTTCACAAATCAAGTCCGAGTCAACTACATGAGTGGAATGAGCTAAGCAAGTGATTAGTGTCCTCACCGTCATGTAAAACAACACAGCTTTCCCTTTGACCTACATATGACAGTGAAGAACAACGGAACATGTGTTATTGTTATTGGAACGAGAAAACGAAGGCATCCGCTTGTTGCACACGTTTGATATTGGTGCTCCTGCGTTCTCGTCTTAACTCCCTAAATAATTGCAGTTCTTGTTGTTGGGCAGCATGTTGCTGCTTAGCCATGGGAGGCGGGAAATGAGTTGGAAGCCAGTCCTTTTAATTATCCTTCAAATGCTTCCTGCGCTCAGCAGATGTTGGGCTGCGGGGCAGGCAGCCGAGCAGCAGGGCTCCCTGATGCTGCGTACACAGATCACGACTTGGCTGCTGACTCGCCTGCTCCTCCGGCTGGGTGGTATACTGTAGTTTAAAGTATAATGCTACGTCTCTACATTATGTATTTCCATATAAACATCATGCACAATGACTTACAGCTTATTGCAGTGTTTTTTTCTATCCCTTTAATCATAAGTTGCAGCAACGATAAAGGGCAATAAAAACACTTGGGAACAAACAACTGATGCAAAAAAAAACAACAACTATACTGCCATTTTTTCAGCCTATTTCAGTGGGGAAGGTGATATAAAAAAAAGGACAATTTCCCGTCCTCATCATTGCTTTGTCCTCCTCCCCTGGCCTCTTTGTGTTCTCTAGCTACTCATCTCCTCCTACATGCAGCTCTCACCTCTCTTTGTTTGACTCAGTTCACAGCCTGTGAGTCACCCTTGGCCTTCAGCACGAATCTACCTCCTCATTGCTAATCAGCCACTTGTGTCTCATGAAGGTGGCATTCAGTGGGGAGTTGTCGAGTGGGGAAACTGGTGAGGGATGGAAATAGATCAGAGCAGATGGGGCGAGAGCGAGCTGTATCACTTTAAACATCGTGGACATTTTTACTGATATCATAGAGTCTAGACCCGGGAGAGGCTCAGACTATATACATGGACGTAGTAACAGTGACATCACTCGTTGGTTGCTGTAGAGGTTTTGTGAAACTCATGGTAAATAGTAGAGCCCGACCACTTAATCGGCCTGCCGATAATACTGGCCGATATTAGCATACCCAGTGACTATCGGTATCTGCTAATTTTATCACAGATATGCGCCGATATTACCAGATTTATTTACCAGTCAAATCTAATTTCATTTGAGTCTCATTGTATTACACTAGCAGTTCTCAAGCAGGCAAGCAGAGTGTGCTATATCGATTACAACAAGCATTATCACTCTCAAGAGTGTCAAGTGGTGATGCAAATACATTTTAGTAGTTACTTTCCAGATGAGTGACCATCTTGTCTACGTTATACCGCATATCTTTTCCACAGGTGTTTAATAGCTGCATTTGAGGGATCAACACAATAAATGTAAATAAGTTTGTCTATATTTACATCTATCTCTACAGATCAAACATAGATCAAAGAAAGATATCGGACGATATATCAGTATTGAATTTTTTCTCTTCCCAATATCGATATCAGTATCGGCCCCAAAAGTCCCATATCAGTCGGGCCCTAGTGAATAGAGTCCAATTCATATCCGGCTCATCAAGTAGCAGGCAAAGAGGTGAAGCTGATTGCAGTTTTTTGCAATTCTGCAATGGTTTAATTCTTTAAACACCAGATGCTGCTGCTTGACTCGTACTACGGAAGCTTTGGGTTGATTTACACCCAATTCACCTCTCCTCACAGACGTAAGCTCCAGTTTTAAAAATCCTTTACAGCTTCTGCACCCCCCCCCCCCCCCATAGTATCATCATTTAATGTTTTATAACCAGATGATTTTGAGTTCTGTCTAAGAAGGACTACAATAGCCAATGAGAGAGAAGTCCACAAGAAGACGGAGCATCCGACAGGTTCCAGGGAACTTTCTAATTCCCAAGGCAATTGTTAGCTGCTGTACTATACCATTGTATTGCGGCTATAGTTAGCTAGCGTACTATACTATACTACTATAGTATAAAACAGAAGTAGATGGCTTAACAAGTCTGGATAAAAAAAGGTACACTGACTGTTCTCACCGAAGAACAGACAACAGGTGTCTATCACTTTCTTCTCCAGACTTGTTAAGCCTTCTGCTGTTGTTTTTCCTCACTGCAAAGCATCTCTATAGCAGTTTGTGGCACCATGTCATCTTTGTGTTGTTTACATCTGCCTTCATGAGATCACACAAGATTACACAGGATGACAAGAGGAGGTATGTCGTTACCTCTGGCAAAAGAAATCCTATTAATATCCTGTGGTGTGCGTTGTGTCATTACTTTCAAATCTTGTAGTGTGTGAATGTTGTGAAAGTTCCTCCTTGTGTGCATGATGCAAGAATATGCAAAAAATAGGTCATGATTTTAAACTCCTGCAGTCTGAGCTCAGCCTCAGCACAAAGCTCCACCTCCAGTAAATCAAATACATAAATGTCTAGTGGCCATTTAGTCCATTAGAATTTTTCCAAAGGTTGAATTGCATATTTCTTTCCATACAAAGATCTCCAATCCAATATGGTACCAACACTGAGCTCCTATATGCATTTACTCAAATTTGACAAGCCGTCGTGACCTAAACCCAAGCAACAGAATCCAAAAAAGCTTGTAATGATCCTCCAACACAGCCAAGTTCTAATATTCCTCCTGAAAGCTGACTTTAATTTCCATTCAAGCTGTAGGAAAATGACTTGTGTTGGCTGACTGATCCCCCCATGGGGCCCGCCTCCAAACATTAGAAACTCACCAGCCCCTGCTCGGTGCACACATATTATCTGTAACAGGTTAGCTGCCAAGTAGGCTGCTCATGCTGCAGCTGGAAAATGAAGCAGTCCTGACATCCACACTTAAACGTGCGTGTTCTGGGTGCTTTGGCAAAAACAGAAAACTGTTTCATGTGGAGGAGAATGTGTCGAAAAGCTGCCCGTTTTGAAGTTCAGAGGTACAGTATCCGTCATTCAAAAGATAAGCTTTAAATAAATACCACAGGCCGCACCTACCGCACGGTTGAGTACCTGTTAATCCATTCTGACTGGGCAGGTTTAACTTGTTGACCTATTGGAAGTGAGCTGGTGTCATCTCCCAACATTTCCCATGACAACAGTCTTAAAATGTGAAGTTTCCATTTTTAATTATCTCACATAATTTGTTTGGCAATCTTCCTATAATTGTCAGTTCATTATCAGATTTCACATATGGCTGAAGGCAACTGCTGCATTTGTGTCTGTAGTGTTTTATTATTAGACTGAGATCTGAGCTGAATGTGGGTTAATGTTTTCTATCAACCAATCTCCTGAATGATAAACTCACATTAGGAGAAGAATGGTTCAGCATTGTGCATGCCCAGAGAGCGTATTCAGCCGGAGACCTTTAGTAGTGACAGATCAGTTTAATCTAGCTTTAAGATCAGTCAAGTTCTTTCTGACTTTTCCGAGTGAAGGGCTATCAGATAAGAAGAAACTGATTGATTCGGAGGCTTTGAAACTGCTTTGACTGAGCTGCTGCAGGCTCCCGATGACAAATTGACACTTGTTTTATCCGCCCTGCTGTGAATTCATGACACAGTCATCACTAACGATCTGACGGCGCCTCAAAAGCCACCGAGCTTAGATGAATCTGAGAACAAACATCACCCTGAGTGCAGGAACTCCAAATTTAGTTTTAAAAAATCACTGCCAGGGAGGGAGAAATACAGAAAAGAGAGCTGCTCAAAGCCAAATTTGGGACACACATACTGTATCTTCACTGCAAAGGCCCAAGAGGATGACATTTGGCTGAGGTGCTGTAAACTGCTCTATCAACAGGTGCTGCTGTAATAAAAATTAATCCCAATCATTAGTGAAAATGACACCGCTTCCACTGCTCTGAATATACTAAAAGCCTGCTTACGTTTTCCAGAGGGTGACAGTGTCACACGCTGTCAAAGGTGCCAGAAGTATTTGACACCTGCTTTGTCAAAGAGTGTATGTGTGTGTGTGTGAGTCAGCCAGTCATGCAGCGGTAGCAGCAGCAGCTCCCTGGAGCAGCAGAGGAGTTAGGCAGCAGTATGTAGGTAAATCAGTCTATTACTAACACGCCGCCCGCCTGGAGCCAGTCTCCTGGGACGCTGCTGACAACACATGCAGCCTGCCTGCCTGCCTGCTGGAGCGTTCATCCATAGCTTGATAAACATACATACACAGAACACAGTCACAGAGTCACTGAGCTTTACACACAGGAGCATATGCTTATAAATATATAGCAGGGGGGCAGAAACAAAAAGGAATATATACTCAGATCATTCCGACATTTGACAGAATAAAACAGCAGCATGGTAATGGATTGAGCAGCACAGAATATGATGACTTTTTTATATTACTTAACATTAAATATTAAGCACAGCAAGCAAGTACAATACTCTCATTTAAAAGCCTTTAAATATATTAACTGTTTTAGAATGTTGGCAAAACAACTTTAAAATCTGACTATAGAGATATTCTGTTTGATGTTTCACAAATCTATATTTGTTTATAATGAACAAATATATCAAATCAAACTCATTAGCAGCTGGTTTTAAATAGCAGAGTGACATTTATTCGGCCCCAACTCTTAACACCAAAGAAGAAAAAAAAGCTTGTAGAGGTTGGCGTCCTAATGAAAGTTGTTTTGCTGGCTCTGTTATATCTGACATTGAGACTTCAACTGCTGCATGTTTTTTTTTTATCTCAAATGAGTCATTTTGACTTCCTCCCATTCAAATCAAATGTTTTCTGCCCATATAAAATATGTTTTAAGCTCTAAGTCTTGTTCATACAGTTTTATGACAGCACAGGCGTGTTCTGATGGCATTTAATAAGCAGCTATATAATAGGCATATTTAATTTAAAAGTACCTCTCACATCAGTCATGCTGTGGTAACTGTAAGTGTGATGACAAACTGGTATGGCTAAATGAGATATTTTAGGTCCTGGTTTAGAGACCAGCCCATGTGCATTGTCCCGGCCCTCCCCATTTGCTGCCCATGTCTCCTACTTTTTTCCTCCTTGTCTCTCTTTACTGTCACATCTAATGAAGACACAAACGGCCCTAAATAAATATATAAATACATAAAAACAGCTAAAAGTCTTAGGCCACCATTAGATATGTTGTTTTGCTCCCAATGTCTTACAAATTTAGCGATTTTGTGAGACATCATACCATTTGTTCTGGAAAATGTTGATTGGGAATGGTTTTACTTTTCAGCATGACAACATCCCATACACACACACACACACACACACACACACACACACACACACACACACACTGCCAATGCCGTGAAATCGTATCTGGAGAGAAAAACCGCTGATAAAAACTGACAGCCATGGACGGGCATCCAAAGAGTCCAGACCTGAAACCTTTTGGACGTAGTATGGGGTTACCTGGACAGAGAAATACATAAAAGACTAACTAAATCTAAAGAAGAGCTCTGGGCTTCAAGATGTCTGGTATAACATACAAGAAGATTAATGAAGGAAACTTCAACACTGTCCCCAAAGTGTTGAAGAAGTGCTAAAAGCAAAGGGGAGGTCACATTGACACATTTGCCTGTAGAAGCCCTTTGGTTCTGAAAGTTGTGTTTTATTTTAATCATGTGTAGATTTCCCAAAGCCACAGGGCGGATTTGAACCCGGGCCGCATTCTTAGAGGACCACAGCCTCCACATAAGGGTCCACACAAACCACTAGGCTTCCAGCGCCCCTCCTGTTGTGTCTTAATTAAAGAAACTGAGTTCATATGGATGGTCGTTGAGACTTTTTTTGTGCACAACATGAAGGGTGTTGTAATCATTCGGTAAACCGGTTACTGAACAGTTATCAAACAAAGATCAGCGTTTCGACAGGTTTTTGAAGTAAGAGTGTTTTCGGTGAATCGTTCATGGAACCTTTAAACAAACAGGCCTCACAGACAAAGGACACAAAGAGAGTTTGGATAAGAATCTAAAAAGGTTCTTGCATGCTACCCATTGTCTTCCCCACAGGAAGGAAGTACAAAGATAACAGCACTGCACTCACATAAACAAAAGCAATGAACAGGCAACACACAATCAACTACACAGATCTACAAATGGACTGTTTACAGAAAACAGTCTAATTACCCCATAAGAGAAACGAGTTTGTCTGACTGCTGTCCTAGCGGGAATGGATCAAACGTAAACAGGAAAAATGCTAAAACAACAGCTCAGTAGCTGCTGCCTGTAAGAAGTCCCGGGCAAAATGCACACCAAGTTGTAATTACACTGAGTGGGGAGCAATTAGATGGATCAGGGCTAGCCCATTTAAATCACACTTTGGACCATTCATTATGCTGGGAGCCATAAACAGAGACTCTGTCCGACGTCCTGGAAACCGCCGTGCAGCCTCCTGAACTGCACAATCATCACTTCTGCCTCTGACCCTCTTTTTCTGGCGCCTGTAATCAAATGAGGCACTGTGTGAATCATGCAACGTGATACACACTGTGCAACCAGAGCAGGAGCAAGCAGTTACAAGCACAAAATATATTACCATAAGCATGATGGGAATCTATACTGCAGCTCTGACTGATAAGCTGAGGTTGCTCCTGCTAGCTCGATAGGCTGCAGAGGCCAATGACACCAAAGCCATACTCAGGTCTTCTCCAAACTTTAAGAACACTGTGTCCTCCAGCACCAAGTCATAACTTCAGTCCTTTAGAAGCTTTTCTTTAAGCTACATATGAATAAATAGAAATGAGACACATAATTTGCTCCACTAAAGCAGTTTCTATTTTGCAGGGTCCAGGCAGCAGCTCCAGACTTCCTCCCTTCAGCCCTAATGCTGAATGACAGATAATAAAAGCGGAGGAGCCCTGAAGAGTCAATTTGGAGCTGGAGTGGCATTTCAAACCCCGCTACTAAAATGTTAGAGAGAGAGGGAGAGAGAGGGAGTGAGGAAAAAATGTTCAATCAGACACCAAACTCAGCTCTGGGAGCGCTTCCCTCAGAAAAGCAGAAGAGTGCTTTTTTTTTTTTTGTTTTCTTTCTGAGATGGTGTTCAGAGGCTGAAAGTGATGATACGCCTCACAGAGGGGATGTTGAATGAGACCGCCACAGACGCCTTTTCCAGTCTGGTGATGGTGATTGGATGTGAAAAGTGTGCGAGCACGTGTAAATGCATTTGCACATTTATCCATTCCTACAGAAGCGTGTTTACAGAGATTCTTATGATTATGTACTCATCAAAATTTAAACATACATTTGCATGTGTACTGTACATACAGCACGTGTCTGCTTCAGTGTTCATTTTTGTGGGAAAAGTAACTTTCAGCTGCAATTTAACTGTTTCCATCATTTCTCATACTACTTCTTCCAACACTGTATTGGTGCGATATATAAATGTAAGGCCTTGTCACTTTTTAAATGATTTATATCATAAAACTGAATATATAACTGTACAGTATGTGTCTGAGTACCTTTGGAACAAAAAAAGAGCTGCAAGGAAGTAACCTTGGAGATTGGGGTATAGAATGGGAGAGATAATGGGAATTCCTATGATGAAGATCTTAAATAATGGATATTTGCTGATTAAATGTTTCATCCCATGCAGTTATTCCTTTAAACCAAAAAAACAGAACATAGGTCTGTCTTATTATGCACATCTTACAATTGCGATGTAAGTCTAAAAACTGTAGGTCTTAAATCCAAAAGCAGAAAATTTTAAATGTTTCAACAAATGAAGTTCATATATCAACTTAGGCTCGGGAGCAGGACCTTCAATCACCTGACAAGCCTTCTTATACCGAGCCATCCCACTCCACCCAGTTTGTCTCAGTTCTTCGACCCGTCCTCCCTTCTCTTCCTCTCATCCATCCACTCTCCTTCCTCATCCTTGCATCTTGTTTGTCCAATTCTAGGTACAGTCAGGGTCGTGATCAGCTCAGGCAGAAATATGCATGAGACAGAACCCCCATCCTGAGTCTCCCTCAGCCCTGCACTCAGTCCATCCTCCCAGACCAGCCAACTGACAGCATCCTCTTTCTTCATTATCATTATCTTAACATACTGTACATTCATCTGTCTTCATTCATATGATCTGTCATTAAATATCTAAACGCTAGTGAAACACTCATGAGATAAACTTGGAGAAGATTAATTAGAAAAGCTGCATCGTTCAGCACTTAGAAGATTGTATCTCGCCAACGTCCCTAACTGTCCATTCACACACTCTTATTTTTTGTTGGATCTGCAGTGAAATGCTGCACTGTGCTTGAGGATAGGAACACTGCAACAAGAGATTTTCTTTTCAGTGAGAGATATTGTTTTTTGGATTCCTGCATAAATAAAGTGTGCACATGTGAATTGATGACTCCATGCATATTGTGTTTATTAGCATGCACAGTTATTAGTGTCTGACTGAGCTACAGTAAAAGTCTTCAAAATGAACACAAATCAAGAATCATTGCTGCAAGTGAATGTGCAGCGCTGCGTTCACAACTGCTGTAACCCAACACTTAACACTGGTGTTCACCCCGAGCTGCATGGGCAACACAGGAAATCTCCTCCCCCCCCCCCCCCCCGCCTCCCACTGTCCTTCCCTCCCCTGAGCTGCTCAGTTACAGAACAACAGAAGTCTCCTGGGCCCCGGCTGCAGCGGCTCGCACTGGACTGTAACGTTCAAATCCCAATGGAGCATGTGCACCCTGTGGCATGGGTAAACACAAACACTTGCAGACATGTTCATGCGTGTGTGGAAAACAAAAAGAAAAAAGTCCAAACGTAAGCATTATCCCATACGGCCATCCGCTAACGGCCACGTACAAGTAAAGTGCACTGCAATGTCTCTGTTTGTGTGTAGTCCTACTGCATTGAAATACCAGCACACAAACTGACACACATACACAAACACACACTGTCTGACTTTCTAAACCAAAACACATGTGGAGGGTAATGCGATTACATGGCTCTTTGACAAGAAAACACTTCCTTGCTCAGCTAAAACACCAAGCAGTGACGCAGGAAAAGACGGAGGAAGACTTGCCTGAACAACAACAAACAGAAAAGACGCACAGCAGCAAGGTCAGAAAAGTATTTGTCACCTAGATTAAACAAGCTGGAGAGGGAGGGGAGGGGGGGGGGGAGGGGGGTGTCGAAGAAAATATTCCAGCCATTTTATCCCTGCTGCTGCCATCCAAACTCATTCTGTCAGCCTCTGAGTCACATTATTTATAAGGCATGGAGACAAACTATTGACCTCGCCTTTTTTCTCCATAGCATCAGCTGACTCCGACACTGACAAGGACGCTCGAGGGGAGAATGCATGATGGGAGAGAGAGTGCATGTAAGAGGAGGAAGACGGAGAAAGTGGCAGAGGAGAGAGAGAGAGAGGGAGAGAGAGGAGGACAGGGATGAGGAATGAAACATCTTGTTAAGATTTCAACCAGAGTTTCTGGCTCCCATCAGCAGACGGGGGATTTATGTGGAAATATTTATGGCGTGCAGGCAGAGTGAGGATGACATTGGGTGGAACTTGGATAGTGTTTCTTCCTGCTTTCTCCGGGGATAATTAGGCATTTCTTAGAATTTCAAAGAGCCCTGACTTTGCATTAAACTGGTGGAGGAACACAAAGACAATCGGTTAAAAAGGAAACCGTTTGATCGCGTGGGACGCTCAATGCAATTTATCTCGGATGTCACTTTAAAGGGTCTCATCGCACTCGGTGGAGACGCTGATCTTTTCATAGAAGGATAACATCTTACATGCTAAATCCACTTAATCTTCACAGAGTGCTTCGTGTATTTAAGAAGTTTGAATCCCAAAATAATCGTTTTGAAAATCTCTCAGCATATGAGAATATCACATTTGTCCCAGCGCCAACACAATGATACCACACATTGGGAAAAAGAAAGGTGTTTATCTATCAACTGCTCTTTCATTAAACCAAAGAAGCAAAGATAATAAGTGTTAACACACGCAGTTATTCAATCTTTGCTTGAATAAAATACAGCAGCAAAATGTAAAGTTTAACTCAGATCAGTAAGTAGATTCTGGGATCTGAGCAGACATAAAACACAAAAGTGATTGCTCAGCAGCTCCACAGAAACATTTCAGGCAGGAGCAAAAAAAAAAGTTTCAAAAGTTCCATCCTTGCATTGTAACCTACAGCATAAGAAATGGAAACAGGCCACGGAGAAAGTAGGTCAGAAAGACACAGCAGGATTTGATTAGGAGATCATCTGCTACATATCAAGTCAAGCATTAAAATAAACTCTGAATAATCTTATGGCAGAACAGTATAGAAGCACGCTTCTTTATTTCTGTGTTTAAATATGTGGAGGCATGCAAAGTATTTCTTAATTCTGAATTCAGCATTTACTACTGAATTCTATTATATTCAAGCTTAACAAAAAAAAACTGTTTTCAACCAGTCGAATCCTGTGAATTAAGTTTTCCATGAATTGATTGAATTGATTGGTGGTTTATAAAATGTGTTGGAATTGCTAACTCATTCTAGACACATTTCTAAAAGACAAATGGCTGCAGTTAAGACCACGGGAACCACAGATTGTGATTTCTTCACAGTGCTGTAAAGCAGTGACCCACCTACAACTTCTATATGAAAAATAGCCGCACAAACTTCTGTTATTATTCCACAGATAAAAATAATGTGGTGAGAAATGGTACAGTTTGGACCTCAGATGGTATAAAACGTGACAGAAATAAGTAAAGGAACAAAGACACCATTCCCCCCCAGTTAGAATTTTCTTGTTATTTTATGGCTTATAGGGGATGTTTTAGAGATCATCAATGCAACAAAACAAGTAAACAGAAATGCTGTGTTGGTTTCATACTGACCCAGATCATAAACAAAAGAGACAAAGGCCAGTCACCAGTTCAACCACTAAAGCCACAAACCAACCCTGCCAGCATGGCTCTGGAAAGTGATCCCAGGCCAGATGAGATCTTCCTCAAAAATAGCACCACTTGTCACAAACAGGGTTTCAGACCGTGGGACACATACACCAAAAACAACAACAATAGCAACATTAAATTGGGAACAGTCTCAGTCCAAAGCATAAAGCAGGAGGCAAGGAAGTGAACACGATGCAGTTATCAGATAACTGAGATATCATCACAAGATGTCATATTAAAAAATTGCAGCAAAGACACAACAGAAGAAGAAAACGGGAGGCAGTAGATTAGTCAGTAGGGACTTGGGTTGGGAACCAGAGGATGGCCCGCACAGAACCCCTAACAACTCTGTGTGGACAGTGTGCAGCAGTCCTACTCTGAGATCTCTCCATTAATGCGCGTCCACAGGTCCTGTTAGACACACTGTGTTTATTTTCAGGCCCATGTGTGTGAGAATCATGTCTCTCAATGAAAGAGTGGAAACCAGAATTTCCCTCAGCGATTAATAAAGCATGTAAAAAAACAGAGGCATTAAATAGCACTCCTGTTTTAGGATGATAGTATATTCTCCTCTTGTTCTGGTGATATGAAGACAGCAGAGTGAACCCACTTAAACTAGCTGCATTTCTGTAAACGAGTATAAAATGACGCCCCAGTGTCTCTTTTAAGTGGTGCATTCATAAAAACAGAGTTTTCCCTTTAAATAGACTTCACTGAGGGTAAACATCTTAACGCTTTGACACACTATAGAACAAGCTGATACAGAATATAAAATGTCATATAAATCCACTTAATCTTGACTTTATCTCCGATGCCTGGTAAGGTCTTTGATAACAATCATGTAATCATATCGTGTGCCTACAGCTCTTACAAACAGGCTTTATGTGTCTCTGTGTACCTGTTACATCTCCGCTGTGTGATAATGACAGGGTGCTGTAAAGCAAATTGCTCTTGGGGGATAATAAAGATTTACACGGGGCTGTTGTGTGCCATCAGTGCTCCTCTTCATCTCCCACAAAATCTGAGGAGGCGATCACAATAACAAAGTAAAGCAATGTGACCCTTTTACCACATCATATGAAGAAGCTGTGAGACCACAATAACCCTGAATGAACAAATAAGGTTTTTTTTTAACCACGCCACAGAGTCATCTTTTACATTCTTTACACACAGGATCATTTAGATGCAGGTGTTTTATTGAAGATGGTTTCTGTTACGTTTTTAATAGGATGGTCACCTGTCTGTGGGGAGTTTGCATGTTCACCCCGTGCATGCATGGGTTCCCTCTGGGGTATTCCGGCTTCCTCCCGCAGTCCAAAGACATTGACCATAGGTGTGAATGTGAGTGTGGCTGCTTGTCTGTCTCTTTATGTCAGCCCTGTGAATGACTGGCAAACAGTCCAGGATGTACCACACCTCTCGCCCAATGACAGATGGGATCGGCTCCGCCCACCCAACCCAAGTAAAAGAGCCTATACCCCCACAGGTGTATCATGATATCAAACACTGGGAATTAAAATGATCATGTAAAGGTTTGCAATAGATACAAAGTTGGGGTATATTCACAGAATAAATGCAAATCAAACCCAAAGAACTACATTTTATCGCAGGTTATACACTGCAGTGTTTCCCCTACCATTATATTGGGGGGGGGGCGGCCCGCCTCAAGTAAAAAAATATTATTATTATTATTATTTTTTTTTTTTTAAGATTTATTTTTGGGCTTTTTGGGCCTTTATTGTAGAGATAGGATAGTGGATAGAGTCGGAAATCAGGGACAGAAGTCATTTAAGGATACCTTTCCGATAGAAAAGGACAGCTGTCATTAAAAGTAACACATGAACACCAAGATTCCTTCAAGTGTTTGTGTCGGCATGTCGGCGTGTCGGCTTGTCCCCACCCCCCCAATGTTGTAAACCTAGGGGAAACACTGCACTGGGTAATTTGTTGTGGATGTTTGTGATAGTAGAGGTCAACAGCTAATTCACTGAATGAACATTAGTCTACAAAAACTCCTCAGCACAAATGTTCCCCATGCATGTTGCCCCCAACCATATATCACAACAACCAACGACCACACATTCATAAAAAATGCATGTAACCGCAGAGGATCCATGTTAATGTAGGAAGACGGATTGAGATAGATATATACTTTTTAAAATAGACATGTGACACGACACCTGTCACACAGAACGTTCTCACATCAAGTCACACAAAGCAGTCAGAAAGTCTGTAGCTCAGTCTGTATGGACTGGGGTATAAGGTCTGGTCGAGTTGCTGGAGAGGTGCCCTTAAGCAAGCTCTGGTGTACTCTCTGTGTAGCAGCCCCACTCTGACATCTTTCCATTAAAGCATGAATACAGCTCCTGTTTGTGCATGTGCATATTTAGGGCCCATGTGTGTGAGAAGCATGTTTCTCAGAAGCAGAGTGTAAACCACAATTTCCCCTCGGGGATTAATAAAGAATGTAATACAAATAAAAAAAATACAGACACAGAATCATCAAAACAAGTATTACAAAGAGCAGCAAGTAGACCTTTGAACGCAAACATATTCTGTTGTCTGATGTCGGGTTTGTCCATTTTCAACTCAACTGAGGATGTTAAGTATCTCAGATTGCAATGAATGAACAAACACAAGTTAGATATCCGATGTCATTGAGATAATCAATAGTGTTTCAGTGTAAAGTTGGAATCAGAGATATTCCCATGAGGAGCTTGTAAATGGATGTCATCTGTTATCTATAACCACAAAGAAAACCTGTACTGATTCAAAATATCCACATTGAATTTTCTGCTTTTGTTGGGCTATCCAACCCAGATGACAGATAATAAAACAACATAAAATGATTATTCCGCCTTGTTAGATGCTTTGTTGTGCACACAGTAACTCGTATTACTTGCATTACGTCTGGGTAAAACATTGGCTCATCATATCTCTTCTGCTGGTGTTTAAGTAACCCTTCACCGTTGCAGCCCTGCAGGCGTGGGTTGATGTTAATGTTCCCCTCGCTGGCCTGAATAACAATCAGAGGCTGATTAACAGCAACGCATGGAGTATTTATTTTTATATTAGACGTATACATTTTATTCTACAAAGCCGAGCAACACAGAGATGTTCATACACAGATGAACAATAGACCTCAGGTTACAGTAATATACTGATTGCACACCTAAACTGGGTATTTACCAGCAGGGTAACTATCAGTGGACCTGATGTGTTAGTCCACCACAGCGTGTAGAGTTCAGCACAGAACTAATGGGAGCCATTATGTGGCTGCTCGGCTCTGAGGCCACAACTGATTTACAGCCTTTTAAAGTGTGTCGCTTTGCCAATTCCAGGTGAATGTGTGATTAATGATGGCCATGGGTGCTACTGTGATACACACGGGTACGCTCCTCGCCTCAATTTCCTTCCAAATATCTTGGTATTCTTAAGAACTTTAAAATAAACTCCACACATTTTCCCCTGAAGCATGTGCTGTTGCAAAAGGTGTTTTTGTGATCGCTCATGCACATTCTACAGGAAGGGACTGAGCTGTGTGTGCTTCCTGAGACGACTGGGGTCCTTCAACATATGCAAAAAGCTGCAGCAGATGTTTCACAGGACTGTGGTGGCCGGTGTCCTTTACTATGTTGTGGTAGGAAGAGGAGGAAGCAGCAAGAAGAGGGATGCATTGCAACTGCACAGACGGGTGAGGAAGGCAGGCTGTGTGGTGGGCAAAGCGCTGGACTCTCTGGTGACAGAAGGCCTCCAAAATAACTGCTCTCCATCCTGGACAACGCCCACCACCCCTCTGCACAGCACCTTCACCAATCAGAGGAGTGTGTTCAGTGGCAGACTGCTGTCACCATCCTGCTCCACAGACAGACTTTAAGAACTCTTCTGTCCCCCTGGCCATATGATTGAATAACACCTCTCTGTTATGGCAGGGGGGCAGCATGCAGTGATCCACTCTAATAAAAGCATTTTCAGCTGCACAGCTGTTTTACAGACACGGCTTCTGGTTGGACACTTTAATGTTTATTTTGACCAAAAATATACTAGCAAAATTGCACCTTCAAGTATACAAAGACTCATTAAAATTGCACTAACTCCATACAGACACTGTTGTAACTTGCAATATTAATGCTGCCGAGCAGCTGATATAATATAAGGTTTAGTCTAATTTATACAGGTCTAATTGTACATGCGTTTCTATTCTTATTCCTGCACAGGTGATTTAAATTGTCTTGGTACAGCTCAAATTTTTAATTGTTCAGGTTTAGTTTTGATTTACGTAGCGGCCCTATCTATCTATTTATCTCTTTTAATCAAGATTATTCAATTTGTAAAACAATTTGTATATATTTTATATGAAAAATAACCAAGAATGCTGTATAATAACTGTGCTTAAAATCTGTTACAGACTGAAAAATAGTAAACATTTACATGAACTGCAGCACTATAGTTCTGTACTGGAATTTCCCCTCAGACAATCACATCTGAGAGCGTCTCATCCTAGAGCTGCTGGCCCAGCCACAACCACAGCTGCCACATAAAAAGTCTGTGACTGTCAGAGCTCCATCAGACTCTCTGTCTTTGCAGTAGAGGCACAGAAAGTCTGACGATAGTTTCTTACATCAAGTTAACCCTGACTGTCATCCCTTCATCACTGAGTAGTGGTCATCCATTCTCCCTGTGTGCCCCCTCCATGTTCTTCAGTCTTAGACTCTTAGAACAGTCACTGTCCTTTTAAATGTACAGGGAGAGATGTTTCTATGTAGTTACCATATTAAGCATCATAACCAAGAGCAATAGTAGCACCTCTGTGAAGCTGTACTTAAGCATAGAAGATTCCAAGATTACAATTTCATTTTGCAGACCCTTTTGTCCCAAACTATGTACATGTTGGGGGGAAGTACAACATATTCAAGGATCTAGACAGGAAACATCAGTAAATGCCAGCAAACAGCTTTATGTCTGAAAAAGATACAGGTGCTGACAGGCAGTGAAAGGAGGCAATGCACAGGATGTTGTTTTTTTTCTTATTTTCAACATCAACAGCCTCGTCATCAATGTTATCAGTAGCATCAAGTTTTGTAATTAATTCTACCAAGCAACTGGGAGCCAGTGGAGGGAGATGAACAGCAGAGTGACACGTCTTGTTTTAGTTTGGTTGAAGAACAGTTATGCTTCTACGTTCTGGATCATTTGCAGAGGTTTGAGTGTGCATGTAGGAAGACCTGCCAGGAGGGAGTTGCAGTTGTCAATGCATGATATTATGACAGCCTGTACAAGGAGATGTGTAGCATGCTTTGACAGGTAGGGTCTGATCTGACAGGGCATATTGACACGACAGGGCAATTGAGGCTACATGAACCTTAAAGTTCAGCTTGTCACCAACCATGACACGTAGGCTCCAGGCAGACATTGTGGGTTTAAGTTTGCTTGGATATTGATCTGTGGTTGCACAGAGGGACAGGCTGGGATGACATGGAACCTAATCTTAGATAGACTGAGCAGAATGTGGTGGTCTTTCATCTGTTCTGAGATATAGGCAAGGCACGACAAAATCAGGGCTAAGAATGTAATGTCATCTTTCAGGAATGACAAGAAGAGCTGTGTGTCATCACCTTAACAATGGTACGAAAAACCATGGGACCAAATGATTATCTGATGAGTGCTGTAATTTGAAATGTGAAGGGGACCCAGCACTGACCCTTTAGGCACCCCTGTGAGATAAGATGTGCGTAGTGCTGCTTTTAGAGTGAGGATGGTAAGAGCTGGCCAAGATTAACCTTGCTTTCCTCATAATTGGTCTGTTTCAGATATCTAACAAGGAAAGCTGCTGGATGATTTTTTACTGAGTATCTCATAGTATACCTCACCATACCATGAGATACTCAATACAAAATATGTATAAAAAAACAATCAGTGTGTTCAAAATAAAAGTATTCAGTCTGTGCAAGTAGGCTAGATTATCTGCAGGCCCAATGACTGTGCCCAGGTACTTCGTCCACATTCTCAACAGGTGTGCCCTTAATTATAGTTGCAATGGTTTAATGGGAGGTTTTCCAGTAGTCAAGGGCCATCCAAGAGCTGTCGAGACATGTCACTACAAACAAAAAATGTCCATCTGCTGATGATGCTTAAAATAAAGAAATGGAATCAAACATTATTAAGATTTATTATCTTGGAGCCATGGGCATTAGTCCGAGATGTGTGCAACAGTTGTTGAGATATTTCACATATTTCAAGTCAAAGGCAGACCAACAGACTAACCTCTACTTAGTGGTACTACAATATCATATGTTAATCATGCCAGTCATTTTGAAAAAGACCACATTTGCCACAAACCTCTTCCTCTATGATCTATCCTTTGGCATGATCCCCCTTTCATCATACAGAGGTGTGTGATTTGCAATGCAATCAAATAAAGTGCATCCTGGTAGGTAATAAGAGCCAGTGAGGAAAGGATTTCTCTTTCTCCTTTTTACTCTACCACTAGAACACAGAACAATAGAGATGAACTACAGGGACGCAGGGAGGGATCAGAGTTCATCTTGTTTGAATAAATGTCTTCAGGCATCCAATCCCCTTGAAGTTCTGGCTCAAAGACGGTAGCACCGCATCATAGAGTCACCATTAAACAAGCTTCCATTAATGACTTGCCAGCAGAAGAAAAAATCTTTTCACAACTGTTTTTAAAAAATATATTTTAAACTCTCAGAACATGAGAATCAACATGTTCGTGAGAGGCTGTATGTTTGCCTTTCTGCCTCTGTGTGTGTCTTTCTGCGTGTGTGAGCCACACTACAGTCAGGATGTCTGTTTTTAGCCGCTCGATGTAAGCTGATTAGCTTTGACAGGCTGCCTCTCAGACCCACAACAAAACACAAGCAGTAAAGAAACCAGACAGCACTCCCACCGCAGGAGAGGCTGCTCATGAAGCTCTGGCTAGTTCCCGTTAAGATTTTGGTTCGTTTAAATAATGAATCCACTAAATCTCAACCAAAATTACTGTAATGGCTACTACAACTGCCAAACAACTTGAATCAGGCTTTTCTTTTTGTTTCACAGAGCTAATAGAAAGATAGTGTCATGCTATGCTAAATTCCTCTCTGATGATTCAGTAAGCTGTTTGCATTTCTCTTACCAACTGGAACAGAACCAGAATGAGGCAGCTTTGCTTACGGGTGGCCAAAACTGGCAAGTGTTAGAGCAGAAATTATTCAACATGACGCCAGGTTTGCCAACCCAAATAATCTGGGAGACTTTGTACCCAGGAAAAGACAGAAAACCTGTAAAGCCAGGTACCTAAGCATTTTATGCACGGTGAATGTGTTCACTCAGAGGTGAGAATTTTGGAACACAAGAAATTCTTAAGATGGATTAAGTGTTAAGCTGCTACTTTTTAACTTTTTGCCAAACGTTCTCATTTATCACCTCTTTTTTGTGAAATAGCAAAATAAATAGGACTCCTCATCATTTCGGCTGGCTGGCTGGCTGGCTGGCACAGATGTGTCTGGCTGATTACCAAACACAAGGTAAAGTACACAGTGGAGGGCTGTGACTGTAAGCCAAGGAAGTACAGGATATGTGTGTGCGGTGAAAGAGCATTCAAAAAGCTAAAACAGCTTCTGTTTTTTTGCAGAAATCTCCAGAGACAGAGCTGTGAGAGGCTTGTTTTATCTTGTTTCACTTGGTAACAGTCTGCAACCCCTGCTGATATGTGTGTTATTATGTAACAGGGGAGCAGATAAAATACTTAAGACTCTTTAGCCATACCTGATAACAGAGTTGCATTCTGGTAAACGGGAGAATCTATGACAACTGAATAAATGGGAGCGCTTCTCTGGGATTCACCCTAACAATGGGTAGGGGATTCACCGGGGGGACAATGGGTATTATGAAATACTTAAGAATAAGTATTTAGAAGTTTCTACCTGAGGCTGGATCAAACAGATGGAGAGCACTTATTGCCAGTATCTGTACTATGTCAAAATGATTGGAAATACACAGAATACTCCGTATCCAACGGCACAATATTCAGTTGATCGATTGATTCATGGAGTGGTTGATTAACAGAGTGGCTTTTGAATTTGATATTGTATCAATACATGTCTCTGCATTCCTTGGACTGACCACAAATCCATAGGTCAGCTTTTAAAAACATTGGATCAATATGTCGGGCACTAAAGATAACAGCTGGAAAAGTAACTGATGGAATAGGCCAACGCTGGCAGTACACAACAGTAAACCTTTAATACTTGACCTTCTTGATGTAAGCACTGCACAGCGGGCAGTGAGGAAAGAGGCATGTTTATAGTTGTCTGGAATCTGTTAAATTGCCACGAGGTTCCAATTAGATTAGGGCTTTCCACACCCAGCTGGTTTAGCGAGCAGCATAGCAGACACAATTTTCATTGTCATCAATTTTCATCAGATGACAACACAAGTACAACAATGTGATTGGCAAAAACTTAAAATTGTATTATCCCTTCCCTTGTAATAATCCTGATAATCCTATTTTTTTTTTCATGAATAAGAACTTTACAAGATAAATATAGCAAAAATTCAACCAAAAAAACATCAAAGGAATAAGAAAGCTACAAAAAAAGCTCCAAACTCAAGACCGCTCTCTTGAAAGCAATGTAAAACCACCACTGCAAGGACTCAAACAGGTTTTGTGAGCACATGCTTTCTCTCCCCCTCTGTCTCTTCATCCTCACTTTCCTCTGCTCTGACAAGCTTTCACTTGTGGTGCTTTTGAACAGAAGCCCCATTGTGCTTCCTGCTGCAAACAATGCCTGCTGTTTTGCCGAAGGGCCCAGAAAACACACATTAGCTCACTTTGCCCCTTTTGTCTGCAGGAGATTCCTTTCGTGGATCTGGCTGCAGGGCCAATAAGTAGGACTGGACTGGTTAATGACAGCTCGGGGCATGTCACAATGTCAAGTGGGTTGCAGGGTGCTAAAGTGGTCTTGAGCAAGACTTTGAATAGCTTCAAGATTTGGAGGTGTTGGCCTGGACTACCTGTCAACAATGTGACTGCAAGGGAAAATAATGAACCTTCTTCCTGACCGGTTGATAGATTAATGTGGTCTTGTTACCTCTTAAATCGTAATACAAAACAGTGGCGAACCAATATGTTGGAAAGCAATGTATGGGAATGTATGTTACTAAAAATAAAGCACTGCAGGGATGCTTAATGTACCACTACAGCATATCTCTATTCAACTATACAGCTCAGAAACAGCCGAGCCCGCCCTTGGTTTTAACATTCCTGCCTGCAGCTATAGAAGCTTTGAGAGGCCTTCAGAGGTATGTGACCCTCAGTTACATTTATAGGCGTCAGAACTGATAAAGGCAATGCCACGGGCTACCAATTGACTGGCAGCTACTAGAAATACAGGCTTGTTCTGCCAGTCATAAAACAAGACTTAATGTCATGAGTCAACAGAAGAAAATAAAATGACAGGGAGAGGCAGCAGCAAAGTACAAATTAAGAGTGACATGAATAGTCATTAACATTTTGGTGTCATTGGATGAAACTGATTAATAATGGAATCAAAGTTACATAAATCTTAGAACCTGTTGTCTCTTTTGACAACATTAAGCCTCTTGGGGAAACAGTGGATATGTCAGGGCTTCTGGTGTTACCACAATATCTAACTAGCAAATAAAGGATATCTGTGCAAAGACTTTCTTTTCTGGGCGCTAGTCAGTGTTAAAAGTCCAGCTAGCATCTTAACAGGTAAGTACAAGGACACAATATCCTTGACCAGACTTTTTTCTACACACTCTGTTTAAAGACAAAAATGAATCTTAATTGTCATGTAATGATAGCCTGGCACTGGAAATCAATTTTGTCAAATGCCCTTTGTCTATTGCTAGTCATACAGACTCATTTCCTGCATGGAACCAAAACCCATTCAAAAGTGATTTGTCAATGCTTCTAGGACATCAATGGCTTAAAAATGTAACACCAACATTTTTTTTCTATTTTGTCTTCATAAGCACCAGCAACATTTATAAGCAGAATTCTATTTGTAGAATAGACACTTAACCTGCAGATTGTTTATTTTGAGTGGCAGACACTTTTGAATAACTATTACAACTACCATTTCAATCTGCACAAAATATTTCTGAGCTAATGATAAAAAAAGCTAAACTTTCCACCATCTTCTTCTTCAGAGAGCGCCTGATCAACGATATATTTTGCTCCCTGTCATCTTGTGCTGCCTGCAGTGGAAAACATGACAGATTGGAAGACTGATTTCATAACTTTCTCGTTAACTGACAGATTTACAAACTAACTAGCCGGCAGATTGACTGGATGGGGTTTGGGTGACTGATTGACAAGCTGACTTTTTCGCTTATTGATTGATTGACTGACTTGCTGATGAAAATGTTTCGACGGACAAATTAACTTGTTGCTTTGTTATGGGTGACACCTGCCTCACATTCACATCCACCAGCTCTTCTATTATTGTGTAAATTGAAACGCCAAGAAAAGCCATTCACACACAAACACTCAGACCTAGCCGTGTCTGTTTGTGTGTGTTTGTGTGTGTGTGTGTGTGTGTGTGTGTGTGTGTGAAAGGTAGGAGCAGGGTGGGGGTGAGGTTACCCCCATCTCTCTCTCAGCATTTTGGCAGGCGAGAAGGGGAAATATGATTATCCATTGGGGGAATTGTTTCATCAACACCTGGAGCAGATAAATGAAAATAGGAGGATTTATGTACTGAGAACAAGCTTTACCTCTGCTGCCAGGAAGCAATTAAGCAGGAAGCTGGAATACAACCCCCCCTGGACGTACCTCACACTAGTGGCACATTTGGAGAACTGATAGTGAGCCTTGGGGAAGGCAGCCTGGCAGAAAGGGAAGGTATTCATTCCCACAAAGTGTCCCATTAACGGCTGATAACAAAGTGACTGTGAAATGTTGGAATCTCATTTGACTCTGTGTGGTGGTGGTGGCGATAGATGCTAACCTCCCGCGTAGCTACAGATAGGCTACGCGGCTTGTCCTGCCAACCTGCTGAGACCTCTGAGGAGGGGAAATTGTAAATGTATTCCTCAGAGTGATAAGTTGCTCAGTCTTATTCAGAGGTTTCATACTTGTCTTTGGCAACACCCATCATGGTAAATCTGAATTGCTTTGTATTTCCTGGAATAACAAAACAGTTTAAGGAATAGCATCAAGTGTCCATTGGTCACGCAGTGAAAGCAAAGTGTGGCAGATCTATGAAGAGTTGAACAATAAAATACCAATGCTGTCACACATGTTTCTAATAGTTCTGTCCGATTAAACTGATGACCGCCTGGCATGTTTGATTAGTTTAAGATTCTGGTTTTACAATTAGAGTTAAATCTGTTGCAGAGGAGACTGCAACCTCAGCAGACCTTTCCACAGGGACAGGGAGGATGGTTTCTTAAGTGGGATTATTTCAATGGAGGTTGTAAATTATATTCAAACACAGTTTCACTTCCTAGCCAGAGCCAGCATGCCTGCTAACGGAGCCAAAAGCTGTAGGATTGCTGTAAAATTGGCTACTAATGGAATTTGTGGTGAATTTGCGTGGTGGAACTATAATATGAACAATACGCATCACTCTACACCAAGAAAATGAATCCTGCTACCAATTATGAGGCTGAATGGTTTATTAACAATAACGGCCAAACAACATCTCAGTCTACACTGGACATCCAACATAAATGAGTTCTCTTTCACTGGGGAAATATTTTGACCAGCAGCTTTGAAATAACTCAAATCTCTATTTTGAGAAATGAGCATATTCAGCCTGCCAGTTGGAGTTTTGTGTGGTTTGATTCTGGTCATCACTAATAATTTAGTCTGACATCTTGTTTGCAGATGATGTGAAGCTACGGGTGGATGTAGTAACACACAATAACTGCCAAAAACCTTCAGGGACAAAAGTTGATTTTCATGCCAATCCTCTTAGACATTTGGAAAGCTGATGGTTTAACAAAGTTCCCATGAATTGATCACAAAATTCGAACAAGAGTGAGGTTTAGACTTTGGCTTGTGTCGTGACTCGTGGATGCTTGAGGCAGAACCTTCTAGTTGAATTATTGTAAACTGAATTTGCTGAAATTAAGAAGTGAAGTTCTTTTCATCAAAGAAAATAAGTTCAACAGACATGTGGTTTCTTAAACTGCCAGATCAAACCAGGATCATCAATCATTCAAGAGTCTCCAACAATAAAAATTAAACTGTATCACTTTTACAATCTGTTCCTTACCATTGTACTTTCAATAGATGTAATTAATCCCATTTTGAATTCCATGCCATACCTACAATTCATAATATCAGTGTGTCTATGAATAGTTTGGTATTTGAACCACACATGGCTGAAGTATCTGCTCTGTTTTACGAAGACGAGAGATGTGGAATGCAAACAGTAGCTTGGCACAGTTCTGTTTATATTCTCTCACTCTCATACGCTGCCTGTTTTCTTTATTGACTCAACACCAGGCCTTGTGCTCAGGCCCAGAAAGTGTGTGTGTGTGTGTGTGTGTGCGTGTGTGTGTGTGTAATTTTGATCTCATTCCACGCCTCGGGTAAAGCCCTCTTGGCTCTAAGGTGCCTGGCCCTGTTTTGGACGTACTGACAAAGTGGCCTCTCTGAAAAAGAGCTTTGTGTGGCCTGTTAGCAAGATGGGAGCAGATGCACTTTACTGCCTTTGATCTGTGGGAAAAACAACCAGCAGACTATCAAGAAAAAGGGGAGATTTTGTCTGCGGATGTATGTGCTGTCCGCACTGTAAAGGAGAAAGCAGTCAGAGTGTGAAGAACGACAGGGATGAAGAGTCGAGGAGACAAACTCTGACGACACTTTTCTTTGGCCTATCTGTCAGCTCGGTCCCATTGTGGGTGACGGAGCCTGTCTTGCCCTTGTAGGTTTTTACTGCAGTGGCTTTGTTACATATGCCTTATTATATCTCCCATTATATTTCAAACACATTCTCCCTCTTCAGTCTGCTGAGCACACACCCGCAACATTGACTTTCATAGACGCTCAGAGGATTCATGAAGTGAGGAGTGTCAAAGCTGGCAACGACTCAAGCCTGTTAAAAAGAAAGAAAGAAGAACAGGAACTGAAGGTAGACTGATGTGTAAAATCTGCTTCTCCAACAAGCATTTCCAAAACCTAAGTCATTTTTTTACATACCATATTTATGCTAAGTAAAAAATTTACATTTTCCAGACCAAGTCAATTCATAATAAAGGCTCCAGAGGGGTTTCGTGTTTCCCCCATAATTTGATTTTGGCAGGGTCAAAAAGCCTCTAAAACAACATGTAAACCACAAAACACTCTCCAGTGAGCCAGATCCAGAGGGTGTAATTTCACAGCTGCTTCTTATTCAATCACGGCAATACTGGTAATCATTATTTAACACTAAGACTGGAGTTTTGAACTGTAACTTAATTCTATACTCACTTACAGTATATTAGGTCCTATAATTGGTCTTTAATCCCAAATAAGCTGCAGAGCAAAAAGCAATCTTAATTCTTTGACATGGAGCTAATATAAGTTTATAAGTTTGTGAATTTAAGCGCAGGGATAGACACACTTAAAAACACTTAATTGTTGCAGATAACAAACAAATTTGCTACCGTTATGAATCCATCCAAAAAAAGCCCCAGAATCCAATCCATTGTGCATGTGTGTTTTTTCCATAGACTGTAAATATGAATGTATGAAGCCTGAGTGACATCACCCATCTGTTAGGGCAGGGGGCGCAAGAGGCTCATCGGCAGAAGTTGCCATACTGGAAACCCTGATTCACCTTAACTTTTAGTCAACCTAACGACAGGCTGAGAGCTGGAGCTGAAGCGGGTTTTAAGCATCCTGACAATCCGTTACATCACGCCCACCTGTCAATCATGTCAGTTACAGATAACATGTACCGTTCAAAAAATGAAAACGGAGCCATTTAAACCGTACAGTGTGTGCCCATGCTGATAATAACTGTTCAGGCCAATTTCATTTTTGTACTAGGTTATAAACATGTTAATTTACGTTGTAAAAACAGCTTTTTTTTGCCAATTATGTCTATGTGACTTCAGGTGTTCTTGGAGCCAGCCTTAAGCGGACACTCGACCAACTGCAGGATTTTTCCATATTGACTTCATGTTTCAAGACTGGAGGTTGCCCTTTGGTTTTCACCTAGTTAATATGTAGGCCTTGTGACGTTTGTTTTTGTTTCTCTTTAAACCCAAATTTGCTATCACAAGTAGTTAAATTCTCTCCTTGTGTTTTTATGTTGAAAAGTGCCTACCTGCCAGACACAGCTGAAAATGTAGAACTGATGATTCAACCAGGAGAGTTTCATGCCCATCCAAAGCATAAAAATGCTCCGACTGTGAGTCAGCTAGCATTATCCAAGAGTAAAATGCACTCTTACCTCTCTTTTTTCCCCCCACTTTGCAAATCTACTGCTGGCAGACAGAAAATGTGTTTACCAGAATGTATTGGATGGTTTTCCCACCACAAGACTATGGATTTCTATGGTTTAAATGGCTTTAAGGTCAACAACTCGGTCATTGCACTGATAGCAAGTGAGAGAAAAAATAACCTATGTCTAGTATTATAATGACACATCTGTGTGTGATAAATTAACAAAAGCCAAAAGTTAATAGTCTTTGGAAAGTCAGTATTGGAGAGTAAGCCCAAAACACGTCTTTCTTTCATTTAAATAAATCAGAAAATGTTCTCAAATGTCCCTCAAGAATGAATCCAGTTCAAATATTCTCTGTAAAGGGACTGATCTAACAATCAGGATCAGTAGAAGTGCACCCCAGCCATCATATCAGAGGTGGAAAACAAAGGCCGGCTGATACACACGGTTGAGTGAAAGGGCAATAACCAGCCTGATACAAAGTAATGTCTGTTTACCTACTTTATATCAGAAATGACAAGCTCCTTCTCACACTCTAACAACCAGCAAATCATTCAGATCACATGAGGACAAGGTGCTTTATTTCTGGAGAAAAAGTGAGTGTGGCAGCTTGGCCCAGAGTTGTCAGGCCAAAGTCATCCAGACAGTGAATGGAGCACGAGTAGCGAGGGGAAAGGGAGAAATTCCACATTGCATAACCGCCCTCTTATCTAAGCTCTATTATCTTGGCCCCGGTTTGTTATACGGCTGCCAAAGCTATCGCACAAAACACTGAAACAGTCCTTATTTGGCTTTGGCTGCACCCACACATAAACACACAGACACATACAAAAAGGCTAAATGCTGCAAATACAGTCAACAAACCAACAAACAAGAAGCGGTAGGGTATCACTGTATCGTCTCTCAGATGGGGGAACTGAGTGCTGAGCAATTATTGTCAGCATCACTTGGCCTATAAAGACTATTCCCCTCAGAGCTGGTGTTGCTAGCGAGTGTCGGCTCGGTAGCAAAAGAGCATGTCAACAACTGTTAACGCTAATTGCTTTCACACCGAGAGCGACCTATTAAGAAAACATGCAGCAAGATACCGCGCAATGTCACGACTGCATGAGTCATGCCTCTGAAAATGAGGCCCTCCTTCAAAACAAGACCACATGGACTGGAGGCTGATTTGTAATCTGCGCAGTGTGTTTTTGATGACTGAAGATTTCTGCCAGCACAGTGATTAATGTTCTCTGGTGGGAAGAAACTCTTTAATTGATTCATCTCAACTTCATTCTTCAGCACAATTAAACAATGCAGTGCTGAATGTTACTTTTGTCCTACTTGGCTTAAAACAAAGGTCTTGGATTCATTTTCTAGAGAGTCACTATCATCCAAACATAAACAGTACTCCTAAGATGTAGAACAGTGATTTATTCTGAACAGTTTCTTTTTGATAGAACCTCTAATTACTCTTCATTACACATTCAGTTGGATTGTTTTGACAAGTAATATATCATGGTTTTGAAGTGGGTTGAGAAAGTGCTTAAGTGTGCCACTGCTAAATAATGCAGCAGTGTTTTATTTGAAGTCAACTGAAGTTCATTTGTACCCAGAAAAACAAACCAATTTACTGTTCTTACCTTGTAGAATCTACTCCCCACTCTAAGACACTTACAATAACTTTCTTATGACTCTTATTGTAACTTTAAACTTTGGCTTTATATATCTGGAGGTGGCCACCGTGTACTTTTACAACTATTGTTCTAACAAACAGCTGCTGTATGACTGACAAAAGTCGAAGATATCAGATATAATCTAAACTCATTCTGCTAACAGTCTCCCCATTGGCTGCTAAGCTAACGTTAAGTTAGCCAACATTACAGAAGCTAACTAATGCTCAGTGTTGTACATAGAATATGTAAAAAAAATACATTAGTGTGACTTCCTCAATGTGTTTGAGAGCGATTATGACAACTGCTAGTGTTAGCTGAATGTTGGTGCTTAAGTGTCTGCTACAGTATGCAGCTACGATCTTCCCACTGTCTTGTGTGATACTGTTAATTCATATACATACAAAGTCACGACTCGACAAAATAAATCTGTGTTTAAAAGAAGAAAACATGGGGGAAGTTTAGGATGAAAAACATACTTTTAACTACGCGCACATAAACTGGCTCATGAGGGTTTTTTTTTTTTTTTTTTGGCCAACTAACCCGATCAATGTTCACACAGCGGCTAAAAATCTGAACATAGGGAGGTTTTAAAAGAGAGTCATTTTATGTTTCCATTATGACAATGGACTTAACTGATTCAAAACATGCAGCGAGCGTAATGTTCATTTTATCATTTCATGACAGAAGAGCAGTAAGATTAATCTCCCACTAAAACAAATTATGAAGAGCAGTCTACAGACCTTTGTTCTGAAATGACTCTGCAAGACTGGGGGAAAAAATGGCCAACCGCTCAAGTGATGTAAAGGCTGAAGCAAACCAGGCTTTCAGAGCTCTCTGTGAGCGAAGGACACGGCTGAAAAGGAAAACAGCCATTACTTAATGAGCTACTTTAAGAGTGCCCTCTCTATTTAGGTTTCATTATTTGTATTGTAAATCCCTCACAGGCCTCGTCTGCTCGTCATTCATACAGAACTTCTGCCAAGTACACCATTATTAATCAACCAAAAAACCACAGGGCTGCAAAATATCTCAGCCGAATGACAAAATATGATTACTATGAAAATTTCTCCAAATAAATTCTGTTTTAAATAAAGTGCTTTTTTGTTAACATTGTTTAATAACACGCATTAATCAAGCAGTTAAGGAACCGGAGAGAGGGGTTATGAAAGGAAAAGAGGGGGTACAAATCGCTGGTGGATAATTACCGGGGGAACCTTCGAACAGTGCGGCTCCTAATCCATTGCAGGCTCAGTAGACAGCATCTTAATCACAGCATAATTACATCCTGTCATTCACCGCAATGAAAACACCGAGACAGGAAGATGGAAGACTCAGCGCTACGACAAGCAGGAAATGGATACATATGCCAGCAACCCACGTGCTTTTATGTGCCGTTAAATATGTGTCAGCTCGGTCTTTCTGTGTGCACATCTGAGTTATTCCTCACGAGCCGAGGTAGCTTATAACAGAGAGGCTCTTTTTCTTATGGAGCTGGTACATTCAGACTGCAGAGCGATGCCTCAAAAAATAGACAACTGACAGCTCGGGAATAAAAGGACTCCTCCAGGCCAGCATGCTTTTTATCTAACTACCCTCCAAAAGATATACCAGTGCTGCTGGCTGAAAGCCTCGGAAATTAGGAATATACAGATGGAGATGCATCTTGCTGTTCCCTTGTGCAGGTTAAGGTTGTTGCTGTATTGACTGAAGAGTGTCTGCATCACTGACATCCAAAACTGTCCAGTATCAAAAGCTGGCATCAAATGTGCACTCAGACTATTACTCACTGTACAAGTCGAATCCTCTCTCAAACGTTGAGCTTCTGTGTTTAAACAGGGAGATATAAATGATTCTATTTTGTTTTCAGTCCAGGACTACATTTCTCAGGTTAATGCATTAGTTTCACGGGAGCCATCTTAGCTGAAGGATATTTTAAAGTACTTGGTGTTTAAATTCAGGGCTGCTTACCTAAATGTAATGTTTGAAACTTTGAAGTCTGACAAAAAAAATGAAGCCTCAGTACATTTACTTCCTCGTGAACACATTTTGAGAAATGATTTCTTCAATAGAAAAAAGGAACGTTTATCTCCAGTAACATACATTCAATTAATTATCTTGCTTCAGCTTCTCAAACACGGACATGTGCTTGTTTCCTTAACCTTCAATAACAGTAAACTAACAAGAAACCTGAGATGTTTACTTGCACTAATACTGGTGGGATGGATCAAAGTTGATCTGCAATCCGTACAGATAAGCCCTCATTGAAAAGAATGCATGTGATCTGCCGACTGATGGAAAATTTATCATCATGGTGTAAACTACAGGTGGAGGTAAAAATCGATACAGCATAGTATCGGGATACTTTGGGTGACAATATAAAATCGATTCATGGCCGCCAAGTTTCTGAAGGGTTAGCAACAATTTTGAACAAGTTGCATTGTTAAGACATGTTTGTGTTCAATTAAGTTTGATCAAACTGAAACACAAACAGTTCAGATTGTGAGGTGCATGCAGCCCTTTTTCAAAGTTTGACTTTGATCACAGTGATGGTCAGTCTGTGGGCTTGACTCCCATTGTGTAGAAATAAAAAGACTGAAGTGAGATGAAAAGATTGATCAAATATTTCTGAAATGACCAAACAGTTCTTGATTTAATTGAATTTTGTGGACATAATAAGCAAAAAGTGAAATCACAATATATTCTATCACAATTCTCAGCATATTGCAAAATGTTTAAACTCAAATAATATCAAATCGTGACTCAAGTGTCGTCAAGTTCCCATCCCTAGTGTAAACGTTAATGTCTCGTCAATAATGTGATCTGTTCAGAGTGTCAGTGAAATTAAAAGCCTTGTCTTATAGTGCGAGCAGATCTTCTGTACAAATAACACAGTGCAGTCTTGATATTGTTATGCAAGTATTGCAAGAACTCTCACACAGTAAAATTGTTGACATTTGATTGTGTATGGTTGCTTTGTATCTTCCTCTCACTCTCCCTGTGTCTGCATTTATTTTGCAAATATCAGCTAGCGGTTTCTTGTAACAATGCTCACTTACCACAGACTTTTTATCCTCATATAAACCCTCCATACCTGAGCAAAGCGTGCAGTTTGGTTATACATGCTGCAGAGAAAATGATTGCCATGCTTACAGATCCACATGAACACATTTCCACAACACACTGGAACCTTCCTTGGGTGGATATATTTAGGTCACTGGTTGACAGCCTGGACAGATGCACGGTGGAGCTTCAATCGTGTGTTTGTGTGTGTGTGAGAGAGCAAAGGCTTGCGAATGTGACCATGCATTTATCAGCCATGCTGTCGCCTACAGTGTGTGACAGCGACAGAGAGAGAGCCGGGGCCAAGGGACGTCCCACTGGCATTAAGAAAGCTCTCTCCATGGGATGCGTCAGCCAATGAGTAGCAGAGCCCTGGAGGGGGGATGCCTTGTTAATTAAAGCTGGAGTTGTTTGTCAGCGCCGGCATATGATGCACAGCACTATCACTGTCGGGGAAAGAGAAAACACGAAGCACGATTGCTGCAACCCCGGCAACAAATCTGCTGCCTCACCATGAAAGGGAAGATGTCTTACTACAAGCAGCGGCTGTATGCTGTGGCTTCCAGTGTCAGTATCAGTTTACACTGTGTAACCTTAGTGCCAATCAACAGAGGGGTGCACAGCTGAACACAAGGTTAAATGGAAAAATACATGATTAACCCACAACTTATGATAGTGTCTATCATGGGAATATGCATACTTTGTGCCTATAAATCACAGGGATGCATTGATTTTACATCGGTATGGGTTAGTACTTGACCTAACAGACATCACCCCATCGGCAAATCATGTGGAATGCACCGATGTCACTGGCTGAAGTGTATCTATTGTGATCTGACGCATCAGGCAAGTCAGTATACCGAAAGATGCTTCATATTGGGCAGAAGAAGTCACCTGTTGGACAAACTGTTTTCATGTCTGCCACAGTGCTGAAAATGTCAACAGTGTGGGAGTAATACAGCTTCTCTGGGAGAGATAAGTGATTTACAGTTTGTGTTACTTGTTCCAGTGACATTTCAGGAGAAGGTACAACTATCAACACTGCAAACCACATTGTAATTCTCTGTAATGTGCTAAGAAATGCTGAAAAAAAACATTTGTATTGGAATCTTTTAAATTGTTATTTTAAACATTGTATTAGTGTTACGGCCCTGATTATCACAATCAGTGCATCTCTAGTGAATTATATTATTTTAACTCTATCCTTAAACCCACCATGTTTTGATCAGGTAAAGATCGGCAAGATATTCCCTTAATGTTGTCGATTTTGCAACGCAAATCTATGGAGCAACGTGGTAATGTTCTAAAAATTAGTTCATTTCTCCGTATATACTTTGAAGCAGTGGTTCTCAACTGGTGGGTCAGGGCCAAAATGTGGGTCGCGGAACCCTTTTCAGTGGGTCGCGAATGTGTACCTTGGGGGAAAAAAAAATCCCAATCAATGAAGCACACATTAAACAAGTTTTGTTCTGCTCTGTTTGTTTAATGTGTCACATTTTTCTTAACTTCTGAAGTCGATGCGGCACAATTTTCCATTAAATAAATCTGATTGGTTGAAAAATGTCAGGCATTTGGGTCGCGAGTTATCGTGTAGGAGTTGGTGGTGGGTCCTGAGGCTAGACCGGTTGAGAACTACTGCTTTAAAGCAAAGGAAAACTGGAGTTCAGTCCCCGTCACATGTACGCAAACTTGGCCGATGAAGAACATTCTGATTGTTTTAATCAAAGAAAGCATCAACTTCCTCCCAGTCTCTGAGGGTGTCAGCACCTCTCTGCATCGGTGCTACTATAGGGAGTTCATTAATTGCCCTTTATATGTAAAGCCCTCACTTGAAGTGTCGTCACTTCACAGAAGTACTCCTGAGTGTCAGCTATACTAATGCTAGTGTGAAACACATAGTGTTATCAAAGTGATAACAATGGAACACCCAGTAATGAACATGATGAGACCTCAGCTGGAGTGATGAAGGTGGTTATTTTAGTAAAGATGAGAAATAATCAGAGTTCGTTCAAACAGGAGCTCGGTTTGAGGCCTTTTTCAGAGCACTTGATGAAATAGAGAGACTCGTACTTGTAACTGGAATGTTGCTGGCTTCAATCCACACACCAGCTGGAAAAATATGGGAGGAGAAAGTGAAGCTGCAACTCACACAAGCTTCCCCAAACAGCTACTGTCCCTTAGAGCAAGCGGCTTAATTTCCCTGTATTGCTTTTGGTGCAGCTGCTCGTCGGCCGACAGCACGAGGATGATAAGAGTGTATAACAGGGAAAATACAAGAAGGCATGTGTAGGAAAATCTTCCCTGGGTAAATAAAGAGTCACACTCTACAGATCTACAGAAACCAATTTTTTGTCCGAAATGCCGAATAGCCTTTCTGCCTTCTGCCCTTAACGCTGTTGTAATATCACTTAATCACTAAATCCCCATTAGGGTGAATTTAGAAAGTCATGCCGCGGAACGAAAAGCCAAACAAATCTGTAAATTCATGTTAAAGCAGATGAACAGAAGGATTGTGGATTAACGAGAGGGGATTTGCCACTCCGACGTCACTCACCGAGCAAATGGAGCAAATCAAACATCTTATTAATACTGTGACAGATGGATAATTGTGTCATTTTTATTATGCTCACTTGCTCGATACCCAAAGGGAGACTTCTGCGGGGTTTAAGCCACAGCCGCTAATTGTTTCACAGCTCTGATGTAAGGTGGAAACCTGACATCTCAAGGGGTCGACTGTTCAGTATTCCAGAAGATTCTTCAGTGGGCATATTTACTTGAAAGTGTTTTGAATAGGAACTCCTGGGGAATATCAAGGAGCAATACTTGATCACAGGATTTGTTTCTATTCCAATGAAGAAAGATTAAAACCTCCTCTAATGGACTCGCAGGATTTTCTCCTTTTTCTCCTTGAAAAAGCCCATGATAGCAGAACGGTTGCGCTTACACTCGTTGAATCATTATTGAATCATCCCTAACATTGCTCTGATCACAATAAGGTGCCCTCGACGTAGAGGACCGCGTGTGTTTGCATTGTGCATCGATTTGCACAGGTAAATAAGCAGCTTTTCTTTGAGACACGGGGGGGTTCAAAGCGAATAAACACGGCGTAATCAAACGCGACCACGGCTACAAATAGCTTTTGGCTGTTGCTGAACCGGTTACGGGAGCCGGGGAGACCTAAGCCTTCATCAAGAGGGGCCTGATCCTATCAGCGTGGAGCTGGAATATCAACAACACCAATGTGCGGATTGTGTTTAGAGTCAAAGAGCTGTGGAAGAAACCCCTAACCACGGGCTATAAGGAGCAGCTGTGAACTAGTTAGAGACCAAAATAGGACAATCGAATGACGCCAACAGTAACCCAAAGGTGACAGGGATTTTATGAAACATGTTCATCCTGAGGTGCTTCAGAGAGCAGCAAAGAGCTTAGATGGAGATTAACAGAAACAAGATAGAGTAAATATTGCTATGTGGGCCATGTGGGATGGTTGGACCCAGGGACGATGGGGTATTGATGTTGGCGGAATGCTAATGAGACAGAAGGCTGCATGTATACTCAGACAATAAAACACAACTGTGTAGGCCATCAGTCACTTTGAAGAGGTCAGGAGGACCACACACCCCTCCCGCCCTCTGCTGAGGGTGTGTGGGCTTATCAGAGCATGACACAATAGGTCAGAGCAATTCCCTGGCCAAATGCTGCTATGTCCTCCTCATAACTGATGAGCAATTAGCACAGGTAGCACAGGTCAGGAGCGCCACTCAGGCGCACAGTAAATGGGTGAAAAGCATGAGTCATTACAGATCAGCATGAGACATTTCCAGCGGGTACATTTTGCATTCACGGTGATGCAACTTATTAACTGGAAGCAAATGTGATTACCGCTGTCACTTACTGTAAACTGCACAACAAAATGAAAGTTGTTGTTTTTCTCCACATACAGGAAAATGATGGTGCAAAGCACATAAACATTGCACGTCCTTTCATGTAATTGCACCAGATTTGCCAACATCATTTAATAAGTGCAATCCATTTGCATGCAAATCAGACCAATTACTAACAAGTAGCAGGCATGTGAGTATCATTTCACATTGCAGCCTATCATGCCTCATTTGCTCAGCCTTGAAACATAAGCTCCTATGTGGAGCACATTGTGTTGATTCAACATGGATTTAGCACTTGAGGGAGAAAACTATTAACACGCTGCAATGTGTAAAACCAAAATTGGATAATTATTTAACTTAATTTCCTTTTTAAACACAAAGTGGCAGCGTTTTCATGAAGATAAAGCACCCGTGGAGAAAACCTTTTGATATGTGTAACCCCCACCCCCCTCTGCAACAGCAAACACGACATTAAGCAGGAGTAAAAGTGCAACTTGTGAACCCACATGACCTCCAACTGCAATAAACAAACATATATGACAATATTCATGGAAGTCATAGTGCAAGGGGGCTGTGATGACAGAAGCGGAGACAACAGCATGCTGCCAGAAGATGCCAGGGAGAAGCACTTTGCCGCTGTGACATCCTCAAAGTCTTTCACAGTCAGCAGCTGTCAGAAGTGGCAGCCAGGCAGCACAAAGGGCAGAAATACTCACACATACAATATCAGAACGCGCTGCACTCATACAAATCAGAGAGATGGGGTGCCGACACACAGATTGAATGCATATTTCATAACAAGTAGCACATTTAACTTATATGGAAGTGCTGCTGTAGCCTCCCTGTGGGGGAGTTTATCCTTGGATCTCCCCCTGTAATGTATCTTTATAGGATTTTAAGAGGTTTAATATCTTTTATCAATAGCAGCTACAAAGATTCTCCCGTGGTTCTCCTTGTCTTAACGACTGAACGACAATAGTTACTGTGGTTAGGGTTCATGCACACATATACTTCACACCAACACCTCTTCTGATTATTCGTCCGCTATCGGCTTTCACACCCACTTTAAGGGCAATGAAGCGCCGAGCTAAACGGAATAGCAATATAACCACAAATGACCCAGACAGGTTAGACTTGTTAACAGATGGAGGGAGGTAGTGAAGTGATCTTTCATTACGGGGATGAACAACTGGGTTATATTTCATGCACTTACAGTATGTTGTTGCAAATCTGCATTCAGGCGTTCCACTGACTAAGCGGGACGTAGGAGGCAAGAGTCAATCACGGCTGATTAATACCAGTGCTTCAGCCTACATGGGAGGTCGTCATTGGAATGAGTTGGCCTGTGGTATGATCCATGGGCTTTCAAATGAGGTCATCATCTTAAAATACACAGCCCTCAGTGGACTGGTAATATGTTAGCTATGTTTGTGAAAGCTGGTGATTTATTTGTCTACTACAGAAGTGCTAACATTCCTCGAATGAGCCACGGGACTACAAAAAAAACCAACAACAACAGGTCTGTCAGTTAGCCTGCCGTCCCACAGGGAGCAATGTTTTATTTTTCATCAGGAGCGTAATGGGATAAAAGAGATAAGAGGATCTCACAAGAGGCGCTGCTTTCTTCCTGAAATCATTCCTCTAATGACAGAAACAGACAGGGTTATCAGCACATGGTATATCAGGCCTGTGACAGATGGAGGGTGCAAGAAGCAGTTTATCAAAGAGCAAAATGTCAAGAGTGCACTGACAACTCATAGTAGATCATAACAAGAAAAGAAAAAAAATAATCCTGGCAGGAAAAACACAAGCACCTGTTTGTTTTCCTCCTCAAACCAGAAGCTGCCAATGATTAACATCTAATTCATGAAGCCTTGAACTTGTAGCTTCTGCAAACACAAGCCGGGGTGCTGCAGAGGTTTTCAAACACCAAACAGACACACATTAAGCTCCACAAACCACAACTCAAAGGTACATTAGAGGTGGTTTATGGATTAAATATTAAAATCCACAGTTGTCAACAAGCCTGTCTGGTGGGAATCAAACCAGGCATCTTCAGAAGCTTCCAGATTCACTGATCTACCACATCAGATGATTAGAAAAGCCATCCTTATCAGTATCTAATTGGCATCATCTCAAGTCAATTAGAGACAAATTAAACTAGTCCTTATGCTGCTGGTGAGTCTCAAGGACCCCCACTTTGAGGACCACTCCACTGATGAAGAATGCAGCCCCCAAACAAACAGGTAATGATCCGGCTCCTCCTTACCTCCAGACGGTCCAGGCTGATGAAACTGGTGATAGCAAATCCATCAATGATATCCTCCTCCTGCGAGCTGGACTCGCGTCTCTTCCGCCGGGGGGGACGCGGTGCTCTGGCGGCGGCTGCGGGGCGCGGCGCCTTTTTACCGGGCAGGGAGGCGGCGTCCCTCCCCGGACTGTGTCCCTCCCTGTCGGAGCAGGAGGAGTTGGGGTCGGGGCTGCGGGCGTCTCTGCTTCCTGCCTCCCGCAACCTCCGCACCCTCTCCCGCTTGGACCGGCATCTCCTGCCCGGCTTCAATTTGCCATCCATGTTGTCAGAGGGAGCTTGTAGTGTCAAAAAGCGAGATAAATATAACTCCACCGTAGGTGCTCAGTTAAACGCTCGCTGCAGCGCCTAATAACAAAATAACACACAAGAGGACTGAGAACTGGACGCTGCGCTATAACGTGAAGATAGCGCTATGTGTTTGTGTGCGCGCGGATATGTGTGTAAATAACAAATATAGCCTTAAAATACTCAATGACCTTGAGTACAAACCTCCCCTATCTCCATTACGATAAGCAAATGTTCAAGTATCGCACTCAGCCGATAGAGAGAGGGAGCAAAGCGACGCGGATCCACACGTTATATTGTCACGAATCTGCACTATGTCGACGCGGTGTCCGTAAAAGCAGGTGCAAAACGGCGAAACAGTGAAAATCCACGCATTACACTCGCTTTGTAACTTTTGTTGCATCGGAATAATAGCGCGCAGTGTTACAGCCGAACCTCGCTGCATACCGCAGACAGCGCAGAGAAATCATGTCGCTGGCCGTTGTTGTTTTCCACCTCCCCAATCCATGATCCAAGGCTGTCAAATAAAGAGCTCGGGATACTATCCGTCCGAGACGAAACGCCTGGCGAACAAGCACGCATCGACTGTGGCTGTCGGATGGCTGAATAATCCCGAGTTTTTTCAAGGCATATTCCTTCCCTGCGCTTCAGGAGCGAAAGGGATCCCAAGTCTGAGAGCGACTTCTACGCAATATTCCCCTAAATGATCCCGAACCGTCCGAATAAGACAACCATCCAGTGTGAAATCAAACTCCACAAGGCAATGAGGCGGTCTATTCCAGTTTAGATCATGCAGAGTTTCCTATAAATCCACTCCAGTCCGTCCCCGTGCTGCTCAGTTGCCCAGTGGCTCATGGTATTTTCTATTCGCATAAGAAGGCTTTGATAAGTGTCCTTAAAGCGACAGGAGTGATTAAAATCTCCTCTCTCCCCCCCTCTCTCGTTCCCTTCATCCGAAATTAAGAGACACAGTCAAGCTTCAGAGAACCCACAGAACTGACGTATTTCCGCCACCTCTGGCTTACAATTTAGCATAGGAGGGAGGCTGGTGTAGAAAAAAAAAAGGAAAATCATTCTCTCTCTCTCTCTCTCTCTCTGTTGGGCACAGTTTGTCACACAAGGCACTATTTTAGTCTGTCTGTTCCCAGAGCTGATGCCACATCATGCGTGTCCTACTGACTGTGCTGTCACTAGTAGAAAATGCAGGACACACACACACACACACACACACACACACACACACACACACACACACACACACACACACACACACACACACACACACACACACACACACACACACGCACACACTCATCTATCAGGTTTTGACAACTTCTCCATTCTCATCCTGTTGGCTGCTGCCGTCACCCCCCAACAATCAAAATTCCCAAGTAGACAACTAAAAGTCAACAGTTGCATTTTATTGTCAGATTGATGTCATAAATTCTGCAGGTGTACAGCAAATATTTGTAAAATTGGCTTACCACACGTACCTTGCACTGTGGCCCTTGTTTGTTACAAACTGGAGCAGGTTGGTGTGTTTCCAGGTCTCCAGTGTTGGGACATCCAGGGAGTCCTCTGCAGAGTAAAGCCCAGTTTCATTTATCCACATTTCAATCGACAGAAATTAGGGGCAATGACATTACATAATCACGGTATTGTGTAACACATGTTTCCATTATAGCACTCATTGTCCGTTCTGTATTATAACCCCACATACAATTCTTTGGATACTAAGAATTTAGGAATGAAAACAAAACTTTAAAAATGTTTACGATGGGGTATTTTATTGTCTTAAGAGGTATTAATATGCCAAACTTTATTGATCCCAGCCTTAGATTCAATTCACGCTGTATGCACAGTATATTACTATGTAATGGCTCCAACATGTGGCAGAAACAATAGATAATAAAGAAATGTATCTAGTGGAAATGATCCAACATATGGACTCTTCCCATCATTGTATCCCATATTAAACTAAAGTATGATGCAAATGCACCCTAAAACATCATTTCCACATGATAAATTAACCTCCTGAAAAAGGATCTGAGTAACTCAATGACAAAGTTTGTAGGTAAATTTAACTTTCAGAGAGTCCTGATATCAAGTTGCAGGAAAAAGGGGGGTGTCGCACGGTTAGTATTTGCATAATGCTTTGCTTAAACTCTCTCTCTCTCTCTCTCTCTCTCTGTCTTTCTCCCTCTTTCTCTCAGTCCAAGGAACCTAGGTAACCTGTAAGGTATATTTGTTTATGTATTTAAATTTGTGCCATTATATTGATTTATTGGTATATATACAGTCTATATATTTAGATCTGGTTTCTCATTTGGCGTCCTGTTCGTCTGCTGATCTGTTGCTTGTGTATTTAATTGTCCGAGTGATGCTGTGAACTGTTTGCTTCCTTTAAATTGTCTTGACTTCTTATTAGGCTGTGAAAATTGAATTTCCCTTCTGAGATGAATAAAGTAGTCTCAATGTGACTCCGATAATAAGCGACTTGCTGTAGCCTTGAACCGGCCATTGACGTCTTTTTTCTTCTTCTGTGACTACTGCTACGGTTGTTGAAACTTTATCAAAGAAAATACATTAAACTGCCAAGCCATGTGTACACACTGACACACCTTAAGTAAATTGTGTAACACCTACAATCAAATATTACATAAACTATGTGAAGTATATGGAATAAAGACAAAATGAATTCACATCCTGTATGATGCGAATACATGCTTATAATAAAGCACCTGTGTCTATTGAGGATAAGAGGCTCATCCTCTTGGCTATCTAATAAGAAGAGGAGCCTATAATCAACATCATGACTTCTTGCAGTTCTCATTAGTAGCAGTCAGATGGGGAGTAATGGGAGGAACGTAGTTGATGAACTGTTAATATCCGAGGCTTACTGGTAATGATCACATGCAGAGGTGTGCAAACTGAAAGAAAAAATTACAATATGCAGCTGGAAGGATGGCATGTAAGAATCCTCTGGCTCATTATCCGATCTTCACAGTGCAGGAAGCAGTGAAAGCAGAGCTGCGAGAGCTGGACTGAAATATTTAGGCAGTTAGTGTGCAGTGGTTCAGGTTTGGGAATGTTCTTTTATGGCAACAGTCTTCTGTGAAACTGCAAGTAAACTCAGGGAAATGCAAAACCAAACTACTTTTATGCAAATACAGTAGGCTGCAGGGTAAATTATCCAGAGCGGTGTAGGTGACTAAACCACAGACTGCACCGCGTGAGAGTGATGAAGTTTGATGGTAGATGGTACACTGCTGCACGCAGATACACTGTGTAATCTATACACAGGATATCAAAATGTTATACTTGTGCTTGCAGCTGTAGGCTGCAGGTCGAGGTCTGCGGCTAAAAATGCACTTACATCTAAACAGCAATTTAAGGATGGAAGCAAGTGTACTTGGAGAGCAATAACCAGGTGAGTAGGGCATAAATCTGTGAGCAAATTGACCTTTTGGGAACTTGAGACGATATAATTTTCATGTAACTTTAACCTCTGTAACCCACTGTGAATAAACCCCTCTCTGTTTGAGCAGCTTTGCAATAACTAATTCAGTAAGGAGATTAAAAAAAACGGGGGAACAGGTATGGTGAGAGGGCCGCGGAGGAGAGGGAAGAGATTACCTCTGTTTCTTCCATGCTACTATTTGCTGTGAGCTTAATCCATAGCCACAGACTCTGAGCTCCCACATCGCAGTCATTCAAACACTAGTCCCTTTGAAACGCTTAGCCCCGACTGCGCTGGAAGCTAAAGGGAGGGAGCCTGTCACGCTTTTATGATGTTTAAGCGTCAGAATTGTTTTTCTTTGCCTCTGCCACCACGATAAGGATTCATTTGATGTCGCTGGGGTCAAGGTGCTTCTTGCTTAAAGGGGCTATTTTCCATTGAGATAGTTCTAAGAGTGTGCTGTGTGCTGTAGACATGGGATTTAAAGGTGAACGATCTGAAGCAAGCAATAAAAAAAGAAATCTCTCCTCTCAAGTACAGAGTGTATCCTTTGTAAGGAATATAGCCCCACAGAAATCAATAAGCCTAGATTTCACACTAGAACAGCACACAGCTGTAAGACACAAATCCCTACACTGCTGTAAAGAAAATAAACTCTGTTAGTTTACAACATCATTTGTGCACAGTCAGTTTATAAGGAACAAATTCATCTTCCGTTAGCTTCTGATAATGGTTTAACTGGCAGATTTTGTTCTGCTGTGTGGGCCTGCAGCACTTTGTCAGAGCAGGACATCAATATTAGATTACTGTTGATGCATGTTCCACTGGAACTGGTTGCCAAGTAAACTTGTGTTGACTACTGTGATGTTTGAGAATTGAGACCGACACTCTGTATGGTGGGGCAAAGCATGGTTTGAAAAATCTCAAATGAATATTAAACCACTGTTTGACCAAAAGAACGCTACCTTATTACTGTTGTCCTGACTTATGTGATAGAATTAGTGAATTGTTGGTGCAAAACATCAATATATGGCAATACGACTGACTGTGTTACTACTTTGTGACTCCTCACAGTGGTGCTTATTATTTTCAGACAGTGGCGAAAATAAGTTAAGAGATGATAAGACGTGAAGCTGAAAGCAAAAAAATGCTTACATTCAGCGCTTTACCATTGTAGGTGGATTTTATATTCTGCAGTTAAACAACAATTGTCTTCTTTTTGCAATACATCAATAATCACAGTATTATTGATATTAGAAGCCACATATTGAATATCACTATGTATTGTGACTACAGAGATTAGCTTCTCTATTGGGGGCAAGAGATGGAGAAAGCTTGACCTGTGAGGGTTTACTGCAGGTACTGTTAAACAACTCTTAGGCATTATAATCCTTTGTTTTAGCTCCTTCAATGAGGATTAGAGCGATTAGCTGGTTTCAGTGAAATCATTTATAATTTGACAAGAGAAGAGGTTCAAATTAACAAAATAATTCCATATATGCTAGACACTAAAACAGCAGCACTCTAATCCAGCTGGGTGTTTGATTTTGGTTCAAGCCTGATCCCACTTGTAGTCATGTACCTCCTTTACAAAATGTGACTCTCTTACAAAGCCATCAGTCTTCCCGTTGCTTCCTGTTGTGAACTGTGATAACAAGTAGACTCAGAGTTTGTTGGCTTGTCTGGACAGAACATTGCAGGTCCCACTGTTTCCACAGGGTCAGGGGTTAAGCATGGTCCTTACCTCTACAAGCTGGCCTTTTGTTTACAGTATGCAGGCTACCTTTCAGTGGTTTTAAACCATTATTCTGGCAGATCTGTCTGGATGATGTTGTCATCTTTAGTGACACTTGGGAGGACCATCAGCAGTGGATATGTGCATTGTTGAACAGAGCTGCATTGGGGATGTTAACTGTGATTCTGTCCAGGAGTTGATTTTTTAAAGAGCTACAGTTATCATTGTAGTGGATGGGTATAGAAAGGTTTATTCTTTAAAGGTTTAAGTGTTTTTCTCCCTCTTGATACAAAAATAGGTGTGATGCTTTTTCTCATTATGGTGGGATTATACAGAAGCTGCCTGCTGCAAGAACTCAGACATTCGAAAGTCCAAAGTCAAGTTTGTTTGGTCAACCAAAGCTCAGTCTGCTTTTGAAATTGCTTAAGCCACTCTATGTTCCTCTACTGAATTGGCAGGACCCCAATTTGATAAGCCTTTTATGCTGCAGATTGATAAAAGTCATGTGGCTGTGAGAGTGGTACTGCTGCTAGCTGATGGTGTGGTGTTGAAGAAGCCGGTCATGTTTTAGCAAAACACAAAGTAATTTGAAATTTTTGTCTTGTGAATTTAAAAATCTAATATAAAAAGAGATGGTAGTAATTTGGGGACATTCAGGATATAATTTTGTTGTGTACCGTTGCTTCAGAGCCCCTCTTGTTTTTTTTGGCTTGTATTAGAGCCGCCATTCTACCTTACAATTTGCCTACAATATCTGGACAAATGATGCTACTGTTTTCCCAAAGATGATTTTTCCATTGTTTGTTGAAGTGGCACCCTCATGCATTTAATCCATCACCAAAACTCCAGCAGAAATGGCAACCAGCTGTTTTGATTATGGAGTTGTTGGATTCCATCTGAGACATCTCAATTTGCTGCCCCAGCTGTCACTGAGGAATAACTGCGAGGGAAAACATAAGTCTGCAGCGTTATGCCTACGGGGCTTTCTACTGCTTCTGTGACACATCATGGAGTAATTCACTAGTTTGGTGCAATTTACAGGCAGACTCAACAAGAAACCCGCCTGGGGGCCTCGAGCAACAAGCCGTCTCTTGGGGAAACCTCGGCCGGCTATAGGATTGCCTGGGCCAGGCCGTGCAAACTGCCACATGAAAAATTAACCTGCTCGCTCCACAGACAAAGCTTACACATCCTGCCTGCCTGAGAGCCTCCTTACACACTGCCTTCATCTCTTGCACACCCCCCCGCTCTCTCTCCTTTTCCTTCCCTCTTCATCTCTCTCATTTTCTCTCCTTACATGTTATCTGCACAGCCTGTGTTGTTCAGATCTATCGCAGAGCCAGCCCCTCTGTATCTCTGCTTCAAAGACAACAGCTGTTTGTTTCATGTGCAACACAGACAATTATTTATAGGCTGGCAAACTTAGAACGGCCCTATCAGATATTGCATTTGTAATGTAAACATCTGCATATAGAACTACTGCCAATGAGTAGTAATGAATCATTCTGAAGGAGCTGATCACTGAAAGTCAAATGGAAGTCACAAAACTTAAATAATCAGAGTAACTACAGAAGATTAGAGAAGAAAGTGATAGAAAAGCCGGTGAGGTGTCAATAATTTAACAGAGTAGGCTGTAAATCTAAGTGCCTTTGGATATTTCATACCACTGGAGAGCAAAGTTTAATCAAACAGAAAGATTGGCCTCAGAGCTGTGTGGGTGAGAGCTGAATTTATTGGCAGCCCTTGAACAAGCAGTAGGGTTTTTATTACAGGCATCATTCAGGGCCAAATTAGCAATGTGACCTGCTATTTTAGTGAAATAAATTGAGTCAAGAGATTGATGTGGATAAATGTCACGCTAAATGTCATCATAAAAAACGATGTTTCTTTGAGTTATTGTAAGCCACGAGGGGAAATGTTTCCGTTCCCATTTTTCTTACTCTCGTCATTTTCTTGCCTTCGAGAATCCTTCAGTTGAGATTTCCCCCCCCTTTTTTTTGTTTTGGTTCCAGGCATTGCTGAACATTTTTGAAAGAAATACTATAATGGTTTTTATCGATCCTTGATGTCTGATGCCCTCTCTGATGCTAAAAGTAACAATGCTCTCTCTCCTCTCCAAATCATATCAACAGATGTTGTGACAGCAGAGCTTTTCATAAAAGACCCCAAAGGCGGTCGAGATTTTTCGATTCCATCAGTTTGTGGAAAAATAAAGGGAAGATGTAGTTTGAGTTTATAACTGTGATGACTGGACCTAATAAATGCCTAGTAGCACCTTCAGTTTACCATCATTATCCTATTATGAATTATACTCAAGGTGAAGAAACATCAAAAAAAGGAAATGAATGATAATCGCTTTGGAAAGAAGCGATGATCACCGCTGCAAATCGGTTCAGTGGCTGGTGTTGTTGGCTGGGCTGTCTCCAAATACACACTGGTTTAAACGTTGTCTCTAAAAGATCCCATAGGTGTACATGTTTGTTTGTGTGTAGATGTCAGCCCTGTGATTGACTGGTGACAGTGGGTTGGCTCTAACCCTCGTGACCCTGATTAGGATAAGTGGTACAGATGCTGGATGGATAATAATCAGTCTTTTTGAGGACAGCAGTAGGTTAAACTCTGTGTACAAAAAATAGCCACATTTTGTGAAACAGCTTCCATAACTCTGCCGTTTTGCTTCATCCTGTCCCAAAAGTACTGGTGCATCAAACAGTGAACACACTGGATGAGAAACTGCTCGTTCTTCATCAGAAATTCAAGTTTAGTTAATTAAAAAGCTTATTTGCTAAAAAGGTCAATACACTCTTTAAGCAAAATAGAGTAGATTATGTAAAACATTCATTTTGAAAGTACCTTGTAATATATTTTTGCATGATTTGCATGACAGGGTGCGACTGTGATTAGACTACAGTGTGACCTGTGGCCCAATGGAGAAGAGGAGCCCCCACAAAAAAGAGGTTGAATTACTTGCAGAGGGATTAGTATCAAAGTCTGACAAAGCAGAGGCAGCTAAGGAGAAAGCGTGTTACCGTCACAGCTTTCCTTTTAACGTCTGGCCCCAGTTTGCATGCATACTACTCGGTAAATAACTTGGGGATAGGCAATGATTGACAGGGTGCGAGTGCTTTCTTCTACGTGTGCGACGTCTTATTTCTCTGGTGTTTAGTGAGAGACGGAGTAGTTTCCCCACTGGTCACGCTTCAATTAGCACCTTAGGCCACCAAACCTGAGAAGTTTGCAGAGATGGTTTGTGCCAAGTCCCCAAGCAACCACCTCTCAAAACCTCTCACACACACAAAGCTGCATCCTGCCCTCTTTCACTCTTCACTCCGGTTTTTTTTTCTCTCCTACTTGCAGCCGTGTGGTAATGTAGCCTGTTACTGTTCACAAGTGGCAGATTTTTCCACCTCCGAGGCTGTGTCACACAATGCCACATTAGCAGAGGTAATGTTTACTCAGTGGCACTCGGCGGGCTGACACAATGTGACAAACTGTCACAGGGGAGGGCTCCCCCACCCAGGACCTCGCTTGTTAGAACGTGTGAAAAGTGAGCGAGTGACACTTTAAGATAATAACAAAGAGACAGAAAGAGAGAGAGAGAGAGAGAGAGAGAGAGAGAGAGAATTCTCAAGTTGTTTTTCATGCATATCTGCAGCCACGCAGCATAATGAGCACAATGTTAACAGAGAGAGTAAACATAGAAGGCAGCATAAACAGGCAGGTAGCAGTGAATACTGTGCGTCTGTATAATAAGGGAGCTGAGCAGACGAGCCTGTACTCATCCTGATGATCTGGAGTATGTGTGCATGGAAAACTGCGTTCACTTAATAAAGGAGGTTATGAGGATTTGTGAGAGTGTTTCTTGTCCTTAATTCATTTAATTTACCAAAATGAGAGTTTTCTGGTTTGCAAGATTAAATTGGTTTAGTTTGTTAGATGTTTTACCACCAGCACTTCTTCACATTTAACAGGTTTTAACAACTAACACCATTTCACTGATGAAGGGGGAAATATACAGTAATATATGATATGTTATTTATACACTCAGAGTGAGTACAACATTCAACAATTCATAAACACCTATCAGCTATAACATTATGACCCCTGGCAGGTGAAGTGAATGACATTGATCATCTCTTTACAATGGACCCTGTTGGTGGGAAGGATATGTTAGACAGCTGGGGAACCATTTGTCCTTGAAGTTCATGTGTTGGAAGCAGGAAAATGGGCAAGAATAAGGATGTGAGGTTCTCAGACAAGGGCCAAATTGTGAGGCTAGATGACTGGGTCAGCACTCTTGCTCACTCTCACTCTTGGGGTGTTTCAGGTCAAAAGTTGTCACTACCAACCAAGAAAGGAAAAGCAGCCAACCTACAAGAGGGTCATGGCCGGCCAAGGCTCATCGATACTCCTGGGAATTAAAGGCTGGCCTGAGTGGTCCATTCCAACAGAAGGGCTATCCTCAGATTGATTGCTGAACAAATTAATTTAGCGCTGGTTCTGATACAAGGATGTCAGAACACATGTTGTGTATGGGGATGTGTAGCTGCAGACTGGTGAGAGAGCCCATGCTGACCCCATGTTCCCCACCAAAAGCATCTCCAATGAACACATGAGCATCACAACTTAAACATAGAACGATGGAGGAAAGTGGCCTGGTGGTCAATAACAAGTTCAAGGAGCTAACTAAAAATAAAACCCTAACATTTCTTTGATCTCAATCCAATCAGGCATCTGTGGAAAGTGCTGGGAAACCAACCCTGATCCCAGGACACCCTGGGGCGCCTTAAAATCACTTTAAGAGGTTGGAAGGCTAGAAAACCAAATATATATAAGTGCAGCCAATCCATCATGTATCTTGTTGTATAAACTTGTTGCACTGTATGAAAAGCAGTTTTAAGATGGCATTGGTTCAAATGTATACGTTTTTCTCATTGACATTTGTAAAGACCCTTGGCTTAGGCAAGACATCAATCTTGTTGCAAACTGTATGTAGTTATTCTTGAATTCAAATCACCGGTCCTCTGCAGATTGTAGACTGCGTTCGGTCCCTTTGAGCACAGCTGATATGCATTATCTCAAGTGTTAACACAATCCATACATTCAGACAGCCACAGAGTCTTGCTGAATAACAAACGAGTGGGAAGAATAGAAAATCAACGAAGAGCAGATTGAAAGTTAAAAGCCTGTAAAATGAGCGTGTATTCAAATAGAGAGAGAGAGAGAGAAAGAGGGAGGCTGTGTGAGCGGGCGTATTATACTGTGCTTCTTATAACGCTCCCCTGGCTTTCACAAGCCTCTTGATTAGCAAACAGCAGCCCCCGAGATAAAACACACTCATAGACACGGACTGGATTTGCATGTAAAGAGACTCGGAGCTTTTCATGCATGCATCTACTCGAGGCAAATGAGAGAAGACGATGCTTTAGATGCTGCTCCTTCTTGCAGGAGGGCCTCTGATTCACTCTTTTGTTTTGCGTCCTTATGGGTCAAGTTTCCCTCCCCTTGCCCTTTTTTTTAGTCTCATTGAAAAATTGTCTTTACATCGTGTAGAAGTAGTGCCATTTGCATGCTTGTTACAGTAGTATTGCTTTAATAACACTCATGGATTATATGTATCTCTAATTGTATTGCACATACTTTTGACATGGAAGCCATCCATCCAATATGCTCCATTGCATCTTTAACAGTTTGCTGAATCATTTTTGGTAGGCTTGTAAATTAATAATGGCACAGGCTGGGGGTGCATTGACACATAATGTAATTCCTAGACGGTAACATTCAAGGCTTCGATACATTCACAGGTGTCAGGCAAACTGGAACAACAGGACACTGTGTACAAGGCAAACAAACACAGCTGCAACACGGTAACTCCACTCTAAAATTGTCGCCACTTTGTGCAGCCAGACAAGATGTTCAACAGATGAGATCATTAAGACGTACCTCAGGAAGAGATGCATACACTGTGAGACCATATGAGGGAATATATGGATAATTTAGTTTATAGATGAAGACATGCTGCGACAAGCCAGCGCATTATTTTCATGGGAGGAAAGCTTCTTGATATCAGACCTTGTAATGACTTAGCGAAATATCATTTATGGCTCGGATCATAAGTTATTCACTGACTTGCTGATTAATAATGTAGGCCCAAATGTAATATTTCTGATTATATGTGACAGCATTTTCATCTTTACAGATAGACGGAGCTTTTAACAGCGGCTTTATGCTAAGCAGCTAAGCAGCAGTGTAAATTGATACATAAGTCTCACAGCAAATGTTTAAAAAAATGTGTTTATCCTCTGGCTTGATTATAACACTGAAGGATGTCTTTCTGAATACTATGCATGCATCCATTTAAAAAAAAAGGACTTTTAGGTCACCATTTAATCCCTCTAAATTGTACAGGATCAAGCTGGTAGAAGCTAAGCTGATTTTGTTCTACCCCCATATTTAAGAGAAGATGCCACTTCTTCTCAAATGATTGAATCTCACATTTGAATGAAAGTGAATTTAAAGCCCTGGAGCAAAGCAAAGTCCTTCTCTAATAATATCTAATGCAGGAAGGGACATGGTCAAAACCTTTCATCCATTCTTCATGCTTGTTTAACTTCCCCTAGAAACCACACTGAATCCATTTTCCACACATATTTTGAGGTGCCTCAGCTCAAGATTGGGGCAGACAGCTTGTTTAATATGTATCGGCTGAGCGCTGGGCAACCTGCTGAAGTGGCAATGTACCTCATCTCTGGTGAACAAAGTGACTGAATGATACATCCTGTAGCGAAGCAGAACCTCCATTTCAGCAGCCTTTCAGAAAATGCTGGGGAGAAGGCAAACTGTATTAATCTCTGAGGAGAAGCTCAGTTTCTTTGACTCTGTTATTGAACATACAACACAAACATAGGCCAGGAATACACACTCATAAATGAATAGGATCCTATGTCCTAAGGACATGTACTAATGGAGAGATGTCAGTAGGAGGCGCTGCACATAAATAACCTCTGAGCAGATGGGGGTTCAGCAGCTTGGGAAGTTAACTTGCACGTCTCTGTTTCATTTTCCATTCCTGGACTTGAACCAGCAACCCTCTGGTTTCCCACCCAAGTCCCTGAGCTACTGCCAAAATGTAATGAATTGTGGAGGGAAAATACTTAAAATGCACACCATAAATCCCCCAGTAACAAACTGATCTTTCCAGGAATGACAGCTGGACTGCCTATGCTAGCAATACATTATTGTATTACATTCCATTTCTGTTTTAGTTCCAACTTTTTATAATGTGTATGTTTCCTGCAATCCAATACAACATCATGTTTGTGTACACAAAATCCAATGTCTTCATGTCAGAGTACCCTAAATCCAATATGTCAATATGTCTGTGTACCCTAAATCCAATGTCATCATGTTAATGTATCCTAAATCCAATATGTCAATATGTCTGTGTACCCTAAATCCAATACAGCATCATGTCTGTGTACCCTTAATCTGACATGACATCATGTTAGTGTACCCTAAATCCAATATGTCATCATGTCTGTGTACCCTAAATCCAATATGTCATCATGACTGTGTACCCTAAATCCAATATGTCATCATGTCTGTGTACCCTAAATCCAATATGTCATCATGACTGTGTACCCTAAATCCAATGTCATCATGTTAGTGTACCCTAAATCCAATGTCATCATGTCTGTGTACCCTAAATCCAATGTCATCATGTTAGTGTACCCTAAATCCAATATGTCATCATGTCTGTGTACCCTAAATCCAATATGTCATCATGTCTGTGTACCCTAAATCCAATGTCATCATGTCTGTGTACCCTAAATCCAATATGTCATCATGTCTGTGTACCCTAAATCCAATATGTCATCATGTCTGTGTACCCTAAATCCAATATGTCATCATGTCTGTGTACCCTAAATCCAATATGTCATCATGACTGTGTACCCTAAATCCAATAAGATATCATGTCTGTGTACCCTAAATCCAATATGACATCATGTTAGTGTACCCTAAATCCAGTATGTGTTCATGTCTGTGTACCCTAAATCCAATATGTCATCATGTTAGTGTACCCTAAATCCAATATGTCATCATGTTTGTATACCCTAAATCCAATATGTCATCATGTTTGTATACCCTAAATCCAATATGTCATCATGTTTGTATACCCTAAATCCAATACGACATAATTTCTGGGTAACATAAATCCAATATGATGTCATGTTTGTACCTTATATACTCATATATGTGCGTTCACTATATATATACTAATAGCTTTGAGTTTGTTCACTAAAAATCAACAGGGCATAATGTTTGTGTTCACCAAAACAAAGACAAGGGTATTGTGCATTCTCTAAAATAACAAGGATTCCTCTCTGTGTCCTCTTAACTGAACAAATAATCATGGCTGTGTACACTAAACCCAACAAGGATGGTTCAGGGAACACAGCCGTACAAAACACATAAACATACATGCATACAGTTTACATCATTCACAGTCTGCTGCTATTTAGTGAGTCACAATGTCTGTACTGCTGCGTCCCAGCTGATCTGTAGTTAATCTCTAGGAGGTCTCCAGTGGGAGGAAATGATGAGGGGAAGAAGGGAAAGACAGAGGAATAGAGTTCCTCTCTGCTGCAGCCCAATGAGCCTCGCTGAGCTAAGGCTCCCCGGGGAGTGCTCAAACGTCCAAAACCCTAGAAAAACTTCACAGACTCAAGTGATTATGGTTAGAGTGTGTGTTTACGTACGCAGGCTGATGTTCAGTATTTACTTACTGCCTGAAATATACTCTAAGCTTTGGATGTGTCAGGCCTCATATCTAGCAGACTGAGGCTACCCACAGAGCTGCAGGGTTTCATTAAAGCAGACCGGTTTAATGCATTAGCAATAAAATCTACAAAATTTGAGGGATTTCAGCCTGTTGCCAAATCCATGTTCGAGTATCCTCAAGGCTTAAAGTTTAGAGCCGCTTACAAGAGCCTTTAAGATCCATCGTATCTTCATTATTAAAGCTGACCGAGACAGAAAAATCAATGATAGGTCATCTTTTAGTGAATGTGTTTCATAGATAGATTGATGGTTCAGATACAGGGGGAAAAAACACAGTTCCTATAGTGCCGAGGCTGTCAAACAAAGAAATCCTCAAAGAAAGTCAACAAGTAAGAGCCCAACAGATTGAGGACACGGCTTTCTTTCTGCTGATGCCTCCATTTGGTGAGCTTCCAGGTGGCAAGCAGGCTGACAGTGCTTGGCTGTTCTGCTGCGGGCTCTGCTCACTGATCTCCTCTCTCCTGAGATGCAGCAGTTCACCTCCGAGCACAAAAAGATCTGCCGCAGAGAAGACGGAGAGAATCGTTTTCTCCACTTTCTTCTGCTTTTTCTCCCCCTCAAAAGAAGCACCTGTTTGTCTGTGATACAGCGTGGAGCAAGATGAAGATCAGACTTTTATCCGAGCGAAAACACGTAGAGACACATTCATAGAGAGAGCAAACGCTTTCACGCATTCTGTCCCAGCTATGCATACTTTCTCATCCCGCTGTGCCTGAAGGAGTTCTCACAATTTTTTACAAGATGAGAAGCAGAGGAGGGGGGGAAATGGAGAGACATACTGAGAGAGGGAGAGAGAGGCAGAGAGATGGATATATTATCCACCTTGCTTCACTTCTCTGTGGCACCCAGAGGCTTCTCCAAAGCTTTTAGTAAGAAAACAAGCGGCTGTGTGATGGATCAAACAGCAGAGGCAGCTACTTCCCAGCCTACCCAGCAGACTACTGGCTTTGATATTTCAGTCACTATCAGTCCTGGCATTCTGTCTGTTTTATACACTGCCTGGTAAATGATTCTTTCCTTTGGTCCTCTTCCGTCTTCTCATTCCCCCCTCCATCACGCCTGTCCCTCCTCCCTCACACCCTCATCTACCTCCCTGGTTGTCCCTTGTATCCAATATGTTTGAGGCTTCCCTCTCCCCAGACTGATTTGTGGATGATGCATTTGCCTTTGTAATTACAGCCTTTTATTTGGACTTTAACAAGACTGGTTTGCAGCTACTTAATGTAAGACTTGAACATGAGGAAGACGAGACCGGTCATTGAAACCACTCACTCCTTCCTACTCTGTTTGCCACTGGGTCTAGCTTGTTGTGAAAAACATTTACTGTACTGCTTCAAGCTAAAAGATACAGTACAATGAATTCTGATTTTCATTATGAGATTAAGGGCCTCCATCTGCTGGCATGTGTTTTTTTTCTTCTCCCAAATACAACATGTGGCTATAACAACTTGAATGGATTTTCCTGATGTCCTCAAGTACGATCAACAGAACAGAAATCTGATTGGCAGGAGCCAGCTGGAGCAGAGTAGCACAGAAAAGGAAAAAAAAAATCACTGTGGGGCATTAGTCCAAATTTCATGCTTGTTTTGGTCAGGAGCTCATATTTGTATTGGATTTCAGGGGGGTGGCAGAGTGTTGAAATTCAGATGTTTGGCATGGAATTTAGTGTAAAGTTTCTAGTTAGTAATGCCTTCAAGTTCGAGATGCTGAATCCATTTAGTTCCTTTAGCTAATCAATAGTTACCAAGCATTCACCTTAACACCAGGATAAATTAAAGTTTAACCAATGCAAGGGAGAAATTTAGTGCAACAGCCTATGGTGAAAAAATAATCGTTTCTATCAATTATAACAATTTAACATATGCTAGAGCTGCAACTGAGCTTCAAACTGTGCATGCACTGGAAGCCAGGCCCTTTTAAACAAACACATTTCCTTTAACACCCTGTTTCTCTAGACATGTTGCCAATTTTTGGTAGACTCTATTTTTTATCCTCTTCCTAACTGCATACAAGGCTTTATACACCACCAGGTGCTGGATTACATCAATGAGTTTTTAACTCCCTGCTTTCCCAACAGACCAAACTGGAGCCAGGCCACAGTGCCAGCTCAAATCTAGATTGGATTGAGCTCACGCTGTAGTTGTACCCAGGTTCGAGGGTACATTTTTTACTTCAAAACCTATTCATGATCTATACGTGGCTATAAAAATTAGGCATGAGGATTTGCTAAAAGTAGCTCGTAAAACCTCATGGATATGAGACATTCTGAGTTGACGTACCTCTTTTATGTGCATTCTTTTATATTAGCGATGTCCTACCTCATATTGACTTACTCACAAACCTGGTAGTTGCCCAATACAAACAAAGTCACCTTAGATAAACTTGTGTTGCTGAGGGTTGTTGCTGTTCAGATGGTAACTTCACAAAACACTACCTCTGAACTGCCACATTTAGATTCCAACTTAAAAACTCTGACTATAGAATACTGCTTGAGCTCTAGGTGAGTTTGCAGTCGACCAGCATGATATTCATGCTGGTCTAAGGCAGGCATCAGGTAGACAAGACTACCTGTATTCATTTACATAGGTTATATATCATAAAGACGCTTGGGCTGGCTCCTCAACATTTAATGAAGGACATATTGTTTTGCTATTTGAATCCCAATTGATTTCTGTAATGGGCATCTACTTGAAGACGAGTATATTGACCTGTTCTTGGAGGATGTTAAAGCCGTCCAATGCGTGGTTCCTTTAGCGAGCATCTTAGGGAGAAAAAAATGACGCGTGAGTAATTGATTGTTTCCATACAAATGGGTCCATGATTAAATATTGAACCCTGCGGTGATACTGAAAGAGAGTAATCACAGCCCTGACAGGAGACAAGTGGTATCAATGTCACGGAGACTGACGAATCAGATGTGATTCATGCAGCACAAGAGGCTTGCTGAATAGGCAATAACCCAGAGCTTGTATAAACCTAATTACACCAAACATCACCCCATCAATGATTCTCCATCTCACATATAGATTAGCTACAGGGTAACAATTGGAGACTAATGACCCACTGCAATTTGCCTTGTCTTTTCAAAACCTTTCTGCTCTTTTTTTTTTTACCGCCCGCCCTTTTTTAGTCAGGAGGCACATTAGCACTCAGGGTCAGCCTCCCCACATCCTGTTTTTCCAAAGAGCTAAATGAGACTCTTGCTGTGGCCTCTGCCATCCTATTGATCCCCCTCTCTAGCTCTGCAAGTGGAGTTTATGCACTAAATTTAGTTTAGTGCTAAGGGCCCTCATTAATAATAGATCCATCACTAGGGGGTGGAGGGACCATCGCTGATTGATTTCAAAGGGAGAGAGAGAGAGTGAAAGTGAGAGAAAGAGACAGAGATGAGAAAGGAAAAGACTAGGTTTATTTACATGAGTCACATCTTCTCAGTACTCTTAGTCAGCTCTCCTAAAAGTCCAATCCAGCTCTGTACAGTATATTTACCAGCAGTGCCATCATCCATTAGCATTAATGTTGACATATTTCAGCCTCCAGTGTGATACAATCAACATTTAGTGCACACAAAGCAGCACAATGAAATGAATAGTGAACTAAGGCCCATGAAATGCTGCATGACAAACAGGGTTATGTAATATGTCATGCAAACATACCATGTCTGACTCTACAATATGCTTACAGATGGGATGCAGCTCCAGTCATTAAACAGGCTTTATAGACCCTACAGCAGTCACATGGTTACAACAAAGCTGTTCACCATCAGGCAGAGACAGGAGAGAAATGATGGTTCAGTGCAAATATGCATGCACATTATGAAAATGTTTAAAAACTTAAATGAGAAACAAACGTGTGACAGATGTATTTACATTGTTTGAACAACTACATCAATGAAAATATCTAACCACACATTTTTCTCTAAGAAACAACATGCTGTAATTAGTTTGCGACAAGTGTCACATTGAGCTCTTATATTCATTAAAAAGTTATATTATGTCAAACCAGCGTTTACAAAGCTGCAGTATTAAAATAAGCCAGATGTTAGTGTATCTGTTAATCTCCACTTTTTAGATTTAAGTAAAGATGTGATTCACAATCGGATATGTTTAAGCCACTACCACAGAAACGCACACGCACACGCACATGCACACACACACACACACACACACACACACACACACACACACACACACACACACACACACACACATAAACAGTTCATTACAGATATGAAGGATTAAAGCATTGAGAAGGCAATGACTTAAACTACTAACAATTATATTGACTTATATCCATTCATTGTGTGGACTCCACTTTCATGTCAGGGCTAATTGCCAAGTTTCCATTCATAAAAAATGTAAGACGGATTTAGTATATATTTGTCAATATCGGGATTGACTGGCGACAATGTCAATTTTTTAATAATAGGTTCAAGATCACTTTCCAGTATTGTCAAAGGCCGATGCAATCAGTTGATGTTTTTGAAGACACATGATGCTCACTTACATATGTAAAATACATAAACCAAATCCAGCCAGAGATATAAAACAAATCCTGCAGCCTGATAAGTGGGCTTTAGGTGGGGTGGCTAGTTGTCAGAGTGGATCGTATTTGGATTGGATCTGGCTGCCTGGCCACAGGGTGCAACTGTAATGACAGGCCTTTCAGCAGCCACACAAACCACACTGAGCATGGCTCATCACAGACTGCAGCCCTAAAGGGGAATTATGTGGAGCGACCTGGCACCACAGCACTAGATTTTCCAGCAGACTGCCTCTTGGGTTGTGTTGACAGTGAGTAAGCCTTGAATTTACTCTGCCAGTCAATAAATCCCCCTCTCACCAAACCAATGGGAATTGATGGATCATTGGAGGTGCTCTTTTCTTCCCATATGTTGCACTTGCTTTATGTGATGTGAAGCTGTGGTTGGTGTGTCGTGTGGGTGTGTGTGTGTGTGTGTGTGTGTGTGCGCACTTAATAAAGATGCAAACAGGCAGGGATTCCATTGAAAGACAACATAATTGACTGTGCACAAGTAGATAAAGAACATATAGACAGTTCAAAATGTAAACAGTGGATATTCATAACTAACTTCTGTGGAAATCTTTGTTAGGTATTTGTGTGTTAAATCAAACGCCGCTTTGATTCTCATGAAACATGAGCAACCACAAAGGTGCTCATAGCGACATGTGTTTACACCTGTGTGTGTACCGTGTGTGTTTATGTGTCTGCGTCTGAAAAAGCTCTTGGATCAAAATGTCAAAACCCCGGTGCAGCGCAGCGGGAGGCGAGAGGTGTTTATGCTTCCTAATCAGCCTCCTGCACAAAAAAAGGCAGCTTTGTCTCATGTCTCCTCTGCTTCTGCAGATAACATGACACATACAGTTGTGCTGGTTTAATTCATAATAAAAGGCTGACTTGTCAGGATTATTAATCAAAGGAACACCCGGAAAGAAGGGGCTTCTGTGAGCCTTGTGTGCAGTCACACATTCAAGAGACGCACATCTGATTAAAACATTGCCAGCATCATGCGCAGGGTTCCCGTGGTGGGACAGTTAAGCAATAAAGCCCATGTGAACACTCAGATATGATGGCGAGACCAGTGCATGTTCCAGCTCTTCTGTCTTTGAGTATGACAGGCATCAGCACAGCCAGCTATTGAGCCCACAGATCTGACACAGCTAGCTCTCCCACTATTGACTACTACTGCAGCTCCTCTTTGTAAAGAGGTGGAAAAAGAGGAAATGATCTAAAATTGCATGATGGAAGATTCAACATCCAGACAATAATGCAAGAAACACTTGTGTTATGGCTAAAGTCAAAGGCTGTTCACATGTCGACTGCATTAACTGTTTGGCAAATGTTAGCTTATTATAGAGTGGCAAAGTTATAAATAACACTAATAGGCAGCAAGAAATAGCTACCCTACATCATCCAAGACTCCCTAAGAAGTACATTGATGATGAGGGATCTGACAGCACATGGTGATCTACAACTAATGCCAGCGTTCAGTGCCAATTCAGAAAAATAGAGTGATGATCATATAGTGAGGCAGAAAGTAAAGATATGGAAATGTATTTGTATCTGGAAGAAACATTTGTTTTCTCTCTGCAGTCTGCAGGGCACAGGATGCACTTGATTGCCCCTATAGGGACAATAAAGGGTTCATTCATTCATTCATGGGGTGCATCTGTAAAAGTCATGTCCACAAATTCCCTTGGTAGTATCATGCATTTTGTCCTTCCATCGCTCATAGCTTAGATAAACAACATGTTAATATTATAACAATTGATCCTGATTAGAAAAGGAAAAGTCAGAGTTACTGTTAATGTATTGGTGTATCTTCATTTTGTTGGTTACTTTACACAAACCTATGCATAAGTACATCAAAGGGGATTGTCATGCACCTGCAATGCAGCATCCTGTTTGAGCAGGAAACACATTAACCACATGAAGATGTTGTCTTTTCTGTTCTATCTTTGGCAGATCCAGAAGCCATGACACTGTATTACGTACTGCTTTTACCTTACATTAACTGGACTTCATTTTTTGTCCACTCCTTTCCATGTTTAGTTCACCTTAGTTCGCACATTGTAGAGTAATAGTGCCTAATTCTTACTATTCAAAGATACTTGAAAATTGCTGAATCGGTATAATCTTTTGGGTGAGATAATGGAGCAAAATGTTGGATTCTACAGACCAATTAGAGAGTCTCAGCCCTCGCTGTGATCCACTTTGTCATATTCTGTTGAAATTAATATGTCTCAAGTGAGATCATAGAAAAACCCATCAAAACTTCAATTTAACCTTTAACTGAAAAATTGTACATGCACCATTAACCATGCATCATTGCATCATCTGTCTCTACACTGACGACTGATGAACCAATGCATGATGAACACCCCCCCCCCCCCCCGTGTGGTGGAGGGTGTGTGGTGAGGTGGAGAAGCCTCTGCAGAGCTGCAGCAGGGCTGGCTGGTCTTGTCAGCTGGCTGTGTTCAAGTGTCAGCTCGGCTCCCCGGATCAGCTCGCTTTTCAATGGCACCACCTCCCCCTCTAATCCCTGCCTGTCATTCCTCTGCATTCACGGCTCGGCCCTCCCCTGCACAGGCCCTCAGCATAACAGACTCCTCAGTGTGCTCACACGTCCCTCTCCCTCGCTCCCTCTCTCTCTCTCTTTTCCACTCAGTTCACTTCAGTTCATTTAATATATGTTCTATTGAAGGGGGCTCCAGCTGCTACATATGTGAACAGAAACTAATGTTACCACAGCAATATCTTATATCAGATAAAGAAGTATACAAAACAGACTATTCAAAAGGTATAGTGAAAATCAATTCACTTATAAATCGAAGTGTATCTCACTCTGACATATATCTCTATGCCTTTGCCATTTAACCTCAATATCTGAATGTCATAATTCAACTGATTAAGTAAAACTCGAAGCTGCTCTAGTTGCCGGAGAATGATATCATTTGAATACATTTATCTCCCTCTTTGTCTCTCTGTTGTGTGATGATGTGCATTGCTGTCTGAGTTCAGCTGCAGAGACAGCTTCTAAGTTTCCTCCTCATGTAGGATTGTCGTACTGGAGGGACTATAAGAGAACGTTCTGTACTGTACAAGACAGCCGGACACCTCACCCAAGAGGGGAATAAAAGCTATTCACACATCAGGACTAGAGGCCACTATAGACTGCGTGCAGTGGTATTTCTCGGCTTGCTTAAATTGCACAGTGTGTCGTGTTGATTCTCTATAAGATGCTCACAGAGTAGGAGGTTCAGTAAAGTGACACCACACATTGAGGGAGTTACACTCTTGTATTATACTGTATGTGAGGCCTTCTTGTGTAGCCTATGTGTTGGATTAAAGTAGAATAACTAATCATTTGTTGTGATGGATTGTTTGTACAAGATGTCATTATTCTGACTGCCTTCTTACAGAGAAGTTTACCTACATTTCTGCACTTTTTACACCTCAAACAGACACATTGATCTTTGGTAAATTAGATTATAAATCCTTCCTAAAAGGAATCAGCCAACCTCATGGAAGCCTATTACTGTAAGTAACACTGACTATACCTCAGTTAACATGAAGTGAAACAAATGAGAGCTTCCCTCTAAGGTTACTACATCTCCAATAACACTGGTTTGACACTTTTCCCACTAATTCTTGGTCGAGATAAAAGATTTGACTAAATCAAAACCCAAATAATGTTGTGAAGTTTTATAGGATCCGCTTAAATTAGATATCTGCCCTGTTGACAAACATCGGCCAAACGGCTTATAATGTGGCATACACCATCGTAAGTAGCCAATGTGTATCTGTTCTGTCACATGAATTTAAAGCTGGCAAGCCGGTCCTGCTGATTCTGAGATTTGTTTTTTATCAAAGAAGAAGACACCTGTTGGACAAACTGATTTGTTTTCATGGTCAAATGTGAAAGGAAATGTTGGCACTGGTAGAGTCTTACTGGGTCTCAATAAAAAGTCTGCAACATTTAGTTTGTCAGACACGTTCTAATTAGAGGCCGACCGATTAATCAGGCAGCTGATAATATCGTCCAATATTAGCATATCAAGTGACTATCGGTATAAGCTAATGCGCCGATATTACCAGATTTATTCACCAGTCAAATAACATGTCATTTGAGTATCATTGTACTAAACTAGCAGTTCTCTGTCACCAGCAGAAGGAACTATATAGATTACAACAGGCATTATCACTCTTTAAGAGGAGGTACTCCTGGCAAAAACTTAAATACATCCAATCCTCATTTTAAAAAACAGATATTAAGAATGACAAAGAAGTGATAAAAAAAACAGCTGTTGGAATCATAATTTGTTACATTGTTATTTTAAACATCAGTGTCGGCACTGATTTTCACAATAGGTGCATCTCTAACTTAAATACTTATGTCTGGAGATGGGGCGCCAGTTGTGTAGTGGTTCATGCACGCCCCTAATGTACAGTATGGAGGCTATACTCCTCCAAGCGGGCGGCCCAGGTTCAAATCCGACCTGTGGCTCCTTCCTCATGTCATTTCCCACTCTCTCTCTCTCTCTCTCTGATTTCCGACTCTGTCCTATCTCTACAATAAAGGCACAAATAAAGGCACAATAAAGCCAACAAATAAATCTTAATGTTCAGTGGTGCTGCTTCTTGTCTACATAGTGTAGGCTGCTAGAATATCTTTACATTCAGCATACTTTTTAGTGACTGTCGGCTAAAACAAATCAAAAGGAGCAAAGAGAGTGTATGTGATGACATTTGTAAAGCTGGTTCTACTTAATTTCTATGGAGAGCAGGAGATCCAGAGATAATTCCCCTATCCACATGTTTAACTAACACAGAAAACATGTTGTTTTTTCTCTTCAAATGTGTTGTTACTTGTGTATTCTGAAGGTTACAAGAAATGTAAATGACTCCTTCCACCACCAGAACATATGTAAATCTATTCAAAATACTAGATAGCTGGATAAAAACCACAGTGTATGTGTTCAGTTTGTACTGCTGGCAGCGCTGTACGCTGAATGTTCAATAAATCCATGGGTTTGTATTCCCAGCTGCTCTGGCAGCTCCATTAGCCATTTAAGAGCTTCTGCCGTGTTGGCTGATGTCTGATTCAGTCCATGTAGCTTTAGATAGCTCCGTCAGTATGGCAAGGTGACTGTGGCTGAGAGCAGAATGGGATCGACCTTTGAACCTGCAGCTACTCAGCTGTGATAAAATGCTGACTCAATGGACTTCCACTCCCCCTGAGAATCTCTCTCTCTCTCTCTCTTTCTCTCTCAAGTCCAACCCAGTGTATTATCTTCTCACTTTAACAGCCAGCTAATTCAATCACACATCATAAACACAACACTCCTGACTTCTGTGTGTTTGTGCGTTTATCTGCATAATACACCACAGAGTTGGAGAGATTTTTACTATTGCCTGCCAAAGACATTAAGCAAGGGAATCTAAACTTTGTGTGTGCATCCATATGCGCTTGCAACCTGTGAATATTTGCAGCTTGTGCGCTGCAATTTGAATAAGGCAAGTGGAGATTCTTGGCGGGGCGACTTCGCTGTGATTAACAGCAGTGCATATGGTTTACAGCTGCCTTTCACCCAGGGAATTAACTCTTAATATTTACAATGAGGCCAATGCAGAGCTCTTGGCAGCTGCTCCGCGATCCCCGGTGCCAGGATCAAGTATGATACCCCTGAGCTATTCTCAGGGCACAGATCACTTCCTGGCCTGCACCAGGCCTTAATTTTACTGTTCTGGGTGGTTCGGTGGATTGCTGTGATCACATCAGAAGCTTTGTTTTATTTGCTGCTTGGGTACAAAGCTCAGCAGTGGGAAGAAGTTGCACTTGAGAAAATAACAGATAACAGGTGTTGTTGCTATGTAACTACCTCATTAGCGTTCAATCAAAGAAGGGAAAGGGTGAACAAATACACTTGTGTCAGAGAGAAAAAGTCATGTCTTGTCTTCTAGTAAACAAACAGAGTGAGAGGAAAGCAAACATTGGTGTCCCTACCCATCATTACATATCTTGACAGAATATGCAGCTTCATGGTGAGATTTACGTGGTGCAGAGACGTCTGGGCTGCCTCACAGAATGTGAAGTGGATTGTGAGAAAACACTTCTGGAATCAACCCGTTGACAGATCTAATAACTCCTTTATGAGACGCTACAGTATATTATCAGAGTCTGTAAAGTCATTAAACGGAGCACCCAACTCTCTGAGGTGGTAAAAATGGCTGCAGCAGCATTCAAAAAGCAGTCCTGTTTTATTGCACAAGCTTATGTACACTTCACACAGTGGAGTTTTGTTTTAAGTGGCAGAATAATCCAACCAGTGGTGGCATAAAGTGTTCCCTACAGCAGTTTTATTCCACTTTTCTGTTAAAGACATTTCAGAGTAAACAAGAGTAAGTTTGCAGCTAGGCTAGAAGCTTTGCAGAGATGTATTTAAGAACTATGATGCAAATGACAGCACGCTAACATGCCTGTAAAGGCCCTGACACACCAAGGAGATTGGACAGTCGGTGAGCGGTCGTCCTAGTTTTTGGGGGGTGTCTGGCTCCGTCGCTACCCGTCGGTCCTTGTCTGCCTTTTTTTGGCCAATTCAACATGTTGAATCAGCGTCAGCGGTCGGTGATAGGAATCTCTCTGATTGGCTGTTCAAAGGTTTCATTTATCTCCAGCTCTTGTAATATTTACAGTCTATGCTTTTGACACAGGTTCGGGAAAGCCCCTTGAGCCCGCCGCTGTATCCGTGCTTTCACCCATTTGTCACCTCCGCCTCCTCTTTTCTTTTTCCACTTAAAGAATAAGGGCTGACAACGCCAGTGCCATTTTCAACTTTTTATAAGACATTACTGTCGATTAGTAGGCTACCTATAATACGAGTGGTGTGTGACAGCGGTGGGAAAACAGTCTGCCGCCGCCTGGCATGGAGAGTTATTTCCTCTCATGCATGCGCAGAAAGTATGTGTTTGCTGTAGTCTTTGCGGTGCATGTGTTCTAGCGAAACTTTTTGGCCAACACGTGAGGCGACTACACAGGCTGCCTTCGTCGCCATTAGTTCTTTGCCGTCTGCTTGGTGTGTCAGAGCATTAAGGAAAAAACTAACATGATGTTTCTTCAGGTGAAATGTTGGTTTCCATCATAGTTTTAGCACGCCAATGCTTCCTAGTAAGCACTTGAAATAGCACAGCTCAGGATGATGGGTATTGATTCAGATGTATTTCATGAACTAGATTGGGATCCAATTGTCATTTTGTTTAATAAAGTAAAAGAAATTCAAAAATGCAAACCATCGACTCTGCTAAAAGTACTCGGCTTCAACTCCACCACACTGCCAGATCGTAGAATCTCTTAACACAGTCAAGTTCTAGCTTTTATGTTTTACTCATCAAGTTCTCATCTTCCCACAGCGATGCTGGTCCTGACCCCTGGATTCTGGATTTCACTTGGATAAGTACAGATCTCTAGATCTCTCAAGCTTCCCGGTTGGCTTGCTCAGCTCACCAATCATTCTCTGCATTCCCCTTACCGAGAGACACATATCATTTTCAAGTAATGCAAATAAATTAACCCTTGCTCAGATTACTTGCCTATATTGGTGATACCATAATAAAGGACGCAAACCACTTTTAGATGGGGAAAGAAATATCTTTTTACGGTTGAGTAACATCCCACCTTGGGCTTTTTTTTATGCCACAATGGGAACAGATCATAATAAATACAAATGCAGTAGAAACCACCGCAAGCCAAAAAACTCCTCATTTTAATCCCTGTGCCCCAAGGTACACAGATCTGAACACCGCTAGTGCTGTAAAATAGCACACTGTGGGCGTATTACAGCCACACTGGGCACATTGTGCATGAGCTGTATAAAACGTCAGCTCAAGAACTATTAAAATGCGGTGTAGCCTGCTGACTAACCGGCAGTTAATTTACTGTGAAAAGTGAATTTAAATGTGCATGCTGATTCATATGTCTCTTTTTACCTGTTTTTTGCTTTCTTACACTCAATAAATGGAATTTTAGTCTTTAAAATATGAAGAAATGCTTTCTACAGACAGCGGCACATCATCGCTCATGCCTTTGGACGGTATAATAGGCATTATAAGAAGTGTGTGTAGTGCCTTGGTCATGTGATCTCCATCGAAAAACCACAAAGACACCCAGTCCAGTCAGCATGCCTCTCAGAGCGTGTAACCGCTGAAACGGAAAGCGAGAGGAATTATTAAGTGCAAATCACAGTGAGGTGCTTTCACTGAGAGCTGAGCTAATCACAGTAAATGGTGACTTCAGTGAAACACACAGGGGTTACCAGAGTAGTGATTGCTCTGGTTATGACGTCCAGTTGTTGAAGGGTGGAGGGGTTAAGCAGGAGAATACAGTATGTCTGTTTAATACCCCAATGAATCGTTAGCTGTGTGGTTTCAGATTTAATGCATCTCCATTGCAATCAAATAGCATGACTTCAGAGGGCTGAATGCACATCTTACAAGTGATACATCATGTGTTTCTTGTAATGCAAATAGGAACATGGATCATAAAACGAACATCTACCAGCTTCTTTTTGAAGGGGGGTTATTCATCATGGTGGGAAAAGCTAAGCGTGTGTTTGTCCATGTGTTACATGCATTTTTTTGCACATACATAAATGAAAATGTCCGTACATATATGGGCATGCATGTCTGAGAAGGAATGTGTTATCTCCTATAAATGTCTCACAGGACGGAGTGTGTAGGCGGTTATCTATTGTAGTCTTAAATTATAATGAGGGGAAGACATCCTCCCACAACCACTCACACAAGAATATCTCACAGTGCCCATAATGTGTCTTCTGAATGTGGCTTATCCTTTCCTTTACTTGTGTATTCAAATTGGAACAAAGTCCACCCAAGGAGGCACTCGATAATAGTTTCACATTAAACTGTGACATGTAAACTACTCTCGATTAGGTTTAATGGACAATAAAGCTTTCATCGCGGCCCAAAACTTCAGTTGAGTCGAAGAAAATGGAGCGAGCGAGAGCCGGCTGGAGTTTTGCAGTTTCCAGATAAGCCCTGAGTGTCTGAGAAAGACCTCTTCCTTATCTTCCACTTTTATATTCATACACTGCTGTGTATCCGCTCCTTTTCACACAGACAAGCTGAGACTGCAGAGGGAAATGTGTGACTTTGAAACTCTAATGTTAGACAGAGAGAGGAGAAGCCCAGGAGGTCAGGAGTTATTTTCTTCTCTCTGACAATATTAAAGTCGGACTATTATGTCTGAAAATTTCTTATAAATACAGTGACCTTTCTAGCATCAGAAAACAGTCTGTCCAGCTCTGAGTGTGAAATGTAGTTGAGACACAAGAGGTATCACACTTCATAAGCCTAATACAGTCACTATGCACCTTGCAGCTATCATGACTTTTGAGGGGCTCTGCAGAGAACGACCAGTAAGAAGGCAAGAGCAGCTCTAATTCTGCAAATCTCTGTAGCATCACAGTCATTTGTTCAGCTGAACACTTACCAGCAGCTCATGCAGAGTCCTCGGCCCATTTTTCAGCTGGAGAGTCATGCCTGCAGAGTCTGAGACCACCGATGAGAAAGAGAACCATGAGGAATGTTCCTCAGCTCAGTCAGAGCAGAGTGGTGATGATAGAGATAATTATAATGATCGAGATGATGAATCAGAGCGCTCCAAGAGCCAAAGTGACAGTGAAGAGTTTAACACATCTATTATCCCTGGAGGACAGAACAGCTTTTTTTTCTTTTCCTCTGACATTGTGGTGAGATTCTCCCTCCCTCTGTCTTAAATCCGATAGCTCAATGATCTTATTTAACCCGGAAATTTGACCTGGAAGATGGGTGAACTTTATTTTTATTAGTGTATGTAAAAATTAAGTTGAACTAAATTTATGACAACGATTGGCATATTTCATTTATGCATGGATAATTAGCATTGAAGGCCATAACAGAAGACATGTTTAAAATGTTGTAATTGAGTATTTTAAGATGTCAAGCTGCTAATCCATCCATCAATCATGCAGGCAGCCATTGAGATTAAACAAGATTGTAATACTTTGAATTGATAACAAAGGAAAGCAATCTGTCCTAAATGCTTTGAGTAAAGTAGGAATAATTTGGTTTTTTGTCTTATGTTTAGCAGGTTAGACTGTATGTGGAGAAAATTATAAATCCACTGAGTGAAACCTACAAATGCATCGATTTCAGTTCCGATCCGATTCCAATACATACCGTATGTACCGATACCAATTCCAATACTTGTATTATCATAATTAACAGTGTTATTGTTGTTGTAGGTATTATGTGTAAGGCTACACAGAGCTGTAGTAAAACTGGCATTACATTACATTGTGCTGGCTTTGCATACAAACAGGAAGCAGCAACAGCTGTCAGGTTTTCAAAGTAAATCTTTGAAACTGAAGTGTAAGACTGAAACTTTTGATCACAAAGAAGGAGGTGTTCCAACTCGTCTGGACATCGTCATGGAGACGATTTGTGGACACTTGGTCAAAGTGAGACTGTGCGAGATGAGAATGTTTAAAGTGCCCGACCATCTTTCTTGATCAGTGACGTGGATTGAGGCCGTCAAACCGATATCCAATACGCAAATAACGTCAATATCGGACCCGATATCGATATAAGATCAGATCGGTCCCGTCTCCAGTAAAACCATCATCAACAACACGTGAAAATATATTTGCCACATCCAGGTCAGCCAATAAAAAACAAACAGGAGTTCTCTTATTCCACTTGTATGGTAGAGCATCATCATCTGCACCAAACAGAGCCGCCGACAGAAAAGAATGTAATTAATTCACAATCAATAATGTAAGTATATTCTAGAGGTACGCCTAAAACAATGAAACCATGGCAACCACAGAAAGCAGATATTCAGATAGTATTAAGTATTCAAATGTGCAGAAGTAAGGTCCTGGTGTCACTGCACTGACGAACAGATTGCAGCAGAATACAGTAAACAACATACACACACAGAATATGTCCTTCAGGACCGTGAAGCAGTGTGCCTAATGGACGAGTTGGCATGTTGTAGTAGTCATGAACATGTTGTGTTTGCTCACAAAGCTTTACGTAAGCATCAGCAGTTCCACAACTTTCTCCAGACAACATCAAATGAGATGATAGCCCTTCATGGTCTGACACACCGTGGCTGGATTGCATTAGTTTTCATCTCCTTAGTGTTTGGTGATGTGTTTGAATACCTTTTCCATTACATTTCTTTTTTTTTGAACTTTTATTGCATTGTCTCCGTTGTGTGTCCGCCTTTATTTTTCATTCTCCTATGTCTGTACTTGAAGTCTTATTGAATTTCTCCTGAAATGTTATTTGTAAAGCACTTTACTGTGATGCACTTTGAGAGGCACAAAAAATATCTCTCCCTTATCGTTATGACAAAGTGGTTTAGAAGAGATGCTACAGGCAATGTTGTGCAACGAATGTCTTCTTGTGAGTCAGAAACTTTGTCAGAGCTGAAAACAACTGTTCATTTTTAAAGAGATCAGTTACAAACGGGCAATTAAAGGAAATACACAAAATTGATGCATCCAATTAGATAAAAATTCAGAAACAATTCAAATACTGTAAATCCAACATGCTGCTCTGCTTTAGCTTGAACCTACTGCACTGATCTGCAACTTCTATATGTTTTTATGTTTTATTGACCTGTTGAAATCTGTTGAGAATGGATACTTGATCTTTTTTACTATGCCATCTGTATTCAGGATTCTGGCTGCTATGATTTCATGTGACCAGCATGTAGCACTTCAAACGGAGACCTTGTTTGATGTTACCCCTCAAATTCCTGATACAATAAAAAAAACTGCTGATCATAAGTGTTGCTGGTTTGATTCATAGATTGTATAAAACATGGGCGACATCTGTTACGTCACCCATTGGTTTCTGAAGAGGCCTTTTGAAGCTGAACAATGGCGATCGCCATATTGAAAATGCGGACGCTACCTAACTCTGGGTCATCCTAGTGGAGTTGAAACAGCAACAACATGCTCACCTGTTATTCAAATCAGACACAGAAATAACACCCTAACAATGCAAATTTATGCAAACTCTTTGCCTTACTATAATCAAAACTGATGAGTTATTAGAAATAAAATCACCCCACAGGTTTTACCTCCAGAAAAATGAGCACTTAACATCTTTTGAGCCAGGCTGTAAACACGTTTAAAGAAAAAAAAAAAGGTAATTTTTACATGACAGCTGGGGATTGCTTGGCTTTTGGAGCCTGCCTCAAGTGGACACACAAGGAACTGCAGTCATTTGCACATCTGCATTGGCTTCACCTTCCTTTTTCAACACTAGAGGTAGACACTTGGGTTTGATTCCTGCAGTCTAGTTTAATAATTCAGTAGGAGAAAGTGAAATGATAATGTTACTCTTCCTTCAACAAATATCGTGGAGCTTCCCTTGATCCAGACACGTATTCTCCCTTGATAAATAGATAATTTGCACAACAGGACTGGTGACCTGCCTTCTTAAAATGCACAGCTGGTAAAAGCAAAACGATGAAGAAATTATTCTGCCCGACCTCCTCAGAGAGAACGCGCTACAGAAGAATACTTAACCTGAATGCTGCAGGCGATATTCACAGACACTCGTGCTGTAGTGTTTCAGCTTTTAAACAACCACATATAAATTCTGTCAGTGTGTCATGAAAGAATGTGAACTCGCTCTGCTCAAGTCGTATAGGTAAAATATACTGTGGTTCACATTCATTTTTAACTGACAAAAAATCGGAATAGATCTGTTTTTCTGCTCTTTTTCCTACCAAAACAATCAGAAGAAAGCTGTCAGAAGTGCAGAACAAAACGAGCTGTAACGGTTGCACGACTTCTCCAAACCTTGTTATCTCAAAAAAATCACAACTTAATTATCTTGTTATCTCCAGATAACAAGCTCTTTCCTTCTGATCACATATTAATTATCTTGTCATCCCAAGACAGGCAACTTTTTTATTTTTTTAAATCCGCTTTACAAAAACACAGACCCAAATTCGTCACTCATGTTTGGAGCTCAAGCAAGACTGCATGCTGGTTTCTAACTCCCTTCAGTTGTTCAGACACAGTGATAAACACATTTCAACAGTGTTGGACAAGTACTCTCATTATGATGCTGTCAATCACGCAGCCATTACTCCTGACTCACTGCATAAATAATTACTTATCAGAGAGATAATTTAATAACAACTCTTGAACACTCTACTCCATCTCACACGGCTGTATTCATAGATGAGTCATGTTGTTATTTAACTAGAGCCCAGAGTATCCTTCAGTGTGCAGGCCAATCACACTTACTGTTATGTACATATAAACACATATTTTTCTATTTCTAAAGATTACATTTTCCATCCATTACATCCATCCATGCATTATCTTCTGCATATCTGGGGCCGGGTGGTGGTGGCAGCAGGCTAAGCAAGTTACCCCAGACGTCCCTCTCAAGTTCCTCTTCGGGGATCCCAAGGCGTTCCCAGTTCCAGGAGGGATATATAATGCCTCCAGAGAGCTCTGGGTCTACCCTTGGGTCTCCTCCAAGTTGTAGATGCCCGGAGGACCTCCCAAGGGAGGAAACCAGGAGGCCTCCCTGCTTGATGTGAAGGAGCAGAGGCTCCAGCCACCTCATTTTGGAGGAAACTCATTTCAGCCGCTTGTTTTTCGGATAGGTGATTTAACTTCTTTCTTTAAAAATATGAACACATGGGGTCGCCTATGGGTTAGTACGTGGCCCCATGTACTGACGCTATAGTCCTCTAAGTGGGTGGCCCAGCTTCGAATCCACCTCTGGCTTCCTTCCACTCTCTCTCTCTTCCTGATCTGAGTCTATCCACTGTCCTATCGCTAAAATAAAAAGCACAAAAAGCTAACCTTTAAAAATAATATGAACGGATAAATGTTTCAAAAATGATCAATCTAAGTAGTCTCTGATTCAGTTTAATGTCAGACATCATCCTACTGTGACGGGCAGAACTGCTCCAAGCAGGCACATGAGTGATGTTGTTCAACAGAGTAAAACTAATGAATGTGCTGTGCAAGCTGTGCTGCTTTCACCCTGCCTCAACACAAAACAAATAACTCGTTCAATGAGTAATCCCGATTATGCACAATTAAAAAAAAAAAATCAGTAGAGTCAGAGAACAGGCACGTCTCATAGAAACACTTGCTAGGAGCATTTACATGCACAGTTGTGATGCCATCAGAAGCAGAGATCATCACATAAAAGGTTGACTGAATATGTTCAGGTAAAATGAGTTTGAAGAAGAGGGAGGGGTCCTGCGAGCTGCGGGTGTTCATTAAAAAGTTAGGAGTTTGATGGGTCTCTATTGTTACTTGTGTTGGGTGTTGTCATTTCAACCCTATGAATAACTACGAGTGTGCAGAATATCTATGAGGTAAGTGTGGAGAACTTGTTGGCTGATCTGCAAATTGCAAAGAAGTGAGACATTACAGACTGACGGACAGTGTGTATCAGACGGAGCTCTAGTGAAAGTTCAGTAAGGAAGACTCACATGCATTATGTACGCTAGCTGTCCATTCCTCATAATATTCATCAAAGCCTCCCACTACACATTCTCACTCACTCATGTTTAATGTAGTCATCAGTGGTTCTCATCACCTGGCAACATCTTAAACTACTTAAGCTTCTATCCAGTATCACAACAACAACAACAACAGCCTGACATATGACTTCTGGTTTTTAAATATGGCTTTTCTCTGCGTCTACTTTGTTCACTCCATCATTATGTGCTGCCTTACATCTCCCCATGCATAACCAACACTGGCCACTTGCCAGTTTATAAATGCCATGACCACTTTACAGCTGGATGATTTATTGTTTTCAAAATAAATCTGATTAATTTCTGGGGTTTTTTCCAGCATAATTTGTGAAATGTCTACATTTTAAGAAGTGACCTTTCTTAAATCCTGAGAAACCGCCACGATAGTCTAGTAGTTCAAATCTGTGCACGCCTGCTGCAGTTTTCTGGACTGTTGTGATGTAACATATACCTTTCTGGTTCAGGTTATCTTCTTTGTCTCCTGCGTAGTTGCTCTTATGAGAGGAACAGACTGAAAAGAATGTCCTCAATATTTATGTGAGCTCTCCTTTTTAGACGAGGCATTCGAGCACAAGAGACGACATAGTGTTCAAACTCAATTTAGTTCAGTCTGTGTGCAGCAGGCAGCTAGCAGACGAGTTCTGCACATGGTTAATGTCAAGAATTACAAAACAGCAGGAGCCTGTGGACTCGTTTGTAGTCTGTTCTGCTCTGACTGATCTCAAACTTGTTTTTTAAAGTGGATGTCCTTGCTCCACTCAAATGAAGAATTTGGTATTAAGAGTCCAAAGACGGATTGGATAACATGTCCTCTTAGATTTTAATAATATTAACATGGCAGGCTTTCAGTTAGTGTAGATCTTTTATCACTTATAATGAGTATGGAAATAACGAGAAACATCATATTCAGTCTGAAACTTGATTGACGAAATGTAGCTTGAAGAGTTTATGCATTAATGTAAGGCTTTGTGAATAATTACTAACTGGTCACCAGCTGAGACCACTTCTAGTTCATGATCCTGCATTCACTGAGCGGCATGATCATCTTTTTTTATTGTTTTATTACCATTCAGCGCTCTCCATCAGTGACGGGGTGAACCGAGGCCTCCAGATATCTGTGAGGACAGAGTTTCAGCAGGCACAGAGTTGTTCCTCGTCTCCCTGCTATGCCAACAGCTCACTACAAATGACTCCTGTTGGAGCACAAAGTGGAGACATAGTTGCTCTGGCTGTGAGGGCAAGCTGCTCTCTGCCTGTCGCTGCTGCCTTTCTAAAAGCCGCCCCCCTTCAGACGACTGTTCTTCTGAGGGGCCCCCATGGAGGAGCTGCTGAGGCTGCAACAATGAAGCAGTCCCCCTCCACCACCACCACCACCACCACCACCACCACCCAACCCTCTGACAGACATTACTCAATGCATTGTGTGAGTATGTCGGCGAGGAGAGAGAGAATATATGTTGAGAGTTTATGGGGTTGTATCTTGTGATGTGTTTTTTTTCTTTTCTTGGCAAGGACTTAATAAGAAGGGGTTGGATTTGCATAATCGTCCTTGTTTATGTTCTAACGGTTGTCTTCATGTTTGACCATGTGTTCTTTTCACAATGTGCTTTTTTCTCCTTACAAAAGAGCAGCTCCCAGTCCTTTTTTCGTCTCCTATAGAAAAGGCCTAAGTGAGCACTTATAGCTAGTGCATAGGAACTTGATTAATGGTGTTTGGATGGACTGCCGAGGTGGGTTTGCTTCTCTAAATCATACAGCAGAGGTATTCAGCAAACTGGAGGACAACACACGGCTAATAGTCCCAGTTGCAGGTTAAATGTGCAAAACAGTGTGATTAGTTTTTATCTTCATTAAGGAAAAAATGAAGGCTAAAGAGCATCTTAAAAAGTGAAGCAGGAATGTACAATTTCAAGTAGAGTTGGGACAAATGGAAACAGCAATAAATTGAGACTGCTTTTTTCGCAGTATTGCCGTTACTAAGCTCAGCTGTTATCATGTGTTTGTACATTCATATCGATTCCCAGATGGTGAAATTGGTGTCCCAGTCTGTGAATTCAAGTTATGTTTCAGTATTGCGGAAGCACAGCACAGCGGGAGCGCCCCCGCTGGCTCTGTTACCACCTCTGAAGGCGGTGCAGAGGGGGAGCGCTTCGTCCCCCCGCCTCGACGATATTCAGAATAAAGGTGAAACTTCAACGGGATGTAAATACCACGGCTTGAAACAGCAGACCGAATAGGGCTGTTGTCCACCAACTGGTGTCATAGAATTAAATTCCTGTTACCATATATCAGTGTTTTGATTTTTTTTTAAATGTGACACTTAAGACTAATTTTTCTTTCTGATGTGACTCATCCCATCCCTACTTCATGACTGCTCACAGTGTCAGAGAAGTCAATTTGCTGAAGAAGAAGTTGACAGTGGGATAAAAGAAGAAGAAGACAGCGGGATAATGTGGGACAGTGCATGGTGAAATAAAGTTAAGTGATGAGGTATTATAAGAGGAGAAACTCACACCAGATTGCAGTTAACAAAAACATTAATTCTGCATTTTACCTTATAAGGAGGATTTGTATTATTCCATTAATCAGATATCATGATGTATCATTTTATGATTCCATGCAATACAAAAACTTATCGCAGAATTGATGTATCTTAATGTCATGGTTATTGAGCGCCATGTATCACGTATGTATAGTATTGTATCTTATTGTACCATGACTTACCCTGCAATTCAATACCCAATTTTTAAATGTCTATGGGTAATCTTAGGGAATCTTTTTGTTGTTTTTATCCATCACTGACTGGACTTGTGCCCTTAAAGGATGTTTTTGCCCAGACCTCTCATTCAGCACTTGACAACTACCAGTAATCATTGTTAAAAAAACATGACACGTGTTAAAAAAACAAAAACATAGATGGGTAAAAACATTTATGATGTATTTGTCCGTATGCTGTGGGTTTGATGTTCACATGACATCTATCTGTAGACTTGTGGCACATTGCTGTTCTATTTTTTCATTTTTTTATGATTTCTTCATTTATCTTTATCACTTTTCTATGTTATAGAGCGGCGGCGGCCTCTATTATATCGTTCTTTCCTTGATTTACATGACATTATGATGGTTTCTCCTGATGCTCACGGTCAATATTTAAAAATATTTTTTTGTATTTGTGATGTCCATGCATAGATCCTGTGAACCTTTTAATATGAGTGTCGTGCATAGATTACATTGTATATTGTTCCTGGTTTTGCATCACATGACCTGTCAGGTGACCTCGGGGGCTTGAGTTGTGTCCATTTCACTTTTTCATATTTGATGAAGGGCGAGAGCCTGAAACGTTACAGGTGGTAATTTTTCCATGAACTTTTATATAATTGGAGCAGCTTCTGGTGTGCGGACTATTTTTTCTACCTTTGTATGTTGTTTTTTTTCAGCACCCAGTACTTACGTTTTCTGATGAGCGTGCTTTATGATATTTTTTACCCATTGGCTGGTGCCTCATGTTGTTTCACAAATATACATTTCAAAGTACAAGCTAGTGATTTAACTCTCTCACAGACGGGCATCGCTATGCGTCTAAAGCAAAAACCATTGAATTTGAACTGGAATGTGTCCATTATACTGTGGGGATAGTGTCCGTTTTCAACTAAGGCAATAACTCATGACTGGCAGCCAGTTCACTGATAAGAGGCTTTGGCCTGTGGTGTTGGTTTGCTCTGCAGGAATAATACAGTTCAGAGTAGAGTTCACAAGAGGACATAAGTGTGGTGCAGTAGTAATGTATGTACCGAGCGGCACAAACACTGAGATGGGAATTAAATTCTCTCTAGGACAGGAATAGATCATATAAATAGTTCTCCCTGAAATGAATGTGCACTTTTTAGCACATTTGCGCACATTAAACGCTGAGAGTAATTCAGGCTTCATCATAATGATTTGTTCATAAATAAAGACTGTGGTCTTTTTTTTTTTTTTTTACATTTTTAAGTGTTTCTGAAATAAATTCACACACAGAGTTCTCAATGGACCTTAATTGCTGTAAACAAACATAATGGTAACAGTGTTACTGCACCCCTTCAGAAATGCTGTTGTTAGTCATGTAGTACAAAGTAAGAAACTACAAAGATTGTCTACAGCAGACAGTGGAGCAGGGTAATGAAGTTGCATCCTTGGAGAACACTGTGTAAGGAGTAGAGCTGAAATCCTTCAGTTGGTTTGTTGATTGGTTGGTAGAGGATTATTAGTCCAACCAAACTCATATTCGTTGGACGATCGCACAAGTTACTTTCTTAGATAAGTGAAGTTTCATCCATCAGGGATATTTTCAGGGGTGGGAGAATACAATAAAGGACAATAAAGTATATCTTATATCATCTTAACTTAAGTCAAAACAGCTGTCACGATTTTGGACTCTCCCTTTGTAGAAGAGACTGAAAACGGTGAGGCACATATAGCACAATACGCCATGCAGCTGCTCGCTACATTGATGATTGTTGCCCTCAGTGTTTCCCACACGATACTTGGGCAGGCCGCCCAGGTATTATAAAAGGCTGCCCAAGTACATTTCCTGACCTGACATTTCCTGTGAGAGAAAGATAGAGAGAGAGAGAGAGAGAGAGAGTCCGCTGGTACATCCTGTATGTCCTCACCATTAATGCACCGATTGACATAAGAGTCCGACGTCTCATGTTAAATGGAAGCAGGCTGCAGAGCAATCAGTGTCTCTGTGCACCGCTGCTTATGGCGCATATTTAAATGTGCCTTTATGCACTAATTTCAGGAAAACCATTTTCCCCCCTTCAGTGCATATGCGCCTCATTGCAAAAGAAAGTAGTCTAGTTCACAACCAACGGCCACACACAGTTACATGTAAGACTGGAGTGAAAAACATCTGCTGAGATCAGGTAATAACTGCGCTGCAGTATGTATAAGAGATCATGTTATACCCTAACATTACAGTGATCAGGAAAACAATTCCACCTCTGCATAACTTAAATATTTATCAGCATTAAGTCTGTAAATATGACTTTGACCTTGCTATTATTATAATGAGGGGTTAAATCAGAGACTCAACACTTCTTTCAGATTTTTGGAGACGGTCTGGAGCGATTAACTACGAGGATGCAAGTTTGTTTTTTGGAGTTACTCATTGAAGCTTGTTATGTTAATTTGTTAAGTTAATTGAGACTAACATCCAGGGCGCACTGATAACACTTTTACAGGCTAACGTGCCAGTTTTCTTCAATGACCAATCCACAGGTTGATGCATGGCTGTAATTTTCAGTCTTCGTTTGACTACAGCCCTAGTAAGGACTAAACACAGAGCAGATGGATCTACACCTGCAGCCAACAACGATACTGTATAGTGTTAACCACAGCATATGGGAACATCAGAGCTGATTTGGTAACATTGCTCTGAAAAGAACAGAGAAGTCTTGCTCAGTGCTGAGTCACTGATCTGAAGGGGCAGGACCTCGTCAGACTGTGGGTTCACCATGCAGAAAGCTGTGAGTCACTGCTGAGTCAGGTATAAATCGTGTTTGTGGGTGTTCATCAAAGTTTTAGGGCATCTGGTTTGCTTTCACATCCAAAGCTGTGGTATTTCCCTTTGCTTATAATTTACACACAAATCTGTATTGACAATGAATCTCTGCCAACAATCTGAATACATTGTGTTCAAGTTAAATATATGATGTCTGACATTACTACAGCAGCTGCTCAGGGTCACATTAACTGAATATTACCCGTGTTTGATAGAATTGTTTGTACAATGGTGGAAAAGTCTGAAGGCTGTCCATCATTTTGACAGGTTAGAATATTGAGGGCGATCCAGCTTACCGTTTTGTAATCCTCCCACTGCTATTTCCCTCAGGTCTGGCAGTTATGATGCTCCCCATGAAGTTTACAATGTCACCATATATGACATGCAGCAAACGTTTGCACGGTTATGAACAGGACTGACAGACCAGAGAGGTTGTATCAGTCTGGATCACTTGTGTACAAGCTTGCTTCCCCCCCTCTCTCCAGTACATGTGTATTTGGGCAGGTGTGCAGGGAGAAGACAGCAAATCACTGTACTCACCTTTATGGCTTTTTTCCCTCCACAAATCAGTTAGTTAGTTGCCTTCAGTCAGAATCAGATTTTGAGAGAATACCGCTATCTGTCAAAGTGTTTTCTGTCTTAGCTGCTCAGTGACCATACTGAGCTGAGGCCAATGTGAGCTATATCTAATGTACCTGTGTTATTTGGCCAACGGTGGTGCGAGATAATGCGGTAATACTTGCACTATGGCTTCAGCACACCCTGACTGCCAATTTTCACATACTCTGCAGTGTTTCCCCTACCATTATATTAGAGGGGGCGGCCTGCCCCCCCAGCGGCACCCCCAGCTCCCCTTGATGGTCAAGTTCATTTTATTTTCTATATAGCGCCAGATCACAACAGAAGTCATAAGTATACCTTTCCTATAGAACAGGTCTACACCTTGTCTTTTTATTAAACAAACTAAATAGCCTCATGTTATTTTTCTTATTTACACGATGGCATGTCATTTCTGTCTCTTCATGGTCCTGCGTTTACAATTCTCCTCTGCTCTATAAATCGCACATGCCGGAGTTACGCCCCGATGCACACACATACACAAACACAGACACTTGCGCACACACAGGTGAGCACACTCTCACCAGCGGAGGCCTGGGTGTGTGTGGTTGTGTCTGACAGACTCACACGCAATAATAAAAAGTCTGTAAGAACCATCAGAAAATACAGTAGTTCGCTTAGCTTACTTCAGACTTTTCTGGGCAGTGGGCATATCGCTCTCTCTGCCGTTACTCAGGGGATGCGCCTTGAGCAGGCTGCCATTCAGAGGTTCTCAGACAATGAGAGATACATTCAGGTGCGCTCAGAAATGGGAGATGCAGGAACAAAAACTAAGCTGGATAGACCGTTACGAGTTACAAGTTCAAATAATTGTTCAGTTGCTATAATGACTGCTGTCATTAAAAGAAACACATGAACACCATGATCCCTTTTAGTATCTGTGGCGGTGTCCGACTCCCGACTCCCGACTCCCCCTGCCCCCCAGAGCTCTAAACCTAGGGGAAACACTGCTCTGTGAGTGCGTCAGTCAGTCAGCGCTGCGCACTATGTTGCCATTCGCTGCCATTCTAGTCAGTTCTCCACCGCAAGTACTACGGTCCATCTCCGACACGTGCCAGCAGCACCACTACACTCTGCTCCGTTTTAAATACGCTGCGATTCTATTTTCAACGGAGCTCGCTGCAAGCCTGTGTCAAGCCGGACAGAAAGTAAGACAAGGAAACGCAAAGAGCATCCAGTCAATTTCAACATAAAACACAACATACAGACTCCCGATCGAATGTAATGTGTAATGTGTGTACAGCTGCTCATTTCTGCCCTCCTCTGCTCAAGCTCCAGAAACAGACCCAGTGGGGCAGGGCGTGGCCGTCTGACGGAGCAAAACCGTGGTGCTGATGAAACGCAGCTTGAATGAACCATGTGGAAGTTGACACTCAGTAAGTAGTTTGATTGATTTAGCAAATGCTAACGTTAGCCAAACTAAACTATTACTGTATGATCCACAGTAAGGAGTGCTTTGTCAGGCCCTCATTTTCTTAAAAGGTGTTAAGTGCAATTTTAAAACCTCAGACCGGGGACTGAACAAGATGATTTCATGTTTGTCGAGAGACTGATCCAGTGATAGCCTGAGGCTATATAGCTTTATCATTAGAAAAACTGAAGCTTAAATGAGAGGTAATAACACATTACGCCATCATTTTTACGACCCCGTTCGTCAAAATGACAGACAGAGATAAAGTGTAATGCAACTTCAAGATGCTGCATCTGCTGTTGATAATATTCAGTGCATATCATAGTAGTTGTGCGACTAGGTTGTTAAGTTGTCATCAAGATAAATTCCTTGAATATGACCCGAGTGTAATTCTGATACCGCCTCTGACTTGTCAAGAATTTTGAAGATGTTCATTGTTCTGTCAACAATGGCAGTGTGAAGTGTATAATTACCCTTTTCACACATACTCCCTTGAGTTGTGAAGCATTTTTCCTTATGTCAGATTCTTGGCTCTTGATACCTGTTCTGCAAGTGATGCACAATGCTAACAGTGACAAAGACGGAGATACGGAGTTATTCCAGGACACTGAGGATATGTAGGCCTATTATACTGTGGAGCAATAGGCTGACTGCTCCACTCATCCTCCCTTCGCTTCCATTATTCTGCACTGATAAATGACTCTCGCAGCTGCCCCTGATAAGAGCCTTCCCTGCCTATTCATCAGCTCTCAATTCAAGGCTTTACAAGAGCACCATAGAAAGATCTACAGTAGCAGTGTTAGTGAGTCATGGCTGGCTATCAAGGAAAAGGATACCACCACATCCACCACATGTACTGTTCCCTTTAACAGGGTGTCTATCAATTCCAGCACCATGCAGGTGGGGGCACACACACTCACAGACAAAGCTACAAATTCTTTCTAAACTCCATTTTCAGATTAACACCAGTTGAGATTTGACTTCCTTCATTGTCTTTTTTCAAGTTTCATGTGTCAAGAGGAAACTTCAAACTAGATACTCAAAGTAATTCAATTACTTGAAGTAGGTGGTTGCCAGGTTGTATCAAATATTTCAGTAACCAAACACGATTCAAGTTTTCATCCACTCTATAAGAAAGGCTACATAGTGTCAATGGGCCTCATTCACTAACAGTGTGTACGTACAAATATGTGCTTAAACCGTGCGTTCGGTGCCTCCAGAAGAGAGCGCATCAGACTGTCAAAACATGTTTGAAGAGTGTGACGGATGACTGATCAGCTGATTCCGACTGCAAATGCACATACTGCTGCAACTATGTAATTCACTGTAACGGCATCTAAGCCGCGGACACACCGATCTTTTTAGCCTTTTGGGGCCATCTCCTAAAAACTTCTACGTGTCTCCACCTCAACACTCTCGTCCTGAGACACCAATCGTATGTCCTTATATGGAGAGATGGGGGCATGGTATGGTAGTATGCTGATTGCAGGCTGTGATTTAGAATGATTCTGATTCACTATCATTCGCAAGTTGGTGAGAACAAAATTGGCTGGTACGCACGTGTCATGAATCGGACGGTGATTATGCGTATGCACTTATTTTATGCGCAGAGTAAGAATATTTCTACGCATATATTAGTGAATGAGGCCCAATGTCTGTTGGGGGGCCAACTTGTAACAGTATGACTAAGTGCTGGCATTCATTTAGGTTTAATAATTAAACTGTATTGTGCACGTTGATGTTCATAGTAGACTATTTTAAATCTTCCAACAAATTTCAAGGTCCAAAATTGAACGATTTCAAGATCGTTCATTGGTTTTTCTTTCAGTGACGCAGAGCATCCCGTTTTCAGTAGAGCCTCCCAAAGCCTTCTTCCATCTCTTCTTGTATTCATTATTCACTGCACGTTTAACTCAATCAGAAGTATACTTGTCTTGTTTTAAAATGTCTTGGTTTTATAAATATTAAAAGGATTCATTCTACAGAAAAGGTAAAAGAAGGCGCGTGTGCTCAACTGTACAATTGTACAATTAAATCAAATACATATTGATAAAATACAAAATGAATCACTCTTCACTTCACAGGCTGTTTGGCATTCAGAGGTGGTTACTGTTGTTATACAGGTTTCACGGGTTGGGCTTTTAGAAAACAATCTTATTTACAATAAAAACAGTTGCTTAGTTCACTTACAGGAGCAACAATAACTGCATGTAGCGGGAGGCAGAAAACAGGAGGGAGGTCACACAAGAATAAATGTCACCAATAACCTGATGTTTTTGAATTCTTAACAGCATACCAACTGTCAACGTGATCTATAAATATGTACCTTTTTAAGAAAGTTTAGCAGGAAACCCAAGAAAGAGCTTAATAACTTTGCAAAGTGACTTCATTTACTAAATAACTTTGTGAACATCTGGGTAATCCCATTTTAAAGAAAACAAACAGATTGGGCTTTTACTTTGAAAGGTTCAACATATCTGACTTTAGCACATAGTGCCTGAAACCTGAGCGGTTGATCAATGCCTCGAGAGTGAACTGTGCTTATGAGTTGCAGATTGACTCCTTGGGTCCTCGCTCCGAGGTCGTTGCTCGGGCCCTAATAAAGACGTTTCAGATTGGAATGAATACTGAAATTGTGTCCAAATATGTTGTTGCTTAAGAATGAATATATCTTGCAAAGGTGATCCCCGGGCTTTTGCCAAGTGGCAACATGGGGTCAAGCAAATCATTGGTATTTTACTCAGGATAAGGATGCCCACCAACCTATTGACATGTCCATCAACTAGAGTTTCTTCCAAAATTGCTAGAATTCTAGCTAGCTGACCTAAATGAACCAGGTAAATATTGCCATCTAAAAACTATTAACATTTAAACATGGCCTGGTTTGTCCATTCAATCACTTCATGTCCATTTAACGTTAGCTTTTAACATCTTTTCAGAATTGGGTTTTATTTGCATCACTGGAATAGTGTATTTTTCCCAAGTTGAATTCAGGACAAAGGATACCATCCAGCATTTTAAGTAACCGTGGATCTCAAATTCATGCTTCCCAAGGAAAGCTTTTATTTACAAAACCTCAACTGTTAGGGGAAAGAGGCCATCTACCAAACATGGCTTCCACTGTAAATAAACACAGAGTGAAGTATGTTGTAGGGGTGGTAAGTGTGCGTGGTGAGCTGAAGTTATTTTAGCTTGGCCTGGTTCCAAAGGAACAGCAATGAAGCAAACTCCTCAGCGCCTGACTCACTGCTAATCCTGGATGGGAAGGCATGTCAGCGACAGTCTGTATCTGCGCTGTCACATCCCATCGCTCAGACAATGTATCACTCCATTCAGAGCACATCCAGGCTTTGATGTGCCTGAATACTCCCAGTTACACTGTCTCTTTTAAGCCGTTAAGTGGGTGGATGTTGCTGACTCTCAATCTGGCTATATCTACATGGTTCCCTTCTCTGTGATCAAGCTCGCAAACTTCAAATAAGAGCCGCAGGGCCCGTAAGTGTGTTTGGCAAGGGAAGGGCATTGGTTTATGAAGCATAATTACCGTTAATAACCTGAGGGCTTGCAAGCTTTCTTTTCAACACTGCTTATGTAAATATTATCATAAGGCCCTCAGTAATTTAAACTGTTCCACTTGCTAGCATAGCCTGGTGCAGATGTGTGAAGAGCCAGGAAGGAATGCCTCAAGGAGAACTGATTATTGTACCAGAGAAAGACGCACTCACTGTGGACTGACAGAAAGATACTCTATTGTTGTAGTTAAAAAGAATAGTGTGCTAATGCCTTTACAAACCGGAAAGCCTACATTTTAAAGCCAAAATATAATGACTTCATGGTTTGATTATCTCCTAAAGCAAACATGCAGTACTGTCTACTTCAGTCTTTCTATCCACTGTTAACCGAGTGATGAATTTGTGCCTTCCTATGTTTGCAAAAGCATCTGCACAATATTCTAAGAGCACAAACAAGATCTAAATTATGGCCTTCCAAATTTCTCCAGCCATTGTGCAGTGATTTGAATTCTTCTTTCCCCCCCTGAGTTATGCAAATCATTTCGGTGCACGAGGTGCGTATTCTAGTTTGTAGCTAGTAGTTAGAGCCAAGTAAGCCTGCAGCTAATAGAAATGAATAATGCTGTTGAGATGGAACATTTATCGGGGGTCATTATGTGTTTTTGTGCTTCTTGTACACAGAAAAAAAAAACAGACTGGCTGTGCTGTCTGGCCAAACGCCAGAGTAAGATCAATAGCCTTCCTGTTCCTCTTATACTTACTCAAGCATCTGGATGTATGAAGATTGGATTAATGAGCACTACATGCAACACTCGTCCCCCGTCCCACCATTGATTTGAGCTCATCAAAAGCTCATTGTGAGAGAGTGTGGTTAGCCTGAAATGATCTCAGCTGGCTTCAGTCAATTAGGCCGTGAATAAGCCTTCCTGCAGCTGACGCCTCTTCTTGTTAAGATGACAGTGATGACAGGGGACACTGAATAAGGGATATTGATGAAAAACATGTTGATTAATATGTCAGCAGCAGGCTGGTAAATGATAAATGCCTCAGTGTTGTCGATGGTGCTCTGGGGTAACAGTCTATTGTGAGAAATTATTTCAAGCAAGACAATTAGATTTAATACCTGCACAGCTGAAACTGCAACACGTGAAAACAACATCCAATTAGTGCCGTAAGGATATCATAGAAAAAAATCTATTGGTTGAGAGAAGGACTAGTTAGACAACAATTTATTTTTCAATATAGAAACAAATCTCTTGAGAATAATATATATCAAAATTGACCAGTTTTTACAGTTTGATGTAATTTAATAGCAGCTGATATTTTGCGAGCTCAGTGTCTCTGAAAAAAAAGGAAGTGTTAGAGCACTACACACCTTAAGACAAAGACAAAAGAGAGGAAAAAAATCATCTTTACTACATCTTCACTCTAGGGATGTGCCAAGGCAACCAATTTCCTTGTTGGTTAAACTGAAATATGAATTCAGACTAACCGACTAGTCTCAAGGTCAGAGAAAACTCTAGAAACAGTCAAAATTAAAAACAATTTATGTGTTGTCTGAATCGTGTGAGGTTAAATTATGTTATTTGGTGGTCCTCCCTGCAGGTTAACATCCACATGCCTGTGCTGAATGTGGTTACTTACACTGCCTTGGTCAATATACTTTACCAGTTTAACACCTTCACTGGAAATATCAATGGAAGCCTGAGTGACGTAAGCCATCTGTTTCGGCAGGGGGTTCTGGAGGCTCATCAGCAGCCGCCGCCATTCTGGAAATCCTCTCAGCCTAACTTTCAGTCAACCTAACGACAGGCTGAGAGCTGGAGCTGAGGCAAGCTTTAAGCCTCTTGACAAACCGTTACATCGCGCCCATCTGTCAATCATGTCAGCTACGCGCCTAACTATGGATAACACATATCGTTCATAAAATCAAAACGGAGCCGTAACTAATTGATCCTATTTCATATTTTGAACCAGGCTGTTAACATGTTAATTTCTGCTGTATAAACAGCCTTTTTTGGCTGTAGTGTGTCTGTGACTTCCGGCGTTCCTGGTGTCAGCCTCAAGCGGGATTTTGCCCTTCCGCATTGGCTTCATTTTTCAAGAACGGAGGTTGCTGCTTGGTTTAACCTGACGCAGCGGGCTTACATAGCCCCCTTAACCGAAGCTACAGCCTGTCTTCGGCTACAGCCCCAGCTAGTGGTGAATGGCTGTAATGCAGTTTGAACATAACATTTGACCGGCATTGAGGGCAAACGTGTAAAAATAATATATTTTTTCACCGACTAGTAATTGTGGCGTCGACTAGTGAGGGTGATGTTTATCCGTTGAATCGACTTAACGTGACAGCCCTACTTTTGACTAATTATCTCACTAAATCAGGTTTGACTATTGTATTTCTTCCCCATCGTATCTTTATGTTTGGTTTAATATGGAAAGATTCATGAATAATATTCACAAATTAGTATGAAGTGCCCTTGAATTGAAGCTTTATAGTTTGCAATACTACTACTTAGTATGGGTACAGTCCCTCTTTCCCCAGACCCCTTACAGAAAATGCTACTTTTTTTCATAAACCAGTTAAAGAAAAGATCCAAGGATTTACTATGAATAAATTGTTTGGACAAATCAAAAGTTGATCTGTAAAAATACAAGGGATGCTGAATTGAAATCCTTCCAATCCTCCCCAAAGTATATTAAGAATCCTTCTAACTAAACCAAATTTGCACTACGTTACAAACTGGCTTCTTTCAGGCAAAGCCACTTAGTACAAAGACAAAGATTACCAAAACAATATTCAGTGTTGCATCAAAACGGTGGGAAGAAATGTTGTGTAAGACACCAATTTTTAGACAATATTCATACATTTTCAAAAATGTTTTACACACCTCTAGTTAAGAACAAATAAGCCACACTGGTTCTTACACTGGAAGCTTTCCAGAAATAAGAAATGAACTGCCACAACTTGTAACTCCAGTTTCTACTGTTACAACAGCAATGTTAATTCAAGCGTATGATGAGTGATAAGTGATGTTTGGCAAGTACAACAGCGAGATGATTTATGACCTAATTGTTCCTAAAACACATTTTCCACCTCTACCTCAAACCCCTAAAGGACTTGGAACCACATCCAGAATACATGTGGGGTGGAATTAATTTTAAAGGATACATTTTGAGGTCTGAATGAGACAGTGTTACCTCTGCTTGGTGTCTAATTACTGGATTTCTTTGAGTGGAGAGAAACAGCTGAATAAGGGAAGCATCACACAAAAAAAAACACAAAGCAATTCAGATAGAGCCCAGGGAAAGCATCCCCCCCTCCCTCCTTCTGCAGCAGGGATATAGCCACATTTGTCTCCAAACAAAACAATAAAACCAGCCAGCCAGTAGTTGTTAATTTCCTCTTTGCTTCAATTGACTCAATAAGCTTTTTTTCCTTCCCCCCTTGGAGACAGCAGCCGCTACTCTACAGGTAAAAGCAGGGAGAAAAAGAGAGAGGAGGAAATGGAGAAAGGAAGAAAAGAAAGAGATAGAGTGCCAGCGGCAGAAAAGCAATCGAGGACTTGACTTCCACAAAACCCTGGAAGAAGTTAATCTAGACTGCCGTGGGAGTTTTTCATTAGCTTGGCAATCTGTTCCTGCGGTGAAGATGTAAGCTAAGTTATTTTTTATAACTGTGAGCTGTGCGAGTCTGAGTCACACAGAGAATAAATATGGGAACATTTCACCGGACCGACAGCTCCCGAAACTTTAACAGCAGCACGCTTTTGTAGAAAAATACTGCAGCATCCCGGGGAAACAGATTGGTGGATACAACAAGAGTTTGTTGTCAATAAGTTTGACCTGTACATATTTCATCTGTTGTATCTAATATGTAAGTCAAACATCAAACAGCCATATTCAATAGTTTGGGACATGACAAATCTTGTGAGAGTCACCCTGGTGTAATGCTCCTCCCTTTTTTGGCTTCAATGTTATTCAGGAATTTATGCTAATTCTGCAGCTCAGTTCATTGCGGCAACACAAGCATTTACTAAACCCCTCATGTAAAACACAAGCTAGCGTGTCGCTAAATAACACAGTCCCTGCCAAATGAGGACAGAAGAGGCACAAACTGGAGCTTCTTCTGCACCAGTATTTTTGGTCGAACTCCACATAACAGTAGCATTATGACCCTCTTACATTCTATACGTCTTTTAAGCCCGACTTATAATACACTCCTTGTTTTCTATGGAGAGAAGTGTGAACTCTCATGATAGCAGAGCCAGCAGAGGCCCAGTGCAGAATTATAATCAGCTCTTTCCCACAGAAAAGTCGTCCCGCACCGTAGCGTACTCCTGATCCTTGGCAACTTTTAATTAGTGTTTGTCCTTCAAGCCTGTGCTCCTCACAGCTATTAGGGCCCTTAAGCCCTTTACAAATTAATTATAAAAGACTCAGCAATCATAGTAATTCAATTTGGCCCCAGGCACCAGGCCTGGTCTTTGACCTAACTCCAGTGTGCCTCTCTATGGGGACAAGGGGTGTCACAGGGTGAGCCAAGGGCCTCAAAGTGGTTTAAAACCAAGAATAATCTGTCCCTACCATATATGTACTATTATTATCTGCCACATTAGCCATTAGCCCGCTGTGCACATCTATTTTTGGTATGTGACTTTAACTGTCTTCATAGGAAAGTCAGAAAATACTCAGTATTGTAATAATGTATCGTTTGTTTTGATCTGTTAATTAGATTTGTTCACATAGAAAAAACTTGAAATGGATATCTTCCTAATTGTTCTATATGCCTGAAGACATGCCAGCAGCTCTTTTACAGTGTACTGAGGACAATGGTGCCTTGATCTAAATGCTAACATCAGAACACCTTGATGCTCGATATGACAGTGCCAGTAAGGGCTGATGTTTGGCAGGTATTATGGGATATGTCACCCTCAATAGTTGGCACCTGGCTGTTTAAACTATAATTTAATATTTTTATTAATTCAGGCCTACAGTACCATTAAAATGTTGTGTCTAAGCTGTAACGCAGCATCCTGTCACTAGCTGGGGCTGTAGCTTGGGTTAATAGGGCCTGCTCTCTCCCCGCTCTACTGCCTGAAGAAAACCAGCAGTGGACTGATGGCATCTCATTAGGAGGGTTAAAATAACGGAAGAACACCAGAGCAAAGCCTAAGCACATTCAGCACAGGCATGTAGACTTCAAGGAGGACAGAAGGCTGGCGGTACAAAGGTGCTATGGTCACACTGCTATGGTCAACCAATTTGACATTGCTTAGTCACAGAGTAGCTCACATCGCAAAGTGCCACATTCTAGCCGCATTTGAAAAAGCTGTCAATGTTGTTACAGCAGAATACAACAATGTATTTCAAATAACAATTAAATTAAGTTTAGACAAGTCGACTTGTCAAAATTGAAATTCCAGACAGAGAAAAATTTTTAGAAAACTTGTATCTTGTGTGACCACCATTAGCCTCGAGCACTGCAAGACATCTCCTTTGCATAGAGTTGATTAGGGTTGTTGGTTTTGGCCTGTGGAATATGGTCCACTCCCCTTCAATGGCTGTGCGAAGTTGCTGGATATGGGCAGGAACTGGAACTATGCCGATCATGAACATCTCAAACATGCTCAATGGGTGACATGACCAGTGAGTATGCAGGCCATGCAAGAACTGGGATTTCTCAGTTTCCAGGAGTTGTGTACAAATCCTTGAAACATGGGGCCACACAGTATCATGCTGCAACATGAGGTGATGGGGGTGGATGAATGGCACAGCAATGGGCCTCATGATGTTGTCAAAGTACCTCTGTGCGTTTAAAATGCGGTCAGTAAAATGGACCTGTGTACGTTGTCCATAGCATGCCTTCCCATACCATAACCCCAACGCCACCATGGATGACTCCATTCACATCAGCGCACCACTGACCCACATGACCCACCCATACACGCTGTCTGCCATCTGCCAGTTACAGTGACAACCAGGACTCATCCATGAAGAGAACCCTTCTCCAAAGAGCTAGAGGCTGAAGGTGAGCAATTGCCCACTCAAGTCAGTTAGACGACGAACTGCTGTCAGGTCAAGACCCCGGTGAGGATGAGCATACAGATGAGCTTCCCTAAGACGGTTTCTGGCTTTATGCAGAAATTGTCTGGATATGCAAACCAATTGTTTCATCAGCTGTCCAATTTTAAAACTTGGGGCATCTGTGGGATAATGGAATTGTGCTGTGTGATAAAACTGCACATTTTAGAGTGGCTTTCTATGGTGACCAGTCTAAGGCACATCTGTGCAATAATTATGTTGTCTAATCAGCATCTTGATATGCCACACATGCCAGGTGGATAGATTATCTCAGCCAAGAAGTGCTCACTATCATAGACTTAAACAAATTGTTGAAAAAAATTGAGAGAAATAGGCCTTTTAAGTACATAGAAAAAGCGTTGTTCATTGCATATTATATTATGATATATTATAACATTGCATTTCTATGTAAAACTGGTCTGAAGCAGTGATGTTCTCCTGTGTCTGTGGATGGAAATGTTTGAGAGCAGTAAGAATTTCAAAGCAGAGCTTGAAGATATAGTTTGTGATGTCAAGAGACAAGCTCGATACATGACTAAAAATACTACAAGCACAAATCAAGCAGCAGCCAACCAATTACTGCGATCTAGCTGATCTTGAGCAGCAGCTGGCAGGCTGGCATATATATGCACACAGACTCTCTCTCACTCACACACACACACACACACACACACACACACACACACACACACACACACACACACACACACACACACTGCACGCCGCCTCAGGGAAGAATCATCTCTTTCTGTGTCTGTCCTACAGCTAAAGTTCATTCATAAATACAGAGCTCACTTCTTATGAGATTTTGGAAAGATTGCCAAAAGCTACCATCATAACTGAGATTTTGAGGAAATATTTTATGATCGAAAAAAAAAAGCAACAGTGAGTGTAGAAAGGCTATAAAATAGAAGATTAATTCTCTAAAGTAACAAAACATCCATAAAATATAAAGAGGAGCTTCTATAGGTAATACAGGTGGACACATTGTTTGATATGAAGTCTAGAAGCCTCATTTTGGATCTCACATCACTGAGCTCTGCCCCTCAGGAGCTGAACTGCACACACAGCAACACAGTGGCTACCACCACTGGAAGGTAAGTGTTAAAGTAGGCCAATTAGACTGTGGGGATTGGCTGGTCTGAGAGCAAGCTGTGAAAAAAAGGAGGCCAGGACGAGAGATGATGAGCAGCTATTCTCCGCCTGCTGGCAAAGCCCGACTGGCACATCTGTAACGTCACATCCACGGACCTGGAAGTTTCACCACAGAGTCCTGTTCTAGATCTGTCATTTAATAATGTGCAGAGCCCGAGAGGTCCCCCTAAACGAGAATGATTGTTTCTCCTTTCCTGGTAACACAGACTGACTGCAAATATATGTGGAGGGAGTGGCTGACTGATCAATAGTATCGATTTTTACTTCAGTGTTTCATTGGTGCTGACACTTGCAGCTTTCAAAACTCAATTATGTTGAGTATCATTTCATATTTTTTATCCCCTTCTCTGTGATGAGAGACAGAGCAGAAACTGATCTCTGTGGGGGGAAAATAACAATGTCTTGTTCCTAAGCCAACAGAGATACAGACACAGTGGTACCTGTTACATCACACATCACATATCAACTTCATCTTTCAGTAATTGGCTTCAGTTGAATTCCCCAAAGCCAGATCAAATATATTGAAAGCAATCATTTGTACATCAGTATATTATATATGAGTGCTTTTAAATCAGGCTTATATTCGGAAATCCTTTCTATTGAGCATTGGGATTTTGTTGAGAGGTTGTAAGAATTTGGAGGAAAGGGAGTCTGGCCAAACATCATAAAGGCACATTGAGGCAAGCAGTGCAAGTGTCAGAAAGTCTTATCATAGATAAGCAACAGTTGCTCGGAAATGCAGGCTGTTCAAGTTTTTGATTTGAGTTTTATTTCATATATGTTTTGTGTGAAGCTGTTTAAAGAGCAATAATCAGGGTTTTAAAGGAGTATGCAAATGAGTTCGCAAATGTGTAAGGAATGATTAAGTGGTGGGCTTCTGTTGAAACATGGTGGGATAAATGGCTGGGTTTTGGAAGTTAACACTTAAGCAACCTCAGTTAGCATTAGCCAATCAGTGTTCCAGATAAAGCTAAGTTAACAGTGAAAACACAAAAAATAAGTCAAACGATGGAGCATTAGAATGAAATATCAGTCACCTGTAGGAGAGAGACTTCTGTTGCTCTACCCATGACAAATTCAAGCCCTAAACCTTTCTTTTCCTGCATTATGATCTATTTTTATTCACCAATTTGTGTCTTTTCTGCACATAATGCTGATGATCTTATATTTTTGTGTCTTTTAAAAAAAAATCTCTTTCAGTGTTCATCAGACACAAGTGGATACAATGAACAATGTATTTGTTTGAATACATTTATAATGTGAACTGGAGAGTTGGAGTGTTTCTGCACTTTTCCAGGCCTGCAGAATTTCTAAAGCTGTAACTACATATATGTGGTTCATATATAGCTGATATATAATTGAGTATGACAATATTCTGTTTAGTTTATGCACTTTTAAGAATGGCAAAAAATATGTAAATTCACTCATAATCCAGAATGTGATCAGTTTCTGTGACACATGGTCATGCAGAGACAGGGTTCTTGTTTTTGTTTTAAGAGGGATCGGACACATTTACAACAGTAAATATGAATGGACACCCTGATCTGTTACTGCAGTTCCTCACCCAAACTTTTAGTCAACCTAACAACAGGTTGAGAGCTGGAGCTGAGTCGGGGTTTCGAGCCTCCTGACAAACGGTTACATTGTGCCCACCCGTCAGTCAGGTCAGCTACGTGCCTTATTGTGAAAAATGATTTTCATTCATAAAACCAAAACGGATGAGTTATCAAAAAGTACATATGCTGCTTATATACCTGGACGACCTGCCTAGATAAGAAACACTAGCGCACTACATGTTCACCTGGATGATGACATGTTGACTAGTACATGCAGCTTTAACTGAAGTGTTTTAGCACAATAATGTGCATGTTGCCTTCATGTGCACCGTTAAGTCGCAATTCATTCGATTTCATCTTATTCAGATTATCAAAAACTAAGCTAGAGACAGTCATGTCTTCTAACTCATGGTAGCAATGTAAGCATCAGCTGCTACAGCTTTAAGATGTTTATGAGACACATGGAAGAATTGATGGTTGTTGGATATCATATACAGAAGCAACTTCTAGAAACACCAGAGCACCAAAGAGTTGAAGGGGATGAGATTAAGTCTGGACAGGGCATGACAGTCCATGCTGCAAGAGGCCATTAATGACATTAGTGTGACTACTATATCCTCGACCTGCCAATCAAGAATGACGGAGCTTATATTACTTTTAGAGATTATTTTCCCCCTGCAGCCTCTGTAGCACAGGAGCTCTGCTGAAGGAGAAGTCCCACCATGTTTCTGCTCCACAGAAATAATATTTCATCCTCTCTCAAACAATCTCCATTGTGAACCAAACAAAAAAAAAATGAGTGAGGAGTGCCAGAGTTTGAAATTACAGCCGAACAATCTGCCAAATGTGGGGAGAAAAAAAAAATTGGCTGAGGCAATTGAGCTGTCAGTGGCCGCTACAGACTTAATGAGGAATAGCAACTAGCTTGTGTTCTACAAAAAAAGAAAACAGCAGGATGTGTCAGGATGGATTTATGTTCAAACATCTTAAACAGAATGTTTTATTGTTTGGTCAAGCAACATTTGATTCTCTGGGAAAAATAAAACTGCTGACTGGAAAAATGCACCGCTTATTCTGTGTGGTCACCTTCATTACTTATAGAGAGGATGACTGATGGAATGCATGGATACATTTAGTATCCAAATGTCATGGTCAGTGGAGAAGATGAGATTTATTGCTGTGATGATTTGTTCTGTATTCTTTAACCACATTTTCATCATATATTTAATTAAACACTTTAATAATAGAGCTCAGAAATACAAAAACATAAAAGTCCAAAATCTGTTAATTACGTAGCCCAGTGAGACAAAAAGGGGGGGGACAGAATTTTATAACTTCACTTCCTTGCTAGTTTAGTGGATTTGTATCATGAATGGAAAAGGTCAAATGGGGACAATGTGCGTTTCTTTCCATGATCAGATGTTTGTGTAAATCTGTGTGTGTTAAATAATAGATTAAAGTGTTTTCAACGCTGGTTTCAGCCCCCGGGATGTCAACCATAAACAATTTGTAGAGTAAATTACATTCATGAAAGACACAGAATAAAGTAGATCTACTCTTCAAAATCCATAATTACCATGCAATAGATACACTGCTGTCATCTGAAAGATTTTGTATAAAGACCTAAGAGCCAAAGGCAAAAACAATAGAAGTCCTTTTCTTCAATCATGCAGAAGCAGCCCAGTTTGTCTGTGTTGTGTGTGTGTTTGTGTGTGTGTGTGTGTGTGTGTGTGTGTGTGTGTGTGTGTGTGTCAGTTTCAGCCCTGTGAGAAGAGGCCGTTGTTTGATTGCAAAGCACAGATATGTGTATATAGCAGGGCCCGGAGGTCAGCGCGGTAAACAATACTCCCCGTGATAAATCCTCTTGTCTCTGCTCCGTGTGTGCCTCGCTCTCTTGATTTATTCCTTCAGAGAGCACGAGGGGAAGGCGAAGAGAACACAGAGATAAATAATTCACAGGGACATTAACATCAAAGAGGGCCGCGGGGAAACAAAAACACGGCCATTTGGGTCGATGTGCCGTTTTGGATTAAAGCAGACATAGTGTGTGCGCCCCTTCGTGTGGCCTTGCCGAGAGAGCATTGTTGCGAGGCAGGTGGACGTTTCAGCATGCGCACACAAACACACACACACAGCTACACACAAAGTGGATCACCTGCTCCATTTCACCGCTACAGACGAGTCTACAGATCAGAGAGGAGACGTGGACTAATTGATGCTGATGTTTTGTATTACTTCAGATGCAACCGCTAATCCCCTGAGGAAGAGAGCACACTCAAACCCGCTACTGTTGTGTCGATGATAAATAAGGAAAATTAGCCCCCAGTTGATTGTCTTGGTGGTGTACATGCCCACAGGGACACGTCTCACTGGTGAATAGCTCTGTGTGGAGGCAAAGTCTCATCAAGTGCTGTCATAACATCCCCATCCTGAGCAGCAGAAGGGTCCTTGCTAATTGCCCGAGGTTGTGATGCCTCTCTTTCTTTATAGTTTCCCTCCCTGAGTGTCTGTTTGAGCATTCATTTAGTGCAAGATCAGCCTCTGGCCCGTATGGAAATGAGGGCTAATTATGGAAAAATAAAGCCTACAAGGCTTATTTAATTGGAGTGAACAATAAAGGTTAACTGAGCAAAAATGATGTAGTGTTTACTTTGCAGGCATCGCATATACGAGACAGGGTTTGTGTTGGGGAAGAGACGGGAAGAATGAGAGACTGAGAATGTACACATCAGTTGTTCCTCAATCACCACTGATTAGTCAGCCATACACAATTTAATCCATAACAAATATATTCAACAGATTCTCACAGTGGGGGCAAGAAAACCACTCAGGCAGCTGTATGGAGGCCGGTGTATCTTTCCCTTACGCACATGCAGCTACAGTCAATATAAAGAGCAATGCTGACTCAATATTTACAGGCATTCAAACATGACTTGAAAAATGCTGGCTCAGTGTTTATTAATAATTTGTAAGTATGCCCAAGCCTGCTTTCCTGTGCCCTGATTTCTCAAACTGGGCACACATAGTATGTGCTATAAAAAATATGTTATCAACGAGCCACTCGGATAATAGCTGCTGACCCGTGGAGACCAAAAGGACTGAAGGTAATGAGTCTGGGAGCAGACTCTACATATTTGTTTATTTAGCAGATGAAAAAGAAAGAAAAGGGGCCACACATACACGGAACATAGTGCTTCGTTTGGCCGCTTGTATTGTGAGCGGTGTTTGGTCCAGATATGACTCAGGAGGCAGCAGCTGGTCACAGTTTAAAGCTCTGCCACAAACCCACTTCTCTGGGTGACCTTGAATAATCTCCTGGGACATTTACTTATTTATTCACATAGAGGCTGGCGTGCTCAGGCTGGATAGCTGGCACGTGTACCTTCTCCTCACACTTTCTGATGTCCTGATGTCCTATACGTGTATTTATGTGTTTATATGGTGTACTTAAACATATTAAATCCAAGGTCCAAGTACTGATGGGACATGATCCAGGACATTGGGTAAAGTCAATTCTGTGGTTTGAGGGTCATTAGAAGAAAAACACAGCACAGTGGTGTATAATATATGATTGAAGGGTGAATAACAGAGTAAAGATATAATTAATCATAGATTTTTCATCGTAATGATCCTTTAGGGAACAACTGAAATACAGCTGACTTTGCAAAAAAGTTACCTAGCCAAAGTAACAACGAACAATGTTACATTTCATCATTTCATTTAGCAGACGCTTTGGTCCCAAGCATAGAGTGTACATTCAAATATCTGTGGTAGAAGCCTGAGTGACATCACCCATCTGTTCCTGCAGGGGGGGTTAGTTTTTGCTTTAAAAACTGCCTTTTGTGAATGGGGTGTGTATGGGACTTCTGGTGGTTCAGCAACCAGCCTCAAGCTAAACTTCTGTATTGGCTTCATTTTTTCAACACCGGAGGTTGTCGCTTGGTCCAAAGCATCTTACACCTGAGAGTAAGTACAAAACAACCAAGAATCGAGACAGGAGGACACAACGTCACTTAGTGCCATTACAGCACAGCTTTGAGTCAGATCGGACACAGATGCTGACAGTCAGTAAACAGAGGCATTGTACAGGGTGCATATTGAGATTATCATTTTCCTTTCCTTTTTTTTTTCAACAGCTGCCACATCGATAAAATCTTTAAAACTATAATCAACATAAAAGACATCTTCAATATCATTATTATCAATATCATCTTCATCAACATCATCAGTAACATCAATATCAATGAGTATGTAGGTGTTCATGAAAGTGCTGGGTCTTTAGCTTTCTCTTAAAGGTGGAAAGGGACTCTTCATTGACACCTGTACTGTGTCAACCACAGGGACCAAAGTAGTTTATCTGGCTCTGTGGTACTTTTGTCTATGGGCCATGATGCTGATGGATGAGTTATGAAGTATTAATTAAGTATTAATTAATAATAACTATTAACAAGTCAAAATTAAGATTCTTGCAAATACTGCCCAAATAATAGTTACATTTGTTATAACCATTCATATTCCTAATGGTTGTGAAGACCAACTGACCTCTCATTTAACACCACCATCAATTTCTGCCTAAAGCAATGATTTCTTTCTTATCCACTCATGCTAATCATTATCAGCATGATACTCAGTCCCCCGGATGTTTACTCTATCACAGCCCCAACTGTCTCTTTTAATACAAGTGAAATGAGAATCTAATGTTCAGGTTACAAAAAATGTGACCAAACACGACAGCAGCCCTGAGGGTAAACACTCTTTTTCATAGTTAAAGTGCTTTCCTCTGCTATGAATGCTAGGAGAAATGATATCTATTTACAATTAAATTTGCTGTGAGTGTGTATGTGTGTTCCCACATTGATAATCTTATTTTAACACTTTATTCACAAGGTAAGTAATATTTAATGTACCAATGTAAAAATACTACTTTTATATATTTTTTTATTTTTTCCATTGAACAAATTCTACTCTTCTTAAGAACTGAAAATCTTGAGTCATTCTTTTTCAGGCAGAAATAAACACTTAAGATCCGTTCAGATGGTCATCGGATAATGGAACCCAATGGTGAAACTTGAGGACATTGGCAACAGATGTCATGGCCTTCTACATGAGAAATGATCAAAATTGTGAAATCAAACCACCTGAAGAGCTTGCCATAGAGAAAAACTGAGAGTATTGATCAGTTATTAAACCAAACGATATCCATTGTGATGACAGTAAATGACTGCTTGCTTGGCCCAAAAATGTTTCATCAATGTTAAACATGTAAACTGAGCTTGAGCAGAACCGGAGAGCACTTTGAATACTGTATTTGACAACATGTTTAAGTAAGTCTTCGCCTGACTCTTGTTTGGCTGCTGCCTGTTCTGTCTGTCTCTCAGTTTGACTGTATGTGGAGAAGTGCAGGCAGGTGTGATTGACTCCTAGTGTTGCAGAATGCCAGCTTGTCTGTCAAGTGCATACAGTCAATGTCACTACATCAGTCCGCTTGACTGGCAGCTCTGTAACCCTAGGGAAGGAAGCAAGGTGTCACAGTGTTCAGCTCACACCATCATGAAGGCCACTCTGTCTTTCCTGAAGACAGAAAAGGTCATGGTGTTGTAAGCTCATGTACCAACACAAACCAGCAAGTTAACAGATTTAATATTAGCAACTATTAACACATATTTACACATGTCAACACATGGTGACAAATAAAACAGAGTATTTCCTATTGTTGGCGTAATGTTCAGGTGGAAATGTGCAGCTATGTGGGAGCCTTTTATCCAATAATTTAAACCATTAATGAAACAGAATTCTGGAGAACTGTATTTTTCATTGGCTTTTTCATCTAATTTTAAACATCTCATACTTCTTATAGTTTTGTTAGCCTCTATGCTATGGATTCATTTCCTTCAGAAAGTTTAGGAAGAGGAATTTTCAGCTGTTTTTTAGAGCATTCTCTTCTTTACATACTTATTTATCAATACTCATAAAAGTATTTTATATCTGTAAATTGTCTCCACTTAATCCATCACAGGTGTTCCAGTCATCTCTCCTCCCTTCAGAAGCACCCACGAAGCAGACTAATTATATGCCTACACCAGCTCAGCCGGTGCCTTTTGATGTAAAGAGGCAACATGATTAACTTCTGACTCTGATGTCTGAGCTCCTAAACTCTGAGGCAGGAACAAGCATCCCTATGAAGGTTACTCTTATCGGAAGAATGTATCCAAGTTTGTTTCTTTTGATCACTTTATAGAGCTCATGACCATTAGTGAAAGTTGGATGGTGTTTCCACTGGTTGAAGGAGAGCTTTGATTTCTGACTCCTTCTCTTTATTCCGTATTGTTTAGTACCATCTGAGGTACAAACTGCACTTTTTTCATTCAATAAATCTGATTGGTTGAAAAAATATCAGAAATTTGGGTCACAATTTTCATGAAAGAGTTGGTGGTGGGTCCTTAGGCTAAACTAGTTGAGAAACACTGGTATAGAACAACATCATCTGCTCGTGTCTGTCAGACGGTTCTTCAGTTTCTGACATTTCAGGCAATGACGACAACGACTCCTCTGCAAACAGTTTATCTGTCTCACCTTTTACAGTTTTTTCCCTTCTGACTCTGAGATATAAAACCAATGTGGTAATCTTTAAAGAAAATGAACTGTACAACAATCTTAAACTGATCTTACACATATCAGCACTGCTGTGATTATCTACGTTACAGCACTGCTGATATTCAGTACATCACCCCCTCTCTTGGTATAGTGCATGAGCATTGCTAAAATATCTGCTGTTTAACTTAAAAGGATACATTAAGATGGACTGGAAAATGTTTTTAAAAAACACAGAGCTCTCATGTGCATGTCGGCCGCAGAGCCTTCAGTCATCAGTATGATGTTCATGTTACATTAAAAAAACAGACTTTTACAAACTCATAGAAAAAATGAACTAGTGTTGCACGGTATACCAATACCAAAAAATGAGCTTGGTATCCAGCTGTTCAAAGATACAATACTATCTTTTATTAACACAGATGAATGACAGCGTTTCAATAAAATCTGTTTCTCACAGGCTGCATTGAGGCCGTGTATGTGCGTGCTGTTCAGTGCTCTGCTTTCACTCTCTGCAGACGATGGGCGTGTGTGTTTGTGTGCTGTTCCGAGCTCTGCTGTCACTCCCACAAGGCATTGTGGGGCGTGCCAAACGTTTTCTTGCTTTCATGGTGAGAAGTAGAACGAGAGTCAATCGAGAGCATCTCAATTTTATAAAGACACAAGAGGAGAAGAATGGTGAACACTTTGGATCTCATATTTGAGCATGCTCTAATTTCTCAGTAAATATCGTGATTATATGGATTAGTAGAATCTTCCTCTCCATTTTAGGATTACTTGTGTTTGCTATTGTAATGTGGTTTGAAAACAAGCCTAGAATACTGATGGTATCATGGGTGACAGATTTACAAGAGTAATCTCCTCTAAGGGTTTAACAGCAATTTGTAGAATGACTTATCTCTTTATCCCATTTCATGAAAGTCTACTGGAGGAATAACAGAGTTCCAACACGATGAATGCTGATGATCAATGACTGCTAAATAAAACCTTTATAGATTGTTCCATCAAAAGCACTAAAAATCACATAATAATCTTTTGTATTGTATTAAGAACTGTTGTTACTCAGTTTTCAAATTATACTGGGATGTCTGTTGGTGGTTATTTTTATGAAAGTGGATCCACACTATTTCCAGAATCAGTGGTGCAGTGCAGGAGCAAACAGAGTGGTGGTGTTGTGGTTTTGTGCTATTTAGAGATCAGAGGTGCAGCTGAAGAACCAGAAGGAATACATCATTTCCCCTGGGAGGCTTGGCTGCGATGATGACCTATCAAATCACTTCTGCATCATTTTTAAGAGGGAGATTACTCTTTTGGAAACACTATGGTCTGGTCTAAAGAGAAGAGATGCTAAATGTAGAGATAGATTCAATAATACCCGAGTAGGAGCCAAACACATTTTTGCAGCAAATCCATAATCCAAAAGAACCAGTTTCAAACACCTCAAGAGGATATGAACTTCATGAACTTTCACAAGCTTTATATATTTTGCTAACTGTAATAGCAGAAGACTTAAGAAGATAGGCCAGCACACTTGCTCAAATGCCACAAAAGGTTTTAATTGATCACAACGTTTCCACCAGAGGTCTTCTTCAGGTGATAATTTGTTACAAAATGATGACGTTATGTAGGATGGTTATGATGCTGATTAGAACTCTCAAGAACAGCTGTCGATGTTGTGCTTTGCCTCTGTGCACTTCCTGTCAGCACCTGTGTGTTCAATCAGACTTTAAGCTGTTTGTTTGCACTTACTGATGTTGGTTCCTCCTTTTTAAATCCTGGCTTGTATTGTGTTTACTCTCTGATGTACTTCACTTTAGATAAAAGCGTCTGCTAAATTAATTGTAGAATTTCAGATTTGTCTTTTGGTCCCAAGAGTCTTAGTTAGCATGATACTGAGTATGAAACGTTGGTTCTGCAACACAATAACAATAGCGCTTTTCAAAACTCAAAGACACAGTACATTTGTTAAAAAGAAAAAACAGAAAGAACAGCACAGTAAGGACAGACTAACAGACATTGCAACATTACACACAAATCGAAAAGACAACAACAATAAAGGTACAGCTACAGAAAACAGAGCATACATCACAATCATACATTAAAAGCTTGTACTTGGCAGTACACACAAAGTACAGATGATCAGAATTTGTCTTCAAGACAAAACTTTTGTCCTGATATAAGCATTAGGTTAAACTTAAGAATCTCAAAATTGATTTCATTTCATTCTTAGGGGAAATCTTTGAAACTACAAGTAAAGTAAACTTTGTTAAAATAGATCTTTAGTACGCTTTCCTTCATCATCTGAACTTTTGTTCATTCTGCAACCAGCTGTGCTGTTGTTGGCCAGGTTGAAATAACTTTATATGTTACTACTTTGGATGGGGCAGTGTATTGCAGACATAACCTTCCTGTGATATGGTGAAAATAAGTCCTCAAAGCGATCCAGATGGAAATACCAGAAACTTTTAAAATGTTTTCAATAAATAGGAAACATGGATAATGAATGCAGCTGTCTCTTTTGATTTCACAATCATAAACTTCAGTTAAGGAATAAGCCAAAACTCTCTCACACACACCGTCTCTTCTTCTCTCTTTTCTACCACAGTCTCTAATAGCCATCTGGCTATATCCAGTTTTTGGGGGGGGGGGCTGAGTACTTGGCCGGGTATGTTTTCTCAAAATAATTTGAAATTTAATTGAATAAATACATGAGAGTAGATCCAACAAATGAAATCATTTGTGTCATCATTGGTAAACATACTTTGGAGGTTTTCATCACTGCTAGTATGGCAGAATGGTTTTGAATATCAATGTGATCTAGAGTTCAATGATCTGATATCTTGTTTCCTCTATTGTTTCTCTCTTTTTTTGGTGACTCTCTTACACAAACAGAGTAGCACACTATGATTGTCCTATCACAAAACTCACAATGTGTGTCATAAACATAATGGCAGAAAATGGGCACTCATAGGTAGTTTAGCCTCTCTCCACTCTGAGGTCCTCTCTTTCCTTCCGATTGTTTATGCCTCTCAAAATTCTCATTCTGGGCTCTTACATCACACAGAGGACTCGAGATGCTTTTCTAAATAGAGAAGGCGTCCTAAAATGCCCTGCTGCTGTTACCATGACAACATGGGAAGAACGAAGCCCGACCGGGTCCAAAATGCCTCCCTTGTTTTTTTTAACCTGCCCAGCAAACCTCATCATCAGCTCGATAAAAGCTGCACCTGCAACAAGCAGCTGCTTCTATTTTTGGTGTGCTGGAGAATGTGCTGTATGAATCCATTGGTCATTGGACAACTGGATTACAAATTATGTGCTGTCTTGTAATGGGTTGAGTATGTGACTTCTGGTGCTTCTGCCTGAAGAGGACACTCGACAAACTGCAGGACTTTGCACTCCTGCATTGGGTTAGTCTTTTCACAGCAGATGTTGCTGCTAGGTTCAGAACTGTGTTTTCCAAGCAATCGGCCAGCATCAAACTGGCAAAACATCTAGAATGGGTATCGTCCCTGACATCACTGCAGGCACCAATACAGGGAACAAAGTAATAGACCTCTTTTTAATAGATCACATAGTAGCAAATAGGGGTATTCTCTGAAACGGCAATTTCAGTATTCACAACACAACATATCAGTGGGTTGTTGTAGAAACTGCAGGCTACGGTACACTTCCTCACACACTAGTGATTGTAATTATTCTTTAAGGCAAAGAAAATAGCCCCTGAATTATTACTCCCTCTCAAGTCCAAAGTCTTAACTCTGAAGTCTTCTCAGCCTGGGAGAAAAGCAGTTCAGGCTTCTTTCAGTTGTTTTCTGTAACGAGCTGCGTCTTGAATAACACCACACAATGTTGATGCTAATGTGCAGTTACAAGGCTAAAGCACACATTTTATCCAGCGTGCAAATCACATGTGTACACCAGGCTTCAGTGTTTCTTCTCATTATGTAGTCTTGTTCCTGTGTCTCGCATGAAGTGTTTCATGTAAAACAATCCAACACTTCACAAAAAACGCTCATTCGCCTGAAATGAAACCATTCACTGGACCATCCACTCTGAAATCGCAATCCTGAGAGGCTGCAGGGACATACGAAGGATCTTTCATTGAATAGCTGTGTCATTGTTTTATTTGTACTCATATTCACACTCTTTTTTTCTTGCCTTTTGAATGCTGTAACACTTAACTTTCCCCTCTGGAGATAAACAAAGAGTTTTCATATGTTATCTGAAATCTATCTGACATTACTCACACCAGACCTATGTCAAATTTGTCCTTTCTTTGTATTTGTTTGATCTTTTCAAGAGGCAGTAATAAAGTTAAGTACATGGCCTACATACAAAAACAATTAAAAAGTACAATCATTTAAAAAAGAAATGCGATCAGTAGAGAATTTTCATTTGTTGGTTAAAACTGCTGTTTTTTTCTCACATTCTGTGAGGCTTACAGGCTATGACAGCTTTCATCAGATTCCCTCCTTGGCCCCAAAGCCGCATGAAATCTTTAGTCTGCTGCGAATATGTTATGACCTTTCCTTGCAGGTCCTTGTAGAATACCACAGACGAGGCAGGCTGCAGCAAGGCTTTGGCTGTGATCAATACTAATCAATTTGTCAGTCTGTTAGCTAATGACAAGCTAAGAACCGGCTGCTCGGAAAAATGTGGCTTCCAGACCTCTTTAATTTGTCATAATAGGAGGGCAGGGGGAAGCAAACCTGATTATCTGGCTCTCGGTCTCTGATTCCTCATGTGTGGCAGATATAATTTGAAGCCGAGCGGGGTTATTTAAGGAGGAATGCCGCCTTTTGCTGTTTTATGCTGTCAGGTGAATTCGATTTGGAAATTGGAGCATTGCTAATCACATTTATTTGCGCCAGTCAAACTCGGATGTGTGCTAGTCCCTTGACACCTTTAGGAAAACAAAACACCATAAAACCATATTTTAAATGGTGATAAAGCCTGCGACATGTATTACAAATATCATCTGCGTCCATTCAAATGCGTGAGCTGCCATTCTGGGGGCAGGTGAGGTCTGATATTTGATTTGTCTCTTTAAAAAATGGAACATGCAGGGAAGTAATCTCTGTGAAACATGCTGTCATAGATCACAGGCTGAGATAGGTATATAAAAACACTACCAAAGTCTTGTTGGCGGATTTGATGAATTCTCAAGGCAGAGGCAATCGTTCAGATCGGGTCGGTAGCCCTTGACTAGGTCCGGCCCTTTCAGTTCGAGATGAATAACAGGATGGAGGATGTATTGGATTGTGCCGGGGTTTCTTGGCCTGTCACTTCACCCCTTCAGCACCCAGCAGCTCCCCGGAATCGCTGCTATAGAGCTGCAGAACAGAGGGCCCATTAATCAAACCCCAAAGGTCAGGAGCTAAACCCAATTTACCCGCATGCTCTCCTTGTCGCTCACAAGAGTAATGAATATGTTGGTGGCGAACCAGGACGAGCCCAGCTGAGGAGCTGTTCAGAGGGATTTAGTCTTTGTGAGAAATGTAACGTGGTTCGTCTGCAGCCCAGCGTTTCCCAGAAGGGAGAAAGGCAGTGTAATTCTGTAGTTAGTTCTCCATTCTCTTTTCCTTTGTATTCCTCATAAAGCTGAGAAGATGAAAGTGAGTAAATATAACCCCCTACTGATCTGGTGTGAAGTTACAGGAACATAAAAATGCTCTGAAGTCTGGAGGCTTAAATATTCATCAAAAGCAGACAGAATGCAACAAGCAGCATGCTTTGTTGTTACACGATATCAGGAAAAGAAGTGTGCATAATACGGATGTCGAACTGTATATACGATATTGTAATCTAAAAACGCCCAGCAGCTAGTCACGGTACAAGAGGCAGAGGCACTTAAGTCTGGCAGTTAGCTTTTATCCCATTGCAGCCTGTCTGAAGTGGTGTCAGCAGGATAGCAGATCACAGAGAGCTAGAGGAAGTACGAAAAAAACATCTACAGTGGGTCTTTATAGTAATAGGGGCCAAGTAGAGCGCGCTGTTTTAACTAGAACCCCTCTCAAAGGAGTCTTATCAGGAACTAATTTGTCTGATTATCCCCATTCAAATCTTCTAAACTATATCAGAATTTATTTTCAAGCTAGCTAAACTAGAACATATGATGCATGCTGTTTATAGGGGTGTTACTTTGTTTATTCACAGAATGGATGGATGGAAAACTACATTATTTAATCATATGGCATAGTTAGAAAAGAATATGATTAAATGAACATGGCCCACTATCATTATCCCGTATATTGAATCAGAAAACTTCTTAGCATTTTATCAGTGACCTACCTAAGACTTTTAAATGAGAAATATATAATATAATAATAATAATAATAATAATAATAATAATAATAATAATAATATTTTCTCATGAAAACAAAGACAAAATATGGTCAGCTAATATGTTGGTTAAGACATGGAAAACATAAGAATGTGTTGTAACTTTCTATACTATACTGTTGCAATCATTGAATAAATATATCAATACTCTGCAAAAGACATTTGTAGTTAATACCAACCTCATTATCATTTTGATATTCGTAAATTAAACTTACCAGATTTTAAAATCGTGGGAGACCACAGACATAAAGACAGTTTCAACTAATTTTTAACATGATAATCCTCCGAACGCACACACTAGACTACTCAGCCAGAGTGGGAGAACACAAACCTGCTGTTTCTAGTAAAACAGACTCACTGAAAGATCTCACTGAAACTCACATGATCAAACGTGACTTTGGAAGATAAACAAATATGGGGGACGATTGACAGCGTCAGCTTGCTTTCATGCTGTGTGTTCTGTTTCGCAGCCAAAAACAGAAAACGAGAAAAAACTATACGGATGAAATCCTGGCTGAGAAGACAGATTGTGTGCGGCTTTACACAATTTGCAGCGTGAGCTGAGTCTGAGTTGTCTGGGTACGCAAAATCCGGTTGGCGACGCTTCCAAGTCTGCTTGCTCTTATTGGCTGCTTTGGGTATTCCGTCGGAGGTCGTCCGACCAGGAAATGTCGATATCAAACATGTTTGATAATTATGATTCCAGGTCAGGGCCGGGCTGGCTTTGACTCAATCGGGAGCAGTAAAATAATCTTAGTGGCACCACAGATTGAGGATTCTTTGGACAAAACAACGGATACGACAAGCCTCGAATCAGGCCACGCCCCTCTCTGATCATTGTGGGGGGCAAATTAGGCCCAAAATCGTTGAGTGTGTTGTCAGCTTTAGAGAGGATGGTATGAATTTAATGTTCACAAAGGCTTAAAGATTGACCAGACTGTCAGTCAATTAATATTGTGCAATTTGGGCACGGAACTTTTGGTACACTGGAGCACATAGCAGCCTTGAACTTCCTCACAGACACTCAACAGTTCTTATTGTCTCTCTTTTATACTTCAAGTACTGTACATGAAATTATTATTTAAAGTCTCTTTAATTAGATCTCCAGAGAATCAGCTGAGCAGCAGCTTGTTGTGTTAGGCTTTAATAAAATAATGTCAGCTGACATTAGCTAAGCATCCAAAGGGGAGAGACAATTTACATTTCATTTTTTATGTTGGAAATGTCAGGCTTGAATTTATTTTCTCTTTTTCTTCTCGTACTGTCTGCAAATAGCAGCAGTGTCCTCATTTTAAATGGAACTGCTTTCGTGAGAATGTGTAGATTTTCTATTCAGCAGTTAATATTATTCAAACATAATTCAGCCCTTTTAACTGTGCAACACATCTCCTCCCCTCTCCTCCTGCTCGTCCTTCATCGGCCCGCCTGTTTGTCATGCATCTGCAGAGAGCGTCCTGTCACTACCGTCAGCTTCCTCTCAGCTGTGAGAATCCAATGACTTTCCCCTCATCCATAATTGAGAGGCCATGCCAGGTGCCCGGAGAGCTGAAATGAATTAGCTGGAGGTATTAATAGCTGTCTAAAAATACAGCTGTGGGTCTATTTCCAGGGGCCCTCTGAGGAGAGGTGTTCCTGCTATTAGGCGTGTTGCTAAGAGATGCTTGGAAGAGACAAATACGAGCAATTATGTGAAAACAGAATGTCGGAGATCAGAAGTAGAAGAAACAATCAGGGATAAGTGTTTTTTTTTTTTTTTTTTCGAGCTGTAGTAAAACAAAAGTGAAACTGAACTAAAGTAGAACAATTTAAAAAATACATCTGTAATCGTAATTATGTGCTTAGTTCATTCTTATTTTTCTCTTTTCAGTGCTGTACCACTCTAAACCGTTTTAATTAAATCAAGTCACCTTCTCCACTCATAATTCTACAATCTGCTGTACCATCAAATGCCTCCCACACAGTCTAATAGAAGCTAAAGAAGATCATGGGGATAATGCGGGTGACTTGCAGTCTAACGAGGCAGACACATTTCAGCTCTAATGATCTCAATGAACTCATCACTGTCCCTCTCTTCTGTGTGTGAATACCTCCGCTGACCTGCTGTAATTACACCTTTCATTAGCCATTAGCAGGGATAGCCTTCTAGCCCCGGCGGATTGATCGGGAGTTCACAGGGGGTGCTGTTAAACGACACCGCAGAGGAGGACAGGAGCATATCCAGCCGCCTGATAAGGGCAGGTACTTCAGGGAAGGGGAATGATGGGGGAGATAATGGCACTGAACATCACTGCAGAGAACATTATAACTATCTCAGGTAACACTTGATATGAAGATTACATCTATAAGAGAAATCCATTGCCTCACTTTACAGGCACTAATAAAGGCTTCTTTTATCATTTCACCTCTATCTATTCAGGAAGCAGGTTTGGCACCAGCACTGCCTTTTTATCTTCTTTTAAATCACTGCCTTGAATGGCTACAATCACATTTGGGAGGTCTACTACTCCAAAGATTCAAATAGCTGTAATGCCTCTTTTGTTGTGAATAGACACTTTATACTCATAAGATTTCAAGCTACAGTAAAACAAGTGATAGTTTTTAGAGGGTTTGCCCTAGAGCTTAGTTTGAATTGCCTCTATTAGCCATGTAACTTCATAGTTTAGGCTAGATAATATAAAAGAGGAAATGGCATGATAATGAAAGCACTTGGTATGTTAGAATAAAGCCCGTCATACATTGTGTGATAGCGCTGCAGGATTCATCTAATCGCAACTGCAATGTGAAATGTGCAATTACATAAGCACACAAAAGGCTGCCTTTTAAATACGTGTGTGCATGTTAACAAGCAGGGTCCAAAAATTACGCTCGTTTGGTATCGCTGCATCTTCTCTCTCCTGCTCCTCCTCTGCTGTCTGCATGTCAGAGCATCGCTGGCGGGGCCCCTGACACACACCACCACACACAGGACCGCCAGCCATCACGCACACCTGTTTACCTTTAGTGCAAGTGATCACAGTCTGTGATTCGTACAGACAGAGTCTTCATGGTGTGGAATGTGCTGTATTGAGTTGTTTACAGCTACACGACCAAAGCTGATGATTCATGTGCTCACACTGTATGAGTTCAATCGGGACTGAGCATTAACAATTGAAAACAAGAAAACTACCCCCAGATGGAGATTGATTTCAGGTGTCTCATATACACAGCTCATATAGCCTACACACTAACTGGACGACCCCACCTCCAGTGACGTTAACATTGGGCTAGATAACATAATGTTAAACAATAGGCTTTTCGGATATTTTTAACTTTGATCATTTAAAACATTGTCGGCACGTTACATTAATAACGATAACTGGAGTGTGAGTTCACTGTAGCGCTCTATACTTCAGAAGAGTAGCTGTGAGAAAGAGGGCTGGAGCAAGGGAGGGAGGGAGAAGTAAGTCACTACCTGCGCACTGTGCAGCTCGTGACGGATTCTTCTCCGACATTCGCTGAACAGCTGTTGTTCTGTACATTAACATTTAAATGGTTAGCGATTTTACTAAACGTTTAGTGTAGTCACACCACTCATTTCTACCATAGTTTATTTCATGATAAGAGGGGGAATACAGTTTAAATAGACATGGCTTCTGTTGCCATGGTGATTTCAGACACTCTCCGTCAGTTTGCGCAAGTAAAGTCAGGGAAAAAGTCCCTGATCATGGATTCTGCTTGTGGCTCTGCTCATACTGTGCTGTTGAGTGTATGACCAAAACATGATCAGGAGCAGCTGATCTTGATAAGATCGCCTGTTAAGCTTCAGTGCACGACTAACAACGTGCGGTCGTACAGAAATTCAGCCAGACTTCAAAATGAGTCGTTTAAATTGCACAGTGTAGGCCAGGCTTAATGTCTGGTAGCAGGTAAAGTATATACAGTAACATCTAGTGGGAACCAATCAGAAACTTGGCAGCTAAATAGCATCCATTATGAGAGGAACAGTTACCGGTAGTTAGCTGGCTTCATTCTCAACATTAATTTACTCACCTAACAACTCCTGATTATTGAACTTTGCTTTTATAGTTGCAGACAGTTTCTATCACAGAATGGTGACAACCAGAGCACTGTCGAAAGGAAACACCCCGTGTGAACCTTTGTAGAGACTATACAGTCCTAACCGAGGCCAGTCAGTGGTGCACCACCAAGGCAGACCACATGAATCCTGACAATGCAGGTTTGAAATATCAATTAAAAACTGCCCCTGAAAACACTGTTCCCAAGAGACTTAAAGTGTATCGTGTATCCAAAAATGTCTCCATAATGGTTTTCTACTGTTTAGATAAAGAAAGAAATAATTGCATATATTTTTTTATTAATGTACTTTATACTTCCTTCCACAAAAAGTGGGCTAGTCAAATCATTGCTATGTTTATAGTGATTTAAGTAATAGATAAACAAAGTAAAGTAGGTTATTTTTAAATGCATGCCTTAGAAGAGCCCAAACTAAAAAAATATTGTAACTCTGACTGATATTGTGATTTATACAACTGTTACAACACATTTCTCTTGCTTATTTTACAGCATTACCTCTGCGTGAAGAGTCTTTTTTTTTTTTTTTTTTTTTTTTTACTCGTAAAGGGCTGTGATTTCTCCTCTGCTGAAAAAACTGAAGTATTGCATGTTACCCTATAAACCATTGTAAACTGTCAAACACAGTATAACACTGTATTCATGTGGAATTTTCTGACCTCAGCGAGGGTTCCCTGCCAAAAAAAAAAAAAAAAAAAGTTTGGGAAACAGTAAACCGATACTGAGGGGTCGGATCTCAGACAGACTTGGGAGAAAACCTCCCACAACAATCAGGAGCAATATTTCACGAGAGTTTCCACGCTCAGCTTGAGTCAGAGAGGTTTTTACGAGGCTCAAATGTGATTTCACAAAGCTGCACACACAGCTTCCAATTAAATCCCTGGCTGCTGCAGAACTTTCTACAGTACAACTAGTATGACGCTAACAGGCAAAGTACTGCGAGAGGCATGCCAAGAAAAGCAAAATATCTGTAGCACTGAGAGCTGTCATATCACATAACCCTGTAAGTCATAATATCCACAGTGTGTCATGAGTCATGAGTGTCTTCTCAGTGCTGCAAAGCAACATGAGACGGTTACGGGTGTCGTCAACCAGGAACATGAGCAATACAACCAGCAGGAAATGAAAAGGAAGACATCCTGAGACAAATATCTACGCCATGACAAAATGAAATATTAGTAGTCTGAATGCAGTCTTTAATTGAAGACCTGATGGTGGGTTATTTTTATTCTCTTGATGAAAATGTGTCACTTTCTGTCACATTTCAAATATTGAATCATTGCTGGTTATTTTGGTCCAGTGTTTTTCGATCCTTTTTTATTTCACAAACACTTTTCACTGTCACTTCTGAGCTTGAGATCAGCAGTTCAAAAGTGGATAGTAGGGGCGCTGGTGGCCTAGTGGTTAGTGTGCATGCCCTAGATACAGAGGCTATAGTCCTCCATGTGGGCTGCCAGGGTTCAAATCCAACCTGTGGCCCCTTTCCCACTTCTGTCCCCACTCTCTCTCTCTCTCCCTCTCCCTGGTTTCTGTCTCTATCCACTGTCCTATCTCTAAAAAAAAGGCATAAAAAGCCCAAAAATAAACCTTAAAACCTTGACTCATTACTGAAAAAACAGCCTTCATAAATAAAAATACACAATTGTAACTGCCACAAAAATATTACACCTGTATAAACTAGAGAGTGTTTACATGACACTTGGATCAACAGTTCGTATTCATCATGAAAGCTTTATTGTCTTTCATAATTGTTTTGGTAATGGTAAAACATCTGCAGCACAGATTTTTCATAATAGGATTAATTGATGAAAGAAGCAGGCTAATAATTAATCCAAAAAGCTAATTTAACTCATATGTAAAATGCAGCACAGTTCATTTACAACATCAAGAGTACACAATGTTTTCTTACACAAAGACGTTTTCAGTAAAAAAGGGATATTTCAGGATTTTTTACCTCATTAACTATGACAAATGCCTACAACTGTTGCTGATACGCTCTGTTTTTCTGGGGCAGATCTCTTCCAGCATTATTTGACATAGTTGTTGACCTGGAAGGACTACAGGCTGTGTCAGCTTGGGCTTTTGGCCTTTGCTTGTAATTCCAGCTAGCTATAAAAGTACACTACAACCATTGAAAGTGGCATCCCAAAATATGTGGCCAAATGTCCTATCTAACTCTTAAAAGTTCAATTCATTTTACAGAGTGCAGTCAGCTGAGATCATCAGGTGAGGTTTATTTGTCATAGAGGACTAAAAAACCTAAACTATTCAGGAATAAGATAATGGGTTTGACCATGATTGTGATCTCTTATTATCTCTATCATTCAACACTCTTCAAAATAAAATACAACACGGTCCTTGAGGTCAGGATACATAGGATTAACCATTGCTGTTGTGTTTAATAAAGACCTGATCATAATGTGCTCAGTAGTCCCTTCAGGCGCCCGTCTAGAACACTACCGACCTGTAAATACTCGAAGAAAATCAGAAGAGCTGTGGGGGGAATCAGCTTCTCTCTCTGCGCTGAGCAATTCTTTATCCTGCCAAAATTCATCCGCCATGCCTTCCTTCTCCCTTAACTAAATCCGTCAGCTCCCTTACAATGTACTGACAGGCCCCCTCATTCAGCATCATTCGATTATCAATTCTCATTTCGCAGGCGGCGGCTAAGCTCGTTTCAGATTTAGATCCAGGCCTTCAAGCAGCCATAGATCACCTGTCACTTGTCAGAGCTCGACGGCACAAAAGGACAGAAAAGCGTCAGTGGCTTTGGGCAGTCCGCCAATGACGGCAGAGAAATGACTTCATTTTATATGATGGAATTGGGACTTATAATGGAGGTGACAGAAACCAAATAACTTGTGCAGGTTTGCAGTGTGTTCGCTTCTGAATGTGAGCAGCTGGGTGTCGAGTAGAACCCCGGCAGTAACAAATCATATATCTCTTCTGCAAAATCTCCAATCAAACGCTATCTACATGCTCCAACTCTAGTGACAGACACATAGTCATATTATCATATCATATTGAGTTTAGATACTCAGTCTCTTGTTAGAAATCAAATCAGAGTGCCAGTGTGTGAATCCAATGATTGGCAGACTCTTTCTGCCACAAGGAATATCTCCCTTATAGGATTAGCATAGTCATACCACTGAGTAGACATGCAGCATTATGACTATTATGAAGCACTTAAGGATGAGGAAAACACTGCAAGCCCTACTTGTGGTTTCCCTTAACTGCATGAAAAGCACAAAAAGCCTTCCCTCTGCTCTCTCTCTCTCTCTCTCTCCAGTAATGGTGCAGTTGAGGAGATGTGTATTCATTTCTACGGGAGCCTGAGAGTGGATTGAGAGCTCCACTCATCCCCCTGTCACTCATCCACCCTGATGGGCACGTCGCTCTCCCATGGCCTCTTTCTCCCTCTCCTTCCCACCTGACAGACAGCTCCTCTGTTCTATTACCCTCGGCTGTAATTTCATGTCAGTTGACAGGAAAAAGGCCTATTTACAAATTTAACACCCAATCTTGACACCTAAGCTGCAGCTGTCAGCGGAGATGAAACCTGCAGACAGGAAAGTGGCGAGGAAATGTTGCGGCGGTATCGATTTCCACGAGGCTTAATTGAAACATTTACACAAATCTGAGCCAGCGTGCACTTCACTGAATAAATACTGCTTGTTTTCTGCCCCGTGAACAAATCTGTAAGCTGCGAACATAAATTTGCAGTAAGCATCCCGCTGAGAGAAGGAGACAGACTATTATAGCCTTTCTAAATGGAGTATCTGCTCCGCTTTGTGTACGATCCCGCCTCTAATGTAAAAAAAAAAGTGTCCCACTTTATTTATTCATCTCTTTACACTGCCGTGTTTTCATTTATTGGCACTGGAGGCAGACAGCAGGATATTGATTGTGTGGCTTTCCTCTAGGGATTCGTGTGAAAAGGGGATCCATCACCTCTCCAAAGCCCACCCACGTGAAACTTCCCTTGGACAAGCCCTGTTCTCCAGGGTGGGCCCTTCTGGACGCACAAAAGCCCTCTCCATGTCTCTCACTGGACCTTTCTACAGACTGAGAACTCTGCACAAAAAAAAACAATCCTTAATCCAGCAGCGTAATCTCAACCCAAATGCGGCCAAAAAAGCAACATCCACTGTGAAACAAGCTTCAATAGGGAATTAGAGAAATAGCCATTTCCTTGAAAGGCACTGTGCTGTGATTTGCGTTGAGTGTTTGTCAGATTCCAAGGAAGAGGCAAGTGGGGGGCAAAGCCAGAGCCAAAACATGTCAACGCCTAATCCATTTCTTCCATTGATATATGTACGGCAAGCTTAACAGAGATTTAAATAATTCAAAGTGCTTGGACTGCCAAAGCTCCATAATCAGCTTGCGAGCTCAAGGAAGCAGCACGATGGAGTGTACAGTAGTGTACATGGAGACTGACTGCTCAGCCCACATGCATAATTAAGCAGAGGTGGGGGTTCTGCTTTGGGGAGAGAGACTCGTTAAATGACAGATCGGAGGTCAGCTCGTTGGTGCTTGTGCAGTATTTCTACTTGGACGAGCCTGTTTACACGAGCAGCTGCATAATGATCTGAGAAGTGTGGATGTGGAGGGGCTGCTCTGTGGAGTGTCTCGTCGAGGCTGCGGCGTGTTGTCAGCAGATATGCAGGCCAAAATAAGGCTGAGTATCTCGGGCAGGATTTATGGCTCCATATGGTTCGCATTAGTGAAAATTTAGTAGATTATCACAGATGGAGTTGTTTAAAGCCTTATTAGTCAATGGGACATGGCTTACTGTATTGGTCCCCTCTGTTCTGCTTTTAAACGTTGTTCCTTCAGTACCAGGCAGACTGTACACACCAGACCAGACTCGGCTTTGGCAGCCAACACATCCAGGAAGCTCAATTTCTTACTCTTGAGTTTGACAAATGGGGTTGGGGAAAAAATCTACATTTTCCTCAAACTTATTGGTTAGTGAGGCATGTCAAAAATCCCAACATGGTGACTTCCAATAGAACGAGGTCAGGGTTTGACATTTACCAGAAACTGATGGCACATGACCCCACAAAAGATTACTCCATTGCCACCAAGTATTAGGTGGCTGTAAACATCTCATGTTTCCATTGTTCTATTGTCAGCTTATTAAAAATTCAAGAAAACTGAACATGTGTAGCAGACACACTCATACAGGTGGGAGGGGGGTCTGCAAAGTACACTAAGAGGATGCTGTGCTTATGATGGATTAATGTTGGGTCTTTTAAATAACTTAACTTGGGTGATCCATTGACAATATTTTTTCATTAGGGATGAGAATCCATGGGCAACTCACTATACTATAGAATAAAAACCCACAAAAACAATGATATAACGTAACAGTAATGCTGGGATAATCTTTATCTTTAAACACAGTCATAAAATGATACAGCGCAATTAACTGAAGAGTAAAAAATGACTAAAAATGTAAAATGCAGGATAAATGTATTTATTCACTGAAATTTGGTGTCAGTTTCACCTCGTCTTTACTTAACTCTCTTAACTTCTTTTCATCTCTATCAGACACTGCCCTGCTCTGGTCATCATCTGCAACTTTTATTGTGTTTAAACTTCTTTACATGACCTTCATTCGTGCCACTGCAAGGAGTCATGAATATTAAAACTGCCAGGGAAATCTCTTCGGAGCGCTGTATTTCTTTCATTAAAATACTGACATTTGGCACCAGTAGTTCAATAGTTGTTGTATCACACAAATCAGTTATGTTTTTAAGTTTACAGTTGACATTTTGGCCCCCAGAAACCACCTTGGCTTTAAATTTAGGATCTGGTCACAGGAGTTAGAGATTACTGGAGAAGAGAATCTAATCAAGATAGATTCAAATCAATCCTTTCACTTTTTAAAGCTCACTTTATGGTCAACCTTACAGTGTAATATTTTTTCTTAATATCAACATCCTTCTGAACTTGACAATACATGACATCTCCCTCTGGTGATGACTAAATAGTTTGGTCCAAATTCAACCTGTCCAGTCTTTTTGGTCATTACCAAATCCTGCAGGACTGCTGGCATTCCCATTAGCTTCAGCTGTACTTTTGTTTTCGCTAATTAGCAAATGTTAGCATGCTAACAAGATTACTTTATGGTTTACATATTCAACATTCTATCTGCCTTTCATCAGCATGTTAGCAATGTCATGTTAGCATTTAGCTCAAAGCAACATGGTGCATAGGAAAAGCTGCACAGATTGACGAGCATTGCTAAAGGCTGTTACTCATTTTGATCTATTTATGTATCATGAGAAACAACATATCTGATTCCAATGGTACTTTTTGGCACAAAGATGAGACATGAATAAACCTGTACAACCCAGTTCTGGGACAGAAAAGGAGCCAAGTCAGTCAGTCAGTCAGTCACAGTAATCCAGTCAGTAGGCCAGTGTGTGTCCGACCTTACCCTGCGTCCTCCTATGGCATGCCCCTGTCCTCCTCTCTCAGTGCAGGGACCCAGATGGCATGAGGAGGCAGTGACCAGGCCAGAGGCCTGTCTGTCTGTCAGACTGACAGCAGCTCAGTGCCAGAGGATCATTATTAGGCAGAAGCCACAGCAACAGAAACGACAACAACAGTCATGCAGCCTCCAGACAGCTGCATGCCGGCGAGCACACACACACCACAAACCCATCTGTAACCACTCCATGCCTTTAATAAGAAAAAAGAAGAGGCCTTTTTTTCTGTAGCCTGCTGCTCCAACTGAACAGTAATGCTCAGTGAAAAGAATTGGTCATCCATAACAATGTAATAATCAAATAAGCAATTAGATAAAGATCATTGTTTGCTAAATCTATTTATCTGCTAAAAGTCAAGAACATTTTCTAAGGGAGAAAAGTGTAAAAGCATCAACAATACTCCCTCCTACATCAGGCACAGGGAAAGCAGGATCTTGACAGACATTCTTGACAAACACACTTGACATGTTGTGAGAAATACCTGGAATAATGAACATAGTCAACACAAAAAAAGAAAAATGAAGCTATTGTACTGAAAGAGCCAAACAGCTAAATCTGCTCTTTGTAACACTGGCTGTGTTTTACTGCTGTTAATCAACATGCCTTTGCAGCTTTTGATTTCCAACAGCAGAATGTGAACAAATCATTACAGCCGCTCAATCATCTCGCCTGGCACTGAAGCACACAGGCAGATTACTTATGCAGCAAATTAGAACAAGCTATGAGCCTTGACATTCAGTTTAAACCCTCGCAAACCATCTGTACAAATTATTTTTCGAGCATCTGAGGTTTTATTTCATCTTTTTTTGTTGTTGTCTGTTTACATTCTCCAGAGCCAAAAGATGATTAAAAGTATTGTCTGCATGGAAATGATACGGCCTTGGGAATGCAAGACCTGAATCAAAGATATTTTAGTCTTTTGGGGCATGGAGAACATATATCTTATTAACTGTCACTTTCCATTTAAGAGCGGCATTATTAAGGTATAAGTCTGTTGTTTTTTCTCAGGATAAAGATAAAAATAATTCAAGGATAGTACATTCACAGTTATTTTACACAGTTTATTTTCTGTTAGATTGTCAATTTTATCTCTTCATAAAACAACAAGTTGTGTCCTATACCACAAACAGATGGTGCATTCCATACAGCAGGGTGTAAACACAGAGCAGCATTCTGAGCTACACTGAACAGCATGAAACACTCAAAATAATGTCAGATCACAAAACGTCTCTCAAATCACACTTTCACTTCATTTCCAGGAAGCTAGAAAAGGCTTTTTCGAGGAAGAAAGAATTGTTTGGTCAACTGGAAATGTGATTGCAAGAGAGAAAAGAATTACACATTCAATTTTAAGAAAACCACATGCGCAGACTGGGAGGGTTTTAAGCCTCTTGAAAAACCGTTACATCACGCCCACCCGTCAATCCAGATATGCGCCTCACTATGCATAAAACGTATCCTTCATAAAAATCTAAATGGATGAGTTATCAAAAAATTCATCCTCATACAGTGTGTACTGATGAAGACAATAACTACACGTATACTTACATATATAATATATATTGTTTTTTGTACCAGGTTGAAAACTTTCACTGCTGTTAAAACAGGTGTTTTTGAATGGGGTGTGTTTGAAACACTCGGGTCTCTTGGAGCCGGCCTCGAGCAGACATTAGGAACTGTACTTGGATTCCCTTTTTAACACCGGAGGTTGCTGCTTGGCACAGACACACACACAAATCAACTAAATGAACTGTGTATGTATGTTACATCTTCAGCATTGTCAAAGCTCAAATGAGGAAAAACAAACAAACTTGCTTCTGTAAATTGCAGAAAACTTGTAATTGACAGAAAGATTTTTATTTGAACTCTTTTAAGTTGATGTCCCTGATAGAGGGTAACAAATACATTCATCAAAATGATGTAGCTTTTTATTTTACCATATTTTGATATTCATTTTCAGCTGTAGCAATGTGTGTTTCTCTGCCCCCTAGTGGTTGATTCTGAGTTAGGGTTCAAGTATCATGTGACAGGAAGTAGTTATATTTTTTAAAAGACTGAACTCTGTGGTCACGCTCCACAATCCCTCTGCATCTGCCTTCATCTCTGTCTTTCCAGGCATCGTCTGTACGTAGTTTATTTCACATTCATCTTCAGTCATATGAAGACATTTGTTAGGTTTATAGTATTTTATAGCGTTTCTTTGAATAATTCATTGTTTAATGTTTTATTTGTAGTAACAATCAATCAATCTTTATTTGTATAGCACTAAACACACTTTTACAAAAAGAGCAGTACTCTTTGTTATGTTATGTTACAAAGACCCAACTTCCTAAAGTTATTATTAGACCTGTGGACAACTCCCATATCTTGTGAGTTGTAATGTGAAGAAGATGTTGACAGTTGCTGCCAGTGCTTTCGTTCAGTGATGAGATGAGAGACAGTACAGTTGTAGGTCTAGTCAGGTTTTTAGATCTGGGGGTGGGAGGTTTATCTAACTGCTTCTTTTTTGTAGCAATGAGTATATAGTGAAAATGATCCAATCCGTCACATAATCCCTGATCCAATCCGATCCGATATGTTAGACGTTTGATCCGTTGCACCACTTTCCCGCTGGTTTACTTGTGTTGGATACATATGAAAATAGGTTTAAGATCAATACCGGTGTCATCCTCTCTGGGGAACAAAGACATCTGCAATTTAAAATCTCTGCTGGATCTGTGACCCATTTAGTTTCATCTCTTGGAACCGAGTGCTACAGACACGATAGGCAAGTCTTTTCGCAGGATTTGTTTTCAGTGAGTAATACAGAGATTACAGCCAGACTTTTCCATTTTATCCCTTTCCATCTAAAAAATGGATTTTTTGCTCATCCCACTGTAGCGTAATACAACTGATTAAATTATTTTTGTGCATCTTCCGAGAGAAATGCTTAAATACCTAAAAGTTCAATGTGCAGATGGACACAGAGAGCCCTCGTAGCCTCATTCATGTGCTGCTTCATTGTGCCATGTAATATAAGCCCAGTGTTTGTTGACTGTAAACTGGTTCATTATGTGATTGTAGTCCCAAGCGTGATTCACTGAAAAATCCTGGAAGGCTTGTTGCTCTTGAGAGCCTGTGATGATGTCAGGAGAGATGCAGCCAATCAGCTGGGTCCTCTCTTTGAAACAACTCCAATCCAAAGTAACCTCAGACACACACACAGTATTAACATGTGTGTGTGTGCAAATCTGCCACTGCATATACTGTATCCAGGCGATAACAAACAAGTGTCATTTATAGATACTGAATAGCATGATCAAGAGAAAGTGTTGCCAAACTAACACATACTGACAATACACACACAGGAAGAGACACACACACACACATCCTGCCAACAGACAAGCCACAGCTGTGGGCCCCGAGCAGTGCTCAAGCCTGCACAGCACAGCATCACGCCTGCTACTGACTGACAGGACCTGAGGGCTTTCCTGCCCTACAATAACATATTTTCATAATCATCCTTCTTGCGGCTAATAATAACATTTTGGGGGAATTGTGGCGTGGAGTAATGAGGGAGCAAATGCACCTCAACATCTCTGCAGGGAGAGTCTGGCTGGCAGAAGCCTTGCAAATGCTGTTTTTTAAAAACAGGCTGCACGCTATTTAACACATCAACCGAGCATCTTGTTGGTATTCAAATGGACTTGCTTTACATACACCTGTTTTTATTTTTCCTGAAGGGCGCGCTGGGGAGGAATTTTTCTATCTTAAGTCTATCTTATGTCCATGTAATTGTGCTCCTGCCTGTCACTGGAAGAGATTTTTAATCTTTACAAGCTTCTTTCCTGGTTTATTAAAGGTTAAATAACAAAAAAAAAATGCATTTTAATATCATAATATTTGCAACCAAGACAAGGTGGTCCTACATGGTGGATGATTTAGAACAGTGGTTCTCAAGTGGTGGATCGGGACCCAAGTGGGGGTCGCCGGGCTGTTTTCAGTGGGTCGCAATTTTGTGCCTGGAAAAAAAAGTGTTTCAAAAGGTAATTGTAGAGCTTTTAAACATGTTTATTTTGTTCTGTTTCTTTTCTCTGTCACATTTTTTGTATCATCTGAGGTCCAGACTGCACAGTTTTTTAACTGTAACAGGTTGGAAAATATCAGAAATAACTTTCACTTTGACAGGGTTTACCAGTGTTGTTTTCATCTGCTTGCTGGAAGATACCTGATTCAAACTTCTTCCGGAGTTTTCTTTGATCAATTTCTATGATTCCAATATTTGTCTACTGAGGTATTTTAGAACAAGAATTGAGCACAAAACCAGAGCTGTCAATATGTTAGCGTCTATTTATTACTTTAAACTCAGCACTCGACTAAATTGAATGCCATTAGATCAACATGGAGGCTGAAGAAGCACAAGGTAAACCATGTGAGAGATAAAGGGAGATAAAGAGAGAAACCTGTTTATCTTTGCAGAGGGGAATGTTGAGAAAAATAAATTAATCAATATCTCTAACACACACACAAAACAGATACAATAGTTTAATCAAATGCAATGAGAATAACACTTTATTGAGATGTGAAGGAGACTACTGGCTTATTAGATTTATTCATAAAACTAAGAGAAGACGAGGATGAATACAACAACAGTGATAATAAAACAATAGGATTCAGCTTACATTTTCATTGTTTCATTGTTTGAATTTCCCTCAGGATCAATAAAGTATCTATCTATCTAATCCATTCTAACTCATCGACATATTAATGAGTATCTTACCTAACACATGTGATGTACAGTATGTCTCATGTAATGGAATTAACAGGAGTCCTAACAGAACCCATAAAGGATTATTGACTGATAAAATTGATTTTAAGATCCGGCAGTGATGCAGCCAGAAAGAGAACAGACAGCAGTACTTTAACCTGACAACGCAACTTCTTCAATATTTGTTAGAAATCACCTCTCTCTCTATCTCTCTCCTCTCCAGTTTTCAGGTATCTCACAAACAAGTGGATGTTTCCATAAAAGTCCTGTCATGTCTGACTAAAGGAAGCACCATTTATGACACTAACTGACTGACAGAAAGCAGCTGCTTTTAAAGCTTTATGAGACCAACAATGTTATGTTTCCATGCTTGAGGAGTGCATGCTGACATCCAGATTCGTACACATCTTGTCTGAAATGTGTTGTTAATACTTAAACATTTGTAGTGGGGGTGGCGGAGGCTTTCCTTAAATACTAAACACTTCTGGAAGTTAGGTTCAACAGGAAGTGATGTTTGGAACAATAACCCCAGAAAGTATTTTTTGGCGTCATAACAGGAAAAGGACAGACAGGTATCAAAGTGTCCTAATGGGTCATTTGATCAGTCAGGACCAGAGGTATTGTTCTTTGATACACATCTCTCCAAGCCTGTCAAATATGTCCACATGGAGAGATTCCCAAAGCATTAAAATGCTCAGTTTTAGATACCCTTCTAGAGTCATATCTGGTGATGTGTTCAAGCTTACCTTTTAGATGTGCCTTTGAGATCAGGGGACGTTGTAAGAAAAGGAAGTCCTTTTAGGGTAGAGGCCGGAGAGGGTGGACGTGTCAAAACCATGACTTTCTACGAGAAGACCCGCGTTCGGTTCCTGTGGGAAACAATAGTACCGCTTTACTTTACAGTAAGAAAGTGACTTATCTTTAAGCTATGTTGTGTTCTGTTTCAGGGGTTTCCCAACTTTTTCTGCATCTCAGATATTTTCTAGTACAATATGTGCTGGGTAGTCCTAAAGATATTTCCCCCTCTCACCTCTCCATTGGGTGTGTTTACATTTCCTTTGTGCATCTGCTGTAGTAGTATGATCACATATGCTGTGATAACCATACAGGACACATAGTGGATTATGTATCAATGGAGACAGGGACAGTTGGGTTAAGGTCGATGTTGGCCTTAATCCAACCGTATTGCAAAGCTGCACAGCCTGGCACCCAGACTCAATCACTTTTATGGAAGAAGATAATAAAAAAAGAAAAGGTCAAGGAGTAAATTTATTGGAGTTCTGCTTACAGATGGAACCTTTTCTTGCATTGGCCATACACCTCCTGCCTGTATTCATTATGGATGAGGTCCTCTTGGTGCTTTCATGACAGCCTCTTTCATCCCCACAGAGACTGGAGAACTTTGAACCCTCGTCTCCCTGCAGCTCTAACAGCGCTAACTCTAACAACAGCATGCCGTTTCTTTGGACTGTTACATGAATGAACTGCTGGTAGAGCACTTCTCCTGGCAGTTTACAGAACATGCTAGCATGTGTGTGTAAATGTGTGCTCAGCAGGTCTTAATTAATGGAGGCCCCGAGGATCTGTATTGTGTTATGCATGAGATTAAAACAGCCCTATGAATATATTATACTGTATGTTAAAGGCATGCTGTGCGCAGTAGCAGCAAATGCCAAAGCACATGTACACGTAGACACACACACACACACACACACACACACACACACACACACACACACAACAGCTTCTTTATGGTGAAATTTATAGATGACAGAACTCAGTTGGCTGTTGAAAAATGTGCGAGTAGGGCTAAGTGCGCCTATCCAGGGAGCGATTCCTTGAGTCTGTGGTCCTTATGTCTATGGCTGTTAACAGCTCCCTCTATTGCAAAGTCAACATCCAGCTTCAGTCTGAGAGTAAAATACCTCCACTGTCGACATCGTAAGTCTGTCAGAGGAGACATGAAATACGGCTCTCCTCAGACCACCTAAGAGTTGAACCCAGAGTGAGTGCTGAGGTTTGTGTTGCAGCTGGGGAGTGCTGCAGCTGCAGTACAATCATTGCACGCTGCCTTTGTTCTTCATCTCCCTTTGCTTGCTCCTCCTCATCAGCGATTGCTCTGTGGCTGCAGTGTGGACAGCAGACCGACAGGAGATACTTGTCTTTTTCTTTTTGCAGCAACAGCTGATGAATCCATAAAGCGATTACTACCCTACAAAACCAGCAACATATAAAAATCCCCGGTATTGATTGCACCCTAGTTGGATTCCTGCTGCTTTTCCACCCACTGGAGCATGCCTGGAATATGAAGTCATGAAAAAGCCCTTTGTGCTTGAGTTGCAGAGATCACTAATACATGTGTAAGGTTTTTTTTTTTCTTTTCTTTTTTTTCTGTGAGTGTTTCCCTCAGCTTAACTAAAGGATTTTTCACCTGAACATTTCTGCTTGTCATCTTGGCTCTCGCTTTGATGTTGTACATGCATGGGCTGTTGCACGGACAGGAGAGTCATAAAAGATGGAAGAGGAGCAAGAATTTAACAAGAAAGATTTTCTTGAGAACATTGTGCTATGACTTGTACCATCAAGGGTGTGAGCTATGATTACTTTCTTTCTTTTTTTCACATTTAAAGTTTAAGCTGTATTGTTTTTAATGGACAGATATAATGTTGAGTTATTCAGTACCAAAGCTGTGATAGCTGATTATTTGTGCCAATATTGAATTTGCAGTGAAGTTGCTAAGTATGAGCCCTGCATGTCTCACGCATTACAATCTAAAATGACACAGTAAACCTGCATATCCATGTGTCCCACAGCTCATCTTCCCATACAGGCTGATGGCTGTTTCCATGAGGATCAAAGACAGCACTTGGTGAATTCATAATTTTCATCTCCAATAATGGCATTATGCCGTTGTATGCCTACCCCTTAAAAAGTGAAAACCTCAGAGTAGAAAATGAAGAGCTACTTTAAAAGCCTTTGAATGTAAAGAATTCTCCATTCAACTACTCAAAATGTGTGCTGATGAGGATACATTTATGAAGAAAATCACTTTGAACCGATCTGCTGCTAGCCCTCAACGCAAATTAAAATGAGCCTCACATCTTTTATTCATAGAAATTGTATCATTTTTCCTCTAAGAGGCCAAAAAATCAAGTGTGTGTCGTCTGTGGAAAGCCTCCAGTAACAAATCTCTGCACCTCAGTGCACATTCAGACGAGTGGAAAGTGCTTGACACATGCCATTAGTGTTTTCTTTGTTATTGTTGTGTCAGCGAGGGGCCCTCCAGCTGCCATCACATCACAGGTTATCTCTCTGCCTGGTAAACACTGTGACCCTTTGACCCCTGGCAGACGGCCACCTGCCGGCTATTCTTCACCTGCTGCAGCGCCGTTTCACCCACTTGGAAGGTCGCTGCCTGTCAGGGTGTGTGCATGATGTTTCTGTGTGGTTAATGTTTATACGTCTTATGTTTTCTGGTCAGGGTGAAAACTGTTGTAGAAGGTCTATTTATGTTTATGAGGTACAATTCAGATATTTAACAAACACATATTTAAACTCTATGTACATCAGTAAGTCCATTCCCATTAGGAAAGGTCACAATGCATTCAAATAAACCTTAAAACCCCCACAAACTAAAATAGAATGATCAAATTAAATCTCCTAGACACTCAAACATTTGTGTCTGCTAACACATGTCTCTTTCTCCAGCAATTTGGACTACCACTATGAACTCCTACGGTTTAAATCACGCTATCAAAGGATTCAAATTAGAGCCGCAATGATCCTATTAATTAACTTCATCCTGTCAAAGCTTCAGCCAGAGAGAATATCTCATTTTCAGCTCAGCACGACACTGAAACAATAGGAATAATAAGCAAGCCCTTTTGGTGATACAGTATCTGCCTGTTGGCTCAACAAATATGTTAATCTCTGTTTACTTGCAGGACAGGACAGGTCGTAGCTGCCGAGCATGCAGGTCGGTCACGGGAGGATTAATGTGTATGGCTTATTATAGCCTCACAGGGGTCACTGGGCTAATTGGCATTTTAGGGACCTTCATTTAGTCAGAGAGCTGAGGCTGCATGTTCTTTTTAGCTAATCCTTGACTCACATCTATACAGCGTTCAACAAAAACACCTGGGAGGCCCACACTATACTGTTGTCTTGAACAGATCCACTGGACTCACTTTGCACAAGGGAACCTCAAATGATAGCTGCTGAGGGAAATTACAATCCTAACTATCCCGCTTCAATTTATGATTCATTTCCATGCATCAGGCAGCGCTGTGGCTGCAGAAATAAATACAAAATAGAACTGTGCAATAGGGTCAGAAGAAAAAGCTATTCATGGTTATTTTAGTGGCAACATACATTGAAGTTGCCAATTGGGTTTTTATTGCTGAAGTAAATGTTTTTCCACGTGTGCAGCAGAAACATGTTTCTCCCTCACCTTTAAGATATCAAGACGTTCAGGATACGTAACAGGTTCTTATATGTCAAACATGAAGGTGCAGGGAGCAACGATAGCCTAGCGGTTATGCCCTGCGCCCCTTGTACAGCGGATATAGTCCTCGTCCTCAGAAACTTTAAGGTTGCAGGATGGACAGCGAAAGAAGGCTCTTAAACACACTACAGATTAAGCTCTATAAAAGCAAAGGGAGCTGCAGGTTCAGGTGATAATAACACATTGCATATCAACACATTCTTTGATAAAAGCCACTTTGCATTTCGAACACATTCGGCCATACCGTAAGTCATTCTGAATCTGCAGGTGCATTTAACTTTATGATTTAGAAAGGATTTCAGTGGTAGTGCATATAATAACACTCTGTCAGCTGCTGTATATAAAACATCAATATAACATAAAATAATAAAGCAGCAGTAGACTACAGAACAGTCAGAGTTATAAAGTTCTCTGTGCAACAACACAGCAGAGAAACGATTAGTGACAAGCTTGTATTGAGGGAGCAAACTATCCCTTTGTGTGATTTGCAGCACTCCCTGATTATTGACAAAGCCTTTCCTATGTTGTAGCAATAATTAGATCCAGAGTCTCTTCAGGTAGATGTATAGTGTGTCTGTTTAAAATAGGCTGCAAACTCGTTCACTGCAGATTGCTGAAATCCATGTCTGTTAGAGGGATTCTACCATGACCTAAAACAAAGTTCTACTTTCAGAGCATCACATGGTTCAGTTAACTGCTGTTCTTTCTGTGTTCTTCTTGCACATCTTATGATGAGATTAACATGCATAAAAAGGACTTAAACGCACAGTAGACATTTGGCCACCAAGGGGCTCTCAATCAAAACAATAACAAAAGATGACATCTAGGCTGCCGGGGAATCATGGGAGTGATTCTCTCTACTACTCCATCTCCCACTGCCACCCCCGATGAAAAAGGTTGATCGTAGTCAAGACGATCAGGCGAAACAGACCTGAGGAAGAGAATATGTTTACAGACGGTGTATACGAGTATAATTTACATTAAGATTTTTCTCAGCAGCACATAGAGCAGCAGTGCATTAGCTTTCAGTAGCAATTTCTGCTTCCTTATGCAGCGCTCTTTAACGTAACATCTGGGGTCGTGTCTGTCAGTCACGTCCCGTTACAACTATGAAATGAATGATGTCTCTGGCTTATTTACCTGTGAAATATTTTAGGTAATGTCAGTACTCAGTAACAAATATATAACATAGCTTTAGTCTATTTTTTTATTTATTCAGATATTTTAGTGTAAAAATTTGACATATTGTACGTTTAATTTTTCAGAGCAGGTTTAAACATATCAGTTGCTGCAAGTCAGAGATAAATTGTAAAATGGTACGTCTCCAGTAAAAGACTCAAAATGATGAAGATAATTGTATGACAAGGCAGCGGCTGCACGGCATTAAAGAAACTGATTATATATATATATATATATATATATATATATATTGCAATATTTAAAAACAGACATCAAAAGTAAACCAGATGAATGCTGTAGGTATTTTTATGCACATCAAATATAATTCCTATCAATCATGCGTTGTATTTTTGTGTCTTTAAGTATTTTTCTGCTCTCAAATCAAACCCTCTTCTACTCTTATCTCACTGAGCTCAGCGTTCTGACAGTGCGGCTCTGACACACACATGGAGAGATAGAAACAATATGTGAAGAGAGAGTACAGATGGAGCGACATATTTGTATGTCACTAACCTTTTAATGTTTAAAGTTATGTTTTAACAGCATCACCAGCCCTGTGAAAGTAACTTCTAATTGAACAAAAGGTCATTGTCTTGAGCTGTCTCCATCTGTGACTCATACCTCACCGTGTGCGCTGCAGGTGTAGCCGCTAAAAGCAGACAATCAGCGGCATATCTGCTCCGTTAACGATCCGTATGTGTGGTCACAGCTTATTATAATTAACAGTTATTTCACTATAGCTTTCCTTTCTTGTGCCTTTTTTAGCCATGGTGTTCTAAAACACTTACTCTGTATTTGTCATATTAAGAGCTTCAGCTTAAACGTTTGTAAAGGCGGTGTTAACTAAAAGGGACAAAGTCGTCTCCCTCCTCGACTTCCTGCATCAACAATTGCTCCAATAACACGAGTGCCAGAAGAGTCAGAAGAGAAGTGAAGGCTTCCATCCAGCTCATCTGAGTCAGTCTCCATGATCGTGATGGTCCAACTGGCTGTCTTATGAGTTATTCCCTCTTTAATTCTGTCTGGTTTTATGCACAAGTCCTCAAAAAGAAATGTAACTCTGCTATTATCTCTAATATATGCTTTATAAAGAATAATATGGATTGAAGATCATTCCAACCCACAATGTGACACCTCCCCAGTTACCCGCAGTGGCAGCAACAATCCACCTTCCTGCTTATTCCTATTCCCTGCTTGGGCGTCCTCCCTCTCCTCTCCACTCTTCAGTCTCTGCGGTCTGTTTAATGAGCTCACTCTGAGCTGTGTTTAAGCTCATTAACCTTTGTGGGTGGTGAGTCCCACTGAGAGGGAAAGCCATTGGTACACACAGAGAGATATAGAGAGGCACTCAAACACATTAGCTTAAACTTATTAACACTCTGCAATTTAGACTCACAAATACATGAAAGCTTGAAAATATGAGTATGAATTTCATTACTTAAATGCAAAGAGAAATTACTCATAATGTCTTCAATAAACATGATTTAAAAATTGAAAGATTATCTGATTATTGTATTACTACACAAAGACCTTTGGGGTTTAACTCCCTTTAAATGGAGGCATATTATAAGTGTTATTATTGAATGTACATCTCCTGATGGAAACATAGAGACACCTGTCCTTTCACTTAGCCCCTCCCTCCTTAGTGTCTTTTTACTACGCTTTCAATTCTTGCACGGCAACAGTTTACACTGACAGTTTAACATGGCAGATAAAAAGATCAAGCACTTTTGTGAAAGACATATTTCAGACAGACGTTGACGACTGGTATTTCTAGCTGAAAAATGTGTCTTGTTGGCTAAAACAGCAGCTGTCATTTAAAGATTTGATAAACAGCAGCAAGCTAGCTTAATGAGTTAAAACCAGCTCTATGAGTTGGTTTACCAAATCAGTTTTCACTATCACTATAATTGTCCATTTCCACATGCTCCGTGCGCACCACGATCCGTCAGCACCATGCACTACAGCGCCATTCGCTGCCACTCTAGTCAATGCTCTTGTTTCCACAGCAAGCTCTGTGAAGGCCCGTAAAGGCTTTATATTTTCACACTTAAATGTAATAGAAATCAAGTATATCCTCGGAAAATAACTCTGTGAGTCATGACTGTCTACAATGGGTGTAACACCCGAGTCCCACTGTCTGTGATGCTTTCCGAGTTTTCTGAGTCCTATCTTCACTTTGTTTACATCGCCAGGACGGCCAGGCTGCTCATCCCCTCGTGTATAAAAGTTGTTTAATTGAGGGACTAGAGAAAAGAAGAATAACAAACTGTACTCACTGCTTAATTGAATGTCACGTAAGTGTTTCTAGATCACGCTCATTTCAGGTAAAAGAGGTGAAGATACGAGCATAATAAAGATCACTAGCATTAGCATGCTAACACAACAATGCACCGCGAGTTGTTTTGGTTTCATGCTGGTGCTCAAGGGCGACATCTGCTGGATCAAAAAATCGCATATAAAGCCTTTAAAAGAAACTGACAGCATCCAGAAATCCAGGACTGGCTTTAATGTGGTGTAACATTACCTGTGACTCCACAAGTAAAGGAAGTCAGTCAGGGCACATTAGGCAAAGTTGTCCCGTACCGTGCTTAATCATGATTGTCCCCCCTCCCCGTTCCCCCGCTGGCCTGCACTCACACTGCTCCAGGACTTACTGGGCCTGAGCACGGTTACCTCTTGTACAGAACGTCGCAATACAACACAAGAATAAGTAAGAAATTATAAGGTTTGCTTAGTTCGCAAGACAGGCGGACTCGAAAATAAAAAATAAAAGGGATGCAACGTCGAGTCCGAGTCCGCACATTGGAGAACACCACAGACAACATGACAGCTACTTTACTGACTTTGTGGCTTATTTTGACCCATACCACCCACGTTGTGTACCTGTGCTTGTGCTCGTGCATGAACTGTATCGTGCCAAAGCACACCTCTTCAAAGCGTGCCAGGGCAAGGGAGTGTACTGTGCTTGTGCATGGATCTCAGCATTCACACTAGTCAAACAAACTGGACTTTAGGGGTGAAGCGTTGCCTAGTGTGAGTGCACCCTAAATGAAGTTAGGAATGTTTGGTTCTACTGTAGGCATTTAGCCAGATAGCTTAAAGTCCTAAAAACCAGGCCTTACATTAATCCTACCTCTTTTGAAGATCTAGAAAACAAGCTCAAACCCCAAATAAAAAGGTATTGCTCATACCTTAGCTTGAACCAATAATTTCAGCATCTATGAAAAACAAATGTTGACTGTTATAGCCCCCTTTTGGAAAAAGTTAAACTTCAGATAGTAGCAAGCAGATAGTTCAGAGCACAGGTTCAACCTTGTACCATATTGCTAATCTACTAAAGGGAGGGAGTGTGAATGTTTGAAAAGAACAAATAATGAGCTATGAGGTAATACACTAACAAACAAATGTGGAGCCTTTATCTGTCAATCTATGGCATGAACGAATAAGAAAGCATACTCAAAGAATTTTGTTGCTTATTTTGCTCCATATTTTCATCTCTTTGTCATCAAAACATCTGCACATTCATACAGACACTGATGTGGAAATAAGAACCTTGTTTCACTTCTGACTTTTGAGCTGAAACCACCGAGCATGTGGACACATAAATGTCTGTTGCGGTTTTTTCATTCAGCAGTATTCGTATCCTTTGATTATGGTCTAGATAAAGTAGGTGAGAATTCTGCTGGAGCTCTATAATGTTATTTCCTGCAAACTAAACATTGCTTTTGTCCAACTCCTATTGTTTTTACATCTGTGTTGTCTCACCTCTTTCATATCAAATTAGCAGCGACTAAAACAACATTGTTCCACTGGTATTGTGCAGTAAATAAGCTGTATGCATATTAAATGAGTACACAGACTGACAATCCTGTGGAAGCAAAATATCCCTCCTGTCAGTCTCCAGTCTTTCCCGGGGGACTTGTGGTTATGATGCTTACATGTTTCTTCAGTAAAGCTCGGTTGTTTCCGTCCTTCTGTCTCTCTCTGATTGTCTTTTACAGCCACTGCTCCCCGGGGAGGAAGCCGTCATATTGTTTCTCCCTCCAGCAGATGCTCTCCTCCTGCCATAATCTGTCTGCCACTGAGCCAATATTATTAGGCGCTGATTTTTTACAAGGGGTGGGGAAGGGGGAGTGGGGGTGGGGGTGTTGCATATTCACATCTTCACAGCTCAGTTCACTTATTCGGTGGCAGAAAAGGTTAAGAGCTAGTGAGACCGGAGGAGAGGATTAGTGCAGTGAGAATTGCTTTTTATTACTGTTAAGGTCACAGCCGTATTTAAAATCCATGAGAGAGCAGCGTCGGTGGATATGAGGCCAGCTGGGAGAGCTCTTCTCAGCGCAGCGCTGCAGAATCAGCTCTGACTTTGATTTAATTAAAGCGACACTGTGAGGCTTCTTATGCATACCAGATAATCACATAGAGGCGGCTGATAGCTGATACAATGGTATCAGCAATCGTTGGGAATCAAAGGGTTTCCACATGGAGAGGAGCAGAGAGCCTGTTTGTGCCATGTGATATAATGGAATGAAAAGGATTACATCATCTTTTGGGATGTAGGTGGGGGTGATAGAGAGAGAAGACTTGGACCGCCACCTGGTGTCCATCTCAAAAACTGCACCCTTCAGTGATGTGAAACCACCAGTGTAGAAACAAAGCTCCCTGTGGGTGCTGCTGAATGAGAACATTTGTTCTCCCAGACGTGCTGCATGAATTAGCAGCAGCAGCAACTCCTCTCTGCTACATGAGACAGGAAAGTGTCTGTACACAGGGGGAAGAACGTCCGCCATTCCGTATGAAAGCATTTTAAATGGTGCTTGGTGCTGCATCCATACCTCCTCGCACTGGCTGAATTGTTGCCATTGCCAACATGCCATTACACAGCTGTGTGGTATTTGCAGAGTAGCAGCATAGTGACACAAAGGACCACATCTAGTGCTTGTCATTGCTCTGGGATTAAGAGTCCTCTTTTCAAGTCAACATATCTCTCAGGAGCCTGCAGTGTGCAGCCATAAGGGAGCCATCGGGTCTAGTGAGGCGCTGAGACGGAAACATGTTTTCACATATTGGCAGCAAAGTGAGTGTGTTTGTGTTTGCTTGGAGCAAAGATAATCTCAGAAGAGTCCCTTAATGCCACTTAAAACTAATAGCAAAATGTCTTAAAAGCCTTGACTGCTACCTCAGTGTGAAGCTGCAAGACACACTCTGCCTCAACAGCATGACGCCTGTTTCACTCCTGCTTACTTATCAGCTGGTTTCTGTAGCGATTCAGACTTCATTACCATATTGCAAAGAGAATCATGGGTACCAGATACATTACAAATCCTGTTTGATGTATACGGGAAAGAAGTGGTGTATTGGTGGTTGAGAATCACTTGTTGACATCTTGAGGCTTCGCCTTTTACTCAGCATTAGCTTGTTTTTTATGAGCACATTCATACAACACATTATTACTTGTGGCTGACAAGTCTACTGGATGCTGCTTGAGATATTAAGTCAAAAGGATGTGAAGGACTCTTCTAAGAAGGTCACACAGAAAGGATTCAATGGGTCCAGAAAAAAAGCAAGAATAAATAATGGTAAAGATTCATGCAGACAGGTTTGTCAAGGTCTGAAAATATTAGTCTAACTCTTTTTACAGTTTCAACAATGTTTCCCAACCCTACTTGACATGAAAAGCTAAGGTATGAAAACTGTTGACATTGAGGTCTGTACATCGTCCAGAGCAACTGTGACCTATGAAGAGGTTCCGTTGATTGTTTTTGAATGCAATTTTTAAATGCTTGAGGCATTAAATAAATGCTTTATCAGTAATCAAAAGATGAGATTAGATAAGATGCAACTTTATTGAACCCTGAGGGGAATTTCACAGGCTGTATAGTCACATGATGCAGGCTCATTGGAAAGAAGAGCACGTAAACAAAGTTTACCAAACGAGCATAATAGAAAATAACAGAATATGAAGTATGACAGATAAAAATATGTATAAATATATATTGGGCTGGCTGTGGCTCAGTTGGTATAGTCTGTCGTCTCTCAACCTGAAGGTTCGATCCCCAGCTCCTGCAGTTACATGTCCAATGTGTCCTTGGGCAAAACACCAATTTGCTCCCGCTTCTGCCTTGGCGGCATGTGAGTGTGTATGAATGGGATTAGTTACTTCTGATGGTCACTTTACATAGAAAGCTCTGCCATCAGTGTGTGAATGGGTAGGTGTGACCTGCAGTGTAAAAGCGCTTTGAGTAGTCACCAGACTAGCAAAGCGCTATACGAGCTCTTCTATTTACCAAAATTGGAAAATGAATGCCATTTTATTACCAATATTCTATCATTTTTTCCAGAGTCTGGTTGTAATTTAGTACTACTGCCAGATGTTGGTTGTAGTGCATCTGAAAGCTGTTTGCTAACTGCCAATACATAACAAAAGAAGAGGAAAGCATACCTGCAGGTGTTGGTAAAACGGCGTTAGGTCCTTCAGGTTTTGAACTGTAAAAAAATGCAGACTTCAGCAGCCGTCAAAGAGTTCTGTGAGGAACTCTTTTGAAAAATGAGGTCAAGTGCAAACTTTGCAAGTAGAACAGGCATATCAAAGTTGTACAACAGCTATGCACTGTCTTTCAAAAGCGAGGCACTCAGCAGAACGTCCATTCACAGAATATCAATCAGTGGCAAGGTGTCTCACCATACAAAGTCAACTTTTTTACAAGTTACACCCTCTGTTTTATAGAGTTTGCAGTACACACTTTGACATGAAATAAAACCAACAGAGTCGTGAAAAAATGGGTTTCTCTCTCCCCCTTACATCTGTGTGGTTGGATTTTGTTGTCTTTGAATAATGGTTGATTAGGTTAAAAAGTATCTAACAACAATTGCCCATCTCTAGTGTTGAAGTGGGTTTTTAACAGAGATATGAATACTAGAGCAATTTAAAAAATCCGGAGGACCTCTGAAGTGAAGTGAAAATATTTGAAACGTTTTTATTAATTTGGTTGAGCCTAAGATTATATTTTAAACTTTGAATTAAACAGATGTGTGACTAAAGGGGCATGTTGGACCAGTACTTGGCCACATGATGACATGCATTTGGAAAAAGGAAATACTGTGGGCAATCGACCCGCAGCAACACTTTACGCGAATAACATTTTATATTCATTTGGTCCACAGCCCTGCACTGAGCCCCGTCTGAAACGTTAAAGCAAAATTGTCTCTTGAATACGCAAGAGTGGTTTTGAAGTGATTTTCATCACTTTTACATTTTTTGAAGCACTCGCTGGTTGAGAGATCCCAGCAGCGGCATAAACTATGTCATCCTGGACGAGCCAGACTGCTCATTCTCAAAGAAAATGTAGCAGAACTAATAACTCCAAATATTAGTTCAATCATTCAGAGCAGCTAACTGCCAGCTCTGCCAGCTCTGAACACTCCACAGGCACAGATATTTCATCCTTGCTTTGTGATTTCACAGCCACCTCGCAAAGGCTGCTTATGATCTCATTTCGGTTGCTAATGTATTCCCGTTTTTTCCCCGACTCGCTTTGTTCTCTGGCTGCAAAGTGTTTAGTGTGCTAAAATAATGATTTCTGAAAAGTGGTGTTTACAGGCTTGAATGGGAGCAGGGACAGCAGACCGACGGAGGCCTTGAAGCGGCATGAAAATTTAATTAGGTTTTCAATCTCAGCCGGTGATTCCTGCCCCTTTTTCAGCCTGGACATCCCAATAAAGACAACTGCATTGTGATTTATGTAACAGCAGACATGGATACACATTAAGGAAATCACTTGTGTATTTCTGGTTTTATTTGGATTTACTAGAGTGTAACTGTAGTGCTCTTGATTCCTTTACAGCTTCCCATATGCAATGTGTTTCTTTATGCACTTAAATATTGCATTGCTTTGGATTGTAAATGTTGTTAAATGATATTTCATCACATAAAAGAGAGGGTGTAATTACAATAAAGTAATACGAGGCTAAATGTGGAGATATTTTCAAGGACACAGGTCATTAGAAAACAAACTGTATTTAAATATCTGATGCAACATCACAGTAAAAGACTGTTTTGTTTTCTTGCAACACTGTGGTTAAATCAAAAAACAAAGTACAAAGAGTACTAAGTTCAGAAGAGAGAGCATTCAGTTAAAGCATTAAGTGAGGCAGTTCTACAATTATTATTCAGGTTAAGTACTGTATGATGCTACTGAATGAGCACATTTTAATAGCCTGGGATCCCCGAGGCTACAAACTCCATTCACATTCCACACACAGCGGCTTCATTTACTGACCTTGAAAAGTCTTGTTTATACAAATTGAAATTAAACGGCAAAGAGGAAGAAAATCATTTTCTAGCTTAATTTGCCGTCATGAAGTAAACAGATCACACAGGGAGAAAATTACTCTTCCTACAACTGAGATAATGAGCGTTGCTGCACTGATAGGCCTGCTTACTTATTCAGTGCGTGGTTACGCTGAAGGGCCCCGGCCCCTGGAACAAAGAAGAGCAACAACATCTGCAAACTGAGGGGGTGGGGGCGGGAGTGCGCAGGAGTTTTATGATTTGTAGTCTTTGGGTTTTAATTTCCGTAAAAGTTGTCATAATGGGGTGGGGGGTGAGGGGCATCCCCAGAGCTGGCTGTAAAAGCTTCTGTCCCAAGAGTCCTCTATATGTCACCCAGCTCTCAGCCACCCTGCTGCACACAAAGGCCAACCTTTTGAAATGTCAGCGCGATAAAACTCGATGGATTCAATGTGCTGGACCTGGTGGTGTCAAACGCTATTAGTTTTAAATTCTATTTGCGATGAAATTGCTCTTGAAAGGTAAAGGGATCTATAAATGTCTGGGGTCCTGGACCAGGCTGTTGTAAATCTCTCTGTGCGCTGATGACTCCTCTCCACAGGTTTATAGGGCTGGAATGAGAGTGTCTACATGCTGTGTGGAGACATCGTGTCCCAGCGAAACTTGGCTAAGTAATGGAGTGGGTTGTGGGAGACCATGCATCTCACTGCACAGTGGTGTGCTCAAACCGCTGAGAGAAAGAGCTGTCCTTTCCACTCTGCCTCTCCCCGTTTGTGCTGGCCAGTAGAGCACGGATTCATTGGGACTGTGATGGCTCTATATGCTCTGCTTTGCTGTGGCCGCTTTTAACTCAAATAGCTGCTGTTCACTCTCTTTGCTCCTTGACAGAGATGTGGGAGAGGAATAAAGAGAAACAGTGGGCTAGTACAGAACTTCACTTTGTAGGATTTAAATGAATGTTATACACGGGGTAATGTTTGGTGGGATAAAAGAGTGAAATAAAAGAGGATAATTGTGTCCAGGCAGACTTCAGATCAAGGTCCTAAACTTTCAAATTTTCCAAAAGTTGGAACTGCCCAGAGGAATAATTGACCTCATTGTGGAAATGATAGCTCTTTATTGTGTGCCAAAATATAATCTAGTCTAGACTAATCTTAGAAGTCAGCCTGGGCGATAAAACGGTAATGAAAATCATTGCAATTAAATTCAATTGGAATTCATTCACCTGCAATTACACCACTCAATACTGGGAAAGGGGGGCGCTCAATATGCCTTAAACGGTAGTTGCCACCTGACATTAAAGAGAAGAATAAAAAGACGACAAACAGCCAACCATGTTGCAGGAATATGGGAAGGCAGTAGGGCTGGGAACCTTTGGATGTCTCACAATTTGATTTTGATTCTTTGAGTCACGATTCGATTCAGAATCTATTTTTGATTCAAACCGATTCTGGATTCATGGATCCATGTATTCAAAGTCTATTTTTGAATTAGTAATTCAGGATCTACTCAAGTCTTCTGTTAGACTGGCTGAAAATCAATTTTTGGAAGTTATGAATCTATTTAAAATCTCAGAAGAATCTCGATTTTTACATACATCGAGAGATTTGACATCTATCGTGATCATGATCAATATCATATTTATATTTTTTATTTTTAATTTTTGATTATATTTTTACAAATTGTATCAATCCCTGAGGAAAATTCTGGTTTACACTCTATGAGAGACGTGAGACTCACACACATAGGCCTGAAATACACACAAACAGGAACTTTGGACATGCATTAAGGGAGAGATGGGGCTGTTACACACTGCTACGCAGGGAGCCAGGACGGTTGAGGGTTTGGTGCCTTGCTCAAGGGCACCAGACCAACTTCCATATTTGGACACTCTGGTTCCGAACCCAAGTCCCTACAGACTGAGCTACTGGCACCCCAAGAAATTGACCAACCTTACTCTTAATTAAAAAAAATGCCTAACAAATGAATTTGCTTTAAGCAAGACAAAGTTTGCTCTGTGAAATGTTTTTTAAACTCCCAATTATATTGATGTAGAAGAAGTATTTAGCCATAGCAAATAAACTGGAGGACCTTAGGTTGACACTAACTCAAATAAAAGATCATAAGGATTTGGTTTTTTTTCTTATTCAAAGAGTGTCACTGTTCCTTTGACACTAAATTATCTGTCATTCAGTTTGCCTCAGTTAGAAGGTATGATGACAGAATAAGAAAGAAAACTTGATCGTTTCATCGTTCATCATGGAGCCTCATCAGACAGGTCCCACATGTGCAGAGGTGACAAAAACGAGAACGTCAAAGTGAGTATTTGACCTCAGTTCATGATCCAGCATTGAAATCAGGAAGCTCTTGTTTATAAGATATATCCTTACTAAAGGCAGATTATGAGGCCAAATGACTTAACCTCGTGTTAAGTGAGCATCAAAGAGAAAGCCTTGAGGTGGCTCTAAAGCAGAAGTGATACTTTTACGCTGCATGAATAACTAAAACAAAAACACAGTTTCTGATCCTAAAGGTGGAAATTACAATTCAATGAAATCAGTCAGTCTTTTAAAGTTTGGACTAGAAAGTCCAGCAGCATTTTTAAATTCCAACAAAAGATTATCTGGCTTACTTTAAAATACTGTGAGTAGTGAACCCTATGCAGCAGTGACAGACAATCTTTTTTCATACCTGACTGTATGTCTGACCCACTACCTCTCCGAGACAGAGAAGGATGGTGGGGGGTGGGTGGGGGCTGCTTTCCACTTCCTGTTTCTGTGATCAGTGTGGTTTCCAGTGAGACAGTGGCACTGTGAACACATGACTGTTGGTTGAGTAACATCCCTAGAGAGAATTGAAGAGTACACATTAAAATGTGTATTAAAGAAAAGTCAGACTTTTTAAGGAACATTGGAATATTAAAGGATGTGTGCTTACTTGCTCTGACCTTTGACTTGTCTCCTAATGTATCAGTTTTATATTTTTATATAATATTTAAATATATTTTTGGGTCATTGTAGGACTTTATTTGGATAAGACGGTAAGAGTGACAGGAAATATTTTAAAGTCAAAGAGGTGAACGACATGTAGAAAATGTCGAGGGAGGGTCAGACTGAAATCCAGGATGTTGCTGAGGACTGTAACCTCTGTATGCTGAGTGCACACTCTAACAACAACATCATTATTTTCAATGTAGTTGTTTATGTTATTTTCATATTTATGATTCATGTTAAGCATCTTTCAGTTAAAGCCTGGTCCAAACACTGTTGTGCTAAATTTCCATTTTTTTTGGAGAAAAATTATTAAGTTATAGGTTTCCACCTTGAGTTTCATTATTTTTAAAGAGTAATCTACATTTTGATCAAGTAGATGTCGCCCTTAAGCACCAGCATGACACCAAAACAAACTGCTATTTGGCGACACCTCGGCTACTCTGAAGCCTCCGCTCTCCTCCAGCGACACACCTCCAACCCCTCTCCACTCACGTTCTCACAAAGAGAACGCACCATAATTAACACTATTAAACACAAGTGTCAGACAATGCTGCAATTGCCTGTGGCCTGCATTGTTGTGTTAGCAGGCTAATGTTAGCACACTTTGGTTAACTCATAGCTTCACATTGCACATAAATTGACACAGAATGACCGTGATCTAAATACACATCCAAATAAGTGAGTAGCCTTTGTTATTCCTCTTTTCTCTTGTCCTTGACTAAAACAGCTTTAAAAGCAAGGCCGTCCCGTCCCTGAAAACATGATGTAAACACGGCTCTGCCAACCGTACAGCAGGCGGGACTCAAGCTTCTTTTTCATTGTAGACAGTCATGACTCGGAGACATTTACAGAGGATATACTTGGTTTCTGCTGTGTTGACATGTAAAATGTCACACATTATGCCTTTAACAATGCGTTCACTGTGGCCCTTCTGCTTAACACTATCCACACATCGATTTCATAACTCAAGGAGGACCACAGCTGCTGTCTGCATTGTGCAGTCGACCTCATCCTGCCAGCAAATCATGAGTGTCTGCTTGTTTGTGTTTTCATGCCATCTCTCCACAGTCGTGATTGCATTTGAACCGCAGCAAAAGTAGCGTCAGGAAAAACAAGTGGAGCATGTCTCTTTCTGTCTCTCCCTGATGTACTATAAAGGCCCGTTACAGTGCACAGATGCTCCACAGCCGCTGAGGCTTCCAGGAAATCATCACTTACAGGGAAGGACAACATCCTGTGGCTGGGTGAGCCTCTCCCTGTGTTTGTGTGGGTGCCAATTTAATGTACATGTGTCCCGATGTATTAGCAGGGGCTGAAAAGAGCCAAATATGAAGCATGTGAGGACACACCGCAGTTACAGGCCACATGAGTACACTGCAGTGTCATGGTAAAGTAACTAAAGCTCTCTAATTTAAAATATCAAGAAGGAGCCTCTAAACACCAGATGGTCTCTTTGCAGCCACATAGGGCTGCAGCGGATTTCCAGCTTTTCAACTCGTGCATGCAAGTACAGCCAGACCAGAAAAAGCACAGGAGAGAATTTCCATCACCTTTAAAATTGTAACTCTAGGCCTGTGTTGGTACATGCACAACCCAGCAAGCAAAACGCTTGACAGAATCAGTAGAACAGCCAGAGCCCAGGATAAGCCCTGTCCTATTTGGATTACGAGTAAGTCATACCCTTCTCCTAAATAAACCCTCACACCTTAACAGCAGGTAAATAAATCGTGTATTTCCTATTTGTCTTTGTCCCACAAACAATATAATGCAGAGAAACGCGCTGAGTCACAAACTAATCTTCTTCAAACATAAGTCATTCACACTGAAGTGTCAAATGTATTCAAATCAACATCAGTCATGGAGGTGGTGGTTGCCTCTGATACATGGTACTGAATAAAACATTCCTGCTGCTGCATTCTTGGTTGTGGAAAATAAGCAGGGCTGAGTGTGTGGGAAGGTGGAGGTGTAATGTGGGGGTGAAGCAGATACTTCCAGGAGAGTTCAATTAGCATTGGTTCCGTCATCGGCAAGACTCGATTGCAGAACAAGAAGTACAACAAGGGATTTCATATACTTGCAATACATATTTGTTTTTTTTCTGTTTGTCATTACGACCCGTGACATTTGGTCATTAGTTTCAACCCGGCTCCATCTGTTGCAATTTCGATTTATGCTGCTTTGTAAAGCGTGCTCAGGTTGTTTCCTTTTGTCTCAGGCCGACCATATCAAAAAGAAGATTTGTAGAGTGGAGCGGCCTGGTTATGTTTTATATTGTTTTCACTTTTTTATATCAACATTTATTTTAAATCACTATGTGCCGAAACAATTTTTTTATCCATGTTTGCTAATGAAAAGGCCAGTGGGTAAAATGACATCCTGCACACAGCCACTTAAGTGTCCGTCATCATAAGTGAATTCATCAATTAATACCTCGGCAATCATGGTTCTGTAAAATCCTGATGAGAACAGTTATACTGTAGCAATTTCTAGTCCTTGTCCAGGTCTAAAGTGTCTTATTCAAATGTCTTGTTATGTCCAACCAAACCTTCACATTCAATAACTTTCCATTCACAGTAATATGAAACAGAGGTCAATCTAAACATTCTCACATTGGAGAAGCAACAGCCAGAAAACGGAGTGGATGTCTAGCTTGAAACAACAATTCAAATATAATTTGGTTACTATAGGAAGACAGATTAGTCAACTGTCTATGGACTAATGACTATAACTATAATACAATGTGCCTCGGCTTTCAGAGCAGGTCAGTATTAACCTCTTCAGTCGGAAGTTACGTGCCTGTCTGGGCAGAGCTCAAACAGCTGTGAAGAAATCCCATTTCTAATAACATCCAGTGAATACTAACTAACAAATGATTAGACTACAATCATTGTCGACCTCTTGACAAGTTCTGCAGTTATTAAGGAAACGCTGACCTCAAGTGGTAGTTTGGTTACATAACAATTTAACTGAAATCCTCAGCTCTGTTTGTTAAAATCTACTGATGTGTTTTGTATTTTTAATTAATTTAATTACATTTTTTAAATCAGAGGAGAAGTAAGAAATCTTTTGTGTTCTCCAAGTCAAGAAAACTTGAATGAAATATACTGTATATAAAGGATAATAACAAGTTCATAGTACTGAATACTATTACAAACCTGGAGATAAAGGGAAATATGGTCACTAATGACAAATGGGTATGTTAATAGCCATGTAGGCCTATCTAAATTAATTAGGAATTTTGTGCATTAAAAAACTTATTGTTAAGTGCTGCAGTCTCAAGCTTGCTTGCAAATTCCAAGCAAAGCTTACTCAGCTTCAAACAAATGAAAAAAAATATGTTTAAGTGAATAAGCTATATTATGATAAAATGACAACTGCCATTTTTAATACAGAGTTACAAATTATAACAGAACAACAAATAAAAGGAGCTACAAAACTCCCCCCCCCCCCCCCCCCCCCTTTGTGTCATCTCTTGATATTGCATGAACAAAGGAAAACAGTGTAGCCATCATATGGATAACTCCACAATGTCTTCTTTTGTGTAGGGTTGTAAAAGTTAACACATTAAGAGTGTTCATATCATCAACTTTAAGCTCAAAGTCAGGGGTTATTATCCTTGCAGAGTTCAGTATATTTCCAGTGTTTCTTTCTCCTTGTTAACAGCTCTGCACCATGATCAGCTGACTGAATGAGACACAAACTTTGACTCAGTTCAACTCAGATTAACCATCTCATATTGTTATTGCAGAGGATACTTTGGGGGTTGCACCAAAAAAAAGGTGAGACCATCTCAACAGATGTGGCAGCCCATCAAAAAGACTAAATATCTTATATCCTATATTTCTTATTTCCAGTCTGAAACAGGACACATCACTGATATGAGAATATTTACAAGGCAGTTGGTGTTAAATGATATAAAGGAGGGAAAAAAGGGTCAGCAGGGGGCAGTATCTTTCCATCCTATGAATCACTGATCCTAACCTGAGCCACTCGCCTGTTCCCTGCTGCTGTTCGAGCTCTACCATCACTGAGCAGTAAAGGGAGCACTGCTCGACTTGGCTGCCTTCAGGCAATGTCTGAACTTCTGTATTAAAAGTTAAGAACCACATGAATGAGCTAACAAGGTCTGACTGGGGAGATGTGGATGTCTTATCATAGGTGGCTTGCTGAGACATCACATTTAAGTGGCTGTGAGCTTGAGAGCCAGGCCTGAAGAAGAGAAAAGGCTCTATTCAGGTATGATTTCCCAGTCACACAACTTTTTTGTGTTTCTGATTGAACCTGTCATCCAGAGCTTAAGAGATGCACCTGAATGCACCTGAATGCACCTGAATGCCACCATGTGACAGATAACAGGCTCCTTAAGACATGAGTGTCTGAATGTGTTTGTCCTCTCTCTCTCTCTCTCTCTCTCTCTCTCCGTTTCTCACTATAAAATCCCTGATCTAATTATGTGCACAATTGATCAGTGGAACCATTTCCGCTCTGTCTTCATTAGTGGCTAATTAAAAGACAGCTATAAAACCAGAGAGACTACTCTGTGCCCCCCAAAGAAAGGAGGAGTTTACTGCCACCTTAGGGGAGGCTGGAGGATTAACAATTATAAAGAAACAGTATTCAACTAAATATTCCACTATAGAGCTACTGGTAATAACTGGCGCATGTAAAAAAAAAAAAAAAACATATTTGAAATGTATTTTATAGCTTTCCACATACATCTTTCTTTGATTTATATCCCTTCCCCTTTTTTTGCAAATCCTATATTAAAGAAGAAATCAGCCCAAAGTCTACTTTGGTTTACTTTGATTGAATCCCCTTGGCAACACTCAGACTAATCAAAGTTTTTTGAACTTGCAGCAGCTTGCAAGGTAATTGAAGTTGTGTTTTCTGAAGCGACTCATGGATTTGATATCACTCTGTGCAGGGGCATACTACTCTGCTATTTATCTTCAAGATAGGAATCAAAAGCAAGAGAAAAGTTAGAAACAAAACTCATTTCTCATCTGTCACAGTCTTAATACAATGAAAAAAATACTCGGCTAGCTTTTTTTAAGTTTTGCATGAGTAGGAAAACAAAGTTTTTTTATCTCTGAGAAACTGCACGAAGGTTAACTGGAGGTTTTAAAAACATGGCTTGTGTTTCCTCATGCTTCAGGAGGGGCATGTGTTCTGGCCACAGGGCTGCGTGTTCCTGTGTGGAGAGCTGTGTCTCTCTTAGCTGTTGAGATGCAGGAGTTCACGCTGAGCCTGGGGTCAGATCACACTCAGAGGAGGAGAGGTGAATTCATCAGCCCCCGCAGAGCCCGTAAGGCACTTCGGCCTTATCCATCACCATGAAGCCGTGCTGCTTTACCGGGAGATGAGAGGGGAGGAGGAGAGAGGAGGAGAGAGGGGGAGGCACAGAGGACAAAGGCAAGAATCCCCACCCACTACATTCAGCCTAAGGTTTGCGTTTTTAACATTTAACAAGTCATACTCAAAAAATAGCTTGTATTTCCTTACAGTTTCTCTCTAAACAGAATTCACTGGTTGACCATCATTAGACAGGAAGTCTTTCCATGAAGAGAGGTACTTTTAACATTCTTTCAGGTGTGTTTGAGTCCCCTGAGGCAGGTGAGGGCAGGTTATATTTGAGGTTTTTACAGACTGACCCTGACCCTGAAGCTGATGAGTCAAATCCTCCCACAACACCGTCACACATTCAGTATGCTGTAAAAATAAAAAGCAGATCTTCTGGCTGAGGTGAAGGAAAAACTGCTCTCATAACAGAGGTACACAATGCTGACAGGTCGATACGATTTCTTATGGGACGAACCTTGACTGCATACCTATTTTTATTTTGGAGCTCAGGTGATCAATGGTGTGTCAGTGAAGTGTTTTTTGGATAGTTCTTCGAGAAGTTTTTTTTTTTTTTTTAAATCTGATTTTATTTCTTCATAAGGTTTAAATTTGTATTAGATGTAGAATGACTTTTCATAGTCCTTTGAGAGTGATTTACAGATTATTTTGGTCACCCTCTGAAGCTTGAGCTCATAAAAAGAGCATTAATAAAGGACTTTTAAACCACAGCAGTTGACAATTTTCCTGTCATTTACACAAACACTCACACACAACAGAGACATTTGGGGTTGAATGTACTCAGTAAATCTATAGCTAGTGAACTATGAATCCTGATGATTTGTTGACTTCTCCACTTTCCTCTCAGATGAATAAATCATGACGACGGCTGATTTTGATGAAAATAAACTTGTTCTATTTTACTGAATCCATGGTGCTTTAACAATGAACACCATCAGAAGAAAGATGTATTCTTAGAAACAGAACTCAAAGAGCTCTGAAGTGAAGTGCATCTTCTTTCCACCAAACACTTTTTTTCTTACTTTTAATAAACATTACAGTCTTGGGTCGTCTCCGTGGATTTGGACTTAGTCAATTATTGAAGCTAGGTTCTATCTAAGACACTAAGGGAAATAAAGAAAAGATATGATGCAGGTTATTTATTCTTATTGCAGAATTATTATGTTTCAAAACATAGCAATTCTTATTCAGGCTGATTTTATTTTTTGCACTTTGCAGTCTACACAGATACTGTTTGGGCTCAAATTCTTAAAATATAAATAAATAAGCTTGTACATTATAAAAGCGATGTGGGGTCGCAGGTAGCCTAGTGGTTAGACCGTGTGCCTGATGTACAGGGGCTATGGTCCTCAGAGCAGGCAGCCCGGGTTCAAATCCAATCCGTCGCTCCTTTCCCGCATGTCATTCCCCACTCTCTCTCTCTCTCTCTCCCCGGTTTCTGACTCTATCCACTGTCCTATCTCTAAGTAAAGGTGTAAAAAGCCCAAAAATAAATCTTTAAAAAAAGAAACATCCACAATGCTTGTGACAAACAGAACAGTGCTGGTTTTTCAATCAAAGACCTGTCCTCTGTACTGTTGGGTTTTTCAGATATACAGTCATTTTTAGTATATTTGTTGCCATGAGGCATAAAATATATTTCTAATTATCCAGTGATCATCTACAGAGATCTACAGGCTTTAACAGACTGCCCAATGTTACTTTGTTCACCACAGGAAAGACCGATTGCTCACATCTGACCAGTCTAACCTCCTCAGGTCATACAGGAAGTGGACCACATGTCTTGGCGGGGCCCACCATCATATGAGTTGTCATTCCCAGCAGGGTTGGCACTGGGAAAAAGCAGGAGAGCTGTGGGGTTATTAAGGGACTCAGCTTGGCATCACTGAACCCTTTGGCTCCATGCTGCACAGGGGCTTACATGGAGCTGATGGCTTTGGAGGAGAGGGGAGGGAGCAGGTGTGAAACATACAGAATGTGTGTGCATGTGGTGTCTGGTTTAGCTAGAAACATGAGGGTGAGGACTGATTTTTGACAGACCATAAGACACAACAGAACAGAAAGTGTACCGTTTGAAAACTGTATTTTATGAGTTTCATTTTGTTTAACATTAAAACCAAGTCATTTTTTGATTAAACATAACTTACATCTGAAGCTATGACGCTGGTGGATTTGTATTGTTGTATCTCACCCAATGTTGCCTTAGTATGCCAACAAGCTTAGACAAGCTTACATTCTCACAATAATATCACCAACAGGCTGTTTATCATACTTCACATTCTGTAGCTGCTTTATACTTTATTTTGCTAATGAAAGTGTTGCGTATATATTTGTACATTTACATGACGTCGTCTTTTTCATTTTGTATTATAAACCAAACTGTGTCTTATGTAATCTAATGTAATGCTTCTGATAATCAGGTTTGTTTCCCGTGTTTACCTTCCTAGTATTGGGTAATAGCCAGCCAGCACTTTGCTAATTAAGAGTAAACAGCAAGTACAGCTGAGGCTGAGAATGTTATTAGTTTAGTATGTGACATCAGGCCTGAGAAACCCTGTGGTTGGTTCACTCTGCAGTAAACACACAAAGTGAATGAGTTTCTGTAGTACAATGCTATCCTATAAGCTTCTCCAAGTGAAATTCAAGATTTTCAAATTCAAGACATTTTTAATACTTCCAGGAATTAAATGAAATGCCAACCTTGACAACAAAAGTTTGGAAAAATATGACGGCAAATCAGTTCTGCTTTTAAAGCAGTAGAAAATACCTGAATGGATTCCACTGAAACTCAAACGTAAACTCAAACTTCAAAGACCATCTACTGACTATATGACTATGTATGTATATAAGCAATACTAGCTCAGCTCCACAACAAAGTATAAGCATTCAAGCAGCATGGATAGACAATTGTTGCTCAACTCTCTTATCCAGCAAAAGCTTGCTGGTGTACAAGCATCATTACCAGATCTTGCTAGAAGACCAGCTTCTTCTGCAGCTACACAGATCTTACAGCAAAGCTATGCTGGTATGATAAAAACTACCATGGGCCACCGTAAACCAGCTTTTAAGAATCATCAAGCTAACACACAAGGCTCCTGAGGAAAGAATAAAGAAATGAAAACATGATGTAGCCACTGTAACTGCAACCACTGAGCTGAGACTCTGTATTTTCCATATGAAGTCTCATAGGTGTAAAAGCAGGGTTTCCTGTCAGAGTTTGGGGCCTTGCTCATCCTCAAATAACCCAATATGGCCGCATGGTGCAAGCATGGTAACAGGAAAACAGGAGGACTCAAATGCAAAATAACAGAGGCTGATACCCTGCATGTGTGGAGGCTTGTTGATGATGACCCGTATCACAACAGTTATCATAAACTACGAGTGCAGGACAGCATTGGCAGCAAGCAGCTGCAGCAAAATATTGAAACTATGTCATGAGAAGCTTCAGTTTCATCAAAAGACAATCAATCTGTGTATGGAAGGAAGTACCAGCTGATCTCTCTCTTTATTGGGTGCGTGCGGTGGCAATAATTTACCTATTTATAAAAGAAAAGAAATTAGCAATAATCCTTGGCAATGTGTAAATATTTGAGTTTTGTTGTGTGGCAAACACTGTGATATGACTTTCTGCCGAATCTGCTGACAATTTTTCCCTTTTAAATATTGTTTTTTTCCAAGTAGGACTTTTAAAGCAACAGCAAGCCACAAAAGAGCCACTGGGAAATGGGAATTTAGGAGCACATTGTGGAAAAGTGAATGGAATGGGCCATGCTTTATTTAGCTCACTTTAATCAAAGCTCTGAACAACCCGCACTCTGGAGAAGTTCAAGTGTGCAGCACAAGTTACAATTCTGTTCTGGAAAGTTTAAAAGAGAGCACTCCATGTTAAAATAAAGGCAAAGGCTCATGTAATTCAGTAGCAAATAGTGAGATCTTTTCTTTCCTTTGTGTCCACTGACTAATTTGTGGAAAGCTCACGTACGCTCCATGGACAACAGAATTACACATTACACTCAGAGAGACAGTGCCTGTACTGTAGTAAGATGCAACTCGCATCAAATTCTAGTTTTAGGGCATGTGTCAACTGACAGGGTTTTTTGCTCTGGCAGTATCCGTTTTAAATACAGGTTCCTTTCTTAGACTTTGAGAGATTTGAGTTTGTCGGAATCTGCATCAGATGTACGAGTGAAGAAAACCAAATATGAAACAGGAGTAACATAATAGAAAATATAAACACAAATTCCCCCCCAAAAAAAGAGTACAAACCAGAGATTACTTTTCTATCTTTGACAGAATGTTTTGAACAATGATGGAATGATCTTAAGCCGGGCTATTCAATTGGTGGTCCATGTGCCAAATCTTTTGGTCTAAAACTGATGACACCTGGGAACACCGCCAGCTCACATGGCCCACCTAATAAATCACAGGTGCTGCAGTCACCAGTGTATTAAGGGGCGGGGGTGTTAATGCGCACCTTCCTCTCCAACCAGCCGACATTCATTAATAAACGCTCTAAACATAACTAATAAGCAAACACATGTTCCATTACGAAGTCAATGTGAATAAACAAAATCTAAATATTCAAGAAATGAACACAGCAACCTTTTGGTTTGATCAAACAACATAGGAAGCTTGCGAGTGAGCCAATCACATCATTCCTATCTCTGTCAAGAGTTGCATATGCACAGTACCAATCTGAACAGAGGTTCACATATGTAGTAATGTTCAAAACATTCAGACCATGCTTCACAGCCTAGCTTTTAAAACGTTGGAGACTTAAATGAAAAACTGACTGCGTAAATGAAATGGGCAGATTGACCCTACCTGGACTGCAAATTATTTATTTGTTTTTACTACCAACTCCAAACACAAAACCAACGTGCTTCATTTGTAGTAATTGAAAATGATAACATTCAGAGGTTTCACTTTGAAAGATATCAGTTAGAGAAATACACAGTTTGTCTGCAACTTACAACCCTGGTGAGGTCGTGCACAGACTATCAGAGATTTTCATTTCAAATGTGAAATAGTTATCTGTATGTGAATGGTAGACAGAGGAGGAAGAAGGAGAAACAGGCAGAGAAATATTGTGTTACTGGTTATTGCCACTTTCTATGGTTCTGTGCAGTGACTGCCCATCATTGATGTAAAACTGTTCACACTCTTTGATGTGCCTGTGTCACTTATGTGACTAAACTTGTTTTATCTGAAATGTAAACACTAATAAATACCTCTTTTTTACAACATGTATTTGGATAAATTAAATATTTGCTTTTAGGAAAAGCAAACAAAATACTTTGAATGCTGCTGAAAATGTCGGCCCTGTTAATTTCCTGGTTTTCAAATCTAATTCTTCAACCAGCCTGAAATGAAAGACTGCTTTTAATACCTCTGTTTGAAATCAGGGACCCGTCCATTAAACAACTATCACAGATTTGAGTGCTGGATCTGCTACAGATACCAGTGTTTCGTGAAGATGTACCAACTGAAAAGAAAGCATGTCTCTAATAACAAACAATCTGCTGCAACAAGATCCAGGGCAGTTCCAAATTTCATTTACAACAACAACACTGACTGTGTCAATTAAATCTTGATTTAAAAACAACAACTATATTCTGTCTTTATATAAAATCATAGAAAAGGGATTTAAAGATTGAGTGCTGTATATATCTCATTCTTGTCCAGATCGCCCCCGATTTGCTGACACCTTGTAAACAGAAGAGATGTGTGTCCTTTGAAACCAGGATGCCTGAGTCTGCAGCCTGCAAAAATACTGCCGGCCTCCCATGGTGCAATGCTCAGCCATGCAAGAGGCCATGAAGGACACAGGCAATAGAGAAGGGGTCAAGGTGAGGTGTAACTGGATTTTTCTGTAACCCAACCGACCGTCCCTCAGCCGCTGCCTTCACCCCTGCCCTGGGTCACCAACTCCACCACCCACAAACCTCCCACCCATCTCCCTCTGTGACCTTGCACACCCCTCACGTCTGCACACTGAGCTGAGCCAGCAGGGAGGAAAGAGAAAAACAGACAAGTTATTTCAATGGTCAAGTGATAGAAACCTGGAGATAGAAACCTGGAGATAGAAAACTATCGTCTTTCCTGTCTTTCCTCTGCTTGAAGGTGATTGAATTGCAACACAAACAGATTTACAATTGCAAGCCCTGTTCTATTACTGACGTATATTCTATCCCTCTCCCGTCTATTTTCTCCTCTTTCTTTGTCTCTTTAAGAGTTTCTTTCTTTCCCCCGTTCCTATCCTTGTCCGGCATAATGACTCGCTGATGCACTCTGAGTAATGTGCAGAGGAGATGGAACAAGCCCTGTAGCACGCCCTTGAGCTTCCAAATCAAATAGCATCTTAACCCTTAAACAAATTGATTCCTTAACCCCGAGCCAGCACAGCTTGAACCTTGAATTATGCCACTGATAGATAGGAAATCGGAAGAGAACACCTCGTTTTCATCTTGAAAAAAAGAATACGTGATGGAGCTCCTCAGACTCGGGACATGGCAAACAGATTGTTTCTTTCAGCTTCAAATATTCCTGATTGTGAACAGTGCAGGAAGTCGGATTTCATTGCTCACTCAGGAAACCGTCCGCCACTTCTAATCCAGTAGAGGCTAGTCAGACCTCCAACAGGCCAAGAAAAAACTGAATTTCCCCACCACATCAATAAGCAGGTGATTGGCTGCTTGCCCTACCTATGACAGAGTTTCTATTAAATGTGGAATAGGGATGCGCTCTAAGACAAGGAGACGGATGTTACAGTGCAGGTTAAAATGGACAACAGGATCACTGCTGAAAAGAAAAAATCCTCAAACTTTTAACTCTTGATATCAGAAATGCTTCAAGCTAGAGTGTCAAGAAAAACACCGCCGTTACAGAGAAAATTAAGACACAATCAGCACATAAACCAGAGCACTTAAAAACCTTACCTATATATAAAAAGGTTTTATAATTCTCAGGAGAAAGGGAACAAAGATCCCACGCATAAATGCACATACCCTAATTAAATACAGAGCCATGCATGAGAAGGCTATAATAAGCATAAAATAACTTTATTACATTTTTTCATTGGCACACTTTATCATTATTTCACTTGGCTGAGCAGACTGTTACATTAGAAGGTTATTTTTTTTCCTTTTTAGACTTCAGGAAACATTGTTTAAGTGGGAACACTGTGAAAGCCCTATACTTTCAAAAGAAATATAGGATTCTAGAATCTGATCATAAAATGTATTTACTTGGATTCATCTTTTTAAAGATTTTTTAAACTTCCTCAAGAAAATTATTGGTGAAAGAAAAGTGGATAAAAAAAAACAGCACACAGCAGAAGGAGGAATTTTAGTGTAAAACATTCTGCTCTGTTTCTACATGTCTACTGCACACAATCAACTGTCGAATCACATTATGACTTATAAATCTACACGTTCATAAGACAACATGTCTTGCTTGTCTTTGTTAATTTCTGAGAAGTGGTGTGACTAAACAAAAATTGTCTTAGTTTATGAAATCTTTAAGGACTGAAAGAACTACTGTGAAGAAGAACTGAATGTTTGGAAGCACTGTGAGTCCAAGACAAATTTCCCCAAGGGGACAATAAAGTGTAATGTATCATAACTACTGGTCAGCAGCTGGAGAGGCACTTACAAGAAGTCACATTTAATCATAAAGAATTATGATTCAAGATTCCGTTTATTTGTCATTTTTCTCATGCATCTACATAGTTTTAAAAAAATGCATGCTAACTCCTTTAACTCGTGGTCCATGTCATCACAATTATTTTAATTAAGCAGAAAACAACAGAATAAAAACTTAAATGATGGCTCAAAGACCTTTCTCTAACAAAGGGATTCAAAGTATGAATGTACACTTCTCTGTAACCAAATACCAAGAAAGGAGGTAGTCTACCATTTGAGAGACTTATTTGTGCTGCACTTTTTATCTTTCAGTTTAAATCGCCTACAGTATAATTTTAGCTGTGATAGTTGTGAGCAAAAGCTATAAATCACAGCAGTTTAATTTTACCTTGAGGTATTTCTAAGACAATATCAGCTGTTGTGTTTCCTTCCAAAAAACGACATTTTGCACAACTACAATCGACACGGTTGTTGTTAGTGACAAAAAGGAAGCGCCTCGATAATTGCAAGAGCCTTCAGAAAATGTATTAAGTAATATAAAATATAACCAAAACACTTACAAAGCAGTTAAACATTCACAGGTAACAAATGTTTCAAAACAACAGCAGCGTGCAAGTCTCCTAGCTAGCTAAAGTCACTGAGGAGCAAGCGCACACACACACACACACACACACACACACACACACACACACACACACACACACACACACACACACACACACACACACACACACACACACGCACACACACATTAACCAAAGACGACAACAAACTAAACCTGTCAGCAAAAGCAGTAAAAGCTTACCTTTTTAGGTGAATGACAGCTTTTGTTCCTGGAGAATTAATTCTAGTACAGTGAAGCTGAGTTAAGAAGCAGCTGCAGGACGGGAAACTTCAGCTCCTAGCTTAAAGTGCGCAACTCAAGACAAGAAACAGCGCCATGGAAACAGCGCCATGGAAACAGCGCAACTCCAGCGGCAACAACCGGGATGAGGTGAGCTGCTGCAAACAGCGAGTTAATCCCTCAGAAACCCATAAAAAATACCCGGTCAGTCAGCGTGTCGTTATGACGTCATAAAATCACAATAAAAAGTCACTAAACACGGCAGAGAGGTGAGGTTCAGTGACTGGTATTATTGAGAGATATCTTACAGACAGACTGCACTATGTCTGTCTATGAATGTGACCACGCCCCTTTAGGCCTAACTTTAGGCTGATAATTAAACAGGTAGCCATTTAAAGATTCACCCACTGTACATTTATCATGTAAATCAGCGATAGAGACCAACCCAGATGTTTGTATTTTACTAGGCTATCTGATGTAAAAAAAAAAAAAAAATAGTTCAACAAGCTCCTTGCTATAGGCTAATGGGAATTTTGTTAAATTTTTCAGTCAGTCTCAAGTAGACAATAGAGGAACTTCCGTTTGTTACACTGCTGCATTTGCTTAATTTTTCAACAGGTTGTTGCTTAGTTTACACCCTGGAACATGGTCTCTTGATGCTAATTACTCTTGTCATGATGTTACATGGCTAATTGTAGTTCATTTTATAACTCACCATTTTAAAATCTACCAGGATCAAAGTTGTGTTGATTGACAGTGGGATGCCTTATACCTCTGCTAGGTGTCACGATTTCAGACTCTGAGCTTTACCTTTCGGCTGTGTTTGTTTTGTTTGTGCCTTTAGGAGATTTTTTATATATGCAATGAATACGGCATGCTGTGCGGTTAATTGTTGGCTACTTAGCAGCCTAAAGCCCAGAAGTGTGCCCTCCAGCTGTTTAACCAAGTTTAAATGTTGTATTAATGTGATGCACTACACAGATACCTACACAGATAGTGTGCAGGTATGTCACCTTACTAAGTTTTCATATATTGATTTGTTATTGGTTCTTCTCAGTCCAGTAGATGGCAGATTGCAGTGATGCAGACATATTCACATTCTGTGGCAAACACTGCATTTAACTACCTCATCAGCCACCAATTAATATCCCTTGAGCATCTACGTAACCAGGCCTTACCAGCCTTACTGTTATCCAAACTTACATGACCAGGGCCATTATGCTAAGCTTCAAAGTAAGCTGCTACATTCCTTCATTATAAGTTTTTCAATTATTTTGTTTTAGTACTGAAAGTATTTTTTTTACTTACTTGTTACTTTAATTACTTTATTGATAAAAAAGCATTTATAACTTTTTTTTTTAAATTATTTTCCTACATTTGGTGAGTAAGTATTTCATTCAGTTCATCTTGTGAGGAGTAATTGCATGGATACTAAGTGAACTCCGTTTTTGAGTGTTGGATGTGGGACTCAAACATGTCCCATGGAGTCCTGAGAAGGTCCTGTGTGTGTGTGTGTGTGTGTGTGTGTGTGTGTGTGTGTGTGTGTGTGTGTGTGTGTGTGTGTGTGTGTGTGTGTGTGTGTGTGTGTGTGTGTGTGCGTGCGTGCGTGCATGCGTGCATCTAACACCAGGCTAAGAGCTGGAGCTGAGGCAGGTCTTAAGCCTCATAAAAAAGAGCTACACTGAGAAAGCCTGTCAGTGTTGTCTGCCATGATGTGCCTAATTATCAATAAGTGTTATCCTTCATAAAATCAAAATGGATGAGTGAAAAAAAATGTGTGCAGTTAATTGTCCAATTTCATTTTTTGATAGCAGGCTGTAAACATGTTTATTATACACGGCATCTTTATTTCTGTTTAAAAACTGTGTGTATGTGACTTCCAGGGCTTGTGCAGCCAGCCTCAAGTGGACAAATGATGAACTTCAGGTTTTTGCAAATCTGCATTGGCATCATTTTTCAACACCAGACATTGACACTTGATATGGACTTGTTTTGCTTTTTAAACTATGGTAAATTAAAAAAAAAAAAGACAGAAAAAAAAAGAAACATTTTAATTATACAAGACACAAATCTGTGGGTTTCTATTTTTTACCATTCACATGGTTTGAATATTATACAAAATCATCCATGGTCAGCTGGTTTCTATTTTGAGTGCACTAACAAAAAAAAAAGGTGGGGGGTCATGGTTGGGAAGGCCTGAATAATAAAGGATCATATCGCAGATAATGCACTTGAAATTTGTTGGAAATTTGGTGAAAGCCAAGAATATTTATGTAGCAGTCCTAATGTTTGGGTAGTTACTGATATGAATGCATCTTCCAATTAATAAATCAGTGCATCCTTACAGTATTGACAATAAGTGTAAGACATTTGAGCGTGAAAAAAACAACTAAACAGATGATAAACATGTTGACAACAGCCAGACTTTTGTTGTAGATTTTTTAGTAGGGATCTTGAAATGATGTCGGAGGCAAAAACATATCGTGACATTTATTTTTAGATTTCCAGAGAAGAAATAAGCCTGAAATGTCAACTTCAGCTCCCTTTTCTTTTCTGAGCGGTGTCCCAGTGGCCAAACGTCCTCTCTGCCTCTGCCAGGCTGCTGTGAAAGGTTCATTTTGTTTGTCACCATCTGTCTTCACCTGTCACACATGTTGTCTTCCATTTGGAGGCCCCATCAGGGTCTAGGGTCTGTGTGCACCTCTGTGTGTCAGAGCCTTCATGTGTGCCTGAGAGTGTGTGTCTGTGTGTCTAAATGTATATGCTATTGATTTCACATATAAGGGTTTCTGCACATGCACAGGCATGTGTTCCCGGGAGCAGTGACCCGTCAATCCCAGATGCTGTCTGAGAGAATAGTGTCCTGTTTTTAGACTTCTTGCTCTCCTCTGACAGAGCAGCCTGTGAGCTGACCATTCACACCCCGGCTCTCATACGCCTGCAAATGCTGTGAGCCTCGTCTGACGAGTGGGGCACACAGAGAATAATGTGTGAAATACATGTCATTTTATATGATGAGGATTTCATTCAAAAGGAAAAAAAAGTCCCAGTAGGAGCAGGACAAATTAATGAAGGGCGGTCTGAAGGGACACTGATATTCTGATTCTATTAAAATGCTTCTATTGTACAAGTTGTGCTATTACTTGAAGAAGCTGAATTTTGCATATTTCTCCAACCATGCAAGGAATTGTTTAGAAAATACATTGTTGTTTGTATTTTACTTGCCAGATGAACTCTGGCAGCCAGCTGATTCAAAAACATGAAATTTTGCTATTAAATTTTTCTACTCAGTTTGTCTTTATAAGGCTTGTATAACAAGAGGATACAGAGGAACACTCTCATAAGTATTATATGTATAAAAATATGTCGTTAATCCTGCAGAAATTCGATGCATAGCTGTAATCAGGGATTGAGAGAAGCCATAATAGTCCAACTCTGCTGCCAACTTCACTTTCCTGTCCTTGCATGCTTTCACACATCCTGTATATTCACAATCCTGCACACACTGATTTGTGCACTGCCATTAATAAAATGCCAACAGAGGCCACAGGGGGTAAATAATGTCTATTTTTCATGTCACAGAACATAATAGATCTCATGAACCAGAATGATATGTTTCCCCCCAAAAGCAAAAGAAAAAAAGAAAAAAAAAACATGCTTTGGAGTTGGTATCGATTAGATGTGCCTGGATTTCCCCATTTCATCACTTTCTATGATTACCCCAGTGATTTATAGTGTCAGAGCGTGTCGGTATATTTTACTTGAGTGACTGGAACACCTTGCAGGAGGAATGGGGAACTGGTCTATGCACAGCAACACACAGAGAAAGAGAGAGAGAGAGAGAACGAATGAGAGAGAGAGAGCGAGAAGCCAGGTGAAAGTGAAGGTGAATTCCTCTTTTTTTGCAAGGTCTGAGAGGAGGATTTAAACCATTTATACTTAAAGGTCCAGTATGTAGTATATTTACTGAATTAGATCATAAGATGACCTAACTATATCATCAGACATTAAATAAGCATGCTTAGTTGAAGTGTTGGCATCTCCGTCAACAATGCAGCAGCCAGTATGTTGTCCTAAGTTTAGATTCTGGTCCTGAATGCTCTGTATTGGTACAAGAAAAGTAGGCGGTTTTAAGGCATCCCCACAGGTCCCGGTGGGACACCCCTTGGTTTGCCAGGTAAACATCAAACCAACAGGTTTTACAGCGATGTAGTAATAGTCGTAGTCTTTTATTTTTGCCCACATATACAGTTTTCCATCAGGAATATGGGCAGAAAATAAATGAATAAATAACAAATGAATGTGATTTCAAGAAATGAAAACATTTGACCCAAAAGGTGTAGGCTGAAGTTCAAGCTTACTCTACCTACCCTTACGATGGAAGCGGGTAAGTGAACTGATTCAGATATAACTGATTCTACCCGATCTAAAAAGCCTCAGCATTTTTATAATAAAGCTCCACATCCAAGGATAAATATTGGAGATGCTTTTGAAACATGGAGAGAGGTCAGAACGCCGAAAGGTTTCAAGACCGATGTAGAGCAGGCTAAACACTGACGCTTCAGTGTCTGTGACATAGCAACCTGCATGAACATCGACTCTATGGGAGGAGGGTGCAGGGGAAGACGAATTGCCAGCTCTCTTTAATGTTTTGAATTTGGACTGCAGTACCCATTTTAAATGCTAGGTGTCACAGTTTCACATTGCTCCTTTAACTCTAAAAATATACAGTATTTTTCATAAAGGATTTCTGTTAAGAGTTTCATCCCGTACAAACAGCTAGATTCACACCATTTCTTTTTACACCACAGTGTTATTGACATATATATGATTGACAGTAAAGACCAATAATGATCTAAAACCAATGGAATTATAAATCTAGCAGCCTTTAAATGTAAAAAAATTGAAAAAGTTTCTTACTATGCTTACAGGAAACGCAGAAACCTGATGAGAAAAACTGTGAAGAATCTTCCCAGAGTACCAGGAATTACATCCATATCGGGTGCCAATATAAGACATGGTGTGCCCTTTGTGTCGACATCTGGATAGTGAAGGTGTAGAGGTCAGTATGATAGACAAGCTTAATTGCATCAATCTCTCATGCATGAGAATGAACTGAGCCTCCTCTTGGTACAGGACTACTAGGTTAGTCTTTTTATTCATCATAACACCACTTTTTTCAAAACTTGAAAGTTGTTGAAGCTGCTTACCTAAATCACCACACCTCTCCAATAGTTTACATGCCAAAATTATCTTTTCCTGCCCTATCACAGCATGTGCAGATGTTAATAATAGTAATACTTATTATAGTATACTTTACTGATACAACTCCGCTGTCACAAGGACAGATACAAGAAATCTTTCTTACCGAAGGCCATAACTCTGTACAACAGCTCACCTCATGTGAGCAGAGAACTGTCATCATGATAATATCTGTCTCTCCATACTGTAATCTGTTCTGAACATGTTAAATTTACAAATTATCCCTGCACTCATGTTCACTTCATTTGTCTGTCTACTCGCCCTTATATTGTATAGTTTCTGCTTATAATATGTCTGCACTCCTGCACTTTAACTTATGTCAATACTGTCCATTTACTACTCTGTTTTTGCACATTTACATTTAATCTTTCTATTTAAGACTAGTAATGCTTAGTGAAATCCTGGTTGTATATATTCACATTCTTAGTTTTGATATTTTTAGTGCTTATTTACTTTGTATTTAATATTATATTGTGTTTAGTTTTGCTCATATTGTGTTTTTTACTCATATTGTGTGTTGGATAACCTGCTGCTGTAACGCCACAATTTCCCAGTTTGGGATCAATAAAGTAATTCTATTCTATTCTATACTTTATTTGTAGAGCACTTTAAGACAGGAGCACAAAATGCTAAAATGAAGTAAGTCAAAAGAGACAATTACAAATGTAGATCAAATCGTTAAAAATAACACATTTGTATTTTTTTTAAATACACACAACAGATATTTTACAAAATAAGCTGTCAGTTAAAAAAGGCAATGTATGTATGTAAAAATGTTTCTTAGAGGATTTAAAAGCAGAAACTGTGTCTGCTGACCGAACACAGTGTTGCAGAGCTGAGGTCCCATCACAGCAAAAACTGGATCATCCTTTGATCGCAGCCTTGACCATGTCACGGTTAGCTGGCCTAATGCAGCTGATCTAAATGGGCCGTGTTGGGCAGTAAGGCATTCAAAGCCTATATATTACAGTGCAAGGCCATGTAATGCTTTGTTAGCTATGTATATGTTTTAAAAGTTATACTAACCAGGGTAATGGAGCTAAAACAGCAGTAATGTGAGGGTCATGTTTTTTTGTTAAAACAAGTCTGGCTATGGAGTTTTGTACAATCTGAATTTGGGCTGTTAATGCAGGTTAGTAGGGCGCTGAAAAAAATCCAGGCTTTGTTTTCTTCTCGCAAATAATTTTTAAAACATTGCAGTTGGACATAAAGCTGAATCAGGAGTTGTCAAATATTCATTGTTTAATCATAGGACTGGAATATCACAACCTTTGTTTTCTATTTAGAATAGAAACGTTAACAGTATTACCCTACCCAAAATAATATGTTCTACTAAGCAGTTACAAAACTGGCCACAAAAAGGTTCCTCTTTCTTCTAGGACTAAATTGTTTTTGTAAAAAAAACTTCATAAAACCTTTTTGAGAACATCTGGAACAAAACGACAAAAGACAGTTTTCCTACACAAAATGACTTCATTTTTGGGGGGTTTTATAAGAACAGGCACCAACTCTTTATTCACTCTGAGGCAGTAAAATACAAGCTCTAAAAAACTGTAAACATGGCTCATATCCATATTAGGGCTCTCAGCATTAACTAGTTAATAATTTTTCATTAGAAAGAATAGAACGTTTAGCTATTCATTAAATGTTTCATTTTTTAAATCATGTTTAATCACATGCTATTCTGTCCCTCTAGGCGCAGTGTCTCCCTGTAGTCACAGTGGTGAAAAAATACGACACTGATTCATCTTTGAATGTCTCATTTCACTTTAAAGAACTGTCACACAGCTCAGTGGATGAGTCCAAAGTAATGTCCAGCTTATGACATCAAACAGTTACTTTTGTTCCTTTGAGCTGTTTTTGTATCCTTAACAAGTTCCTTTTTCTGTGGTTAAGTCTTGACTTTCGATCTACTAGAAGGAACTTTTACCTTTATTTCAAAATAAAAGCAGGGTTGAATTCAAACAGAAAGTAAAGCACTCTCACCTTAAGAAAGTACAAACATTCAAAATAATAGCCCAACAATGTCAATTCTTAAGTGCAAAATGTTGTAATATATACATATAAATGTCCTGGAGATTTGTTTGTCCTCTTATTTCTTAACGCACATATTATACTGTGTAATACTATAGTATCAGAACCAAATAGAAACAGGGACTCAAAAGCAGACTCACACGAGGCTGAGTTCAGAAAAATAGTTTAATATCGGTCCAGGTCGGTACACAGTAAGGCAAACCACGAAGCAAGCAAATCCAAAGGGAGTAGGCAATAGGCAAAAAGCAAAAACGATAAGGCAGGCACGGTCAAAATCAGTATAAAGGCTTACTAGGAAAAAATGCCTCAACTAAGTGACACAAAGGAACACACTACGAATTGGCAACAGAAGGGAGGAAACACGGGGTGCCTTCGAATTGTCCCTGCTATCTCCTTTCACGATTCACTTTACCTTAACCCCGGGGAAAACGTCATGAGGTTAAGGAAAGAAGGACTTAGGGAAAGGCGATTTGCGTTGCTCTGACAATCCGACCACATTTCCACTAGGCGACGTAATGAAATGCGACGGGCCGGCGGAGGTTAATGACGTGGGTCTGCCGTGGTGAAACTACAATGTTCCGAAAATGGACTACAAAAAAACCCCTGTGCCTTCTTACCGGTGAAATAATCCTAATTACCACAGGGTTGGGATTGAAATAAAAGAAATATAGACTACCAGGCTACAAGTAACAAAAGTGAAACCATCACCTTCCTGTCCACTCAGAAATCAACATCAAAATAAGTATGAAATTAATTGTTACATTTATGCAAGACAAGAATGTACAACTGAAGAAATGCACAAACCATTCTGAATTGAATGAAATATATTGAATAATCTGGCTCAAAATGTCTCTGATCCCTTTTTACCTGAAAGACAGGGTGATGTTTTTTATGGTGATTATGATCTGATTAAATGGCTTTGCATAATATCTCAAGAACCTTAATCAAGGCAAGGGTTTCAGCATCTGTGACTGAAGGAAAGTTTAACGTTATTTATGATATTGCTTACGGCTGCCACGTAGCCCTACGGGTTAAAGATTGTTGAAAGTTGTTTAAGGCATATTATTGCAATGGTAACTTACATGATCTCTGTCCCCTTTCTGTCATCGTTAATGTTCGTGAACGGTCGGATGCGCGAGTCGCTTTAAATGTTGCGGCCGCAAGAAATTGTGGGGCGTCATATCTCATCTCCTTTGGTAAAGGATGGTCCAGTGTATCCTAAGCTAAAGGAGGTTATAAAGGAAGCACTGACCCACATTTCCTTAACATTTAGAGAATTCGAACGGCTCTTTTCATGGTAAGATAAAATGCTTCCAGGGTTAAGGTAAAGTGGATAGTGAAAGGAGATAGGAGGGACAATTCGAACGCACCCAGGGATTAAATACACAGACAATCAGGGGAAAAGGAGACACAGGTGAGCACAATCAGGGCAGGGAGAAACAAGACAGGAAATCATGAGGAGCAGATCTAAAGACAGAGAAGAGGGTACAAAATAAAACAGGAAGAGACAATAATACTACATAAATGAGTAGAAACAAAACATGAAAAACAACTTTACGGCTCGTGTCAGTATATAAATAATTCACACTGATTCATTGTCAATGCTATATGTTCACATTTTTCAAACACTTGTGGCGAATGAACACTGTTCATATGATACATGATGTGCACAGAATAAATGAGTCGAACTGTTGCAATGATTTATTGTGTTCAGATGAAAGCTATATGTTTTCAGAAAATTACAATGAAAAACAGTTTCTTTGCAGGGACCAAACACGTTTAAAAGGATGGTGGTGAAATATTGCTTTGTCTGAGCAAATATGTCTTTCAAATGATTTTTAAAAAATGTACCCTATGTGCGGAAAACAGCCAAATGAATTTAAGATTTGTAATTGTCACATCTTTGAAACCCCTGGGCCCTGAGTCATGAAAATGAAGGGTCACAGAGAGTGTAAAATACTCATAAACACCTTAAATATCTCAAATACTAAAATCAACAGATTTTAGTATTTGTCAAATGTGTAGAACTCTAAATCGGTCTTGATTTTTGAAGGTCTCAGTCTCGTTTCGGAATCGAAAGCATTTTTACTCAGTCTGTCTCAGTCTCGGATTTGGCGGACTCCGGGATTTAAATCAAGACCAGTCAGGACCACCACTGGTATTTCTTCTCTTCATTTCTGTAATAAGAAGGAAAACGCCCCTTATTAAAAGAACAAATAACTTCAATTCATTCATAATTAGATTTTTATCCCCCGGTTACGGCTACATACAAGATGATGATTATATATGATATTTATGGTCTTGGTCTTGTTTCGGTCTCGCCCTGCCTTGGTCTTGGTCTTGGTTTTGACTCGGTCTCAATCCCTAAATCTCTGTCTTGTTTTGGTCTTAGTCTTGGTCTTGGTCTTGACTCGGTCTCAATCCCTAAATCTCTTGATCTCGGTCTCGGTCTTGGTCTTGACTCGGTCTCAATCCCTAAATCTCTTGGTCTTGGTCTTGGTTATGACTCGGTCTCAATCTCTAAATCTCTTGGTCTTGTGTTGGTCTTGGAGCACTCTGGTCTCGGGTATGTCTTGGCCTCGGTTAGTTTGTTCTTGACTACAACACTACTTTTTCGCCTGCTTTGAGATTGGAGCCACCAGAGGCATCCACATTGCATCCACCAGCCCACAGCAGTCACATCCTCACAGCGGAGGAGCAGGAGGTGAGGCGCAAACTGAGGGCGGTGAACCAGAGGAAAGAAAGCTGCGGGACCTGATGGCGTCTCTGGACGGTTGCTGAAGGACTGCGCGAACCAACTGGCGGGGGTTTTCACCAGAATCTTCAACCAGTCCTTATCCAAGAGTCCACAATCCCACCCTGTCTAAAGTCCTCAACCATAGTTCCACTGCCAAAAAAGTCCACCATCAGCAGCATGAGCCTGAATGACTACCGTCCAGTGGCACTTACCCCTGTCATTATGAAGTACTTTGAGAAACTGGTCCGTTCCTACATCTTTTCCAGCCTCCGACCCATGCTCGACACACCAGTTTGCTTACAGAGCTTACAGGTCTACAGAGGATGCTAAAGCCACAACTCTCGACTTTGCCCTGACCCACCTGGAGCAGCAGGGGAGCTCCGCTAGGCTACTCTTTGTAGACTTTAGCTCTACATTTAACACCATACTCCCTCACAGACTGGTGATTAAACTGACAGACCTGGGACTGACCCAATTCATCTGTCACACCGCAGCGCTGGTGAAGAAGGCACAGCAGAGACTTTACCTCCTGAGGATCCTCAGAAAGAACCACCTCACCCAAAGACGGCTTATGTCTTTTTATTGCTGCTCCATAGAGAGCATCTTGACATACTGCATGTGTGTGTGGATCACCAACTGCACAGCAGCAGAAAGGAAAGCGTTCCAGAGGGTCGTCACCAAAGATCATCGACTGCCCCCTCCCAAACCATTCAGAAAGATCAATCTAACCCCGGGCACTCTCTGTTTGAACTGCTGCCCTCAGGTGGGCGTTTCAGGACAATTAAAACTCAGACAAAAAGACTGAAAAACAGTTTCTTACCAAGAGCTGTAACTGCACGTTACACTGCAAAATGATTGTGTAATCTGTAAATTGAAATCTGTACCCCAGCAGAATACGAATGTGTGTGAAAGTGTGATGTGATGTGTTTTTTTTTAATCCTCTTATCTTAGCTTATCTTTATTTTATTTTATTATTTTAGAAGCCCTTTCAAAACAGGCACTTTACTGAAACTGGCACTTTTTGAAGGTTTTTGCACTGACCAAATTTGATTGTACAAGTACAATGACAAATAAAGATATTCTGATTCCGATACTTTCTTCACTCTCACTTTCTTGTTGTGTGAAAATATTAGGCAAATACATGAATTGATGATTTAAAATATGCTGTAGTCGGTATTCTGTTTTTGTTGGAGGCCTGTTTACAAAGAACTGGCTTTGCATGACCGACACACAAAGTGATGGGATTAAATGAGGGATGATAAATGTCAAACAGATTTGATCAGCAAGTTGAGACTCCTCTTGTTTACAATCGCACCTTGCAGAAAAGATTTTCACTCAATAAGAGATGTGCAAAAGATAAGCCATGAAGCTGTTATCGACCACAGAGTTGCTGAGCTTATGTAGGACCAACAAAATGTGATGTCCCTTCCTGCGAATCTTCTGTCTTGTGGTCAAAGCTCAATTTGTCATCAATAAGCATGTCCAGGTATTTGTATTTGTCAAGCAGCTTCACGGCTTGGCCCCTCAACAACATTGGCATCTGAAATCGATCAACATGTCCCGGTGCTAAGCTGCAAAAATGAATTCTCACACCACTGAACAAAGTCCACCAGTGGCTCCAAGGCTGCCCATTTATCCTGGGGGGGGGGGGGGGGGGGGGGGGGGGTTATTTGGAGAGAGAAATTGATGGTCAGCTGTCTATCATCTGCATGGCTGCTGTGGAGAGATGCAAAAGTAAACGCATCATAATCACATTTCTTAAAGGCTCATAAAAAAATCTTTAAGATGTAAACATGGGGTATGCTGCAAAAATATAGGCATATAAATGTGGGAATGGGGCGCCGGTAGCCTAGTGGTTATGTTGCACACCCCATGTACAGATTTCATAATTGTTATCGCAGTGGCCATGGGTTCGAATCTAACCTCGGCCCTATGCATGTCATCCCCCTCTTTCGCCTCCCAAAGTTTCCTGTCTTCAGCTGCTAAATTCCCAAGAAATTGTGAAAGAAAGAAAAATAAATTTGGGAATCACAAAAGAACAAGACTTGAAAGGTGCTAAGATAAATTAGAATTTACAATCTAAGTGACTCAAAAAAAAAAAGATTTCATTTAGAGCAGTCAGCCTTTTGCTCATCCTCTGACTCACCAACATCACTGATATTATTACTTTATTTGCTCCATTTGCTTTTGAGGTCATTGCGTTTCTGTGTGTGTGTGTGCGTGTGTGTGTGTGTGTGTGTGTGTGTGTGTGTGTGTGTGTGTGTGTGTGTGTGTGTGTGTGTGTGTGTGTGTGTGTGTGTGTGTGTGTGTGTGTGTGTGTTATTAAGTGTTTTTGTGCCAGGATCACCAAGACAAGGATAGGTGCAAATATAAAAAAATCATTGAAGAGTAAATAAGGATAATGAACATGCTGACTGTTAAATCAAATCAAAGAAATATTTTCTTTTTGGGCTTTGTATGCCTTTATTTCAGAGATAAAGGAGTGGAAAGAAGCCTGGGAGAGAGAGAGAGGGAGAGAGTGGGGAAGCCACAGGTTGGGTGCACAAACCGCTAGACTACCGGCACCCCCAATAAAGGAAATGTTTGAAGCTCAGGATAAGGAGATGTATGAACAAATGAACAATTGGCCTAAATAAAGATGACTGGTCATCCATTCTTCACAGGTCTAATCAAAATAATATGCTTAATGGGAAGGCATAAGTCCTGGAATGTAAGTCGAAAGAAAATCTCACATTTTTTGGGGTACATAAACAAAAATATTTGCATAGCTTAGCATTGAGAGAGGAAACAAAAACAACTATCCAAGTTCAATACAGTTAAAAAAAAAATCAAAATATTGCACCTAAAAAAAGATCACACATGAGTTATGTAAAAAATGACATGTTAAACTGTATACAGGTTTATATGTGTATGTATGTTGCATATTTTTTTAACTTAGTTTGGAAATACTGGGTTTATACTTAAAGAGCCCATATTATGCCCTTTTTGGGGTTCGTATATTTAATCTATGTACCTACTTTTGTACGTTCACAACAGCTAAAGTCTGAAAAAAGTGTCTGTTTTCATGTACTGCTCCTCCTTGCTCCCTCTACGCTCTGAGTCCGTCAGCTACTCTCTGTTGAGCCCACACTGTTAGACCCCACGTGGGCCAAGTCTGCTCTGATTGGTCTGCCGATCCGCTCTGTCATTATTGGTCAGTTGCTCAGCACGCGTCTCGGAAATGTCCCGCCTCTTTTACCATATTGGGAATGCAGCCACTGGCTCCGTCCAAGGGGAGCATAAACATTAGCACCTTAGCACTAATGTGCTACCGCAGGCTACGGCATATAGTGGGCGTGCTACAGAAGTTAACGGGCGTGCAACATGAGCTGCAGGGCTTGCCACAACGAGCCAATGGACTTAGATCAGTGATCTCACGCTGACAATGACGTTGGACTGACAAATTTTTATCGAGGGGGGCTAGAACAGAGCGTTACATGCGGCTAATGCTACAGCTAACAGGAGGAGGTAGGAGAAGCCGCGTTTCCACAGACTTTGAATTTTTGCACATAGATGTGCCTAAACATGCACAGGACACTTGGAAGACACACTAAAGAGCATATAAAACCAGAAAAAGCAGAATATGGGACCTTTAAAACAAGCATTAGTCTGTATCTCTACAGGTAGCTGTTCATTTAATGGATTGTGTTCACAATCATTAAGAAATGTTTTTTTTCCCGTGGCCTTGCTTTGGATTCTGACTATTTAACCTTCACTCAAAGTTAAGAGCTGCACTCAGCCGATGCTTCACTGTGACCTGGCCTTTTTAGCTTCCTGTTAGTCTATTTGTTTTTAGGATATAAGCTCTAGTGCAGCTTAGGGAAGATAAAGTAGTTTACATGATGCATTTTTTTCTGACAACTTTTTAAGACATGCTTCATAATATACACACAAACAATTAAAAACATGAATGATACTTTGAAAATGAAAGTAATATTTGTTACGTTTCTGCTGCTTGAAATATCACATATATCACACTTGTTAGGATTTCTGAATCCTGCTCTCACAGCAAAAATACAATAGAAAACTGGAGTACTTGAAACCTGCAATGTCAAAGCACTGTGCTTATGAAAAGCTGATGTGTTGGATTATATATGCTTTTCACAGGACACCAGATTGAAACATTACTCTTTGACAAAGTTAAAGCTCCTGCTCCTGCGTTTTTCACTGGTTATGAAACAGACTGAAATTATTGTAGATGTGTCTTTATGATTTAAATAAGCAAGCAAGGCTCTCAGTCATAACACTGATCTACTTTCTACTGTTATTATTAATGCCTAAAGCTGCTGAAGCAGGGTCGCAGATATAGTGATAAAGAACAAACTGCAGGAGTTCTGGGAAGAGGTAATATCACAGGTTTGCTGTTGTTCTATTGAATATCGCTAAAGGTTAATCCAGTACAAGGTGATACATAGACTGTATTACTCAAAAACAAAACTGACCTGAAACATTCCATCAGTGTCTTCTCAATGCGACAGGTAGTGCTCTGCTGAACGTTCACTGGCAGATGTTTTCTGGTTTTGTCCTGTCCTATGCAACTTTTGGACATCCTTTTTATAAGTTTTTCCTCAAAAGCCTATTCCAAAGATATTCCACCCAACCTCAACCTGGGCATTTTTGGATGCTCTGCAGATACTTTTAAGCTGATGCACGATATGGAGATTGCAGATCTACATTTTGGAATTTTGTTTGCTAAAAAACATGAAGTCTGCACCCTGCTTCTTACTTTAGCTTAAGGATTTGTTTTCTGTGGAAAGACTGTGTCTGCACAAACCTAACACAGAGAACATTTCAGAGTCTTTGCACGGTCTCATTTTAACTTACATCTAAAGAGACCATATCTTCCTGACTACAGGAGTAAGAGTAGTGTTTAGCTTGAAACTTTTTGCAACCATGTATTCATGTCACCCCGCCTTGCTACTGAGACACTACTACTGTGACAACATTTTGGAAATACTTTTGATGCAACCTGAAGCCTGTTGTTGAAAAGAAGAATGTCAGAGATTTTCAAGTCATGTAATTATTATTAAATACAGGTTCTACAAATGTTTACAAATGTGTAACACAGGCGTTCTTTGTTGTATATGAGGGACATTAAACATCATTTGAATGGTGAGGGATAAGAAGAAGGAGACAGTCATCAATAACATGAAAAACAACCCTTTCCCCATCTTTAAAGCAAATGGTTTCATTTTCAAACAACCGCAGTCATTCTACAAATCAACCGAAGGCAACAACCTTGACTGCTTTTATGTATAAGAGAACACTTACTCGTATTGTTCATGCAGTAAATATTATTTTTTCCTTTTAGTTCTCATGTTTCCAAGGATTTACTTTTACTGTCTTGGAATTGCTGCTGATGGCGTCCATTTCTTCCATCCATGACCGACACTATCAACCCCCCCGGTGTGCTGAGTGGACACCTGCCATCCACAGCTGAATCTGCACTCTGGAGCTTTAACACTTCTTTATCTCTGCCTTTCCCTGTAATATTTAGCACCTTGGAGCTTTTAGTTTACAACCCCTCATCCAGCTAAACCCATAAACAAACCAATCAAAAGCCCTGCACAACACTGGGGCTTAGAGAAATCCTATGGCTTTCTTGGGCTATTGATCTCACCCTCCAGAGCGAAGCCTTTCTATCACTAGGAGGCTTTACGAGAGAGATAGAGACGCGTATATGCTGGTAAAAAAAATGACATTGATTCGAATGGAGCTGCTTACCTCTTTAAGAGGCATAAATTACCTGGTGATTATTAGCCCATGAAGGGTCATGCAGCTCTCTGCAGCCTGTGGCATTCTTGAATTGGGCAGCCTTAGACTTCTTAAATCTATGGGAAATGAAACCTGGCTGGCTGTCAACACACGTCGTTGGCAGAGGTTGGAATTTAGTCAGCCTGCAGAAGAAGCTGCAAGAATCAACTGGCTGTCCATCTTCAGCTTTCTGCCTCCTGGGTATGCAGCGCTGCATGCCAAGTGACATATGGACAGGCAATAAACACGCTCCGGATGTTTCCATGTGATAACAGCAAATTGGAAATCGTAGAAAGCATGTTGTGCTCTTACTCACAGGGGCCTCTGCGGCGAACGCCCATTTGCATGAAATTAATATATGGACGGGGAGGAAAATGGCTGAGCACTGAAGTTAAAGTCATTAGCAAGCCCAGCAGGGGCATTTGTTCCACAGCCATCAAGAGGTACTAGACTGCTTTTCATTATGCATTCTCCCCTAATGCGAACACTCTCTGTTTGGTTGGATGTGGAGTGTTTAACTACAAGGGATGGGGAGGGAAAAAAACACTGCCTTCCAGCTACACGCTTCAAGTGTGGTTCATTTTGAAAATCTCTGCAATATAGCTTTGTGTTCTTAACAGTAGTATTAATTAAAAACTGTATATTGTGAGTATTTGGAATTTATAAGACTTGTTTGGGATATAATATTTCTTTGTTTAAATATGTGCAATTAGCGCTTCATTGTTATCCCAAACATGTGCTTTTAAATTGCTCAGTTGAATTAAGGGCCACCAAATCCCATTTCTATTGTTGTTGTTTGTTCATTCTTTGTCATGTGTCTCTGTGCTTCACTGATTGAAACTCTAGTGTCGGATCAAAAACATTTCAAATCTTAATTATTTTCCACAGTGCTCCTTTAGTGATGCAGGAAATAAAGTCTGCATTCAGACATCTTAATTTCTTCTTCCTGCTTCGAATGATGATTCCTGAATTTTACAGCAACTTGAGCTGCCTCTCTTTTTCATCCTGAGCCCTGCATGGGTTTGTCTGCATCAAAGTGTAAATTGATCTTTGATTCACTTTGACAAATGCCTTGGCAGGCAGCACCCACATGTTCCCTGAACATTCATGTAAGGACAATGTCACAGTGAGAAAAGGCAAAGGCATCAGCCTCTTTGCACACTGTGTGACTGTGGAAATCGATCAAGGGCAACAACATCCAAATTTTATTTAGACAACACTCTGGTCCAAGAATCAATATTTATCTGTTTATGACGCTATGAATAACGTTCCAGCTTAGTGGTTCCTGTAGCCAAGGACACAGTTCATCCCCTTAAACAGTTATATTCACCAATACAAATCAATTACTGATGTACTGTCTCCTTGATGTCCATTCTCTATCTTATTCTATTGTAAGGACAAGGATTGAATTCAGAGTGTCCTTCCAGCTCTTTTCCTCCCCTGAGTTTGAAATGTGTTCATACTCGAAAGGTAAAAAGGGCTGGAATTCATCCTGATGCCTTTATGTATTCACACAGAGATTCTGCTTCCAACAGGCTTGAAGGACCATCAATTCACCTTATAAAACGTCGGTTTATTTCAATGGAATTGCTGTGATCAGTGGATTCCCTCACAGGCACATCCGTCAAGTCGATTTCAACTTTAGCGAACTTTGACATGCAAATTTGCAGAGATGTCAGTGGGTGACGGAGACTCAGGGAGCTGGAAACTTTATCATAGTTCCTTAGCTGTGTTACACCATCCATTTTCATAAGCCATTCTTTTATCAAATAAAAAGGGGCCTGCTTTTCATATAGCTATACAACGTGTATCCAGAAACTAAACTACATGGAATGAAAAGTATACATTGTCTGCGTTTGAAACTGCATTCTATCACACTCAATGTGACATCACATAAAGTATGAAGAGTGAACCAAAATCATAATATGCAATTTTTTGTTTGCAAGAAATACTTGGATGTATACTAGATCGGCCAGAATTTTAAAGTATGAAACGGCAGCATACTGGTCATACTCAACCACCCCACAATGCACTGCAGCTCTCAGACTTTCTGCAGAGCTGGTCAACCAGCCAACAAGTGGCTTAAAATAAAAGTGCCGTGCTTAAATACATTTTACATGTTGCCAAATAATATTTAAAACACTACGTAGTTGTATTAGTAAAAATAAATCTTTAAAAAAAAGAAAAAGAAATGAACGGTTGCATAATAGTTGTTGAATTATATTTACGCCTCGACGGTCGCACTAGATTGATGCTAGCTCAATTAACGAAGCTCGGACGAGAAGTAAGATGTTTGACCCATATTGTACTATGTTTCTAACAGTATACTAACGGTCGGGTTAGTATGCAGTACGGAGAACAACCTTGTATAATTTTGGAGTATGTTGTGGGCAGTATGTAGTATTTGGTTTTGGAAACAGCCAGTGTTATGTCATCATCTTGACTGTTTCTCGTCCTCATTCCAGATGTTTTCCCCTGTCTTTTGAGTATTGCTTCCCTGTTTGTTCCTCTCTGTCTGTTGGTTTGAGTGTGCCTGGGTGAGGCACTCATTTACACTACCGATCCACTTTCCAGCAGAGGACCCATCCGCTCATCAAGCTCATACATTATTAAAGGGATTGGTTCAAGCTGTCACATACACACCCATTCAAAAATGCCCATTTTGACGGCAGAAATAAACTTGGTTGTCTGTTATAAGGCTGAACGAAAGTTAGTCTGAGTCAGCATTTCCAAGATGGCGACCGCCATCGTTGGGCTTCAAAAGTGCGCTTCAGAAACAAATGGCTGATGTCACCGTCATCTATGTTTTACCCTGCCTATGGTTTCAGGTCCAGTCAGTCAGTCTGTTTCACTCATCACAACTCTCAACCCCTGCTGCTGCCAAACTTCTCCATAACTCTTAATAAAACATTTTATTTCCAACAAAAACTCATGAACTAAACTATATTCAACCGATATCTACTGTCGTCTGCATTTGGTTCCTAGAATTACAGTACTCATCTCTGGCTATGTATTGCTCAAGTGGCGCCTCAGCTATGCTAGCTAATCACCTCCATGTACCCCACACTTCCTCGTGACCCTACTATCACTTTTGAGAAAACCTGTGGATACATTTTTTTTGTGTGTGATCGGGTTCTTCCTCTGTGCATAAATTGTGGCTGTTACATTCACTCAACGTGGCTAGTGGAAGAGGGGAGTAACAATAGAATATAACCTCGGGAAAAGAAGGAGCAACTAAGTATAAGCAAATTTAAAAAGAGATTCATTTACAAAGTAAGGAAAAGGGTACAACTGAAAACAAGCTCCTTTTAGAAAACACAACAAAAGAGAAGCTGATCAATCTCAAACAAAGAAAAACGCACACTAAGGCCTCAATGAAAAACACACTTCATTACAGGAGTACTCTAAAGTTACTTGACGTCAAGACACCCAATGACACAGCCGATTGGCCCACTGGCAACTGGCTGCCTCTTCTCTCCTGCTCTTTATACTTCAGCCCTGATTGCTGAATTGACCAGTTGGTGTGGCTGGCTGCGCTGAGGCTGAGAAGCAACACCCGGAGAGCACACATAAGAGAAAGAGAAAACACTAAAACACACACACAACACTAAGGCACGTAACAGTGGCTTACCCCATGGTAATGCTGGGACTGAAAGGTACCTTTTCCAACCTGTAACTATGTCTACACTGAGGTGAGTGAGGCTTATTTTCACGCATTACAAAAATGATGGACAAGACTGAAAATCATCCAATTTGGGAGAGTATGGGTCACAACACAAAAGCATTTCCTCAAACATTAAAGATAGAGGACACTCTGTGTGTCGGTCTTAAACTCAAAACTATTGAACTGTTAGAACCAATGGGAGTTTAGAGGTCTGGCCATACAGAACTAAAAGATGCAGAATGATTACTTTTGGTGGATGAACAACAAAATAAAATAAAAAATCCATCAGGAGGCTGCCATCTTGAAAGTGAAAGAGGGGGCTGAGAGTCGAGAGGGCAGAGAAGAGGAGAACAAAAATGGGTGAGAGCCCACCAGCTGGTCTCTGAATGCACTTCAGTTGTACGCACACGAGGAAGTTCTGGCTTCATCAACATTTTACTCCTTAAGTGTGAGGCCTCGTGCCAAATGTAAAGCAGCTGCTGGGAGTGTCAGCACTTTGAATAAGAGGCATAATAACAATTGAGGAGAACTTTTGGGCACATCAAATTTGGAGGAGACCCCGGGGAAAACCCAGAACACACTGGAGACTTCATATGAAAGAGACATCATAAGAGAGGGATGAAAAGGACACGTGTCAGCACAACTTTAGGAGGGAGGGATGTCACTTTCAGGCACAAAGACACTGCACAAGAGTCTGAATAGTGTTTCACAGAGAATGTAGGACATTAGCAATCACAGTGGTTTTATGTGCCTCTCTATGTAAGCACAAGATAAGTCCTTGATTTCATAGCTTCTGCCTAGTGTGATGTTAGCTTGTATTGTAAAATTATCCCTTTTAAAGGTCACTTTTATTGATGTTATTGTTGTTATTTACTTTATACAGTCAGATCATCAACAGCAGGGACCACATTACACTTTTCATGAGAACGTTAAGTTAATCTGCTTAAAGGAGAAGCGGCGGCATCAAGGTTGTCAGCGATAAAAAAAGGACCCGGGTGAAATTCAATTGGATGAGATGAGTTGAGACAGTTGATATAAAGCGTGTGTGTGTGCTGATGAAATGGATTCTTTTTGACAGCTCAAGATAATGAGCTTTACTCAATCAGCTTGAGAGGGCGTCCAGCTGCTGCCTTAGTGAGTGTCCGGGTTCTGTCAGTGGCAGACATTACAGACGTGCAGAGTGCTGCTGTCCAGCCGGGGGTTCATACGGAGGTCTGTGAGGATTTCTCCCCTAGAAACACAAATCACACAGATTAGCATCTCATGGGGATTTTTTTCGATTCTCCAGTGGAGTCGCTTTTATAGATTAACACTTGTGGGGGTACCATCGGTGAAGTTAAGCTCCACTTATCATTCCATTGACATCTTTGGATGCTGCGAGGCATTCACAACATATGTTCTTACTGCAATTTGTATTTACACATCAGCCATGGGATTTCTATAACTTCACACATTTTGTTGTGCAATTATAAAATGACAACAAAGGCTTTCTATTACTAGAATGGCCATGGTGGTTAATGTCATGATTTGGACTTCTTGTATTTTGTATATTTTCAGAGTTTATAATTCCTTTGTTGTTGTTTTATTTTTCATTCTTCCCTGGTGTTGCTTGTTTCCCTTGTGTGTTTCTTTATTTTACTATTTCCTAGTTTAGTCTTTAGTGTTTCCTGTTTTATTTTCTCTTTTATTATCCTTGTGTTTCTTTTGTACTTTTTTAATTTAACCTTTATTGAACCAGGTTGGTCCCTTTGAGATTAAGAACCTCTTTTCTGGTGAGCCGGTAGCCTAGTAGTGGTTGATGCGCGCCCCATGTGCGGAGGCTGTAATCCTCCAAGCGGGCGGCCAGGTTCAAAGCCAACCTGTGGCTCTTTTCTTGCATGTTGTTCCCTGCTCTCTCTCTCTCTCTCTCTCCCTTATTTCTGACTCTATCCACTGTCCTTTCTCTAAAATAAATGCATTAAAAGCCCAAAAATAAACCTATGAAAAAAAGCACCTCATTTCCAAAGGAGAAGTGGCCAAGACAACCAGCAGCAAAAACACAAAGTTACAGACAAAGTAATTTGCATTAAAAGAGAACCATGTAGGAGTCAAATCTGGGATTCAGTGGTTCAAGCAGTCAAGCTACAAGCATTGACATGCTATAGAATCTGCTTTCTCTATGTCAAGTGTTACTGGTACATTCTTGAGTTCTCTGCGTGTCTTTAGTGTTCCCTGTTTTACTTGTCCCCAATGTTTCTTGTCTGGTCTTACTTCCTCCCTTTGTCTGGTTTCCCTCCATTTTGTTTGCCCTCATTGTCCTCACCTGTGTCTGATTACCCCTGTGTCTTTTTAGTCTCATTGTTCCCTCCCTCTTGAAGTCAGTTAGTCATATGTCATCCCTGAAACTTTTTGTGTTTTCACAGCTGAACTTTTCTTTGTATCGTGAATGATACCTGGACATTTACAGCGTTTGTGAAATGAGTTGTTTAGTTTCTGCATTTGGGTCCTCCTCTATGTTTATGATGAACTGTGACAGTTATTCTGATTGTACACATTATTTTCATTCAACAATCAATGCAGCAGCAGAAAGAGTAACAAACTAAACTTTCAAATTAAATTCAGATTGCAAGTAATGTAGAAAGGAGTAAGTTCAATTAAGACCACATACTGCAGAGATGATGATGAGGAACAACAGGAAATATGAAAAAAAAGTATTCTCTCTTGGATCATGGGATACAATTTTTTTAACAACATCCACAATATGTATGCCAAAAGACTCAAACCTGTTAATCTGACAAAACAGGAGGATAATGAAATCCACTCATCTGCAAACAGCTGATTTAGAGAGCAATATATTTTCTATTTGGGACCCAAAATAATGACAATATTATGCTTAAACGTATAATCACAATACATTTCTTCTCTTCCTAGGTGGAGCTACATTTGCTCATTACCTTTGTGTTTGGGTACACAACCGACTGTGCCATAAAACTAATTGTTCACTTACGTGGCTATGCAAGGTGTTACCCGAGGGTACCTCTAGAGGGCACACCAGAGAGCTCGGGCTGTATGCAACTTCCTGAAATGTGGGCTATAAACTACAAACATGGTGACCCTCAAATAGATAACTATTGTGTGAACTCTGACATCTGTGACTGACAAAATGCTGTAGCCAACTTTCTGTCATTGCTGTCCCTGCTGCCATGTTGACCCCTGTACCTCTGCCCCTACAGTTCATGTACATACCACATCTTTCTACCTTTAGGGTTTCATTTTGAGGACATGCACCAGAGTCCTTCAATGAGTCGGGTGACCCACAAAAAGGTTTTGTTACAAGTAAACATATAAAAAATTCACGGGTAGGAGAACGGTTAAAAATAAAACTTGGGCGGGCAGCAGGTGAGAACGACACACTTAAAAAAAAAAGAAGGAAAATCACAAATGAAAATGTTTTTATATAGAATAAGTGAGACAGTGTGTGTGAGAGAGGAAGCATAGGGTATCTGTGACAGTTTATCCTTGTAAGCGCACTGGAATGTGTGAATGTGCCCGTCTTGTAGAGACAGATTGCACGACAACACAAAAGTTAAGCTTTGTAAAATGAGTGACTGTGTTGCCATTCTGTTCAAACATGGGTCCCGTCTGGATTTGAAGTGGGGATAATTGCGGGTGCTGGGTCAGGTTTTGGTCATTTTTAATATTCATACGATAACAAATAAATACTTAAGTAGGAGAAGTGCTTTCTTTTGTTTTTTCCCCTACATTTACTGTATAACATCACAATGTTAAAATTGGTCAAAATTACCCCATTGAAGTTGATCAATTAAAAATGGATGACTTTTGTGCCAGGAGTTGTTTTTTTCAAATCGAGCCAAACCTTCAGAGAATTATAACCCCACTCTACATTTCCCCTCAGCTGTCTGTGATCTTTAAGCATCTTTCTAATTAATGTTTTAGCAACTTTCCAGTTTTTAATTACTGAAACTGTAGTTAGTTTTGGTAAAAATATGTTAGGGGGAAAAAAAAATCAGTCAATATTTCTGCAAATACATTTGTTCCATAACACATCTATAATCTGGCCAAATAATTCAGTGTCACATAATTCAATGTTTCTTTTTTTAATCATGCATTTTTATTTGAGGTGTAAAAAAAATGTTTCCAGATTTAGCAAATCACATTTGAAGGTCAATCTTGTAAGCCTTGTCTGTTTTGAGCCCATTTGATTCATTGGTTGTAGGATTATTTGTCACAGCCACTGCAAGCTGGAATACTGACCTTTGCACCATGTCTTTTGTGACAACAGAATTATGAGTAATCTCCCTTTGGTAACACTTTAGCAGAAAAAATACAAATCTTCAATCAGCAAACATATACACCCACAGAAATGTACACTACAAAGGATTTTAAAAGCAGTTGGCTCAGCAATAGTCGATTTAGTATGACTTATTCTGATTTTAGAAACACAGTAGCGCTTGAGGGTAATTCGTTTTAGTTCCACATGCACTGCTATTTTTGTCTCAAGTGTGTTCGAGCAGTTTGCTGTGCTAAATACATTCATGAGATACATTTTAAACATTAGGATTGGCTTTCAAGTATTGGAGCAAATCTCAGCTGTGTATAGCTGTGTGGGAACACAGGATTAGCAGATACAAAACCCATCAAAATGTCCCTGCATCCCAGTGTTCAGACAATTTCTTTAAGAGAAGACAGTTCAGAGCAGAATGTGTCACTAAAGCTCCTCAAAAAGAAACCAATGTCCTTGTGTGGGAGGTGCTGCATCACCAAAAGCACATACAGTAAACAACACCTAATCTTAGCTAAGGACGAAATAACACATGGTAACCTTTTTTTATGTGGCCACTGTCCAAAGAGAGAAAAGCTTCAATGATATTTAGTGATGAGCTAACTGGTTGCACTGCACAGGCACAGATTTTGAAGAGCAAGGAAACATTCGCCATCCCTGACATTTATAGACATCCCCATTATTGTACACACTCACATTTACATGTAAATATTAAGCATTCAAAATGTGTTCAGGCTCGGCAGGTCTTCGGCTTGAGGGGCTGATATAAAAGTATATAAATGAAGCAGAAGAAGTGAATAACATCGATCACCTGTCCCCTCAGAGGCCCACCTGTCCCCTCAGATCCTGGCAAACTTTTACCGCAGCACCATCGAGAGCATACTTACTAACTGTGTCACTGTATGATATGGCAACTGCTCCGCCTCTGACCGGAAGGCACTGCAGAAGGTGGTGAAAACTGCCCAACGCATAATCGGTTCCCCACTCCCCTCCATCGAGTCTGTCCATAAAAAGCGGTGCCTGCGCAAGGCACGCTGCTTTGCTAAGGACAATTCCCATCCCAACCGTAGACTGTTCACCTACCTCCCCTCCGGAAAGCGCTACAGGTCTCTTGGCACCTGGACCAGTAGGTTCAGAAGAAGTTTTTTCCCTCAGGCTGTCACCCTACTGAACTCCATACCCAAGTGTACTTTCAACCCACTCAAGTGGTCCGAGGAAAGAAAATGGTGAACTGATGACAGGTCAGGGTCATGGGTGGCCAAGGGTCATCGATGGACATGGAAACAAAGTCTGGCCCGTGTGGTGTGTCTCAACAGAAGGGATACTGGAGCTACAAGGTGCTGAAGGGGTTTAATGCTGGTTCTTGAAGACTTTTTTTTTAGATCACACAGTGCCTCACAGTTTGTTGTGTAATTGGCTGTGTAGCTGCAGTCTGATCAGGTTGATCTTGCTGACCCATCTCCACTGTAGAAAACACTCTACAATGGGCGTGTGAATGTAAGAACTGAACCCCGGAGCGATGGAAGAAGTGGCCTTGAGGAAGTCGACAAAGAGTTCAAGGTGTCGACTTGGCCCTCAAATACCACCAGACCTCAATCAATCAAACCAATCGAGCATCTGTGGGATGTGCCGGATTGATCAATGGACGTCCCACCTTACATCTCACAGGACTTGGAATAACTGCTGCTGTCATCTTGGTGCAAGATACAACAACACATCCTCAAACGTCAAATGTCCTGTCAGTCCCAGCACCACCAATCAGCTCCATTGTGTTTGTTGAGAGATTATGAACATTATGACTCCATGTGATACATTTAACCACCAGCTGCAAGGTTTGTGACCCCAACAGATTGGTTTGTCTGTTAAGAGTGATGAGACATATAGGGAGGAGAGAGTGAGGTTGATATGCCACAAAGAGTCAAGGACTGGAGTTGAACATGCAGCCAATGCTTCAGGGACTGTGGCCTCTGTATACAGGATTCCTGCTGACTGACCTAATCCAGCGCCCTGATAATGGATATGGGGATTATCCATTACTTATACATCCTCTTTGTTTCCATGAAGGTTAGGAAGCTGAAAAAATTACTTACATGAGTCATTAGTTTAAATTTCAAACTCTTTCTTGGAGATAATAAACATACGTAGTTAAACTATTTGATTGCTTGTAAATAGTGCAGAATAATTATTGCAATAATGAGGCGCAGGTAGCCTAGTAGTTAGTCTCTTCATGTACAGAGGCTGAAGAGTCCTCGAAAGTGGGCGACGAGGATTTGAATCCGACCTGTGGCTCCTTTCCCCCACACTCTCTCTCTCTTCCTGATTTCTGACTCTATCCACTGCTGCCCTGTCTCCAAATAAAAGGCATACAATTGAAGCCCAAAAATAAATACAAATATTGCAATGATATCAATGAAAGAGCTACTAATTCCAGTTCCATGGCTCACAGCCAGACAATACACTTCTGCACACAGACATGTAAAAGGCTAACCATTCCTCCTACACCCAGACAGAGAGTGAGAGATGCGGCTGCATTGTTGGTAGTCATTTTGTGTCTCACCTCTGGCCCTGCTTCTGCTTACTCATGTGAGCAATCATTCTGAGAGTACATCCAATTCTTTTCAAACGGCTGTTATCTCCCTATGATACATGAAACTCTTATCCAGAGTGCTACGCGCCAAAACTAATCAAGCTTTAACTCTAGAGATTCATTTAAAGGTAATCTAATTCTTACTTAGCTATTCATGCTGAGATAAATGCTACATTTTCTAAACGGGGAGGAGAAAGTAACACAGATTAAGAGGCATCTCTTTCGGTTTGGGAAGCGTACATTATTTACCGCTCTGCTTTAAAGTATTCTGTTTGCACGCAGCAGCAAACAATTACCCTCTAAACATGCAGCTCTCTTCAACAGAGAGGTAGCAGGCCAGGATCCATCCTTCATTCTATAAGGTCATTTTAGGTTTTTCACAGCTGTGCAGCATGTGCACAGTATAATAAAACATGAAAGAGTGAGCATATGCATAAAATATAGACCACGCTGCTAATAAATCCCCTTGATGCCATGTTGAAAACATGCATCACAGTAATCCATATTACTTTACTATGGGAAAGTGAGCATAATATGCATGTGTTTTTGATGCATTTGTGTCCTGGTGTGCAAACTACAGTATGAGCTTTATTAACACACGCTGCAGCACCATTGAGAGGGTAACAACTCAAGGAAATTGAGTACGTAGCAAGCTGTAAACGCATTTATGTATGTTTTTGCCATATGGTTAATGAACTCTCATAATGTCTGTGGCAACTTGAAAACCTTATTTTATCAGGTTTATTACATGATATATTCTTACACTCTGTATTGAAGCCTTTGTTTTGTCCACTCAAGTGCGGGCAGTGGGCTTAAAGAAAAGACCCAGGAACTACAATGGAGTTTAAAAGGTAATGGCAGTGTAACTAGGTTTTTGGAGACATTTTTGGAGGGTCAAAACCAAAGCTAGTCTGAGGGAAGGAGTAGAAGGAGTACATTTTTGTGATACCAAATTTGGGATAGAAAAAAAATCTGGATAGAATCCAGGTCACATACTCGGATGACCATCCAGCTGGTGCAGCCCTCCACACATAATTCTTCAGGAGGCTCATGAACACACGGATCAACACGCTGCTCAAATCAGTGTTGGCCAGAAGTGTGTTCTTTGCAGTGGAGTGCTGGGGTGGAAACATCAAGGGCAGGGATGCAGACAGGATTAGAAAACTGGTGAAAAAGACATGGCTCAGTAGGAGAGCTGAGCCAGGACACCCTGGAGGATGTGAACTGAGCTGACCTCCATCTTTTACAACAGAAGATTCTCATTTGCACACCAGGCACAGCTCGAAATCCACAGATCAGCTTCTTCAGTTTAAACATCATCAACTCATTAATAGAACATATACAGCATATCTCTTATTTTGGCTTGTGTTAATTGAGTTCATTCTCCTCGTGCAATTTAGCTGTCATGCAGAAAGGGAAATCTCCTAAAAGTCACAAATTCAAGTCGTCAGTTGAAAGACCCTGAGTTGGTTTACATTTTGTATGTCAAATATTTGTACTTTAACTTTTGTCAGTGCACAAAAATCAAAGCAGAATAAACTTTACCCCTCATACATCAGTGTTCACTGTTAACATGTGTGACGACTCCTCCCACTTGCTCCCATTCTGCCTGTGGCCCTATCTCAATGTCCACCCTCACACACTCACTGACTTTGACTGCTAAGTCTGTGAGGGCTCAGGGCTGTCCCACAGTTGAATCGCTAAGTGCATGACGGATCTCTCGCTGACTTTTGGAGCCCTTTATGCACCCTGCCCTTAAGTTAGTATATCTGCAGACTTAGCATGAGGGAATTACCTAAAATTCATAGCATTGTGATGTGAAATATACTGTATGATTCCCAGGGGAAGCTGCCTGAATGGAAAGGTAAATGAACACCAAAAAATGGGGGAAAAAAAGGGAGAGACAGTAAATAACATGATTTCTACCTAAGCCCTATTTCCACACAAGTCTCCTTCCCTCCAATAGAAGAAGATCTGTTGATTAAAATAAGTTTATAGCTAGTAGGCTACAGCTGTTGTTTTTATTTGTTGATTTTTTTTTTCCAGGGGCTGTTCAGTGTTCATTATTCACAAGGTTTTAACCCAGAGCCGAATTTCTGGAGAGGTCTTTACCTCTTTATATTTCTTTTCCTGAATTCTAACATCTCTCATTTCAGTTGCCTGCCCTAATGTGTCTCCCAGCTCCTTAATTACCCACACCTGCCCTCATTACTCACCTGCCTCTGAATATGTCGTTAGCCAGCAACTTAATATACTCCTCTGTTTGCCCTCCTCTGTTTCTAGAATGTCTTTGTTTTCCTTTGTGTTCTCATCGCTTTCCGGCATTTTCTATAGTCCTGTATTTATGGTTTGACTCTGTCTGGTAGTTGGATTATTTAAAATGTGGCCGGTTCCCTGTTTCATTTGTTTGTTTTCTCCGACTGACTTCCTGTGTATGACCTTAGGCTTCAATGTGTCAGTGAAGACCCAGATTGCTTTTTAAAACTCTACCTGTGTGCTACTCGTCTCTACATCTCTGGCTTTAAGTGTCTGGGACTTTTACACTGAACTACATTTGGATTGGTCATAGTTTGTTAGCAGCTCTTCAATCAAAACATGTCTATGGTTTTCCACGCCTATAATACTGCAGTTGTAGGTGCTCATGCTTATTCTAAGTGTCATACCAATGTTTGAATGTTTCCAATCCTCTACTACCTTACGCCACAGTGGTATGTCACTTGTGTTTTAACAACCAAATAGCTTCCAATGCCGCCCATAAGAGGGGGAAAGCTTTGTGAAGCGAGGTTAGCAAAAATATGTTCCATCCTAAATTTCAGAAATCAATTTTATTTTAAGGCTACAGTAACTCATTATTGCTTATTAAAGCAACACGAGAACACATTTCATGTATTGCCTTTATTAAAATTGTAACTCCCTCTTCTTAAAATGGTATGAGCCTTTTTTTCTGTAATGGGCCTGTTAAACTAAGGCCAATAATATTGAACTGTATAGCCATGCAAATACCTTTGGACAGCCTGATAGCTTCTAGCTTAAACTGATTGTTATTAACATGTGTCATTGTTGATTATGGTCTGACCCTGCTTTAGGCAACATTAGCAGTCTGTCACTTGTGTTCCACCTTGATATAACACTGCCTACAGGCAGCTGTGTGTTACTATTGGTCGAAGACTAGTTGTATTTCACTCCTGTTTCAGTGGTACCTGGCGCTTTAAAACTTAATACCACATGTTATGCCACTGTGTATTTATAAAGCACTTTCTATGCACAAGGACAACCCAAAGTGCTTTACAAAAAAAATGGGATCAGACACAAGCAAAGAACATTTAAAAAAAGAAGAAACACACAGAAATCAAGAAAAATAAATAGGTAAAGGTAGGGTAAAGGTAAAAATAATACAACAAAGTATCACAAAAAAATTCTGAGGATTGGAGTTATGTGCTGAGCTCTTTTTGTCCGTGTTAGAGCCCTGGTAACAGACTTCTTTATCTGCTGGGGCTGTCTGATTGCTGTCTTGGACAGACCAGTGAACTACTCATTACAGTAGTCTAGCCTGCTAGAGATAAAAGAGTGTACTATTTTGAGATCATGTTGTTAGATCATGTCTCTTATCCTTGCAATGTTTTTGAGGTGCTAAAAAGCCATTTTTATTGTTTAATGTGACTATTAAAGTTACAGACAGATTGACAGATTGTTTAAGTAAGAGCAGATCATGTCTCTGGCCCCAAAAATGATAAGGTTTTTTCCTCATTCAGCTGTAGAAAGTTTTGGGTCATCCAGCTACCAATCTGTTTAGTGCAATGTCCCATTGTGTCAATTGAACTGCAATCACTCAGTGACATGTAGAATTGTGTGTCATCTGCACACGTGATACAATATATTTAACATTTGTGATAACCTCTGCTTAAGGCAACATGGATAGGCTATATAACAGAGGTCCAAGAATTGGTGAGAAGCCACACATAACTGGGAGACAATCTGACATATGGTTACCAACTGAGTAGAAATAACCTCTGCTTTGAAGGCAGGTTGGTGCCAATTGAGAACAACGCCAGAAAGACCAAACCAGTGTGTTAATCTATGAATTAGTATGCTGTGATCAACTGTATCAAAAGCAGTGGTGAGGTCAAACAAACCAAGGACTGACACTTTACCGGAATCGATTGTAAGATGAATATCATCAAGAACCTTAATAATAGAGGTCTCTGTGCTGTGGTTTGTCCTAAATCCAGGTTGAAAAACATCATCAAAAAGTTTGAGTTGTCTATAGACAGCTTTCTCAATAATTTTGCCAATGAATGGCAAATTTGAAATGGGCCTGTAGTTATTCAAACAAATGCATCCAGATTCCACTTTTTTATTTTAAGTGGCTAAATTACTGCAGTCTTCAAGGATTAAGGAAAGATACCTGAAAAACATGAGCTATTGGCAAAATGTAACACATCTGTTGCCAGGCAACTAAAGCCTTTTTTCAAAACTCAGAAGATATCAAATCAAGGCAAAACGTGGAGGTTTTGAGATTTAAAAAACCATATCTGTGAGAGTTGAGATTTCTACAACATCAATTTTTATTTTTTTTTGCCAAATTAGTTCTTGTTGATGTGTATGATTAAACTTGCCTTCATGTTTTTTATTAAATTCCGACGGCAGTGATAATCATGACTTGGTGAGTTTCTCCACAGTGGTAAACAGAGTTCTAGGGTTGTTGCTTTCCAGATTGATAAATTGGGAAAATAATACTGAATTTTTCAATTCCAAGTGATACATGTGGACATTGTCCTATAATGGATATTTGATGTGAATAAATAAAAGTGTTCATCTTTCGACAAAGGTTTTTTTAAAGGCATAAACCACCAGCAACAATAACAATTAATGCAAAGGTAGAATTGTGAACTGTTTGCAAGTTCTCAGTCTACATGAGATAAAGCCGACATAATGCTGGTTGTATTAGGATATCGTTCCCTTATCCTCCACACAGGCCTATCCCCAGCAGGCCATACTGCCACACAACAAACTGCCAGTAAGCAGTATAGCGAAACTGTTTATTGTCTTTGCCTGGATGTGGAAGAGTCCTCCCGAGCCCGATCATCATTCTAGATTCTCCTGGCCTACATGGGGTATCGGAATGCATTCTTATGAAGGCTGGCCACAACACTTCTTTTCCATGTAGGTGGGCATTTCCCTGCACTTCCTGCCGATGCATCAGTCAAGTTGGTTGGGGTTATGGTGAAGGAGTGTCCATTACATCAAAAATGACTTCCCTCAACAGACACCTCCAGAGAATCTCCTGACACTGTTGGTGACTCAGAGATTGACTTCTGGTCTGAAAGACTGAGGGTCAGGGAAAACTTTTTTACAATATGAATAAACATTCTTTACTAACTTCATGATATGGAAATAGAGTAATGTCTGTATTGAGATACCTTTTCAAACGCAATCCTGCAAGCTTTTATTCTTGGAAGGGTTGAGGTCGTCTTCACCCAGAGGCTCTAGCCCCGATACTGTCCTCTACCCAGCTACACCCTCTACCATGGCCAGGGCTGCGTCTACGGCCATTGGCTCGACCTCGGTCTGTGGCTCTGCCCAGTCCTCTCCTTACCGACAGTTCCAGGACATATTCAGTTTCTGAGTCCGTGGAGCACTGTCAGTGAAATGTAACACAGTTTAAATTTACGCATTTGTCCTTATTTGTAATATTTGTATTTTTTCCTTCTTACGCTGAGAAAATTAGTACTATTTGTATTATCAAAATGAATACTGAAATGTATTGAAAGAGTATTTTGGCCTATACTATAAATAGTTAAAAGGCATATATTTGGCACCACAGTTTAATAAAACAGGAGGGATTCAAAGGAGCTGTAAGTTCCAAACATTAGTTGAATCATATCTTTAAATACAACAGCTACCCCATCTCATCTCCTTCCTGCTCTGATAACATCCAAAAATTTACAATTATTACATGAGGACTCAACAAGAGCTGCAGCCCTGTTTTCATCCAAGCAAGTTTCAGCTTGTGGGCAGAGTTGGGGCATTGTTTCAAGGATGAAGTGTGGAAGCTGTGCAGCTGCAGACTCTTTGACGGTGCCATTATATTGGATTTTTTTTCAGATCCATTTGAATGAGAGGCTCTTTCCACATAAACTGCAAACGGATTTCAAAATTGCATTGTTGAGTGACAGGTCGGAAAACAGCCTTGTGAACTCGGCGCCAATGTTTGACCAGTTTAACTGCACAGAACGCAGTTGAGAGCACAGCATTGAAGACCTTGTTTGTCATTGTTTGGCAACACGAAAATTGCACAAAGTTAACTTCCTGCTTCTGAATCTCCTATAGGCACAGGTTGGCTTGGAAAGTTCTCACTGCATGATACACGTCCCAGATCACACAGTCCATCTCTGATGCTGCAGCTTTAGCCCTGAGGTACTCCGTTAAAGATGGAGTCTGTAGCTTTTCCCTTAAAAAAATTACATTCAGACTGTTAACCCTAACTATCAGATGACTACTTACCCAACATCCTTTCTGAGAACAGATGGAAACAAGGCACCCACAGTCAGTGGAGGGGATCGGTGCAACGAAAACATTTACTTCAGGAGAAAGTGGGGAACTATTACCGGCGTGTGACTTGAAATGGAAGAGTTGAACAGTGCACAGATTGGAGTGCATCCTCCAGCGCCCATTAATCAAACACATTGGAATTAACTTTCAATTGACTCCGTTAGCCCTCTGAATGAAATAGATGCAACTGCAGAAAAATGGAGTAAGCAGGCAATCTGTAGTTCAAACATGCTTTGTCATGCCGGTCGTAAAATGTAACAACAGAGGGACTTTAGATTTCATTTGGATTTCAAAGTAATAAGACTTAATCTGAAGCCCCAGGAGTCTTTTCATTTTATTAGGATTCTCTATAACAAAGGACAGCATATTAAATGACTCAATTCCAGGGAACATGATCTGTGATTTCTCTGCGTACTGAAGATCCATAACCCCCTTTGTCTTTTCCTTGTATTTAAGCCCATGTAGTCCTGTCTCAGAAGAATTCCTTTTAATTATATTTGAAACCAAGGAAGACTGTGAAGAGGCTTCAAACGACAATGGCATTGATTTTAATGGGGCCATCAGTGACAGGAACATTTTTTATTCAGGTGTTCACATGATGATTGTGTTATTGATTCTGTCAGATTACGTGTGTCCTTCTTTGATTGCCTTCAGCGACCATTTTATTCTAATTGTTGCCCAGGGAGGCATTCAAGTGCTGGTTAGACATTTGGGAAAAATAAACTCAATTGCTTTCTTACTCGGGCTTAATAACAAGATCAATAACACTCTTGTGTCTGTTCAGTAAGTATATGGCTGGTTTGGCTCGGTTGATGAAGCGGGCGCTCATTGTACAGACGCTTAGTCCTTGATGTATAGCTTCAACTCCCAGCAGGACCCTTTGATTCATGTCTACCCCACTCTCTTCACCACATTTCCTGTTCATCTATAGCTGTCCTATTACTAAAGGCAAAAACTATATGATTACAGCCCACAGCCAGTTAGCATTAGCTTAGCATTAAAAAGTGGAACAGGGTTAAACCCTATTGACATTGCACTGTCATTCCTAAAATCTTGTTTGAAACTGGTATTAGGCATTGTTTTAGGTTTTGTAACACAAGAAAAGGGCAAAGTGAAAATGTTTTCCTGCACCTGTACAAAAAAATGTTGGGCATGCTAAATTTATTCAGGCACATTGGTTCCCAAAAAAATAATGAGAACTTTATTTGTATAGCACTTTTAAAAACAAGGGAACCCAATCAACAACAAAAAAACAAGACAACAAAGCAACTCATGGATGAACCACCCGACCAACAACAACAAAACCCCAACATTTAAAGAACCGAAACAAAACCCAACCAACATCAGAGCCCAAACCTCATAAGAATCCAAACATCAACTCTGCAGAAGGTAAATTTTGTTTTCTTAATTCATTCCATCACTGGAGGACTGCAGAGGAGAAGAATCTAGCTGAGGGAGTTCAGGGAGGAGCTGTTTTTACTGTTTCTTAAGAGAGCGACAGGGTTTTTAAAATGGATGCAAGTGCAAACTGGGAGCCAGTGATGTGCTGTTTTTGGTTGGTTGAAGACCAGTTGCGCTGATGCATTGTGCACCTGGAGAGGTTTGAATGAACATTCAGGGGGACCAAACACTGAGAAGTCGCAGTCGCGGAGTGAGGAGCAAATCCTCTTATTTGCTGAAATGGATTGATTTTGAAATGTCTCTGTTTATATGGTATGGCTTGGACCTTACTTCAGAGTTTTATGGCTTAAACTAACAAGATAGACATGTTAGTCCGCTTTAGAGGAGGCAGACAGATGTTGCTACCTCTCAACACTGCTGCAGTTGTTTCATCCTGTTTTTTAAGCTAACTGCATGCTAGCTTCTTGCTTCCTTTTATCACACAAACGTGTATGGGTTACTAACCTGCTCATCAAAGTATTTATAGAGAATGAATAAGCATATTTCCAAAAATATTGAATAATTCTTTAACTGTAAGACCCACGTGACATGAAGAGCTGCACATGCAGATTATTTACCGGGAGCACAAATAAACCCTTAAGAGTGTGCAGTCATCTCACCTATATCAAAATATTACATTTAATCTCACACCACAGTACCCAATTCCCTAATGCGTCTGTGAACAACAACAGATTAGTAGCAGAGGTATAGGCGAGAATTTGTTTTGCAATTCCTGTTTTTTTCTGTGTGTTTAAAACGTCTTATTTTCATTTGCAGTATGCAACATGAAATGCACGGGCTCTAATCTCTGTTGATCCTGCCTGGATGATGTCTGTTTGATGGATCACCGTCCTGCTCCGCTGCCTCACTGGTTCCCATCATGGATCAGTTTGTGGCTGCGTTCTCATTATGGATACTGTCATGGACCACTATCTTGTTATGCTGCAAAAACATCAATGACAAATCAAAGCCACAAACACATGAAATTAGCTGCCGCACGGGTTGTGATTCCACAGGATGCCGTTGTAGCGTTGGTGCAATGCCAAATAGATCATTTCCTGCTGTCTGGTATCGCTTTTGGAAAATAAAAATTGAGTCTGATTCACATCTGCAGTAGGCCTATGTGCCATTAAAATACAGCTCCAATTGGTGGGCCATATTTTCATCCCACCTCTTCTTCAAACACTTCACTCTGACTGGCCTCTAGGGGGAGAGTTGTTTAAGAGACACACTCCCAACTCCCAACCCCCAACCTCTTTCTTTATCTCTTTCTCCCTTTCTGCCCTTTAATCAGTCATAAGGGAGTGTGTGTGTGTGCGTGTGTTAAGGGATTTTGAATGGAAAGCTCTGCAAAGACGAGCAATGACCCACACTCTTCTGCACCAGCTTCGACCTCAGCCGCTGCAATCCCCCTGTGGCTTCTTCCCCGGCCTCCGCACAGACACCTCAGCCACTGCATCGGCCTTACATCTATCCACCACCGTCTCATCCAGCCTCCTCTCTACACCCACCCACATGGCCTCTTCACTGGCAGAGCCACATAATTATTTTCTCTGGGAGCCATACCGCTTGCCTTCTCTTCTATCTTTAATTACAATTGAGCAAACGCAGGCTGTAAGAGGAGGGACCAGGAGTGCGGCTTTGATGTCTGTCCCCGGCCCTTCACTCTTATTTTCCCAGTAAAAGGCAGAATGCTAACATGCCCCCCACGCCCCCCCTTCCACCCCCTTCCCTTTTGACCTCACAGCTTCATATTCTCCACGGGAGTGATGGGATGTATGCTGTCTTTGTCCAAAGCAGATTGCAACAAGCTTGCATGCGGGGCTGGTTTTCAGGCGGTGACGTTAGCTTTACAATGGTCAGCGTGCTGTTCTGCACTGAAAGTACAATCCAGTCTGGCCATCTGCACGCTTTGATCTCTGCTGCCAAGCACCACTTTGTTCTTTTGGAGGAAACACTGGCAGCGGGGTTCATTATGTGTGCAACGACAGTGTGGGCATTGTACTTACGTAATGCATGCATGCTGTAGACCTATGTGGAAAAATCACATTATTGTGAGATTGTGGGCTTTTATAATCTGATGCATTTTTTTATAATCAATCTTTAGTATGAAAAAGTCTTCTGGTTTCCATTTGTAGTCCGAGTAGCAAGAACAAATCATGGAGAGCAAAAGTAGGCTGAACATGTTCACACACAATGGTGATGTGACAACGGTTTATCTCCTAATCAGATATCTGCATGCAAATGGACTTAGAATCCGTCATAGATCACATTTTATTTTTATTGAAGCGACAAAATCAGCGTTTAGATTTCCCGACTGCCAATTGAGGCATAAGAAATGTATCGTTCCAAACTGCGTTCAACAACAACTTCTCTTTCTAAAGACGTTCCTGACAAAGCGTGTGATATTACTTTTTACAAATCTGCATCATGATGATTTTATTTCATCAAACCTAAGACCCCTTCATAGCAAGTAAATCACAAGAAATTGGGTTTAATCTTTGGGTTAAGCCGATGTGTAACTTACTATTTACCATTAAACTGAGACTCACCGGAAACAGTTGAATGGAGGCTCATCTGGGGGAAAGAAATTATGGCGTTTATATTGGATACATATCTGGAGGGTTGAAATTTGCTGTGCTTTTGATGTGAACACACAGTCGCTTGTCAAGTTGCTAATTGGATTGTAATCAATGCATGGCACAGAAAGGGAAGTCTTGGTTGGAAGCCACCATTGCTGACCACTGGCTACACCTGAATTAGAAGTCGACCATCATTCCCAGAGGCACGCATTGATGTCAATAGTTAGCAGATGTGTTCCAGGATTGTCTTTTAGGTCTGAGCTTTCATAAAGGAGAAAAATACTTTTATGTGGAAAGCTACTGTGAGGATCTTCATTTTGTGTCTATTTTGGCTGCCCCTGTGGACAAAGCGATATTTTTTTCACCCATTGTGATCTTGTCCTGCTCATGCATCAGTCGTGTTTAGTGACAAAAGATCTACTTTTCCCGATATTAGATGTGGCTGTGGCTGTGTTATACTGTTAATTGTTGTTTCTTCTGACACTGACCCAGAGGCAGCATGGACTGAATATGAAGTTTGATGATATGACAGCTTCACAACCGTAAAGATCCCTTCGACCCCATACATCCCCCTGGTGACTGGCAGCTGAAAAGGTCATAAACCGCACCTCCTGCATGTTAACTGATGGGGCATAGGTCAATCTTTAAATCCAAATACAAGTCAATTTTAATTGGTTATTTAATTCTTTAAAAAGGGGGTGTAACTTCAGGATTGACAGCTGTGTTGACAAATACAGCTCCTGCAGATTTACACACCGTCACAGCAGGACCAAGGATGGACAGTGGTAGAAGAAGTAACTAACCTGATCACCACTGTGATTCTTACTCTCTGAAGTGTCTTCGTCACAACAACGCATGGAGCATTTCTGCTCTAGACTGTGCCAACCTGACAGATCTTTGTCATTTAAGTTAAATGTGTGTTTTGGTTAACAGAAGGGGCAGAAGTCACTAGGTCCACTAGACGCTTCAGATTGTGCAGACTCATGCTTAAAATGGCATTGCTAGCCAGCATGTCAGCAATTTTTGGTTTCACTTTAAAAACTGAGAGGAGACACTTCAGGGATCTGGTCTATAACTTGTCACTGGGTAGCATCTGTAACAATCTGTAGCAATCTGCATTAAATATAATCATATCAAAATAATCCCTATTATTATCCCCTGTTTGTGTTTTGTGGGTCATAAAGAAGCAGTATCAGTATTAAGTGCAGAGTGTTTCATAGCCATTTAAAAGCTCCTGACAGGAGCTTTAAATCTGAGCACTTTCATGCAAAACACTAACAAATATTCAGTGTCTCCCCTTGAATGTTTTCCTGCTAGCATTTGAGACAGCAATTAGACAACATTTCTGAAAAACAGACTGTTAAATGAGTCACCACACATATTCATTCTGTGTGTGTTTGCTGGACTATGAGCGTGCACACTTGTTTGTATGCACACGCATGCACACTTGTTTGTGTGTGCGTGTTTGTGTTGACTGATTAGCGTCTCGGTCTGATTGCTGCTGTGAGTCTGTGATTAGAGCTGAGATGTTGGCTGCAGCTTCTTTTTGGACACAAAAGGACAAGAAACTGAATTGAATCATGCAGCAGCTCTGACTCTGTTACCTTGTGGTGAGGGAGGCTGGCCCGCTGTTTGTACCTGAATCCCTGAGCTCATTCTAGAAAACACTTTGTTGTGTAAATAAATGAGAAAAAGTTAAAGCTGGAACAGTGTTTATTGTCGTCTTTAGCCATTAGGGGAGTCATTCTGTGAAAATGGGACTCTAACGTCCTCACCAGTGCTTTTACAAATGTGTTTCGGGAGAATTGAAAGTACAGTTGTTCTTTTAAATGTATATTTTGAACTATACACACGGCTTTACACGTGTTTTAAAATTCCAAGAATATGTATTTCTGTTCCTGGAGCAGAAGAAATGGAGATGCTAAGACCTAAGCAGACATTTTGTTTGTTATTGTGGCTGATTCCTTTCAAAGGAGTTCAGCATGACAGCATGGATGTGCTAACAGCAGTTCCATCAATGCTTTTTAATGCACCAATGGAATTAGCCAACACATAGAGCAGCACATACTTTTTTAAGCGTGTATATAAGTGCTTCGTGCTGATCTAAATGGATGCCCCAGGTGCATTTGAATACCATTTTTGTGAATCCATCAATAGCTGTTTTTCTCAGCATGAAATAGCCCTACCTATTGTCTCCCGAAATTGAAAACGCAAACTGGAGGACTGCTTACAAGCCATAGAATATCAATCAGTGTGCAAACAAGTCGGAGGTGTCAGCAGAGTAATGGCTTTTGTTTGAGGAAGAGTCTGTAGCTGGGTCACACAGGGATTTAAAACAATAATGTTTCCGGCATAATGACTAGGTAATATGGATAGTCCATTTATCTTTGATTAGATTTTTTGATGCAGGGATTCAGTCCCTGGGCTCCCTGTTTCATTATTCTTTCTAATTACCTTGGCCGATTCGCCCATCAAGCATCGGTACATTGGCAAGATGTAATTGCTTCTGCCATAAATCAGGAAACATTTGGGGGTGTCTCAGGAGCGTCTCATCCATTAATACAAACACATTGAGAGGCCAGACTTATGTTCACAATGATATATCCAATCATTCATTTTGACATTTTGATATTTGATGTGCTCAGTCTGCTGATTAATGTGTCCAAATGTCTAACACAGATAATCACAGTCATTCTGTTGTTTGGAATAATGTGTTCAGAATCAATGCTTGCCTCTTGCTCGAGTTAAAAACGAGATACACGATCGAAAACTTCAGAAAAACTTGTTTGTTTGTTATTTTTATTGGAGTTGATCCAGTCCTGATACTAGTATCAATAATGCCACCTTCTATTTGTGACGTCTGTATTGCAAGTATGTCTGTCTATGCATGATACAATACCAAACTTTTTTTAACTTATTATTTCACTAGAAATGAATTTCCTTCATTGCAATAAAATTGTTGCTGTTCTGGATGCATTTGGGCTGCAACTAGCAACTTCAGTTTATCAAAGCAGCAAAGAAGAACTATTTGTTTTAGAAAGGTTTTCATGTGACACCTGCAAACAACTACATTGTGGTACTAGAAGACAGTGTTACATAAGTCAGAGTTAACGAAACTTTGTACAATTAGAAATATCTGACAAAGGCAGTGACATGTACAGTTAGTTAACTGGTAGCAATAGCTTTGCAACACAGGGTTAAAAGTATCGGCTTAAAGCGTTTAATTGATGTTGTATATATTTTTGTAAAACACTAAAATAAGATAATTACTATTTTTCAGCCCAAAAACAAGTTCAGGTAGGTATCGGAATCTGTATCAGGAAGGAAAAGTGGTATTGTTAAATCTTTAATTTTGATGCCATGAGTGATGCATTATGGGTACACTACAGTTGTGTGCCAAGGTCAATGAGCGCATTGTGTCCTAATGAGGCTACAGTTCTGATAAACACTCAGCTGCTTGCTGTCAGTTTTGTCTCATCAAAGTTGTAAAAAAAAAAAACAAATGTAAAAATTTGCTCGGAGCAGAGCAGTCCATATTCCAGTCCGCAGGGTTATTATTCTAATTGAGTTAAGGCATTAGGCAAATCAACAGCTCCTGCAGCAGCAGCGCAGAAGGGAGAAGTGGCTGGAGGTGGAATGTGAATGAGCTAAGTTGAGGCAGACAGAACTGGGGCTTAGCTGTTAGCCTGAGGGTCAAAGTGATAATGTATGAACTTAGCTGTGGCAGGCGAGCAGACAGCACTACATTAGTGACCAATGAGTGTCTCGGAGTGGGTGCTTTATTCTGAAAGTGACACAGCAAGTCTGCGTGTCAGCTGATCAGGGAAAAACATGGATTATTTGCTCGGTTACATCAGCGTACCCCTGTTCCTGCTGCTTTAGATCTGTCTGTTTCCTTGTTTTTCTCTTCAGAATAGTCACACTGACCTTGATGTACTCGTGCTGAATTAGATCATTTGTGTTTTTGCCAGAATGTTATGCATATTAGTCACTTTGAATACAAATGGAGGACACATTTTTCTCCAAGGGTCAAACAACCTTGCATTTTTTTTAAATGTAAGTTGCCATGTCCAAAGGTTAGCCACGCTTTAATAAGTAATATTTTTTGAATATTGCATACCTTAACTCAATGCAACCTACTCACAGGACACGGTGTTGGCGAGTGTTTGGGAGAAACCTGGATGCAATTTTAAAGAAACACATAACAAACAAAGAAGAAAAAAGCTGATGAGAAGTTATTTTGATCCACCGCTCTGCTGCCAAATCGAGTTCTGCAGTGGAGAAGATGTGTTTGATCTTTCCACTGGCTGTCCTTGCTTCGTGGCATCTTGTCGGAACACATTTACTCCACACGGCCTTGTCAGCCTCTTGTGAACCAGACAGTGAGGAGCAGTTCCTGCTGGAGAGTATAGGCCCAGTGTGAGCAAATAACTGAAGTTTAGAAAAGTAAATGTTCACAAATAAAGCCCTTTATAGCTCAGGTTTTAAAGAAGTAGTCTTTGGTGCCATGTCTCCAGAATTCCACTTACAATTATTAACAGCATGTTCCATGAATGTATAGCTTAAAGATGTCTATATATTCATTTCCTTACCAATAAGCCAATAATTATAACCAATAATATATATGGCTATGTTACTGGACCTACTATCACCTTATTGGTGAGAACACAAGGAATTTTTACCTGAAAGTGCTGTTTCTGAGCAGTATACAAGCCTTTTAGCATCAATTAGCTCTTTGTTTTAATAGCTTTACATTACAATTCCCCCCCATGTCCTCTTTCAGCAGGGTTCTGTAAGGCAGAGACAGCAGCGGACAAGTACTAATAAACACCTGAAGGCAAGATTTTGCGATCAATTTCAGGTCATGATGTGTCACTCAAAGTTGTTTGGTTTGGAAAGTGTGTTGGTTTTCCTTCAGTTGTACTCTTGACACTCTGAGACAGTTTCCCTGAGTGGGCAGGCCGGGGCTGTCTCTCTTCTCCCACTTAGTGTAAGGGCTAACCCTGAACTTCCACGTTTCCACTCCGGTCTGTTACAGCTCCGTGCACCCTCGTCGGTCAACACCCACAGGCTGCGTCCTCCGTGCACAGCAGGACCACAGCCGGACAGCTGCAGTGCAGAGACAAAGGAATTCTCACGGTATTTGAAAGATTCACTTGCGACAGTGCAAGATAATGGCCTATGCTTCGATGTGTGCTATATAAAACCATTTAAAACAGATAAACAAACACACATACGGTCATTGTTCTGAACTGTCAAAAAGGAGTCTTTTATTCTGAAAATAAACCGGATGTTTTAATGTTGTTTCGGTGACTGACTTCCATCTAGCTCAATCTTTTCTGTGGTAAATTGATGCGCCGTGCTCCGGCATCTGGACAAAACAGCAGCATGCAATGGCGGGCTCCGGCAACTCAGACGGAGCTGAGACGCAGCGCATCAGAGCCAGTGGAAGCACACACATTGAATAAAGTGAAAGCCTATCAGCTGTAATGGAGCGGAGACGGACTGACTACACATCTGGTGGAATTTGGCCGTAAAGGTTTGACCCTCTTAGCGAAACATGAACAAGCTGAAGGAAGCGCTGCCCCGACCGCGATTCAAGATTAACTTTATTGTCCCACAAAGTGATACATTTGTCTTGGGCTCTTCACCCATGCTGCAGCAGTAAAAAAGACAACAATCAACATCATCATTCACATCAAACATACAATGACATAAACATTGCATAACATGATAAACATTAATTGAGTATATAAATACATAAATACATCAGGTTCTTCTTAAAATACCAGTGCAAACACGCAAAGACGATACCAGTGATATATCAGTCTTATTTGCCACCATTTAACAGTTTTATGGAAACAGGGATAAATGATTGTTTAAACCTGTTCAGTCTACAAATGGGAACTCTGAACCTCTTACCAGAGGGCAGCAACTCGTACTCTGTATGTAGAACATGGGAAGAGTCAAGACACGTAGGCAGCAGCACGAGGCAGCCCGGGTCGCTACAGAGAAGCGCCATCCATGTGAACACAGAGCCGAGAACAGCAAATCCAGAGGGAGTTTGACTTCATTTACTTTTTAAGAAGTCATTACTACACTATATTTTTTCATAGGGTATATTACATTTGAATTATTCATATTTAGAATGTCACAAAGTATGCCTTTAACCCCCTGCAGACTGACTCCTACACCCACTTTAGTAACATTCACTCTGCAGGGATATTTCTGTGGAAGCTCCAGCTATATACTTCCTGTGAACAAAGATGAACACATGGCTGTATAGATATCTCCGGCTGTGCCCTATTACACGCACCCAGTTCTATACAGCCTGTGTCCTCCCACTGAATATGTTCAAGTGGTTTATGCTGAATACTGAGTAGGATGACTAAGGTGCAGCTGGCAGTGACCCAGGTTAATATGGTTAAAACACTCGAGTGCTAGTGTCTGCAGTCACACAGCAGGCAGAGTGCCGAATACAGAAAGAGAGCAGAAGTCTTCAGAGAGTCCTGCAGAGGAGCGCAGGGGAGCAGTGAGACTTTAGCTGCTGTATAAGCAGCTGTGCTGAGGCCTGCATTGTGGCTGTAACACTGATTTCCCCACAGTCCTTCCATTCCTGCATACCTTGAATTAAATCAGCTCTTTTTGTAATCTGATGCAGGTGCAACTGCAATCGGAGCAACATGACTGGAGAGGAAGAACATGGGCTTCAATCATTACAAAACAATGTAATTAAAATAAAATGCAGTGCATCATCCAAAAATGTCCTTAACCATATTTTCTTACATCAGAAATGACTCGTTTAGTGCCCTTGAGCCTGTCAAATGTGTATTTTACAAGAAATAGGAGGTCTGGATCTTTGATGAAGCACTCAATAACACAAGTCAATAACACATCTCACTCATTATACTGTGATTCCTGAGAGGATTGAATATAAATGCTCTTTATTCTACTCTCAGAACAAACTTAGACATAGGAGAGATACAAGATCAACTTATAACCAGTCGTCCTTTGACAAAGAGCTCTGTGGTCTATAAAGCTTTTCACTGAAGTGAAACTGTAAACAAACTTACGAGCATAAATCTGAGGTCCTCTGCTGGGTGTGAAATGGGATCAAAGTGCTTTGGGAAGTCTGTGCCATGTCTGAGTCTGCCTAATCAACGAAAAGTACAGAGTGAGGCGGAGTTTTCTGAGGGTGATTTACTCGAGCTGTAATTCATTTGGAATAGGATATGAAGAGTTGGCAATGGCAGGATGGCAGTTCAAGTATTTTGAGCTGTGAAGGGGAAGTGATGGTTAAAATCATTTTAAGTTTTTACAATACAAATAGCAGTATGTGGTATTGGTGAGTATGCCCATCAATGCACTGATCTCATAAGAACTTTTTAATAAACATCCTTTATCTTTTAAACTGTACTGAGTTGTTCTGCTTCCACTGTGGCTCTGGGGTAGAGTCGGTCATCTCTCAGCCAGAGGGTTGGGGGTTCAATCCCAAGCTCCTCGGGTCACATGTAGAAGTGTGCTTTGGCAAGAAATTAAACCCTGAATTGCTCACGCTGCATAGCCACTGTGAATGTATGTAATTGCTTGTGACTGTAATAGTAGGCTACTGATGGGCAGCCCCTGCATCAGTCTGAGAATCAGTGGGTGAATGTGAAATTGAGTGTAAAGCGAGTGCTCAGAAGACGATAAAACAGCTATAGGCCTACAAGTCTAAGACCAAGTCCGTTCTATTTTACTAGAAGTGCATTCGTGTGTACCTGCTTTAAAATTTGCAAGTTTTATAAATGTTGGTTTTGTTGAAAATCAAATGGACAACTTTGAAAAGAAAGAAAAGACCCACATAACTGCTTCGTTGTTTTCCAATTATTTGGATTAAAACATGCTGTTTATCCACTGTGCAGGATATGTTAGTTATAATTTAATGCTGTTCAACTTCCACCAGAGCATGTGATTGGTGAAATGATGATTATACTCCTGAGGTTGACCATGCATGTTATGCGGGGGGCAGTTACATAACATGCAAATGAATACATAGGATATACTACAGGGATATGAAGCATCAAGCTTTAGTAGCCGCAGGCGATGGCATCAGATGTGACATGGAAACTGTTAACCTTGACATTAACAAATAGCCACAAAAAAGATGTTAACACATCTTCGCACACATTTTCACAGTTCATTAAGTGACACTTGGAGAAGGCTGCTTTACTGAGTGGAATGATGCAGCTTACATAGCCTACTCGTGCTGTTTTGCTATCCTGCGAGTCCAACACGGCTCGTGCATATTCATGATAGTGCCTGCAAACGTCAGGACGCAGCGGCGGCGGCTCTTCCTCCCTGACAGAGAGAGGAGGAGGAGGAGGAGAGAGAGAGAGACAGCATGCCAGAGTCCGGCTGTGTATCCTCAACCGCATTTGAGGGCAAATCTGCTCTCAACTCACCCGACTCTGTAACACCACCGTCACGGGAAACAACAATGGACTGACAGAGCACATACACAGCGCGAGACACGGAGGGAGTTAGTGAAGAGAGAGCGACAGCGCACGCGGGAGAAAGAGAGAGAGAGAGAGAGAGGGAGAAACGCCGCCTTGTTTTTGAAGCATACACATATTTTTCAAGACAGGCACTGCTCGGGTTTCGGGACGGATTGAGAGACCATAACGTCTTTGAGGGGGGGGAGATGTCACAACAGAGCAGGGGCAGCACGAGGAAGCTTCCACGCGAGCGCTCATTGCAGTGCATCTCCGGTAAGATGGACGAGACGTATTTGGGCTAAGGATTTGTCGGAGAGGGAGATGTTTTGCTTTTGCCGTAGGCTGTTACGGAGATGAATGCCTTCCTTGGCGTCATGTCTCGTTCGTAATATGTAGCAGGAGCGACGGCAGAGCGCGTGCAAGCTGTTTCTCGGCTACTGAAGCCCGGACAAAAAAAGAAGAAGCAAAACCGAACACCGAGCCCCATCAGCATTCTCTCCCACCTTGAGTTTCCATGTGACGGCCGTGGTGCCCGGTTAAGAAGTGAGCGAAGCCTCCGGAGCTGTCCGTGGTGCTGAACGCAGTTGACCTTCTCTCCCCGAGCGGAAAATCAAGCCTCCTGCATCACACAGTTAGGTGGCAAAGCAAAGCGTCACAGGCCACCACCACACATGCGGACAGCTGCCGGGCTTGACTGAGTCAGCCGGACAATCTGCTCTTTCATGGCTGTGGCACGCAAAATCAAAACTTTGCTGACCGTCAACATTTTGGTGTTTGTGGGGATTATCCTCTTCTCGGTCTACTGCAGGATCCAGGACCGGTCCGAGGAGCTGATTCAGATTGGGCGTATTTCTGACCAGAGGCTGCGAGCCAGGAATGGCAAAGTTTCCAACTTGGTGGACAGGCAGTCCATTCTGCAGAGGCTGGAGAGGCTCGAGGATGTGGTCTACAACCAGCTGAACGGTAGGGAACTGAAAAGCGGGCAATACTTCTGAATTCCTTGCAGAGAAATAATCATCAAAATGTTTAAAAAAATACGTCCAACCCCAAACACAATACAAAAAAGTTGCTTTACCCTCTTGTGCAGTGTAGAGCACTTTCTAATTGCATGTTTGCCCAAAAAATGATCATGCACAACTATGACTCATGCATATTTTTGACCTTGTCACCCTGCAGCCTTATCTCTCTGGCTTCGTTTCGCACATGCAACCATGTCAAATGTGTCAATGAGTGAGGGTGTGCGTGTTAGGAAGCTAATGAAGCAGGCTGATGTAGTACAGTGAAATACATGCCATAGTGCATTGATAGACTTTACTGGGCTGTTACTTTAACAACCTATCACACTGTGGCACCCCTCACCCATAATTGACTTGTAGTAAACTTCACATAAACTTATGCTTCAAGTATTGATGTGTGCAGGTCTGTATAGGAACCCACTCAGAGGAAGTCTGTCTCTGTGTCACCGGCAGTTCATTTCACCGGAGGCTCAGCTGGTGAAACAGATCAGATTTAACAAGCTGTCTGAGTTTTGAAGGAGAGTCAAATGTAACAGTTTCACAACAGAATGACATACTTGGATTTCCTTATGTTGGCATTAGTCTGGGTGCAGATTTGAACCAATCAGCAGAGCAGCAGTCTTTAAAATCAGGCTATGTTACATAGACTGTCTTACTGAAGGTGGTGCTCTCCTGAGGGACATCTGCACAATCACAACTAATGTTACAGATGAAATGTAGTCATTATATTGCATGGCATGATGATTGAAAAGACAGTTTCTGCATTAGTCCAATGCAAGTTCATAACTTATCACATGAATATCCATGAGTTACATACAAACTTTAATGAAGCAAAAATATTAACTGTCCTGAGCATAGATTCTAAATCATGTATAAAATTAAATTTAATTAAATTAGTTTTTTTCCCCCTTCACCATAGAAAAATAAATTCTGTCTCAAAATATCTGAAACCTGCTTACTCCACAGGGTTGAGTGAAGTGTTTTAAACCTGTTTTGTTTCATCTACTGAAGCTACAATGTCTTATTCTCAAGTCAAGTAATGAAAATCAGAACCATGGTGGTACGTTCCTCCTTACCAAGATGTTACAGATTGATTTCTAATCCATCAGTAAGGTCCATTCATGTTTACAAGCTGCTCTTCTCTCCTGGGAAATACAGTAGTGGCTTCATCATGTGTACAAATAACAGGATCTTATAGCTCAGGCTGAACGGGGGTGTGAGGTATAGGGAATTGTGCTGGAGGACGCAGATTCTGTATTTGTTTTTGCATTTCATGCAGGTCACCAGTAGAGGTCACATATCTTAATAGCCTTTTATTAAACCACAATTCATCCTCCTGAAAGCTTCTGTTGAAGCCCTGAATTCAAAAGATTGGAGAAAAGAAAAAAAATGCATGGAAAAAATAAGATCTTGTCTATCCTTTTTTTATGGCACTCTGTTAAAACTGATTCTTATGTTATAAAGAAGCAGAAAAATGTCTTGACAGTCCATTTGATGGTTTTTTCAAGTAGTTAAGGATGTTTCACAGCTTCATGGCCCCAAAACAGTGCATCCAAGGTCTTTTTATGCAGGATCTTGTTACTATGCCCGAGCTGTGGCGGCTATTTGCTGGTCACTCTGTCACTTTGAGTTATGCTTGGCATCTGGCAAGCAGCCAGCAGGCAATGGCGTACAAAAAAAAAAAAAAATACAATGCATCCTCTCAGTCACTTTGCTTTATATAGATAGAATGCGATTGAGCCAGTCAATCCCACAGTATCACTGCAATGGGACAGAAAGACTCTGTGTCTGCAAAAGTCTGTAAGGACAAAGAAATGCTATCTTCATACTAAGTGTTTATGTGTGTCAAAACGGGGCTTTCCAAGCTGTAATTTGTCTCGTGACAGCTTTTAGAGGAAATGTGAATTGCAGAGATTTTTATCAAGCAAAGTTTAATTTTAGTTGACTTTTTTGCCCTGAGTGTTGGCTGAAAGGTTTCAATCTCCTTGAAGATAAACAGAAGAGTCAGAAGAATTGCGTGTATGAATTTAATTTAGAGAAATGTATTTATTGGTTAGGAACTTTAATTCAGTGCATAAAAAATGAGCACAAAACTGACCACAAATAGATTCATCTAAAAGTTTGCAGATATCACATCATCTTCACTTATTGACAGTCACTGCTTTCTCTGCACAGTTAAGTCCTGGGACACATTTTGCAGGTGTTTCACAACTGAAAAGAGGAATTGCCGGTTTTTGGCTTTAGAAGCAAGCAAGCATTGTACCATGCTACCATACCATACCTGCACTGTTACCTGACATCCATTCAATCAATTAACAAAGAGCAAAATTTGACATAGTTGCTGGGGAATCAATGAGGAACGAATGAGGAAATATTTGCTAGTTTACTATTGGATGAGGGGAAAAATGTGGCATTCTTACAAGCAAGAAAGTTACCACCAGTTCACCATTAGTTACTGAAACAGAAAACCTTGGCATAGTTGATAGGGACAAATTAGGACTAAAGTAGGGACCTACTGCTAGTTAACCATTAGTTAATGTGGAAAAAATGGCATTGTTACTACAAATAAATTAGGAATGAATGAGGAACTAGCCTTTACTTTACCATTGGACACGGTGTAGATCCAGAGCAACTCCTCATCAAATTGTGTAGATCAGCTAATGATATCTGTACACACATTTTTCTATAGAAGGCAGAAACTGAGGATCAAATGAGGAATGAACTACTATTTAAACATTAGTTGATGGAAATACGTTTTTCAAGAGTTCACTCAAGCGTCAAAGCCCTATAAGAGAAATATATATATATATATATATATTATAGCATCTTAAAGCTAAGAAGGGGTCTAAGTTTAATTAATCAAATAAGGTAAATTCACTCATAATTCCAAATTTAGATTTAAATATATCAAAGTGATTATTCTAGACAATGAAGATATTCAATGTGAGAATGACAAATTCCATCAATAACCCCATAAACAAACTCTTCCGTCACTTTCTCCACAATCAAAGTCTGAAACAGAAAATGCAAAGATTTGGGGTTGTGTATTTTTTCCTTGACAACAGCCATGTTAATTAAAGACTGCACAGAGACTGGAAATGTTGGCTGGCTGTCACAGTCCCTCCATGATTTGTCTGGAGCTCTTTAATGGCACACTTAATCACATTCTCATATCTCATGTCACTGATTTCCTTTTTCTCAATTGTCACAAAGGTCACAAATTGTATACTATGGCCACTGGGAATAACTATGGTGAGAGGGGGACTCAGTGTGCCAATAACTATTACCATGTCCAGCAGCGATATGAAGTAATTGCCCATTCCCTCGGTTGTTTATTGCCTACCAATGGCATGCCGTGGGAGCTGCAGCGAGGTCCAATTAGATTTGAAGGACATAAACAAGTAACAGAATTACTCTTTATGGTCGTCTGATGGATGGTCATCGGACTCCCAACAAGAAAACAGCGGTCAAGCTTTATCAGCCGCCCGTTCAGCGCAGAAATGAGCAACATGAGGGTTATCAGCAGCTCTGCTCTGCTGTGGAGGCCACCGTTGTCGTGTAATCAGATGAGGGGGTTTTAAGCTTGTTAACAGGCTTACGAAGCAGCTATTTGACCTTAAGTACTGCATTAGAAACAACAAATACCTTCATGCGGTACTTACCTGCTGAAGACCAGTCGTCTGACTTAATGAACGCCAGACACAAATAAGATTAGCTGCTATCACGTTGAGAGAGACGGAAAGGAATATTTTTAAGAGTTGAGTTTGACTCTTTAAATTCAAATTAGCTGTGGATGTTTTGAGATAAGCTGTAGGCCTAGCTATCCAACATGCAATAAGGGCAGGGATTATTCATGAATTCAATGCTGCCCTACAATATGTCGTTTTTCTACTCTGATTGTTCCTGCCTTCGATGTAACATGACACAAAATGAAGTTCATATTAACAGTGGCAACTTAACCACTTATATTAATAAGTATTTATTTTAGAAACTAAAGATCTTTGATTTTAGACAGAAGTTGCTGTTGCTACAGATTTCATCAACAGTAGCTAGCTAGCTAGGTAAACAAGCTAATTCAGTAACAACAACATTCTTTTAGTTTCAAGATTTAGATATTTGGAAAGGCTAGAAAGGGGTAGATCCTCCCATACATCCATCTATCCATCCTCCCATCCATCCACCCTCCCATCTATCAATCCATCAATCCTCTCAATGGTTAAATGAAAGGCTATGTAAAAATGATCTAGCACAAAACATTTAAAAGTCTAAATAAAAAGATGCATATTCTACATTTCATTGACATTCAAATAAAATTAATATTTGATTTGACCCAGGTTTTCTCTTCATTACCTCTCTTCTTTTACTATTCTGTCACTCAAGGCAGACGTCCTCTATAGATAAACCTCTTCAGAAACAGATATTGGTTCAGCCTTTATTAAATATGCTACTATTCACTGTTCTCCTCTGACCAGTGCTGCCATTGTCCGCTCTTGGCTGTGGTCCCTCAGCTCATGGTCGTACTGAGCCTCTTGTCATCAGTCATGCATGTCACTCCTGGCCTTCTCCCTGTGCGTAGGTGCTGATGGGATGGCGGCCTCGCAGGCCCAGCTGCAGCACCAGATATGCGTCTTATCTGTAATGCCCAATTATGGCAAAGAAGCCAGCGCTGTTTATATGCTAAGCCTGCTGGGGAAAAGACTAGATGAGAAGCGAGAGATGTCACACTCGTTCTCTTCCATGCTGACACACACTTGATGCTCTGACAGTATCTTCATGATACGCATCGCAGTGTGACTATATGTTGCCATGCAGGGTGTAATGGCGGCTGCAGGGACACCACATCCCAGTGATATGAATCCTGATGATATTAAATATATTCCAATAATGATATGGAGATGTGGCTCTGGTCTGGTCGACAAAACAGTTTCAGAAACAGATAAGAATCAATTCTGCTCAGCCTTGAGGAATCAGGATAATGAATTCTGCAGCTAACCTGACAATCATTGTCAGCCTCAGACAATAATGGATCCTTCAGATGGAGCCAGCCTTCTTCTTATTTACACTGCTGGCCTCGAGTCATGTGTGATTTCATCACTAAAATTTAATGATGATATTTAATAATGGAGGCATATGAAGGCCAGTATTCTAATCTGGATAATAAATGATAAGCAATGAATATTCCTCTGCCCGCTGCACTGTGGATGTTTACAATGGGTTTTTATATTCACGAAAAAAGGTTTTTCTAAATGTGTGCCACCGGTTCTTGTAAATGTAACAAAATATAAAGTCATTCAGAAGTAATTAGATAAAACTATCTAAATCAATGCTAATGGGTTGTGAAGTTGACCTGTAACCTTTACCTTTTGTCATGGAACAAGAAAAACGAGGAGGACCCAGGTGTGGAACTAAAAAATTATTTAATTAAACAAAGAGGCAACGGGTCAAAAACAAAGGCTGTGTCCGAAATCACTCACTCATTCCCTACTCCCTATTCACTATATAGTGAGTTTAATGCACTGGACTATATAGTGCACTCACTCAGCAAAATTAAAAAAACATTTTGGACACTACTCGCTCACTCACCGGCCGCTGACGTCATTGTTGCCGCGCAACTGAAACGCGCAGCTTAACAACGGCCGAGGATCAATAACAACGGTAAATAACAGCATGAATTTCCGTGATAACTCATATTATACGGAGTGCATTTTCACGAAACATTTACAAATAATAAATACTTGTAAAATATAGAATTTTACATAATGAGACATATTTTCGGACCAAAACTAAATTATTTATGCTCACAGACTCTGGTTTCCCATCTGTCATCATCTTCAGGAAAAACTAACATCACTAAAGTTGACGATCGTTTAATCTTTATTAAAACCGATCATAGATTTCAGTAAAACCCTCTGAATATGAACTTTATTGAGTTTCTGTGTTCATGCTGGTCGCTCCTCTCGTCCGTTTGAGAGCAGCCGAGTCAAACGCCACTCTCCGTAAAAATCTTTTGAACCGCAATGCATGATGGTATATATTGCTCGCATAGTGACCATCGCTCATACGCTACTTTTCAAAATGCATTGTGGGACACATTGAGTGGACTATATAGCGTATGACCATGCTCACTCAGAATTCAGACAGCACTACAAAATGGCGTTTGCACTTTGAAAACTATATAGTGCACTATATAGATGATAGGGAGTGATTTTGGACACAGCCAAAGCTTACTTTCAAAACGTCCAACAGAAAATATCACAGGGAGAACTGACAAGTGCCACGAAAGCACAGGACTGAACTTCGACAACTAACCCGGGGAAACTCTGACATACGTCAAACATCTCACCCACAAGGGAAGATACACAGAGACTAAATAGACACAGGGGTAATCAAACACAGGTGAGACTAATGACACAGGTGAAGACAATCAAGGCAATCAACACTGGAGGGAAACACACAGAGGCAGGAAGAAAATACAAGAAACACCGAGGACAACTATAAATTAAATCATGAAACACTGAAGACACAGAGAACTCAAGAATGTAACAAAACACACTAGAACATAAAGAAACACTAGGATACAAAGTTACAAAATAACACACGAAACACTGAAGACTTAACTAGAAAACACACAAGGGAAACAACACCGGAGAAGAATGAGAACTAAAACAATATAAATACATCTAAACTCTGAAAAAAAAAAAAACAGACCAAATCATGACATTATTTGCCTTTGATATCCCACATTATTGTATCCTTTAAAGTGAAATTGCCTCAAAATGCATAGATTCACTCTTACGAGTTACAACAGCATGACTTTATGCGGTGATGATCTGTGGATATGTTAGTTATAGACAATGGGTTTGATATGGTGATTTTTAGCATGGTTTGTCTATATGGATCATTTTTTAATTAAAGTAGTTGTGCATTAATGGAGAACGCTTCCCTGATGCTTCGTAGGTCTAGGTTACAAAATAGGGAGCTCAATTCATGCCTTGCACTTTGAAAAACTGTTTTTGAAACTTGACAGTAGACAGAAATATGATTTAATTTGGCAATTTGGAGAGACAGGACAGTTGATAGAGTCAGAAATTGGGGGGAGAGAGAGAGAGAGAGAGAGAGAGAGAGAGAGTGGGGAATGACATCCGGGAAAAGAGCCACAGGTTGGATTCGAAACCAGGCTGACTGCTTTCGAGGACTTTGGCCTCTGTACATGTGGCACAGCACTAACCACTAGGCTACCTGCCCCACCATGAACTTTGTATAGTGACTGTCCAGTAGTGACTACAACAGACTGAGAAATTGACTCTCGGTTTGATAGTTACTACAGTAGTTATAATTTACACTGCTGTATAATACACTTTGGTGGATTTAATTATGCTCTGTTCTGTGTTCTTTGAGTTGGTGTTGGACTTACTGGTGTAGGACACTATTTTCTGGGTCAGAGGTTGGACACTCTGTTGACTCCTTTGTGGAGTTTTCTAGTGGTAAATTTAAAACTGTATTATTTTGTCTGACTGACCCTATGACTGGCATCCCTGCATTAAGCCAGTGACTGCTTGAAGTCTGCAGAGGAGGTTGTTGGGGCTGATGGATGTGACAAACCAACAGGACTCTGACTTATGTTCAAGGCACGTGCAAGGCCAATAGTCAAAGTTGAAATATTGCAACTAGCACATATAAAGGGAAACACGTAATTTGACTAAACTCGTGAATCCTCTAGTTTCCTTAAAGCACTGTAGGTTGACCAAAAATAAAATATTTCTGTTGAGACTAAGAAAGTATTTAAGGTGCCTGCTGCTAATCAAACTGATTTTTGAAACTGGTAATTTTTAGACTCCAATCTTGTTAGCTCAAGCGTTCTGAGATTGATAAAGTTAATGAGGACTAAAGGGTTATAAATTATCATCCTCGCTAGTCGGCTCCAGAATTACTATAGTTGGTTAAATTCATAAATTATTTTATATGTGGGCCCACAGTGCCAGTCAGATGTTATTCTCAAACTCTAATGATTAAGCCACTGGCCGCTGGCCAAGCCTGTGGCCATAGACTGGCTCTGGATAATGGGCCTTCTGTTCTGGCTCTACTGCCCAGATGTAAACAAGCATATTAAATGCATGGTATCTGGTAGGAGCAGTGCGGTTAGTCAGTGCATGTAGGCTGTGTCAGGTTGAACTGGCATATCGACCATACTAATGCGTGAGACTAACCACAAGAAGCACAGGAATGTGGATGTTAACATTCAAGGAGGACCAAAAGCTGGCAGTGCTGGCACTGCTAATGTTAGCCAGTCTCAGCTAACCAAATTACCATTTTATTTAGACTAGTTGGTTAGCCTGAATTCAAATTTCTGTTTCACGTACCAGGAAACGAGTCCCTTATTGTTAAATAGGCTATGATTCACCGTTCACACTAAAGTTTTTATTCATAACCATTGATGATGTTTTGCAATAAATTCATATATAGAGTTGGAGCATGGAAAAAGGTTAAAGATTTTCTCTTCTGCAAATAGATTTATACATATAAACGCACAATGCATTTAAGCCCCTATAAGCTGTTTATTTCAAGGCTTGTTGTCAGCTTTCTTCATATCCATCTCTGCTGAATTGACCAGTTAAGATTCCTTGAAACTGCAGGATAATATCAGATAATTGCTATGCCAGCCAAGCTTGCAGTGTGGCCTCCACAGAAAAATCGAGCTGCGTCTGTTCCTCATATCAACAGATGGACACACAGACAGTAAGTAAACAGCGCATACCAATGAAGAGCTCAGCTCTCAGCCTCGGCCCTCCAGGAGCTGTGGAGTAATCACCATATTTGGATGGCCTCGAATCCTCGGGTGCTACTGAAGATTTGTAATTGGAGCTGAATGGCTGCAAACTGGCTTCTCCCACAGGAGGGATTTAGCATGCCCTGCACCAGCCAGTGTGGTGGCATTTTGACAAGCATGGGTGGGGTTCACGTCATGGACAAGCCATCTGGCATAGCGGCATAGTGTCACACAGTAACACAGATACCCTCCAGGGCCGGAGGCTCGAGTCTGGAGGGCCTCTGTGTCTCTGTGTGAGTCTTGGAAGCAGGACAATAGCTGCCAGCTTTGTTTTCTGCGTTATTTTTTGCTTCCCTCCACTTTCAATTCCTCTGCCTAATGGAAGAAAACTCCATTACGGGATGAGAGGCCTTAAAATCTGATACATTGCCTTCTGTCTGACTGAAGCACTTCAGCGGAAGTTTAAAGATGCTACAGAAACACTCTCATGATGGTGAGGTTGTTTTGTGATATTTAAACGACTGACACACATTTGAGGCTTTATCTGCAAAATTTTAATCTTTTTCATTTTTTTGTTTTTAAGCAGCTGCTTTGATAAAGCCCAGCAGACTATTGGGTGCACTTAAAGTGCTCTGCTTGGCTTTGATCCATCTTTTATGTACTCTGTTTTGTTTCTTCTTCTATTTAAAAAAAAAAAAAAACAAAGTCATGCAAAAATGTAATATGCATGAATAAATCAATAGCAAAACCCATAAGCGTCTTTTACAGAGCACCATTTTCTTTAATCCACAAATGGGTTGTTTGCTAACAAAAATAGATGCTTTTAATACGTAGTGTATCTTGAAAATAAAGAATCGGACTGTGGGCATGTGTGGGTTGTGCATAACTCAGTGAGGATTAAGAGCTATTCCCCCGGCAAATGCAGGAGTTAAAAATGTATGTGCACATGATCCAGTGAGGCACTTTGTATAAAAGCATCCAACAAGTGGGCTGTTATGTCCTGGTCAAAAAAAGATGACAAAGAATAAAATCCCACACTGGGCTGAAGTACACATTCACTGACACTGTTTTATAAATGGGAACAAATATGGGAGAATTTCTATACACATCTACATGTGTCAACTAGTACTTCATTCAAATTTCCAATAAGATTCACCCTCTAAACAGCCCATTGACTCTTTCATCATCTCACTTCAGTCAGTCAAAGCCCAACTTCTGCTTCTAACTCTCCCATCAGACATGTTAGCTGGATCCCTCAAAAGTCAGGTGCCAATCCCAACCTCATTGTGTCCAAATATACGTCTGTCTCTGAGCTCTTTCCCTAAAAGCCATTTGTCCAAATCCCTCTGACACGCTGCATTAAACCCATAACTGCTATAAATTATACAATAACCTTCAGAAAGTGTCTGATTTGGCCTTTAAAAGATCCAGTCTCACACTCAAAGATGACCCATTTTTTATGAATGATTTATGAGTAAGAGTGGATTTATGCGTGTCGAAAGTGACACAGCAGAGTTCTGAATATTGATGGTGAGAGGAGGATGTGTGGGGGGGTGGGGGGGGGATTCAGTGATGGCTTCAGGAAGCGGGAAATAACTTCTTCTGGTGGGGCTTAAAGCCTTCAAAGGCCAAAACAAATCTATGAAATATTGAGAGCTGAAGGAAGAGCTGCATAAAATGTCGCTCTGCCGATCAAAACAACAGCAGGCACGTCAGGAGATGAAACACTATGATTTGGAAAAATTCTAGCACTAGACCCCGAAATTATCTCTCAACAATTGATTCTTGTTTTTTCTGCTAAATTTAAGCCCTCACACAACACCAGAGTAAACCAAATACACAGCGTCTGCAGAAACAGCACAAACTGCAGAGGCAGGAAATACTCATTTTATCGTATTTGTAGCTTTGGCTCATTTGTTATCCAGCTTTATTCATTACTTCTTCATATAAAAAACCAGGGTTTGCCTTGGTTTATAACTGTGTTCAAGCAGCAACATTTATTTCAACCCATAAAAGACCTGATTCATAATTTAAGTTTAGCTTCCCTTGCCTGTTTGTGTCAGACTCTCATCCATTATCAGAATGCATTTTCAACATTAGCAGGTGTTTTGTGTGTATAGTGTTAGTACTGAGTAGAAAGCATTCTCAGTATAATATTTGTCATTACTCGACCTGCAAAGCAAAGCTCCTTTCTTTATCTTTTAATTTCACACATAATAGGTTCATTCTTATCTATGCACTGGTTCACACCATGCTTAATATTCTATGAGCTAAGCTTTTTAGAGTTATACGCAGTTAAAGAAATATCAACAACAAAATATATTTTAAGGCTTATATGTAGATTGTGTGCTTTTTTTCATTTCTGCAATACAAAAGCCTTTCTGTGTCAGTCAGCACCACAGACTGTACATACAAATGGACAACGTGCCTCAGGTATCAAGAATGTAATTGCATTTATATTTGATCAAGTTACCTCATGTATTGCTATTTCAACTTTTAATGTGTGATTTCAGTCATGTAAAAATGATATTTAAAATGTGATCAAGTTGAGAAAGTGTCCATACCAAACATGAATAGCCCAAAAAAACTTGCTTGAAATAAATAAATATATCTGAAACTTAAGGTTCAGGACTGAATCCCTCCCTCAAACAACCTTCCACACAGTTCTTTAAAGGTTGAATGAGTGAAGAGGTGTTTGTCTTTCCACCAGCCCAGATTTTATTTCTGACTCTGCGCCCCATTTCTCTCCTTCCCTTTTGAAAATGTCACTGTCGGAGCACCAAAGTGACGGTCTGTTAAATCACAGCCATGAGTCATTTTAATGAGAGCAGAGGGGTATTTTAAGTCGGACACATTAAGTCTGGTGCTGAATTAGGTTGTGTTAGACCAGAGGAGCCGAACATGAGGGGGCCAAGAACTGGCTCTTAGTCACCACCGAGCACTCCAAGACACAATCTGGCCTCTTTCCTGAAGATTAAAGGAGCTGCATGGAGCAAACGCTGTGGAAATAAAGGCTTCATGGTTATTTTCTGCTACACGCTGTTACTGTAATGCTTCTAATGAAGGTTTATGGAGCCATTAAGAATCTGTTACCATGTAAAAGCTCCATGTTATACTAAAGGTCACTGTGGAAATCTGTGTATTTAAAACAAAGCTGTGAACGCACAAAACAAAACAAATCAACTACAGTTCAGAAATGCATATAAGCATAAGTCCAAAATACAGATCGAGCAGTCAGGTTGGAAAATGTTAACTCTTACATTTAGAGGTGGGTAGTACGACATAAAATACAAAAACATCTCCAAACAGGTTCAGAAAATCTATTTATCTTTCTACTTAAAGAAGAAATTAAAGTTAGTAAAACTAAGCTTACTTAATTACATTATATATATATATTTCTTTATACATTATTATTTATTTGCGGAGACAAAATTAAATATAAAAAAATAGTGAGTGGACAAAGAGAGAAGAGATGAGCTATTACTTGACCTGCAACACTTAAGAAATATCACAGGTCACATGCATGAGGCTGCAGGCTAGGTGTTAAAGATAAACAGCTGTGCTAGTTATCTATCACAACAAGTATTATGTTGTTTTTATACAACAGCAAACAACAGCAGTGAGACATAAGCAGCATATTTTTTATTTCGGTTGACTTAATCCTTCAGTTGAAACACAACTAGTGACAACTAGACTGGAACTGAATCCTGTACTCAACTGTGTGTGTGTCTACATGTTACACCATTACCACAGAGCAGCTACTTAATATCATGTTTCATCTTTATTCAAATCATCCCAATTTGGAAATCCACTTTTTTCCTATCCAGGATCAGGTATCCATCTTGTTTCCTGGTTTTCACAGATAAACTTGATTGGATCAACCTGATCCAAAAACAATGTCCTTGGCATGCAATACATTTCTCAACATTCATCTTCAATGTCTTTTTAAGGTTACGTTACAAGCCCTAAACTCTGTTTTCCCCGTCTTCACATAAACATCTTAAAAAACTGAGTTTCAGAAAATCTTCACCTTGAAAGGAGCTTTACAAAAGGTGCAACCTATACACAGTTTGCTTGTGTGCGCCAAAACACAGAAAAAACGTACGTTTTCAAAAATACTCGCGTATGTGGACTAGGCCTCTTGTCATTTCAGATCCTTTTCCTCATGTTCCTAGTGTGTCCTTCCTCATGTTCGTAGTGTTTCCCTCTTCCAATCATGTTTTTTAAATAACCTCTGTGTGTTTGATCTCTGCATGTTTTTTGACCCTGCCTGATTTTTGTCTTTTCCTCTGGATTTGTTTGCAGATTGTTTGCCTGACTGTGTATCGAACCTTGGACTGCATTCTTTTTTAAACGCTCCCTCTTAGTCTGTGTGTGTATCCATTGTGTGCTGATCTTTGATTCAGATTTGTAATCCTGTTTTTCTTTTGAACAACCAGTTTTCAAGATTTGATCAAATCAGATGGCTTTAATCGGTTCAAATTACTTTTGAATCACAGTCCCTGCTAAAAGCTGCTTTGTTGGCCCGTAAGAATCAAAGGAAGCAGCTTTATTAATCAAAACAAAGACCTGCAGCTGACATGCTTATGAACTGTTTTCACAAAACCTGGTTGAAGCTGAGTGTCACACATTGTGAAACGTTTCAGTGATGTTGTGCTTTAAATCAGCTGTCAATAAATGATTCTTGTCTAATCACATAACTTACTGTTGTATAACATCATACGTACAGTTGTACCTTAAACTAGAACCTACTTTACTTCCTACAGCTCTGATTACATTTAGTGAGCTAACTTTAGTTTTGAAGGTACTACTTTATGTAGTGGCTTAGCATATGTTATTAACTTCACAAAAAACAGATAGTTAAAAACACAGATACAGCCTATGAAGCTCTTATCTACAATTCTCTAAACAACTGGATTTCAATAGTTTGCAGTAATCTGTGACAGGAATTTTCAAAAACAGTTCCTGACTGAAAGTAAAACTCCCTCACTGATGTCAGAATTCACAGTGACCACGTTTACCAGCCCAGGCGTGCATCGGTTCCATCGAGCAGCGAAGTGGAAACATTTAATCTGGGTAAATTAGAGTTCTCATGGGGACATGTATTATATAATTGTGGTCATTTTTTAAAACAATGGCAAGGTACAATAGTGCTCACTTCAACATACCTCATAATGACAAGATCCTTTATCCAATTACACTGTTTAGTATTTTGTATTGTTCCCAAATTGCTTCCCCCGGCTACACTCCACCTATGAAAGTCGACTGATTTAGAACATGTTCCTTTTCTAGAGTTTAAGCTGAGTACTGGAGGTCATCTCTCTGGACAGTTTTACCCTCCTGCAGCTGCACCGTCACCTTATTCACTGCAGGAACTGCTAAAAAGACCTTCTGAATTTAGTTCTCCCTTAAATAATAAGTAAGATGAGTGCTCCTCGTATCTATATAACATGCACTATTTCATTCTTTTATGTGCCTCACAGTAATGACACTGTAGATTGCACTGAATGCACTAGACTTTCTTAAAACTTGTTTTTAACTACCGCTGTCGATAACTTTAAAAACTTTGATTTGTGTGTGGCTGAATGCTTTGAATGTTATTATTTTCTTATCTTAGAAAAGCACAGCAATATTGTTGTACTATGTGCAATGACAATAAAGACTATTCTATTCTATTCTTTTCTATGTATTCCTTCTAGGCTGTATTGTGTAACTCTGTGGTCCCAGTTTCTGCTCTGTTCTGCTCTGTTGTGACATCTGTGTCCATGTGGGTGTTTGGCAGCTTTTTCCACAGACAGACAGTGTAATGATGCCCTCTGGATGAGCCCTGCTGGGTCTCGATGCTGCCATACACCAATCTCCTCAAACAGCTCGAAAAATGTCAATCATATGCCCCCTCTGCATGGCCTCTCTTCCTGCCTGTCTCTGTCTGTTTCTCTCTCTGTGTTCTACTGATTGCTGCCATGTCCATCTGTATGATTGTCTCTCTCTTGTGTCGTTTCCTCTGCAGGTCTGGCGAAGCCCATGGGGCTGGTTGAGGGCCCCGGAGGCCTTGGCCAGGGGGGAGCCGCTGCCACTCTGGGAGAGGACAGCCGAGATGCCGAGGGGAAGTATGAGGAGTACGGCTACAATGCTCAGCTCAGTGATCGCATCTCCCTGGACAGAAGCATCCCCGACTACAGACCTAAAAAGTAAATCCACCTCCTGTTTCTCCTCATTTTCCGTCATGTACTATCTGCTTCCATCTACAGCTCTACACCTGTTTTACCCCCTGGCAGGGTTGTGTAATGTTAGAGACACTTGTAACAGGAAGGTTTGCCAGTTTAATCCCTGCTGCAGTTGATTGGCTCTATTTTTGTGAAGGCACACAATGTACCACACCACACTTTACCAGAAAATCAAAGAACACAGTGTTTTCTTGCCCCCTTTCTTCTTTTCTTTTATTGATTGTTATTCTGTTGACTCTACAAAATAACTGAATTGCAGGACTGAGGTGAGGCTGAAATGATAAGCCCTGCAGTTTTATCATAGTGTTGAGGATTACTGGGATTCACAAGATTTCCCTGCAAGCTCAGACCAGGTCAAAAGTGCAGGGTGCGTTCATGCTACTTTAATGCTTTTGTTAAGCATTGATGTCTGGAGCTCTTCATCTCAACAGTTCAGCAACTCCATGTGGGTTTAAATCCCTTCATGATGAACATAAAATAATCCGATACATGTCCTTCTTCATCCAGTACATGCAGCAGCGGAGTGAACGGTTGCACTACAACAATGAGGTGAAAGGTCAGGGACAGGCTAACGGATTGATTCCTCAAAATAGCTTTACCCTCAAGCTTAAGTTCATATTGATAGATAAGTTAATATTTAATAAAAGAGTTTCTCTGTGACACACTGGGGCCTCAACCTGTTTTCAAAGTTGTGATGAGATGTAAGAAGTGTCAGGGATCAAAACCAGCGTCACACAGATTTCCATAGTAAGCAGAGAAATGCAAATGTCACTCTTGTAAATTTAACGGCATCCGGCGGGGGACATTTCTGTACACCTGCTGGTTTATAGGAGCTCATTTTGCACTCAGTGCACCCAGCTTCCAGTGGCACATGGCGTGCTGTAAACTTCCACCAACCCAACATGACATGAGTCACAAAGCAGTGGATTTAAGAGGTGTGAATACATGTCTCTCATCTTCTCTTTATGGGCTTTCATGTTGTTAGTGCTAACAGTGGTGAGTGAATTAAGTAAATTCCAGAAATAACATATTTGTTATCGTTCTTCTGGAGCGGCGTTAGGTGGCATTGGGGTAGCAGACCGCTGCTCCAAATTAACTGAACATTATTGCAAGCTACAAGTTCATTTGTGAAGTTTATGAGGCAACATGTTGCTTCACTTGTTCTCTCTCCACCTCTCCTCCTCCTTCTACTCCGTGTGTGTCACAGCTGCTGTCAGAGGGCTGGACCCAGTGCGTGATGAAAGCAGGAAGGAGTTTAGATTTGAAATCAGGAAATGATTAAAGACCCAAATATTAAAAAGTGTTATTATTTGATTGCAATTTTAATTGATGTACATAAAAATACACATCTCACTTAATTTCCTTATTTCACAAAATATTTTACAGAAAGAAAAAAATATTCCAATGTTAGCCCCCCCCATATTCTTCAGTCCTAATTAGCAGTTAGCTTTCTAATAAAGAGGCATAGAGGAGTGACATCTCTCAAATGTGTAGACAAAGTGACAGCTTTTCATATCTTAAGCACAAAGGCTGCTCTACCGAACACCAAGTGGGGTCGCAGTATGGTGCTAATGTTTTCCTGTGCAGTAGGATTTTCTGTCAACCTGTTAACAGTGACCAGTGTAACAAAATCTTCTCGGATATCTTTTTTGGCTTTAGCTATTCTTGGAAATATGCTGTCGTCTCCAGAGGTTATAGTGTCTTTTGAGATTTGTTTTCTCATAACTTCCAGTTTTAATTAGATTTTTTTTGCATGTGTTTAAATCCAAGTGATAATCCATTTGGTGTTAAAAGCTTGAATAACATTTCAGTTTAGTTTTGTTAAATCTTACAGAACAAGCACACAAGCTAGCAGGGCTACCAAAAAGCAGCCTGCAGCACTGACACCATCAGCTGTCTCCTTCTGTCACAAGACTCTCGGCTGTGTGATGAATGGTTCCCCCAGAGTCTCCCTCTTCACACGCCACCATCCTGTTTAATACTTGTCATCTTTGTCTTCTGTCTTCTTCCCTAACTCAGCCTAATCTTTCCTCCACACTTCTGTCAATGCATTACAGTCATTCTAGTCACAGAGCATCTCAGGGCTTCTGCCTTGGTGATTCATACAAAAGAAAATGGCTTTAGACACGCCTAATCCCGACATGAAAGACCGAGAATAAGACCATGGTGACATCTGAAGAGCTCTGTAATAATGTTACAATAAAAGAAATCTTGAATTGCTTTATTTTCAATGAAAGAGACCCAGTGGACACGCAGCAAGCGGCCTTAATGGTCCTTTTCAAATAACTTTTAGATTTATAAAGTGAACCACGGCTGTGATGGATGATGGGTGGGTGGTGGGTGGTGGGGGTGATTGGGGTGGTAATCAGCGCCGCCAGTGGCGTTCGTATCACATAGTGTCAAAGAACAATGGTGACGGGCGGAGACACTGGGAGCAAATCTGACGGCCAAGAGAAGTTTCTGAGGGCTTTAGTGGGATAACAATTCATTTCATCTGCGCCGCTTTGTTCTGAGCTCTTTTTCACACCCCCCAAAAATTAGACAAGAGTGGAATATGAGGGGAAGAGGAGGTGGCGGGGGAGAAAAAAGGAACTTGCTAATTAATAAAGTCAGCGGAGAGCGCCTCTGGAATGGAAGGACTTAAGGAAATTCCTCCCTTTTTAATAAACTGGTTCAACAAAAAATTGGACGGAAGACAAAAAAGAGAAGTGAGTGCCGGGGTGTTTGGAAAGTGTTGACTTGACTTTCATGTGCATATGTGGATGTACTTTCCTGGGTTGGGATTGCAGATTTGTCTTCATTCTTCTTTATTTTGACATACATAAAGCAGTATGATTAAGACTTTGTACATTGTGTTGTGTAGCTCCATGGAAGTCAATACACTGCCAAGTTCAAACAGTTTCTGTTGCTTTCTGTGTGTTACGTCACCGGAGCAGCTCTTTGAAGAACAAGACAAACATCAAAAGACCAGCAGTGTTCCCAGAAAGAAACTGATTTCACCATGCTTTTACTGCAAGCACTGTTATGGCACTATAGAGGACTTTTAGGGTTCTTTTTTGTCTAATGAACTCTGTTGTTTTTTGATCTGGAGGTTTAGTTCATTAAAGCTGTCGGTCTTACTCTGGCCGGCACTAAACACCCAGAAAAGGTGGGTTGATTTCCAGGGGAACTCTGATGGAGTTTTTCTGTGGAAAGAATGTCATGAGGTAAGACTAGAGACTAACAGAGAGACACCTGTATGAAAGAAACCTATAAATCCATGAAAATCCCTTTTGTTACCATGGCAACATGTATGTTGTTCAGTAGTGGTGGCAATCCTTGATCCATCAGAATATAAAAAGCTGTTAAAAACAGGAAGGTTGTGCTTGCTTGGCTACTTATTGGGTTTTGGCCATTCCTCATTTAAGTGATGAAATTACAAAATAGAAATTATCCTCTTGTACTATAATTGAAAAAATATATTTTTTCCCGTTTCTACTGTTCAGTATTCATTCAGGGTGATTCCTAGGCTAATAGTGCTCATAATCAGTCATAGCTTGTTATATATACTGTTGATATAAACTGTATCTAAGAAGTGATAGTTGCCATGTTTTAGACTGGATTCCTATTAGGACATAGCTTAAACGTGCATTACTTCCAAAAGCCAGCAGGGGGCGACTGCATTCATTCCGAAACAGAACTCAGATTGTATGAAAGCAGATTGGAAAGACAAACAACTTTTCACTCACTCAATTAACTTTGTAAACATTTTCCTAATTGGTTTATGGGCTTAATGACTAGTTTCAAATATGATTTCACACAACATGATGTTAGTGTTATCATTATGGTCATCTATATAGTAAACTTTGGGTTTTCAAAATAATCCAAGACAGTGATGTCCAAAATGTTGAACTTGAGGTTGCAAAAGAGTGATTAACAAACTAATGAGTGATGTCAGGGTGGCTTCCTCCACTTTTTGTTTACAGTCTGTGCTTGAGGACTAGACAAGACAAATCTACATTAAAGGTTAGGTGAAGTGACCATGACCAGTTTGGGTTTCATTGCATCCCTGGTTGCCAGAAATGTCCAATAGATGAGACAGCCTGTAAAACCAGTTTGAACATAAAATCAAAGACATATATTTTCCTTTTGTCTTGACTAAACAAACTGTTGAAGCCATCTCAGTCTTCCTGCTGCCTTCTGCACTAGGTCTCTGTCTCGCACACTATTTAAGACTGTTACATATTTCTGATTTCTAATTCTCATTCTGTAATGATGTCCTGCAGGCGAAAGGTGACTGCAGCACTGCAGAAGTAAGGTTAAATGCTGGAACTGGGCACCTCTTCTCTAATGGGCTTTTAATTGAACAGGAGTCATTGAGCCAAGGACTTTGATGACTACGGGCAAGCTGAGTGTGTCCGCCATGACTGAACGATCTGCACATTCTCAAGACTTCTTCCTTCAAATCTGCCTGTGTGCTGCAAAACTGCTTTATAATAATTACAGCCTCGATTGTCTCTCGCACAAAAACCTGTAATCCCTTTTTACAGCTCACCGGCTTGTATCTCTCTCTATTGCCCTTCACTTCTGCCAGTGACATTCCCAACTCAGGTACCTGGGGACGTTAGCAGGCTCTTCATTATGGTCCCTGCCATTCACTGTCCTTGGGAAGATTGGGTACAACAACAGCTAATCTGGCTGTGGAGAGAACAGCAATACAAACAGACAAGCTGCTAAGGTTACTGATATCTGCAAAACAAACAAAACTGTGTGAGTTATTACTCATAAAAAGAAAATGCATTTTGAGACACAAACCAGCTTTTTACCCTCAGTTCCCTTACTACTGGGTCCCTAACAACTGCTTTTTAAGAATCTACATTTTATTTTATCCCTTTTTTTACAATGTGAATAATAATTCTGCAATATACTGTATAACAATGTACCCTTTTAACACTAATAGTGGTGCACTTGTAGTTTCCAAACTTTATCCAGAGCTTTTACTTTATCTTCTTGAACCCCAAGATATTGCCACAACTTTTTATTGAAGGTTGCTTGAATATTAGACTGCCTGTAAAACTGCCTGAGAAGCACACTTTATTTCTTACATGACACCTTACCTATTATTGGCATTGATTTCTGTACAGGAGTGACAACCCGCTCCATTTAGTCCCACTGTCTAAGTAGGCAAGTACTTGCTGTTCGGCACTGCGAAAGCTTAATTCCATGCACTGTTATCAATCACATCCATTACCGCGGCCCGCATGCATGTGACAGCAGAGGTAATAAAAGGAAAACTGAAGCACAGAGAGTGTTTATGATGAAGCACGGTGCGTTTGTCTACCTATACTTTAAGCCCTGCTCTTGCGCTCTTCTCATAAGAAAAAAGGCACAAGTGTTTTGATTGATAACCTCTCTACTGTATCATTCCAGTCCTTCCCCATGCATTTATGCGCTCCCTCAGTAACTCCTTTGTTCCCTCTCACAGCTCTCTCTATTGCCTCTCTCAATCAGCCCTGCCAGGTCTATAAATACAATGACAAATCTGGCACCGAGTTTGAAGGGGGGACTTTTTGCAGCGCTGTGCTCCATAGGCACGACATGGAAACTGTGCAAAACAAAGTAAATGTATATTTCACTCCTGTTCTGTTATACAGTCAGTGGAAAGGCTGAGCTTAATGAATGTAACCAGAGTAATATGTTGGAAATGTCAGAGGGGGTAAGGCAGCAGAGTTGAGATGTGGTGTGAGGCTGGATTTCAGTGTCCAGATCCTAAAGTGATATTGTAGTTCCATTGCCCTACTTACTGGATCCAATTTAGGGCATCGCTCAGCCTTAAATTTGTACCTGTCTGCAGCAGCGGGGAAGCCTAGTAAAGCCGTAACGAGATGAGCGATCGACTCATCTGTTTGTAATGGGCCCGAGCTCGCAGGACAGCGCTCATAATTTGACCCGGAACCAGCTTTGACAGAAACAGAGCGCCAGATTAAGATGTATTCCCATCACACCTCCCCGTTTTCCTCCTCCTCCTCCTCCTCCTCCTCCTCCTCCACCTCCTCCTGCAGCCTGAAGACCAGGCCTGCTCCCACTGACTTTTTCCCAACAAGCCGCTCTTATTTGCTGTGAAATTTTGCATTAACCTCGAGTAACCTGCACACCAAAAGCAACTTTCCAATCCGCGAGCACTCCTCTCAAACAGATAATCGTTTTCCTTGTCATTTCTCTGTCCGGCCCCCTTCCATCCAAGAGATAAACTCTAGCACTGGAAAGAGCAACAATTTGCAGCAGGAGCTCCTGCACCGCGGAGACCTTATGATCCCATTCTGCAGTATCAGACATTTAGGAGATGAGGTAACCTGTTTCTTTAGACTCTCTCTCTGGCTATTACCCTCCCACAGTCACACACACACACAGGGCGAACGCTTCTTGGGAAAAGGGTATCAACTCTGCTTCCATACAGTGTTGAATCTTACAAATATTTTGAGAAAAAATGAATCACATCATCAGCAAAGTGACGATACGGAAGGAGGTGTGATTGGGAATAAATGAATATAAAACCTCTTACAGTAAGGGATGAGACAACCTATTTTCTTTACAGTAAAGGTTTTTATGTTACCAATAAACATTAAATACTGCACAAACCTAAATTAGACCAACTAGGCCGATAAAAAAGGTCAACTCCATATAACTGTACATTACAAGACAAAAGACAAGGTGTAATCTAAAGAAACAGATCAAGCATAAGGGACAGAAGAGAACACATAGGGTGGTTTGGACAAAACAACAAGTGAAGCTAAATACAGAGCAAATCCCCCCTATTTCATATGAGGAGTTGGTCCCCTCCATGGGATTGCATCAGCATATAAGTGTTCACAGCACTTGGCCACACCTTTTGTTCAAACCAGGAAGTTCCATCCCCCCAACAGCCATGTAATTCAAAAGCAAAGATGTAATGATTAATTTAACACAAATGTGTTTAATCTTACACTGTAAAAATGTGTGCGCTTCATTTAAACTCATTCTGATTCAAACTAAGTGTGTCATTTGTTTGAGTGGTTGACTGCACGTTAAATGAGAAGGCGTTGGTGGGAGACTATAAGCTGAGAGTTTTGGTGGAGGTGATATTTCCCATGAGCAGCTGTGGCCATCACAGCAGAGCAAACTTTGGTCAATACTCAGGAAGTAGATTTGATGCCATGACAATCATATACAGAGTGCCTGAACAAAAAGGTAGATTTACAAATGCAATGACTAGCTGGTGATCGTCTGTAGAGCATTCAAAGCTAACTAGCTGACTGATGTAGAGACAACTAATTATGGTCCAATTACATATTGTTTATGGATCAATTGTCTTTTCCAGTCTCTCTTAATTTGTCCAGAAGATTCCAGAACAAGTACGTACCCTTTAAAAAAACAGCTGCATTTCCCTTGGGCATCAGTATGCAATGGTAGACAAGTTTGAGTTTGGATTTAATTATTATTAAAAAGCAACCAGCTATATTTTCAAGGTATTAATTTAAGTTTGGACATTGATGTGACAGGTGAACCTTGGTGTTATTAGACAGATGTGCAAAAAATTGCGAGTAGTTTTATAGAACTCTCTTTTACTGACATTTTGTGTCATGATATGCAAAGCATTTACCATATAATTTCCCAAGCAAATGAGATACCATCTGTTCTGTCATCCTACATAATTAGTAGTTTCTCTCTTGCCAGTTCCTATTGTTGAAAGGTGAGAATCTGTAAACACATGCCTGTCACACACACGTATACTCACACACACGATGGCTGTGAGGACGAGGAGGCTTCCATTGGGTGTAGAGAGGGGGATGTAACTTCAGCGGCATGCTGGGAACCATCTGCTGTGTGGCCGTCTCCCTGTGGCCTGACCCCGTGAACGCTGCTGACTCAAGCTGACACCCAGGTTCACCGGGGCATCAGGCGCCAGGAGAGTTCAGATGGTACACAGCATGATGGAAGAGGTGCAAACCTGCTGCCTTTGAACAAAACATTGGAGCATTTTCACACCCAATTTTTGTCTGTAGAACCAAAACCAAAAAGTTTTATATCTGAAAATAAAACTTCAATTTGGGGTTTGGGGAGGTACTGTCAAAACCAGTGTTACACTTAGGCTGAGGAATATGAGGGCTCATTTCTTTCCCCCTTATTTCTCATTCAGTATCATGAGGCAGTTCTTTATTATAACATCCTTGCCCTGTGTAAGAAACAATTTCAGCCTCACTAGCTGCCTCTGTCACATGGAATAATCGCTGATACCAGCTGACACTGATACAATCTGACAAATCTATATAGAGTCTCAAGAATACTTGAAGCACTAAGGGCATTTCACCTGACAAATGCAATAAGTATCCTCACTGTCTTTATCACCGATTTGCCTTGATGTTCAGTGAAAGACTTTGGGGGATTAACAGCTCTTTCTGAAGCACATAGATTTGTTTACACTCCCACTGATTCATGTCAATTTGATATTCCCGTACAGAACAACACTACAAGTGTTTCATAACAGCCCAAATGTGTTGTAAATAATTCAGCCACAACAATTACAATAGCCACCTCATTATCCCTACATAATGAGTCAGCACTGCTGAATAAGAAATGTGAAAACACGGAGAAACAAAGGCAGAGGAGAGTGAAATGTGTTTGTCAGCTCTTGCGTTCGGAGCATAATTGGAGCAGAGAGGAGATGCACTAGATTTTGTCAGTGTGTGTGTGTGTGTGTGTGTGTGTGTGTGTGTGTTTTCACAGTTGCCATAGGAATCAGCAAAGTGCTTCTGTCCAGTCTACTCTGTTACTGCTCACTTCAAAGCCACAATATGTCTGAGATCAAATTCAGCATTTTTCTGGAAATGACGGGAAGTTTGACTGACATGAGATTTTATCAATCGATCGATCATTCAATCAATCTATCAATCAATCTTTATTTGTATAGCGCCAATTCATAACAAATGTTATCTCGAGACACTTTACAAAAAGAGCAGGTAAAAGGCCTTACTCTTTTTTTTATTATTTACTAAGACCCGACATGAATCCATCATGAGCACTAAACAACATTTAGCAAAGTGACAGTGGCAAGGACAAACGTCCTTTAACAGAAACCTCGAGCAAAACCAGACTCATGATGAGCAGACATCTTCTGAGACTATGCTGGGTTTGGAAAGTGGGATGGATAATCAGAGCATCATCAATGAATGAGACAGATTTATACCTACAATGTCAGTAATAACGGTAAAATGATGTGTCGTATTAGCAGCAACAGTAAGTAGGATAATAGACAGGTCAGTCTAATATTAACATTAGAAACTGTAAAGGTGATGAAACAGGGAGGACTGATTGTTATTATTTAAAAAGGGCGAAGTTGAGCAGCTTTAAGATACACTTTAATATTTATAATAATGATACTCATATTAATAGTTGTTGCGCTAACATTGACTTCATTCATCGTTGAGACTGAGTGTGTGAGGGAACATAGATCAAGTAAATGTTGTCCTTATTTTTTTGCATGGCTTATTGTACAGTTTTAATCAATTGAAATAAGACTTTATTATTCAGCCAGTGTAACGGGACATTCATCCAGCACTTTAAACCTTTAACTGTAAAAAGAAGGGGGGATTATTTATAAGATCAAGATGATGCTGTATTAAAGAGAACTCAGAACTACAGATTAAGATCATAAACTCAGAGTTAAATGTTATGGTAAATGTTAAATCCACTGAGAATGCAGGCTATAGGCACCATTGGTTTGATGATGGTGGGGCTCATTTTTAAAAGGAATGTGGTCACTCTTAGACTTGAAGAGGGGATTCTTACATGTTTTTGATTTTTTTATTGTCTGTCAGGAGAGTCAGCAGAGGTTTAGCCTTTTCTTTACCAGCCACATCATTTCTGTGTAAATGGTTTCCCATATCGGTTGAGGATGAACTCAGTGTGGCTTTTGGCTGGCTGGAAGCTAATCCATTCAGCACTCTAACAGGATTTGGCATCTCTGTTTGACCATTAGTAACAGATAAATAATGTGGCTGTGGCTGACATAAAAGTTTTCCAGATTTTTGGTCAAAATTTCACATACTATGGTTTATGATCAAATACCTTAAAAGCTTCAGCCCTGGCTGTATACTGCTTTAACACTAATTCGCAATTATTAGAATGCTTACACGTTAAACTTAGATTGTAAACATTTTTTAACTTGAACTTTTTTTTAAAAAGTTTTACCTGGTACCATTAGTGTTAGCAGCAATCTTCAAACACATGACTGTGCTTAATGCTAATACTAATGGCTATATACTTCTGGTCTTATTATTTGGTGCTTCATATCTCTGGTTGACAACACTGGAAATATATCCAGATTACTTGAAACCAGGATATGAGAAAACATACAAACAAATAACTGGATTAGAAAGTCATGAACATTGAAAAGACACAAGGTTATTTTTTATAACCAGAAGTATGCAGTGTGCTATCAAATGTTACCTGGTAATCTGTCAGACTGTGGAAAAAATGCTTACTTTTCTGTGGCACCCTGGAGAAAACTATCCAACTTTTTCCCCCCAGCATACAGTTTCTGTATGGAAGCTGTACCTGCAGAAGTATTCTCTGTACAATACAGAACATCTATCCTTTGAGCTGCAGCTTTACCATCAAATGGACGAGGGCCTTTATATGATTTCTTAGAAGAGAGATATTTTTTGTCTTGTTGGTTTTGTGAACTGAAGAAAAAGTTTTCCAGGATACATCCATTTGTTTTGGGAGAGGAGGAAAGACAGCTTGCACTCAGAGAATACGCTGGGAATGTGACACTTAATGTTTCACAAGAGTTTTACTACGTACAAAACTACAAGAAACTTTGAGACTGACTCTATCGACTTGAACTTTTAAGGTGAACTTTTCAACTTTCAAAGCAGGTTTAACTAATCAAGTGAATTATGTCTGCATCCCGTTAACCACAGGTGTGCTTTCAGGGCCTTGCTAATGCACTTGCTCACTGTCACACTAAAGTGGAACGGAGACATCGTCAAGCTTTGTAGTTACACCTGTGTTTGTTTTACTAGTTCAAAGCCCTATACACTCAGACGAGGTGAAATTGATTAGACCGTAAAGACACACAATTAAAAAGCAAAATGACCAAAGTTATTCGTAAAATCTTATAAAGAGGCACCCATACTCACAATAACAACACATATTTAGGCTTTATTCTTGTCCAGCCAACTGACCGTGGTCCATTTTCAACATAACCACGAGCAATGAAAAGCACAAAAGGTAAACATTAAAATAATCTACTCACTCCCCGAGTCCCTGTCGCTCCTCTCCTTGTTGATTCTAATAAAGCTGAAGCTGGTCAGGAGCTAAACCGGTATATGCAGCATCCTTCCTTGAGTATAATGTTTTGGGACAGAACACTTTTTCAATTAGAAAGTAATGAATGTGATAGCTGAGCAGGCGAATAGGGAGACACCATTGTCAATATATTTTTTATTCATCACTAAATGCATAGGAGCCTCTAATGAGAGCTGCCTTAATTTGTCAAAACATACAGAACCACCAGGCTAGTAAAAGGGATTGGGCCTTAAATTGGGATGGGCTTCTATTAGAAGTTTTACGGTATATGCAAATGCTTTCAGGTAGTTGTAACACTGGCTAATGTTCTTGATTTTCTCTTTACAGGTGTAAGGCGCTGACGTACCCAGAAGACCTTCCTCAGATCTCCGTGGTCTTCATCTTTGTGAACGAGGCTCTGTCAGTGATCCTGCGCTCCGTCCACAGTGTGGTCAACCACACACCAGGACACATGCTCAAGGAGATCATCCTGGTGGATGACAACAGTGACAGTGGTGAGACTTTTTACAGCTTCTAAATTAGGATGAAAGCTTTATTTTCATAACTTGATGGCTGGCAAGAAGATCGCTGTGGAGGTTTGATCAAATATCGCTCTGAATGTTCCCTTTTTCGCAACACGTTTGCTTGTTTCTTGCTTATCTGCTGCACATACATTAAATCACGGAACCTGTAGAAGGTGCAGTAAATCATTGTCTGATGCTGTGGGTTTGCTTATTCAGCCCAGACAGTCGCCCTATTTATCATGCTTTGTCTCCGGTGGTGGAATGTAAACTAAGGCGTCATCCACAAATGAGTGCGTGGGATGTTTTTGGACTCCTGCCAGAGAAGTCAGTCTTTGTGTGCTTTTGATGCTATCGATACATTGCTGCTGGCCTGTGTTGGTTTGCATGTTTTTTTGACACAGTTTTCAGATGTTTCTGTGCGTGTTTGGTTTCGTGAGTAAGAGCTGAAAGGATAGGGAACCCCTGAGGGTGGACTCTTCAACACTAGGTTTAAAAATAGCTCCAAAACTGAGGAAAGAGGAGGGATGGGATTTGCCTCGTCTTTTTCTGAACAACGGTCTCCATTGCAAAATGGGGAAATGCTTTGGTTTCCTCCACGCCATGACGATCACAGCAGCTAATGACGCTCGGTTCCAGGCTCCAACAGCTTTCTTGTTTGGAGGCGGAGGGACAATGAACTAGATTTCAGTCGACACTTGGCCCTCCTTCACTTGGCACAGAGTATCAGGCCTCCCTCCTGCAGGCTGGCAGTGGAGAAAGGAGCATGAATAACATACTGAGAGAAGGCCAAGCAGGAGTCACCACTGGCACATACTGACTCTGTAACTGCTCCCTATTAAACATAGAGCGTAAAGAGCCAGTGACCAGACAGAGGCTGACCCCTCCTCTCATTGCATCAGTGTGCAGCACACATCTGACTGAAGTGTAATCCTTAAATAGATATTTGAAGGACAAGCCTTTTTCACTGCCATTTTTCTGAAATTATTAAATTTAATTTGATTGAACCTCTCCTTGATCTCATTAGGTTTTATTACTCTTAGGCCCTGTGTCCACCTAGCGTTTTTTTTCTGAGCACCAGTGTCTTTTTAAAATAGTTTTCAATGAGGAGAGAGCGCTCAAGGTTACAATCTTTCAACCTTTCAGAAAGGCACTATTGACTACACCGGCGCTCTTTTCCAAATGTATGATATTCACCGTACTTTTGCAGAATACGGATTGTATCTTGTACCCACATCCTCTTTGCTCCATGTCTGCTGGGGTAAAATCTCCTCAGAAACCTAGAGAAGAGAGAGACAAATTAAACTACTAGCTGGAGAAAACAGTGTAGCATTCAGCTGCGAGAGCCTGATATCTATTTCCCTCAAGAATTCACTGAACTGCCTGTACAATAACTCCAAATGAATGCTAATGTTGAACAGTTGTAAGGATAATATGTGTGCTGCATCTGTACTGTAGATATGCAGCTCTTTGCTGAAATGTTTAGAAAATAAAGGTGGTAGTGAGACAATGCTGTATTAACAACGGCCAAAAATAATAGTCAATGGAAGAGTTTTTAAATTGACAAGAAGAAAAGCACTAAATGTTAATGAACTAATAAACAATATAACAAAATGAATTTGACTTGAAGGATCAAAATGTAAGATACCTACTGAATTAAATCATAAAATGACCTTACTATATCATCAGACATTTAGGAAACATGCTGTGTGGAAGTGTTGGCTTCTCTGACATCAACCAATCATATTTTGTATGTCTGTATTTGTTTTAACCAGAGAAGGTAGGCCCACACGGCCGTTTTAGATGCCCCTTGTTTTGCCAGATATGAGACCAGTTATCACTTCAAACCAAAAGGTGTTTCAGCGATGGAAGCGGACAAGCAAATTGATTCTACCTAACTTAAAAAGCCTCTGCATTTTCTAATAAGCTCCAAACCTAGATACGTGGTAAACCTAGAATAAATATTGGAGAGGCTTTTGAAAAATCGCGAGGTTAGAACGCAGAAAGGTTTCAAGACCGATGCAGAGGTGGCTAAACACTGAAGCTTCAGTGTCCGCGACATACCTACATGAGTAGCTCTAACTAGTTTTCAATTTGGACTGCACCCATACTCACAATAACAACACATATTTAGGCTTTATTCTTGTCCAGCCAACTGACCGTGGTCCATTTTCAACATAACCACGAGCAATGAAAAGCACAAAAGGTAAACATAAAAATAATCTACTCACTCCCCGAGTCCCTGTCGCTCCTCTCCTTGTTGATTCTAATAAAGCTGAAGCTGGTCAGGAGCTAAACCGGTATATGTAGCATCCTTCCTTGAGTATAATGTTTTGGGACAGAACACTTTTTCAATTAGAAAGTAATGAATGTGATAGCTGAGCAGGCGAATAGATACATAACTGCTTTAAACACATAACTGCTTTAAACTGTTTCAGATGCTTCTGTTGTGTTTTGAATTGAGTAACCACATGGCATCACACGGCTGTCTGATTTTCTGATGTTAAAATAACAAATCTGCATACCATTGCTAACTAATTGGACCCTTGAGATTTTAACAGCTTTCCAATGTGACACTTCAGTAAAGGAATCTAATCAGTACTGTTTCAATAAAGTTGTCTCCAGCCAGAGATGTAACAATATGAACTGATGATCAGCATTTGTCTCTATGTCTTTAAAAGCAGTGCTAACTAATTAAAGAGCTGATCTGTCATTGATCTGTAAACTGAGCTGTAAAGCATCACAGTCTGATGTACCAGGCAACATAGCATATTTTAGATTTTTTTTTAATAAAACAAAACACCCAATTAATGTCTAATACTACCTAAGTAGAGGGGAACTTATATACTAACCAATGATGATGCAAAAAAACTGTTCACATAACACACAAGGCTCAATATTGATTACTTTTTAGAACGTGTACATGTCACACAACCCCATATTTATTCTTTTCACTAATTTTCATCCAGATAATCACCTCCAAAAAAATTGAAGTCACCTTCATGCTAATGAAAGAAGTAGTTTCAAAAACTTTACGTTGCCCTGAGAGAACATTGTCATGGAAATATTTTAAAGCTTTTGCCATGAATAATATTTTATCATGCACAAATAAGAATATCTGATTCACATACTTTATCTGCACATATGATGATTTTCTATGGCACTTTCAAAAAGGCATAAATCATAGGTGGCCCTGCGAGCAGATAGGGTGTCATATAATGATGACGAGGTGAGTGACGATGCAAACACCCAGGTTGTTCTGGCATTTTAAACGTGTAGTGCTCAAAATGTGCTACCTACCTTTGTTTTTCTGTTGGGAGTTGCTTCCCCAAATTTCAGAAGCAGAGAGTCGCATTAGTGAGGAAGGAAATTGTTTGTATGAAGTATAAGGATAAGGTCTGATATTTAATGTTTTCCATTGAAACAGTGTTGATTGTAATGACTTGATATGATCATTTGATGATATGATCATTTGACTTTTTTTGTGTCCCACAATGGTACAATGTTGCCTGAGAGCAACAGCTGGATATGAAACGTGTCATACATAAAAAAAAAAAACTAGATAAATAAGCTTGTTAAAGTGTTTGGTAAAATAAATTAATGTTTTAAAAAATCAAACATCTTTTTTTCAGCATGAAAATATCAAATATTCAATTTGTCCGTTAAGGCACCATGTTGCCTCCAGGCAACAAACTATTAAGAAATAAATTAATTTAAAGATAACAGAAATCTTTATTGATATTGTTATAATGCCCAATATTAAGTAGGAAAAACACCACCATTTTTTCCCCTCATTGATTTCATAATGCATACCATAGAGGGTTAACATTAGCATGCTGTGTGCACTCCACTGACATCTAGTCCCGGCTATAGATGCTTCAGTGTCTACCTGCCTTGCCGTATTCAGGTCATTGCACACTTGCATATTCTTCTGTATGTTAAGGTAAAGATTATTTGTGCAGATGTGTGAGCTGATTCTTTGGAGCCGCTGTGCACGGACATTGGAAAAATTTAAATGCAGACTGACTATTTGACCTTTTCGGGATGGCTCTGTTTGGTCCCTCCCATTGAAACAAGGCTCAGTGAGATGAGTGGAGGGACGGGCACACTCACTCCTGGTGTGATAATAAATTACACACAGGAAGCATGTTTGCCTACTAGCGGCGACACATTTCCATTGCTGGAACAGCCAGTGACTTTACTGGTGGCTGAGAGGTTCATTCACAACACTGGCTCCAGCATTAAATCTACATTTCCATTGATGATCTTTTGCTGTGCGCATAGCGGGCTCGACGACTCAAATTCATTGTTGTTCCCCATATTAGCAGCAAGGAAAGGCTTAATGAGCCCTACAGGATTCAATCGCAGTAAATACCACCACCAAATTGACAACATAATGATCCATATAATGAAACCAGGAGACTGAGGACCAGCTGAGTACAGCTTGTAATATTAATTTAAAGTGGGGCTGAAATAATTTAAACATTGCATATATTCACACAGAGTCACGCTTGTGAGCTGAGAGTTTCTCATTTTAATGTAGGAAATTTGTTATCTACATTGTGACTATTGAAGTGAAAGCTTATACAATATTTACAATATTTATACAATGATCTTCATTTTGATCTTCAGTTTGTTCAGTTAAGGCTCATTGCTCAAAGAATGAAAATAATCCTGTTCAATCAGCCCTACGTTTTGATGTAAAGCTTCTGTGAGACACTTTCCATGTGCTTTGATTTTGGCAATCTCGAAGGACAAATTAGTGCCTCCATTTACTGATTTCAGTACATGTGTAAGTAGTGATTTAAAGCCTTGTGTGTAATGTGAGCTATATGTTGTAGCATGTACAAATGATTTGTGATGAATTTTCAAAGTTTTAAAATGATTACGGCTGCTGTAGCACTTACATTAGTATTAGCTCACAAAGTCAGAGGGCAATGGACCAGATCTGGATGCAAAGTTTGCTTATATTTTTGCGTAGGAAGGTAGATTTTCTGCTTGAATAAAACCAAGAAGTGCCTGAAGCTTCTCTGCTCATCTCCTAGTTAATGAGTAATAGTGTGTCTTAGTTGCACTCTAATTGAAACACTTAATCGCCTCTCACTCTGTTAAACTTCTCATTCAGATTTCAGGATCTAATTGCAGTCACAAAGCAGTGTATCTTGTGTTTACCTCTCAGTACAATTAACAAGCAATATAATCAATGTATTGACAGCAAAAAGGAGAGGGGCAGGAAAAGCTTAGTTAGTATATCTCCCGTACAGTGGCAGCAGGAGGATTAAAGTTCATAGCATGCATAAGAACCATTCAAGCCCATTTAGTGCGCCTTTATCTTCTTTTTTACCACGCTCACATACGCAATCACACACTAGCAAAAAATGACCACCAGCTCAATATAGATGTTGGGAGCAGCAATGTGCTGCAGTAATATATATACTGTGAAAGCTATTCAAGGGGAACATGGTGTTAATGCCAGTATTGAGCTTGAAACTAGCCTGCAACATGTTTAGTTTGACAGAGTCGGACGCCCTCCTAGCTCATCAGGCGTAATAAAGCTGATATCACCTGGAGAAGCTGAGGTAGCCCATATGGTGGATGTTTGCTGCTGTGTGTTGAAAATATTGGACTCTTCTGGGCTTTGAAAACGGTATATGAAGAGGATATCTGCGATTTTTGATTGCTCCTGGACTTCATCATGGACTAGGTGGCTGCTGTATTCTGTCGTATTACAAATGCTATAATGATAGAGAAAACAACTCGCTCAACTCCCTTTCAACGTAAAACAACTGGGTGCTGAATCCCATAAAATGTTCAAACAAGAAATACAATCAGAACAGCACTCCAAAATTGTATTTTAATTGCCACACGAATGCTTCTTCAGCCTGCAACAGGCAATTTTTAAATAGCCTGTTAAACTGTCAAAATGGCCATAAACCTTTTTCCAAGGAAATTAAACAAAGTGTAAGGAAGAGCTGAAAAACCAGAGGCAAAACAATCTATGAAAACAATTCTTCATTTATCTGTCATCAATCAATTTTGTCAGAGCTGAAATGACGTAGATGTAACAATGTTAAGATCAAGTTAAGGGTGGAGGAGTGCTCATACTGAAGCAAAGTGTTTGGATGTGATTCCTGAGAAGCTGGTGTGCCCAGACAAGGAGTATCATTTTACTTTTCCCTTGGATTTTTCTGAATACTTAATTAACACATTACTCGTGATGAGGCAGTTTACTGGGTAACTTCACTAGTCTGTTTCAGATCGATCAAAGGGATCAATTTCAGACCTGTTTCTGTATCAGTGTCTCAGACAAGTCCATAAATCCCCGTTCAGAAAAATGTGGACTGAGGTTTGTGCTGCAGAAGTAAATCTCTGTTATCCGAGGGAGATCATTTTACTCCACCAGACAACAAAACAACACTGACAGGTGTTCTTAAGCCGATCTGACTGGATGGGGAACAAAGAAAATCCTGCATCTTATTTTTAATAACAGGTATGCTGCTAGATAGTGAGCACATGGGAGGCAGCAGGTGGGAATATAAGATTCAAGCTTTGCAGCATGTAAGTTAATTCTGAGTCTTTCCACGGTTTGAATAACCAAAAGCATTTTTAATACCTCTTCACCATCCATTCTTAACGCAGCCGAATCAATAATCTCTCATGTCTGCAGAGAAACTCATGGTTCTATCAGAGTCTACTCTGCATTCATTTTAAATTCATAGCATGATGGAGAGTTGTTTATCCTCTGCTATGTTGCTCTGCTAGTCCTTTAAAATGTATTCCCTGCTCCATAACTCTGCTCTCGTGGAAGCAGTCCAATGTTTTATTTGCCAGGTTCAGAGGGAAGCCCATAACTTTTCTCCTTCCTTGCGAAGCCCAGTAATTATTACACTCTAATAGCTTTTATCATATTGTAGCTGCAGTGTGGGAGGATGATGAAGGAGACTAGAAGCACAAGTTCAGAACCTTGAAGAGACAGAACCAAACTGAAAAAAGTATTAGGACCCTGAGCAACACAAGGCACATCCCAACAGAGCCTGATCTGAAGAAATCACAGTGAAGATGAATGTTTGATTCACTGATGACTTTACATGACATCTCTACTCATTTTTTTCTTTTTTTTGGGGGGGGGGGGGGGGGGGGGGGGGGGGCTTTTTTGTGCCTTTAATTGAGAGATAGGACATTGGATAGAGTCAGAAATCAGGGAGAGAGTAGGGTATTACCGGGAAAGGAGCCACAAGTGGGATTTGAACCTGGGTCACCCGCTTGGAGGAGCAAAGCCTCCATACATAGGGCACACGCACTAACCACTGAGCCACCAGCGCCCCATCTGTATTCAATTTTGTCTGTGTGTTTTATAGTCATTCTCTATATGTTTGACTTGCTGTATTTTTGATTTTTTTTAGCAGACAAAAGAAGAGCACATTAGTCCATTTGTTAGGGAGCCCCCTTTCCAGGCCTCAAGATTGACATTTTTGCCACAACCGTTTGACTTTTCTTTTAAGCTGAAGTGACCATATTTGGACGACAGAGTGGATACACATTCTTATCTCTCAGTCCTGGTTGACAGGGAACCAAAGCCACTCTTCATTTGCAGATAGCCACCCCCTTAGGTCGGGAAAACACTTTACGATTGTAAAAAGGTTGTGGTGAAATGTCATCTCAATCTTATTGAGTGAATCGTTTGTGAAGCGTCTGCTAAATGAATTGTAACTTTGAAGCAAGAGCAGTAGATCAATCCATGGTGGCCACTTTTGCCCTCCTGTACATTTCACGGCACACACCACTTGATTTGGCTGAAATCTGGCCAGACTTCAAATTCACAATCTGCCTAAAATTAAAGTCCTTTTCACACAACACCTGCCAAAGAGCCAATAAACACAGAACATGGTATTGAACAGTGATTAGCCAATCAAAAATATTGTTTTTAATTTTGACTGTTTTCTGAGTTTTTTCTCACCTTGAGACCCAGACTGGAGTTTCTTTAGATGAAGTATACCTATATCATCTCAGTGCATACATATCTGCTTATTAATTCAGAACCTGTGAGTTGCAAAAATGTTTCCCCCAAAAGTGTAATGGTTTCCCTTTGTTGTCTAAGTAGTTGTTCTGTTCTGTGTGTGTGTACAGGTTTTGATTGTATGCAAGTCAACATCCCATTTGGAGAGCAGAGTGTAACGGTTGTGATGCAATTATTGAACCAACCAGCCATCATTTGACAGGGATTTATTTATTTTATACAGAAAAGCCTGCATGCAGGGGCAGCCAACAACAGCCACTGGGTTTCTGACAGTGAGAAATCACCTCATAATAGACAGTAGAGGATCATGTTCAACAGAGAGCACCATTAAAATGGACCACACATCTACAGACAGACGTTCCCATGACTCAGCAGTTGCTTTAATTTAGTGTCAAGTACTAAGGCCTGTTTACTTCAAGGGTCACTGCGTCTGAATTCACCCTCTCTCCCCTCAGCAGCCACAGCTTTATGTCAAGACCCTTAGCTAAAAAATATTCCAGACAACCCTCCTCTCTCTGCGTCTCCTCCGTCACACAGACAGAGGATTAGACCGGCTTTCTTTAACTTTCACCGTCTGATTTATGTTGTGAGGCAAAGGCAGGAGCTAGGTGTGGATGCTGTTCAGAGCCGGTGTGCCACAAGCATCCTTATTAATCTCTCCCTCAGAAAGTGGAATGCACAGCAGTAACCCAGAGGAGAAGCTCAAACAGCCATCCATCCTAAGACGAAAACACTGACAGCAATTTGTGCAAGTGGCTGTTTATCCCCGGCGAACTTTGTTTCTGTTGATGACAGTCAGCATCATCTGTGAGAGTAGGAGCAGGTGGAGAGATGTTATAATCCAGCTGGTATAAAGATGTCAGCACATGAATGCATTAGACAGTTTCTACACAGCAGCACTTACAGTAAACCTTGGAGACTGACTTAGAAAGACTGAATTACTGTTGGATTTAGTTTGGTTTATATTTAATCACTCAAAAGTCACCTTAGGAGCCAAAGAACAAAATATATTCTTACATATTATTAAAATCAAGAGCCCTCTGGTGATCTCTTACCTTTCCCATCATATTTGTATCCTTTTCATAACTTGTCTCACATTATCTTTTTCCTCTCACTATTTGGCGTTGACACCATGCACCAGGTTTTTGAGATTGACATTTGCTCAGGATATACTGTGGCAAAATATAAAAGACAGAATATTCAAGGTTGGAAAATCGATATTTTTGAAGTAGTTATCCATACTTAGGTGTGCTTAGTTGTTTAGTGTGGCTCCACAGTTTGGCAAAAGCTGTTCGCTAACCATCTGGCTAATCCCTGTTAGCCAGACTCATGGTGGTGTTGGAAGTTGGCTAGCCCAGTGAAAACAAATGACATGTAACTCCTGCTTACTCCACAACTGCCTTGGTTACATGTTATGTAGATTAATATTCAGTTTACATTACGCAACGGGTTCAACTGGAGATGTGTAAACATATTGCTTCTGCAAAAACAACTACAGGAGTGTTGTGTGCTATCTAGCTAACGTTAGGCTAGGTGTTGATGGTCAATACCTCCAAACCATAGACTAGCTGCAGGTTAAACATTTATATCTTGATTTTGTTTTTATACAAATGTCAAACACCCAATTTTTTTGTGTTGGTATCCAGGTGTTCAAGTAATTTATAGGCACCTGTAAAGGAGTTTACAGTAACTGTGTATGAAAAGCAGGATTACAAGCAATTTGACAAATTATTTTTGTTGTCGAAAAAGTCATGACCTAATCTGAAGGGACTATCAATGAAAAAAATGATTATATTTAAAAGCAAAACTAGTTCCCAACTTTTTTAACTTGGCTCAACTTCCCCTGCGGTCCTGGACTAAAGACTTAAAGTCAAGAATTCAACATTTAGATTGGTTAATCTTGGAAGCTCATTATCATTTGCAACAGCTGCCTGGTTAATGTCCTCACACTAATTTGGATGTCATTAAAAAAAGCTTCTCTCTGATCTACTCTCTTTCAGTGGAGTTGAAATTCAACCTGGACCAGTATGTGAACAAACGATACCCCGGTCTGGTGAAGATCGTGAGGAACAGCAAGCGGGAGGGCCTAATCCGAGCCAGGATACATGGCTGGAACGCCGCCACGGCTCCTGTCGTCGGCTTCTTTGATGCCCATGTTGAGTTCAACTCTGGCTGGTAAGAAAAGGTCATGTTCAACACGAGAGGGCCTGAGCTGTTTCTCTGTCCTTTCTCACCTTTGTGGTTTGCACTTTATGTTTTCACTAAAGAAGGATGTCATGTAGTATCATTATCGTCGAATTATGCAGCGTAGTTTGCCTTAAGCTTTTTGACATACTGCCAGCTATTTTCTGACTAAGGCAGCATTTTTCAGCAGTCTGACCCTCATTATAAGAGAGGGTTTGTCATTAATAAGCATTTCTCTCTTGCATCTCCCTTTGAAATCATGAGTAATGTGTTTTGGTTTGAACAGAATAAAAATACAACCGTATCCCAACCACACTGACCGACCAGCTAATACACACTTGTGATGAAAGGGAGTGAGCCAAACTCTGTGAAAGACGAGTGTAATTATAGCGGGACCTCAAATGTTGAGCATATGCACATTATTTTACCAGCGGGCTCTGGGCTTATTTTGTGATATGAAATTACTTCTGGGGGTCTCAGTCCAATGTCTGCTTGCAGCTTAAGTTTACCAGAAAACAAGTCACTCAAATGGATGTAATTGGCACCTAATTTGAACCTGTCATGCTGTCAGTGTTTGAAAAAGTAATGTTCCCCTGGTGGCAGGAAGGGGACAAGGAGGAATGAAGGGAGAAAGGAAGGATGAAGGAGGTTAAGCAGAGAGTACCCATCATTTCTTTGAAATGTCCCTGGATTCAGTGCTACAGTATCTTTCAGGCTAACTAGATGTTGTAAACACACACTACTACATTTTTTATATACAGACAGATACAAAGAGCACAAGCAAAGGGTTTTCCCCTAATTGGATATCTGAATTGATATGCCACAAACATATTGTTTCATCTGAGTCACAATTCAGTCGAGTCAAAACAAACACACAGAAACAAACTGGCCACCAGACCTTCATAACAGGCTAATAACAATCAGATTTGAAATCCTTTTAAAATGTCCAAGGGTCCAGCTACAGTTTGACTATGTTCACGCTAAAACAGGTTGGATCTTTTACACAGTGACCTCAGTCTGAAAAGCCAGGTTGAAATGTATACTACTTTGACGTCACTCTGGCGCAATATTCGTCACAGTTCTGCGCAAGTGGGATGAGACGGGAGCGAGAGTCACTCAAAAAACAAACAAGGAAGACAGCTGCAATGGAGGTAGTCAGTTGAGGAACAGTGAAGTAGACCATTATAAGATTAGACCTTAAGCATTTAGGGTGACACTTCTGTACAGACAGAACTTGAGGGGTCCTATTGGACAGTGGCCGCCTTGTTTACTTCCAAAACATAATGCTTTGTGTGACGTCTTTGTTGTTGTTCTTTGCACATGCAATAGCTGGGTCAATAACGCTGCAGTTTGGGAAGTGAAGGTAAAGAAAGCACAAGTGCGTACCAACATTAGCTAGCTAATGTTAGTTAACAATATAATCAGGATCACTGTCAGCCATCACTTTCACTCAGTGTTCTGGGGCAGTTAACAGTCAGAAGTATTTTAATGAAGTTAACACAATATTTCATGGCAGGATTAGGAGAAGTCTGTTCTATTGTTCCCTCAAGGGACAGCAGAGCGTCAAACAGCATTAATCCACAACCTCCTCTCCTCTGGGTTTCATTTTCTCTGATGGATTTCTGTAGAAGCACAACTTGTTCCCTCATCAGTTTGTGCATCACGTTGAACAACTGTCTTTTGTTTCAAAAATAAAAACAGGTTAAAATAAGGAGGTGGCAACTGAGAACAGCAACTTCTCCATAACGTGCAGCAGTAGGAAGCCTTTCTTGCCCCCCAGGTGGGCGATTCCTCAAGCGTGTGACGTCAAGTGAAAACTATGGATACCACCTCAATAATATTCAGGTCTGCAGTCTTTGTAGGCCCTGTTTTTCTCTCCAGATAGAATTTCACTGCATCAGCAGTGTGTTTGGGATCATTAGGATCATGCTGCAAAATGAAACCATTCCTAATCAGGCGCTTTCCAGAAAGGAAGGCATGGTGACAGCAAAGCTAATGGTGCCCTAAAGATGTTGCACAGTACTGTAAATACAGACATTTTAGTTAAATGAACTGAAACTAAAAATATACTGGATAAAAGATACCGCCATGCCTACATGTAATTCTAGTTACAAACAAGAAAACAGGGAACTAACATCTAAGATTAAGGAATATTTCATTCTCATTTTATTAACTGCTGTCTTTTTTAACGTCACTGTCTTTCTTTCTTTTCTTATGAAGACATGAACGCACCAAAGGTCAGGGTGAGCATTACCCAGCTACTTTTGAAAGAAAGATCGTCTACTCTGTATAAGTCAGCCATGTAACAGCACACACTGACCTCGTAACCCCTCAAAGCTGTGATACAATCTACCTTGATCATTGCGCCTTGGCACGTGTTTTTTGCAGCCTGTATCTAAACGTCAGGCCTGCAGGCTGTGCAAGGCGAGCTGCTCAGCCAACAAACAGCGCTCAGTGAGAAAGCTGCTCCATTGCCTGGGTGCAGTATTGACGATAACTGATACCCTGGTGGTTCCCTCATTTGTTTCCCCCCCCCATCTGTTCTCGCTCAAAAATAGACTTTGATGTCCTCGTATTTCCCATTCAACTCCTCGTCAGATCCATCCCATCACCCCCACCTCTCTTACATGCAGAGGCTGTGTCGTCACATTTTCCTTTGATTAGTTCACCTGCTGCTATCGTGTGAATTTTACACCTTTGTCTTGTTTGTCTCCGTCTTACACACAAACCCTCACCCACATACCCGCCAACATCTCCCTTTGATAACCAGCTGTTTTATTTATTTATATATATTTTTTGCTGCTTGAGATTTTCTTTTTGTGTAAGGTTTTATTTACAGGAGTCAATGGAAAGTAGAGCAGAATCCTTTCCTGTGATTTATTTCCAAGTACACGGTGGATAAAGAGATATAGCAATGGAGGAGATGAGAGGCGTCTTCTAGAAGCTTGTTTGTGTTGCTTAGATATCGTTTTTTTTGTGTGTCTGTAAATGTGTGCGTGCGTGCATTTTTGTATCTGCTGTATGTGTGCAAACATTCAGTGCTGCCGCTTTATTCAGATAAATTCACTCGTGGTATCTGCACTATCTGTTTGTTCCAATGGAAGAGGCCCTTCTATTTATCATAATATGATTATTCACCGTGGCACATATAGTGATAAGTGAGATGGATGGCTCCTCTAGATACCGTGGTGAGTCTCCCTCAATGACCTTGCACGCACACACACACACACACACACACACTTGCACACGCACACACACACTCTGCCTCTGCATGCATACTGAGCTGGAGACAATGCTGCCAGCTCTCAGCTGCACTGCTGTGATTCATTGGTGTGGCGTTTCCCGCGGGTGCTGTACATTTGCAGCTAAAATCTATTGCTGGTTCGCATTACTGTTAAAGAAAACATAATTGTATCATATTGCATGGCACAGTTGACATCTGTTTCCCATTACCTCATACTGTGTTGCTTTATGAGGAGTTCAGAAGGAGGAGACATGTTGGAAGCAGATTTCCATGGCTTTGCTCTGCCATTATATGAGGACATGAAACTGTTGCATGTCATGATTGTGGTATTGCATCAGCTAAATGTTCACAATTTGTCTCCACTAACAGCTTTATCCTTCTCAGCGACAATAGTTGTCCGTTTCCTCCAAACAGGAGTAGTTTCCCTCTGCTTCCGCTGAAAATAACCAGAATTAATGGCAGGAAAAGAGAGCATGTTGTAATTAGGAGCAACTGTATGTCGTGCCTGAATCCAGCAGCTGCAGAGGGGTGGCACAGGAAAATTGATATTTATTTGGTTTTTGAAGCCCCTTCACAGTAGCAATCTCAGGTTATTAACGATTAATGATTAGAAGTGCGAGGAGCTTCTCTCCCCGCTGAGTGTGTGCTGGAGATAAGATTGTCATTGCCAGGCAGTCGTAATGAAACACAAGCCTCGGAAAAGCAACACTTTGATGAATTTTGAATGCTCTGCTGCTGCTGCTGTGCGACCTCATAAGTTTGTCTAAGAATCAGACAAACTGCTGGAACTTAGAAATGTAGGAAACGGATAAAAACACCCCGCCTCCTGTAATTATGAAATATGTAATATTTGTCACATCCATATTTGATACGGGCTGCTTTGTTAATATCATTGCACTCAGGCTGCGTATTATGCCGTGCAGGTGTAACAGAGTTATAGTAAATGCAAAAGTAGAAACATTTCTGAGCTCTTGCAGACTAAGGAAATATTGTTTTAGTAAAAGTAAATAGTTTTTTTTTTTTTACACTTTCTGGCACTTGCTCAGAGGTCATATCTGTCTAGAGTCGCCAAAGACGGCTGCAGCCACGAGTGCTTCACGGAGCACAGGCCAGGCAGAACTCCAAAAGCTCAGAAAAGACAGATATTTATGCCCCCTTTACATTTGTATTTTATCAGTCCTGGTCTGAGCAAATGCATTAAGAAAGCGTGTGCAAACTAACCTCATAAGAACTTCTCCCCCCCCCCCGCTCATGCTCCTGCATACTGCTATCTACTTCAAAAAGCCCTGACGCCATGATGAATTAAAATTCTGCGCTGATACCTTTACTTTCTTTAGATCCTGCATTTTTAATGGCAGGAAGGAGACTGGCCACAATTAATATGAGCTCTACATACACACGTCTGAGCTTCTCTGTGAAGCTGCCAGGCAGGAGGACTGTGGACGGTCTCACATTTACAGATTTAATGCGCTTAAAAAATGGCTGGAGGCAGTGCAGGCTTAGATTCTTCTCAGAGACACATCACACACACACACACACACACACACACACACACACACACACACACTGTCTTACTCACATGATTCATACATAGCACACAGAGATGAGCACATTCAGAGTTTATATAAATATACATATGCAGGTCCTCAAAACAGTGCTAATTTGAGTCATTTAAATAACTGGTGATCAAAAACAGTTCACATGAAGGTGTTAAAACACTTTACACTTATTCAGAGTTGGCTGTTCTCAGCACTAGTTCACTTTTAGGAAATGCATTTCTCCAAGTAGCACTTTAAGCGTTATTGTTGTTGTCCAATTTAAGGGAGTTAGAAACAAATCTCTATAAAAATCTCTCAATTCAATACAATGAACAACGAGCTAACGATGCTTCTATAGGAGGAAAGTTATGGTTATTATCTCAAACCATGGCAATGCTTTCCCACAATACATATACATTATTATATCATGCCTATAATGTGAGTTGTTGTCGTTTTGCAGGTTACCACATCAAATGCTGATCGTTTGCACTTACTGACGTTGTTTTCTTTTTCCTAGATCCTTGCTTGTGTTGTACTTACTCTCTGATGTACGTCGCTTTGGATAAAAGCGTCTGCTAAGTAAATTGTCGACTTGTAATTGAAGCACCTGAGAAATAAATACGCCTTAAATTAGAATAGGAAAATATACGTCCAAAATGATCATCAACAGTGAAATATAAGACTTGAATTTAACCAAGATGTCAACATACTTTGCAGAGGGAGGTGGAGGTGTGAATGTGCAAGAAAGTCATCACAGTTGTAAATGTGTAATTACACTGTAGAGAGCTGTGCAAAATAATGCTGCTATCAGAGGCCTTTATGTGCAATACAGTGTACAGAGTTATGCACCGATGCATCCATTTAACATCAGTATCGGCAGATATTGTCCATGTTGACAGACATCGGTCCATCAGCAAATAATGTGGTATGAACCGATGTCAGAAGCCGCTGTTTATTTGTTGTGTAAAATCAAAAAATGCAGGAATCTAGTCTTTTTTCATTGGCTCTTTTCACTGACTTGTTTTCATAGTTAAACATGAGAGAAACATAAGGAGCCATTGTGGGAGTTTTCCACTCAAAGAAGTGATGAAACAAATATCGGTATCGGCAGCTATCGGCTAAATTGTTATTTCAAACATCGGTACCGTCATCAGTGCAAATCTATTAATCATGGGCTTCTTCTGTGATGTGCTCTCAATATAGCATTTGATTCTAAATAAGCATGAATACATCATTGCAGAATTGTAATAATACAACCTATAGGTTACATCCCTCACCTCCATGGTTTCTTTTAGCCCATCTCAAATGAACGTTGCCTTTGATTCAATAATATCTTAGTATATGTTCATAATCTTAGACATGATTGTTTTACTGAAGTATAAAACCATGATGTACTGTGTCGATTTGAATGATCTTTACTAACCTTAAACTTAACTTCAGCCAGCCCACTATGTGTAATTCATAGTTACCTAGCTCTCAGACAGTTTAATTGCGAGTCAGTTCAAATTTAAAATAGGAACATGGATTAAATATTGCAAAGACGAAAAAGATACATTTGTGATGCCAAATCCGAAGTAAAAAGAACAACCTCTAAAATAAAGCTGGAACATTTCTAAGAGCAGATTGCTGTAGATAAAGCTCTTGGCAGAGAGTTGACGAAATAGTTCCAACTTTATAGCTCACCTTTTTGACTCTCATGCAAGACAAGATGAGATTCAAAGCATGTTAATGTTGCTGGGAGGTGTGACTGCCAGGTTTGGAGCTAACAAAATAGCACTGCCATGTTTTATTGAGTAAAAACAGCATTCACACCTAGTTTTAACACCGCTGCTGTGTTGACAGAATGTGAAATTAAACAGATATCACTCAAAACTTTCCTGGGAGCTCTTGAGCTCTCCTAGGCTCCTCAAGATCGTCGGTTGACGGCCTGCCAGAACAATGATGGATAGGCCGGATCTTTGTAACATAGCAATAAGTAAGGTCTTTTACCTGCTTTTTGTAACATAACAATGAGTAAGGTCTTTTTACCTGCTCTTTTGTAATGTTAACAGACAAAGAGTAAGGTATTTTACCTGCTTCTTGTAAAGTGTCTCGAGATAACACTTGTTATGAGTTGACGCTATACAAATAAAAATTGATTGATTGATTGATTGAAACGAGAGTAGAACTGTTTTTTTGTAATTCTTCACATGCACTGTTCTTCATGTAAACACAGCACGGCAAAGTTAAACGTCCTCCTGCTTGGGTGGCTCACATTTTCCACTGCATTAAGTCAAATGCAGAATTAAAGGAGATCTTTATTTTAAGCACCGAGGGCCCTGCTGCTCCGGGGGCAAAAATCAGACTCTTTTTATCTGATAAGTCATCGCTTCTGAATCATTAACAGTCTGAGATCGTTTAATGGGCATTTTAAATAAAACATTTGGCTCAAAGGTGAGAGCTGCTGGGCTTTGACGTCAGCACTGGACAGAGGAAGGACAGATCTGTGAAGTTGAGTCATACAGATATATCAATGTATATAGTACAGAGGTTGTTCCACACAGTTCAGTTTGATTAGTTCGCGCAAATGTTTGCACAGCCTGCGTTAGCTCCACAGAGGTACCGGCTACTTTCAGAGACACAGTCTGACATGGAAAGTTCATAAATCCCAAAAGCTCCTGGTTCAGCTTTAAACTGCTACAAACAAAAAAAAAGCCTGGTGGAGCAAGTCAGAGTAAAGGTTGTCAACACATATAAGCTATATATAATGAGGCATCAAAGGAAGGGAAAGACTCTTACTGTAAAATGAAACTGAGTATAATTCAGGGCGATGTGGATGAATAACCCTCTCGGTGTTATGCAGATAAAACGTAAGATACAGGAAGAGGAATGACGCGGGCTCAGCTGTCAAAACCAGATGTGTCCTCGTTTCCAGAGCGTCTCTATCTACAGGAACTGCCGGCTTGCTGAAGGGGGGCAGGGGTTCTCAAGGACGCAGGGAGATGAATGAAAGAGGCAAGGCTGTTGATAGGAGGAGCTCTTCAAGGTTAGATGGGATAGAAAGAGAAGAAAACTTTCAGTAACGACAAATTAACAGTGGCAGGAGCACAACCGCATTAAAGTGCCTCAAGGTTTAAACAAAGCCTTTATTTCATCACATAGTCACACAGAGCACATGATATGTTGGCCTTCAGTCAGCATATTGTCCGTTTGAAATAAGAGATGGATGAACTCACTGAGCAACATAAACTTCTTCTCACACAGCCTTCTGAAATCAAAAGGTTTCAAAAAGAGTTCACCATATTTCTACCTGAAGCAGTAAAATCAGAAGAATGATTCAGTCCATTTATCTTCAGGAATGAAGTCTTAAGTTGAACTGTTAGATCTATTTCATTGGTTTTGTTTTTTAAGAAAGAGAATAATGTGGCAGACATCATCATGCGTACACATTGTGTACTTTCTCCAGCGGGCGGACTTTGTGTCGTGCTCTCAGGGAAACTATACAAACATGGAAGAAGAAATGCACGCAATGACAAAGTGAAGGTATGAAAGGTTTGATTAATCGCAGTCACAGGAACTCGGTGTGTATGTGGAAACTATTACACTTTTAAACATCAGTGTGAAATGAGTATGACACTTGCTTTGAGGAATAATGAACAATGACAGTGCTGTGTAACCATGACTATATTAATCGAGCTGGAAATGTGCCGCCTTTCAGCCTGGTTTTGTCCATGAGGCCACTTGAGGACTGCTATCAAAGAAGTCCCTGTTACCCAAAGAGCCTCACATTTTACATGAACACCTTCTAAGATGATTCTGTTCTTATTCTTTTTCAGGTCACATATTATTCTCCTTTTCAACCAGTTTAAATGAGTCTCAGAGCTCCCCAAAACATGTCTGTGAAGTTTTTGCTAATAATCCACTCAATCCTGTCTTTTATCATGCCTTAAAACCCCTCTATTTCAGCCCTGCTCAGAACAGACTGTTTCTGTGTCTGTCGCTTTAAATGCAAATGAGCTGTGTCTGAACACGCCCCTCTCTGAAAGGGGACTGTGCTGTTTTTTTTCGCACCATGCTCGTAACATCACGCAAGGAAGTGGAAAGGCCAAATGTCCAGGATAAAGTCATGTCAACATCACAAATCTGAGCAACTGTTTTCTTTACAAATCGTCCCGATTAACGAGAAAGTACACAGATAATGGGTACTGAAAATCCAGAAACACAAGGGCCATATTAAGATTTTAAAAAAAATTTAATAACCTGTGAGATACAGCTAATGTTAGTATTCAGCCCCTTCTAACATTTACATTTGAGAAACACTGATACGTTTTAAAAGGCGTTTATTTTTGGAAATCAATGTTCATTTTGAGCAAAATTATTTGAGCCAGAGGTATAATTTGCTGGATCTATTTCCATAATAATTGGGGGTTTGTAGACAGTCTAGGGACACATGAATGTTAGAAAACCATGATAAAGTGCATTTTGCATAATATGTGACTTTCAAGTATTTAAGAATGTTGGTTCTCCTTTAGTTGTATTTTTGTGATGACATTTTGCAATAATGCCTCTGGATTTAAGGTCTCTGAATGGACGGGGCCCTCTCTCTTCCCCCACATGGTGGCAGGGCTATCTATTGGAGAGGGAGGGGTTCACATGACTAAAATCATCCTCTTGTATGCAGGGGGTACACAAAATAGCCAATCATTGGTGTTCTGTCTTGAATAAAAATCTGGAGTCCACTCTGTCTGTGATCGAACAAGACACTTTGGATTCCGAGACGAGACTGAGACCTTCAAAAAGTGGTCTCAAGAACCGGTCTTGAGACGAAGAACGATCTGAAGTAAACACTAGTCTCTGAGAAACACATACACAATGTAAAGGAAGCACCATCACGTCAGTGTGAACAAAGAGCTGAGAGCAACAAACCTTGAGGGAGTTTGACTTGACTTTTTTTTTTAGAAAGTCATTACTTAAGGATTTATTTAGTTTGGAAGTATTTGACATGTGTTATATTTATGTGCCTGTTATACCTTTTACATTTTCTTAATTGTAAGAAAAAAAAAGTGAAAACCCTTTTGTTCATAAAATACAATGTTATTCCATAAACACAAAGAAATAGTTTGACGTTTTTGAAGAAATGGAGTTAGATTAATCTAGAGTTATTAACAGTCATAGAGCTAAAAACGCAAGGCAGCTAGCTTAAAAAAATAAGGAAACATTAAAGGCTTCATATGCGATTTTTCACACTTAAATGTAATAGAAATCGAAATAGAATAGAAAGTATATCCTCTGAAAATAACTCTGTGAGTCATGACTGTCTACAATGGGTGTAACACCCGAGTCCCACTGTCTGTGATGTTTTCAGAGTTTTCCGAGTCATATTTTCACTTTGTTTACATCGCCCGGACGGCCGGCTGACTCCTCCCCTCGCAAATAAAAGTTGTTTAATTGAGGGACTAGAGAAAAGAAGAATAACATACTGTACTCACTGCTTTACTGCGCTCATTTCGGGTAAATTTACATGCAGTGTGAAGATACGAGCATAATAAAGATTGCAAGTTGTTTTGGTTTCATGCTGGTGCTCAAGGGCGACATCTGCTGGATCAAAAAATCGCATATAAAGCCTGTAAGCGTGGCTCCTCATGGAAGAAATTAAAAAAAAATAACTACCTTTATTTTCTCAAATGACTGTAGTTTATAGTTACCCACCTTTTTCTAATCCCACATATATGAACATAAACACAGATATATTAAAGGAGAAAACTCTCAAACATGTTTCTCCATGAGCTTTGGAGTGAAGACAAAAAGAGCCATCTGCTGCGTCTCTAAAAAGGCAGCTGTGGTACTCTTACCAAGCACTCTTACATTATTAAATACAGGCTTTTTTCGGTCTTCTAATACTGACAAGGTACACTGTACACTACAATTTAAACCCATACCCTCTATACTTTCTGCCCCCGTCTTCAGGTGATAAGTAGTCATTTTGCGAATGGAAGATAAATGGGGTTCAGTTTTGGAGGAGAAGCAGATGGAGGGGGAGAGGGGCAGGCAGAGGGCAAAGATAGAGAGAGAAAGAAAGTCAGTGGGCGGGAGAAAGAGAAAAATGTGTAGTGTGGGAGTATTCTTGAGAGATCCATTTATTATTGTAAAATTGTACAGTTTTTTTTATCTAGAAGTATAGTAAGTCAAATTTAGCACATGTGGCGTTGCTTTGAAGATTTGGAGACCATCTCTCAGTGTGAGAAGATTATACAAATGCAGCCGTGCCAGCAGCACTTCAGCGTCTGTCTGCAGCGTATGGATCTCAAGAGCATGTCCTTGGCCAATGAGGCTTCATATAACAGAGGGACCTTACTGTATAGCATTGACATAAAATAGAGAAATCAGGGTTAGTTCATACTCCAGGAGAAGTCCTTTTAACAGGCACTAAAGATCATACAGTAGCCAAGAATGCCCTTTAAGACTTACACCTTTTCTTGTAGTAATAATAGTTAAAAAAAAAATGTAACAGATATAAATGGCGAAAAAAGGGAATGAAAAAAAAAAGACATGAATGTAGATGCAACGTTAGAGAACACACTGCAGCCTTGCAGATACACGAGTTCGGCGCAGGTTTCTATATTTTGTCCCAGCCCTAGTGTTGTAAGCCTATTTCCTTATTGTGTTTTTTTTTTATCACTGTATAGAGTGTTTTCTGTACAATGTTAATCACAGACACATTAAAGGTATAGTATGTAGAATTTTATAACAACGTTTACATTACAAATATCTAAAATAATTAAGAATTGACTAAGCCTATGTTATATATAAGTATTTGTCGAGTACTTACATTACCTCAAATATTTCCAACAGTTATCGAAGCCAAACAAATCCGTAATTTTATAGTTGTAACGGGACGTGTGTTGTCATGGCAGCCGGCATGATGAGCCACCATGACAGACACGTAATGTTTATCGTTGCCAAGGACTCTGTTGCAGCACGTGTTCTCAGAGCATGTCACGTCCGGTTGAGTGAACGCTGGTGCGTCTAGCTGCCACTGCTCTCCGGTTCCTCCGACTATTTTTTACTGTTTTTACTGATCTACAGACTTTTTGAATTTGTTGCATTCTTCCCTGGACATACTTCCAAAAGATCAGATTACCCAGTGAGTTAATTTGGACTAATAGCCTATTAGCTTACCTGTTGCGTGTAGGGCTCCCACTCCTCACCTGGGCTGCTTCTGCTGCCGGAGCCCTTATCTAGTCCACCATCGCCAACAATGTGGATTAATAAAATGTTTGTATGGTCCGTGCTCGCCTGGACTGCCCTGTCCTTGATCTTCAACCCAACGTCAGCGGTACTCCGTTACACAGCCGCTGAGCTCCTGCAACTACGCTTCCACCTGTCCGATCCTCCGCCGGCTTTGCATCTCTACCTGGACTTCGCTCGTCATGCCTGTCGGAAATATATCCACCGTGGTTCCCGACGGGGCTTTCAAATTGACGACTCCACACCAATACAACCCATCTGGTCTTCAACTCGTCAACCCCGAAGAAACTCCAGCCAGAAAGTTGACCGCACTGTCCTAGCCAGCCTAGCCAGGTCGGCTAACGTCAGCGTCAAACATGACCACAACGATTTCAACTTTGGATTATTCAACACCCGCTCTCTTACCAGCAAAGGTCCTGGTTGACCGTAAGATTGAATTTTTGTGTTTAACTGAAACGTGGCAACAACCTTCACAGCTGAATGAATGTACCCCTCCTGGGTTTGTTTACAGATGTCAACCCAGTACCTCTGGCAGAGGGGGAGGTGTCGCCTGTTTCTGTCCCTGTTCAGTTGTCATTTGAATCTATTGCCTTACAAATGAATGGGCCTACACCCACCATAGTGGCCACTGTCTATCGTCCACCGAAGCCCAATACTGATTTCTTGAATGAATTTGCTTCCTTTTTAACTCATCTGTGCTCACTCTCCCCTAACATAATATTGCTGGGAGATTTTATATTAATATTAACAATGCCTTGACTAAGGACTTCCATTTTGCCTTGACAGCTTTGGATTGCAGCAACATATTGATTTTTCTACTCACTCCAAAGGACATATCTTGGACTTAATTTGCTGCTCTGGCGTCACTCCGCTTGACTGCACTGCAGATGTCCTTCCCATTTCTGATCACATGTTAATATCTTTCAATGTCAAACTTACATTATCCAAAACAAATCTGCCACGTGTCATTTCATATCGCAACAGCAAGGACATTAACTTAACTGCTCTCTCCAGTGGCATTGACAGCCTCCCCAGCATAAACTGTTTATCCACCCCCGATGAACTGGTTTCTCATCACAGTGATGGTCTACATAGCCTCTTAAATACCCTGGCTCCTTTAAAACCTGGACTGTTTCCTTCACCCACTCTGCTCCATGGTTTATGCCTGAACTTTGCCAATTCAAAACAAAAGGGCGTCGCCTGGGACGTCTCTACAAGAAAACTGGACTTCTTATTCACAGAGAAATGCACAATAACATTCTCCACTACAAGGACATTCTCTCTACAGCAAAATCAACTCACTACTCAGGTATCATCAGCTCAGGTGAAGGGAATACAAGGACACTGTTCTCCATCGTCAACAACATACTACGACCACCGGACTCTCTTGCTTCTCGTCTGTATTCCACCGCCTATTGTAACTCTTTAATGTCATTTTTCACTGCCAAAGTAGACAAGATTCACCAGCAACTGACTCCTAACATCTCATCTCTCCCAGTCTTCTTACCCCCTCTCTCTCGCTCACTTTCAAGTTTCAAACTTCCTTCTGTTGCTGAAATATCTGACCTCATTCAGAAATCAAAACCATCTACCTGTCCATTAGACCCTCTTCCTACTGTCCTGGTAAAAGCTTGCCTACCCCCTCTGTCTTCCCTAATAATGGTCATCATACATTCCTCCCTCACCTCTGGTCTTGTTCCCATTTCTTTCAAGTCAGTTTCAATAACCCCTATACTTAAGAAACCTGGTGCAGACCCCAATGACTTCCATAACTTTTGTCCTATTTCTAATCTACCCTTCCTATCCAAAATTCTTGAAAAAACAGTTGCATCTCAGGTTCACACTCATTTGTCTGACAATAACCTCTATGAACAGTTCCAGTCTGGTTTCCGCCCCCTCCATAGCACAGAGATAACACTGGTAAAAATCACTAATGACCTACTCATGGCAGCTGACTCTGGACTTCTAACCATCCTCATCCTCCTTGATCTAAGTGCAGCATTCGACACCATCTCCCATCACACACTCCTTGACAGACTTGCCTCCATTGGAATCACTGACACACACTTGCACTGGTTTTCATCCTATCTCTCTAGTCGCACTCAGTTCACTTAACTCGGAACCTTCAAATCCTAGCCATTTCCAGACACTACCGGTGTTCCTCAGGGTTCTGTCCTGGGCCCCCTTCTGTTCATCATCTATCTCCTTCCTCTTGGCCATATCTTCCGTAAGTATAACATCCACTTCCATTGCTATGCGGATGACACCCAGCTCTACCAATCCACCCAGAGTCTGGGTGTCATCCTAGACAGCACACTATCATTCCAAGCTCACATCAATAATGTCACCCAGTCTGCTTATTTCCATCTACGTAACATTAATCGCCTCCACCCGTCCCTCACTCCCAGCAGTACTGCCATCCTCGTCAACACCCTGGTTACATCCTGCATTGACTACTGCAACTCCCTTCTCTTTGGTCTCCCTCTCAAGTCCATCCACAAACTTCAACTGGTCCATAACTCTGCCGCTTGCATCATCACCAGAACGCCCTCTGTTAATCACATCACCCCTGTCCTACAGCACCTTCACTGGCTCCCGGTTAAACATCGCATCACCTTCAAAATTCTGCTCCTCACCTTCAAGGCCATCCACAACCTTGCTCCGCTTTACCTCTCTGAACTCCTGCACATCAACACACCTATCCGCACTCTCAGGTCTTCTTCTTCAATTCAACTCACTGCACCACCTGCCCGCCTGTCCACCATGGGATCCAGGGCCTTCAGCCGCTCTGCCCCCCACCTCTGGAACTCCCTCCCACCACAAATCCGTAATATAGACTCTCTCTCCATTTTCAAATCTCATCTCAAAACACATCTTTCTAAACTGGCATATTCAATCTGATCATTCTCCATCCGGTCTCATAACTCCTTTACATCCTGTACATTTATGTTTTTTATGTTAATTTTATCGTTGTGTTGTTACTTTGTTGTTTTTATCTCTGCTCTGTAAGGTGACCTTGAGAGTTTTGAAAGGCGCCTTTAAATAAAATGTATTATTATTATTATTATTATTATTATTCTTATAAAAATGTCTTGTAAATTGTACTTGGATACATTGTTGGTAAACATATGGTCTTTCTCAGGTCGGTTTCGCCTGTTTGTATTGACTACGGTCAAAACAAACTCTGTGTCTCTACATTAGATAACTCATTTAACTGTTACTACTGATATTTTATTTTATTTTTTTAATCTTTAATCTTAATACATTTTGAGAAGTATGAGCTCTGTGAGTTATTCATTGATCATTAATATGACTATCGATGATTACTTAGATGATTGAGATACTTCTGCTTGATTGATTGATTGCAGCAAGACGGCTTTTATGTTGATAGACAAGATCACTGAATATATAATATAATATCACTTTATATAAAGCCAAACTTCATAGTGAACTCAGATAAACCCTTCTGGCTCAAGCTCGCTACTTAAACTGCTAACTTAAGACTTGTACAGATTCTAAACTAACTCCAAGTAAGAGATTAGGTAAACACAGTTCTTCTGAAGGGCTACACTTCTCTTTCTATTTCAACTTTCATTAACATGCTTACAAACCCTTCCATCTCTCCTTTCAATTTTAAAATGTCATTGTCTTTATCTCTTTTAAAGCTAAATTAAAATACTGACAGACAAGAGGCAATCAGTTGTGGGACTCTAAATTGTTGGTTGTGACTTACGAGTCCTCTTCACGACCCGTCCTCAGGCTCAGAAGCTGGTGCTAAAATACTCCATTAACTACGACAAGAACCCTTAATTAACGTGCTGAAGTTTCAACTGACAGTCCCATCTTTTTTTAGACGTTTTACCCTTATAGGCCTCTTAATAGCTACCCGTAGCCTGAGGACTCTAAAAGAGATAGCCCCTGTTCTCCTTTTGATGTGCTCCTAAAGAATTTGTGAGATTTCTTAAAGCAATAGCCACATAATGAAGATCGAGGTGCAGGGCTCGGAGCTAGACTTTTTCAGATCTAACTTGCAACATTCACATAGAGAAAAAGAAAGAGTTGATAGTTTTCCCAGCAGCAGACTAAGCCTTTTTTTCCTCTTAATGCATTTTTCTTTATCAAGTCTTTCCTCTTATCAGGTCTCTCGCTGGCTGAGTGTCACATTTTGACACTTCGTTTTCATGAGAAGGAGATAGAAAATAGGATATGATATTATTTGTCGTTCGAGGAAAATTCATTTTGCAAGACCTTGCAACGTAAACCAAGGGGGGAAGCGGATCCTGGCAATCCTTTTTGAATGTTGAATAAATGCTTATTGGACAGACTGAGAAACCTTGTAAATGTAGAAATGGAGTCAAAGTTGGAACGACGTGTGCAGTCATCCAGAGCTGCTCCTGGCTCCATTTTTATGAAATCAGGAAAAACAGTCAATACTTTTCTTTTTAATATATTTAAAAATACATTTGGTTTGACTTGGTGCAAAATAGTTTCACAGTTTTCCCACTTTTGCATTCAGTTACTTGCTGACCAGATTTAGTCTTTCTAACATTGTTTCAATATTAATACTTTAAAGCTCAACAGGGGCAGAATGAAAATGTGCAGCACTTTATTATTTGCCCTGTAGCCGACTGTTCTCCTCTTACACTCTTTTTCCGCCCTTTGCATCTCCTGCAAACTTGATTCAGACAGTTCCTCTCTGAGCTTTTGTTTGTCTCTTATCCAAAAGGGCTGAACCCATTCTGACCCGGATGAAGGAGGATCACACCCGCATCATCCTGCCTGCCATCGACAACATCAAGTACAACACGTTTGAGGTGCAGCAGTATGCCAACGCCGCCCATGGCTACAACTGGGGGCTGTGGTGTATGTACATCATCCCCCCGCAGGAGTGGCTGGACAAGGGCGATGAGACAGCACCCATCAGGTGAGGCTTGGGCTGGTGAACAGCTTCCATTATAGATGAGGATGTTTGATGAAATATGGATAGCTTCTGTTTATGACTTATTCATGTGTGGGGCCATCAAGCTAAGGTGCTCTGAACTCCACTGTGCAGCCCAAACACAAAAATAAAGCCCCTCCCCTCCACCTTCCATAGAAAGCTGTCTAATTAGCATGATAAATACATTCATTTTGATGCAGGATCACAAGGCCAACGCAGTGCAGTGTCATTAGTGTAATTGTGTGTTGAATACGAGCAGGTCATCCCATTATGCTGCTGCTGATTGGAGAGCAGTGCTGGCTGGTATCATGTTTCTGTATAATCCCAGAATTGATTACGTGCTTCTGAGGTCAAATCATATTGAATTTGAATACACTGAGAACGAGCACAGAAGTATTGTGTTGCATTGAAATGATCTTTAATCTAAACATCTGTTTGGACAGAGCAAGCTACAGTAACATGGTAACACAGTCAAATGTTGTATGTGTGGAAATGAGCTTACTGTAGTGCTCATTAACTTCTCCCCTCAACGAATATCCATCTGAGTGTGACAAAAAAATAATTAATGTCAGACACTGACTGACACTAATGTGTTATACCCTCTGGTTTCTGTAGTTATATGTGTGCAGGATCGGGACAAATATCAAATGTGGTTACATTATAAGTTTGCTTCTCTCAAATCAATATTTTTAAAGTGTATAATATGTATGGATACATTTTTTTCCTCAGATACTTTATTTTATTTTGGAACAAAATCAGTTCTTTTTGCTACTTCTTTGTTTCTTTAAGCACATTTTAGTGACACTCAACACCTAGAGATGTTCCATTTCAGAAATGTACCAGAAAGAAAGAGTGAGATTTTTCTCCTCAAGGAGGCAGCAGAACATGAAGTCTTATAGAAAGTGTTTCATTTACTTAAAGGTAACATGATAAAAAAAAAACCTGTAAAGTAAAACTCGCTTGAAGTGATGAAAAATGGATACTGTAAAACTTAAAATAAAAGCCCATCCTAATTTAAGGACCAGTCCTTTTAACCAGCCTTGTCTTGCTGCAAGTTTGGACAAATAAAGGTCTCAGTTAGAGCAGAGGGCCCTTTGCGTTTAGTGTTGAAGAAGTTTGCAGATCAAAAATAAGAAGAAAAAGAGACTTGAGTTATTTAAAGATCTAACTGGGCATTTTAATCTAGACTGTCATATTTTGCAGCCTGGGGCTTTAGACCAAACTTCATGCTGTATTTTACAAACAGGTAGAGAACCTTTGCCATTGACAATGTTAGAAATGAAATAACATTGTGGCAATCAGAGAAACATTACAACTTAACAGTCTTTAAAGACTTTCGATGTACACGTTGAACACTGTCCTGCTTTATTTGGAATTACATCTAAAGTTTGCAGAGGCTGAGAATGAAAGGTCATGTCAGGCAGAGCTTGAAGGAGGTCAGCCTCTATTGTTCATCTTTTCCATATTCATGGCCCTGCTGGGTTACAGATTATTCTGTGAGCTTGGTTCATTTTCACCAAAGTTTGAGCAAAAACACATTTTGACTTCAGATCAGAAGTCAAAACCTGCAGATGTGAGTGAAAAAGAATTACTAAAATACAAACATAACATTTTCTAATTAAAGATATATAGAATTAACAACACTTTATCTGTCCCTCTTTACTGGACATTTTCCTGTTGTAAATCCAATATTTAATCTCATGAAGTGCTATTTTTACTCTAAAGGAAAGACTGTCTAGTCAGGGTATTTTTTCAAATGACAAACTGTAGAAAGAACCGGTAAATGTGAAAGACAATGTTTGAAATTTCAGTCCAAAAAGATGTTAACCTGCAACAGGAGGGCCGCTCAGTATCAGCAGGAGATCCCTGACACACCAGGAGTTCAGTACATTCATTAGTGCAAAAAGGTACCCTGAGATCAAGGGCTCTCTTCGAGATCATAAACAGACGTAGTGAAAGGAAGCCATAAGCTTCTCTGCCAGGTTTTTATGAAGCCAAAAGCCTGATCAACTGGAGTTTGAAGAATAGATGTTTTAAGGATTTAAAGGAGCATGTTGAGGATCTGAGGCTGCACACATGCTAGCTCCACTATATATTATTTAAGCATCGCTGGCCACTGTAATACAGTGCAGTTGAAAAGTCACATTGTGGGAGGTGGAATGTTAAGCGGATAAACTGAGACACCTCACTCTGGTACTTTTTTCAGGCTTCATGCAAAAGGAGAGTTCACCAGTTTCAGGTCTTCAGTGACTCTTCTGAAAGAAAAAGTCTGTGTATCACACTAGTGCACCTCCTCACAGACGCACAGAGTGAACTGACCGCTCTGCATACAGAGTCTGTGTGTCAACTGTCTGTTAAACAAGCAAGCAAAGGAGCTGCTGTCACAGGTAATGTCGGCCGTACGATGCAGACAGATTTTCAGTGAGGTAACTTTTTAATTGGTTCTCCTTGTCAACCGCAGCACATCTTCCACATGTTAGTTAATGGAGTGTGTACATAAGGTGTACCTACATCAGCAGTACATGTACAGTGTAGTGTTGTGTGTTCTGTGAGAGTTACTGTCATAGGGCTGGTTACACAGATTAAACAGACAGTTTATAATTGTATAATTATAAAATTATTATAATAATCATAAAATTGTAATATTGTAACATTGTTAGATACGTTTGTTGACATATGAAAAACACAACTTCGACACAGAAAGCGGCTGTCAGATGGATGAATCAAGTGTGGTAGAACAGTAGAGGGGGTGTTTGTATTTTAAGCAGGAAATAGACTTGAACTCCTAAACAATACAAAGTATGATTGAATATTAACATAAAGCACACAAAGTTAAGCTTCTGTTATTTTCTGTGTCTTGCAATATAAATAACACAAAAATACAAATCAATCAATCAATCAATCAAATACTGTGCAGCCCTTACCAAACTAAGAACACTGACAAGCTACTCCGATAGCTGATAATTAAACAATATGCAAACTGAATGGTTGCTGAAAACAAATATACTTAACATTGTTTTTAATAGTATCGTTTAAATCCTTGGTTTCTTCATCATATCCAAACTGCAGACATGAAACATACCAATGCTTTCTGCTGTGATATTTTATTAATTTTATCAAAGCAATAAAATGAGGGTCCGACTGATATGGATTTTTTGGTGACGATATCGTTATTAGGTAGAGAAAAAATATGATACTGATATATCGACAATATCTTTCTTAGATCTACATATGTTTGATCTGTAGAGATACATAGATATAAAAATACACATGTATTGCATTGATCCCTCAAATGCAGTTATCAAACAAGATATCCAGTATAACAAAGACAAGACGGTCACTCAACTAGAAATAAACTGCACATACGTGCATCACTGCTTGACACTCTCGGGACTGATAATGATTGTTGTAATCTATATCACACTCTGCTAGTGCCATCCAGAAAGAGGAATGCTATTGTAATACAACAATACTTGAATTAAATGATATAAGACTGATTAATAAATAGTGTAATATCGTCGCAATTCTGCGATAAAATTAGCCGATACGATAGTCACTGCATATGCTTATATCGGCCGATATAATTGGCTGGCTGATTAATCAGTCGGGCTCTAATTTAATAATTCTACATTTTTTGTACTTTCTTTTTCCTGGTACAAAGGGCAGATTTATAAGCTTTACTTCTACCTGCACCTTTTCATTATTTTATTTAATTACAAACTGAAAAGGAAAATTCCTCTACATCGTACTGCCAAAAAAGAACGAAATAAAACAAATGATGAAAAATCTAAGTGAACAAAAACTGAATCTAAAAGCAGAAATTCCTTTCATCTCCCAGTCCAGCTCTCTGTAGGTAAAGCACTTTCACTTGATACAGTTGGTCTCAAATAAACAAACATTGTGATGATACTTGATAGTGTGGACTGTTATAGGTGTTTTATCACAGCTCCATGAAAATCAAACATGGAGCATAAAGTGCTTGAGTGGAGATAGCAGAGACATAGAAGAAAAGCCTCCGACTCTACAGAGCTGGTTCGTGTTTCTCTATCGACACTTTGCTGCAAATGCACGGATCGCCTCAAGGCGCAGCTGAAGTGTGTCAGCTGTTAGGATTTCTATTGGAAATCATTCTCCCACTTGTTTCCTGAAGGTTTCTGCCCATCAACAACAGACACTCTGTGTCCATTCAGGGCTCAGGCTCAAAGCTTTCTGTTCTGGCAGTTCGGACACATTCGACAACAGAAGGTAGAGTAAAAGGGAACGAGAAGGCAGAAAACTGCCACATTCTGAGAGCACAGAGGAGTGCAACCATTTTAGAAATCTGAAATCAAAGTGAAAATCAGGTTTTCTTTGGCAACTTCAGGGGTCATTGACAGGAAACAGAGAAAGGAGAGTTGTTGAAATGGTTGCAGAGTGGTTTCGATGTGGACAGGAACCTATCACTTTCAACCAAATATTACACGGAGAGACTTTTTCCCTCGTTTAAAGAGTTTGAGGAAATAAATTCCCGAAATCTGCTGCTGGCTCAAGGTGTTAAAAGCAGTTAAAGGCAGGGTAAGGTAAATAAGAGCCTCAGACATGAAAAGGCTACAGATACACTTTCAATACTTCCTGCAATTACTGTCAAAGGCATACTTAAACAGAGTACTTCAGTTAAAACCTTGCTCAAGCAGATACTTAGAAATCTGACAGCTCTTAATGCATGTCACCTTTCCAGATGAACAGAAGTTTAAAAATGTCACAAGATGATCGACACCACTGCAATTTAAACAGGTGTAACTCTTAATGATGCACAGAGAATGAAATGAGCTCAGACTTGTAATCAACAACTGATTCCATCATGCATCAAACCAACATGTGTCATCAAAACGGCAACATATGCCTTTAAATGATCTCAATAATCTCAATTCAATCAAATGAAGCATTTCCATTATAAACAGTATCACACATGGTGATGCATTTAAGTAGTGCTTCAATGGCTTAATCCTTGAATAACTGCTAATGGGAAAGTCATTCAACGGGAGGTATAATCATATCAATTATTCTGTCCTCACGATTGCGTTTCTGAGCAAGGCTAGACAGATAGCGAGCAAAAACTCCAATAAAACCGTTTTCTTGAACAAAGTGGCTTTAGTGATGGTCGTTTCTGTAAAACTGAAAATACAGTACAAATATTGTGTCAGTATACTGCACATGTAAAGCATACACACATTAAATGAAACTGTAAATAGTTAAATGTATGAAGTACATTAATAGCTTGAGATGAAAATATGAATTAAACTACGAAAAAATGCCAGTAAGGCTGGTTATACAGGAATCAGAATATCAATCAAATGACATAATTCCTGATAATGTCTTTAATGTGTCTGCATTTTCCTCTTGTACTTTACTTCAAGCATCAGGGTTATATGAATTCAAAGAGAAGCTGTCAGGTTAAAAAGAAGCAGTTTCAACAACACTCTCTTCATTTGAGAGCAGGCAGGAAATCTTCTATGATCATCTTTATTTAACCAGATTGCACACACAGTGTTCATGTATCATCAGATGTTCATTTTGCAAGTAAATGATTTTCCAAACCAAAGTAAAGGGGTGTGAAGGGCGGAGGAGCCCTGCAGGCTGACCATCTGCACACTAAAAATAACTACACCTAATGACATTCAAAGAAGAAATCTGTGTTACGTAATGCAGTCCAGAACTTAATTTGTGACAAACTCTTTTAATTCCGCCTTGTTTTTCATGAACCAACTTTCTATCAAGAAGCTATGCAACAAAATTCAGAGAGTTCTGCTCTGCTGTGAACATGTGGGTACAAAGAGCCAGAACAACAGGGCAGGTGTAGAAAGCAGTGACAGGGAGAACAAAGGCTCTGTGTGGCGTTCCCACTTAGAAAACATAACAAATAACACACAGGGGATTTTGTTCAACTTCACACACAACTGGTGTCAGGGTCACACAGAGCTGCATCAGTTGTCTATTGAATGTCTTTTTTTTTTTTTTTACCTCTGCCTCTTTTGTGATTGACTTCTATTCTTTTGAGTGTTCAATACCGCCTCGAAACCAAAAGCAAAGAAGAAACTGTTGCTTGTTTGATGCTTTAAAGCAAAGACTGTGTAAAAAGATAGATGACAGGACAGCTCCAAAGCAGTGTAGCCAAAACATTGTGAGCTCCCCCTGCTGACTGCCTGCAGTATGTGTCATATATCCCTCCTCCACGTAACAGATACGACATGGGTCAAAATTTAAAATGCACGCCAACTTTTTCTCAAATGCGGTTTCTGATTTTATAGTTAGTTCTCACTGTGCTGATTTCATACCAAGTGTTGGTTTTACTGTTTTGAGTTATTTGATGCCATAAAATTTGTAAAATTATTTGATTGACAGCTCTGTTGGTTAACCTGTGGTGCTGTGTGCACTGAATTAGCGGAGAAGTATGGGAAATAAAGAGGAGATGTAAAAAGAACACCAACATTAGAGTCACTGAGTCATCCACAACCGGGGGGTCTGCTTTGCAGTATTTACCCTCCTAATATTCTCATTTATGAGGGAAAATGGCTGACTCTAATTTGTGTTTTGTTTTTTTAATCCGTGTTTAATTACTGTGTACTCTAGACAAATAAAGTTGTGATTATTCTTGATTTAAAGATATTTTCTTTCATGATTATACAATACCTGTTTCTGAAAGCATCACAAACAGAACAAAGACAGTCGCACAGGTTTTCACTTTATCATCCCGAGCATCTGTCTGAAGGTGCTGAGTCAGTACTTTACACACAGAAGCAGTGTTTGCATTGCCGGGAAGCTTATTTTAAAGAGAGCTCTCAAAGAGAGCCGCACAGTTTGCATTGTGCAGACAGGAGAGCTAGGTCACTTGTCAAGAGAGGAGGAAGGATGAGGTGAAGGGGGGCTGAGTGTGTGCAGTGTCTGTCTTTTTATCTGCACACCGAGAGCAAATAATGGAACTTGAAAGCCTCGCTGTCACCACCTTACAATTCAAACAAAGTCTATGTCAGGCAAGACGAGAAGAACTATATACATTGGAAAGAAAGTCTAATATTAAAAAGAAAGAATTAAAAGACAGACTTTATTATGAATGAATAGATTTTAGTACATGCAGATAAGATATATGACAAATCTTTGGCAATAATATTCAGAATATAAGGATACTGGAATCTGGACACTGGTGGAGGTGGTGAAGGAAAGATGCATGATGGGAGGAGGGGTGGCCTTCTGAAGAGCTCGGCCCATGGTTGCTGGATGAGATGATTTGGAGGTGAAAAAGTTGGAGGAGGGTCACAATGCATTTACTATGTCCTGACAAATGACATGTAGAAAGTTTGACAGCAGGAAATAGATGGGAAGATGATGGTCATGGATATTTTAAACAACTGGCATCAATTTGACATGACCTATTTTATGTCAAGTCATAAAATAGTGCAAGCAAAAGTCAAAGGAAACTTTGTCTTGAGAATATAAAGATCCAGGTGAGTATTAACCTTTCCCTGAATTACAGATTTATGTCTCTTTAAATTGTTTTTAAAATAGAGCTCTGGTGATGAACCAGACTGTGTTTTATGCGCACTCTCAACCTAAAAGCACCATTCTTTTTGCTCACTCACTGTTAGCTTAGCTTTTTACAGGGTCAATGAATCATAATGCAGCTTTTCCCTTTAAGCCTTTCCTTCTGCCATGCCTCTCAAACTGAATTGGCGGACACACATTCTCTCTCTATCTGTGTGTGTGTGTGTGTGTGTGTGTGTGTGTGTAATAATATATGGTGAACTTACCCCAGGCACCTTTCCAGAAAGAAGAATAAAGCCACTCATTGGTCACTTTAGAGAAAAACATAAGGCAGCTTCAAACTGTGTATGAATGTAATGCTTTTTGTGGAGCTTTTGTCCCAGAGCTCTTTAGAGCTGACAGATAATAGCGGAGTGAAGCAGCCTCGGGGGGCCGTAGCTGAAGTGGGAGCGTTTCTTGTATTAAAGGTGGAAAGAAACAAGGTCCTTGTGAATAAAATGCTTTCTGTGTCTTTTTCTACCAGATACATTTGGGAAGTTTTTAAGTTTCACCAGATTTAAAACATTTTTTTTTAAGTATTTAATTTATTTACATGTTTATATTTCTACTAAAACATGAATTAGTATTTATTTATGTATTAGTACAGTTACAATTACAGTCAGCAAGCCATTTTAGACACATGCACTGGGTCGGGGAGTAAGAGGTTTTATGTTTTATTTACTTTTCTCCTCATTTTCATTAAATCTAATTAATAAAACTGCACTACTCAATACTTTTACATTTTAGAATTAATCAAATGATTTACACAAAGGATGTAGTACACAGTGATAAACACGCAGAGATTAATCTCCAACTTGTTCTGTTCTTCTCAGTGAATCATCACATTTTAGCATCTTAAAGGTCATTCTTTTGTTTTTCCATTTAATTGTTTTGTCAGGCTCCCCTCTTTTATTGACCTCATTTCAAAAAGCAAGAAGCAGTAGATTTAAGCGAAAAGGTCTGGTTAACTGGTCTGGTAGGCTAAATGTACAGCGCCATCACAAAAAACAGACCAAGTTATCGATCAGCTGATTAATAAAGTGGAGCATTTACGATACAATACAATATGATACGATATGATACCAAAAGACAAGATACGACACGACGACAAGAAATCGACTGACTTGGTAAACAGAAATAAATCAGCCGTCCTAATATAAAGAGAATTGATTAAACACGTCTCTCACTTCATCATAGTTGTTGTCTTTTAATTCTCAATCAGGCTGAACCAGGCTGAAAAATATTCAATACGTTTTTCTTGTCTTCTTCTTTCATTAAATGAGCCTTTCAGTCAGGTTCATAGTGGTTAAAAAAACCTTTAAATGTGTCAATATTATCCAACAAGATTTTAAATCGGAGATGAAACCAAAACTGGATGATGTGGACATTGAATTTCAGTTGATTTAATCAATGCTTAGTCTGTATGAACTTTATTTAAAAAATGCTTTTTATAGTAAACAGGATGTATTTTTCCAAGCTCATTAACAAAAAAAAAACAAAAAAAACTTTTAAAACCCTAGATGCCTTCTGTCTTGATTGCATTTCATATTTTAGCGCTCTCTGTGGGTGTTAAGTGTTCAGTGGTTGGATGATTATAAATTATAAAAAGCTTCCTACTCTTTTTGCTCATGCAGAACTCCAGCTATGATCGGCTGCTCCTTTGTGGTTGATCGGGAATACTTTGGTGACATCGGTCTGCTGGATCCTGGCATGGAGGTCTACGGGGGTGAGAACATCGAGCTCGGCATGCGGGTAAGCACCACAGATTATTATTCAGGCTGCTGTCGAGATGCATTCCAGTTGGAAGCAGAATTTGATCAATAATGTGAAATGTAGATGTTTATTTCTTTTACACTGAATCAAAAGGCTCTTTGTGAAGATGGAATTGCTCCGAGAAATGCTGAAGGGAAAGCTGTTTTTTAACGAGGCGTTGCTTCAAAGCTGGAGGGTTTCTTGAGTGCAGCTGAACATGAGGAAGGCCACACAAAGAGACATAATTATAAATCCAATATTTGAGGGCGTAATATTTAGATGTAAAGTCGTGGTTGGAATGATTTGAGAAATCTATATTCAGACTTTGGAACAGATTATGATGAAGTTTTTCAATGTTTCTCAGCTGCCGGGGGAACAGCTAAAGATACAAAACCCAGGGGCGTCAACAGAAGCCATGATTAAACTTCGCAAAGTTTCTTCAATGGGAGTGGAGGAGAGAGAGAGAGAGAGAGAAAAAAAATCCCCTTAATGCAAATCTTCAGCCAAGCCAAACGCTCTAAAGCCTGTATATGGAAAATGTAGATCTCTTTTGCAGCTGCTTTGAGTTGAATTTAACGCTTCATGTGAGCGGAGGGCTTTCTGAAGAATTGGTGAGCGTTTAAATTCTGAAAATGTTTCTCTCCAGCCGAGTGGAACCATTGTGAATCTAAACGCACTCCTAAAGCTTATTGGAATGAGATATGCTTGAAAGGTTCCTCTCCTCCATCTAGCGTCCTGCCCACATCCATCTTCAAAATCTTGAGATTTCTTCAAGACCCCTCTGAAGAGCCTTTAAAAAGCACTTGAACAAAAGCGGTAGGATGGATCTCAGAATACAGAACTCACTGCTGTGATTTTATTAAAGCAAAATATATTTAGAGTTTCAAGAGATCATTTCAAAACCTCTTATTATTCCACACTGAGCCACTTCTCCCCGGCAACAATAGCATGTTGTGTTTGCCATCTACAGTAAGGACTCAATCATCAGGCTTCTTATATCTAATAGTTGTTTTTCCATCATCATAGAGTGATAACTCAGAAATATGTATTATGTGCCGACAGCTAACAGCCTCCCCCAAGGTTACACTGTGTTTTCTCACCCAGTAGGGCTGCTTATGTGCAGCTAACAAACCATGCAACTGGGTTAGATGAGGTTCGCGGGGGAGATCAATTCAGCTAAAGCAGCTGAGTGAAGTAGCGACATCTCTGTTGGTCTGTGTCATAAAGTGAAACAGTCAACTCTGTGTTTTTTTTTACTGTAGATTTTAGATTCATGACAAGCAGAGAATATGCCCCTCTGTCTCTGAACACAATGCTCTCACAAATGCAATTACCGAACCCTTCTGTTTGGCCTGACTGTGTGGAAATGAAACACATAGAACAGGAAAAAAAGGGACCATTCAGCACATGCACAAGCTTGAATAGGTCTGCTATCACCAAGCGAGCTTCAACCATTCATATCGTACAGCCGCTAATGGAATGGAGATGGGCTTCTGGCGAATGGACGGCAATTACTCCTCTAAGACTACGGCAGCTCAGGCAGCTCATTGTTGTGCCGGCTGAGGAGTTGCCATTTGGGATTGTCGTGATTGACAAGAACATGTTTAACAATTAGCCGGGGCAGCTCACAATAGCAGAGCCTGCACAGGACCGTTGGACTGCAGGGGGCTGATGAAAGGCAGGGTTCACATGGAAAGGTTATTTTGTATTTATAATTTGCTGTGAGTTCTGGCTTCTGTAGCTCACTCTGGGTTAAAAAACGGCTTCCAGGATACAAAAGGCTAGTCTCTTTGTAAGCAGAAGGGAGGATGATTATACAGCTCATATCACTGCATGTGGTGCTGTTTCTGTGGGGAAGAGAATAACATAAAAGTACAGGGAAGGAAAGGGGGGAATAAATCATGGATTCTACTGAAGATTTCTGTTTGTTTGGTTGTGAAATAATTTACAGGGTTGTCAGAGCTGTAAATAAAAGAAATCGACAGAGAGAGAATAAAACTGCAGAGACAGAGAAAATGGATATATAAATGATGCTCGGAGCATGATGAATTGAAGGAAAGATGCATCATCTTCAGCTACAAACCGAATGTATTCATACTCAGTTTGAGAAATTCAAAGCTAAATTACCTCGAACCAGCTTAATGTATTTCTGCTGTTATTAAATCTGCAATAAATTATGCTTAACCTCATATTTAATTTTAATTTTGCCACCAGCAATATAAGAATTTAATATCCTCCCTTTTAAAATAATTGTTAATGGCAATTCTGAGGCAAAACATCCTGCCTGCCACCAGGCTGCTTTTGAAAACACAGAAAAATGTTCGGGGGACAGAAATGATGAATTCTGCCAGAAGTGTCAATATGAGTTTATCTTGTAACACGTCTCCCATCCCCTCCTGCATTGCTGAGTCTTTGCTGATATAGCATCTCAGGAGACCAGGACATTGCCTTTCATTTCAAGGTTCCTGTGGGCACAAGTATTATACCGTGGTTACTCTGTCAGCAAATATAATACTACATCAAATCCATCAGGGGTCACCTGCAGCTGCTGCTCCTGCTGCTTCCACTGAAAACCTGATGTGAAGTGAAAGCGTTCTACTTCATCTTGAATCACAACTTTAGATCACAGCTCATAAGAATAATGACAGGGGAGGAAATCGAATCAGCCTATTGGAGAGTTAACAAGACCTATTGGAAATAAGTGTTGAATGAATTTACATTTTATAAACGTATTATTCTGCTGTATGTGATATCGTTTTGTTTTTATTATAAAGTAAAAGAATGGTGGTTTTCAATGCACATAATGTAGGTGCAGGGTAATTAAAAAACAGCTGCAAGGAAAGAAGCAAAGCTTGCACACTTAAGTCAATGCCATGAAAGGTTTAAAAATTCTATCGTTCTGACACAATGTTCTTAATCCTGTAAGGTTTCATTTTTAATTAACCTGACCAATACAGCATGCATCAAATTTTGTCTATTTTAGATTTCACAGTATTAAGATGAATCATGATTTTGAGCTTCGGAAAACAGCATTAAGAATATTTTAAAAAAGGACACACACAAGCACACACACACACACACACACACACACACACACACACACACACACACAACATTAATCAATAGGGATTTTTTTTTTAAAAGGAAAAAGGTCTGCAACACTGTTCAGCTCCTAATGTGGAATTGTATTTAACCAGGACAACGTTTTAATCTACATGATCTTCCTTACCTTTCTCGTCCTGCACGTGCATGCATTGTTTTCTCTTTTCTCCTAAATAGAAACATCATTACAGGTTTCTGACACAGCTTTCTGAAACTCTCATAATTTCTCTATCATATGATGTAACAAAGTGCCAGAAAGTTCACGTTATGTTGTGTCTTTATGAACACGGCCAGAGCCTTTTTAAATTATTCTGCTTCAACTCTTCCATATTTGAGATGAAGCTCACATCATTTTTAAAATCAAGTTTTTTTTTTTTTTTTCAGAGTATGATAAATATATTTACTCTTAATGTGTGCTCAGTAGTAGAACAATACATTAAAAAGACTCAAAGTATTTCAGTCAATGTGGAAAAGAACAGTTATTAAAATTAAGGCACACAGGGAATGTGTTAGAAAGTGTTTCAGTCATCTGACTCATATCTCAGAGAATATTTTATAGTAGTAGTATACATATCTTATGAATACAGCTTACTACAGTTTGCATTAGAACATTTGTACTCTTAAGGTTATAGCTTTCTATCTTAAAATAAGTCCCGATCTGAAGTGATTGAGTTCTCGGCCTTGAGTGTTGCCAAAGTGCAGGTGACCTTCACTCAAAACTCCTCAATACTGACATACGTTTGAAAGAAAAGTTTCAAGAAAGAAAGTATAAAAAGAACTTCATCATCAACCTTTGAGTTCAAAAGATGTATTTCCTTCACTTTTGCATTGAACTCTGTTTTTGAAAAGGTTACCAAAAAATACACATTTACAAAAAATTGAACTAGATTAAAGGAGACGACAGTCGTAAGGACAGAGTCATAGTCTAATAAATAGATGCAGTATAAATAATGTATGCAGGCTGGCTTCAGGGCTGTGTGTTATGATTTTAATCACTTTCAATAAAAGCTGAGTCTAAAAAAAAGAAAAAATATCACAAAGAGTCAAGTCTGCTTATTTGTAAAGTGCCTTATAATAACTTTTGTCATGAATTGGCACTATACAAATCAAGATTGATTGATTGATTGACTGATAAAAATAATGCCTTAAAGGTCACACATTATGCAAAATACACTTGACCATGTTTTTCGAACACTAGTATGTCTCCCTAGTCTGTATACAAACCCCCCAATTATGAGTCCATCCTCTCTGTCCTTTGCCTGCTCCACTTTCAGAAGATGTGTGTTCAAACAGGCTGTTTGAAGTTTTCCCTTCATGACATCACAAAGGGCAGTAACCCCTCCCCCAAGTGAGTGACACTCACACAGCTAGGTGTTTGTTCTGCCTTCTCACGTAACATTAGAGCATGCAGCAAGAAAGCCCAAGCTGCATCCCCTTCCAGAGGGGCGTGGTCAGACACAGCTCATTTTCATTTAAAGCAACAGACACAGAAACAGACCACGGCTGAAATAGAGGGGTTTTTATAGGCATGCTAATATACAAGAGGAGTGGATTAATAACAAGAAACTACACAGACATGTTTTGGGGAGGTCTTAGACTTGTTTAAACTTGTTGAAGATGAGGAAAATGTGTGACCTTTAATGCTAAAAACACAAATGACAAACTTAGAGTCGATCATCACCTAAAATAAAATCACAGTTGGACCCATGTCCTTCTTTGATGTGTGCTACTTTGGCTTGTGAATATTTCAATCAGGAGAGACAAGTAAATGATTGAAAGATGAAAGATTTATTTTACACATGTGACATAGAATGATTGTCAGAGAATCTGACAATCATTGCTTGAACTCTACAAGGAGACAGGGTGGTTGAAGATGTCTGCCCTGAGCAGCAACAAGATCTATCCCCCCCCTAGAGTCCAGACACTGGTGGTGGAGGTGTTAGCGGATGATGTCGTCTGGGTTGATGCGATGAAGAAGTTGATTGAACTGTGAAGACTAGAGTTGATGAGGAGATGGTGAATGATGTCATCTGAGGCAAACTGCGAAGGTTGGGGTTGACCGGATGATGGCTGATGATGTCATCTGAGGCTGATGGGATGAAGGATGTGATGAAACTGCGAAGGCTTGGTGGCGATGGGGAGGTGGAGGGTCGCTCGTAACGATGGCATGAATGAACTAGTGGAAGAGGAAGCCATTTTTAAAAGACACAGCAGCAATGTGATAGGCTAACATTGAGGGAGTGGAGCAGTGCTATTGGATAGATGTAACCAGGTGATGATTACGAGACATAATGAGTGAGCATGCATGGAGGAGTGATTTGACATGGTATGAGAATAAACAATAAGAGGAGTGTGCAAAATATTGTCTTCCTGTCTGAACTTTTGCTAGAGCTACATTTCATGCAGCCATCATGATGATAACCTCTTTCCTGCCAACAAAAAAGGGCCAGTCTTGGTCTGGCTGGGTTTACCCCACACAATATTCCAACAGGCTCATGCTGCCACCAGGAAACCGTCCAAGCTGCTTTATGAATTCTGTCTCATTTTCACAACAGAGTAATCAATCAGTCACTTCCAAATCCAGGAAAGTGAAGCGTGATCTCACAGAGGTGGCCGGCTTGTTTCAGTGACATTTATTAAGCTCACCGGGAACTCCTTCCAGAAGTAATGAACCACAAAATTATTGTATTTTTTCCTTCTTTGAAGTCTCCTCTCCATAACCACCTGGGCTGGGCCTGAGGCATCTGGTCATAATCTCTCAGTAGTGAGGAGAATGGAGCTAATTAAAGTCTTGCAGTACGAGCAGCTAGACAGGAGTGGGACATAATTACACTTTACTTTGTCCCCTCTGCATCTCAAACAGGCTTCTTACAATGTAAAGAAAGTTTATGGTACAGTCAATGAAATTCATTATAACTGGTTTAGAGGGTTTTTTTGTCCGTTTAAAGGGATACTTCACTCATTTGCATTAAGCTTTGTATCATTAGAAACCTGTTCGTATTTTTGAATGGTCGTGCATCCTGCCCTCATTTTCCCCTGAGATGGGAAATCTTTGTATTTGTAAGTCTGAAAAGGAGCTTCCAGTGATGCAAAATTACGATTTTTGCGTCACTGGAAGCGGTTTCGGTTAGCGGGGTAACTTCAACGCTAGTTCCTCATATTTTCGACCACTGAAGCTACAGACCAATCACAGGTCAGTGGGTGGGAACTCACTCCCAGAATCGAAACGTATAGTCTGCCATATTGCTTGGAAGCTACGCTAACAGGCTCTATGGAGAAAGCTGATAATGGCGAAAAAATATAAATATAGCGGCGAGACGGCTGCCGGTCTTGTGTTTTGGCTGCTAGCCGGCGGGGCCACCGGCCGCCGCTAGCCACTGGGGCCGCGACAGCAACCGTCTCACGACTATATTGCTATATTGCTGGCCAGAGGAAATGGCCTCATGTGTTGAAGTAAACATGTCTGTAAATGTTTTTATTACTATATTTCTACTGCAATATTGTATAGTTTGGAGAAACTGTAACGATCGAATTTCCCTCTGGCATTGATAAAGTATTTCTGATTCTGATTCTGTGGGAGTGGCCTGCAGTGCTATGCATTCTGGGATTTGGTGTCTTTCATCCACAAGAGCCAAAAAGACACTTTCTACCTTTTCTCGGCCAAGAAGGCACCAACTTCAAAATTTATTTCACAATTCTACTACATATATGACCCAATGTCAATACAGATTCATGTTTCAACGGGTGAAGTATCCCTTTAAGGTTTTGTATAATAATATAAGACTAAAAAATAACCACATTACATTGTTCTATTGATTTTAGAGTCATGTAGCTGGCGTGGTGGTTAAGCTCAATTATATGAGCGTGCTCTCCATTTACAGAAGTCCTTGCTAAAATGGTCCCAGGTCTGACTCAGACCCCAAGCCCCATGGTGTGTGCCACTTTATTCTCCCTCCTGTACACTTCCTGTTTCTATCCACTTTCCAAAAGTCAAAAATAAATGTAGATATTCAGCACAAGCTGTGGTAGTCTTGTATTTAACTGGTGCTGTTGTGCAGACATTTGGCATAAAAGTGAATTAAAAGGAAAGTTAGCTAACTATCTTTCCTCATAAAAATGATGCTGCCCATTTACATCCCTTAAGGCACACAGGTCTGTGGAAATATCTAAAAATTGTTTGTGTTCAACAAAACTTTCCAAGTCTAAGGCAGCACAGAGAAAGTAGTCCCGCTTTGTTTTTATAGATAAAAGATGTACTGCAGATCTGTGGTGCCTAACCGTAAAGCATCAGCTGTTGCTGATCTAGAATAGTCTTGTAATGGTCAGAATTGGCTCATTACACCAGTGTGGAAATTTTCAGGCTGTTTTCTTTCAACTGCTGTAGAAGTAACTGCTTCTTTGTTGTTGGCTTTAATTTATTCCAAATACACTTGAAATGAAAAACCCTTCGGAACCATTTTTGTGATACAGTCAGTATGTTTATAACAAAAACAATACATTTTTAGTTAACGTGAATGATTGTTTAATGATTACATTACATGATTGTTGCAACAACCATAAAGGATGAATTATGTGTTGAGTGGGATGCATCAATTATCCGTCAACCAGACAATAAACCCAGAAGCACATCTGACAGTATGCTGCATCTTATGCCACCCACGACTCATATCACCGTCCATCTATTTTCCAGATGGTAACTTCACTTGAAAAAAAAAAGAAAAAAAGAACAAACTGTGAACTCAAGAAGTGCTAGTAAGCATTATTCACGGTGGAACAATAACAGGTGCTGCTTCAAAGCAGTTGGTTGGTGCAGTCAGATGTTGCTTTTAGTTTATTCTGAGAACATCTGCCCTGCTGATACCAATATGAAACCTGGGCATTTTAACATGCTTAATTAACCTCACAAGCCATCTGGATTTGTAGATACAAATACATTCACAGGGAATTGGTGCACTCCAGATGTGTAGCGTTCAATATGATGATAACACAGTGCATTGTATTAACTCTTATATTTATGTCTTTATAACCCAACCGTTTAAATATTGTATAACAGAAACTAAGATCAGGTTTAAATTTTGCTCTTACCTGAATAGGTCTGCCTGTTTATTGGAGATCTCATATTTTATGTTGTGCTAGCTCTAATGAAGAGGTTAGATTTGAGCAGGCAATGAGGTGACGAGCAATGACATTAGTTGGCCTCCTATACCATACCAATGGAGGCATAGCCTATAGCCTATAGCCTACATATGTGTGAGACAATATTATTAGGGCTAGAGCAGTTATGGAGATTGCAGGTTGGGACTGCAAGAACTTTGATTGACTGCTGTTTTCCCCTTCAAATTATAGATGCTTGTATAAAATGATCAACGTGAATTGTTGAAAAAGAGCTTCAATATCTTGTTGCTCAAAAAACTGTAATTTTTATATTGATTTAGTTTATATTGCATATATCACATATTGCATATTGTTTATATCACAACCAAATAAACATTGCCTTGCCTTAAAAAAAATCCATAAACTAATAAAATCACTATAGACCCACCTTTAATTGATGATATGTTCTTCATGATGGCCAGGTGAGTGTTTTTGAAGTTTGCTGTCAAATTTCCTACAGAATAAAGTTACATTATCCTTTCCCAGGACTAAGACAGTAAATATATAAGTTATATGCAGAGTACAACGAGTTATCAGAGGCGGCTACAATACACTTAGGTAGAGTATGTCTTGATAAACTGGGTTCCTTTTGCCTTTCTACGCCCATACATATCACACCACAGGTATATTCAATGTACATTGAAGTTGTCGTATGTCAAGTAAAAGATAAAACAGATCCAAACTTGAGATGTCTGACATACACCCTATAAGAACGCCACACAAAACCTCGATAGGTCTTGCCTTGGACCTTTGTAGCCTGCAGCATGTCAAAGACAGCCACCTTGAAAAGGGCAGGGACGTCATTATGAGGCAGCATTAAACTCGCCCATCTGTGGACACCAGCCATTCTGGCAGCTTCAATATCACCAGCGTGCTCATGTCCATCAAGCAGCAAATGTCAGTGGCGCTGAACATATGTGAGCCTCTTCAGTAACACTTTACAATAAGGTACACACATTTTGCATAGTTAGTGGGAAACAAATGGGGAACTAACCATTAATTAACCACTAAGTAATGATTAGATAACCACTAATGGAAGATAGTCTTCGTGGTTACCTAGTGGTTACTTAGTGGTTACCTAGTGGTTACTTAGTGGTTACCTAGTGGTTACTTGGTGGTTACCTAGTGGTTACTTAGTGGTTACCTAGTGGTTACTTAGTGGTTGCTTAGTGGTTACTTAGTGGTTACCTAGTGGTTACTTAGTGGTTACCTAGTGGTTACTGAGTGGTTGCTTAGTGGTTACTTAGTGGTTACCTAGTGGTTACTTGGTGGTTACCTAGTGGTTACTTAGTGGTTGCTTAGTGGTTACTTAGTGGTTACCTAGTGGTTACTTAGTGGTTACCTAGTGGTTACTGAGTGGTTGCTTAGTGGTTACTTAGTGGTTACCTAGTGGTTAGTTTCCCATTTGTTTCCCACTTACTATGCAAGCTTTTTGTACCTTATTGTAAAGTGTTACCGCCTTTTCCAACAAACTGAGTCTTTGGAAAGATTAGACTTATCTGAGGCATCGGGAGGAAACTATAATTCATTAAATGGAAAAGACAAATGCACAGATTTATCAGATGAATGCCACAATGAGTAATGTTGTAGGAGTCTGTGGATAAGGCTCCATAAACTAAACAATCTGGTTGTCCCATACGGTGCAGTACAGCATCATTTACTGATTTCAGCTTATATAACTCCTTTGAGACTGTATGTTACAGAAATGCGGTGCTTGACTCTAGTCTCATTCAGTCATTTCAAGACAAACTTTCTCTCTGTATAAATAAACTAAATTTAACAGCTATGGTTGCTTGTTAAGTGCAAGATTTGTCTTAGGAGAGGACTCAATGGTCTTGGTCTTGAATTGCTCCAGAGCTTGCTTTTAGTCGTGTTTCATTTCTATCCCATCTTTGCATTGTCTTAACGACAACCCGGCTCAGTCGGCCCATCCCATCCCTGGTGGATTCAATGTTCTATAACAACATTGAAGAGCTACAACATGGGAGGAACCATCCACTCCCATCAATACACCCCCTGTAACGGTAACAATAGCATTGGATATCGATTGAGCATTTGTCTTTTTCAATGCCTGCATTATTTAGAGGCTGAATCAATTCTTTAGGGCTTAATGGACTCAGCTTTACTTACTCCATGGTTCATTACTGTATGTTGAAGTCTGCAGAGAGGACAGAGAGGTGAGAAAAGATGCAGCCGTAAAAGTTCTGTACACAAGACTTGATCGGGTATTCTTTTTGAGGAAATTCTGCAATTGTGAAGGACTTACCGCCGACATATGGTGCAGCCTTTTGTTGTTGGGAAATTTACTGTTGAGTTTGCATAACGTTAGTCGACATCATCAAACATGTCTTTGGTTTAAATTCATGTGTCTGTCCGTGCAGAGATAATTCAAGATCTTTATTTTCTTTCTTTCCCAGATCCTGTCGATCCAGGCTAAATTCATGAATTGCGCCTCAAAGAGATTGTGTGTCTGAAAAGCACACCTTGTGTTTACTGTTTAACAATGACATATGTGGCATGCTGCTCATCCTGAAATGGATTTGGAAACATGACATGGCTTCCTGAGCATGAGAATACCTCAAAGAGTTGCTGCTTTTTGTCTTCAGGGCCAGAGGGAAAAGTAATTAGACAGACCTTGTGAGCTGTTATTCATGTGGATCATAAACTTCATTAAAGCCTTTTTTAAAGTGACTGCAGATAATCCCACATCAATCTGAGCTAATTTTGACAAGATAATTAAGATAAATCTTTTTTTATATATATAAAATTGTTTTATTGAGTGAGTAAGGGTCTGAGTACATCAGAACCTTCAGTGTTTCAACATAATTAATAATCATAGTTTCATTTTAAAATGAAAGAACATCTGAATCATAAGAAGCAGTGCTCATTAAGAGCCTGTCATTGGACTGTATCGTTGCCAGGAAGTACAGTAACACTTTACATCACTGACTGGATCACCTCCTTATCTGAACATTAGATAATCTGTCCACGTAATTGTCTCTGTTAGATGTCTCAGACATCTAAGGCTGAAGACTCAAAATGATCTAACAAGGCAGAAGTATTTGAAGACAACAAACACACATTGATTTGGCTGCATCAGCAAATCAGCCAGCATATCAAAAACGAACGGCAGTAACTGGATGGAATTAGGTTTCAGTTAAAAGGGGCACTGTATCTTTCTATCTCTCCATCAACAACAAAGGCTTTTGAGGAGGAAAAGAAAGCATGAAATGAAGAGATGGGCCATGGTTGGGCTCACATCCAGACTCTTAATGAGGGGGGGCCTGGGGTTTCCCACACATAAAAACATCACTTCATATTACACAAGACTTGAGAGGAATGGAGGAGAAACCTTAGACAGCCTGGGTTTGTCCTGTATGAGATGCTTACTGGCATTAATGTCCTTAAGAAAGTCATCAACAGGTTTTTAGCTTTCTGGCATGGGTAACGAAACTTAAAAACGTTTTCTGACATACTCTTCATAGCTCCTCAGTAGACAATTAGCTTGGCATAAAGAGTGGAAACGACAGACTGTCTATACATCCACAATATCTCAGAGAGTCACCTATTTGTAACCGAAGCAGGCTTTTGAAACCCATTAATGGCAGTTACCACATTGAAATTCATGACTCAAACTGACTTTCAACCCAGTAACAGGCAAGCGGCTAGAGCTGAGGCAAGCCGCAAGCCTCCTGACAAACAGCTACAACACGCTTTCCGCCTGCAGATCTGACAACCCCCTTATTTCTTTCATAAAAACAAAACAGGTGAGTTATAGAAAAATCCACCCCTGTACAGTGAGTGCTGATAACGAAAAGAACTATGCGGACCAAAGTTGTTTTTTATAATAAGCTGTAAACATGGACATCATTTTATACGGTAGTGAACAGGTTGTGTTTTGGACCACATCCAACAAAGCTTTCCAATTCTTTTTTTTTAAGAGTTAAAAGCTGAAGCAGAGTGTAGACGACTGATCGCTCATCCAAACTGCGACCCATCAGTCAAATGCCAAGTGGGTTAAATAAGATTTGAGGATCAAGCCTCATGTTACCTTACACACAATGACTCAGTGACGCAGACATTATTTCAGATTATACCGGGCTCTGTGCTCAGGTTTCAGCCTTTTAAAAATCATTTTCTATCCTCCTTCAGCATTACTGGTAGAAGAGGAACACGTTTCACTACTGACTGCTATTTTGTGTAGAGCTTAACATGTTATGTTGTTGGAGCTACAACCTAATTAGTGACTTGTTTGTGCTTTTTGTAAAAATGTGAATTTCTTATTCATGGTTATTAAAGGGCACTCTAAGCCAGGCCAGGGACATGTCAATGCTGCATTTCCTGCTTCGCTGATGGAGGTCTATGAGTCATGAAATAATTAATGCACATGTAACTCTTCAAATGCCACAGTCCAATGAAAGCATCTTCCTTGAGCGTTATTATTCATAAGATGGAAAAAGGAAAGACAATATGTCTCTCTTGGAGGAGAAGTGCGTGTGTTATACTGACTGATCCGAGAGGTTCACTTATTGAATCAGGTTATTTGTAGTTCTTCACAATATAATGTTGCTTCTGTATTCTCCTGTTGATATTCTTGTCGCTCACACCAGCTTTGAGAAATGACTTGCTGCCATGTGACATTCACAGATTTCTCATCTGTAAATTAGTATAAGTGTGAATAAACATTGCATAGATGTAGCACAGGAGCTGTTTTATAATAAGAAGTGTTTAATGGGGCTTTCTCTGTGTTGAATTAGAGCAGATAACAGTTTGACACATCATAGAAAACTCAGCCTGCTACATAAAATAACTAGTTTTTTTATTTGTGTTTGCTTATTTTTTTAACAATACATTTAAAAAATATATATGATTAGAGCAGATATAGACATTATGTTTGGTTCCTTTAATAAGAATCTCATGGCATTTCATTAAAAAGGGGAACATCTTTTGGTATATTTTCATCCCTTGGGTTTAGAGATTGCAGATTGGCGAGCATTTCAATTAAAAAGGGGGCATGTAAAATTCACCAGACGACAAGACCCGGCACACACAACTCATTATCTCAAGTGGATAAAGAAGGTCTCTGGATGACTGTCTAACAAATTAATTGTGAACATTTCCATGCCAACTTGAAGGAAGCCCTGTGACAAAGGTCTGCTTTTGAATCCACCCAACATTACTAAAAATAGACAGTCTAGTCGTAATGCAGCCTGGTGCAACTCGGGCTGTCACTTTTCATTTCAAATTCCAATCACAGTTCAAATAGGGGGGGAAAAGTTCATATTTGAGTGGTTGTATGAAAGCTGCAGACTGTTTGAAGAAGTTTGCCTGTGATCCAGCAAGTGGGGATGTCAAAACTCAACATAAGCTTGACCTCTTTTATGTATGCCCTTTTGACCCATGAGTAAACTCTTTGTTATGTTGTTTTGTGAAAGCAGAAGACATTTGGGAATAAGACTAAAGCTTATGATGTCAGTGTGTGACATCTGTTTTTTGTCCCTACCTCAGATAGCAAACTAAACAACAACATAATGATGCTTGTGGACTTTGTACAAGGCAGAAGTCTTACTCTTCGATAACAAATCTGCACATTGACGTACTGGCTCACCATCGTAGTCAAACAAAGGAGGCACAACAGAAAAGCAGAGCAATGTTAAGTGTACAACCTCCATTGCTTACTATTGAACACTCATTTTCAGCAAGCAGCTTGCCAATAGCTCCAAAAATTGCCTTTACCAATCACTTGGAAAAGTTTGAATCCACTTTGTAAGAGTGAATAGTGCAGCTCAGCCCTGGCCCCAGTGTGGCTGCAGTGAAGCATTATTTACAGAATGGGCTTCTCAGCAAACACAAATTTTGAAAACAATCATTGGATAGTCATACTGTCATCATAATTGCATATCACACCCATAACAACAGTTTGGATATCTAGAAAACTGTTTAGAATAAGTCAAACACAAATAGGTATTTTTATCTGTATCTTTTTTATGTTTCTGTCTAATCTGCAAAAGCAATTTAAAATAAAATGAAATGAAAGGTGATTATTGCTGTCAACAAAGCAAACTCCAGGGAAACAAAGCATGTAGGAGCAGCTCTGCAGCAAAAACTACACTTGTACTACAAGTGTTGCTCTGTAAACAGCCCAGGCACTTGAGCTGAAGCAGTTCAGTGAGGCAACCGTCAGCTCACGAAGTAAGCTATGTGCCCCAGGCAGCAGAACTTGTAAATCTGTTTTTGAAGATATTTTTTGCCTAGCACTGAAAGCCATACTCAAATCAATATGTTCATACTTTAACATAACATACGTTATACAGTGCGCCCCAGAGGCCTATAGTTCTTGAAGTTGGACAGCCCGGGTTTGACTCTGACCCCGGGGCTTTGCCGCATGTCATTCCCTATACTCTATCATCCTTGTTTCCATCTCTATTAATAAAATCTGCCAGCCTCAGCTTCTTTGAGCATTTTAGCCTCCTTCAGCACCTTGTTTTGGATTACCAACACACAACTCCTGTCACAGCAGACAGGCAGCTGTTCTAGCCACTGTCTTGGTTATTTTACAAAATATTCCTACAAATGAGCAGATAAAAAAATTCAATTCAATAGTGCTGTTTTTATGTGTCAGAACTGGTGATGTCATCCATGAGTATTGCACCCCTTCTTGATGTCTTATACCGTCTAAGGTATTAGTAACTCCTGGGATTTAAAATGAATGTAATCATCAGGAGCTGAAAGGATAGTAAACTAAATGCAGCGGTCACAATGCAGGATGATGATCTGCAGGAGTTTTAAAATGTCACTCGCCTGCAAACTGAGCTGAAGTTAAAAGGAATAGATATTTAGATCGATTCCAAATTATTCATAATGTGTTCTAATTAGACAGGAACAAAGAGCACACAGAGCTGCCAAAAGTTCTCATAATCACAGTCAGCACACTGAGAGAGCGGAGAGAATTACTGAATAAATGAAGCAGTTTGAAAGTAAAGAGATGAGTTATATAAAGTTATTCCCAGTGTTCTGCCAACAGGGCAGTAATGACTCTGTTGTAATTATCGTCTGCTCCATATGGAGAGGAACAAATGACAAGAGGAATAATGCATTTTTATGATGGTTTATGGAGAAACTTCAGGCACACAGGTAGATTGGCAGCCAATTATTGCTCTCAAGAGAGCCAGAGAGGCTGCGGAAATTCACTTGTGTTATACAACATGAACTTTCTTCTTTTGTTTAGCTGCTAATAGCTTCCAAAGTTTTGGACCAGAATGACATAAAGTACGGTTTTATGGTAATGTAAAAGAAGCAAGCATCTTTGGCTACTCTATAACTCAAGGGATACACTGTCATTAACTATTTAATTTAGGCTTGGACTAATTAAAGAGGACATATTGTAGCCCTTTTCCTAAATGAAACACCTGTGCTGTGGTCAAAATATAACATGAATCAAGCACCAGAGGAGGTTTGTGACCCTGCATAAACCAGCTCTAACAGAACGTGCCGTTTTGGTGTGTGTGTCTCTTTAAATGCAATGAGCCCCTCCCCCTGAGTTTTCCCGGTAGAGATCACTTCTCTGTAGCGAGAATAAAAATGGCAGACCCGTGCAAAAGTTTTGCTCTAGACTGGGGGTCCATGGGTGGAGATATCAGGAAGGGGATGGGATTTTTTTTTACCAGAATCCAACTTGTGACATCACAAGTTGAGCAAATTTGTAACGGAGCACTTTTCTCGGTGTTGTAAGACTGATGCAGTCTACAAACAAAGGACTGGATGGATTTATTTCACATTTTGTGGGTCGGTAGACACTCAGGTTACCCAAATATCTGTTCAAAAACACTGTCAAAGTGGATTTTTCATAATATGTCCCCTTTAACATTCAGAACTGTCATTGTTGTCGTGTGTCAAGTAAATTAAGTCACGCTGAGATATACTTCCATAGATTTCACAGGAAAGATAATTGGATTGATTCCTTTTTGTGTCTGAGGCAGCATGCCTCCAAATGTCAATAATCTCACACATGTGATTGTCCATAAGAAGGAACCATTAGTGCACAATTGATTTTTAAAGAAGCATGGCAGATGTCCCAGATATACCAGTGTACAAATTCTGAAACATGCTGTGAGAACAGTGTGTCCGGGTGAAAAGTGGCACTCTTACTATAAACGGGTACATAATTCACCATTTTCACATGACATCATGCTGTGGGAAGCTCAGATGCATTCACAATGCCATGCTGCTGGTTGAATGCATGAAATCTGACAAATCATAATTACGACATTGCTACAGTATTGATTTTCCCCTAAAAGAAAATGAGCAGAGACAACCTGGAGGTACATCAGTCCTTATGAAAGTTAAACAACACATTTTACAACCTGTTGCTACTTTCTGTCAACACCTTCTAGTAACACCAATATGACTCCACACACGGATAGATTGTCTGCTAGCTGAGGAGTGAGCAACAACAAATCCGAACAAGTCAGACAGAAAACATTAGACTGTCCTGGCAACATATGAAACAAAGAGTAGTGTCAAATTTGAATATCTTTGGCATTCAGTTATGATGAATCTGGGGCAGCACAGGCAGAGAGTTAAGAGTCCTGATGGCTCGAGGGGGAAAAACTGTTGCTCAGTCTGGCAGACCTTGCACAGATGCTCTGGAGCCTTTAGCCAGATGGCAACAGCGCAAAAAAATGATGGGAGTGGTGGGAGAGGTCTGTCATTATGTTGGAGGCGTTTCTGATTCACTAGTCTATGTATATTTTGTCCATGGAAAGGAGAGAGACTCTGCTGCTCTCACTTTCCTCTGCAGGGATTTCCGTTCTGCGGTTTTCTTCTTTTTGTACCAGACAGTCATGCAGTGCGTTAAGATGCTCTCCATGGTTCCTCTAATTTTGTCATGATGGGTGGTGGAGTGTTCACTGCCCTGAGTCTCCACAGAAAGTACAGGTGTTGCTGGGCTGTGGAGATGATTGACCAGCTTAAATCATCTGCAATGTGCACCCACAGGAACTTTATGCTGCTGGCTCTCTCAATAGCCGTACCATTGATTGTGAAGCGGGGTTGAGTATCATCACCTTTTGAGAAATCAGCAACCAGCTCCTTTATTTTCTCCACATTCAAGGAGAGGTTGTTTATGCACCACGTGACCAATTTGTCCGCCTCCACTCTGTAATTTGTTTTTCTATCGCTCATCATGAGGCCCACCACTGTTGTGTCATCCGCAAACTTAATGGTGTGAATGGAGCTGGGTTTGGCTGTGCAGTGGTGTGTCAGCTAGGTGGATTAGAGCGGACTGAGCATACAGCCCTGAAGGGAGCCAGTGTTCAATGTGATGGTGCAAAAGGTGAGGCGTCCTATTCTGACTGACCTGTCGGTGAGAAAGTCCAGAATCCAGTCACAGATAGGTGTGTGGAAGCCAATTGTCTAGTCTATGAACAGCATTCTGACATGTATGTTGTTTTCCAGGTTTGTTACGGGCAGATGAAGGGCAATGTGTGCCAGCCAATTGTGCAGTTTGGACTTGTTAAGGTTCATCTCTGAGAAAGCTTGCTCGCATAAATATATTGTCCCAAACCTACAGAGTATCTTTGATGCGAACACTGTCTTCTTTAGGTATTTCTGTGTCAAGTATTGATGATTCCAAAGACACAGACAAGAGTGTAGCGGTGCACTACACTGCACTTCGATCAGCTCCATTTGTAGTTTTCCTCTGGCACATCTGACTCTGTTTGTGTCTAACGGACGGCAAAAGACTTCAAAAGTCCTTCTCAAGCTGAGTGAACACAATAAATTGTCTTTGAAACTTGTGTATGAGTCCTGACAGTATGTTCTTGTACGTGTTCATACTCCACAAGTAGACATTTTAGACAGAGGAAGTGGACTGGGTTGCGCTGACATAGCTGCATCTCTCACAGAGCCATTTTCATTTGGAAAGCACAAACAGTCATAGTACTCTTTCACAAGATTATTGCAGCCCTGCATGGTAACATTCATCCAACCAGACTGCACAGCTCCAGTCCACCTCCAGTCTATCCAGGGCTCTGACAAGGCTGGCAAAGACCTTTCCCGTGGTATTGTTGGTCATCGACACAGGCTCCACAAACTCCTCGTGTAATGAAAGTTACAGATGCATCCACACCGCAGATAAATATATCTTTTTTTGCGACATAAATTACATCAGCATTTTCAACAACAGCATTAGAGAAGGCAATAAATGACTTAATTTCCTCCTTTTGCTGACTGTTTGAACCTTCATCCATCTCTCTTGAAATGCCTTGCAACCAGCGTCAACCTTTCTCATTGTGGACATCATGTTTGCTGAGCTAAGGCAATGCAGAAGCAAGTGTGTGCAGCAACTTTATTTTATTTTTTACAAGTTACTTCTTGCCTCTTTTGATACATGTATCATATCATAGGAACCCCTTACTTTGCTAATTACACACAAAACATAACTACTAGGTGAAAATATGTGTAAAATATATAGAAATTTACAGATTCTGTGGTATATGTTCATAACTCTATACACAAACTGTCGTCAGAGGAAAATTTGGTCCCTGGAACACGCACTGTTTGAAGATAAAATGCTACGCGAGAAGTAATGGTGGTGGGTCCGCAAAGAATGAAACCGTCACTCTCCTGGTAGCTTTTTAGCTCCAAACAGTGTTCAAGGGACCCATTTTTTCCTTTGAATAACATTTTTGTATTTGGTTCAGAAAATATAGCATAGCCTTTATTCACTACCCCGGCTTACAAATTTCCCTACCAAATCTACATAGTGCACCTTTAAGCTCTCCATTTTCAGTCAAGTTGATAACTAATCAGACTCTTACTAAAATGATCGGCTACTGATTTATAGATTCCATGTAGGCTATGACTAAGGCCAAAGTAGTTCTATTTTAAATAAAACCACATCATTAAAGTGTAATGTAATTCACATGTAAAACTATATCAAATGTAAGTTTGCACATGACAGCAACAATGTAGGTGTCTGCTGCTCTTTAAAGATGCACACACCTGTGTGTCTGTCTGGTATGTTCAAACATGTGTATCAAATATGTGTTAAAGTCTATACATAGACATAACTTGTATTCTGCTTCTAGCCGTAATTATAACAAATTACTGTATACTGTAAAATAATTGGGGTTTTGGCTGTTGTATTCTTTTATGTTGTTCTTTTGTGTTGTCAGTGTTTGAATAGGCCTTTAAGTGTTAGTGCGTGGCAGTGCGCTATGTTATACGCCTTAAACACTACCAGGGACAGTGGGGATCCCCAGTCTCTGGCACCATTACTTTGGGGGTCACACGAGTTTGGGAATCACTGACTAACCCCCAATTCACACATACTCCGTGCACGTCGCGGTCCGTCAGTGCCACGCACTACACCGTACATAGCTGCCACTCTAGTCAATCATTGTGTTCACACAGGGCGCGCTGCGGTCTGTCTCCGGAGCGTGCCGCAAATACGCAGCGAGTTTATTTTCGCCGGAGTGCGCTGCAGGCACGCGTCAAGCTGTACAGAATATGACAGCCCGGACAGGAAGTCAGACATGGAAGCGCACAGAGCATTCGGTCAATTTCAAAATAAAACACAATATACAGACTCGCGATCATATTTTTAATCACTTTATCAACATTACGTCAAAACAGGGACCGAATTAACAACAATGCATCCTCAGAAAGACAAAGCAACATGTTGTTTGCATGTTTGTCTTGTAGTTCTCCTGTGATGTGTCATGGGTGCGCTCCGCTGACGTCCCAGAAACGGATCCAGTGTGAATGGGCGCGAGCCGTCCGACGGAGCAAAACCGTGGCGCTGACGGACTGCGGCGCGCACGGAATATGTGTGAATTGGGGGTTAGGCTATAACATAAAGATCAGCATACTGACATTATAGCAGAAATTAAGCATCCCACCCTGGACATAAAGTCAGTGGAAAAAGGCAGATGTGAGAATACTTTAAATAATTCTCTTACTTTTAAGAGCTCAACAAAACATTTTGTAACATAAAGAAAATGGGGAACCCTCAGAGAACACATAAAGACGTATCTGTTAAGGTGAAAGTGTCACAGTCGACAAATAAAGAGAAACATCAGGACACAGTTTTGTATCTTTTTGTTGCAGAACGCTGCAGACTGCTGTGTCTTCAGCTTTTAAAAAAGATCAATGCACCCTGTGAATAAGTTGTTCCTTCAGCGCACATTAAAAAGCTCTTATTTTCAGAATTTTACCCCAGCACATCTTCACATCTATTGCTATGTATTTCTTGCAGCAGTGTTTCACTCATGTACAAAGAAAAGCTGAGGAAAACTGGGGAAGAACTCTGTTTGACCTCGCTACTGCTGCTCTGATCTGTGCAAATACGTCAGCTATCTGGCAAGCTGACACATGATGTGAAATCTGCATTACCTCAACACTGCCTCACATATTCTCTATCTAGGGTCCTTAGCTGCTTGCTGTTTTCTTCTCTGCACATTTTCACTTCTGAGTAAGAAGCCTGATTTATACTATCATCCGCACACTGTGAGTTAAGGGTGCACCTGTGGTGATGAAATCAGGGGCTATGGGCTCTATAGTAAACTCCCAAGAGAAGTTTGTTTGCTGGTGGGAACCTCAAACAGCACCTGATTTCTTCTCCCTTCATACCTGTCATAAATATTATTCATCCTGAACTTCTATGTGATGGTGGCTGATGTCTCAGTTTGTCTCCCTGTTTGGGGGCGCGTCCAGGGGGTGGTCTCCTGGGGTTGCATTGCCACTCCTGAAATTTCATTGGCCAACTGCAGGTGCCAGCCACCTTAATTCTAAACTATGATTGCCCTTCTTCCTGGTCAGAGGCGGGACAACATTTCAGACCAATTTATTATGCTGTGTTTTAACACGCTGCTTAAAGCTTTTGTGTTAAAGTATCTCACTTTAGCCCATTTTTGTTGTCACTTTCTAAAGGGACCTTGTGTGTTTTACAACATTGGAAAGTAAAATCAGTTATATAACTTAAAGGCGGTAGTTACAGGTGATATATGTTTAGACTGAAATGGTATATAAATTCCATTTAGATGTGTTTGTGCACGCATACTTCAAACCACCCCTGTATAAATCTATGGGCCATTGGGCCACCTAAGTAAACTCTATGCTCTATTATTGACTTTCTGTTTTTGTCATGAAAATGTCTGAGTCCAGTCCCTCCAACGCCTGTCTGAACGCGTGGCAGTCACCAGCATCTGCATGCTACATTTTCCCAGTTTATTGATTGTAATGTGTAATGGCGCTGATGGAAATCTGATTACTGCTGTTAATAGCTTCTATCCTTTCTTTTTATGGCTGATGTTTTCTGTAGGCCTGCGGAGCTTATCACGCAAATGGTCCAGCTACAATTAACTAACTGCGTGTACAGAGACAATTAAATTAAATTAGCAATTACATTACCACTACATCAAAGTGTGCTGTGCTAAGTGCTTACTCTTAATAATGCAGACTGCAATTTTCTGAAGGGTCAGGGACAAATGGACTTCACAGAAATGCAGTCCTGAGGGCCTGTGTGTGTGTGTGTGTGTGTGTGTGTGTGTGTGTGTGTGTGTGTGTGTGTGTGTACACATTCCATAACTGCAGAAAGCCCCCAGCAGCTTTATTTAACCTAAAAAATATTATCTTGTTTAATATCGCAAACATTTATTGTCTGTTCATATTTATTTCATGTTTCATGTTCATGATTTGAAATACAACAGTAATACAACAGTATATGTTCACAGCTGCATGTAACTCATCAAATACATGTTTTTCACATGTATTTGATGAGTTACATGCAGCTGTGTTTTGTCATGTGGATTTATTAATTAATAGTATTGTTGTATTATTTATATGTTGGGCTGATCTGAACTCATGACGTAAAGTGCTTGTCAGTCCCTCCTTAATTGTCCTAGATCAAACTGCAGAGTTTATAAAGCCCCATAAGGCACATTTGGATTTTTGATTTTGTACTGTGTACATGTTACTTAACTTGAACTGATTGATTGAACCAGTGTTCTGTCCAACCCCCTCACCCCATTTCATCAGATCAGCTAACTTCTCATGCATCTAAGAAGTTCACATCAGCACTGATGATCGTCAAAGGCAGATTTGATTTCTTGCAGATATCTTATACCAAGTTGTTTGAAATATATATATTTTTGCCAGCCTCTCCTTCCTCTACCCTTATTATATAACTTGTTGTTTTTGATAAGCTTTTCATTTTACCAGATAGTCTCTTAAGTCACAGAATAAAGGTTGTATTGGAACAAGATGTTCTCAATTTGCTTTAAAATGTCTCTCTTTGCTACACTCCCCACATGTACGGAGAAACTAAAAAATACACTGCGGAGAATTTGATGCAGTCACATAAGTTGTGTGAGAGTGGTGTCTAAAGGAATGAACTATAAACAAATATTTGCATTTCATTCCACTGTAGGGTCCTGCTAGATTTGCATGCTCGTAGAGGTGCAGGTCATCTAGAATTCAGAACAGAAAAATGCCTGAGGACTGAGGTCGAGTCGAGTTTAGACTGAGAAGTACTGCTGCATTACAAAACTCATGTCAAGACCCCTGTATTGGCTCAGTGAGGTCCTGATGCAAATTTCCTGGCAAAGAACACACAGCATCATTTCAACAATCTTTTTTTTTTACTCATGGAAAAACTTTAAGATCAAGTAGTTGTCTGAATGTCCTGATCGTCACATCTTCAATGCAGACTGCTTTGGTTGTTGTTGCAATGCCCGACTTTAAAAATGTGATTTATATATCCACTTTGTATAATGTAATCTTCAATTATTTATTTACTGTATATTTTGGGTCAAATTGTAATCAAAGTTAAATCCGTTTGACTAGTTTTTTTTAACTTCAACTGAATCGTCTTTGCTCGTTGAAAACTTCACATTAGTTGGGATGAAATAAACACAAAATATTGAGTCATCACAAATGTTTTGATAACTTCTACTGAATTTTAATCTACTATGACCTATTGTTTTTACGGTGAACGTGAACACATAGCTGCAACATTACGTCTGCAACTGTTGATGCTTTATCCAGTAAGTTACTGTATACATGTGAGATTTCTAAAGACACCTTTCTGTTCATCTACTTCTTCTGAAATGATGCGAGTTCAGAATGAAAATTGTTTGGTCAAAGTCACGCATGCTTGCACATTGTACCAACACACACAATCACCCAGAGTAATTATAGTGAGGGATATTGACAAAGGAAGTAAAGCACATAAGATAAAACATATACAGTTGGCTTATAGACTGACTCTGAGACGCTGCACTGATCCCACACGTAAACAACAGAGCTTAGCATGTATGTAAGATGCCACTGCAGCTAAATGTAATCAGTCATGCTGCCAGTTCTTCCAGCACTTATCACCCACAGATACCACAACTGCCATGATATAATAACATTTTGCGTTGCTGATATTGCATCGAGTGGTTTCTTGCAGTTTACTTACCGTTAGATTTATGTAACACGATGCTGTAAACTAGAATTAAGAGAAATGATGCATCTTGGGATGATTGCAGCCTCACAGTGATATTTTCAGCTCTCTGGCAGTAAAGTGGTAACGATGTGCAGTTAACTTCTGCCACATAAAAGAATTTTAAAAAACAACATTAAATTCAACACTTGTTCCTCCCGCTGTTAAGCCTTAGTTTGTGTTTTTAACATCCCATGAATAGACATGAGGAAATAATCGTTACTTATTACAAACAAATCTTTTGTTTCCTCAAACAAAAGACGCACGAATCCTGATGGGGTGCGGAAAAACAAGAAGCAGTTTCAACAAGCCTAGTTAGCTCGGAGGTGTCTGACCTTTTGCAAGTGGTGGCTGAGAAAATATTGATCTTCAATTTGCTTTTAGTGCAGGGCAAACTGCTAACTGCAATTACATATAAACACATTTTCAATTATCCATGAGTGCTCCACAAGCACTTAACACATACATTCTTTCACACTCATACATACACACACACATGCGATTGATTGAAAACAGGAAACCAGGGTAAAGAAGTTAAAGAAAGGCAGCTTTACACAGAGCTTACTGCGGTACAAAAGGTGATGGGTGGAATCTGCAAGGACTAAAGACGTACACTTAAATTGGTTGTGCTCTTCAACCCACATAAACGCAGCGCCCATGAAGGCTACTGTGGAAAAGCAGCACTTGTCATGGGCAGCAGCAAAGCAGGCAAAGCCTACTCCAAAGCAGTAATGGATTTTTTAGGCCCGGGTCAGTGTGGCTCATCAGCAGTGAGGATGAAGGGTCAGCCAGTCAATAGAGGTGTTTAAACCCGGGTCAGCGCCGGAGAACTACTCCACCACCGATACAACCAGGGCAATTAAGTTTCCACAGAAGAGAGAATCAAAAAGGAAGCTTTATTAACATTTAATTAAACACAGGCTTAAGTATGACAGAAACGTGCAAGTTATTTCTATGAACGCTGCTGACTTTGGACATACATGGATCAAGAGTTTCTGATTCAAACATCCTGCCTACCCACAGGAGTGCAGGTCGATGCAACCAACAGTGATTTTAATAAGCTGTTGTTGTTGTTGTTGTTGTTGTTGTTGTTGTTGTTGTTGTAAAGCAATGCTGAGTCTGTTTTAATAAATACAGAAAGATGGTGGTGTTGAATTAACTATTTCTTCATTTCGTTCTAGTAGTTTGATAAAAATTTAAATGTAGAGTCAGTAGCCTTTTTCGTTGCAGCTTGCAATGACAACATTCAAACTCAGCCCCTCCTCCTGGGCTCATCCACCAGAAGCGTACACTTACTGAAGGACACAAGTATGTACAATTACTGCTCGTTCCTTTACTGCAAGCTACCGCATGCTAGCACAAGCTAACCACGATTTTAATTGTGTACAAAGCATCTTAGAGGATGTGTTTGTCTGGTTGTCAATCTACAAAGGAGGATGACACGGCTCAAATGAGGTTATTATTTGTTCTATATTCAGAGACACTGCTCCAACATGGCAAAGAAAACAAACTAACCAGACGTGATTATAGTGAAGGTGCTCGATACAGAGGAAGCTGTATTTACTTCACTGGCTCTAAATAAACATTGTCAACGTTGCTCCGGACTTAATTGAGAAAAAAAAAAGAAGAGTTTTGCAGCCGTTTTTCTCCTTTCACACCATGCAGGGGGTGTTGTTCTGGGTTCAGAGAGAAGTTAATGGATCAGAGCATCTGTTACGCATTGTGGCGATCATCATTAAGAGACTGTGGGTGGTGGTGGAGGCTCAGCAGTTTTGTATGGCTGAAAGGACATTACCATATGCTGTGGCTTTGTGATGACGTTGTAACTCCTGGGCCACTTTCCCACAGCATGTTATAGATTCCACATCTTCATACAGTATATAAAAGAAAGATGTAATTTCACAAAGACTTCCAGATTCAATTTTTTTTTTTTTTTACCTAGAGAATATCCCAACATCTCTGAGTCTACAATCAATCAATGCTTTCTGCTTTGATTGATGCTTTCAAGAGGACATGTATTCACTGCCTGGCTTTATATCATACTTTGTACACCACACAGCACTAATGGTATAAAGGATTTCTGGTTGTCATAGGCAACTCTCTGAGGTCATGGACAATTCACTCACAGAGCCCTTTTTTTTGGCCCCTTCAACAGAAAATATCAGGAGCATCTCATTGAAATAATTGTTTTGTAATTGTTTTTTTCCCTGTGTAGGGTGCTTCTTCATGCTGCACTGCTTTGTAAACTGGATTCATTTGTCTTGTGTGTTTTGTGCTCTTTTATGAGCATGAATATTGTGTTGCATAATTCCAGCTGTTTTTCCTTAAAGCAGAAAGCAGGTGGCAGTTGTGAAAATGTAGCCCCTCTATGCATGTCATAGAAACTAATGGAGAATGAAGCAATGAAAACTGTCTTCTTTATCAAACTATATTTTGAACAAATCGTACAAACAGACAGAGGCAAGTATTCGGCTATGGGGGGGGGGGGGGGGGGTTTGAAACATTTTTGCCTGGACTCTTTTTCCATTCTTTTAAAAGAAGTCAGATGTTGCAAGAAACACGAGCAGCGAAGCAATCAGAGTCCCAGGACGCATTAACCATTAAAGCATCCTTCACAGTTCACAGAGCAGCTTCGGAGTAAACACTGACCTTCAGGGCTCTACGTGTTTGTGCTTGCACAATTCCCCTTTGCAAGGAACACACTGACTTAGTTTACATCAACTTATAGTTTCAAAGTGTGTTCAGACCGCTTGCTTGTTTCCAACTTAAATTGTCTAACAGCCATGTGTTCTCAGCACTTACTTTGTCAGTTTCCATGTTATCATCACTTTGCTTTAATGCTCAAAAGTCAAAAAAGCAAAAACCATAATTAACCAGAAGTATCATCAATCTTTATACTTCCTGATATTCAGGACTCAGGACCGTGACACGTTGTCGAGGAAACATCCTTAAATGTTCACACATACTTCTTCAACCAGCAGCAAAATCCACTTGAAAACGTTCTTTATCAGAGTAAAATAAAACTATATATTCCAAACAACATATTGTGAAGATGTTGCTTTTGTTTCTCGCTAATGGGCCAACCAGGATGAAGCCTTATGAGTAATACAGAAGGGGTCTTTGAAGTGCTTTAAATGTTTTGTGTTAAGCACAAGATATCAGAAAAAAACATGGTATTTCTCCTATTATTTAAACCTGTGAAGACTTCCCTGTGTAAATCCATGTTTGATTGAAACTTGGACTCTCTTTCCTTCTGCTGTCTAGGTGTGGCAGTGTGGAGGGAGTATGGAAGTCCTGCCGTGTGCCAGAGTGGCCCACATCGAGCGAACCAAGAAGCCCTACAACAATGACATAGATTACTACGCTAAGCGCAATGCCCTGCGGGCGGCTGAGGTGTGGATGGATGAATACAAATCCCACGTCTACATGGCCTGGAACATTCCCATGAATGTAAGTTTTTGACTGTCTTGGAGCCCTTTCCCTCCCTGAATCCCTCAGCTCCCCGAACCTCCCTCTCTTCCCCATCTCACTTGTTCATTCAGACATGCAGCTCGGGTCTCCAGAGACACGAGTCAATAGAAATTCAAAATTCAGATTTCATCCCAGTTGACCTTCACACTGGCAGCAGAGCAAAGGCAGAGCGAGGAAGCAGAGGAGTCTGGCTGCAAACAGACGAGAGAGGAGCTCCATATCTAATCAGTCTGTTTTCATACACATCACTTTAGCTTAATTGCTTTCAGAGGGTCTTTCAAGATGGGCTGCAAAATAATAAACAGCTCCTTTCATTAATAAAGAGTTTAATATTCAATCCTAATTGCCTCTTCAGCCATGCAGAATGGGATGATTGTCAGTGAAGGACGTCAGCGAAGGCCTTTTAACACTGCCCAGCACAACACACACACACACATGTACGCACACACACATTCCGGTCTGATTTGCCAGCATGGCTTCTATGAATCTGGCACAAACAGCATTACATGAAAACTCAGTAAGAATAGGTAGGAAGTGCCAACTGGGGAAATGTAACCGTTGTGTGTGTGTGCGCAGCATGGAGGGGATGATGGGGAGGTGGGGGGAAGAGGGGGGAAACTTTGACAAACTAGCCAATCAGGCCACATCACCTCTCCAGTGTAATTACAAACACAGCGGTATGGCACATTATTACCCCAGCTGTACTGTGGCGCAGAGTTATTTGTGTACAGTACAAACACCTAACACTGTCATTACCCCCCCCAAAAAAAATCCAAACCACCCATCTAAATCACAGATTCTCTTCCTGAGGTACCCGCTGAGAGCACAATTACTTTAGTGGGGGAGCTTTGGGCCTCACAACATGGCAAACCCAAGTCCAAATGCTAAACAGCATCGCACTGTTATTAAATGCATTTGTTTTTGTCACTTTATGGTACAAAGAAATTAACATTTACGAGTAGAATTTGTTATTAACAGATGTTTGAATTCAGATCAGCAGCTGGCTTTTGACTTCAACAGTGAGGGGGAACTAATAAGGAAATGTGCCATGAAATATTGTCTGCTTATATAATAACTTTGTGTCTGTGTGGTTGTACTCTTTGCATGATTTTTTTTTAATATGCATGTGGTTAAATCTTCAATTCTTATACCGGATCTATGTTTATTTGCATTTTTGTGCACATTTAAGCAGTGCCCTCCATATCCACATACTGATTTGGTGTGTGTGTGTGTGTTTGTGTGTCAGGATCAGGCCTCAGTGCCAGACAGTGCAGCTATTAGTTATCCTCTAATCAATCTGGGAAGCCACCTCCATACTGCAGACAGGGCCGTGAGGGCTCATAATTAAGCAGCTGATTAGAATTTGCTCAGCACAGATCATGTCTAATGAAAGAACAATGAAGGTCCCACATGACAGGAGCATCTATCCATCTCTTCACTAAATGCTTGATGTGCCCTTACAGCACTTCAACACTGTTGTGTCTCTGATTTCAGCGCTCATATTCTCACATGGTTGTTAAGTTAAGTGCCCGCTGGCTAAGAGTTTTTTTTTATTCTTTGTTTTGTACTAAATGTTGCCAGAACCCAGGGGTAGATTTCGGGGATGTCTCAGAGCGTTTGGCCTTAAGGAAGAGGCTGCAGTGTCGGAGCTTTCGCTGGTACCTTGAACATGTCTACCCAGAGATGCGGATCTACAACAACACCATCACATACGGCGAGGTGAGGAATGCTAACCGGGTGAATGTATGATTTCAACACCTGATTTCTATTCCAGAGCTGCGGTGAAGAGAATGCCTACACGGAGACAGCTAATTTTTATTCCACAGGTGATGAGTACAGAAAGTGATGAGAATGAATGGATTTCTTAGTAGTAAATTATTTCATACATATGTCTATAACTAGTATCTGCAGTAGTTTGTTCTAAATTAAAGTAATTTAGTAACACAAACTGACGTGTGGAGATAAAACTTATAAAACTTAAAATCTGATTATGGCTTTTCTGCATTCATCTAAGGTAAAGGTACATTTTCCCTACAGCAAAGCAGCATCACCACACAGGATTAGATGTAATTTCCGCAGAATGAGTTGTAATTAAACACTTATTAGTTTTCCATTTTGACTTGATTGTTTTGGGCTTGGCAGAGAGCTGAGCACAGTGGGGGGAAGAAAACAGGATTATGACAGGTTGAAGAATTGAACAAACTCCAGACTCAGGCACTATTTGGAGGTCTGCAGAAACACACCATTTTTTTGTCATATCAATTTCAACAATGGAAAACAGAAGAAAATCAATATGTTCTTTAAATGCAATGCCGGAATACATCAAAATTAAACTCTGGATTCATCAGAGCTGTGTGAATTTACTCCGTCCTTTGTCTCCCCGTCTGCCTGTTTTGGCTCTGGCAGCCAGCTAATGGATTCCTTGGAGCGGCAGCCGCTTAAGTGGCACTATTTCAGATCTGTCGACAAGCCTAGTGTTGCCACAGAGCTGCCGCAGGAAAAGTGAGCCTCATCTGTCACTGAGCATCAGCGCCGTGCTAGGCCAGGCTGACCAGACCAGCCGAGTGGAACCTTCCCTGACAACAGTACATGATAGATATGTCACAACCTGGAAATGAAGCTGTACGCATTCAAATCACACAGAACTGAAGCTCATGGTCAATGCACACCACTGTCTGGAGGCCTGGAGGCAGAGGAGAGAAAGAACAGGGACCAGCCCTAGCATGATGAAATAATACTGCTGTGTGAACAAGCTCCTGGACAGAAAATCAGAATCATTCTGAAATACTTTATTAATCCCAGAGAGAAATTTGGTAGTTACAGTTGCTCTAAAACAGAATAAATCTGTAGAAATATAATTATATAGAACCAAAATATTTATCAAATAGGAATGTAAGTAAGATATTAAGAAATAAGTACAAGAAATAGTTAAAAGAGTGAAAATAAGAATGCAGCTTAGTACCAAGCACATCTTATTAATAATATGCTATATTATTATTATATATTATACAATTTTATGCTGTACAAAAGTGCAGAGAGTGATGACAATATGGAATATATACACAGATAACAATGAAGCATGCAGACAGGAATTCCTTCAGATGCAGGGTTTGACTGATAAAAGCTTTACAAGGTATATGTTTTGGGTTGATGCTTACCGTTTTCAGTGTTTTCTACAATTCATGATGTTTAAATCTTAAGATTTTTTTTAAACAATGTCCTGTAAGGGAGCAGCAACTCAACAAAGATTAGACAAGTTTTTAACCAACTGGCAGCTTATCAGACAAAAGGGATTGAAACTGACGTCATTTTCATGACTGTAGTCTATTATGTATGACATTTTGGGATAGAAGCTTACATGCTTTCTTTCCGAGTAATAGATGAGATGTTAACACCATAATGACGTTTGTGTGCTAAATCTAAAGCTACAGTCAAGAGAAAGTAAGCATTTTTTTTTTAAATAGGAAGAAAAGGCTAACCTTGCCATGTCCAAAAATGATTTTCCCTTGCAGCATATCAAATACTTACTTGAAAAGATATTCTTTCTTCTTTTTAAAGATTATTTTGGGGCTTTTTGTGCCTTTATTGCAGTGATAGGACAGTGGATAGAGTCGGAAATCAAGGAGAGAAAGAGTGGGGAATGACATGCAGGAAAGGTGCCACAGGTGAAATTCGAACCATGGCCGCCCGCTTGGAGGACTAAGACCTCCGTGCATTGTCTGCGCACTAACTGCTAGGCTATCGGCGCCGCCAATAAGATGTTCTTTCTAATAGAAAAAAAAACTACTACCACTACTGTCAGTAACGTAACCACTGTGTTTGGCTAGAGCTGCTAGTCAGTCTTCAGTTCTATTGATGCATTGTCAGCTGTTTCTGACACAGTGAACCACCAAATCCTCCTCTGCACACTATCTGAGCTTGGTTTCTCAGGATCTGCACTCTACTGGTTTATGTCCTACCTCTCCGGGCGATCTTTTAGAGTATCTTGGAAGGGAGAAGTGTCCTAATTGCACAGCCTATCCACAGGAGTGCCTCAAGGGTCATTGCTTGGCCCCCTTCTCTTCTCAATGTTCACCACCTCACTTGGTGCAATCATCCACTCCCATGGCCTCTCATACCATTAATAAGCTGATGATACCCTGCTCTTTCTGTCATTGCTGAAACATGTCATTACCCCACCAGGAACCTGTTCGACTTTGTGCTGATGATATGACCTCTCCAGTAAAGAGTTTGGCTGAAGCCTCTTTTGTAGAACCATGGAATACATTCTCTCTGGAAGGCTGAGTAGTGTCATGCTCTGATAGTTGGAGCACACCCTTCTGGTTCCCTTTCACAAAAGAGATCTGCAACATCACACATACTTTCCAAACCCTCAAGTGACACTAACAACGTGTGTCAACAAATAGCCCAAAAGAGTAGCAGGTTGATCTCATTTGACCATGCCAAGGAACATTCAGTCCAATATCGACCATATTCTCATTTACCTTATGTGTTTGTTTTCAGGTGAGGAACAGCAAAGCCAGCGGGTACTGCCTGGATCAGGGCTCTGAGGACGATGACAAAGCCATCCTGTACCCCTGCCATGGCATGTCCTCCCAGGTCAGGCTAAACTTATGAACTATTTTTGTGTCAACGTTCACAGCTTTGGTCATTATGTAGCCACTGTTATCTGGCTGTCATCTGACAGACGGTTCATTGCCATTTTGGAAATGCTGTGTCAAAACAACTTTTGGTCAACCTATAGTAACAGGAGCTGAACTGGAGCTGACTGAAGCCCACCCGTCAGTCAGACCAGGCTGATAACATTTTTATTTCTGCTTGCCTTTTTGAGTAGATGTCTATGTGACTTCCTGGGCTTTTGCAGCCAGCCCTTAAGTGGCCAATCGAGGAACTGCAGGTGTTTCCAATTCCACATTGGCTTAATTTTTCAACACTGGAGGTTTACTATGAATCCTCAAAGTAAAAATCTATTCATCCTGAATACTTGAGGAAAATATGGTGTCGGGGAATTGTCCTCTTTAACAGCCACTAAGAAGTTGAATCAAGTACGTTTTGATAAGCAGTGGCATGGAGTTAAATGTGTTTGTCTAATTACTTATTGTTTTGCACAGTTATAGTCATACATTTCTCATCTGAAGATAAAAGGAAGAATGTGTGACTTTTTGATCCAGTTGATGTCGCCTCTGAGTACCAGCATTAAACCAAAACAATCTGCTGTTTGGCGACATCTATTCTGAAGCCTCCGCTCTCCTCCAGCGGCACACCTCCAACCCCTCTCCACTTGCGTTCATATGAATGAGTTATAAATTAGAATGCACCATCAAGCGACATCGGTGGACAAAATTGTCCTTGCTCGAGCTGCAATTGACTGTGTTCTGCATTGTTGTGTTAGCAGGCTAATGTTAGCACACTTTGGTTAACTCATAGCTTCATATTGCACATAAATTGACACAGAATGAGTGTGATCTAAAGACACTTATGTGACATCTAAATAAGCAGTGAGTAGGCTATGTTATTCTTGCATCATGCACGTTTTTTTTTCGATTGCAAAGTTGCATCTTTGAACGACATCCTGCAATACATTAAGTGCAGTTATTTGCAAACTGCGAATTCAACTGATTTAAATCCAAATAACCTGCAGAGTGTAGAATATTAGGATGACCTTGTAATGTGGTCCAGGTTTCAAAAGAATACATTTTACTACCCTCCGTCCAATTTATCTGAATATATTTATACATAATATTTAATGTCCGACTAAAAAAAGAGTTTTTATTACCAGTAGCTCAGAGGTCCCACCTTTTGTAATGTTAAGGTCACTGTAAATGTTAAAAAAACCTATATACCTTTAACAAGGACGAATACTCCTATTTCAGCCGAGGAGATGGTTTTCCTTTCTTTTTTAAATCACTGAGTGCAATTACAAGGCTGCCTTCCTGCTGCTAATGAGTATATTTCCGACAAGGTCTCATACAATTTTGCTAGTCAGGAAACAATTTTACATCCCACTTGAGTCTTTGTGTTCCAGCTTCTTAGATTATAAAAAAATCAACTTCCTATAATTGACAGTATTTAGATACAAATCTGTGCTTTTGTATTTGAAAAAAATCACTTAATGATGGAAATCTCCTGATCAGAAGACAACTAATCTTTTTAAATTTTCTAATACCAAAAATCATATCCGTAGAATTCAAAGCATATACAAGAAGTCCTATAAGTCCTATTTTAAAAAACAGAATACAGACTTCTCCAACTGCTCAGTTTGAGCTGCTTAGATGGAAAGTCTGGAAAACCAGGACACTATCAGGTGAGAGTGCATTTAGTTTTATGTGGTCAGGTTCCTTGGAAAAAAACTGGAAAATTATAATAATAACAGATGTGCTCGATTAACAATTTATTTGATTTACTCCAGAACAAATGGCTCTGTGGGTGGAAGGGATGCTGTCCTGTTTTGTGTGCCTATTTCCTTTTCATACTGTGAAACAAAGCATGCAAATGCTATTCATGCATCACTCCCCTTATATCCCACCTCTCAGTCATAATGGCTTCTCTTGCTGGTGAGTGGCATGTTCATTATTTGTCACATGAGAAAGGCCAGCAGCTCGACATACTCTCCCTTTTTTCTTCTCCACTGTGAGCGTTCGGTGGGGTCCAGAAATGTAAAGCTTCGCTGACTCTTTAATCCTGATCCTGGGGGAAACAAACAAATGGAGATGCATTTCTGTCTTTGTATCATTTCAGCTGCAGAACAAAACTGTGCTTTTTGCATTCCACATTTACATTCCTTATTTTACTCATGAACAAATGTAATTGGCCAGAATAAATCTGTATTGTTCTTCTGAAAAATTAATCTTTCTCTGCCGGCTCTCCCCAGGGAAATCTAGATCATGGATAATGTCTCACCTTCGTCCGATAGTGTAATGAAGTGAAAGCACAGTGGAGGATCTATAAAGCCTGCATCATTGCTCATACTACACACAGGAGTCTGTTGGAGTAAATGTTGCATCTGTTCCTTGAATTTTACATTGATGAGCAAAAGATCCATAAACCCTTTAATGCAGACATTGCGGTGATGGGGTGAATGTGCCTCTTTATTTCACCCACAAAAACAGTTATAACAGTGAATAAATGCAAGATTTAATTTCTTGTATTTGTCAAAGATATAGATAATATCGGATACATTTCACGAACCAGATCTTTGATGGACTCTATTACAGGATATCTCAATTCATAAAAAGACAAGAGTAAGCTATAAAAAAATTCATAAACAAGATACCAACCTGGGAAATGTGCAAATAATGTTCTAAAATCTGATCGAAGGTTGATCTTTTTCTGATCTTTACATATTTTAACAGCAGCTTTACTGATGTTTTGGGGAGGGTTTAGGTTGATCATGGAATCTTGAATTTTGCAACAGATGAAATAATATAATGGTAGGGGAAACACTGCAGTGTATCATTGTACACTCTGGTGGGATAATAAAATCATGCCTATTAATTTACAGATTAATGCACAATGTTAACAGTGTGGGCCTGTGTCCACTGTCAGCTTTTTTTGACTTGGCAGCTCCTATTTTCTTTTTTTTAAACAAACCAGTGCAGAATACAGAGTTTTCAGCGCTCTGCATCGTGATTGCAAAAATGCTCTTGGTATCTGTGTTTTTTTCCTGCTGTGCTTACAGTGCTTTCAGTTTAATTTCTTTAACTTGAACAAACTCTCTCTCTCGTCAAGGACACTTCTCCCTCACCGACCAATCAAAATCAAGAAGAGACGGGACTTCTGCTATAAAGCAAGTTAAAGCAAATATTAAGCATACAGAGCAATTTCAAACAGTAAAGAATGGCTACCAAGGAGAGCAGAAGTACTGCTAGACAACCAACTTTAGTAACCTAGCAACAGCAAGTACTGGTTAAAATCTCTCTGATCTTCAGGTTTTGTGTGATACAAACGCAAAAACATGAGCTATGCCCGAATTCCAGCTTTAGACATTTATATAGAGTTCAATAGAAATGGTTTTTTTTTTAAAAGTATTATGTAAAATTATTTTTTTACATCAATACCAATAACAGTCTGATTACTGCTTTCTCAAATGAACTAGAATAAGATAAGAAAGGATGCACTTTATTTTCTCAAAAGACAATTTGTCTTGGATTGCAGTTACAAGATAATTAATTAAAAATAGAGAAATAGAGATCATACAAAACAAATAGCAAACTTCCTTGGTTTCCTCTCAGAGGAATGCCAACAATGTGTTACACACCAATGGACCTTCTCTGCACTCCATATGCCTCTAAGAGGCCTCTTAAGTCTCCTCTTAAGTCTCCTTTTTGGTGCTTACAATCTCTTGTTAGATTATAGTCCCATAAGGAGATGGTGCTGATGGTGCTATACTCCCAGAGCTCAGGCATTACGGTCTTAAAAGGTTTCCCATAATCTGCAGCATAAATTTACTCCACTTCCTGGTGGAGAAAGGTACAGAGAGGGAGAAATGTGGAGATTACAACTCCACACAATGTAAAAACACTCAATCTCACAATGACATTGTCACTACATTGCACCATTATTGAGCCAATTATGAAACTTGTGATTAGCTTGACCTCCAAACCGTGGCTGCAAAACTTTCACGACGCCAGGAAAGCAATGGAGCGTCTCATGTTGCTTCATGAGGCACAGGTTAATTGGCTTGGCAGAATCATTTCCTTGCGTTAATTATTTGTTATGGTCCCATTTTAAATGTATTAGTGTATAAAGGGCTGCCAGACTGAGCTGTAAACAGGTATTAGAGGAGATTATGTAGAGGCTTTCTTGTGCCCAGTCATAGTTTACCCCATGGATAAATCTGCTTAGTGCATTATAACCCTGAAAAGACCCAAAATAACACAAGAATTCAATTCGTACTCAAGCTGCTTGTACCAACAACCTTTAGGATGCCACCTTGAGAAAATAGCACAATTTAGGAGCATTATGTGTCTTAAGTAGAGTTTGAAATACTCTTAGGTAGCGTCTGACAATCTTAGTACAAAAAAATATTGTTATCATCGTCCTTCTGAACTTCCCAACGAGCCCCGGTGAACCTTACCTGACCCGGCAGGTGGTGCCTCATTATTTTTCCATTTGTTCTGAGTGTCTCTTCAGAGCGGAACATTGCATTAAAAATCACCTGCTTTCCCTCTTAACAAGGAGAAATACTCACACAACCCTCCTGCTTTCTCAATCCATGCCTCCACATCAGCTTGGAGAGATTTGTCCATGCTTACATATTAGACACTGCTGTCCATAAGTTTCATGTGTTTCAAGTCATCAAGTGTTCTGAGTCAACCCCTAAGAAAATCTGTGGTTTTCTGACCATTTAAAAAGAAAATGATACTTCCTCAGAGAATCTATTAGATTTTCTTAAAGATCAGACAACATAGGACATAGCACATTTTCGCATCAATAGATTTATCTCCAACTTTCTGTGACATTAATTCTTCCAGGTCTGACACAAGACACAAGGCCGGGTTCTCTGTGCTTTTAACAGGAGTGTGCGTGCATGAGTGCGACTCAGGACAGTCATGAAAGCAATGTGCCCCCCCCCCCCCCCCCAAGCAAGGCTGTCATACTGAACACCCCCCTATCTTTGGCATCTCATTTTTCAGAGAGGATCTGTCCCATAAATAATAAAAGCTATCTCTACTGTATCCTTGCGTAATAGATACTTATCTGACAGAGCCTTTCATGTGTGGGATTAAACAGTGAGGGATCAAGTTTTGATCTGGGGGGGAATGTTGTAGCATTAATGAGCGTTTCTCTGTGCGTTCTGTGCAGAGCTGCTAGTGAAAATATTCTACAAAATGACAATGATATGAAAAAACAGTCTTGTATTTTAAATTGAGAGTGTTTACGACACACAGTGACTACGGTCAAAAAGTAGTCCTACATTTTATATGTTTTTTTTATTTTTGATTTAAAAATGCGCAGAGAAACACTCAGTTTAAGCTAGCTGGTGAAATAGCCATAGCTAACTTTAGCTAAAGCTAACAAATCTTACTGCTCTTTCATTTAAAAAATACAGATGTTGATGAAATTCATTTTTTTTAAATCAATATAATAATTGATACAAATCCAAGTAACTGTGGTTTTACTCATTTGTATTAGTTTTTTTTAAACTGAGCTAAACATGAAAACAGAAACTAGCTAATCAGACACATATAAAGTGGCTGCTGTCTTGGTTTTGACTCTTATATGGGTCATTGTTCTACCATTAAATCTGTTTTAGTAACACATTTGGAAGTATGATATCTTAAAAAACCTATGGCATTGCTTTTACTGTGTACACATATAGATAGACAAACATGAAAAACAACAGGCCGTCATTTTTACAATATTAACCAAAAATAGGTATTTTCTTAAACAAACTGAAGAAATGACCAAGGAAGCTTTAAGAACACATTGAGATTTATTTTATTTCCCACTTGCATTCATTAAGGTGATGTCTTTTTTTGTAGGGCAGCAAAACAGCATCACTGAAAACAACTTTCAGTTTTCCCATTAAAGCACATTTACAACTTGTTCTCTCCACTGGTGTTAAAGTGATCCTCTGTATGATTATTTTATAGTTTTATTGCTGCCAGTTACTTACAGTATATCAGTCAGTATAACACATTTTGCATTTTGTTTCTCTGTGTTGCAGCTTGCCCGCTATTCTACTGAGGGGCTCCTACAGCTTGGACCTCTGGGGTCCACCACTTTCCTGCCGGACACTAAATGCCTGGTTGATGATGGCAGAGGAAGAACTCCCAGACTGAAAAAATGTGAATCTGTCTCAAGAAATTCACAGAGGCTTTGGGACTTTACACAGGTAAAACGAAATCAAGATCTGATCTGTTTCTGGTCCATATTCAATGAAAGACAAAACAAGATGGTAACTGTTACTTGAAACAGACATTAAAATATGTTAGTAATTGTAGAAATAAGCTTCTACTGTTGCACCCATTTGTGTTCTTGTCGGGTTATTGTGCACATTCGCTCATAATTTTACTGTACGTGTTTTTGTTTCAGAATGGTCCAATCATCAGCAGGGACACGGGTCGATGCTTGGAAGTAGAAATGTCCAAAGATGCCAACTTTGGCCTTCGCCTGGTGGTCCAGAGATGCTCGGGTCAGAAGTGGATGATACGAAACTGGATTAAGCACACGAGGCACTGAAGCCAGGGAACAACCCCTGAGACATTTTGGGCAGAGATTCAAGTCTCAGTTGATTCTCAAACTGTGGACCGTTCAGAGAGGAGCATGGAGCGGTGGTGCGAGTGTGTGGTATTTCACAGCACAGACTGCGGCGCACACTGAGCTCCCCCTCAGGCCACAGAGCTTTCTAACTCTGAGTCTTAAAGAGGAATATGATCAATTCATGCGTTCAACTGAGCTGTGTGTTCACAGAGACTTTTAAGGCAAGCTGCTCTGTATGAAATGGCCAACATTTCTGACGTTCAGCTACATGTATAAAACAGAGAACGAAGAAAACTGAGTGCAGCCCCTGAAGGCGGTTCCAGATCCTTGTAATTCTTTTGTTTCTACTGTAAAACTCTCCTATCTTTAAAGATGACGGAGAGTGTGCGAGAGAGAGACTGTTTGCTTCATTTTTCCAAGTGATCCTGAGCAAATGAAAAGTTATCATAGCTGTCAATTGCAACATCAGAGTGATTCTTTTGGGCTGTGACTTGGTGAATTGCTTTGGACATACAGTGCAGCCCAGGTTAGGCTTGTAATAAGCTTCAGAGAGGGCTGCCCTCCTTGTGACCGGGAGGCACTTCACCTGCACTCACACAAACCTACAGTTCTTTGTTTCTTTGGACTGTATTGCTCACTGTGGACACAAGCAATCATGTGCCTTTTTAATCACATTTTTCTGCTTAATCTGACCAGGGAATGTCAGTCCCAGAAGCATGTACAAAATTATTTGAGAATTATTAATATATAAAACAATGTATAAATCAGTCTAATAGTAATATATTGTAAAAAGTGAAAAATTGATATCCGTCCACTGATAACCATTAGGATAATAAAATCATTTTTATGATGAGCCACCTTTTCGCCTTTCTCTTTCCAAGGGTTGAGCATCTCTCCTGTGATTATAAAGAATTCATTATCAATTTTTGCTTCCTGAGTGTACTTGGCTGTGAGTTGCATAAAAGCTCCTTTTGTACTGTTGTACTCTCATTTGATAACAGCAGCAGTACAATAGCCTGCCTTTTGTTTAGCCTGCACATACAACCAGCTCATGCCTCCTTCAGGTTCCTGCCCCCGGGTGCAGTGACTGTTACAACCCGCCCACTAACAGGTCTGCAGAATGAACCTGCAATCTCGCCACCTCTTCCAACTAGAAACACACTTCTTTACTTGCTCAGTTATTCTTATGCCAAGCCAAAAATATGTCAGTTAAGGAAGAAAGACTTCAAGTTTCTTTTGACACCTCCTTTTCTTTAAACTTAAATATCAAAGACGTTTGAAAGACGCCCACAGTCTTCTCTTTTTATGTAACACTTTACTTTTACTGACAGCCATTATATTAAGTTTAATGACAACTTTTGCAATTTCTGCACAGGTCTCCCTGCCTCACAATCTTTGAATAGCATAGTGTGTTTTAAGCAAGCAGGTAACATGTAAAATAATACAACATGTTTTCTTAATGTTGAGCCTACAAGCTTATTGACCTCAGTAATAACCAAATGGTATCTCTAAAGACAGTAGTTACTTCTGACTTTGATTTCCCTTCAAAACAGATATCATCCAGCAGAATATAAGCTAAAAAGTGCTGTCTAACCTGAGAGCACTGAACACATTTGTCGCTTTCACACGTGGCGTCCTTGTGTGTCCAATCTATTTTACTCCACTATCCTGAAACTCAGACATACAGAGCATTTTAGGATGCAATAGGAAATGAAAAAAAGTCAATTTTCCTGTCGTAATTCGTGCTTTCCAACCTGCATGTTCCAAAGGCTCCTTTTAATTTGGCTTCCAGCTGGTTTACTCTGAGAGATTGCCTCTTCTTGCCACCATGTCATGCTTCTTTGCCTCTAATCATTTCACGTATGCAATGAATCATCTGTGTGTCCTCTAAAGCCAGAACACTTCAGCCCCCACAAGGTTATATCTTATTGGAGCCTCTGACTAGGTTTACAAACACACACCTCCAGGGCAATGTGTCATGACCCCAATGTCAGGAAAAAACCCGAACCAGGAAATGATTATGCTACCAATACAGGCTGAGGAGCGCAGATGGCTGAGCCTATATTGTACAAGTCAAAGCTTCTGTTGATCATGATTAGAAAATTGAGTTTAAAAATTGCTCTTTCTGCCGTGAAGATGCTTTTCTAGACTTTCATGTTGTGGCAGAACTCCTTTTGATGGACAATAACAAGAACTGGACAGAGTAAAATAAAATTGGCTCTCTAGCAGTTTTGGCTCAAATTGACTTCTTACAACCAGTTTCACATAAAACTGACTCCATAGATGTGAGTATGGAGCAACAATATCCTTATGTGTGTATCTATCTATAAATCCAGGAATCTCTATGTGTTTGTTTGTTTGTTTGTTTGTTAGTCGAGTTTCTACTCAACCATTTGTCCCATGGACCTCAGACTTGTTGAGTGTAATGCTGTGGACCCAAGGAAGTGCAGTGCTGATTGTGAAGTTAAGATGAGCTCATATTTAGCTTAAACATTTTAAATAGATTTGCTGTGGCGCAATACGATGGAATCAAACATAAACACGAGACGAGTGGAAACAACACACGCGCAGGAGGAGACTTGCCTGAGGAAATGTTATGTAGGTCACTCAGTGGATTGGATGGGACACACTCATTTGAGGCTATCTTTAGTCCTAAGTACGGTCCCCTTTTCCGTTTGACTATTACACATTAGCTAACCGTCGCTAACTAAAGTCGCATGAAATCACTCGGCCAAGGTTGTGCAATTTAGTTAGCTGGTTAGCGTACTGTAGGCATGTAATGTCATTTTTTTGTGATTAACACTTTCTTCGCTGTTTTTTAACGTTAGCAATGCCAGGTGTAAGTACGGTGGCCGGTAGGGGTCAAATGCTCAGCAACTGATGAAACGACATACATTTAGAAAAACGCCAAGCATATATAGAAACGCTGCACATTCAAAACCAAATGCAAACTACCACAACAAATGCAAAGGCTGAAACGCGCTGCAAATAGGCAAACAACGGCATAAGCATCAAACCCGCTGCAAGTACAGAAACAAAACTTAAGTCAAAACACACACAACCAGAAAACAACAGCAAAAACAGAAACGCTGCAAGTTCAGCCTTAAACGGAAGTGCTCCGGGCCTGTAGGGGCGCTGTGGAACTGTTTATTTACGGGAGAGAGTAAGAGAGACAGCTAGGATCAGAAAGTTATGTTTAGATAGGGAAGTTGTATCATTGAAAGACACAGGATAACTTCAATGTTACTGAAACGCAGAGATAAAGCGAGTCTGACCAGGACTTTGACATCGGGGACGAGAGTGTGGATCTGTGGCTGAAGCCCCGGGATGCCTGGAGCTAGTGCTAGCTCTGGGGCTATGAGCTACAGCTCCAACTCATCCCTCTGCACCCGCTTTCCCAGCCTCCCAAATCATATATATTAAGTATGTCCAATCGAGAGCACAGACTCTGTGGATTGTCATGTGTAATGGAACAATAGCCAATCAGGAAGCAAGCTGGCTAAAAAATGATTAATCAATTCTATGAATGCATGGTCCATGTATCCAGGGCCATGTCTGAGAAGGCAAATATATGCACGGAGATGTGAATTCACAGAGGAATAAAAACTGTTTATTTATTCAATAAGCACATGCTCATTCTCATAATTCCATGAAAATTAAACTGCATTTCATTGTTCATTCCCAGTATCGATACTGTATATGCATCTCTTGACAGGACAATTAGCTATATGGAGTTCCTGCAACCTTAAATTCCCATCAGCTTAAAGTGGTGAATGTCAATGTCCAGAATGAGAAATGTACTCACTTTTTTGTTTTAATATATTGTTAGATATATATTTTGTCATAAGTAGAAGTGCTGAAGCAAAATAAACTCAGCCTTTGTGGCTTTATATTCAGCACTTTATATGTTTGCAGAGCCTAGAGGCTGTGATCTTCTTGGATACACAACAGCCCCAATAAGTCTCTAAATCCATGCCTCTGTTCTGTGTGAAGAAGCGAAGCACGAGTGACAGTTTCATACCCAAAGAGTGCATTCGGGGTGAATTATCATTTGAAGTTAGGGTTATGGATTAAGGACGGGGATAAAGGTTAGTGCACATCACATGTATAGTGTAGGTGTGCATGTGTGTGTAAGAGCTGCCTGCTTTAGCAGCAGACAATAGTCCCTGAGCCCGACACAGCAGGTGAAGGGAAAGGTTAGTCTGCATCACGGGTTTCATTTTCCCTCAGACTGGATGACACAGTGACAGTGAGTGATGGGCTGGTGGAGGAAGGTGGGGTGGGTGGGGATGGTGAGATGTGTGTGACAGGGAGCTAGAGGCAGGTTGCATAGACAAGGACACCACATCCCTCTCACAAACAGGGGACCCTCATTCATTCTCATTGTGATACTGTTTTTACGCCTGGGCTGCAGCCAAGAGGAAGAGGTGACTTCATTATTCAGACAGCTGCGGGCCGAGCCAGGGGGTTGGAGTGGGGAGAGTGGGGAGTGGGGGGGGGGGGGGGGTTGCAGGGGTTTGTGGCTTTGCTTTCAACAGTGTCTGATTGAAGTGTTGCAAAAGGCAGCATTTCCATTGTAAAGCCAAACTGATGCTAATACCCTGGACCCAGAGGAATGGATCCTGTTTGTACATATATTCATGTGCAGTGAGGGAGCCGGGAGAGAAAACCCAGGTTTATTTATCTGCAGAGAAACTGACGGCAATTACTGTTGTGTTTGGAGAGCGCAGAGATCTGGACAAAGAGCTAGATAAAAAGTGCCCCAAAGTTTTAATGAGCAGAGTCTGAGTAAAAACAAACAGATCTCTGTTTATGGTATAAGATATAAAAGCATGTACATCATATAAAGAATTTGTTTCATTATATGTGCAATGCAGACAAAAGGAGGAAAGAAAATTTACTCTCATATTCAACCTAATAGAATCAAAATGACCTTTTGGCTCCTTCTACTCAAATCCATCAACAGGAATTATTAGGGAAAAAAACTCACATATTTTCCAGTGGTCTGGATAACAGCCAGACATTATGAGGGCTGTGAGGAGGTCATTTCTGCATGGATTAATATCATAATGTTTATGAGCCTTTCTCCAGATAAAATGATTATTTCATTTTACAGTTTTGCACCTCTTTAATAGTATCTCAGGCGACAATTGTTCACTCCCATTCTAACAGGAAACATTTCCCCACGTCATATTCGGGCCTGTTTTATAGTGTGCCATAAACACAGATCCAAAATGGGAATATAAAAGGACACTCAAATAAAGTATAACGCTGAGTTATAAAAATGACAGCCAGCATGGCTTAGCCTGTGCAGGATGCAGAGTTAAACGAGAGCTTGGTGTTGAAGTCATGTGACACCATGATCTCAGATCTAATCCACATGTGTCCTTGGGCAAAAAACTGACTGCTCACTTGTGTCCTCGTCTGAAATAATTCTGCTGCTGTGCATTCTAAATCAGGAAAACCTTTGACACTAGAAAGATGTTAGATATATTTTGACATAAAAGTAAGACTATGGGAACTTCAAACAATACAACACAACACAACACAAGGACTCAAGTGCTGCACATACTGTACGTATAGTTGCCGCCACAGAATCACCAATAAATAACAAACACAGGTAAAACTAACGGCACAGGTGTAGACAATCAGGGCAATCAAAAATGGAGGGAAACCACAGAAAGGGAGGAAGCAAGACAAGAAACACTGGAAAGTTATACCAGAGATTTGCGCAGGGATGAAAGCAGTGGCGGCGCCAGGGTATTTTTTTGGTTGAGTTACAGTTGGGCTAATCCATACAGTGGTATAAGTCGATGTCGGAATTTTAATATAAACAGGCTAAATAGGCCTACACAATACAATAGCCAACCCCTCTCAACAGCTAGAAAAATACACACTGACTGTTTTTTAAAATTACATCGGAAGCAGATATTCATGACACTACAGTCTGAGTTTTACACAATAGCCAGGGTTTTTAAAACTTGTTACCGCTACGTCATTATGTCACAGTCTTTACTCACACACGCGCGCGCGCACACACACACACAGAGGGAAGGGGGGGGAGAGAGCCAGCGAGAGAGTAAAACGTCTGCACAGTTCCCAAATCCCGATATTATTAAAAATGAACTCACCATTGATGGTTTCAAAGGAGCACAATCCGACGGTTTTTGTGGTTGGAGGCAAACAAATCAAATATGTGGTGTAGGCTACATCCAAAGCCTTTGTCCTGTTTGTTGATGGCCAGCATAATATCACCTGTAGCACTAGACTGAGCGGGGCTTGTGACCTCAGTCACCAGCGGTAGCTTCTGAGGACGTTTGACAATAAATCACTCAGTAGGCTATCTCCTTACAATTTCCCGACCAATGAACTATGAACTATTTTGGCTTTCAAATAGTTAGCCACTGATCTCTGCTCAATGCAGATACTGAAGGACAGGTCTCCTATTGAACTCAGATCAGTGTTAGGTTCGATGCTGCAATAGGCTACTCCACATCACTGCACCCTAATCAGACCTGTTGGGATGTGGAGGCACTAATGGACGCTGTCAGCGGTATAGCGTTCAAAAGTTGATGACATGTTGTTGTTAAGATGTTATGGTGGTGCTAAGGTGGGGCTAACATAATTCTTGGTATGGCTGTAGCCCAACCAAGCCCTACCCCGTCGCCGCCACTGGATGAAAGCAACATGAGAGAACAATACAAAATAAAGCGGGAAATGAATTCTAAACCCTCAAATAACAGACACACATATCATCACATGATACCTTTACTAAATCATTTTAATATCATTGCTCTTGGAAAAGGAGCAAACAGCTTGTTTCCTGAAACCATTCTTATTCAACATCTATGCTTGAACTGTTACTGTTATTGCTATTTTGAAATATGCCACTTCAGTGCAAAGTTTTCTGCTGTTTTACGACACAGATAAAACTTTTAACCTGCATCATTAAAAGGTTGTCAAAGTTTAGGTTGATTTTAATTTGTCAATTACACAAATGCTAGTATGATTGAGCATGTGCACAAGTGATGATAATGACGCTATTAAAGTTGAATGCTGACAAGGCGAAAACCAACTTTAATTAATAATTAGTGACATTTACTTTTTATGTCCACAACATTAAATTCTCAGAGGCCAAACAAAGCAACAGCTCATAACAGATTAAGACACTGAGAAAAGATGTGATGAGTTATTTTTGGCGTGTGCTCACTTGATAGTTCTTGCATATAATAAATGATTCATTCAAAATGAGCAGCAGATGAACCTGTGGAAGAGGAAATCATGAGGGGTGAAGGAGGGGAAACAATCTGAGAACGTGGCACCTGAAAATAGTCCTGCTTTGGGCACCTCATCAGGCCTCTCTGCTGTCAAACGGACAAACATTTGTGAAGACTCTGAAACCCACGCTGCTCTTACTGCATGGATCAGAGCTTTTTAACTAGGCGCTCAGTACTGACGGCTAACGGCGAGATCAAACATCTCGCGGAGCAGAGAAAAAAGCTGTTTTTCTCTATGCCTTTCTCTTTAGGTGCACGGTGCAATTTCCTAATCAACAATAATTGTTCCACCCTGTCAATACTGCAACGGGGGGTGTTGGAGATTTCAGACAGCTATGATGTTCAAGCTGATGGGATGAGAGAGTGAAGAGAGCGGTTACGTGCCTGAACAGCTTGTGGATCATATAATGAGCTCTCCAGAGAAGAGCTGCACTGTAGCTCTGAGACACAATTAGGCCCAGCGTTACTCTGCCTCCAAGACAGAACCGTATAGACAGCGCAGAGGTGGTATGTGAGGGTATGTGTGTGAATACTAGTATGTTTAAAAATTCAAGCCATGCAATAAATAATAGACCATTTCCATGGGATACTTATAGCACATGATAAAACCTTGGAAGATATGAGATGTGATTTTTATTGGATGTGCTCCATATCACACCTGGTATATGTTCACTTTTGGTTGGGTTCTGTTTCCTGTGGCTTTAAGGATGTACTTGTATGACTTTAATATATTGACGGTACTTTCTGTTGCTAGTCTGATCAGATTGTCTCTGCAGACAAAGCCCCAGGAGGAATTGGAAACCTTACTGAAAAAAAAAACCCAGACTTTTTGAGAAGGAGTTTGAGTCGTCCCTGGCGCTCATATAAACCCAACTGGGCGACAGACTGCTCCAGGGTTCAAAATAACTGCTGTAAACAAATAAAGTTTGTATTTGCCTTTAGGCCTTGATTTGGCAAACGGAATAGAAAAACAGGTTTGATCAGTTTAGAGAGCTTATATTTAATAAGATATGGGTACAACAAGTTGTCTGTGGGGACAGTTATCAAATACATTTAAGGCCTTCGTGGCTTGTAGAAGTGCTGTTATAAAAATATGAATTCACCCTCAACTTTTAAAAGGACTTTAAATGTAGCAAAAGATAAGTTCTTTACTGGATCAGGAGAAGTTGTCTTCTCCTTCACAGGTTCTCTGGCACACAAGTCTGATGCATGGGGAGTTTTTATTCCCCAACAAATTCATGCTGGGAAGTTTGAGGCATCTGGCCAAATCATTAATAAGTATCATGATCAGTAACTCCTCACTGATGAAAACGTCAACACCAACATACTCACAGAATCTCACTTAAACACCAAGGTATTATACTGGTTCTTATTTTCACTCTGTAAGACATCGGTACTAATCATGAGAAAACTTGAACTGACCCAGAGCTTGTACATTATACATTTGTAGATTGTAAATAGACTGCAACCTGATAAAGCAAAGGTCTAAACATCTCTTGGAAGAACGTAAGACAGGTGTTGGATGGTATCAAAACAAGATTAGCTTTCTGAACATGGATAGTGCATGTAAAGGTGCAATAACATGTCAGACACATCAGAGACGGCATCCATCCCACTTTGGACGGTGCAGCTCTATTATCTAGAAACATAGCAGAGGTTATTAGTCCAAAACCCTGACAACAACACAGAGTTCAGACCAGGAGGCAGAGCTGCAGTCTTACACACTTCTCTGCGCCTCCCTTAGATCTGTCTCCCAGTCACTATAGCTGTAATTCTGAATCGAACTGTAGTTATACTATAGGTACTGTGTCTGTCCCCTGGCCCAGACCCGTTTTTATAAGTCATCCAAACGGCGTAAATCATCAAAATCTCATTAGAATCAAAACTACGAATACGATTTTGCTACAAAATCAGAAAATTCACTGCGGACTTTTGAACATTAGGTCCTTAGCATCCAAATCTCTTTTAGTGAATGATCTGATATCAGATCAGCATATTGATTTACTTTTTTTGACTGAAACCTGGCTGTGTCGAGATGAATATGTTAGTTTGAATGAATCCACTCCTCCCAGTCATTTTTGTACTCATATACCTCGAGACACTGGAGTAGCAGCTATTTTTAATTCCAGTCTTTTAGTTAACCCTCGACCAAGCTGAATTTTTCTTCTTTTGAAAGCCTTGTTCTTAGTCTTCCACATCCAGTCTCAAGAACCTTTCAGCCAGTTCTAGTTGTTGTAGTTTACCGCCCTCCTGGCCCATATTCTGAGTTTCTATCTGAATTTGCAGAGTTTTTATCAGACTTAGTCCTTAGCAGTGATAGAATAATTGTTGTAGGTGACTTCAATATCCATGTGGATGTTGATAATGATAGCCTGAGCACAGCTTTCATGTCACTATTAGACTCTATTGGTTTCACCCAGGGTGTAAACAAACCTACTCATCGTTTCAACCACACCCTGGATCTTGTTTTAGCTTATGGAATTGAAATCCATAACCTTACAGTTTTCCTTGAAAATCCTCTGCTATCAGACCATTTTTTTATTACATTTGATTTTGTCCTAGAGCGCTGGCTAGATTTAAGGAAGCTATTTCAGCTGTTTTTGATTCAGTACCGTGTTTCAACCCAGTTGGAAACTCTTATGATAGCTTTAGTCCCTCTCAGCTAGATCAGTTTGTTGATAGTGCAGTGTATTCGCTGAGAGTTACTCTGGATTTGATTGCTCCCCTGAAACAGAAGGTTGTCAAGCGGCGGAGAGTGGCTCCATGGTTCAACTCAGAAACCCGTACTCTAAAACAATCGTTGCGGAATTTTGAAAGAATATGGCGCTCGACCAAAACGGTAGAATCTCGTTTTTTCTGGCAGGATAGTCATAGAAGATACATGAAGGCTCTACGTCACGCCCGAGCTGCCTACTACTCCTCTCTAATCGAGGAAAACAAAGGCAATCCTAGATACCTTTTCAGCACTGTAGCCAGGCTGAAAGAGAGTCATGGCTCCATTGAGCCTTGTATTCATCTAGCCCTCAGCAGTAATGACTTCCTGAGCTTTTTCAACAACAAAGTTCTAGACATCAGAGACAAAATTGGTAACCTCCTGCCCTTACCTGGTGCGGATACGTCTGATACGGCAGAGACAGTTCCAGGACCATATATTAGTCTCGACTGTTTTTCTCCAATCGACCTTTCAGAGCTATATTCCATTTTTTCTGCGTCGAAACCATCAACCTGTATTTTGGACCCAATCCCAACCAAGCTGTTTAAGGAAGTCTTTCCCTTAGTTAGCAACTCTATATTAGATATGATCAATTTGTCTTTACTGGCAGGCTATGTACCCCAGGCATTTAAAGTAGCGGTAATCAAACCTCTACTTAAAAAGCCTACTCTGGACTCAGGAACTCTGGCTAACTACAGGCCTATATCCAACCTTCCTTTTTTCTCGAAGATCCTGGAGAAGGTGGTAGCTAAACAGCTGTGTGACTTTCTCCATGACAACAGTTTATTTGAGGAGTTCCAGTCAGGATTTAGAGTCCACCATAGCACTGAGACTGCACTAGTTAGAGTTACAAACGATCTACTTCTAGCCTCAGACGGGACTTCTGTCTGTGCTTGTCTTGTTAGATCTTAGTGCTGCTTTTGACACCATTGACCATCGGATCCTGTTGTACAGACTGGAGCATTTGCTTGGAATTACAGGGACTGCTTTAAGTTGGTTTGAATCCTACTTATCAGACCGATCTCAGTTTGTACATGTTAATGATGAGTCCTCTATGCACACTAAAGTTTGCCATGGAGTCCCACAAGGTTCAGTGCTTGGACCAATTCTCTTTCCATTATATATGCTTCCTCTGGGAAATATTAGAGGAAACACTCCATACCATTTCATTGTTATGCAGATGATACTCAGCTTTATGTATCAATGAAGCCGAATGGTACCAGTCAGTTATGTCAGCTAGAAACGTGCCTTAAGGACGTTAGGACCTGGATGACCAGAAATTTTTTGCTACTCAGACAAGACTGAAGTTATTGTGCTAGGCCCTAAGAACCTCAGAGAGACTTTTTCTAGTGATTTGACTGTCCTCAATGACATCAGCCTGGCATCTAGCACCACTGTTAGGAATCTAGGAGTTCTTTTTGATCTGTCTTGAGATATGTCTTTTAGCTCTCACATCAGTCAAGTTTCAAGAACAGCTTATTTTCACCTTCGTAATATATCCAAGATCAGGAATATCCTGTCGCAAAATGATGCAGAAAAACTAGTTCATGCATTTGTTACCTCCAGATTGGATTATTGTAACTCTCTTTTGTCAGGGTGCTCTGGCAAATCTCTAAAGACTCTTGAACTGGTCCAGAATGCTGCAGCTCGTGTACTGACCAGAATCAGGAAATGGGACCACATTACTCCTGTCCTGGCTTCTCTGCACTGGCTCCCTATACAGTCTAGAATAGAATTCAAGATCCTTCTTCTCACCTACAAAGCTCTAAATGGCCAGGCACCATCTTACCTGAAGGAGCTACTAGTGCCGTACTGTCCCTCGAGAGCGTTGCGGTCCCGGAGTGCAGGCCTGCTGGTGGTACCTACAGTCTCCAAGTGTACTATGGGGGGTAAAGCCTTCAGTTATTGGGCTCCTCTCCTCTGGAATCGTCTCCCAGCCGGGGTCCGGGAGGCAGACACAGTCTGTATTTTTAAGAATAGACTTAAAACTTTCCTTTTTGATAAATCTTATAGTTAGGGCTGGTGCTGGTGTAGACCAGCTCTTAGTTATGCTGCTATAGGCTTAGACTACCGGGGGAACTGGCACCCTGAGCTCCTCTCTCTCTCTCTCTCTCTCTGTGCATTTACAGTACATCATATTACTGCATGTACCTATCTATAAATCTCAGTCACTAACCACCTACTTTCCTGGGAGCTCTTGAGCTCTCCTAGGCTCCTCAAGATCGTCGGTTGACGGCCTGCCCCTGTTTTGACGTAATGTTGATAAAGTGATGAAAAATACGATCGCGAGTCCGTATATTGTGTTTTATTTTGAAATTGGATGCTCTGTGCGTTTCCTTGTCTGACTTCCTGTCCGGGCTGTCATATTCTTTCTAGCTTGACGCGTGCCTGCAGCGTACTGCGGCGAAAAAAGACTTGCTGCATATTTGAAACAGAGCAGAGCATAGTGCTGGTGGTGGCACGCGCCGGAGACGGACCGCAGCGCTCCCTGTGTGAACATAATGATAGACTAGAGTGGCAGCTAAGTTCAACGTGCGCGGCGCTGACGGACCGCGGCGCGCACGGAGTATGTGTGAATTGGGGGTTAGTGTTCATCAAGTGGCTGATAAAATAATCAACAAAAACTACTTTAAATACCAAAATCAGCAGAGTGTCTAACCACTGTTGAATTTGTCTGCCTAGCAAACATAATATGCTGTGAGTTAATCCAACAGAATTTATAAAAGCTGATTTAGATCAATTATTTCTTTCACTATTCCGATAAAATATCAAATCCTTTGATAATGTTTACTTTTAATGCTCATATGTTGACCTTTTTTTTTCACCATATGTGATTACAGCAATCCCATAATATATGATGTGTAATACTTTTCATTTTAGAATAGTAAACAGTTAGCAATGAAAAGGAAAGCAATATTATCCTCCTTCAATTTTGTATGGCTTTTATACTACAAGGTTATGAAAGCAGCCTGCAGAGCTGACTACATTTGAACTCGTTCACACACTATTATACACACACCAGCAGCACCAGCACAAAGGAGCCAAAGGGCTGCTTTATGCTAATGAGCTCCATCAAGGTCAGCCCAGTCTTTTTGCTGTGCCTACAACCCTGTGTTCTTTCCACATGGTAGACAGTGATGATTTAAACTATTCCCCCAAAACAGCACAAAGACTTGATGGGGGGACGCAGTACCCACAGCAACATTTGAGTTTAGTTGCCATTGCAACGTTCCCTCAGCCCCTGAACCCTTTCTGCCTCTTATTACCACCAGAGATCTGTTATAAAGTGTGTCATACAATACATACTCCACACATTAACACAGTGGCTTTACAAAAAGTGGCTTAAACATTGCAGCAGCTACTGAATTAAAGCTAAATTAAGCCTGTTTAAACTACGGGAAGTTGAGTTTTTAAGCCGTGAGTACTCTCTGCTGCAAATTGATCAAAGTTAAAATTCTTTTTGTAAATGTAGACAAGCTCAGAATAGCTTGATGTCATGTACAGTATATACGGTACATTCTTGTTTAATGCAGGATTTTTGATGTGAACTCTGCACTGCTGTGGGAGGAAAAGCACAGCAGGAGTCAGCAATGATCAAGGAACTGAGTCATATTTCAGTGTCAAGGATTTTTTGGACTGCATGGTGTTAATGTCACTTGCCGAAAAAACCTCTGAGCGACGCGTGGTAAGGGGCAGAGTGTTCTGTGCATTTTTGGTGGTTTAACCGAGTAATGTGCACCAAACAGATCATTTTCAAAGGCTAAGACTTGCTCTGGATGTTGACCAATTTGACTTTGATGTAATTCCCTCAAGCAGAAAACAGGGAAAGCAAACATGTCATTCTAACTCAAGAGTACACACATGTGACTGTGATCCAAAATAGAAGCAGGGCGATGGGCTTCACACAGGCAGCAATGTCCTCTGTAGATGTCAAGCACCGGCTGGTAGACCGACCCCCCTCAGCCCAACTGTCCCTGCTGCTCACTGTCGACTTGTTTGGCTCTTTGCCTCTACAGAACTGGCTCCTACATTGGTATCTCCTCCCAAGCTCATTTTTTGCTGCCATGTGAATTTGTGTTCTTTATACACCTCAGGGGCATCTCATTTCATATGGCTTATGTTGACTCCACTGCAGCCTTTTTCTCCATCTGATGGCTCTCAAGATCTGTAAACCATTTGATTGGTCTACATTTCATCCAATGTAAACCAATCAAATAACCTCTAAGTCCTGCCATCTTTGCAGGTGAACCTGCAAGGAGCATATATATATATATATATATATATATATATATGTACTCGTCTCAAACATCTTCTCCAGACTCGTACATTGTTGTAACTCACTCCTTTCCTGAAAACACTCCCTCACTTCAAATTAGTCCAGAATGCTGCAGCGAGCCTTTTTACTGGTTTCAACAGACCATAACACATCACCCTAATTCTGGCTTCCCTTCATTTGCTTCCAGTTATGTCTGGTTCTAAGCTACAAAGCATGGTCTATTGACACTTTGTGAGCTGGCCTGCAGCCTTAGAGCCTCAGATGGGGCCCTTCGAGTCGAGGATTAAATTGAATATGATCATGCTTTTGACAGAAGCCCCCCCTCCTTTTATTTCTTTTTCAGCAATTCCCGTTTCCTTTCCTACCTGACAAGGTATTCCTTGACGTAACATCCAGTGTTTCCATGGTAACACGTGTTTGTCCCGACGGCTCTGTCATGGCAGCGGCCAGGACAAGACAAGTCCCATTACAACTATAAATTTACGGATTTCTCTGGATTACATAACTGTTGGAACTATTTTAGTTATTGTAAGTACTCAACAACAAAAAATATATAACATAGGTTAAATCAATTTTAATTAATTTAGATATTTTAATGTACAAATTCTACAGTAAGCCAGCTAGTTGTGTTAACTCCGCTCAATTATTTTCAAACATCTATGTGAAGTTTTACAAGTACATTTAATTTGTTTGTTTATTCATTCCTAATCCCACAACACAGTGTGGACTGACTTTAAGTATGATGTGATAAACAAAACTAAATGAAAAAATAACCTTCATTCTAGGTCAACAGTGGCCATAAAACTTATTGATATCAAGCCCCTATTTAAGTTTATTTTATTAGGTGGATAATATCAATGCAAACCTGGCTAAGTGATGGAGTAAAGGGATTTTTGTGAAAATGACAGCAATTCAAGAATAATCACTGTTCAATACTCATAGCGAAAGAGAGTTCTACACCTTCCAACATCTTAAGCTTAAACTGTTTCTCTATAAATACAGATAGTGAGAGTTAAAGTAGGTTACTGCCAATACACCGCTGAGCCACGGTCAGTGATCCCACCTGAAAACAGCAAACAGCGAGCTGCTTTACAATATTCAGAAGAAATAAGCCGCTATAGTTAATCTCATAACAGACAAATGGAGAAATAAAATTACAAGTTATTCTCGGAGCACTGCAGCTGCTGGAGAAATGATTATATTCATTGATGGTGCACACAAGTCTTATACGGAGAGAATAGAGGCCAGAGCTGTAATTTAAACGAGCTTTTGTGTATTCTGAAAAAGAGCCACGGCTGATTTTCTACATTAAATATGCTGAAAGCAATCTGTGAGCTGAAAGTGGAATAGAAAAGGACCCTGCATGCCTCACATTAACCTGCAGTCCTATCAGCCAATCAGCCTGTGGGTAGCGTTTGCAGCACAACCCAAGGATGCCATCACTTTACACCGGTTGATCGTCAGCAAAAAGTACTGATGCAGGTCGTGTAGAGGTGGTGCAGAGATGGAGGAAGCTAATTGAATTGTCACCGTCGCTCTGCTGGCCGTACTGTACTCTCTCTTCTTTGGCCGCCCTCCAGGCCTCTAATAACATGGATGAATGGAATCAATCTCCCCGTACAGTGGAGTGGTAATGGGACGTTCATGCATTCAGGTGTGCAGGGAATGAGAGGAGTTAAACGCCAGCCGATGAAGTGGATGCAACCCACCAGGTGATCTCTGCCATCCTGCTCTATTTCAATAAAAGTCAAACTTTTTTATTAACTCTGTTTCCTCACCTTAAAATTGTTTTTTTTCCCTCTGTGGACATCTGGTGAAGAAGTCAGCCCACACAGGCAAAGATGATGCAAGCACATGTGGTGTTGTACCTGTCCACAGGGTTTCCATCCATCTAGAGGGGCATGGAAACTGGAAACATCTTGATTCCTTACTTCTCCTGTACTTTTCTCCCAAAGTGAAGCCCAAGATCTGCCAAAAAAGGTCCCAGAGTAATGCGCTCTATACCTGATTTAACTTGGGGTTATACCTCCTCCCCACGTTCTCTGTTTCTTTTCTCACAGTGGGAGGACTGGGGAGCATGAAAAGAAGTGGAGAGATATGATTTGGTATTTCCTTTGTATGTCTGATATTAAATACCTGATGAATTCTACTACAAAAGGGTCTCACTAAGCACGCTCTTAAACATGGTTGTCTATCTTTAAACTTCTGAACAAAATTAATCTGAGTACCTTATTTTGGCTACTACTTGCAAATTAGCCAAATTACCCTTCTTTCTATTGCTGTTTTTGTTTTTGTTATTTTGTTTTTATGTAGTTGATTGTGTTCTTGTTTTTATTCACTGTTTTCTTTCTCTGTAAGGTGACCTTGAGTGACATGAAAGGCGCCCAAAATAAAATGCATTATTATTATTATTATTATTATTATTATTATTATTGTTATTAGTGTTCAGCAGCTCTGCATTGGTCTGAAACCTTCCTGCGTTCTAACCTGTCTCCATTTTTTTAAAAGCATCTCCAATATTTATTCTAGTTTAACCACATATCTGACCCTGGAGCTTATGAGAAAACAACAAGTTTGGTTGCCAGCTTCCAACGCTGCAACACCTGCACAATAGGTTTGCAGTGATAACTGGTCTCATATCTGGCAAACCAAGGGTCTTCCAAAATGTCCGCATGAGGACGCCTTAAAGCCGCCTCCCTTCTCTGGTAAAAACAATTATTTCGGACCAGAATCTAAATTTAGAAAGATGAAATAGTGGCTGCTGCAGTGTTGACAGAGAAGCCTGCACTTCAGCACAGCATGTTTCCTTAATGTCTGATGATATTGAAAGTTTTTTATTATTATTATTCAGTAGATATCCTACTTATTGCTCCTTTAATTAATTGCATAATTTTACCCATTAGGCTGTTTTTAAAAGCTCAATTAAAAGGGATAAAAAGTTCATGTTAAATAAAACCATGGTAATCTTCTGCTAACAACTAAAATGTCTTTCATGGTGAAATGCTGGAGAATGTTAAAAACAAGCTGAGTAACAACCCTCACATCTGAGTGCAGAATCCTTTTTTACTTTTACCCAGAGGAATGCTTTGGATTTTTCTCTTTTTGAACTTTTGTGTTTCCCACCAAAGAAACCCTTCATCACACTTTGTTTGAAGATTCACACATCCCAGGTTCTTTTTTATTAAAAGGGACCTCATGATGAAACTACAGAGAATGATCACTGGTTCTGTTCAACGGAGACTTTTTGTATCTTTCACTTTCACATTTTGGTTTCTCCTTGGAATTTACTTTGGTGGTTTAGCTCTCACCAGTTTCTCATAAGCAGCTCTTTCCATTCATATTTATCTGATAAACCCCAAACATAGCACCAAACAGACAGATAGCTCTTTCTGCCAGTAACTGTAATCAACGATATGCAGGAAGAAGTCTGTTTACTGAAGAAAAAGAGAAAGGACAAGTAAAAAGAGTAGAAAAGAGGTTAAATGTAAAAGCTGTGCGCTATGATAGAGATATCTCCAAACTGAAGATGGCACATGGTTACACTTACAAGGTTACACTTAAAAAATGTGGGAAAGAGAATGAAAGAGTTGGTAAATGGTGAATGAAAAAGAAAATGTCAGCAGTCTCCAGCAGCTAGGACGAGATGAAAAAACGCAATCAGGTGCTGCGTTGATTCATGTGGAGCCCTAGTTTCATTTCACCATCAGTGGTTCAGTTGTTCAGTTTAATGTGACTAATTACTACATGCTTAGCTCATTTTAAGAATGCTAATAAGTGTCTGAACCCAGCTCTATATTTAGATCCCAACAGACTCTTTCTTTATTAAAAAAATATCAAACTTTTAAAACCATTAAATCATCTGCAAATCAATAAATCGAGTCATACTATTTATTTCTGAAGTAAGACAAGACCCCTTTGTTAGCCTCCGCAACAGTGTCTGACTAATCCCTGTCAGGATCATTTACACTATAACAACCTCTTTCTGCATCTCCCTCTCAAACCCAGCGTCATTTCAGCAGACGGCTGTTCAACATGAGTCTGGTTCTGCTCCAGGTTTCTGCCTGTTATTTACTAAAACCCTCTGCAAGCCAGTTCCTCTCTTTATAATTGTTACACTTGAATTAGATGTTGTCTTAAATCTTTGCACTTTTTGTTTTGTTTTATATAGCTTAGAGTCTCTCAACTTCAACTTTCATTATTAATGTAATCCGTCCTCCCCATTTCATTATCTGCTATGATGTTAATAGTATATGATCAGTCTACTACCATACTGCTAATAATACAGATACTTTTACCATTATTACTGGGATTGTAGCTATAGGCCCTCAACTATTTCATTTATTGCTGTTCCATCTCTCTTTTTCGGCATCTCCCTCTTTCAGTACAACCAGTCTTTTCTAGCAATTTTCTGCAGCACAACACAAATATTTTGAAGCATCTTTGTTGAACATAGTAAATATTACATAGAACATATACTCAATGTTCTACCAGCTGAGACTCACAGCTGAATAAGGCCCAACGTGTAGCTGTATGAACATGTAACATTAAGATATTAATAGAATCGATAGAACAGACGTCCTATATACTGAAGAGAGATGTTGAATGTTGAATGCTTTGACTTTTATTACAGGTCTGTTTCTATTATGTGGAAGGTAAGCTGTGGAGGTGTTGAGTTCATTGACAGCAGGGACGGCATGTCATCCCAAATTGCAGAGGAGGGAGGAAGAAAATAGCAGCGCAAATGCCAACCCTCTCCGGGATTCTTGAAGATTTGTTTAAATGCCAATCAGAGATTGTCAGCGGAGGAAATGAAAATGGAAGCTTAGAGAACAATTCTCAACAGATGTGACTCATCTCAGAAGTGAATGTGGAATATGTATCAGAATATTCATGCGTACAGGTTCCTATCCACATTGTTTTTCTTTATCTAATTCAGAGAAGAGCATATGGGATCAGTGTTTGTGTGCTCTGTAGCTTCTTTACTGTGGACGCCCGTTATATTGTAAATTATATTAGAAATATAAATGGCCTTGGTTTGCCACTTACAGTATTATCAGAGACACCGTATTGATTTGACCTGTGGGTTACTTTCATTTCCAAGAATCGGTCAACCAGGGCGTGATGTACTAACTTCTCCTTCTTTACTCACCTCTGAATACAAATGAGCGTCCTTTTATCTGTCTAAATAATCAGCCGTGTCTGCTCAAACGCAGGCTGCCGCTGATGCCCTTGATGCAGTTCCTAAAGGGGACATTTGCACAACAAACACAGGAGACAACACCGGTCCTTACCTCTGCAGAGAAGGACATTCAGTGCAAAGTCAAAAACAAACTCTGCCTCAGTCTTTGGAGATACATTTAAAATGGCAGTATCACAAATTTAGAGGTGGTCTGTCTAAGGTTGTTTCCAGAAGAAAGAAGAGCTTTTATCTTCCTCCCAGATAACCTTTGCAATCAGCCGGTGAATCTCTGTAATCTGGAACAGTGGGGTAAAAACACATCACTTGCTACCTCTCTGATAGACAATCACCAATTAATCGCTGTTGCTGGGCTCTGCTGCAGATGATTATCATCAATGGGAAGTGTATCGCCATCTGAGCACCGCCAGGGACTCAAACACACCAATTTATTACCTGAGCTCTCTGAAGGAGAATAATCCAAGGACACATTGTACCGGGACAATCACACAGCTCCACAGTGGGTAATCTGCCTGCATGGCTGATGAAACAAAAAAATGTCAACGATTATTATTTTTCTCTAGAAATACCAAAGTTGTTTACACACACATTTGTAAGAAAAGAATGTGTCAGTTAATTTCAAATAAATAAATGTATTGTGAATGATTTGTTTATAAACGTGTTTCTATCCATGTATCACTGATGTAATACTGTTATCCATCGATCACTATCTGCACCTTTTACGGACAATTTACGAAAATCATACTTGAAGAGGATCATTAATTAATATTGTTAAATCTTGTATGCCTAATTGATAAGTTCCATTAGTGTCTTAAACATATAAGAAGCTTATCTTATATGTCAAAGGTCACATTATCCTGGTCTCCTTTTCAACCAGTTTAAATAAGTCTCAGAGCTCCCCAAAACATGTTTTTAAAGTTTCTTGTTAAACATCAACTCAAAACCTGTATTTGATCATGCCTTTAAACCCCTCTATTTCAGCCCTGCTCAGAACAGACTGTTTCTGTGCCTGTACCTTTAAATGCTAATGAGCTGTGTTTGACCACGCCCCCTCTCTGGAAGGGCTGGGGTGGCTCGGGCTTTCTCGCTCCATGTCCTATTGTTTTCCGTGATACGGCAGAACAAACTCCCCCACCTGGGGGAGGGGTTACTGCCCTTTGTGATGTCATGAAGGGAAAATATCCAAACAGGCTGTTTGAGCACACATTTTCTGAAAAGTGGAGCAAGCAAAAGATGGAGAGGATGGACTTTTCTCATAATTGGGGGGTTTGTAATGGGGCTAGGGTCAAATCTCAGTATTATAAACACATGGTAAATTGTACTTTGCATAATATGTAACCTTTAAATAAAAGGTTATTAAACTGAGAGCTTCCCAATGAGCATTCTGTGCATTTTAAATACATTACCCTTAGTTGGCTTTGTGTATGCCCACCCTTCTACCGCCTTAAGGGCCATCTTCATCAGGAGATGTTTAGGGGAGAATGTGCTTTTAAATGGTGACCTATAAACCAACAACATAATGCAATCTGTCAAACCCTCAGGGCCTAATTTATAAAAGGATTGCACAGCTTTTGCACTGTTAAACCTGTGCAAATGAGACAAGAAGACTGCGTCTAATTCACAAAGCATGAACAAAGGGTTTAATGCACCTCTAAAAAGGATTCAGAGAAAAAAAACATCTCTGTGCGTGGGTGCTGTTTGCACTTATTTATAGTATTAATCAGTAGGAATTCATTTTTAAGCAAAATCAGCCTCTTTCTGTGTAAATGAAGCGCAATGCAAAAAACGTGTAACGTGTTACACACAACGTGAAAAGCCACATGCATCTATGCATAAGGTATCTCATCCGTCATTTTTCATTCATATATGTAGCCTCTGGGACTGACAGTCTACTTTTCAGGGCCTCTGGTGTGGCCGGCCGATAGAAATAAAGGATAACTGGCCAAGAATTCCATTCCTGTGTGTTACCATTGTTAACATTTGGACCAGCAAGTCAAGAAGCAAGACTTGATAAATCATAGATCAATCTAAGAGGGGATTATTAGCTGCCTTTGCCTGCAGATATTTGTTTATGGCCATCTATTAACGCTAAACTGCCATTAGATGGCTGCTGATGGGTTCTAGGATTGTATTATGGCCAAATTTGTCACATTTTAGTTTCCACGCCTTCTGGCATAAAGGAAATGCCCTCTTAAATGCTAGTAGACAGTGCCGGCTCAAGGTATAGGTTACAAAGATGGTCCCCTAGAGAAAAAAGTAATGAGGGGCCCTGTCACAAGCCTCACGTTTAAGAAGCCGGGAATAAAATGTTAAATCTAAACCGACAGCTAGACTGACAACTACCTGGTTAACCTCTCTCTCTGCTTTGCATATTTCTCGCTCTACCCCTTGCTCAGCCCAACGCACTACGAACTGTTGACATAGGTCACAAATTGAAGACAGGAGAGAGAGTGTGTTCAGGAGATCAGGAGATGTCAGATAAAAAGCACAGTGATGTCCTCATATCTTTTTACACATTTTAAACTAGGTCTTTTAAATCAGTCAGGTAACGATTGGATTTCTGTTTTGACTTATGGCAGGCAAATTATTAAATTTGATACTCAAATAGCTGAAAAGCTGCTATTCATAAGTGAGTATAATTTCTTTACTTTTCTGTGAGATGGGAATTTGATGCTGGGGTGATGGGGTGGGTTAGGGTGCCAAATCATAATCTCACCTAGGGAGCCAATATGGCTTGATCCTGGCATGCTGGTACATGACTTCTTGTACCACAAACAGAACTAGGCTAACAACCCAATGCAAATGGCTTTGGCAAGTGCATATATTGACAGATCTGGTGATGAATTCTGAACAAAGGATTGGAGAATCCCTGTTAACAAAAATAAATAATATGTTCCGAGACCGATACCAGCCAAGGTAATACGTATTAATACTGTCTAGATTGTGTCATCTGTTATTGGCAACTATGCCAGTCAATGCACCAATTCAACACAAACATCCCAAAAAAACCCCAGATGAACCGGTTTTCATTTCATCATCATGTGACAACAAAAATCATCAACAGTGTTGTGTTAGCAGAGACAGCAATGTTAGTCAATATCAATGTATGACTATATTTTAATCACACTAGTTGTGAAAGGCTTTCTGGTATCAGCCAATTGAAATCGAAGTAACGCTAAAAAGAAGGTAGAAGATCAACACACAAAAACCTAATGATTAAACTCCAAGATTTTATCCATAAACTCAACTGCCAAAAACATCTGATTATTGACTTGGTTTTACTTTCTGTAATCCTTTCCTTACAACAGAGACCTTTTGAATCTCTCAGAGTAATCACTTAATATCTCAAAATAATAAATCAGCTTCACTCTTGACATTTACATTCCAAAGCTATATTTACTTTTAGATTTACCTCACTAATGGGAGTCTTGGTTTCCTTGTAACATCTGTGGTGAACCCTGCGTCGTCCGTACTGTCCAATCAGCAGTGATTTATGGTTTGTTTGTTGCATGAGACAGGAAAGGGTAGCCTTTGATGCCCACGAACAATTGCGGTGCCGGTTGCTCTTGCTTCAAATTGATTCTCTTCTGTATCTGCTTTGGAAAATGCAGTTGCTCAACCTCAAAGATCAATTGCTTTTCAGCCTTACGGTCCTCCGACAAAAATGGAGGGCAAAAAACGCCTGTGGATAAAAAAAACAATTATAGCAACTACAGAGTGTGTATTGAATCATATTTCCACTGTGTTAGTATTTTTTCTTATGTGTGAAAAACTATTTAAGGCATGGGTAACTTTAAAGGTAAGAACAGTGTGACAAGACATGGTGATTTGTGTGTATACAAACCTGAAGACAAACACAGAAAGTTCAAAGAAAAGACTTTGAAAAGGTCACTATCTGAATTCGGTATAGTGCAAAGTTGGAAACTGCATTTTTAACTTTAATAGCACACTGACTAAAGTGATGACCTACGTGTGTATTGTAGAAAGAAAAGAGTGAAGTTTATTTCAGGCAAAGTTTCCCTGTAGTACATCTAAAGTCAGCACTTTGGAGCTTTTACCTGAGAGCATATCCATCCATGCATACACACTAACACAGCAACATCATTGCATCAGCACAGCCTAACTCACGAAGGTGAAACATTTGAGAAAGTCAAGGATCAGATATAGGACGAGAGGTACACTGAACAGCATTCTCAGCTAATTGAAAACATTTTTGCAGATATGAAGACTTCTGGAAATCCATTTGCCGAAAGATGACTGTACACAATGTGGCAGCAGTGACTTTGAGAAAAGGCTTGTGTACAGGGTGAATGCACCAAGTCACTTACCACTTTAGAGTACAGAATACAAAGTTCAGAAGGTAAAGTGAAATGGTCTGATGTCCACACTGTTTACTTTTGGATAATGCCAAAGTAGAATGGTTCTGTCATCAATCAATCAATCATAATTTGTATAGCGCAAATTCATAACAAGTGTTATCTCAAGACACTTTACAAAAGAGCATGTGGGATAAGATGCAGGCAGGATTTCTCCTTTGCATTCCTTGCATTCTTGTTGTCCACACTAGGAATTAAGCATTTAGTAAACTGTTTACAGTTATTTTTGGTGGAAAGTTTGAAGCCTACAGCATCCATCCATTCATCATCTAGACCACTTATACCATTAAAATGTGTTACATACAGAAAAAAAATGTGTCAGGGTGGGTTGAAGGGTTACACAAATCTTAGTTTCTAGTGACATGTGACATGTCAACTACTTTATACTACATAATCCAACTAAAGTTTTTGTTTTACTATTTTGAAAAGAAAAAGAAAAGTATTGTTGTGCTTCATAAGATGAAGACTTTTATTTCAGATGACAGCTCGTGTTCTGTTCCTTAGTTTTGAATCAGAAAGATGTCCAAACAGTAATTTCATTTGGCAAATAGAAAGATTCTGAGCTCCTCCAATATGTGAAACGTTCAATCCTTTCTGCTGGCAGCTTTACATTTTTTCCTCTTGGACGTTATTGCAGCAGTATTTTTATAATAGATCGCCAAGTATTGGAGCTAGATTTAGGATGACGTCAGGCAGCAGGAAACTTAATCTGCCTTGATCTTGGCCTACTTGTGGCTCGGTTCCTGCAGAAGCCTTCCCGTCCCGTTTACCAAAGACCTCTCAATGTTACTCTCCTCCCTGTATCGACAACCTTTAGATTGCTTTCCATGCTTGATTGATGAGGAGGTGAAACAAGCGCACTCTATCCACTCTGTTAGAAAGCTCTATCTCCTGTGTAAGACACTCCATAATTTATTCAGGTTGCTCTAAAGAAACTGTGCAGTTCTGTAAGTCCCTGTGACTTAAACAGCTGCTGTACTGTCCTTGCTGCATTCTTGAGCGTATACTTTCTCCCTCTGGGTGATGTTCTCTCCCTAAAAAAATGGGATCATGAGTCCTATTTTCCACGTTCTACTTTTAAGAGCGAGTAACTGAGCCAGCATTTCTGTTGATGCCAAGTTCTGCTGTCTTGACCTGCTGGCATCCCACCAAGGAAGAGCTCTTTTAGAAAGGAAGTGGATTTCATTAATGAAAGCTATATTGCTTCTTTTTTTTTTCATGCATGTACAGTAATCAGAATGTTTCTGAAAACAATAGCATGTGGGCTGGTAATTAATTATGCCCTGCCAAGATGATATGTAAGACGATGCTATTTTAATTTGGGGTCCTCTCGTACGCTCATTAATCTTCCTGAGATGCTGCTCAGCGCCGGAGGCCATGTTGTTTCCTGTTTGTTCTTGTGTCACTATACGTTGTTTTTGTACTTGGTTGGTTGTTTTGATGAGTTGTTTTCTAGCCCACATTTTCATATTTTTTCTCTCTGTTTTTCAAGAAGACGTATGCAGGACAAGCACTGTAGGCATGTAGGGACATGACATGTATTTTTCTGTAACAAGCCTCCCAAATTGTTAATGCGTGTGTGGTCAGTAAGAGATGCAAGTAGGACATGAAAGAATTGCTGAGCGATCACATTGGCCCTTAGAGTCAAAGTCAAGTGCTTTTTCGTCCCTTTTTCTTACCGTATCACAGCCTCTAAGTCTGTTCTTCTCTTCATGAAGAGATGGGTTTTGACAGTCCTGTGCCGAGTGTTTGATCCGTGGGCTCTGAGAGAAGAAGCTAGGGCCCTCGGGTTCGTCAGCGGTGGTGCTGCAGAGCCCCAGGGAGCAAGCATCAGCCACCACTCTCAGATGTGAGCTGAGCATTTTTTTTTTTTTTTAAAACATAAGCCCTTCCACAGACCACGCCTACAAACACACAATACACAGGGCTGTATGCATGTCAGGGAGAAACAAGAGCATTTCCCTGCACGTCTCATGTGGCACTGTATAACTCTAACCGCTCAAGACAAGGAAGGGCGCTCAGGCTCTGTTGTGATGCTTTTTCTGCTGTTGTTCCAGTTAAAATGGAGAAATGATTTCATTACTGTGTTTGTGCTTGTTTTTCAGCACTGGCTGGGGTAAGTATTTTCCATAAAACCACAAGCATCTTGTAAGCATGAAATATTTAATTGATGCTGACCGGAGCGGTACCAGAGAAAGTTATCAGCATTGTCAAACTATCAGGGTAAAATAAAAAGATGATTCCATCACCATACCTTTAGTAGAAACGGAAAACAGCTAAGACTGCAGTCAATTTTCTTTGGGGTTGAAAAAATATATATGTTACCTTATCACTTTTACAACTTTTAAACAGAAACCTTAAATTTTCCTAAGCAGTAAATCAATTGCTGATTTAAAGCCATAACTATTCAAAATGCTGTCCTGTTGGCTGCTCATTTGGTCAATCACTGTGGTTCTTTTTGAAATATCATCTTTATTAATTCCATGAAATGGAGCACTTTGAAATCTGTCATCTTTATTAAATTGTTTTTATAAGGGAACAAATACCAATGATCAGCCTCACCTGTAGTTTGTTTTCAGTGCTAAAACTACATCCAACTACATCATGCTAACATGCTAACCTGAGATGTAGAACAACGCATGTCATTTTTCAAACACGACATCAGTACGCATTATCAGTGTGAGCATGTTGCCATGCCAACATTAGCGTGACTCGCTTTGCTAATAGCCCCTCAGAGCTGTTAGCGAGTCTAATAACATGCTAACAGTAATAAAAGAAATACTATTAGAAATGAAGAAAAAAAACAACAGAAGAAAAATAAAATGTAGCTAAATATATATTTTTTTGAATTGAGAATAATTGAAGCCCATGAATGTTTTACTTAAGCTTAGGCAATAATATATTCCTTAAAAGGTTCAATAACCCTGAGAGATACTTTCAAAATTCCAGGTATTCATTTTCTATTATTGAAAAAAAAAAACGATTTTTGTGTCACCAGTTCATGCTGTGTCCTTCATCACTGAAGTTTCTATTTCTATTATGTGTTCAACTGAGGCCCACATTACACCTGTGTCTCCGTATTTACAATACAGAATTTTTAGTTTGCTTTGCTCAATTCAACACTATGAGAAGTTTTAGTGTGACATGAAAGATTGTAACATCTAGTCATACAGTACTACTATTCCTACTTTTACAAAAGGTTGTTCAATAATGCCTTTGGCCTGTTGTCAGAAATTAGTGTATTGCAGTATTTTTCATCAAATTATTCAGAACATAGTGTTTGTATGTAATGACATTAAAATACAGACACTGAAATGTTCACAACCAGAAAAGAGAGCAGTTGCACAAATACAGTAAGTCAGCCTTCCCTTCCCCCAGCAGAAAATAAGAAGAGAAAGTGGTATATCCATTGGGATTGTTAACAACTGTAGAAAGGTGTGTGGCTGGCAAGAAATATCACAGGTGACCTGTTGACTGTGTTGCTTATGGTTGCTATGGTTACAGGCATAGGCAGTCAATATAGCTCACTGTGCAGTTTGTCTTTCTGCACCTCAGTGCAACAGGTTAAATACAGGTGGATTGTAAAAAAAAAAGGTAATCAGTGCCAAAAGAAGACAAAAGCTCTTACTTTAATGAATCTACAGACAGAAGGAGCTCATCAAGTTTGATTTGTGGAGTTGGAAAAGGGAACTTCTTTACTTGAGGAGAAACCTTCATGTGAAAGTCTGCAGATAGCCTACCTGCTACAGAGATGAATACATATTATGTCCTTGAATTATTTTTCATTAATCCTTATTATAATCAGTGTATTATTTTAAAAGGCAACTCGTCTATGAGTAAGAGTCTTGAGTAGTTTCTCACATTTATGCGTTTGAATGTTGCACATAAGTGCAGCACTTTATCAGTAGGTTAGGGTTAGGGTTAGGGTTAGGTGGTTTCAGTAAAAGGTTATTTTCAGATAATTTTCAAATATTTACATGTTTAACTAAAAAACACTAACAACTCTTCAAATGTGCTATGAATAACAACACAAATAATAAACCAGGCTACATATTACCACTTCAACTTGTTTTCCAATCAGGTTCATGATTTGTTAAAAAAAATACCAAAATTTCAGTTCAGTTCAGACCTTTATTGTACCTGGAAGGGAAATTCGATAAGATCCTTCATGTGACCAAGTTCGTACTGAACTCTTGGTAAGTCCCACAGAAAAAATGCAGACTAACGGAAAGTATGCAATTTGCTGTTGAAGAGTCTGAATCAGAGCCAACATGCACTTGATGATTTGACAGTAAGACAGCACATAAAACACTCACACACTTCCAAGGAACAAATCTCAAAGTTGGTGAGACTGTAAGACTAGAGTTTGGGATTTAACCATCATATATTCACACCCTCTTATCCAACTGACTGACTCAAAGATTTGCTTGTTTCTGCCCTAAATAAAGAAAACATTTTACTCCACATACATGGTCTAAACGCTGTGAACATGGCTTCCATCTTTGCACACTCTTCATGTCATTTCAGGTTCTCCTCTTGTGCTGATACCTGTACAGTAAAACACTTCTGGTGGCTGACTGAATCTCACAGGATGTTGAGTCCACTTCTGCCTGGCTGTGTTAGTGATTGGCCCTAAAAAGATGCCCTTGATGGATGGAGTGAACTCTCAGAGATGGTAACTATACTGCTGCTGCTTTTAAGATAACTGCCTGAGTGGTGAAGTGCTTTTTCCCGCTTAAAGCTTTGGTCCCCTCTCAGCTCTCAGGACCATTACAACAGGATCATATACTGACATATTGTGGAAGTGGATTTTTGTGTTAAAGGAGCTCTATTATTCTGATCCATATTTAAATACATAGATATAATGTTACCATGTTGGATGTCCATACTAAACCTCTGCAGATTTTTTTAAAACACGAGATATACAGTTGTTGGCGTAATCCCCGGAGGGTTTTCTTGCTGCTGTGAACAAACAAAGTTGTCGGACATGCCCACCTTGGCAACTTTTTCAAGGACGTGCCCACCCGGAAGCTCACTCCAATCTGAGTAAAGTGGGCACTTGGGGAGGAAGAGTCTTAAAGAGACAGCAGCTGAAATGAACCATTTCAGGCAGAGGCCGTAAAATGGGTTTTCACTGACACCAGTATTAGATAAATAAGGAGGTTTTCCAGCTACACATCTTGCAACACTGCTTAATAGGTGTCCCAGACTGACGTAATTTATGGTGAAAGTGAGTATAACAGAGCTCCTTTAAGGTGGTTAACTTTGACCCAAAGTGACAGCAAAACTGTTATCACAAGTTTAAATTTAATTAAATTTTCGACAATGTCAGCATGCTAACCTGGGTCTTTGAGACACATGGCCGTCACCAGAAATATTATTAGTCTACTGAACAAACTTGAGATTACTCTGTTAGATGTGATACTTTGTGGAGAAAAACATCAGCAACACATATTTCTGCCTTAACTATCACGACCCAGCATGCAGCTCATGTGTCTGAAGCTATTTATGAGAGATTAATAGCTTTTGTTTAATTTCAGCCACAGGGAAGGTTGAGTTTCATCAAAAATATCTCTGGGGAGAACCATTTAGTTCCTTACTTATGGAGTTTTGATGTCTTCATGATGCCATGAGTTTAATGATGCACTGGTCCATTAGAGTTTTTATTATGACTGAGGAGAGTGTTTGATACTAAGTTAACACTGTTTTTCATATTTCAAGAAAAAACTTATTTCATGTATTGATAAGAGTTGCAGGGTATGATTGATCAATCAATCAATCAATCAATCAATCAATCAATCAATCAATCAATCTTTATTTGTATAGCGTCAACTCATAACAAGTGTTATCTTGAGACACTTTACAAAAGTAAGGTTTTGTAAAGTACTCATTGTTATGTTACAAAAAGCAGGTGAAATACCTAACTTATTGCTATATTACAAAGACCATCATGAGCACTTTAGCAAAGCAGCAAAAGTTCCATTGGTTTGGATTGATACCATTCTTGTGTCTGAATCCTTGACATAAAGCAGAAGCAGGGGGTTAGCTTACCTTAGCATTGAGACTGGAAGAATGGGAAAACGTAGTAAAGTTTTAAAAAGAAAATGTGCCCACAAAGAAACTCTTCTCAGATATCATTCTATTCAAGGTGGTTTGATGGCATAAAGTTCAACCGGGTTGCTTGGCGAGCTTCATGCTCTGATGCCTTTGCATTTTTCTTTGTGAAGGTGATGAAATAATGAGTTTTAAGTGTGCTGTGGCGCTGTTGTTGTGTTTGACTATCAGGGCTTTGAAGCTGACAGAAATGGGTTTAATCAGGTCAGAAAAGAAACTGCCTTTTCTGTTTCTTTTCATGTTGTTTTTTATTATTTCACTTCCTGTTTTATTTTGTTACCCTTGTCTCTGTCTTCCAGATCCTGCTCCTCATATTTCCTGCGTTGTGTGTCGGCCCCGCCCTGATTAAACTCAACTGCATCTTGTTGTCCCCTGATTTCCTGTTTATATAATTCCTGTGTCCTCCCTCAAGTTGCCACTTCCTTGTGTTTTCCTCAGTGTAACCTCATCCTTATAGTTTTTCCCAGTGAGCTCTTGTGTATGACTTTTGCCTGCTCCTTTGGTTTTTTTTGCTCGTGATATTTGGACTACCTGTGTATCGAGTGTATGTATTTTGTACTCTACCCTGTGGAGTCTTCTTTTTAAATCCTATTGTATCAAATATCAAATAAAAACATAATGAAGATAACAATGACATCGTTATCTGCAGGAATGTGACTTGGCGGTGTGTCGTGACTTGGTGGAGTCTTTTCAGCAGCACAAGGCTCCTAATGTTACTGCAGCTCACCAAAGCAGGATGCATTTAGGGTCAATCAAACCACATCATGTTTTGTTTTTACACAACAGTGTTCTACTGATGAAACTGGTACAACTCATTGTAGTACCAAATAGCTCCACAAGGTTGGTGCCTCTATAATGTTTTAGTTTTGTGATAGAGAAAGTTGTTACGCTCTGACAGCCGTCTTGCGTATACCTACCTCGTAAAATGAAAAGCTGTGATTTAACTTATTCCTGGGTAAAAATATTAACATCAGTCTTACATTTTACTCAACCTATGTTATGAAATTAGGTCTACGCTGGCTTTGGTTTGAAGATGCACTCCAGAAAGCTGAATAGCAAGTCAGCCTTGGGATTACTAGTGCTTCTTGTGCTGATGCCAAGTGCCATGTTTGCGTGTGAATTTATTCAGTTGACCTCCTGTTCAATTCATTTTTTTCCCCCTCAGCTAAACTACTTCAAACCTGTGAAGTAGTGTATCTAAAGTTTCAGGCCCCCAGGGAGCTTGGTTTGTGGAAATGAACAAACTGCATCTATCTTCTCTTTATTTTCACTTAAACTGAACACAAGCACAACACAAAACAGTTTAATCCTTGGCCCTCCAGTCTTTGCACATATTCCCTTAAATGCCCCTGGGGGGGGGGGGGGGGGGGGGGGGGGGGGGGGGGGTCACAAAGAAATGTGTGTTTTTCTGCCACGACAGTGTGAGATTCCTTTAAAAAAACTCCACATGAACCCAGTTCCTAAGCAACAAGAAAATGAAAGAGAGTGCCAAGACCTCATAAAACAGTCCTGATCCACTTCTCTCTAATTTTAAACTAGATACATGATTACAAGCACTTTTTTCTGTGCTGACCTTTGGAGGGCATAATCACCCTCTGTGTAAATGTGTTCTTTTTAGAGGTCAGCAGCTGGAAGATAAATCACTGTTCAGAAGCTTTCTCCTTCTAGCCTGCGAAAAAAAAGGACATCCATCTTGATATACATGTTTGGTTTGGCCCAAGATGTTACAACAGAAAATATCTACAACCATTATCTCTTAACATCTTTTCTTGCAGCTTCTGGAGGTTTACAGCACGTATTAATTGGAGCAGAGTGAGAGCTCTCTTCTTTTTCTTCTCCACAAGGGAACAATATGGTACCACCGGTTCGAGCATTTATTATTTCTGTGTCCAGGCCACAGATGCTGTAAATGTCTGAACTCCTATCATTGTTCCCCACACTGTTTTACTGCGGGGCGAAATAATAAAAAGCATGTTATGCTGCATTATGTCATGTTGTGTTTAGATGTGGCTTGTACGTTTCAGCTTAATAGTCTTGGCAGTACGAGAGGCTACAGTTACAGTATGTCCCAGCTCTCTGTGTTGCCCTTTACAGCCCTATAAACTGCAGCACAGCTGCTACTAGTTATAATTCACACAGGGATTATATCAAATGTTGCCTTCTGTGTAAAACCTTAACTTTCACCTCATGCTAAATTTAGACCCTGCAGACGTGATCCTCTGGCTTAAATGAAATCCTGAATATTACTGATTGGCTGTAAGCCCTTTAGAATCCTCAAATATATTGATTAACATGAATTTTTGGGAAGATGGAAAGTGTACTGCTTTATATGGACGTTCCCTGGGTATCATTTGACTTTTCTTTCTCTGTAACCATTTTAAAAACACTATTTGCTTCAGCTTCAGTTTCCTCTCAGCTTTGGGGAGCCTTTTATTGTCTTTGAGTTTATTGTTTTGATTTTGCATCAGATAACTACTGCTTTGGTACTCTCTAACAGCTCTCATCAGAATCATTTTCAGCTGTAGCAGACAAGTGTTTTTTGGGGGGAAAGAGCTCAAAACACATTGTCAGCCAAAACAGATGGCAGAGAAACAAAGTAACATCTGAAAACACAAGCCGTTTTCACATATGCACTCCTGAAAATATCTAGATGATTTCACCTCACAGCCTGAGACTATCCCTGTCAGGTGGGAGGTGGGTGAGAGGTCTCCTGAGGCAAGACATGACGTAAAAAAAAAAAAAATGATGAGGAAGTGGCAGAAGAAACACCACAGTCTGCTATAATTCAAATATTTGCCTTTATATCACTGCTATGAGCATTTTCACTATGGCGAATGTCATCGATGAGCTTCAAAAATGTGCTTCAGAAACAAAGGTGTGATGTCACTCAGACTATATCTATGTTTTATACTGTCTGTGGTGTTGAAATATTACTATTTTCTCCACTTTCCAGCCACCAATTAGCCATGGTTAATTGTATTTTTAGGGATATTTTAGTAATTTAAAAAAAAACATTATTCTAAAAGTGTGTATCTGTTGTTAGTGAATACTATTATACTTATGTTTTTGTGTCATTTCTCAGCAGACATGCTACAGTATTGAAAGAGATGGGAAACTAAAGGGGCGAATAACATGAACACACACGAAAACGTCCACAGTTGGAATTCAGCGAGCGGGTAGAAAGATTCAACCAGGGAGTAGGACACATAGCAGTTATATGGTTCATGTTTAAACCACAAAACCAACAGGATGTCCCCTCGTTTCCATTTATATTACTTTTTTTTAAGTCAAACTGATGCAGATAGTGTAGTATTTTATTCAGTTTACTACATATTCTCCCTGAGGACATCTTATCGAACATTTAAGTTAGAAAAAAAAACAGCACCCTACGGCCGACCTGAGGAGAGAAATCTAAACAGCCAGCATACATCAGCAGGCCTCTGCAGCTCCGACATGTTGCACGGGGAGAGAAGGAAATGGGAGGAAGAGCAGGCTCATTCGAGCTGCCAGCCAGTGTCCCCCAGGCTCCATGAAACACTGATGGACCTGATAGATTGGCGAGAGCACCGGAGGGGGGGTTTGGGCTGTGCTGAGCGCTGACCGAGCTGCAGTGCTGGGAGGAAAAATAAATCTGTCTGACACCAGCGGAGAGAGATCCGCTCCACAGAGTCTCCGTCCAACAACCCCGGCTTATCAGGGCACAATCAGAAGTTGGGCTGTGTTTGGGGATAAATATGCTGCGTGTGGCTGCTGTCATGGTGAGGAATGTTGAACACTGGGCCTATGTAATATGGCATCTGAGTTAATTTCCTGTCAAAGCATAAATAAAGAAATAAGGAAGGGTATTCCATTTTTGTTTTGCACTGATTGACAGAGAAAATGTTTTTTATTATAGCAGACATGCCTCGGGACAGATTTGATGCATCAAATATAAAATTCACAGTGAAGTTTCAATATGAGAGATATTATTTATGCCTTACAGAGACAGGAAGATCAAACCAGAAATCATTCTCTCACTGCAAATATGAACAGTGTAGCTGTGTATGGTTATACACACAGACAAACCTATATATATGTCATCCATCAGTGATGTGTCTAGCCTGAATCTAAGGTGTTATTTGGCAGGGTTTTAATCAGCCAAAGTAAATGTTGTCTCTGGATCCCCAGTAGCTGCAGTGAGGGGGGGATGGGGGATGATGGAGGCTGCAGGCAGTGACAGTGATGTGCCTCCTTACATTAGCCAATCTCTGTGACATAGAGACAATGCTGAATCTCCTGATGGAATCTCTGTTGTGCCACAGATGAGGTTCTGTACATGCAGCCAGCTGTCTCCGTCATCCGTCTTTCCAAATGAAATATAAAGGAGAAAATGGCCAATGGGTGATGGAGATTGATTCAAAAGAAACATGAGGGGTAATCAATATGGTTCCCTGTGCAGCCAAGCAGCATAAGACTCCCCGCACCACCCACTGCTTACCTCAGGCTGAAGTTGGGTGCCATCATGCTGCCTGTGCGTAATTTATGATGAAGGTGTCACTCTCAGAATGATACACCACAGTTGAGCGAGCCCAACTCATAAGGAAAATAAGAGCTTTTGGTCCCAGAGAAGGAAAAAAAAAAAAAGAGTTGCTTGCGCTTTCAAATTCTGTTTCTTTCATGCAATGATTGATTGATCTAAGGTAAAGCAAAAAAGCCAGGACTAAGTGATGCATTTAAAGTGGTTTTGAATGACAAATGAGATTAAATGATTTCAGGCCTCTGTCGTAAGTAGCCTACAGTTTTTATGCAAGCTTACAACATTTATTCCAAATGGAATAGTTTGACAGTTTTTGAAATACTCTTTGGTTTCTTGACAAGATTTTGATGAGAAGGTCGATACAAACTTCATTTTATCTGCATGCTTTATGTGAAGCTACAGCCAGGGGCTAGTTAGCTTGGCTTAGCTTTGTAGCTTCAAGATTGCCCAATGAGCACTAACCGCGACTCAAACTTTGAAATGTGGTTGAAAACAGAGTGAAATCGACAATTTTTCAACATTAATGTGTCACAAAATACAGTATTGTTTTATAGTTTTGATAGCTTGCTCATCTTCGGGTGTAGGACAGAAAAGATTCTTGAAGCAGCACATTCCTGAAATTCTTTTACAATGGTTGATGAGCTCTGACTATGAGGCAGAAAGATCCCAATAGGTGCTGGTGTAATTGATTGATACTTGACAGGAATGATGGTTTGAAACTATTTAGTGGCTTAAAGTTGTGAGACATAAAAGACATAAAAGCACGCAGTCAAGAAATCAAAGCCAACTCGATTCATTAATTGGTGACTGTTACGAACTGCTCAGTAATTCAATCATTTAACCGCAATATACAAGATGCGACTTTTGAAAATTGCAGTTAAAATTTGTGTTAATGTGTGACAAATGTTGTGAGAGCCGATTTACAGGTGAAATCTGGTCTAGACATACAATAAATACTAGTCTGTGAAAAAACATTCACCTTGAACCAACGTGCAACGTCTTTCAATGTTGGCCAAGAACATTTTTTAAACCTTTTGTAGTCACCCATCTGTTACTATGGGGGGGGGGGGGGGATGGGGGTCCTAACTTTCAGTCAACCTAACAACAGGCTAAGAGCTGGAGATGAGGCGGGTTTTAAGCCTCTTGACAAGCACATCACGCCCACCTGGCGATCAGGTCAGCTATTGTACTTAACGCTTGTCCTTTACACAATGGATGAGTTGATCGAGTCATGAGCTAATCAGACCTATTTGGGTTTTTTAACCAGGCTGTAAACATGTTAATTTCTGCTGTAAAAACTGGCTTTTTTACAACAACTTGCAGTATTTCATTTAAAAGGTAGTTTATCTCAAAGGAGATTTAACTCAACAAACATAAGCTATAGTTGTACTGTTAAGTGTTTTTTTCTTTGGAATGAGAAAGGCTGCCTATTATATCTATTTACCAGTTTTTAAGCTATGCTAATTAGACAGACCTTTGGTCCTATTTCTAAACATGCAGCTACAGGCTAAAAAGCATTATCAATTTTTCCTATCCAACTCTCGGGAAGACACTCTTTGGCCTCAGATGTAGGCTTCAATTTCAGAACACAGCTCATTACATATGTTTTAATGATATGTATTTTAATCAAAATATAATGCAATACTAAAAACATTCAAAAAGAACTTCCCCTTGCATGAACTTGCATTAACTGAAGTCTAAAAATAGCACAAACAGCATTGATGGATTGCAGAGAGCACTCTCAGTGATTTCCTCGAGTTTCTTCACTCTAAAGATAAAAGAGATCCAACACGATGACCCCAATGTGTCTACAGTACAGCCTCAGCAGCACAGACCGCCTCCTTATCAAAGACAACCTTATTTCTGCAGAATTTCACATGGCAGACGACTTGTAGGCCTGCATGATATCTTTGGGTATCCTGGCAACAGAAAAAAAAGATCAATAATCAATATGTGGCAGGTCACATCTAAAGAAAAGGGAAGTGAAGGGTGAAATATACTTTCTGTTTCCACATGGGTTGCATACAAATACTCTTCATTTTGTAGGTAAGGTCAAGAAAGGATGTGTGTATGCTTGAGTTCTCAGAGGTCAGATGTTAACCTGTCCTGTCCTCTTTACAGGATCTCAGTAGGAGCTACAATATCACTTATGGGAGGTGAGAGGGGTATTACAGTAAGATGATTTTTTTTTCTCTTTCACTGTCAGAAATCATTTGTTTGTAATGTATATTTTGAGAGAGGGAGAGGAGGGAGTCATATGCAAGGATCGTTTGCAGTAATATCAGTGTGCCAACAAGGGCTGATAGTATACATCCTGACAGTCCTCTCTGACAGCATCTTCCCAGCAGGCCCCACTTCATCTGCACACTGCATGCGTTCTCCTTTATTTATTCATTCATTTCCACGTGGCCAAGTGCTGTCACTTTGATGAATGGGAGCTGGAACTGGCCAATTGTTTTCACTCGACGGGACAAGTCTCACACGCTCTGAACTTAAACGTCCTCCTTGTCAGACGAGCTCTGCCAATCCCAAGCTTTTTAGAGAGCCTCCTGTTTCACATGTACCCAGACCCGAGCCCCACAGCCTCACAGCCCCCCCCCCCCAATAACATCCCTGGGGTTTTTTTTATTATTAGAATCTACCTCAGGAATCTGGTCTGTTAGCTTCAATTTCAGCTCCAGGGCTCAGGGTGCTACATGCCAGGTGAAAGATGCCCACAGAGATAAAGTAGTGAAGGGCTGCAGGGAAGCGCCAATGGAGAACGTCTGTGTATGGGGCCAATCATTTTGTTCAACATCTCTGAAAAGGCTTCAAAGCCTAGCACAGTTTTTGGTTGCATGCACAGACATAAAAAAAAACACATTTGTTTTGTTGCTTGGATCAAATGAAAAAAGATCTTAGACATGTTCCTTGTTGATCTTCAAGGGAGGTGTAGGTGTTGATAAGTTCAAATCCCAATGAAACGGAACTTCAAGAGTATCACTGCCATGTCATGATATATTTCCTACTGAAATGAGAAAGAACAAAGCAGCAACCTCCAGAGTTGAAAAATGAAGCCATTGCAGAAGTGCAATTCCCTGCAGTCCTTCTAGTGTCGGCTTGTGGCCGGCTCCAAGAGCCCCGGAAGTCACATACACAGTACATTTAAAAAGGCCTGTTTTTACAGCAGAAATGAACATGTTCACAGCCTGGTTCAAAAAATGATATATGTCTGATCAGTCATAGTCATTGTCCTCATGGGCATACACTGTGGGGGGGGGATTTTTTTCATAACGCATACATTATGTTTTTATGAATAATACGTGTTATCCATAGTTAGTTGCGTAGCTGACCTGAATGACAGGCGGGCGCGATGTAAGGGCTTGTCAGGATGCTTAAGACCCGCCCCTTTAGATTGTCTCAAAAATCAGGCTGAGACAGGATTTCCAGCATGGTGGCTGCCGCCGATGAGCCTCGTTGTGCCCTTCGTCCATTAATATTAACAATGTATGGATAGAACCAATCACAAGATAGAATCTTTGACTATGCTTATTAATCGGTGGGAAAGTAGTTAACGCCTCTTAATGCAGGATGAGTCATCTGACATTTGAAAAGTTGTACAGGGAGTGAAAATACTGTTAATTTGATGTTTTGAAAAAAACATATTTGGCACATAATGACAGATAAATGAACATTTCAAACTGGAACACTGGATTAAAAGCAGGAAAATGCACTTTTCATTTCATGGGGACTTTAACTGTGTCCTCCCCAACCAAACTGTTCTTACAGTTTTATGTTAATCAAAGCTAAACTTATTATCTTTTGGTCTAGCTTCATATTTAGGATGCGGATAAGAGAGAGATATCAACCTTCTCCATTAAGTCTCAAACAAATTAGAGTTTGTTTTTTTTATCACAAATGAATCCCTTGCATCGGGTTGCAAATATCAATAACAAGTGAATAAGAAACAGTGTGTGAATCACATGATTTTAAATAATGGGCCTCAAATTCTGCCACATTAGAAGGATTCCCATAACCGAACATTAAACATGATCTAACCCTGTTCTCTCATTGTTTCTCTGGTTATTGGACCCCAGCATGATGGACTGATCGGTCTGTGATTATTCACAAAACACAGCACTTACTCTCTTTAAATACATCATATGTCAGATAAAAGACCTGAAGTTATTAACATCAATCACAACAGTCAGACATGAAGTACTGGAAGGAGCTGAGAGCAGAGTTTGATGAGTGAACTGACATGGAAGTGAATTTCATGAATGTTAGATTTTATTCCAGCAAATCTTTTAAACTGTCAATCCTTGCCGCTGTTACATTTAATGATGGTAATATAGTCTCACACTCTAAATAGTAATGTGCAACATTATTGCACAGAAAGTAGTCCCACATAACGACTATTTAGCACATCTATGATAGTGGCTAATAACTGCCTCAAGAGAAAAAACAAGGAAATGAGCATCCAATGCATCTAATCAGTCCACCAGTCATAAACTGTAAACAGAGGCAATTGAATGTCACAAAAACATGTTTCATGTGAGCGTGAGCTTTTCTTTTCTCAATGATTATGATGACATTCACACTGAAGCTTTGCACAGAAACTCTGAGTGTGTGGATGTGAGCTTTTAAAAGCAGATGAGGAGGGCTGCAGCCTGTCACTGATGCTAGGTGATAACAGATTTTCATGCTACACGTAGCAGAGGAAGAAGTGTTTAAAATGCATCCGATGTGACAAGTTTCATAGCTGCTATCAGTGTCTCCAGGCTGCAGAATTTAACACGCTCATTATTGGCTGATGTTTACCATTTTAAAACTTTTATGCCATGTCAATGACGGATTTTTGCTTCACAACCTTCTGATGTGCTAATGTGTTTGAATTTCACAGAACTGTTAAATTAATTAATTGTTTTATTATGCAGCTCTATTATGCAATTTGTCATGTGCTTCTTCATCAGGGTTGCAATGTTTAACACTATAATGTAATCCTTAGTTTCAGTGGGTGATTGGATTGCCTTCCTCACAGATGTTAATTTCTGATGAAAATACTGACTTCAGCAGCTGTTGCAATTGTAGGAAATATTTCAGAACAGTTTTTAAACCTCAGATTTCTGCCTCACTGATTCACCAAACCGACAGATTTCCTCCTCAGGACAAGAAGTCTAACACCAGGCTGCTCTGTATGTATAGTTATATGTGCCATTGGGAATTAACAGACTTCTCAGGTGTCTCAGGTGATGAAGAAGAAGGAAGAAAACATTTCTCTGTCTCTCTTAAGAGTTTTAAGAGAGCCGGCAGAGTCTGGGGAAATGGAGAGAGTCGTCAGTCTCTAACTATAGCTGTAATCATTTTGCATTTCTCGATTTGCATGAGTTACCTTGGCAGAAGGAACAACGTGTGGAGAACTTTTGCAGGTGACCTGAGGAAACTTCAGCCCCCTTTGTGATATCAGTGCTCATACAGACATATTTTTCCCTTCTTCTTTTGAACTTTAAAAATGTCAGATAATCAACATGAAACATTTATATCATGTCCATGAATAACTGACAGCGTATTGTTGTGAAAAAAGCAACAAAGGCCAAGGTTGGCTGGCTAGACAGAGTCATTAGCTAAAACAGGAAAACAATTGTATTTGAGATCTGCATGTCTGATTTACTTTCTAACATTTCTTACATTTTTACAATTGGTTTGTTCATTATAAGGAATTTGTAAGGGCCTTTTATTGAAGTCACAATGCATTTCAGAACTTTTAAGTTGTTATATTAAAGGCTTAAAATGCTACATTCTGAATATAAGTATAGGGCTTAGCAAAATTCAAAGTGTTGAAGGAGGTATGTTCAAAGAGAACTTTGGGTCTAAAAATCCACTCTGAAAGTCTCATGTGGCTGTTTTTCTATTATCTATGGAAAAGGGCAGTTATTAATGGATGTATTGTCAAAAAGTTGAAAAATGTAATGTTCACATCTTAATTAGCTTTCAAGTAATGGATGTTGTTCCCATTTACACAAGTTTTTATTGTTTTCAGACGGTAAGTGGCCTATCAGAAGTTATTCAGGGACATATCTCAGAGATAAAAAGAAAAGTGGCTCTCTGAAGGATAACTGATCTTACAACAAACTACACGGTAGGTCCTTTCTGGTAAAATGGCATATCAAGCATTATTTAATAAAATGATTCGTCATTAATAATTCAATGATTTAAGCCTTATCAAGTCTGAATGAAAGCTGAAATATATGAATGTTTAACTTCATTTTTTGAGCTTCCATTGACTCCTTATTAAAACAAAAATAAGCGGTTACTGTGTGCGCCAAAAAAACACAGAGTCCACTTGTGCTCAATAAGGCCCACGCTCTGCAGTCCACTTACAGCACTTAGTGTTTTCAAAAATAAATCTTTTTGGTTCCTCCTAACAGGCAAATAAATAATCCACTCCCAAATGATTCCTTATCCCACTCAAGATAAAATCTCTTCCTGCGAGATTGAAAGGGTAATTAACTGCTGCTCGTGGCCAACATTTACTCAAGTGTTCAGCAGTTTAACTTGTGCAGTTAAAAGGTGGATAAACATTCACTTTACCGTGAGAAACAATGAGACATAATGGCACAAGCACGACTCATCAACAGGGATTGATGTGTCTGTCTGCAAAAACTGTCATTTGGCAGCATGTTTTCTCCAAAGACTGCAGCTTTGGCATGTGAGAAGTGCAAGCAGAGTTTTATTTCAGCCATGGTGGAGGTTGACAGCCATGAGAGCTAAATGTGTTTTTCCTTTGTCCTACCAGCTTGAGAGCGGGTATTTGTGCAAGGTACGAGGCGGTGTGGGAGCCCCTGCTGCACTTTGCAGATACACAAGTCTGTGCTTTCATGCCCAGACCCATCAGAATGGCCCTGTCAGGCTGCTATCTCCTGGGACTTGCTGCTGCAGTACAGGGGGATTAAAGCTTTTTATGAAGCCTTTTAACAGCCAAAGGTGTGCGCAATAGCAGCATGTGTGCCATTTTCCTCAACAAGGGGGGACTTCACTTCGCAGGACATTTGAAGCTGGAACAATGCAGGATAAAATGTTGCAGAAAATTATGAAAACTAATTGGAAAACAAAGGTTTTAAACCTGCACAAGTGCACAGGGGGGTGGGGGGGGGGAATCCCCCTTTTGTCGCACATTGTTCCAAATCCAGTTAATTAAGCTCACAGAGAAGTGTGGTAAACATGACCAGATTGTACTTACGCTTCTGTGAATTGTGAATATTACATTATTGTTTTGTTGCAAAATTCAGGTTGATGTAAAAAACAAACACAGAGAAAGCCTGGGAGGGGAAAGAACAGTGTATTTGTTAAATATCTTAAGTAAAGGGTTGTAAATTATGGAATTATAGTAGATTGTATACATATCATCTTTGCAGTGCCTCCCTGTATTTCATGTTAAATAAAATAAAGCAGAGACAACAGCAGTTGGGAAACAAGTAGCAGAATGTGTGACAATTAACAATCCTTTTGGCCAATGTGTGATAAATTGCTTGCAGGAAGAGCCCATTTGTTCCAGCCTTATCTTTGAGGCTGCTGTTGAGAAGACTGGATTATCTATTATCAGACAAAAATGGGAAAGGTTGGAAACCAAACACAGATGGAAGCTTCAGATTTGAGCCAGAATGGTGAACATTTACATACAGTATATCTAACCCCAGGACATGTGTGGGAGTTTCTTGTCAATTCCTGGACGAAAGTTTCTCCTAACTTTAAAATGAAATGTTTTTGCCTCTTTTAATACATGGTAAAAGTGTTAAAGTTTTACATTTTGTGAGAAATAAAGATTTTACATTGCATATCTTTGACATGTGAACTCTTAATTTCCAAAACTTTATTTTCAAACTTTAATTTTTGATTTGTTAAGAAGGTTTAACTTTAACTTATAACAAACATCCAAGTCAATTTCATTTTAACATTTTAATAAATAATCAAATTTAAATGAAATCCTTAGTTCACTGATGAATGGTCCAGGTCCAACATCTGTAGACCACTTGTTTTGTTTACCTGCTGTAGCGGTGTGGCTGCTGTCGTTGGTGCTGATATGAGAATGATCTGTGTGCACACTCTGCCACCTAGTGGTTGGATGTGTAAAGCATGCCTGCACAGTGAGAGCGGAACCTAACAAACCCCGGAACTACAGTGTGTGTTTTCTACCCGAGTTGCTAAGCATGGTGCACTTCTAAAGCTAGTGTTTTGGCATTAATGCTACCTGTTTTGTCTTTTATCCTTCTAGGATGTAACATTTATGAAGGCCCTGGAATACAGCGTTTGGTTTGCTTTAGCCTTTAGGTCCATGACGTCACCTGTAAAGGTAAAGTGACAGCTTGCTGCTTGCAGTGTTAGCCTTAGCTTGGCGATGCTAACAAGCGAATTACTGTGATAGGTTTTCTTCTTGGAATAAACCATGAATATAAATGTGACGCAGATTAGATAACAAATACTAATAACCTTCCGAAACACTGTTAGCTGCAAGTATTATGAAAAAGTGACATATGTCTTCGCTTTTAGGTGAAGTGATGTCGTTTTACGCCAAATCCGTCTTTAGACATTCACTAAGTAATACTCTTATACGCACAGGCTATAAAGACAGAAATCTCCATCATTCATGTCTAACCCGAAAAGTAGGTACTGTTAATATACACTTTCTGAATGTGTTCTTAATGCTTTCCATCCTGTTATTCACGGTGTGATTTGTGGGTTTTTTGGGGCAGTGGGTGTTATACACAATACAGTTTGATTACAATAATTACAAAAAACATTTTGTGTGTGATATTTGTTCTCAGTTTACACTTGGATAATAACTTTCTCTGCATTACACAGAATGATATTAGATGTGATCGCAAACTCTTGGGATTTTCTGGTTCTATTGATCTGCATGTTGTGTTACTTTACCTTTATAATATTCTCACATAAGGTGTCCTCGGACCAAACAGTTCTGGGGACTGTAAGAGTAACTGTCCTCTAGGGTGATAGTTCCCTGAGAACCACACACCATGGGGACTTTTTGTCTGTCTGCCTGCGCACCCCCATGGTGCTGGGAGACTACCTACTCTAAAGAAGGAGCTAAAAAGGTTACTCCGAACAGGGTTTCTAGGACCTCTAATAAAATAGTTCCTGCGGTGTGGAATCAATAAGACAAGGGGGGGGCGGGTTCCAACAGTCCCTAGAACTATGAAAAAGTTCCTGTGGTCTGAAAACGCTTTCAGTCTTACTTTCACTATTCCCATTCTTTGTCCAGCCTATGATCTGACATCGGTCAGCAGAGATGCTGCTTAAAGATCTTCCCAGAGACGCCCTGCTGCGGCCGCTGTCCAGGAATGAAGTGCTTGGCATGTTGATAAGGTTGACCATATTTGGTGCAGCGACCTACTACAGCATCAAATGGGTTGTAGATGCTATGGACCCTACCTCCAAACAGAAAAACCAAGCCAAGAAAAGGGTACGTTAGATGTCATTACATAAGTCATTGATATGTTAGAGCAAGGTAGACTTTTTGCTTCAGCATTTTGCACACAATCCTGACATTGCTTGTGTCTTTAACTGACGTGTGTCTTATGTGGTCCCTCCAGGCTGAACAGCTGATGAAGAGGATTGGTGTGGAAGGAGTCAAACTCACAGAATATGAGATGAACATTGCCTCTCACCTGGTTGATCCTCTGACTATGAAGGTAACATTTGTAATCCCATTTTCAAGCACCGGCACATTCTTTATTATTGTTACCCTTTCACAGATAGAATATTTCACAGTGCTCTACCTTCCTGCAGGTGTCCTGGAGAGATATTGCAGGTCTGGATGAGATTATAAATGAGCTACAAGACACGGTCATCCTGCCCTTTCAGAAGAGACACCTGTTAGCCAGATCCAAACTCTTTCAGCCTCCTAAAGGTACTTCAGCGTGTCATCCTAACAGAACAGCTATGCTCAAATTGTACATGAAATTTTAAGGTTTGTGATGCGGTAGCATTAAAGGAGATCATATTTATTTCACTACTAGTTTATTTAAGAATGGACTGTAAATCAAACATTTACATTTGCATTATCTTATATGTTTGTCGAGAGAATGAGGACAATTGCAGGTTTATTTTGTTTTAGCGTTGTTGTCTCACACATACTTGAAATAAACGCTAGAATAAAGCACTGTACAAGTGTTTGAAATGACAACAGGTCATCTGTGAAGCACTTACACATTTCACATTAATTCAAGGTAAGATAACGTTTATTATTCATCTTCAATCTTTTCATCACATTTATACAATATTCTATTAATTACATATCAATACAGTAACATGATCAAAACAGGGTAAGGAAATTCCCCTTTTTTCTTCAATAAATAGACATTTACAGAAATATTCTGACATAGATACTCTGCTATTACCATTGGATGGATTCCAAGGAGAATTTCCCAGAGGGTTCAATAATGTGTGGGGCGGCTGTGGCTCGGTAGAGTCGGTCGTCAACCAGAAGGTCGGAGGTTTCGATTCCCAACTCCTGAATGTGTCCTTGGGCAAGACACTGAACCCCATGTTGCCCATGCTGCTTCGTCGGCAGCATATAAATGTGTGGATTGGATTAGTTAGTTCTGATGGTCCCTTTACATAGAAACCTCTGTGTAGGTGTGATATCAGTGTAAAAGCACTTTGAGTAGTCAGAAGACTAGAAAAGCTCTATACAAGTTTAGGTCCATTTACCATGAAGTATATATGATCTTATATCATCCTATAGATCCTATCATCATCCGCAGACACTGCAGCAATCTTCATTTTCAAGCTACAGCCTTCAGTCTGTTTTCTAATGAAACTCTTAAAACAGTTAGTTGGTAGTCGATGGATTTCTTTGGCCAGCCATATGTTAGGCATTATTTTATATTTTGTCCTTTCATATTGGGACTTTGTTAGATTAGACAAAACATTAACACACTGTGGATGTGGTGACCCTCAAAATTTGCAAGAATGAAAAAAACAATTAAAACAAATCTTCGACTTTGTTTTTCACGCTAAACTGAATGCTTTGAAGTGTAGAACTGAAATAGTAAGAATCAAGTCACTGTTCAGAATTTTCTTCAGTTCGTCTTTGAGCTTCTTATTATTGTTATTTTCAGTTTTTTTAGTTTTTTTATGAAGCCATCTGTTGAGTTTATGACCTCAACTTGAGATACAGTCCGTGCCAAAAAATCCTCAGACAGGATCGGAACACTTGGCCGCCTGACAGCACATGATCACTTCGAGGAATATTTATCTTTTTTATTGTTTGGCACAAAGATTTACACAGAGCCTCGAGATGACTCAACCTACTAAATGAGCTGCTTGGGAATCCAGTTCCAATCCCAGTCTCAAATGTTTATTCATATCATTAAACTTTCCTTTTAAAGGTTTTATTTTGGGGCTTTTTGCCTTTTATTTAGAGATAGGACAGTGAATCGAGTCTGAAATTATGACAAGCGGGAAAGAGGCCACTAGGCTACAGGTGCCCCATCATTAAACTTTCTTAATATGCAGTTGGTCTGTAAATGTTGTTCATCAATCTATTGTACATTTAAAAACATTAATATAAATTTAAACTTTGAACATAAACATATCAGGAGTCTAAATGAAAAAAATAATTCCTCATTTTTTTGTCCTTGCAGGTGTTTTACTGTTTGGTCCTCCAGGATGTGGGAAGACCATGATCGCCAAGGCAACAGCCAAAGCCTCGGGCTGCAAGTTTATCAACCTTCAGGCGTCCACGCTGACAGACATGTGGTACGGAGAATCACAGAAGCTGACAGCTGCTGTCTTCTCATTGGCTGTGAAAATCCAGCCCTGCATCATCTTCATTGATGAGATTGGTGAGATCCTCTAACACGACAAAACTGATAACTTTGAACATGACGGTTTATTACTATGCTAGTTGAGATTAATTTGAGTTTTACTCTTTCAAGCTGAATTTTTTCAATTCGTTTATTGTTGTTTTGATTTCATGACATCTTTTCCCCAAATATCCATGTTTTTCATGTAAGGATGGCATCACGTCATATAGCAGCATAAAAGAGCAGAATAAATACACATCTCAGGATAGCTGCTCAATGAACACTTTAGTACGTCTAGCTGACCATCCCCACTAAAAACTCTTAAGCGCAATCATAATGTCCTCTCTGCCACTACAGTAGGTTCTAAAGATCTTGTGCCCCCCCCCCCACCCCCCTCCCCCCTCTGTGTTTTTCAAATAGATTTTCTTTAAAAACTTCGGTTTGCAATGTAGCAGATGATGAAAGATTTCTATGACTGCATTACTTTAATAAAGAAAAAAACATTAAAGAGCCTGATTTTCTTCTGCAACATCTGGTAGAGAAGTTACAAGGAGCAAATTTTTTTAAATTTTTTTTTAACTGAACTATATCAATACTGACATCAGATGTCATAATATCCTCAGAAAATGAAAGTCATTGTCAATCTAAAGGTGCGTGTATCATGACTGTGTGACCATATTTTACTCTGTATGACTGCTGGAAAAAAAAATCAGCTTCTTTGATTTGCCCGATGAGCTGTATACAATCACTGCTAAGAATTCATTAAGTCAGGCAAATCAGCAAGTGGAACTAAAACAGATAACTTTTTGTTTTCAGACAAACACCAATATGCATTTATCTTATAGCATTCGTCACCTCATGCAATATTTTTGACTGCTTTGAGAATTTGCTCTTGAAAGCATCCACTTACCCAGATATTGTTTTCTAGGTCGGTTTTTCTTCTAATTAGCTAGATTATTCAGCTTTAATGGTCCCTTCTGCTACGATGTGTGGGTTTGGTTCCCTGCTGGCAGTCCGCTCAATGTCTTAACAAAGGGCCCGAGTTGATCTACATCTTCTGTGACTTGTACTCTCACTTATGACAAGTACCTCATACAACCCTTAAAAAAAGAACTTGAACTCGTTTGTCTTTATCTGTTATCAAGCAGTTCGTCTTCATCCTTCCTTTTGCTTCCTGATCCTCATTTTTTAGAGTCTTTCCTGAGAAATCGCTCCAGCCTGGATCATGAGGCCACCGCCATGATGAAGGCTCAATTCATGAGTCTCTGGGACGGCCTGGATACATCTTCAATCACCCAGGTAACACAACCACAGTTACTTTCTCACACTGTATCACCAGGTGCACTAATAGTGTGTCTTTATTTGAGGAGTTATCAGAGCTGAGCGTTGTTTTAATCATGGGTTCACATTTTGATTCTTTGATGTATAGGTGATGGTGATGGGAGCAACAAACAGACCACAGGACATGGATCCAGCCATTCTGCGCAGGATGCCCGCCACTTTTCATGTTGGCCTGCCAGTAAGACACTAACTCACACACACACACACACACACACACACACACACACACACACACACACACACACACACACACACCGGCATACATCAATACAGCACATTTAAAGTATTACCACCTGGAAAGCTTACACTTTAAAATATAATTCATAATAATTCAATGATAGTTTGACTCTGTGTTTTAATAATAACACACCGTCTAAGACATAGGGACTGTATGAACATGAAGACTCTCAGATAGTAGAGTTAAAAACAGGCTGAGAAGCACTGAACCAAATTAAATAAATAAATGAATGTGTGAACTGGATGAAAGGACTTATGTTCATCTTTGAACTCAGCTCAGACTCAACCATGAGGACTCAGATTAGGACTCAGGTTATGGGGACTCGACTCAGTCTCAACTCACATCTTTAGTGACTCAGGACTCGCCTTGGACTAGAGGTTTTGGTGACGACTGCAACACTGCCACACAGTGTTAGTGTATGATAACGTCAGGTAATTGAAATGACACTTGGAGGAATGAGACATGACTAAGAACCACTGTCCTTCTATCTCTGCAGAACACAAGACAAAGGCAGGACATCCTGAGGCTGATTCTAGCTGGAGAAAACGTAAGATGGGATCTCTTTTCAAGTCATCTGGGAAAATAATTTTCCACTTCAATGCTGTCTCTTGTTATTCTCAGAGACCCTTTCACACCTGTATTTTCCCTGTCAAAGCACATTAAAGTCAGTCTGATCACCCATGAACAGATGGCACTTGATTGTGACAGCTAACACATGGATTCTGTGTAACTGTCTCATATCTTTGTCCCGCTTTTCTGCTCAGCTGAGCAATGCCATTAATCTGAAGGAGATTGCTGAGAGGACAGACGGTTACTCTGGCAGCGACCTCCGGGAGCTGTGCCGCGATGCCGCCATGTACCGAGTCCGTGACTACGTCCGCAAGGAGCAAATGAGGCAGATTGCTCAGCAGCTGAAGGACTGTGAAGAGGAGGAGGAGGAGAGGTATGACTCACATCCAAACACCCACAAGATTTCAGAGCGTTTGTGTCCACTGCGCATGTCTTTGTTTGGTTGCTGTACCTGCCCCAAACATTGTGAGGTCAGACCAGTGCAGCAGATAGCAATGTTATACTACCTGTAGCTGGAAAACCGTAGATTTAAACAATATAACAATAGTTTTTTTTTTTTTTATGATTATAGCTTTAAGGCATTGTTTAGACAAAGAGTCAGCTTCTGTATGTCATCAAATTGGATATGGTCAGGGATGGATTCTGTTCGTTTTTAAAAAAAATCTGACATTTTATAAATGATCTGATCTGTGTATCCAATGTCCCAGCTGTTGCTAAGTGACAATTGAAAGCCTTCTTAAAGCAAGACAATATTTCTAAAGACGAAATATTTTTCCTACATTTGGCTGAGTGTTGTAAACACTTATCTCATCGCCGAGTTCTCAACAGCTCTTACACATGGCCTCATCTTTTATTTCAAATGGATAAAAGGAGCCGGAATAAATGCAGAAGACAGCACAGACATGTGGCTGTCCCATTTTGTAAAGCCCACGTGTCTGTTTAGTGTAATGTTATGTTACAGCACACTCTGCACACTGTTGATAAACAGAGTCTATCCTGTTGTCTCTTTAAAAATGCCCATGGAGACGTTTGTGTATCTGACAGAACAATTAAAAAAAAATGTAATTAAAATGTGATTGAACACACGGAAGATAAGAATGTGTAGAAGATATGTGTCTTGGCAAGATAATAAAACAATTTGAAAACTAAATGGAACCAGCACTAAGTGTGTGCCTGAAATAAACACTAACCCTTAATGAGATAAAGAGTTTAAAATGCACACTGTACAACTGCATAGGGAACATTGAAGAAGTCAAACATATTTAAATATGTATACTTGAATTTAAATGAGTGAGATCATATATATATATATATATATATACACCCAGAGGATATCACTGTTAGAGTGTCCCATATCCACTCCTAATGCTAATGCTGAGCTGCTTTTCAGTATGATTTTTTTTATTGTATGTCTGCCCAGCTGTTTGATGATCATTTAACCCTTTTGTTTCTTTTTTACATGTTTGAAATACAAACATCAGACATGTTCACATACAGAACTGGAGCATCAAATGACAGGCTCACTGCTCAGAGTTTAAAAAAAGTAATCTCTGGGTGGAGAACAGATCCATTAACACTTCAGGAAACCAAAAGTAGCTTTTGAAATTGAGAAAAATAAAGCTCCTCTTCTGTGTTTCACTGGTGGTAGTATTCTTTAGTCTCAGTTAAATGTATAATTGAAAGCATATGCATCGTATAATTCCCTGTTAATATATATGACTATCCTATATACATCTGAAAACTGTACTGTAGAGATTCATATGTTGTGTATACTGGGTGTAATAAGTGTGGAGTCTGGAATTGTAACACTTTTTTGTGCTCCTGTGTCTGACCTCTGACCTCTTGTATTCATTTCCTCCAGGTTTGTGGATGAGGACCGGTTGCGGCCGGTCACCCAGCTGGACCTCCTCTTCGGCCTGGACAAGATGAAGGAATCAAAGCGAGCCACAGCCTACATGTTACCCAGTGTGGCCGAGGTTCCCCTGGACTAAACCCCCAAACCCTACACTTAAATGGAATGTTTTTTTTCCCTTTGCTCTACATGTACAACGGCGGGTTCCTCCGCCAAGCAGACGCTCCACCGATCTGCCAGAGGGGCTGTTGGACAAGTCTGCAAAGGGCCATATTTGACCTACGTTTATTTATCCAGGCAGAGGTTGTTCTGAGCATGCTCATACAGCACAACCCGGCTCACTGTGTACAGGTTCAGTACATTCAAAAAGAGAAATCTCCTAAAAGCATCGTGCACAGAGCACAGTCGAGTCAATGTCTTACTCAAGGAAGTTAGTTTTGAAGAGGAAAAAGCCCTTTTCATAAACTTTTGATCCCTGAAGTTACTCTGTCTAATACTACCAACTATTCTAAAACACCACCTTAAGGATTCCTATACCAATCAGTCCCTGTCTTACACAGGATCCTTAGAGGGGATTAAGGACAATGACTCATGATTCATGAGTCACTCAAAGTCTGAACTCCAATCGAGTCTGAATGCTTTGGGGTTTAATTATAACTATATCTGCTGTCACTCCTCTTTTCTCTTTTTGGGCAAACATATGTTTGTCTTAAATCACTTCATCACAAATATCAAGTAATGTAATGAGTCAGCTGATCTTGTATCTCCAAGGTCACATTATTCACATTATTACACTATTTATCAGCCAGTTGAAGGATAGAAATAATTCAGTATTTGTCCCTATTCATACAAACAATTAGATGTGTGTGTGTTACTGTCACTATGCAGGATTTAAGTTGAATATTCAAAAACGTCGTCATCCTTTATCTCCCATCTGTTGTTGCTTTATCCTGAACTTGTTTGGATTCAAACAAAGTGGGATTTATTCTTTCCTTGCTGAGCGCTGATACTGTTCTGACAAGAAGTTAGTCGACTCTTTTTTTTTTGCTTAAAGCCAGTGTGAGGTTGTAAATGAAAACCGCAGCAAAGTAAAATTCATCATTTGATGGGTTACTGCTCCCAAGGAGTTCATTTCTGAATATTTATTTTGACATTACAATAATGTGTCATAGTTAAGTGTTTGTTCTTAGCTATGTTAGTATAGCTGTAGATGTTGTAGAAGTAGAGCAGAGTAAAGTCTACCACAGGTTAGATTTAAAACATGCCTTTAATTTAAGAACTTAGCGGAGCCATTGCTCCGGGTTCAAGCCTGTTCATCAGATTTCAGAACACTCATGCATGATCATTTTAATTTAAGATCCACAAAAAATAGCATGGATTGGGTCTGAGAGGTCCTTTAGGTCTTTAATGCAGTCTGTCCCAGAACTGACAATAATTTTTTTTTTAAAAATGCAGGTCATGTTGAGGAGTCACCACTCAAACCCTTTAACATGAACACACCCTGTATTTATATGAACCAGGGCTGCAATCACAAAAACACAGCTATCATTAAACTACAATTAAATGTCTGTATAAATATACTCACCTGTCGTATCACTGCTCTGTCTTTCCCAGCTGTTAGCAGACGTGTTAAAGGGATTGTGCTGTGTGCATGTTTGTCAATGTGGAAGCAGACAGATGCTTTAGATTTAAAGCAAAGACTTTTAAACCACCAAACTCTGTAACGTTCAAACCTTCATTGTGTTCTCCAGTGGTTTGTAACATCATATTTATGGTCTTATCATGCATTGTCTTTGCTGGAACGTTTTTTTATTTAACTATCAAGTCAAAATATGTGTGTCAATCAATGAGTGAAAGCACCTGTCTATCACTGCAACGCTTTTCTTTGTCACTTCCCGTTTTTCAAGGAGAGCACAGCTTTAAAATCGGAACACTCTCATGCGGCTGTGAGTGTGAAGTTCTGGTGACATGATTTTCTCCCTCTCCCTCTGTATAAAAAGCCTCATTATTCGCCACATGGTCCCAGCATGTGTTCTTGGATCTGTTTGTGTCTCACACAGACCTTTTTCCTACACAGTCTGAGAATAACAGGACGTGTTTGTCCCACATGGTGGCGCTGTGGCTTCACTGTCCTGTTACTGGGGCAACCGGGGGCATGGACCACTCGCAACTTTTATAGCATTATTGGGAGACGATGAAAACCTGAGCACACACAGCTAACTGGATTGTTGCTCTTCATTAGAGCACCTCAGGTGACAGTGAAAGGTCAAATGTTGCCATGTGAACCAATAATTGTGTCTCTGTGGCTTTCACGTCTGAGTTTGTTCTGTAGAGAAAGGAGAACACAGTGTTTTCCTGCAATGCAATATTAAAATCAGGTCATTTATTAGTCATGGACACAACGCCACCTCATGTTGTTACTGTATATAATGCTGTCAGCTATGTTCATGTGTCATTATCACGTACTGTAAAGTGTATTTATTAAATGATACTGAAGATAATATTCATCTTCATTCAACCAGCAGATGTGTCCTCAGTTATTTCTGCACAGATTTCCACCTGTTGTGTGTGTCATGTCCTTGTTTACGTAAATGTATAAAATAAAATAAATACTAATCTCATCTCTACCTATCCTATAAACACTACTATTCTGAATCCACTAGTTACTGACAATATTCTGATCACCAGAGAAATTGGACTTATAAGTTTAAACTAAATGAGCCTGACTTTTATTTAGTTTAATTGAGTTTATTTTAATTTAATTTATTTTTTTAGTCTCCATGACTTAAATGTGATAAGCAGAAAATATTTTTGTTTTTTGGACTTCAAAAAGTATAGTCATGAGAGTGTTAATCATAATCATCCACCCATTATCTTTTACCGCTTTTTCCCATGGGGGGCTCGAGCTGATCTCAGCTGTCATTGGGCGAGAGGAGGGGTCTGTTCGCCTGTCAATCACAGAGCTGATATACAGAGACTGACAACCAGACACACTCACATTCACACACGGGCAATTTAAGAGTTACCAATCAACCTAATGAGCATGTCTTGGGACTGTGGGAGGAAGCTGGAGTACCCAGAAAGAACCCACGCACGGGGTCAACATGTAAACTCCACACAGGGAGGCCCTGTCTGGGGGTTTGAACCAGGAACCACCGTGCAGCCTAATCATAATCAACTTTTGTTAAATTGTGTTGATGTTGCACTTGTGCACCCTTTGGGCATGAATAAACCATTGTTGGCCATAAACTCTTTTTACCAGAGGAGGTTTGTGACCCTGTATAAACCAGCTCTCTCAGAACGCGTGTGTGTGTCTCTTTTGCTCTAGACTAGGGTGGAGTGCATGGGTGGAGATATCAGGGGAGGGGAGGGGATTTTTTACCAGAATCCCACTGTGACATCACAAGTTGAGCAAATTTGAAATGGAGCACTTTTCTCTGTGTTGTAAGACTGATGCAGACTACAAACAAAGGACTGGATGAGTTTATTTCACATTTTGTGGGTCGGTTGACACTCAGGTTACCCAAATATATGTTCAAAAACACTGTAAAAGTGGATTTTTCATAATATGTCCCCTTTAAAAATATGATTTAAGCTCATAGGAATGTATAAATTCTCATCTGACTGCTCTATTTTGATAATAGTTATGGCACATACACTTTGGTAAAAACAACAGCACCTCATCTCTACCGGCAAAGCCTTTCAAGTCTGAATCACATCTAGATCCGACTGCTGCTCCTCCCACATCTTATTTTTTTTAATGAATATTTTGTCATTAACTTGTTTTAGAGAAGTTTCTAACAATGCATTCTGTATGATGTATAAATGTGAGTCTGTTAATCAAATAAAAACTTCAGAATGGTTTTAGTTATGTTTGTGAGGTATCACTGTGAATCACAATGCATCCGTCCGATGTTTCCCTGCTTTGGTCCAGACTTAATTATCTCAACAAATATTTGATTGATTGATATCAAATTTTGTACAAATATTCATTAACCTCCGAGGATGAATTAATTGACTTCAGGGAACAACTGACTCTTTCTGTTCCTCCACTGTGAAGTTGATATTTTAGTTTCAAATCCAGTATCTGGACATTTTTTGATGGATTACAATGAGAGATCTCCTGCAGATATTTGAGTTCTGATGTGATTTAATTTAACAACTGTGAGAATCATCTGACTTTCATCAACTGCAACCATCTGGTCCAAAATCCAATTTTCCCAGTAGCAACTGGCAAAACAGAGATTGTGAGTATGGTACATGTAATGCAAAGAAAGATGCAAAAAGCCTGTTAATATTATGTTATGTTAATATATTACTAAGTTATGTCCTGAGTCATCATCAGTAACATTGTTGTAGACGTATGTGTTAATAAAACATTTCTAATGCTTTATCAATTTAAGGATTTTTTTTTTAAATGGTGTAGAAAGATATAATACTTTTACCATCCACTGCCCAACCTGCTTTGTGCTAGCCCCAATTTAAACAACTTAAGACTGCCTTCAAACAACTTGGATTGAGGTTTAAGACCACCTCACACCAAGTGACCGTGGTCACGGGAGCAAGCACAAACTAGCAAGACTCTCATGATTTTATTCAGACCTTGGAAATGTGTCTGTGACTTTGAAATGGTAGGTGTAAGCCCGTCATTAGTCATCAGAACATGAAAATGAACTTTTGATTTTTTTTTTTTAATTAGTACATCCTTGAAAAAGTTTAAGTCGATTTTATGACAAGAGTTTTAGGATTTGGTTTTTCAATTCAGGAAGACAGCATAATGGGGCTGTATGACCAAGGGCCGGCTGAAAAGATTGTGTATTTTGTAGGAGAACATGTACCAGCTGCATCTATGGCACCAGTAAGTAAATATCACCTTTACGGATGGCTTCTCTAGCTTTATAGCATTCATAAAAACTCAGAGTACACATTATTAAAGAAGAGCATATTGTCTTTTAGGTTACAGGTTAGGTTGTGATACACACCTATTTTAGGATAGTACCTCTACTTTACATTTATGAGATACATAAACAAAAGGGAAATACTCTGTATAATAACTATGACTGTAGTACGTACCTACTCCAATAGTGAGTGTGTGTGTGTGTGTGTGTGTGTGTGTGTGTGTGTGTGTGTGTGTGTGTAGCCTACACGGTGTGTAAAGGGGAGGAGGTGGGTGAAGTACCCACTCACCCACGAGAAGCAGCCCAGTTTCCTACACCAGGCACAACTACTGTATGTGTGCTTTTCTCTCCTCTGTACATTTGAACAGCAGCTGTCTCACCAGTGTTGATGATGAATAAGACACATTTAACTCAAGGTCACTCCAACCTCATTCATCTCAGTGATTCAACTGTAATTCAAGATTTCTCCGTAAAAGGCAGGTTAACGGTGATATAAAGGTACATGTAAGCACTAGTTAACTGATAATAAGTACAGATAAGTTGCTGCCTGTGGTGTCGACAGATGGTAAGGTGATATTTACACTTCAGTTTTTAATGAGCTAGAGTCGAGAGAGTTTTCATCCAACTAAGTTCAGCTAGGGTGCACGTCTGATCTTTGACTCAGAATTATTGATTAGTTATTCATAAAGCTATTGATGAGTTATTCATGAAAAGGGAGTCAAAGTGAAAGTCTCCATTCAGGCTCTTTTCAATTAGAGGACGGTTCTCAGCCGATAAACACCACAGAAGAAGACTCTCTCCCCCGCAGCACAGCTGGCTGTAGATGTCAAAGACTTCCCACTGAGAGGCCAGCTCACACACAGATGGATTCACTTTTGTCTGGTAACGGTCTGTGAGTACAGTGGCTCTCAGCGCTGCTCTGATGGTCTCAACCTTTTTCCATCAGATAGGAGTGGAGGAGACGAGTGTGTAATGGCCCCACTCTGCTCTGTGACAGTCCTCTGAAAGCTTCCACACCATCGGACATGATCGAGCGAGCCCTGAGAAATCAGTCGCAGCTGTTATCGCTGCCACGTTCCTCAGCAGGACATCCTGTTGCCTGCAGATGTTCAGGGTTTTATTGCTGAAGTCATTCACAAAGCTTTAGTTTGTATAATCATTTAAAAGGCTGAGTAACTCCAAACTCACAACAGGATTCAAGGACTCCTAAAACAACACTGTGGGTGAGACAGGAGTGTTTGTTTATCCTGTTTCATCATAATTTTATGTTTTCTTTGCGTCATTGAGTGGTCACATAGAAAAGAGAGTGAAATGAAACAATGACCCAGTGTCAAAGAAACCATCAGCTCTTTGTGGTATATGAGGATGCTTCTACATGAGGCACAGTGCCCATTTTACTCACAGTAACAGCAGTTTAGCATGCGTTTCCCCATTAATAAGCCTGAAATGATGCAGACAGAATTCAAAGGATACATTATTGAGTCAGAAGTATGTTCAAGTTGATTGGATGTAATTGCTAAACTCTTATATAAAGTTTTCCTGAATGATGTGTTTCTCTTTTCTCTGTTAAGCGTGTGGTGGATTGTACTCACACGTGGCTTATGCAAATGTAAATGTATTATATATATATTCAGCCACAGAATATTACTGTAGTATTAAAAAAGTATATTATTTTTTTCTCTGGTTTATATGTTTTTCTTACTTCTGCACCTTTTCATTCTTTGCAAATGCCAAAATGAAAAGAGAGTTTTCCTCTTCACATCTTAACAGCCTTATACTTTTACAAATATGTTCAATGCAGTATCTTAAGCAAGGTATGCTTGTACACTATATGTGAAAATGCCCAATAGCATACCTGAAGGTCTCCTATTAATGTTATATGTTGAGTTTATCCATACAAAAACCAAAATGCAATTGTATCATTTGTGCCATGGATGACTTAGGATTTCTGCTTGGCTGGTTGCTGTGTCTTTCTGGAGTCTCCACTGATGGTCTGGGAACCTATCTTCCACACATGAGAGTGGTATTATTCCACTCATTAAATTCAATAAAATAGCAAAGGGTTCCCAACCCACAAGTCTTTTTTTTTTTTTTAAATGTACATGCTCGATATATATTTATTCACGGTTATTCTTGAGCATGAAAGCAGGTGTTCAGATAAATGTTCCATCTCTATACGACTGCAGCTTTTCAGGACCTAATTTTAACTTGGCTATGACTACTATGTGCTTTGGCAGTTATCCAGAACTGTTTTCACTGCATGTTTATGAGGCAAAGATAGTAGTTTCTGGAACCCCAGGAGACCCTGTGAGATGTGAAAAATATCAATGAAAAGGGGATGGATACTAGTGTGTGTAGGTTGTAAAAGATGGCTGAAAATGCAGTATACCACAATTACTGCATTGGAATACCCTCGTTAAATTTCCCTGTGTATATCTGCTGTTTCCCAGCCCCATGTAGAGATCCTGCAGCCACAGGGTCTTTAGAGCAGCCTCAGTGGGTCGTCTGTTTCTGATAGATGAAGAGGTCTTACCCTACATTAACCTCCTGGACCATCTCTGCAGGAGCTGGCTCTGAAGGGAACACTTTGAAGATGCTTGTGTGTGTCATAGTTTCTGTGAGTGCTGCCACAGTATCACCATAAAAGTCACTGACATATTCCTGAGGAGTCTCATTCACCCTCCAGCTGGCGCAGCTGTGGAGCAGCGGCAGCAAATGATGCGATTTATGAGTTGACATCATGTTAGAACGTCTTTACAAACCACCTGAGCTTTGTCTAATGATTGTAGGCGTAATGGCCTGTGGGGTTTTATTGAAGTTTCAAGAAAAAAAGGCCCAGTTGCGATCTTGTCTGGAGATAATAAATCATTGATTCTTTGTGGCAACAGGAGGATAATTGTTATTTGTGGCTTGTTTGAGATCAAGATTATAATTTTTACTGCTGTATTCATGGTTTGCAAATGGTATTAATCTGACAGGTTGCTATAACTTCATTAATTCTCAGTTGATCAGCATTTTGATATGCAATGGTGAGTGACAATCGAGAACACAAAGCCCAAAAAAAAGGGGAATATATTGGGTAATGAAATCAAGTCCCATAAACTAACTTTGAAATTAAACCAACGTCTAGCTAACAATAAAGTTGGCTAATTTAAAATTCCATTGGCTAGTTCTTTACACCTCTCCTAAAATGTTCTTTTTGTTGTAAAAGCTTGCTAGCAATCAGTTGAATGCTAACGTTAACAGTTTCATAATGTAAGCTAACAAATACTGAAATATGCTGTTTTAGCTAAGATTACACTTCTTGGAACCCAAGTAGACCAAGTGAGATATCTACAATAAGGGAAGTTGTGTATGTAGCTTATTTGTGAAAAAATAAAACGTCGAAAAATGCTACATACACTTTGTGTTTTCTTTGGGTGTCTTTGTGTATGTCTTGGTGCTGTCTAACTTTAGAGTTAGCTAATCTACCTGACTATTTGACACAGGTTGCTCCGTCAAATAGGTAATGTTCTTTTGTTTTTTGTATATTTTTCATTATTCCCTGCTTTATTTTGTAGTTGTTTTGTCTCAGTCTTTCCAGATCTTGCTCCTCATGTTCCCGCCTTGTGTGTCAGCCCGCCCTGATTACCCTCACCTGTGTCTCTTTATTCCTGATTGTCTGTGTATAATCCCAGCGTGTGCTCCCTTTTGTTGCCGGTTTGTAGTGTTTCTCTCATGTACCTCATCCTAGCGTTTTTCTTATTTCCTTAGTGTGTTGGGTCTCTGCCATTATAACATTTAAAGGTTTAAGTGGACCCAAAAGCAAGACCGGGAGACAGGGTAATTAATGGATATATGGGATGTGTATTGTAACGGCAGCAATGGCTACAGGTAGGCTTGAGGCTGTAAACAGGGAGTAGTTAGTGAGGCTGGTTGGTTCTGGCAGAGGCTGGTTAGGCTTGAGAGAGAGAGACTGGGTGGTGAGGCGCTGGAGCTCCTTAGTGAGAGGCACTTGGAATAAAAATAAGTCACAGAGTATTAGCAACAGAAACAAAAAACACTGTAGTTTTAAGTAAATTTGAAAAGCTGGACGATCTACTGTACCACGATGTAGACAGAGGTGAACCTGGGTTTAAATGCAGCAGCAGATGATTAGTGATGAGGATCAGGTGTGTGATTGTAGAGCGCTCAAGCACCCCATAAGCCACACCCAGCCTCTGAAAGAAAAAACCCAAGACCAGACCATAAGCACACCAGGAAAAAAAATGTCTAATCACCACATCTGCCTGTTTTTTTGACCCTGTCTCTTTAAACGTCATGATTTCTCAGGCTGCAGGTATTGTGCAGGCTCCCCAGCATAATGACTCACAGTGAGGCAGTGACAGACATATGTCCAGCCCTCCCTCAGAGTTAGTTATCTGTTTACTGCCTACCTGCAGAGATGTTGAGTATGCCACCATCTGTGCCCAGGATAGACAACCCTGCTTAGCCTGAGTCATACGACATCATTCACAGGTTAACAGATTGAACATATTGTCATGGATCCAGTCACTGCAGGACTTCTAAGTCAAATTAATTAGTTATTGTGACCCGCAATATCCTTTTCCTCTGCTCATAAACTCATAAATGAACTTTATGATGCCGCTTTCATCAATAAGGGTTTCTCATAGATGAAAAGAAGACTTGTTTACTAGATGGAAAAAAGCAGGTCAGGGAGTTACTTTTCAAATATGATGCTATACATGGCAAAACATTTTTCTGACTGCTCCTCAATCAGTTTGTGCAAAACAATGTATTAGGTTGCATATTCTTTAAGTGGGACTTTGACTAACTGTTACACATTAACACAACACATGATGCACTCTTATGTTGTGGATGAGATTAAGTGTTCATTACGAGTAAACACTGAAATACAAAACTTCTTTGGTTGTGAATTTTTCAAAACCATTTAAAACATTTGGTGTTCAGTTGAGTACATTGAATGTGGACTTAAAGTTAAGTCAGGAAACAGAACTCGCTGTAGGTTGGTTGTCATGGCAGCCTGGCTCCTGCAGGTGGTCTGTAAGATGACACCTTCAGAATTCATTATATGCAGCCACACCTTAATCTATTATTTTTACTTTATTAACATATTAGCCTCTGCAGGTTTGACACATGACTAAAAACCAGGGATGTTTGTACAGCAACACGTTTTTGCCCAAACAAGAAGTACAGCCGACTTGAAACAACCCAGCTGTTTTTTTTTTTTTTTTTAATCACCTCTGCATCCTTAAAGCAAACTTTGTGGAGTATTAGTCTGGAAAGCAGGCTGCTCCATTAGCAGATGTGTTAGGAGTGTCTCATGGCTGCAACACACCGGATCAAATGTAATCAGAAGGTGTGTAGCTGTCCGAGCAGGTGTAAAGAGAAGAGACAGCTTTTAGGGCTCACTGAATCTGTCACTTTTTGCACTGAGACTATAGTCCAAAAAAAATTAGACGCAGCGAGGAAGCTGGGAAAAGTTTTTAAGGAAGAAGTGTGTGCGAGTGGCTAAAAGATCAAGTTTGCAATTTATTAACTCTGTGTATACATGAAGAAGTGGCAACCTAGTTTAACATGTTTATTTTTGATCAAAGACAGTTTAAAGAAATAGCATTGTCAATACTGTTAGTGCTGTGCTCATTGTGGATTAATATTGGTTATTTGTAAATTATGATTATAGTAATAGTAATATAACAAATAGTGAGGTCTAGTCCGCTCTTTTTGTAAAGTGTCTCAAGATAACATTTGTTATGAATTGGCTCTATACATATAAAGATTGATTGATTGAAGACATACAATTATTATAGTGAGGTCAATGCATTAAATTAGTTTCCATGATTTAGAATCGCTCTAATGTCTCAATTTATTTCAGGCTTTGGCAAGGTTAAGTCTCATTATCAGCATGTGCTTTTACATTAAGCTCTTCATTGTTTTAATGTTTAATGTTTCATTGTTTAACTGCTTTTTTTTTTTTTAATTCAACAAGCTGTTGCCTGACGGTACAGTGCTCATTGTTCATCAACCTTCCACTTGTATTCCCCAAAGAGTTCATTCAATATGAGTCCTGAAGTCAAATAAAGTTGATTTGATAACGACCAAATTACACCAACTTCCTATGACCTTAAAGGACACAATCCAGTACTATACATAATCACCGCACAAAGAAGAGAGCCCTGGTTGCCCTCTTTTTTTTCTTCTAAATTACACGTTTAGTAGCTTCATTGACGCACAGGAAATCTGCAGCTAAAAACATTATGCATTCGCAGGCCTGGGTTCATAATAAAAGTGATATTTCCTGTAGATGTCCAAGCTATTAACAGACGCACAAACGGTCTGAGGAAATGGGTATAATGCATGTTTTTTTAATGAATGAATATCAATTACAAACTTAATGTTGTGTTTTTCCATGAATAAGCTTCTTTCTAACTAGGGCACAATAACACGGGTGCACACAACCCTATAAAGAGGTCTAATGACACCCTTGCTGTCACCCATTGCACATTTCTTCCTTCCTCGCATGCTTCCCTTCCATGATTTCTTCTCAGAGAAAAGAAAGAAATGTTTGCAGAAAGAACACAAAAACCATCCAATCAGAGTATCGGACATCCTCTGCCAAACCGCTGCAACACATACATTCCCATGTTCCATAGTCGGCTGGTAGCGCAGCTAGCTACGCTAATAAATGTGAGGACAAAAGCACAGCCCCCACTGAGGAGAGCGGAGATGGGATAATGATCAGTAATTAATCATGCACTGGGGTCATGCGGCTCATCTCTTCACCACCGACACAGGAGCACAGTGAATGACTCACTTCCCGCTGAAGACTCCACAGAGGAGGCAGCTGAATGAAGTGAGACATGGAGATCTCAGCAAGATGCCTTTTATTACTTTCATCCACTCTTGCTAGTGTGTGAGCGACTCTGGAGGAAAAAAGGTTATTTGTGCATGTCCAATCATTTATTATTTAAGACACGTGTATTCAACAAAAGTTTGTGGGTACATGTATATCACCCACACTAAGCAGAGTATTAAAACTCAAGAGGCACGTAGCCAAAGACTCAGAAAAAAAGTGGAAGTGCTTTTAATGTGTTTACAAAACTCACTTCACAAACAAGACCATGTCATTGTACAGTGTACCACTTTTATTTTCAATCTGCTGGTGGCTAAGGATAGGTTGGGATGAGAGGGGGTTGAATAAGGTATCTGGAGCAGTAAGGAACCCTGGAGTCAAGACTCAGTGTGGTGTCAAGTCTTGATCCCCTTTCATTTTCTGGTTTAGGAATGGGTTTAGGGTGGGTCTTAAGAACTGAGAAGAACAGGAAGTTGCTCCACAGAGCTTCGTCTAACATCTTTATCCAAGATGATACATTAATAGAAGGAAGAGGGGGACTGCAAACAGGGACAATGAGTGGGAGGAGAAAGATTGGCATTTTGTCAATGATGCAGATGGCAAAATGTAAATGTCCAAAAAGCTGGTGCTTAGTACTACAGGTGGTTTGGAGGAGGTTGTCTGACCCGTGAGCAGAGAATAATGTATGCCCACAATGCCCACATTAGTGCTGATGCTGCACCTACCTACCTGTCAATCTCATAATCCATTTTACCCTCAGTCAGGACCTACGCTCAAAAGATACTTGAACTCCTTCAGTTGGGGCAAATACTCTCTCCCCTCCTGGAGGTGTCAATCCACCTTTTTCTGGCAGAGAAACAGGGCCTCTGGCTTGGAGGTGCTGACCCTCATCCCAGCTGCAAACCGTCCTAAAGCCTGTTGCAGATCCCATCCCAAAGAAGCCAACAGAAACATATTTACAAAGCATTCATAGATTTCATGACCCAATATTATGTAATATATATTTTTTAAATACAACATTGTACTGAGTAATTCTGTATCATGATTAGTTGAATGCATAAAATTAAACTAATCAAATCATTTTTTTGATTAGATCAACTCGAGTGATTTATACGATTGTTTTTTTTAAGATAAATATCTGGGCGCCCGTTCTGCCTCTGAAGAGAGCAGCTTACACAACACTTTTAAATCATACATACATCATTGATTTGTTCTGAAGAGGAGGTTGCACTTCCACAATGGGACTGCTGAACCCAAAATCCACTGAGCATGATCCAAAAGAAATGAAAAGGTAGGACCTGCTCTCACATTTTCGAGTCAACGGGGAACAAACAAATCCCGCTCTGATGTTTACAAAAAAGACAACGAGTGAAATGTGAGTATTTTGCTCTCCTACACATGGAGTTCAAAAGTGCTTATGTTCATATTTTCTGGTAGTACATAATTGATTTACTTCAATGTCTTCGCTTCAAGTTTAAGAGCAGTAGTTTTAGAGTAAAAGTATATTTCAAAAGGTAATAGAAGAGTCATAGACAAAAAATGAACAATTATTTCAAAATAACAGGTTTTACACTTCTGTGTAGTCTCTCATTTGTTGTGTTTTTAAACTGATGTAAAAGAATACAACTTTTTTATTTAACAAATTTTGTCCCATATTTGACCTTTTGAAAGCGATTTGAAGAAGTCATTCACTTCTCACACATTCACAATACTATGACTATCCTCTTAAATGAAGATCTTATATAATAACCTGAGCAGAGTTCTTTGAGTTTTAAATGAGCAGTTTATATGCAAGTGTCACTTTCACTCCCACCTTTAGTAAAAATGTAATTTCTTGACACCTCGTAAGTTTTTTAGAGATATTCTTGAGGTATGGATTGTTCTCTTAAAATCAGTGTGGATGTTCATATTTTCTGTACCACATAAAAACAAACTGAAAAAGGTTTGCTCTTGACACAGTGCATGAAAGTTTTATATTCAATTGCTCAGCACCGTAATTACCTTTTCTATTCTTTGTTGTTTTCTTCTCTCTCTCTGCTTTCCGACCGGTAGCTTGACATTTGATTGCTGTGAATTGCTTTCATAAGCACTGACAGTTTGACAGCCTCTGTGGTTGGCTGACTGGTCTACACCTTCACCAGTGAAAGAGCTGGAATAAAAGAGACAATAGCAGGATAGAAATAGACTTGACAGGTCTGGTTGGCTCTGCATATCACAACGTTTTGACTTCAATACACTGCAATGAAAGGGTAAATTATAAGCTTTATGTAATGACAACAAGCTGAATTTGGATCCTCAGCAGCCTTCGATAAACACGGGCCTCGTGTCCAGGGCTGCGTCCCATCATGCATTTCAAAGCTGTTCTGCAATGTTTTCCGTCTGTAACACAAACACTCAAAGGTGTAGTTGACTCTACTTTCATGCTGTTATTTAACAGGACGAATACGGATGTGCTCAATAAGAAGGGGATTTTCCAAAACAACTTCAAGTGTAAAGGTTCACTAATGAATATTCAGATAAACACATGAAAGGGATTTCAGAGGATGAGCTGAAAACGCAGCTGCTGTTGTTTATGACATCGGTTGCTGAATATGTATTCTCCATCATTAGCAAATGTTTGCAATTATGCAGTGCAGCTAAGATTTAAATATTGGGAACATTTTTAGGGTGTTTAAGAAGGGCTCGAAGAGTTATTGGATATTTGGGGATGCGGAGAGAGTTTGTCTTGCTTAAATGTGTAGACTGGTTAAAGGCATTTACAAAAGTCTGTCATCTGTCTTAAATTTGGAGTCGCATCCAGCTGCAGCCCCAGAGCAGAAGCCCCTGGTGTGACAAAAGTCTCTGGCTTTTGTCATGCCAAGTTAGAGGTGCTGAAGCCTAAAAGGGAACTAAACTCACCTATGGTTTATAAGTCTCTCTGCTGTTCTTTGTGTTTAACACACCGATCTGTGTTAACAACTTGTCCTTCCTGAATTCAAAATACATTAAGGAAGCATTTTTCTTTCAATTAATCTAAGGGTAGCTTGAAGCTAGACTGAGCTTCTGAAAGCAACACAAATGATTTGAAAGCAGGGAAATCCTGGCCTGAATCCAACAGGTACAATGTAAGCATGCCAACTGAAGAAGCAAAAACTGTCCTTAAACTAGGTTTTGGAGTCCCATACAGTTCTCCATCACATCACCAAAATGAAACCCTGCTGCTGCTTCTGCTGCACTATTTTTACCAACATCAAAACGTCAAGCATTTTTTAGATGTTTCTGAACGGAAATATTGTTTTCATGCACAAAAGATGCACTAAAATGTGACACCTGTACAGTTGTCTTCATATTACTTTGGTAACAACCAAAAACACACTTAAGAGTAACAAGCACGACAATACACTCAGTCTCAAGGTGAAGAAAAACCTCAAACTTCCAAAAATAGAAAAGCATGAACAGACAGACAAATCCAAAAGGAGTAGGCAGAATCAAAATCCCCCCAAACAACAGGAAAGATCAAAACAAAGGAAGTATCACACTAGGAAAATATGCTGGTACGCTTGACTCAAAGGACGAAGACAAACTGGCGCAGAAGGGAGGGAAGACACAGACTAAATACTAAAGTGAGTGGGAGACAATGGCCCGATCTCGATGTCCACCCTCACACACTCGCTGACTTTGGTGCGCGTTCCCGCTTAGTGCTGTCCCACTGTCAAATCATCAAGTGTTTGAGGGATCTCTTACGAGCCCTTTATGCACCCTGTCCGTAAGTGGGCATATCTGCAGACTTAACGTGAGGGATTTACCCATAGTTCATAGCATTGTGACCTGAAATATATGATTTCCCGGGGAAGCCCACAATAATTGAAAGGTAAACAAACGCCATAAAATGGAAAAAAGGTAGAGACGGTAAAAAAAAAACAGGAAGGTGAAACCACACTCTATTTACAGTCTACTAAAAAAGTTTCTTTGGAAACTACAGCTAATTCAGAACTCATTTGCAAGTCTATAAACAAAAACAAGAGCGACAGAGAGCATATTAGTCCCGTTATATTTATATTAGATAAGATAAATCTTTATTTATCCCACAACGAATACATTTACAAATAGGCTTATATTGAGTAGAACTTTTTATAAGCGCCATGGCTGTGAGTGAGTAAAGTAAAAAAACGTAAAATAAGCTTTTGCTACATGAAATCATGCAGTCATGATTACAGAGAAGTCGCAAAGTGCTGTCTCATTTGTATTCAACCATTGGAGTCCTCGCAGACTCATGCACTCAATCACTTTCCAGGTGACGTCAATAAAGTCAGTAAGGGCTCAGGACTCAGGGTTTAGGGAGGACATCGACATTCAGCCAATGAGATGCATCTGGAGACAATCGGGGCGGGGTAGACAATCACACAGGCAGGAAACACATGAGGGCAGGAAGTGAAGGATCTGAAACTAGAGGACAGATAAGTAACACAAAATAAAACAGGAAATACTACAAGGGAAAAAAGGAAAACATAACTTAAGATGCAGAGCTGGACATGACAACTTTGAAAAGCCCAATCTTAATAGAAACCTGTCCTTCTTTGAAGTCCCATGATCACAGAGCAGGATAGATGTCTTCAAGTCTTATTAGAATTAATCCTGCTCTATGCTGAGCTGGCACTTTGTTGAACGCTTAGCTCGGGGCTGGAAAGCAAATGAAAAACGAAAGCTTTCCTTCTGTAGATTTGGGCTAAGCATGCACATTTTAGATGCCACATAATGTGACGAACAGAGAGCATAGAGCTATCACAATTAATTTCCTGTCTGTAAAATAATAACACTCACCCTTTGATCCTTTTTCGAGGATTAAAAGAAGCTTAGCTGAACTACATTCAGGGTAAAGTCAAAGTACAGTGAAGGCTGATCGAGCACAGAAATGTGTTTCTGAGTGATTTCATTTTGTGAAGTATTAATGGCTCTATGTTATTGTCCTTGATTGTTATTAATTATTGATTTAAATGTCATTTTGATTTGACAGAGGTTGAAGATCAGCTTCTATTTTATTGAGGGGTGGCATTGCCAGACTGTTAGTTGGTCCTTTGGTCCGACACTTCTGTCCAGACTAATTTTTGTGAGCATCTTGTCATAATGACTTGTGGCTGTTTTTTGTGCCCAAAAGCCAGATGTGGAAAAATGTTCAGTGCTTACTCCAAACCAAGTGAGGTCTAGGGACAACCCGAGGAGGATTTCCTCTACTACTAGCAGCTTTTATGCGCAGTGTAGACTTATATATTTTTAAGTATGAATATCTATATGAAATGTTGACTGTAGTTTCAGTGGCAACACCATAGTCTAGACTGTGTGAAGGATGGACGGCACAACTGCTCCCGATAAGTGAAGCCACAGTGCTGACTGACTCCATGGTAATTTAAACGCATATCAAATACATTTTTCAATGTCATTTTTCTGTCATCAAAGTTAGTTCTTATCATGCTAATTTATGTCCAAGTGTTCACTTTGAGAAGTTTAGTTTTAGCTCTGTTGACAAATGCGGCAGTGTTCTTTACTGAATAAGCAAAGTAGAGGAAGAACGGCAAAGAAACTGTAATGAATACAAACACAAGCGTCATCCATCTTCCCATAGCCATCAGTGTCTGCTTCTAACAGACACAACAACCAGTTCTGCTGTGGATTGTACTGACCTGAGGATTTTTTGCTTTTTTTTATCATAAGTGTAATGGGTGCTTTTGTTAGTGGGATGAATATCAATAATATTATTACTGAATATCTAAATAGCAAAAATCAAATATCGCCTTTGTAGAGATATGGTGGAGTAAAGACTCCCAAAACAAGTGAGTGAAGTAAAACTCCCCCTGGATTTAGTGATGAGGGGGAAGCTGAGGGAGCATTTATTTAGGTTTGAAAATCTGCTCTGAACGTGTCATAGTAAGCCTTTAAAATTCTGCTGTTTCACCATTCAGATCCAGTCCATGTCCTGAAGTCACCAGTCTAATATGTCAACGGGCGTCATGAGTTTATTTCTTGCCTCAATTTTGTACAATGGAAGGAGAAAGAGATGCGTTATTCTTATTCATTTACAATCTATGGGTGACACCAGCACTTCTAAATCCTCCAGGCAGAAGTTTTCAACAAATGGCAAAACAAAACACTCAAAGTATACTTGAATAGCCTCTGCTACAAGAACTAATCTGAGCTGAAACAAATGGACTGAGAGTCGCTGGCTGCTGATGCTGGAAGACTTCCTGTAGAAGGCAAAGGAGGTGAACTCCTTTTAAAAACTGTATTAACAAACCAATAATCCATAAGCTAGTTAGTTGTTCACATTTAAAACGGTAAGGATGAGCCAACAAATGGTGATATTACCTAAGTAATAAATAAAACATTTATTTTCCAGTCCAGAGAGACTCGGGGAGAATGAGACAGGAGTGAAAGTTGCTTTAAAGATTGAAAAAAAAATACATTGGTGGCATGAGCCCAAGAAAATTGGGTTAATATACATCTATACTTTTTAGTGTTTTACTACCGCAAACATGTTGGTTATCATTGTTAAAGCACAAGGGGCAATTCTTAATATAAACTCAAACAGAAGCCTCATCTTGGTGATCTTAATCCTCTGTTCCTGTGGCCCTGTATCAGGGGACAGATACTGATTTAGCCTGTCATTGATCTGACTCTGTGGGGGCCAGCAGCAAGACCTTGACACTGCACGCATGTCTCGATGGCAATGTCAACAAATTTAGACTCACACCTTGTGGCCTCTCTATTTACTTACTGTTTTTTGTGAGCTACAGAACAAAAGCAGGATCAATACAAGCTGAGCCTGATTGATGAGGTACTCTTACCATCGACTGCAGAAAGTCTCACCGTTGTTATAACTGAAGAAAGCTGCAGAATAAATCTCCAGGTCTGGACTCAGTGAGGAGTGACAACACTCACACCGCCCACAGCCATATCGTGCCTGCTCATGGACGTCTGACTTTATCCAGCTGTGCTGCCAGTGGTTGAGCACTGATAGCCAGGACATGCAGTAAACACAGGCATATAGGATTTGCGTCTGCTGGCTGCTCAGCTGAAAGTTCACTTTTACAATTTTCCCACACTGCTGGCCAGAGAAATGAAGTGACATATCAGTAAATGCATCTCTGCCTATCAACATGAGATTTGGCAGCTGGTTCCTCCTGTGCTTTGTGGTGTGAAGGCATCACGGCCTCTTGTTTGCAGCTAAATATACTTCACTCATCACAAGCAAGATCTGCACGAATCACGGAAAAAGAAGTCACACTTCCCTGAGGTAGATTCTAAGTAAGCAAACACATCCTGGAGGAGGAAATGAAGCCTGTGACTCTGCAGTGTGGGTAGTATTCAGCCGTGCACTGCTTTTGGTTGTTGTTGGTTTTCAGGTCCATGGAGTCTGGTGACTCGTCTTCTCCCATGCCTGACATTGTTTTCACCTCTGTGACTCAAGCTTCTGCTGCCCTGTTTGACATTCGTGCAACACGCAGCCAGCGGCCCACAGACTCGCCCTCATCAGTGAGAGCTGTTTGTATCTATCGCTCTTTCTCCCTCCCCCTTACATCCTCCCTGTCTGTCTTGTTATTACTTTGATTGGTTTAGTCTGCTTCCCTGCAGCTCGGTGTAGCTGTCAACTCAAGGTTGTTCAGACGAGTGCAGATGAAACCTTATGTTCAGCTCAAGGCCTGGTTTTAAAAACATGCAATCACTTCAAATCCAACATGGGCTGTGAAATCTGCAATGCATTACTGCGTTAACAAGTGCACATTTCATATTTTTTATTGTAGAATTCATTCAGTCCAGGTCAGTGTAAAGATGTGAAGTAAATTCAATATTCAACATAACATGAACAATGAACAATGAACAATGAATTGACCATAGTTATCTCGTCGTAAGCAAGTATATATTGATCAGGGTGGCCGTGTCTTAATGCGTGTTGACATGATTCACAAATGTAACATCACACAGTATTGAAGAGGAACTGAAACAGGTCATTGAGACCATTAACTCATTAGGAAAAATGTTTCATTTGAGATTAGAACAATGAATTAGAAAAAGGGTCACTTTCTCATCTGGTTTCAGACAATTGAGTTTGTTGCTAACCTGAACGCAGGTTCACAGCAGCTCTGAATTGCCTTACCTTTTTCAGATGCAGTCTATATTTTGAGAACGTTTCAAATGATGAAACAAGAATATCTCTACGCATGTTATGTGCATGAACAACAATCCTACACTGCAGAGTGCCAACATTTTTCAGACTTAAAGATTCACGCAGTGGAGAAATGCTACACCTGTCATTAGTGACTCAAAATGACAATGACGTGTCAGAAATAACAATTTACCGCCGGCTGTGAAGCATTGTTTGTCTTTGTCTCACGGAGTGATTTCAGACACAGACCTTGTTTTGATAAGCATCCTGGTGTGGGATGGCCACCTTGACATGTTCATGAAGCGCTGTGAGTCAGGTAGCTTTCAGTGTGTTTTTATTTCTTTTGGTTGACTCATGTTCAATTGTTCCAGACTGTGTTGAGGTGTTTTAGCATTTCATTGAGCTATGTTTGCAGTGACAAATCTGTCCTTCACTCGCTCTGACAGCCACTATTTATAACTGCCCCCCTCTGTTGTGTTACTATGACAACCAAAGATGTAACTTATAATTCACTTACATTCTAAAAACCATGCCTCAGAAAAGTATTACAGTAACTTCAGCCTGATCTTATGGCAACCTACTTTAGACAAATAAGAAAAACATTGGACCTTGTTCACCAACCGTTCTTCAGAAGACAATATTTCTTAAAATCCACAGGTGCAGTTTTTAAGATTCTGACATGCACCAAAGTTCTCTTTTTTTAAGATTATTGTTGGGCTTTAATTGGACAGGACTGCTGAAGATAGACAGGAAATATGGGGAGAGAGAGTGGGGGATGACAAGCACCAAATAGCCTCAGGATTGAGAGTCCAGCCAGCAACCAGAGTGACAAGGACTATAGATTCTGTACATGGGGAGCCTGCTCTACCAACTGAGCTAACTAGATCCCCACACCCCCAACATTTTCTAATCTGGGATCGTTCTTAGGTAAGAACAAAATCAATGAACACTCAACAGAACACATCTTTAGGCACTGATATGCCATGGAGAAATGATTGGTTATTTTGTTTCTCTCAATTGCACCTTTTATATTATTAAAGCCCCTGGAAATCTGTCTTGAAGTGTTAAAAATTAACTTGTGATATTGAAATCAAATGTATCATCAAGCATCCAAAAATCTGATTATAAAGAAACATTCATAACTATTAGTGTGTGGGCGTGGCAGCTAACATATGTCAATCAAAATTCGCCTCCATTCATTGTGTATTGCAACAGTCCAACTCAAAGCTTAAAGCATTCTGGGAGACCTAGCCACGCTGACCAAGCTAGCAGCGCCACTTTTAAACATCTTTTCTCCCTCATAATGTCGAAACAATCCACAACAAAGGAAACAGTGATATACATGTATCCATCCATCCATCCATCCATTTTTTTCTGCTTATCTGAGGTCACGGTCGCAGACGTCCCTCTCCCCAGCAACGTTTTCCAGCTCCTCCTGGGGGATTCCGAGGCGTTCCCAGGCTAAACGGGATATATAATCCCTCCAGCGCATTCTGGGTCTGCCCCGGGGTCTCCTCCCAGTTGGTCGTGCCTGGAAAACCTCTAAAGGGAGGCGTCCAGGGGGCATCCTTAACAGATGCCCAAACCACCTCAACTGGCTCCTTTCGATGCGGAGGAGCAGCGGCTCTACTCTGAGCTTCCCCCGAATGTCCGAGCTCCTCACCCTATCTCTAAGGCTGAGCCCAGCCACCCTCCGGAGGAAGCTCATTTCGGCCGCTTGTATCCGCGATCTCATTCTTTCGGTCACTACCCATAAATCGAGAGCTTTACCTTCAGGCTCAGCTCCCTTTTCGCCACAATGGTCAGGCACAACATGTATATACATGTATAACAGTGTATATATTGTTTGGGAAAGACATCGAGTGTGCAGCAGAGGTGCGGCGCACTACTCTAACACAGAGAGGCTGACATCCGGGGAAGCAGGACACTGCTCAGGGTGTAAGATGAAGTCATTTGTCGAAGCCTGCAGCTTTCCAGATAAAACTGGTTAACCTGTTTCGGGTGAATGAGCGCAGCACATGCAAAAGTGCTTCTGCACGACTCCATCACAGCTCACCAAAACGCAGACCACTGTTTCTCCAAATCCACCGCATGACAAGCTGTCATCCTCACCGGTGGATGTTCAGCCAGGAACGGCACAAACGAGCATGAAGCAGGAGCAGAGTAGTGGACATTGGAGGGGTTTTTACCTATAGGAACAACTAGCACAAGCTTCCAAGGCGGACCCAGATTTATCAACACAAGAAGACAGGTGTGAAGCAAGTTGAAGTTTCAGAACAGGTTCATGGATCTGGTTTAGATACTCCTTTGGATCGTCTTTAGCACAAATTTAAGAGAACTATTATAAATATGTCAGCAAATAGGGCCCAATGATACAAAGCAAAGGTAAGGTAGTTGACCGTCTGCTTGTCAGGTAACAGACAATACTTTCTACACTGAGTTTGAGACTGAACTCTTCTAAAAAAGGTTGCACAAATATTCAGGCTTTTGCTGAAAAGTTTGTTGCTCACTGAAGAGCATGATGACTCACACAGGCGGAAGTGAAACTGAGTCACAGATAGAAAGTTTCTATGATCATTTCTTAGAATTTTTACATTGTTCTTGAGGTCAACTTCCTTTTGGAAGATGGTGCTCTTGTGAACACGCGCACATGAACGCACCTTGCTCAAACAGGTGATGGCAATCTGGAATGTATCAAATTGGACTTTGGGATGGGGAAGATGTAGCTTTTCTTTTTTGTATTTTAATTTAAAGCAGTTAAGGATTTACTTGAGCTTGATGCATGTTTTGTAGACTGTACTTGAAAGTGTAATGTTTCAAAAGTTTTTATTGGCTTACATAGTCTATGCAATTCTTCCCTCGCAAGAAGGACTGTAGTTTCAACAAATATGTTGAGCTGTTGTCCACACAACCTCTTTGAAGGACACAGAAAGAAAAGAAAGATACGACTCACCTGGAGACTGAAGATGAAGGGAGAAAGCAGCTGGGAAATTCAAAGATGACAAGAGTGGAAAGGATCGAGCCAGAGAAGTTTAATGTTATCTTAAAACTGAAGGAGGGACAGGCAGGTTTAAGCACCTTTAACCATATTTGGCTAGCTAGGGTATTGAGGGAAGAATTGGGTGATAGGGGAGAGGCAAGTTGAAGGTTTTGTCTCAGGTAGGCAAGCTTGACTGAAAGGGGTTATCTATGGAGTTTCACTGGAAATGTGCTCTGGTTGCTGATGCTTCAGCCACTAAAAGTGTGATCTTTTCAGGAAGAAGTTCTCCCAGAGAGAGTGCATTTTACATTGTCTGTCTGTTAAAGTTCATACAGGTGGCCGCCTTAAAGGTGCTTTAAATGTCAGAGATGTGACCATATTGCAGCTGCTTGTCGAGGAACTCAAACATGCAGAAAATGTGGTGGTGATCAAGAGCTCTCTGTTCACATTTGGACATTGTGGTGGAGGGCATGTTGCTTGCAGGTGTTTGACAATATAAGCTGTGCAGCACTACAGGGAGCCAAATAAATCTTGTGCTTAAGCTGTCAAACAGGTCACAAAACGTATGATTTCTGATGAATCAGTTGTGCTGGAAGGAGATTTGAATGCTTACTATCTCTTGTTTGGAAGCAAAAACATAGATTAAAATGGAGCCTTAATATAATAATTTCTTGTCAAATTATAACCTGGTGGCATTGAATGATTGGAAGGCCGTTGAGATTTGAGGTTGGTAGTGAGAGCGCGATTAGTGAGCTTGCTAGGGGTGGGAAATGGGACTTTGGGGACCTTTAAACATCAGGGAGTGATCTTTTTCTCATTTTAAGCAGGTTTTGAAGATAAAGCAGGGAGAAAGGTAAATTCAATGAGTGAGGGTAGCACTCAGGAGTGGAGTCTAGGGTGAGAGGAAAATGATGCCATGGTGGATTCAGGGTTGTAATGATGCGGTGTGTGCTTGTAATGAAGTTATTATTGAATATAAGCCATGGCTTATAGTGTCAAAAAAAGGTCAGCGGAATAGCAGAGTTTTTTGAACAGTTCGGTGGATGTTATGGATGTTTGGATTAAATCTGTTACTGGATTTAAATCATGGGGACTCAGTTTGGTGGATTATTATGACCAGAGTTCAGTTAATCTTCAAATGTTAAGTAAATAGACCTTTGTTTTCGGTGGTCTGTGCGCACCTGCTGTATTGCACATGTAGCCTAATAGCATTATAAGGTCACATAAATGTAGACTTAATGAGTAGAAAAACAATGTCCTATCACAGAATAAATAGTTATTCCAAGATTAAAAGACAGATAGTTTAACATGTGGATCAATAAGCGCAAACAACAAGACAACTTTTGGCTTTGGCTTTCATTAATAAAGTGTGGGAGGAAGGACTGATCCCAGCTGAATAAAAACATGCAGTAATTGTCCTAGGGAGGCTGATAGTCCTAGGTCATATAGGCCAGTGGTTCCCAACCTTTTTTTCTTGGAGCCCCTCCCTGGACCCACATTCATTGCATACATTTTAATAATTTTCATTAATAATGTCGTATCAGAATATGCCAACACACCTTTTCCTACAAAAAGACCTTTGTATACATATCCCTGAGCTGTTTTAACATGATTTTATTTCATATGTGCCTAATTTTGACTACCTCAGAGTAGACAGAGCCTTGCGGCCCCCCTGAGAGGCGCCCTCCCCTTGTGGGGCTGGGACTCCATGTTTGGAACCAATGATAGGCCAATTGCTCTCACAGCTGTCATCTGTACGATTATGAAAATGATGGTTCCTGACAGGTAAGTAGACTATACAGACTAGAACAGACAATGTACTTTTCTCCATCTCAGAACAGCTTTGGGTCATGTGACTGTGGATTCTGTCTTAGTGTTGGACAACTACATCAAGAAAGAGCTAGTGAACATGGGTGGTAGGTGTTTCTTTAGACACAGAGAAAGTCTGCAGTATGCTTTGGAAAGAAAGTTGGTTATTACATTTTTTTGATTCAGGGATTCGGGGCAGAATACTTAATTGGATTAAGGATTTTTTTTTAGGTTTCGGTGCATTCAGGTGAGAGTTGGGGGAAGTTTCTTTGACACTGACACTGTGGATAATGGGATCCTGCAGGGGAGTGTCATCAATCCCGTCCTGATTAACTGATGATGTATGGAAATGGCTTTGGGAGGTCCCTGTTTGCAGATGATGGAGTAATATGGTTCGTTACTTATACAAGCGGATGCAGTGTGCATTGGATAAGCCAGGCTGATAAGTGGGGCTTTAGGTTGTCAACATCCAAAACAAAATATTTGATCTTTAGCAGAAAAAGGAGCATCAGCAGTCAGGGCCTTAAGGTATATGGGAAGCCCCTTTAAGAGAGTCAGGCTCTTTACGTTTCTTGGTGTTTAGATGGATGGAAAGTTAACTTGTCTGTAAAATGGTAAGTAAATGTGGGGAGTAATATTACCAGGTGCTTGGCTGGATGCTCTTTGGGTGCATCTCACCTCCACTTTATTCATATAACACTTTTTTTTAAAGATAAAGGCATGCAGCTCAAAGTGCTTCACAAAAGAACAGACAGGAAATAAAAACAGAAGTTTATGACAATCAATAAAATCCTAAAAGCCTAAAACAAGAAAGATGGTAATAAAATAATTATAACATAAAATAGAAATGAATACAGTAAGAAATAATAAAATATGCATGAATGATGAATACATTACAATTAAACCAAATGTAAAAACAATGATACAAATGTTGCCCAAGGCTCTATAATTACTCCAAATTAAAAACCAGATAAGAAAAATTGGTCTTTATTTTACCTTTAAAAACACCCAGAGAGCTTGTCGTTCTAATGTCCAAATGTAGTGAGTTCCAGACGTTAGGAGCATAAAACAGAAAGCTCTCATATGATGCTGATGATTTATAAAGATATGATAAGAGCAGTATTTGATTATGGATGGCTTGCATATGGTCCAGCAGCTAGGTCTACACGGTAAGTTAGATGTGTGCAGGCTGGCTCTGAGGTTGTGTACTGGGGCATTCTGGACAACACCGATCCCGGAGCTGTTGGAGGACGCAGTGGAGGTTCCACTAAGGCTGCGACGTGCAAAATTGGCTTTTAATATGTGTTTAAAATAAAAATGTTTTGTGACAGCTCTGCCATGTCAGCTCTTTGCTAGCAGATTGTTTGGGAGTTTGGGAAGGGTGTGAGCAGGCGTTATAGGGCCAGCTTTTGACATTCTGTGAAGGAATACTCACAGGAGCTTAGATGAAATGAAAGGAAAGTAGCGCCCTCTGTCTGCTGGACACCTATCCCGCATTGGCTGGGGCCAGAGGTGCATGTGGACCTGTCCAGTAAAAAGAAAGCAGAGAAAGGGGGAAATATTGCAGCTCATGTGAAGGAACACCTCAGTATGAAACTGAAAATGTATATATACAGATGGCTCAAGAGACCCAGAGAGGGGAGTATGTTTTTATGTTCCCCATGTTCATTTCAGTCAGAGTTAGAGATAGCCATACTGTGGGCACTGTGGCAGGTGGAAGAAGTGGGGGTGGAAAAAGTCGTAGTTGTCTGCTTTTATGGCATAAAGAGGGATGGGGGTAATCATAGTTGTGGAGATTTTATTGATGATTTTTAAACTGGAGAGGCAGTGACGTAGTGTGTGTTTCTTGTGGGTTAAGACTGTATTCATGTTTTTTAATAAGGCCCTAACGATTCATGCAGTTTTGAGAAAAGGCTGACACACGTGTTCACCTACACGAGCATTAGCGTTTCTTCTTGTTCATCCACAGTTTGTGTGTCGTGGTGATGCAGCAGAAATGATCAGTACACCTCAAAAAGCCAATTTCTGCATGACGCACAGTGCTGTAACGTCATTCTTAATTTGAATATCAAGACACGTTGGCAGGATCATTAAGAATCTTAAATTTACAAAATTGATGGGTTTACAAGTATCTGCACATTGTCCCACACAGTCAGTCGAGGTTCGTACAGTGAAATAGTTTGGAGTGAAACAGCTGTCTTTCTTATAATTCTTAGCTCCATCAGGTCTGTGTTCAACATTTTATTTTAGATACTAAAAGTTGATCAGACCTCTCTGGAAGGTTTCCTCTGAAGTTTTCAGGGTGAGCTGCACAGTTGTTCTCTGACATTGCACAGAATTTTCCCAACCAGCACCCAGTAAATTGTCTGTGTAAAGTTGGGGTGATGATTTAAATATGTCATTGTAAATTAGCAAAATCACAAATCCAGCTTGATAAATCTTTAATTAAAGAACTCGATGTCGATTTGAAGATAGGGGTTTTTGTAAACAGGAAACAAAAGCTCCGGTCACACAGCATGTATTTATCCGCCTGAAAAAGCTATGATGTGATTGTTGTTGGTTCAGAGCCTCTGCTATCATGCACATTTTAAAACAGGGTTAAGGGCCGTTTCAATTATGTATTGTGTCACAAGGGTTACAGGTGGAAGGTTGTTGTTTGGTGATTTTATTTATTTAAAAAAATGAATTCATCCCACATCTGAATAATGTTTTTCTCACCTTTCCACCTTAACCTCTTCCCACACAAGTGTGCCTGTAACAGTTTCAGAGGCCACTCCACTACCAAACGGAGGTAAGCTTGTCCACTGTTGTTTTTTCAGTAACACACAGTGAGCACGCCAGCTTCCATTCATAGTTTTTGTGTTTGGTCCTGTTGTTCTTCCTGCCTGGCTTTGTTGGGTTTGTTTGGAGGGAAAGACTGAGTCACAGGCTTAAGGGAAAACTGCTATGTTGGGTGTCGTTGTGGGGCTTGGTCAGGTGTCTCACTTTTTGCAGTAATACAGTTGCGGTGGAACGTTGTGATTGAACGCCTCCACATGTGATAAAAAGACACTATAAACTTGATCTCAGTGTTTTGGAAGAACTGAAAGTTACTTTTATTTGATGTCACCTTGTTTTCTGACTTCCGGGATTTATTCTAGACTTCATCTTGTAGCTGTTAGCAACAGTCTCACTCCCCTTTAATCAGTCTCAGTGCCCGGTCCATCAGCGTTCAGTGGAAATAAATGGAAGCCTGATTACTGCCGATGTGATAATAATATGGCTGTCACCAAACAACAGCTGTTAATAAAAGAATGTGAAGCGGTACAAATAAATGTCCCGACAGGTTGCCCTGCAATTACCCCCCAGTCCCTGAGAACCTGTCTGATTAGTCAGACTGTGGTTGGTCTGAAAATAGTCCAAATACTGTCGATGGACAGTGGACACTGAGCCAGCTGGAAGGACTGCACCACCACTTGGCTGCAGCCAGTTTTCTCTGCACAGTCTGCTACGACAGTAATAACTAAGTGACCGTGTGAGTGTGTCTTTGTGAGTGTGTGCACAGTAAAGTGTGTGGAAAGTTGGGCCGGCAGCCCAGATAAAGCCTTGAGAGACGTGAGGGTGGAGGGTCGTGCCACAGCAGAGGCGACCTCTTGAATAAAAGCTTCTCTATGAGTCGTCTACGTGAGCACACAATTACGTTTTTATGAGCAGAAACTTAACATGCAATGTCCTCACATTCCAAATATTGATATCTTCTCTGACTCATTTTACTGCAGATAGACTGCATCATAGCCTCTCTGAAGATTTGTTTCTATCTGTGTCTTAAACTATTCATCTCTATGAGCGCAGAAAAAATACACTGGACAAGAGAATCAATACATCATTGTTGGTGTCCAAACTACAGGACAACATTGGGAGTCACCATCAATGATCTCTGTGTCAATAAGTGTTATCTCCTCTGTCTGTCTGCCTTGTTTATAAGATAAGATAAGATAAGTTTATTCATCCAACAACGGAGACATTTACAGTGTTACAGCAGCAAAGAATGCATTTTTTATTCTCCTTTTCTCACACTTCTTCCCCCTGCTGCCCTCAGTGTTCACTCATAAAGTGTATTGTTAGCTGCTTAGTGGACAGTTAATGCCTGTCCACTTATGCAGACTGTGATAAGTGTTTATCCCATTGGTCTCCGCAGTAGTAGAACTGCTTTGTCTAATTGTGCGAATGAATGCAAATCAGGTTCAGCTAAAGTTCAGACAGCCTCACAGGGACAGCGAGTGAATACACAGAGGACTCACAGCTGCTTCTCTGACATATGTTTAGCTCTAACACAGAGGCTGAGATACATACATATGTGTGCAGAGTGTCAACACAGGTGCATCCTGTAACAAGTTAAATGATTGCTTTAAACCTGCTCTTGTTTTATTCAGTTCATTTAGATATTTTTCACACCAATTAAAAGCCAATTCTGCACGTCGCAGCCTTAGTGGAGCTTCTTTCTACCAAGAACGCTTAACTGTGTCATCTGGAATTTCCCAGTGCACAACCTCAGAGTCCTAGCCTGCACATATCTAGCTCATATTTTATGTGTTTTGTGGTTTAGGCATAAAAAAAAGCTGTCTTACATTTTTATAAACAACTACATTCTATTTGAGCTTAAATGACTTACAGAAAATTAAGTGGCTTCTATTTTGACAGTCCAATTCATCCAGTCCTGGTTTTTGTAACTGTCATAAAATATGACTCACTGTGAAACTTTACAGGTAAATGAAAACAAAGGCCTGTTTTGGTCTGTCGCAGTTAAACACTCCATTAAATACTGAATTGTGAACAGAGGAGACGGGCATTGAAAATGACTTTATATACACAATCAGTCTTCTAGCCGATGGTCTTTTTGTTACAGAGGGTAACACCAAGGCATCTGTGGTATATTGAGTCTGTGATATCAGCAGTTTAAAACTCCTCACACAGTACTTTTATGTTTCTGTGCAGGAATGAGAAATATGAATGTATGAAAATGGAGGTTCAGCTAGAGTTCAGACAGCCTCACAGGGACAGTGGGTGAATACACAGAGGATCCACAGCAGCTTATCTGACATGTGTTCAACTTAAACACAGAGACTGAGATACATATATGCACATCACAATCTTGTCAACACAGGTGCATCATGGGAGGTTGTTTGAGGCTACTTTTGAGCATGAACATCTTTTTTGCAATTTGAGTATTTAATTCTTAATTGTAGTCAAATTATAGAATTTAAAAACTGGCTTCTCATCATTAAAGCTGAAATGATCAACCAAAACATCAGTGGCTATATTAACACTTGATTAAAGTTTAACCATTAATAAAACTGAAATCAAAGCAGCCATGCAAAACAATGCATAGTCACAGGCTTGATATGGATGTTTGAACCTGAATGTACAGTATTTGAGGTTTTGGATGTTGGTCAAGGAACAAATAAAATCAACTAGAGCTTTTGATAACTTGGGTTTCTGACAATTTACAACAATTACGATTATTGAGAGAGTATAGGCAGATTCATGAATAATGACTATGGCCTCTTAATCGTTTCCTTTGTCTATGTTTGAGTTCTGTCATGCAGTATGAGGGGATATCTAAATGTTCTTTTTTCACGAGAAAAGCACACCAGGAAAAAACATGTTTTTGTGATCGAACATGTTATTTTCAGTAATAAAGGTTAAATCAAATAGTCAGCTAATCATTGTCCAGACATGCATGTATCCTCTTGCCCCTTCAATCTAAACTCCCCGAATTCCCATATGACACAAAATAGATATTAGTAATGGAAAAAATGAAAATATGAATATTTAATAGTTAAAGGCAGGGTTGGCTTTTCTCCAGATACACTTTATAAGATTTGGGTTGAAATTGTCTTTATGTCTTGACATAAATTAATCATTCATGTGTTCTGAAAAAGGAACAAAGAAAATCTGTCATCTGTAGCAGTTGTAAGCCTGTTAAAACTTTGACCAATCTCTGACACAAGGTACCAATCTGATAAACCAATCAAGCAAATAAAGATTGGGGTTAAACCGTATATCTCGTCTTATATGTTCTGCTCTCCTTAGTTTTTTAGCTTTATCTAATTATTCTATTTCCACAGAAGGCATGCAACACATTGTGCGATTTTCCCAATGCATAGCAGTAAATCTGCAGTAAGACTTGAGAAGCACCTTCGCTGAGTTCAAAATGTCATTTTGGAGTTTATATTTAGGAAACATTTTTTTAGATTCTCGCTCCTAGCATCCTTTCTGCTTGTGATTTTATTTCTCACATGATCAGATGTAGCAATGATCTGCACACTGCTATAAATCTCTCTCCTCCCTTCATCCTGACTCTCGCTGCTCACTCCTCCACTCGATTCTCCTTGAGGACAGTGAGGAGGTTTGGGAGGGGGAGAACAAGAAGTTTTCAAATCAAACACTAACACGCCTCCGAGACATTTGTTCATGCAGGGTCTCTAGGGTGGGACTAAAATCCTTCCAGAATTTGTTCTCATATAGCGCTCCTTACTACTACAATTAACAGCTTTATTCTGAGGATCCCCTGTACCGTTTGTATCTGTTTACTCATGCATGTTTGCTAATTGATGAGCAACCTGAGCTCTCTGATCTCAGTGGCTGATTGGAGTGTGTTTTAGCTTCACCTTTAGGGAATACCCAGATGTTAATGCTTATATCTTCAATGCCACAGCTGATTTTCAGCATAAACACAGTGCACTGAGAAGAGCTGGGGCCCTCAGTGTGACAAATACAATCTGCACCCTCTTTAATATTGGCTCATTTCATTTTTAAGAGAATGCATCAAAGCTTCAGAGTTGTCTGATTGTTTATATATTGAATATAGTGGCATGAAGGTGGACCAGGAGCTATGAAATGTTGCACATTGTGAGGCTGCACAAATCACTGAAAGTGTTGTGGTGGATGTTGTGACCTGTGGAGCTTTGAAGAGTGCCTCCTTTATGTTAGAAATAAGAGAAGAATTATCAAAGACGACTGTCTCAGAGATATGCTTAAAAAAGTGAAGATGAGATGATTGGAGAGATTGACAGGCTGACGGATGGGAAGCTGATAGTCTTCACACTGAGCCTGTTGAGATGGTTTCATTTCAGATCAAGGTGCCTGCCAGTTATTTTCCTGTAAAGACGTCTCTTACATCCAAACTGAAGAAGACTATTGGACAGAATCAGATCACACTGCAGGTGTAATACAGCTGGCCTACATGATCCTGGAGGAAGAACTGGAGGCAGGGTGTGGTAGAGGGACTTCTGACTTATGTACCCCAAGCAGCAAAACATGAATTAATAATTGAACTGAGAAGTGATGCTGTTTTTTTTTACGTGTATTTCTAAAATCTGGAGGATTTCTTCCTCTATTATAATGTTGCTGCTGCTGCCCTGGTCCTGACATCAGAATTCATGTTTTATGTATGTATGCACTTAATGTTAGTTGGATTATTTATTAGTGTTGTTTATGTATGTCTAACATTCCCAAGTAAAGTGTGGCATTTATCAACTTGTATACTTAGGAATGTGTGTACACATAAGCACAGCTCTGACCATACTAGCACTTTAGAGGTTGAATAATGAAAACTACAAATGAAAAGCATTAAAGGCCCTTATATGACAGAGTTAAGCGTGTTGTCTGTGTAGTGTGGCCCAAAGTGATTGCATGTGACCACATTTTGTTAATTACGCACGCACAATCTGAGGCAGGGAGCTTAAAGAGGTTGGATTAAGTCACTTGATTAAACATAGGCTTGTTTTGAGGCTAATCATGAATCAACCAGTGTCAGCTCTCATTCCCTTTAAGAGCAGAATACGCCAGCAGGCAGGCGTGTTGGTATTTACCCGCCAGATTTCAGTCGATATTCTTACACTCATAGCTCTCACGTGACGTCACACATTAATGGAACCACCAACCTGGTGGGCTAAAGTTTTCTACCGCTCAATGCTACGGAGAAGTTCCTGCTCTCAGTTGCTACCTTTGTGTTCTAACAAGTATTATGTGTCATGTCTTTGTACAAAATATGTTATTTAATTGTATGCCCTACCCAATGAGGGGACAAGACTGTGTTTCATTTCTACAGAATTCCATCCGAGAGAAAGAAAACCAAGAGAGGAGATGTGTATTAATCCTATTAGATGCTCTGCTGTCACTTAAGGAAACACAAAACTACTTCTCCTAATCCTGCCACTAAATATTTTATTAACTTGAGCAAAACACTACAGTCTTTTAGCTAACATGACTCTGAATAAACGGGACAATGGCTGTGGTCATTTCCACATGAGGCACAAAAGTGTAACCTCCTTAATTATTAAAATCTCCAAACACAGGATTGGACAGGATCTATAAATGAATGTTCTGTATGCTCGACATCATATAAAGGTTGGCTGTAAACATTTATAGTCTTATCTTCTCTGCTGGAATCCTTGGTTCTTTTCTCTAATACAATAGTAATGGACCCTGGACAGTCTGTAATAATATATGTGGGCTACATTGTCTGTGGCACTCACAGTCAGAACAGTCAAGAATGATTATAAATCCAACTCTCTGTTGTATGATAGTGTGGAAGTGTGTGTGCTTCTGCATGGGTGTCAGCGTGTAATAGACAGAACGCACATCAGAGCTAGCGTGCACAGAGGAGAGCTTGGAAACTAAAAGAAACAGGAGTGGAGTAGGTGCACTCTTGTGCATCGTGTGTGTGGAAGCATCATGAGTGTTGAGGCCATGTCAGACAGACAATCACAATGAAAGAAAAACCAGGGTGCAGATTAGCACAGATTTGCATACTGTATTTCTTCACTTTTTTCTCTCCAAATTATCTAACCAAAACATATGCTATACTGACACAGTTTCCAGTGCTGGGAAGGAGGATGGGTGTTATCTGAATGTCAAAAGACTTTACTCTACTTATATGAATGCCTGGCTCTTTTTTTATCCTGTAAACCAGTGTCCTCTGGTGGTGTTCAAATGTTCTTTCTTCTGCTGTTTTGTTTTTTACTATCCTTCATGTGAACATAATGAAGAGTGCTCCAAACAGGAGAGGACCGACACTTTCTGATTCTGATGACATAAGAATGGATTCATCCAGTATCTTAAACATAAAACATCATTGATGTTGAATATAAAAGAGCCAGTGAAAGTTAGTCCATATGTGTAGAGCCTGTGCAGGATGAAGATTTAAATGATCTTGTCAATGTTGTTTATCATTTTGCTCTACACAGACTTTAGATTTATAATTTAATGCTGTACAAACATCTAATACAGCATCTCACAGTTGTTTATTCCAAACATCAATGTTTGCAATGCGCATTCAATGACGCACACATGCACAGATAAAAAGCAATCCACTCAACCAAAAATGGTTTCCCTTGTGCATTGACGGAAATGCACATGTGAAGACAAGAAAGTAAGACAGAGTACAAATATAAAAATTATAAAATAATACACTTGTTTTTTTCGTTGATGATTGAGACTCAGAGTATGTTTCATTTATGCACTCTAAAGGATTTGAATCAATCAATCAGTTGTAAAGCGCCAATCTATAACAAATGTTATCTCAAGACACTTAACAAAGGGGAGGTAAAAGAACTTACTCTCTGTTATATTATATTATGAAGACCCAACATTAACCCATCATGAGCACAGCACTAAGCAGCAATTAGCAAAGTTACAGTGACAAACAGCCATCTGTCGAATTGTGCTGGGCTTGGAAAGTGGGATAGAGGGAGATGCAGAAAAGAACTGATTAACAGAGCAACAACAATGAATGAGTTATAGTTATAGTAACAATGTCAGTAATAATGGTAAACTTGTGTAACGGCGCTTCTTGGGTGATGTTGATTATCCTTGGTTGTCTTGCTGTTAACTTTAACACTAAACATACTTAATTAAAGATATATCTTCGGGTGTGGGTAAGTAAACGCACGGGGACAACTTCTGCTGTGCGTCTCATACTTTTAATGTTCGTCTGTAACAAACCATGACATATCCAGACTGAACAACAACAACAGCGACACCTTACTTGTCTTAAAGCAATATCACTCCTCCAACCGTAACCATGGGTAACCTTAAAGGCAAAGTGCATCATATCAAACAGATACTCTTGTAAAGTACAAATTGTAAATATAAATGAAATAAGAATTAAATGAAATAATGTATATTATCGCAACCTTAGAAAAATAAAGATCTATAAAATAAAACTTCACAAAAATAAATCTCATCTCCATCTTACACTTATGTGTCATATTAGCAGTAACAGTAAGTGGATAATAGACAGGTCAGTCTAATATTAACATTAGCAACTGTAATGATGATGAAACAGGGAGGACTGATTGTTATTTATAGAGGTTAAAGTTGAGCAGCTCTAAGATTCACTTTAATATTCATAATAATGATAATAGACGTAAGGTTGATAATAATAGTCACATCAGTTGGGGTCAGAAGTGGGGGGTCCATAGCAGCAGGCCGTCCACACAAACCATCCAGAGGAACCTACCAGACAAGGGAGCGCAGGAGCTCCCAGTTAGAAATATGGTTAGTAACTTAAATGGTACATGAAGATTTACAGATAGTGACATGCAGTAATTGTGTGAATCCAAAGAGAGCGAAAGAGGAAGGAGCTCAATGTGCAAGCTTATTCGATTGATCAAATAGAACTCCTAGATTCAGTGGTGCTAGATGCCAGGCTGATGCCATTAAAGACAGTTATATCATTGGAAAAAGTCTCGCTAAGGTTTTTAGGGCAAACCACAATAACTTCAGTCTTGTCTGAGATGATCAACAAAACAATTCTGGCCATCTAGGTCCTAATGTCTTAAAGGCATGCTTCTAGTTTACACGACTTGCGTCATCAGGCTTCGTTGATACGTATAGTTAAGTATTATCTGCATACCAATGAAAATGTAGGCAGGAGGAAGCATATGTAATGTGAAGAGAATCGGTCCAAGTACAGAACCTTGTGGCACTCCATTGCTGGCTTTGGTGTGCATAGAGGACTTATTAACATGTACAAACTGAGATCGGATTTTAACCAGCTTAAAGCAGTCGTTGTGATTCCATCTAATTGTTCTAGTCTCTGGATTAAAATGAGATGGCTGTGACGCCATCAGGATCTGCTATTGTGTTTTTGCCTTTCTGTTTGTGTGTTTTGTGTCCCCACAGGTTGCTGGTGGGCAGTGTTCAGCCACACCTGGGCAGACCTGGCCTGCCTCACAGGTGTAGGCTATTTAAGATCGGGCAGTCAACCTCTCATTCGCTCTCATCAACTCCCAGCATCATATTTTGTTGTAGCGATTATCCCCAGTATTTTTTGTTATTCTCAACGACCCTTGATTTTGGACTCCTACGCCATTTTCGTTTGGATGTATTTGCATGCTTTGGACTACTTTCAGATGTTATACTCTCCTTTCTCACCACCTGTGTTTTTACTTGTTTCAAAATGTTTATTTGAACAGCAGCAGTTCAAACATTGCAGTTTTGGTTTGGTCCTTACACTGTACATGACATTAAGATATAATTTTGAGCTAATACATTGAGTCTATTCTTGTCATATAAAATGTCCTAAAAAAATAAACTTGACTTAAGAACAGTGCTGCTTTAGAAATATGATATCAGCTCTAAACTACATAAAGGGAAGATACATTTATTAAAGAATATATACTGTAAAGCTTTGTTCAGTTCAACTTTTATATGGTGAAGTTATTGATAAAACATTTCAGCTATTTTGCTCTTTCCCATGTTTTAGTAGAGCTGCTGCAGTGTGTCATAATAAGGAGTCTATAGTGGGATCCAAAAGGCATTCACCGAAGCTGTATAGTGCCTGGTGTTGGAGAATTTATTGTGAATTTCTACATTCTAGTGAATCAGTTTGTTTTTCCGGTGTCATTTTTTTCTTATTAACAATAGAGATTGCTCAGCGTTGTTTTAAAAAAACAGTGCTGCTGCAGAAATTGAAGAATGACAAGAATGTTGTACTCACACACGAAAGAAAACATTGTGATTAACAAAATCCAAGCCGCAAGTTTATTTCTCTCAAACCACTTGTAGCCTTGTCAGATCTGCTTTTGGCAATAGAGGAATTCATTTTCTACATTGAAAAGCAGACTTCCTGGAATTTCACTTCATATTCCCATTTTTGCAATATAAACGAGGAACATAAGTTGTAACTGATTTAAAAATACTTGGGCGATGCAGCTCTGATGTGCTAGCGGTTAGGTCGCTCCCCATGTATGGATACATACTCTATCCACAGTCATATCTTCATAAAAGGAAAAAAGCCCAAAAGGAGATCTGGGCAGCTATCTAGAGATAAGAACTTCTCTCTGGAATATAAATCTGTTGAGTTTTACAGATCCAATGCATTAATATTTGTATTTCATGAAATTAGTCCTAATCCAGGACTAGATTGGGTACGCAGCCTTTGACATGCGCCGTCCACCGTAGCTGATACCTGAGGTGATGAGATGACCCATCCAGCAATGATTAGAGGATAGAAATGGTGACAGAAATCTCTTCCTCCAGTCACTTATTTCACAGTGCCTGGGCACCTCAATCATGTTTTCTTATTAGGCATCAGGCCCTCAGTAGAATATTCATGTGGAAGTTGAATATAATCGTGCTTGGGAAATGAAAAGAAGAATTGGGAGAGGGATTTGCATATCTAACTGCTCAGATTTTAACCCTTATCAAGCCAGGAAATATCATGAATAATACAACAAAAAAAGACACACAGACCCCAAAAGGGATCTAACCCCATAGAATCTTTAAATACAGGCCCTATCGGCTGTCACTGTTATTGGCTCTCATAACCTCTAATTATGCTGTCATTTTATTTATTCCTGGCCACATAGTTATGAGGGTTTGCAGTGATTCTGATTAAAGCTGCTGTCCTAGTTCAGAAGCACTGATTATAAGTCACTTTGCATAAGAGCCAAGTAAAACTGACTGGGATGTAAATGTGAATAAGTGTCAGTGCAAAGGATGCAGACAAGACGGCCAGAGACTCTCTCTGGAAACAAAGCTGACGTCTTAATTTCTACAAGATTTTCATGCCTATGTGTTTCTGCACCTGGATATCAGTGTTCATCACTCCTCTATCACTGTAAAAATAAAAAATAAAACCATTTGTTATAACTTAAAAAAGTTAGTGTCCGGGCTGCCTTAAAATTTGAAGTTAACAGAACTTAAAAAGATAAGTTGAGATAAATTTATGATTATTCTTAAGAAATACAATTTTCTAGTCAAATAAACTTGACATCAACTCAGTTGTACTTAAATCTTTACGTCAACAAAACTTTTGAAAACAATTCAGTTCCTGTGAAATTATCTAGTCAAGGGAAAATGGTCTATCAATTTCTTTTGACTTGAAATCAAAAATATTTTATCAAAAGTTGAATCCACCTAAAATATGGAGTTAAATGAATTCATCAATTTAAATTGAATATATATATTTCTATTTTATTCAACTTAAATCAGTTTAGTTTATACAGTTTTAGAGATTCTCTTTGCTTTTGTGGAAACTTTCAACTTCCTTTCATATAACAATTAAAAAAAGGTATCATCTCAACAGGTTATTCGTTTTATCATAGAAACCAACCAACTTAAGTTCTTCAACCTTTAATAGCAGATCAGATCAAATAGCACATCTAAACATTTACAAATGTTTTTACCTAAAATACTGTGCTGGCCTGTTGGTAAAAACATTTCCACACAAGAATGTGCAAAAAAACAGTTCATATTATATTTAATATTAATATTTAATATTTGTTATATTTATCAGTCACTTTTCTCAGCATTTTCAGATGCAATAAAATTATAAAATCAATAATTTACACATTTAATGAGGTGATCTTATTAGTGAAACAAACATTTCAGAAATGATCTGTGAGAAAATGTCCAAATATGTCTTGGCAGCTTTCACAAAACTCCCGACCTCAGTTAGTGCCTACACAGCTTTAGAAAGAAGTCTTTTTCTCAGTCCATGGACCCTTGAAGGGGGGCAGTGGTCACCACCGATATTCATTAGGTTCTTCTGTATGACTTTAAATGTATACTGCACTTCCATTTGGTACTCAATGTAATTGCATATAGCAGACCCATGAGCATAGCTACCATATGCATATAGTCCTTCATGCCATGCTGAACGATCTGATCCTCCAGGACGACCTCATCTTCTATTACCAGGAGGATGCCGACGTTTGTATCCTTTGTTAAACCGTCCTCAGTGTCTGTAGATTTACAAAAGACAGAAAAAAATAGATATAGCTGTGAAATGTTTGTAATACTCTGAGAAACAACATTTCTAGCCGGCAGAGCCAAGTTGGTGTGATGTCTGATAATGATGAAACACTAGGGCACTATAGAGGGTGTGCTGGGTCTGAAATTAATTATCAAAAAACAACAAAACAAAAACATGACACGAGTTTGTTTGATTTGTTGTGAACTGTGAGTGAACTTAGCACAGACACAAAATATGGTAGCGCCCAGTAAGACCATGGGGTTTCTTTCTTCCTGAAGCAGTATGTAATTAAAACACTATGAAATCTCCACGCTTTCAGACTATTAGAGAACACGAGAGCTAGCAGATTAGCACTTTAAGCTAGCGCTAACAATCGGAAGCTAACAACATGCAAACACAGCTACCGAGTTGAATTAACTCACGACTCGAGTAAATACTTTAACAAGTGAGCAGTCTGGTAATACATCTTCAGTAGAATTTGTTTTAAATGTATCTCCTAGTTTTCTCCTGTTTTTCTGTCCTTTAACTTTTTATCAACTCAGCTCCAACGATATGCTCTCTAACTGCACACACATAACGAGCATGCAGCCCTGCTACCCACAAACCTGAACAGGTGGCTAGGACTAATTGCTGTTGGTGGCTTCTGATTTGCTGAAATAACATTGTCACCCTGTTCTCAAACGTTTCTATTGGGTGAAATTACAAAAACTAATACAATATAAAACAGACAATAGAAATATCATATTTCACGCAATTTCTGAAGTAGAATTATTAGTAGTTATTTAATAATTCAAAATGCAACAGTCTCGTCTTCGCTCTCTTTTTCATACACAGTCTATTTTCCTACATGGGTTACACTGTTTCTGGTTTGTAATGTTAGCTGTCTGAATATTACATTATAATTATATAAGTGAGTTACTATCTACTCCAACTCTTAATTACTTTGTATTCTTCAAGTTTACAAAGGTTTCCATAGACATAAGCAGCTAATTGTGTTAGTCTCATAACTCTCGGCTGAATTTGATGCATTATTAGCCCCATGGTAACACTGAGGGGAGTTTAGTGAGCTGAATCAGCGCATAAAAAAAAATAACATTGTGGCAAAGTGGGTGAGAAGCTCTTCTCTTATTCATCACTTGTCACTTAAAACTTCATTTGATATCAGATCACATTATTGATTACAGTTGTGTATTTGCTATTGTAACATTGCAGCACTTACTATCCCAAGTTTGTCTATGTTAACATTAAGTTACAGTTCAAAATATAAATTAACTTAAAGCGAACACACAGTCTAGATTTAGTTCAGTCATTTTTATTCAGTTTCTGGAATTGCAAAATATCATTGTCTTATCCATACCTAACTCTGTTTGTTCTTTTGTTCAGTTCCCCATGTGGTCCCATACAGCTAAAAGGGGCTAGCCCAGCAATTCCTGGGTATTTATCAGATTGATGATGTCATCGCTGACATCACTGGGGCAGACCATCTGAAGGGGTTTTATTTCTGAGAAATGGTTTCTTTCTAACAATTTCTTTCATCTTTAAGTTACTGGTAGAATGTAATTTAATTATTTAAAGTTCATTTAGTTGAGTAAATGATCTGAGGTTAATTTAAGGGTTAATTTAGATTTCTTTGCTTTAATAGAAAAGTGTAAACCCACTATTTGAGTTGTGCTGCACCCAGCGGCGGCCATTTTGTTAATGGGTCGTCTATAAAGTCAGGAGACATTTGTTCTCGTGAAAGGAGAGGTGAGGATGTGCTGCTTTTAACATGTTGTTTGTCTGATTTAATTATTAATTAAGTTGCCTTATGTACATTGACCTTTTGTTGTTTTGTTAAGTTAACACGTGTTGGTTTAATCACTGTAAATAAATACTCACCTCTTGGAAAAACCACATCTGCTGAGTTGCCTTTCTATCACCTTCCTAGACTCTTGTGCTCACTACACGGACATTAAGATTGACATTTCTTTCCATGTATCTAGCTCCGTGAAATGGCGATGTGGAGCGACGTTGAGCTTCTCACCAAGGAGGATACCAACACTGTGTGGCTTGTACCAGGTGGACACACTGGTCAAAATTTCCACTGCCACTGAGGTAATGCTTGTCAATATTAACATAACTTGTAGTGAGACTTAATGGGGCATCTTTTCCCTCTGAGTTTAAAAAATACTACTGTAGAACAATGTTTCACCTAAATGGTTTATTTAGTTTTTTTTTACTTTTACATACTCTATTAATCTCCCTGTGTAATTGAGAGACATGCTTCTCACACAGATAGGACATAATTACACACAGGATCTATGGACATGCATTAATGGAGAGATGTCAGAGTTGGGCTGATACAAAGACAGTGTGCCAGAGCTGTTGGGAGGGTTGATGCCTTGCTCAGAGGCACCATGGCAGTACTCAGGAAGTGACATGGCACCTCTCCAAATTCCAAGCCTTGGTTTGCAGGGACTCAGACTTTGTCTGACAATAAAGAGCAATCGATCAATGTGAACACTAGTGTGCCGATTTGTAATTGTGGAAATGCTGGGTCAAAGATTGAAAAGACGGACCGCAACAGCTATCTTCCAGAGTAAAAAATACACAAAGCAAACAATTTAACCAGATATCATAATTTCTCCTCCTCTGCATATCTATTGAAAAATGTTGTTTTTTTTAATTGAAAATAATTAATTTAACTGATTCTATAGGATTCTGTTAACAATGACTGATGAGTCACATACCTTGCATTGAGCCACACAGGGGTATTATCATTCACCTCATTAGTTATTCACCAGAGCATGTTTATTTAGCAGTCAACAATACAAACAGCTTACACACTTAGTTTGATTTATTATATTAGAACCCCTATATAAGTTCCCCTGTTATCTCATTGTGTTAGGTCTTATTTTTGAGTTCATACCTTATTTTTCCTCATGTTGATTTAAAATTATATTAAGTTGACCTCTTTTACAGGCCTAGTTCTTACAATTTGGTTTGTAAACTCGGTTTTCTATTTTTTGGTCAAATAAAAACTCTTGTTTTCTACCCTGTTCCCCCTGAAAAGAGGACAAATGCATCATTGCGGGAAAAGTGGAAGGAACAAAGGAGGGCCTGCCTGCTCAGTGAATACCCAGGAAGGGCAAGCCAATGATGAAGAGGAAGACAATGGCACTTCTGGGGTGGTAGGAAGCACTGAGGGTGAAGGTAAGGAGCCAAATCTGTCAGACCCGATGTCTATTCTCCAGGCCCACATGGGTCAGCAAGAGGCCCGGGAGGCTAAGCATAATGAGCTAACTGCAAGGGAAGAACGGCGCTTTAAAGCACTTCAACATCACTTAGAAGTTCAGGCCAGAACAACTCCAGTACCTGATCATCAGTTTCCAGACTCTGACCCATCAAATGTGGAGGCTCCATTGACTACCATGCACTATCCTTCCGCCCAAGCCGAGGCCTCTGCAGGTCCTTTTCACTCACACTTTGAGCCCAGGTTGGATACATTTTTTGATAATGATGACATTGAACACCTCCTAGTCACATTTGAATGTATTGCTGTAGCATGCTGGTGGCAGAGAGCTGATTGGGTTTTTCACTTACAATACCACTCCTTACTGGCAAGGCTAGAGGTGCTTATGTGCATATGGACATTGATGACTCTTTTAATTATGCTAAAAATGACATTAACCCCGAGATTACAGGCAAAGATTTTGCTCCCTGGAAGTCAACCCTGATGAGAGCCCTAAAGAGTTGTATGTGAGGCTCAAGGAGCTCTTTGGGAAATGGATCCAGCCAAAAGGTAAAAGCTTCCAAGAAGTAAGTGAAATGACCAGCCAGCCAGCAGGCCAACAAAACCCTCTAGCAAAAAGCTCATTTGTTGTCTATGTGGACTTGGAAGGCCATACTAAACCCATGTGCCCGAAAAACTCGGCTAAGATGACACAATGTGCTTTGTACCACATCCTCACATTGAAAATGACTGTTCTATTAAAATGCAAAACATTAAAGTTAATGGAACCACTCTTAGGGCCTTGCTCGAATCTAGGAGTGATAAGACACTGGGGCACATGAAGTTGGTACCACCCAACATTGTCAGCACCGGTGACACCACCCCTATCTGTTGTGTTCATAGAGACGAGAAGCCTTATCCAACAGCTGACATGTACGGTAGAAGGTCAAACTTACCTTTTGAACATTGGGGTTGCTGATAATCTGCCATTTGATGCTTTTCTAGAAAGAGACATACCAGTTCTTTTTGATTTGTTGGAGCCAGAACAAATCATAAAGTGTAACACTGTGGTAACCAGAATGCAGGTCAGGCAATCCAATGAGCCCTCCGCAATTTCTCTCCACTGGTTTCTCTCCTTTTGAACTTTTGTATGGACATGAAGTTGGGGGGCCGTTGGCACTGTTGAGAGAGATCTGGGAGGGGGACATCTGTTAACGTTGTATCCTATGTCATCCAGATGAGACAGCGGCTGGAGAAAATGGGTGAGCTGGCCCAATCGAACATTGCGCACGCCCAGCAGCAACAGAAGTCCTGGTACGACAAGTCAGCCAGGCAGAGATCCTTCGACTTAGGACAGAAAGTGCTAGTGCTCCTACCTAGTGATGACAACAAACTGCTAAATGGCAAGGACTGTTCCAAATCCTGGGAGAACAAATATTGTTGAACATGACATTGTTGTTAGAGAAGGTGCTTCTGTGAGAAGATTAAGTTACAGGATCCCTGAAGGCCTGTTGGCCTCACTGAGGAGGGAGGTTGACCTGATGCTGTCCCTGGGGATCATCGAGTGGTGTAACCCAGTGATGCTCATACCAAAGAAAGGTGGAAGCATAAAGTTCTGCATTGGTTTCAGGTATCTGAATTCAATTTCTTAATTTGATTCCTATCCCACACCAAGAATTGATGAACTGCTTGAAAGGCTAGGGAAGCCTTCAGGACACCATGGGGCCCTTTCCAGTTCACAGTAATGCCATTTGAGTTGCTCGGCACGCCAGCAACTTTCCAGAGACTCATGGACCAGGTACTCTGTGATTTATCTGGTTTTGCTGCAGCATATCTGGATGACATTGTCATTTACAGTAACACGTAGCAGGAACACCTGCAAGCTGTCTTGGATCACCTTCATTCTGCCATGCTGACTGTTACCGCATCAAAGTGCGTCTTTGCTGCTGCAGAGACAGAGTACCTGGGCCACGGTATCTGCAATGGGGTTGTACGCTTTTGACGGCAGAGAAGAAAGAGGGAAGTCTCCCTCCCCCCGGTCTCAGGGGTCGGTGAGGGACAAGGGGCTCTGGGAGAAATCTTGCGAGAAGAGAGATGGGTGTGTCTGGGAATCATTGTAAATAGGTATCAATTTTTGGAAGAATTTTCATGTCGAGGCCGGTAAGTTTATTTTCGGAGAAGGAAGTCCAATGCCACTGTGAACACAACTGTCACGAGACAGTGCGAGATCCATGATAGTGGCATCCAGCTGCTAGACAACAACAACTCTGATCGAACTTTTAAGCATATTTTTTTTTCTGTATTCTCTCAACAAACTCCATTTCCTTTTTCTTTTTCTAAAATCGGAATGCAATTTCAACCGACCTGGACCTCCTGGAGAATTGTTTAGACGACCTCAACGACTTTTTCGACCACTGGTCCAAAAGACTCTGCATCATGAGCACAGCAACTTCACTCAGCAAGAAAACCGGGAAATCCAGCCACTCTCCAGATTACAAAAGAGCACGTTCAGACTCACTGCCCAGCAAAGGTACATCTCCATCCACATCCCCAAAGCCTCCTTGCTGTACCGAGGTAAGAGAAATACTCCTCTTAATCGAAAATAGAGCTAGCCATTTTTAAGTTAATACGAATCACTTTTCAAAGTTTGAAAAACTTTCAATTAGTTGAGGTGACATATTGTATAATATTGAGTTAACACAACATTTTCATAGACTTGAAGTAAAACTTACGTAGAATTTTATGTTATCATGACTTTTTGTTTTTTACGAGTAAGAAGAAGGAAATATCCTTCAGAAAGTCCTCGGTCTTTCAAAAGTACAATATTTAATTTTTAGAGTAGGGCAAACTTTTTACTTTTGCAGTAAAGGCTGCCATGTTTTAGAGAAGGGAAAAAAAAACATTTCACCCGCTGTGAGTTGTGTACAGAATTAAATCTGTCCTAATGTGAAGTGTATGAAGCATATCAAGTTGACTGCTCACACTCACAGCATCATCCCACCACAAGTACCTGAATCCCACACTTCATAACAACTCAGTGTCAACAATACAAATGACTGCTTTTGTTAGCTTTATATAGCTGTAGAGGGTCAGCAGTGCATTTTAAAACTTGAATAATCTATTCATTTTAAAAATTTCTCCAGTTGAACACAGATAAAACAGAGGTTCTTTTCTCTGATTAACATGTGGTTTCATAGGTCAAGAGATTAGTCTCCTTGTTTTATCCTCTGCTGGTAAACCTGCCCTGGTGTCCAAATGGGTCAGGCCCTGAGCCTGGACCAGCACATTAACACTTCGGTCCACTCCTCTTCTTACTATCTACATATCAATACTCTGTCTGTTGTGTCCAAAGCTGAGCTAGAGATGATAGACCATGCTTTTGTTTCATTGCAGCTAGACTATTGTGATTTGCTTTTCACATGTCTTAGCATCACATCCTCCAAACATCTACAAGTGCCCAAAATGCTGCTACCAAGACAAAATCACCTAAAAGACTATTATATAGACTATAAATACCATACCTCACCATACTATATCATACTATTCTATACCATACCATAAAATGCAATTTATTGTACCCTAGGGGAAATTTGCCCTGAAATCATTTTGTTTAGACTCTTCTTTGTTAGATCTATCTATATTTGCTATTATGTAATTGTATGTATTTCAAATCTTTTTAAATATTTTATTGTAAAGCACTTTGTGACATCTGTTCTTGAAAGGTGCTATAAATAAACTTAACTGACTACTTGTGTATTTATTACCAATCTTGTAAAATCAGTCAAGCCATCTGAGATATTTTGTATAACTAATGGATTTGGATGATTAATGTTTCCTCTGGAACCAACATCTGATTAAAAACGTCCAGTGGAACACATAAAATTTGATTTGCTAATTGCCATGAAATTATTAACTAAATTTTGGCTTTCCAGAGGATAACCTTTTTCAGTTTAAAACCATGATGTTCTGACTTTTTTTTTGGCAACAAGATTACATTACCGAAAGTCTACCTCATTGGATGAGGAAACCTAACTATTATGATGGTATGAATGTAATGTTTCACAACCCAGTTCCACAAACTATCCCCATGTCATTCACACGATTCTAGCCAGTGATCACTGAATTCATTCATGCTTAACCTCTGAAACTAAATCAGTTTGTCTTGAACAGTTGTGGTTGTCACTGATCTCTATATGCAAATAATTTGGTAATGAGAGTAAAAAGTATAGATCAGCATTCCAGTTTGTGGACTTTCTCTGATCAACCTTACGGCCAAAAGCTGATGAAAACATGAGGCAACAATGAAATGTGTTTTTCTGTGAAAGATTTCTGCTTTTTGTTCTGTCATTATTCATACCAAAGGGACAAATTACTGTCTCCTAACACTTATAATGCTCATTATCAGTCTGCATTAGCTGTGTGAAAACATAAATATACACAACAGAAATAGATGTTAATGGATCACTGATGATGCATGGGAAAATGTAATTCATCATATTTGAATAAATAAGTTTATTTTTAATTTGTCTTCAGTATAAAATTAACTGAATGTGTTAGTTATATAGTTCTACCTTTCAAGCGGAGTTAACCTTTTTGTACCCTAAATAACGGATAGCGCACACACATATGATGGCCGTTCTTTAAGGAGCAACACTTGCTGTATATAAAATACTTCAACGTGCAATCATGGTGATGTGTTATGTACCAGTCTAGCAGCCATATGCATGTCAAGCTCCCCATAAAATGTAAAAGTTGTGCACCAATTGTAGTAGTAATTATCTTGTGTGCACTCACACTTTCATACTAAAGCCTGTTGGGGACACTCAAAGTTGTATGTCCATTGTCACTCTGACAGTCAGCATTATTCTAAAAACAAGAAGCGTTAGTTTTTGAAAAGTTTGGGCTAATTAAAAATAAGAGCTGTAGGGGTTGTCTGTGCATGTGCCATGTAATCCTCTACTATCTTGAGTTTATCACAGTTTAACATAATGTTGTTTTCAGATTAGTAAGATTTCCGCCAAGCCTTTAAATCCAGAATCCCCTGGACAAAAATAAATTACATATACATAAGTGTTCAGCATGATAAAGAGAAAACAATAGGTTGTTCATTGTCTTAAAAGGAAAAGGTGTTTGGGAGTAATTGATGTCAGTCAAGTCAACGCTGGTTGTGGAAAGTCCACGACTTTGGGGTGAAAGGTTTCTCGTCCTGCACTCAGGCTGAATTACTTCTCACTTCTCCCCTGTTTTAAGCAAGAATCCTCGGGTATTGAAAAATGAAGCCAATGCCGAAGTGCAAAATCCTGCAGTTCTTTGAGTATCTTTGGTATAAAAAACAAAATGGGTCTAATTAGTTATTGTCCTCATGGGCACACACTGTACAGGTCGTGATTTTTTTTTAAAACGGCTCCGTCTTGATTTAATGAACGATACGTGTTTTCCATAGTTGGGCACGTGGCTGACATGATTGACAGGTGGACGCGATGTAGCGGTTTGTCAAGAGGCTTAAAACCGGCCTCAGCTGGAGCTCACATCCTGTCGTTAGGTTGACTGAACGTTAGTCTGAGAGCGGATTTCCAGCATGGCGGCTGCTGATGAGCCGCCTGCTGTAACAGATGGGTGATGTCACTCAGGCTTCGTCCATTAATATTTACACTCTATGGCTTTAAGTTATTTTATAAATGGTTAGCATTACAGTCACGTTTACTTCCAAAAGACTAATTCTTTTTCTCTCTAAATTCTTTCTGTCTTCATTATTTTCTATCACCTGAAGCCATATGCTTTCATTTAGTTTGTCCTTCTTTTGTTTGTAGGTGAAGTTTATTTCCTGCCAACTGCTTTATTATCCACCTGAAGGTTCTCTGCCTGATCTCACTGTCACTGTGAGGGAGCACATTTTTCATGCACATACTAGAAGCCAAACTGAGGATTTTGTGTTTCTTTCAAATCTTGAAACAACAAAGTGTGAAAACTGAGGGTGTCAATCAGAGAGGTGTTAGTATTTCAAGCAATTGTGTGACTCATCCTCTTCACAAATTTCCACACTCTTATTCATCTCTGATCAGCAGGAGTAGACAGTTGGTAGTGAGAGATCAAGGTTTGTAGCACCTTCCTTCAAAGCGATAAGAGATTTTTTTTCTCAATAAATCTCAGTTTTCTGTCCTGCCTTTCTGCCTGTCTCTCTATGTGCAGTTTCGACAGATATGGGGAGCCCTTTATTCAGTTCTTAGGGGGGTAGGGTTATGTCTAATGTTAGTACAGGACATAAAACAAGAGTTGAGGAATCTACATCAGCCTGCCGGCAACGTTTGTACAAATCTACCCACCTAAATCTATCTGCATAAAGAAATGTTTGATCCACAGTCTGATCAAGAATCAACCAAAGCTGTTTCCGTATCTAGATTTTTGGATTGAACTGATGAATCATGGATTTTTACTTTTTTAAATTTGTGTCATGATTCAATTATTTCAGCATCATTTTGAACCCCTTACTGAACATAGACAGCAGCCAGTGTGTGATTTGCTAGATACAGGGAATCAGCCACTCATCCCAGACAGATGGACAGATGCTCTGCAGCTTTACCACAACACTGGTAGATGATCCAAGCAATATCAGAACCCATCATGTGATCTGAGGATCATAAATGCCTCTGGGAACAATGGCTAAAACTAATTTTGGTGTAGCAAGCTGTTGCTGCTTTAGATGATTTCAAGCCAAGAATTAAGGCTTGTACGAAGCCTACTGCCAATGACTTTCTGCATTCTGCGCATGGGCGAGAGGCAATAACACTCCATACCAGCAGGCGGCACCAGTCTGATGTTTGTCACACAAAGCCGAAAACCAGAAGACTCAAGGATATAAAAATGGCAACCTTTTTTGCACTGCTTTATTAAATTTCCTGCCGGACACGTTGTAATTAAGTCGACTTGAGAAAACGTCTGAAGTTATGGGGACAAGAGACTTCTGTACATGCCCTCTTGTCGTGTCGTCTGTATTCCTTTGTCACGTCCGTTTCTCTGATCCTGCCCCAAGATGCCTGCTGAGAGCCAATCAGCTTGATATCTCTCCCCGACTAGTGGAGGCCAATTCTACATGTTGAATCGGGCAAAAAGCCTTGGACAAGCCCTGAACAGTACCGACGCTGCAGTTTACACCACACTGACCATAACCAACGAATCTCTCTGACAAGTCCTGACCCCTGACGGTCAGCCCGGTATACCTACCTTTTACTTTTCTGTGCATTGCATTTTCAATTCAGCAACTCGAGAAGTGGCCGTTTTTGTACATAAATCTGCTGGGAAGCAACCATTTGTTATCATTTCGAGTCAATGTTACTGTAAATAGTAAGTTAGACAGAAGCTTCACTGTTGCTTGCTTTAGCAGTATGAACCCAAAAAAGAAACTGATGTTGTTGAGGTTTTCAGTCTGCTGAAATAACACCATAATGTTAATAATGAAAAAAGAAACAGACACAACTGACCGACTGACCAAGAGGCCTGCTCTGGACCAGAACACACAAAGAGAAGTGTTATGTTGTCATGCAGGGATTTTCAAACATCCATAACATTTTGTGATGAGTATGGGATGGTAGTGTGATACTGGATTATCTTCTGGGTTTACTTCCTTTATTACAGACAGGGAAACAAACAGACATAACCTCCATGTAAATGTTCCCAGCCCACTGCAGCTCCTACACAAATAAAATAAAGATAATGCAGGTAAGATGACTTAACTTGCGCTAAAGTTAATATAAAAAACTATTTTTATGTGTAAATAAGGGGATGGATTAAGATGATGAATTAGACAAGAGAATCTTACAAAAGGGGGGAGGGGAGCAGACCAAAAGAATATGTTAATTGAAGAAGAACAACAGAGGGAGGGAGGAGCTTTGAATTACAATCCTGGTACAACCAGGTACATTTTGTCATTATAACAAAAAATACAGTAAAAGATACAGGTGCAGACATTTCACTCTACATGTGTGGGTGAAAGGAAAATGTCAAAACTCTTCCAAAGCCAAGAGTGGAGTAAGTAGTACCAAGATGGGAATTAGATCATATCTTTTCTCATCAGCAGATTAACAGAAAACTAATTTCAACTCAGAAAAGTAATGTAACAGGATGAATGGAGGACAACACTCATGCCGTTGTATTGAGTTGATTTTGAGGATCTGTTGCCGTGTGGGTTGCAAACAGACACAGTTTACATCCCCTGTTGTTAAATGAAGTGGATGTCAAATCAGTTGTGGGTATTGTCAGCAATGACACTACAAAAGACAGAAAGATTCTCTTTCCAGTGCTACTCAATGTTTTGTACACTTGTACAAGTGCTGTGGGTTTCGATCACTTCAAATTTACTCAGAGTGGATTGACAGCAGTGGGGTCCATCAGACTGGTAAGGACACATGAGTTAATTATACGACAAGGAGATCTGAATTTGAAGCCTTATAGAGAATGTTAATATCTGAAATATGTGGTTACCAGTGGTGATTTTTTTTTCTATATCCATTATTTGATCTGACAGAATACATCCGTCTCACTGAACCTCACTGATGTAACTATAACATCTCCAAACATTTGAGCTCTGTTGTATCATTCCATCAAGAGATGAGGATCTCTCAACCGAGCTGCTGTTTGTGTTTCACTGCTGCTCTGAAGTCGAGTGTCTCTGTGGAGAGCTGAAAGCAAAGAGCACCATGAATACACAGATGCACACTTTAGTATCATTTTGAGTCACGCGGTCAACATTTTCATGCTTTTTTTCGTCATGTTCAGCCTTAAATTGTATGATAAAGGCTCTCAACCAAAAGTAATAACGGTGCACTTTAACTTTTTTTGTTGTGCTTGCTTTGTACAAATCGGATGCAAATCACTTCCACATGCATGTTTAGTGAGCAGTGCAGAAGTGTTGCCCACTTAGCCTCATGCCTATTAATGCCCTGACCTTTTCAGATTTTGTTTGGTTCAGGTGGTTTGTGTCTAGCTCCATCAGTAACATAAAAAATAGTTCATTGAATTTGTATTTCTTCAAAATTTTTATCTGCTCTAGGGGATCTGTGCGCACAGACGTAATAGTCATATGCTGTTTACAAGGGGTGCAAAAAAAGCTGGACACTATTTACTATACAAAACCCAGAAACAGCAAAAAAGATATCTTGTCAGTTACAGTTAATCCTGTCCCTCGGCAGATCAAGCAGAGCACCGTGTTGTCATTTCTTCTTTACCTTATGAAAATGAAGAATGCATAGATAAAAAAGGGGTCATAATTGTAAATTGATTTTTCTATCTGTGACTTTTAGTCTCAGGAAGTCAATAAGTGAGCTCCGTGACTTTGGTCTGCAGTGACAACAAGCAGTGACTGATCGACTTCTAAACTTCACAGGAACTCTACCGACTCTCCTCGCGCTCTGCTCACTTGACAGACTGGAAATATTTGCTCAATCATTCTAAAAGTAAATGCCACCGCTCCAAGTAGTCGTCTTGTATTCTGGCCGCATGACGATAACTTTATAACACTGAAAATGAGTTACTTCATTATTTCTAAATGTATCTATTTGTTTTGGGTATTACAGTTCAAGCTTTAAATTGTTCGAAGACAAACAGCTGGATGTGCAGCAGCAGCTGTTGCTGTGGCTGATGTTATTTGAGTCCTGGGACAACCATGTTTACTGGAGCTGAGACTACATTAAATGGAAAGGCATTATTAGGAAGATGATGCAAAATCATCCAAGAGCCCAGGAGAGGCTTTCAGGGTCCCTAAGCAAACAATTGTAATCAAACTGTTAGTGTTCATTATGCAAAAAGACTCCATGTAAAGTGTCAGATGTTTTTTTTCCTGATTCATTACATTATGTTTCCAGGGTGATGCTTAGTTTATCAACAATAGTTTAATATGTAAAATGGAGCATTTAAAAACTGATCATATGTTTGAAAGAAAATAAGTATGGAGTCTGATCAAATTTGTGTTTTTTAGACATTGTAGAATTAGAGACTTGTTGTCATAGTAACAGTTTGGACACAGAGGATGAACACTGATAGGAAGGAGCCAGAAACATCAAATCTGTTCATAAGATTGACTCAAGAGACAGAATGAATTGGAACAATGTCATTTCTATTAACTCAAGGAAATAAAAACATTTTGATAAAGGACCTTGATGTCACTTACCATACTCACTTAAATGAACCATCTGGTTGAAATTTTTGGAGCGAAGCGAAGGTTTGGCAAAAGCCTCTTAGCTCATCACTAATTGGCCGAATTCATGAGTTTTTCTGCACTAAACAGACTGAGCCAACTAGTGATACGCTTAGAGGCGACTCTTTAGCCGCTTTTAACCCTCCAGTGATACACTATTGAGTAAGTTGTCCTTGTGAGGTGAAGTTTGAAATGACTTCTCAGTTTAAGACAACAAGTGACCAGTGTGGCTGAGCAGACGAACGTAAGTCACTGTAAGCCTGAGGCCCTGAGGCCCTGAGGCCAGGGCAAACAAACTGTTGCCTCAGATATTTTTGGATCATGTAACACATTTGTATATATTTCACAGCAGCGTTGCAAAATCCCGTGTAAACAGATAGGCCCGCCTCAGTTAACTGAAGACTTGTTTATATTCACAGCTCTAAGACCAAAAAGACTTTTCAACAATTTTATTACTTATGCAAGCATTTACAAATATCACGTGTGTGTTTGTTATATTTTTCATGGATCTGAGCATTTGGAAATAGCTTTGCAACATTAATAGCGCCAGAGGTTGAGCTCAGCTAGGCCAGCAGTTTCCATGTACGGAGAAAAAAGCTATTGAGACTTAAACAGGTTTTGGTACCAGGCTGTACATACGTTTATTTTTGCTTTAAAAATGGCTATTTTAACATGGGGCCAAACAGAGACTATTTTGGCTTTTGTAGCCAGCCTCAGGGGCTTTGAGCAGGAGATGGGCTACACCCTGGTCAGGTCACCTGTTAGGCACAGCTTTGGACTGTGAGAGGAAGCTGGAGCACCCAGACAGAACCCTCACTGACACATTTATTACATGCAAGCTCCGGACCAGAAACCTTCTTGCTGCCAGGTAACATTGCCAATGACTGTGCCATGCTACAACTAATGGTCTGATATATCTATTGTCTGTGTTCTTTTGTGTGTAACCATTTTTACAAACATTATGCTTTTACTTTGAAAGTGTAAAATAAGGCTAGACTCAGCTGTTTTCATGACAGTGAGTGTCATGTATTACATTAAAAGTGTATAATCTGTTTTTCTATGTATCATAGGTCAATGGTTTTTCCATGTTTAACATTAAGTTGATGTGTGAAGAAGTCGTCCATGTGTTGGTTTTTGCAGGTATGTTATTAAAACAGCGACAGGTCCAGTTCAATTATCTTTATATAGAATCTAATCACAAGAACATATTTTTGTAGGAGGACAAAATGAATGTATGACGTCAAATTGAAGTGATGGACTGTGGTATCAATGGAATCTGTGTTTAATTCCTCCCACACAAAAACATGGACATCAGCTCGTTTTAGAGAACTGACAAATATGCATTATGTCAAATGCAGCAGTGTGGTGCTGCCCTTTGGGGGCTGACTAATACAAGCTGAGCTATCAGCACAGTAAATCTAAACCATTAAATCTGCTCTTCAGCGCTCGCCTCTTACTTGCAGACTGGGTCACAAATTGAGATGATTCCATCTTAAATAAATCCTGATTGCAGAAAACAGGGTGCACCGCTCGTTCAGGCTTTGTCACTTTCTTCTACAGCAAATAACCTTGACTGAAATAGATTCACCAGGTAGCTCTCATTTCTGATAATATCAGGGGTAATAAATGTGGACAATTCCTCTCCACTATTTACAGGTTTGGGAAAGTAGAGAGTAAGTGAAACCTCGCTTAGTGAATAAAGTGCATGTTGTCAGCCCAGATGGAGGACATGATTAAATAGTAAAGAGTGGTTTTTTATGTATTTTAAAAAACAGGAAAATAAACATTTGTACAACCACCACCCTACCCAAACATGAGGTGTAAGTGTTAAGATAAATATAAATATATAAATATGATGGTTGGTTGTGTTCTTTGTACCTTTATGATTAGATCAACTCTACTCGAACACATTAAAGTTACAGATCTGGTTTTAAACCTTCACAGCTGAAGGAGTTTATCATGTACTTCATATTGAGTGCATGTGTGTGGATGTGTGCTATAACTACGCTGTTTGATCGGCTTGTTCTCATTCCCACGTTGTCCGAACATCAGATGATTTGGTTTGCCATTGCGTCACAATATGACTCTGTTGGTACCACTCTAGTCGGATAGTCTATATTTTGATGTGGCATTAAAGTTACGTGGGGTAGAGACTGCTAAATCAGCTCAGGGTGGAAGTACATTACCTTTTAAACATCAGTACCTTACCAGAGACATTGTTAGCCTGCTATCATTGATGATGAATAGCTGATCCACACAGTTTCAAATAAGCTTTCACAGTTCAAGGCACTATAGTGATCTTTCTGCAAACATACAGCAGCAAGGATAACACCAAATTACATCCCAAAGAGTCCAGTTGAAACTAGGGTCCTCGACTAAAAGGTCCCAAGCTGCAGTGCAATCCATTAAAAGTTCATTGACTCGATCTCCCCCTTTAAGTCAAAACATATTAGATAGCACAGGCAGCATGTGCAAAACTTTCAGCTAGCAATGTCAGAACCCATCGACTATCATCTGACGAAGATGTAGTCTCTGAGTGCCAGCCAACCTTAGATCTTCCAACCTAGACCTAGACTTACTTTAACTATAGAGGCTTGACATGTGAAATAGAGTTGTAATTGACTAACCACGTTCTCCTGTTTCCCCCCTCTTTTGCTCTTCAGGCTAACTGCTTTTCTGCATACAGCCAACGCCTGTTGAAACGCTAGCGTATTCCACCAGCAAAAATGAGTCGTTCGCCTATTGCACCTGGATTTCTATGTAAGGTATTTGAAAAGAGATAGGTCCATTGACCAAACTGCTGTGTTTGAAAATCCATGAAAGAGAATGTGAGGTTCTGTTTCAGGTCAGTTAAATGTGATGTCTGTATAGCTCACTGTAAAGAATTATGATTGATAAAACTAAAGAAACAAAAGGCTTCACAGTGAAATACACTCTGTCTGTATTGCTGATAATAGGCTGCAGCTCTATTGATTTCGAGAATGACTGGGCCTTTTGTGTAAGAACCGCTGTCACCTTGTGGATTGTGTTAAGCACCTGAATGAGGCAGTGAACAGTTATTTTTAGTGTGTTTTGGGCTTTTTATATTCAATCAAAGAAAACGGTCTATTCTAAAACCATCACTCATCTCATTACTTTGATTGGCTCTGCTCCTCTGTGTTTTTAAATCAATAGTCACAGGCCAGCTGACCTGTTTCAGTGAGTCTTGAAATCTCAAGATAGAAGCGAAACAAACACCGTCCTTTGAAGCACATGTCCTGAAGGTCATATGGAGTGTGTTAGTTGCGTTCAGCCTCTGCAAAGCACGGCTGCCCACGCAAAGGTCATCAACGCCACATGAATATCACAGAGCCAGTGTGTCATCGACAGTATTGAGCGCTGAGCGGGACTACATAGTGTCAGGGAAATCAATAAGGAGGAATAAGTATAGCATAAAATGACACATCTGATGAGGAAAAGTTTTTCAAGCACTACTCAACTAATTGTAGAATTTTAATTTAAGTCAAGATGGATACTTTATGGACTTCCCCTGTTCAGATTTACATTTTAGCTGAGTGAATGCCAAGGGTTACTGACTTTTTTACTAGCGCCATGCACGTTGAAAGGCTATAAAAATGTTATAGTCAACCAATCTGTCAATCTTAGTGGAATAACTCAGCAACCATTGGATGACTCGGAATTAGACAGAGAAATGACTTATGACCTGTAGGGTCACCATGCCTTTGAAATATAGTTTTGCCATTAGATACATTTTGGATGACCTTGACCCCTGACTTTTCCAGAAGCACCAGTATCATGCCTCATTTTTCACTCACCAGGAGGACAAGCCTATCAGCCAGTCCAGACTTTATCATCTCAACAGATTACAAATTGTTTGCCATGGCATTTTTAACAACCGATCACATGCCTCAGAGAATAAAGCCAAACGACTTTGGTGCCTTCACTTCCCCGAAAGCACCATCATCAGTTTAAAATCTTCTGGTTTATACATAGTTCCTGCAAAGTTATGTCAATCTCTTAAGTCTCAGCTCTGCTTAATGTTTTAGATATATGAGCAACTGTTATCATACAAATGTGCTCAGCTAAGATGGTAGACATTACTTGTTAAATATCAGCAACAAAGTCAGTGATCACAAGGACATTTATACCAAACAGCTTGTCTTTACATTTCAGCCGAGCTAAACACTCATCCCACACATGTCTGATGGAACAGATGAACTTATTCTTTAGTCACTCCTACTACACAGGCTGCTTTACAGCTAGCCCTGCTCATTGTGGATTTTGACAAAGAGTCCAGTCTACTTTTTTTCCCAATAATAGTGGTGGGTGTATTGGTTTCCATGTGCTGAAAGTGACCTTTTTGCATTATGTGGCGATGCTTACAGAGGACTGAAGCGGCTGCTATTCTGCTATTATTCTAATCTTGCCATTTTGTCCGTCTAGACATTGTGTCCAAGTGCTTCACAAAGCAACTTATTTGCCAGAGCAGATACTAAAATAAGTAAAATGCAGAACCACTTAATCAGAATCAGATTTGCTAAATACTGTATAAACTTTGGGGAAATCCAAGTGCACCAACATCATGAAGAAGCTTTAGTCTCACATTACACCAATTCACCTCAACTCACCCCAATGACAAGAAAAATAGCATAAATGGAGGCAAACATTGTACGTGATAAACCATCTCAGGCAAAGAAAAATATATCTGCCTGTGTTTACATAATAAATATAGAAAAAACCTTTCTGCAATTAATTTCAATGTCAAAATAATGTTATTATTAAATGTGTTACCTATGCTACATGTGGAGAAAGGATGTTGTAAATCATTGACTGCCGAGAAAGATCTGTATGTTTCGAACTGCAGAGAATATAGAGAAGCTCGTAAAAATACCTGCAGTATTTAGTAACTCAACAGAGCAGTTGAGTGGAAAATGTATAAGATTATTACTTCAAGCTACAAATTTATGACCAGCACACAGATTTACTGGAGAGAAGGTCCCTAGAGAAGGACCTTCTTCTCGTCTTGCCCCTGCTCCTCATCACTGACAGCACACCTGAGTAGCTGTGGGGCAGTGCACTGCGTGAGCCGACAGGGCTCACATAGGAGAGCAGTCAGACGAGGTGTCAGGGTGACAAATCCTGGAAACGGCTCATCCCATCACATCAGAAACAATGTGCAGTGACGAGAGCTCAGCTGAGGATTGACTGCTGTGGTAACTGTTTCAGTCAGCAGAGGAACACCTGAGTGTACACTCACAGAGAAACTGCTGTCAGTCCTCACTTAGCATCTCATCGCACCACCACAAACCTTAACAAAGTGATAAAGTGACATCAGCAAGCTGTGTTATTAAGTCTCACCTGCACTTACATAACACAAATCCACTCAGGATGCCTACATACAAACAATTGTTTGCACACACGCACACACACACACACACACACACACACACACACACACACACACACACACACACACACACAGGTGTAATAACTGTATGCTATAGATTAAGAAAATTGCAAAAATAACACTGACACTTTATTAGCATCTCATCTACAACTGTCGTTAGTTTCAAATTCATTTTCTACTTAAACTTGTATGAACCTCCATTGTTGACATATTAATCAGTGTTTTTGCATTAAACTTATTTATATTTTATATTTCACTTTCATATTTGTTTATCAGCTTCATTTCCGTACTGTAAATTAGAAGTAGTTAAGTAGTTTGTCTAACAATGCACAGCATACTAGTGTACTGGGCTTCTTATGCACCAGTAAGGCCTGTGCACACTGGGATTGTTCTGTAGAAATCTTTCTGAACTGGAGGTAAAAGTTGCTCACTGTTTGGCTAACCATTTATCATAACACAATTGAAGTTAAAGCTGCAACATGCACTGATCAAATCAAAATTGTGTCAATCAAATTTAAGAATTCTAAAGAAACACCACAATAAATACTGTTTCCTCGAATGCAGTTTTGGATTTTAAGTTCAATTATTTCCAAGTAACCTCCATGAAACAGCTTTAAACTGATGACATAACACTCAAATTAAGTGTACCTACAACATTTTGTATGCATACATTTGCATTTTAATTAGTTTTAAAAAATTGAATTAGTTTGAAAGATCCAACAATCACATCATCATTCTACAAAGTGCCTTTAATGTTCTCGCTAATGTTTTGTTCGTTGCATAAAAAGCCTGCTACTAAACGTCCCTCAGCATGACGAATGCTTGTGCAATTTAAGTCTGAGCGAGGCAGACAAATAATTAATTTATGACAAATCATTTTCTTTACAGGTCAAAACGTTTACTGTCATCTCATAAGTAGAGTACTGAGGCTGCTGGAAGCCAAGCCCTTCTCTTTGTTCTCAAAAGACAAAAAGGTCAATCAAGGTCATTCTGCATAAATAAAAAGTAGCTGACAACTAATTTCAACTGTGCACAATGATTAAAGGATCACTCCACCATCTTCACACTGAAAGTTCCTCTTACTTTTCGCCACTAGAACAGTTCATCCTGTGGGAAGGGTTAGTTATTTAATCTTTGTCTCGTGTTGCCTTCAGGTGAAAAAAATGAAAACCAATGTCTGATGCTGTTATGAGCGCTGTTTCAGCCATGCCTTGATGACTGGCAAAGAGAGCTCTCGTGATTCCCCACCAGCCTCGACGTCATCTTTTGTTATTGTTTTGAGTGAGAGCCCCCTGGTGGTGGACTTGACATACTGTGCGTTTAATGGGCAGTAAGTCTTCTCGTCAAATTAGAGTATCTAATTATTACTTCATAGAGAACGAAGTGGAGCATCATACTGGGTGGTTACTGCGTACTGAATCATGAGAGATCGATGAGAAGGTAGTCACTATCTACCAACTAACTAATAGTTAACTAGTAGTTCCTCATTCGTCCCAGTAACTACACTAAATCTGTTTACCATATTGTGAAGTGTTACACAAATTCTGGTTGATTCAGATGTAACTTTCCTGCAGTATATTGTTATTAAAAGAGGAGATGATGTATGCTTCCTTATAGTTTCCAGTAATGAACAAATCAGATTTTAAACTGAAATTTGGATATAAAATGGTATTTGGTCTTTTGATTAAATATTCATGTTTTTTTAGTGAAACATAATAAATTCCCTGAAAATAAGGAAAGATGTTTGAGAAGCAATAACTTCAGATACTACACATATTGAGAAAATACAGATAAGGCTTTGTTAGAATATATGGGTGGCATTAACAAAACACACTTACAGATCTGAATCACAGATTAAAACCCCCTACACCTCGTGTAGGAGGTCTCTGTATTCTTGCAGTCTGCGTTTGGACCATGTCTGAAAATATAAGGCGATGAGTCAGCACTCAGATACTCCACAGCTAGCGTAAGTCACAACATACGTGGCAGTAGAATCAATAAAAGGTAAGCAGGCAGAGATGTGCTGTGTTCACTTTGAAGTGCACAGGGGCGGGTGCCCTCATGTACAGTGCCTTTGATGCTGAAAACCTTAAAAAGCATGCACTTACCTCCCAGCAGTATGACGGGATCTAATTACAGAAAGCTGCCTCTAGAAACTGAAACGAGAGGAGAGAAACTATTTTGGCTGTCACTGTGACTCTCTGCAGATAACTTCTCTGCATGTGGATTCGCTACAGGCCCGACCCCGCAGGAAGTGGCATGGACTAATAGCAGAATCTCACGCTGTGATTGGCTGCTGCCGGTGGTGGCTGTGGGAGGAAGTTGATATTTCAGGACACACCAGATAAATCGGATTAACAAATAATTGACATGTTTACTGGTGTATTTATAGCAACCATTTGATTGTAAAGTAGGAAACAAGGCTAAATCCATGATCCAATTACATTTGAAGATATTACTGCTGGGTACAAATGTGCCCACGCTACCTTACAAATCTGATTTAGATCACTCTGTGCCTCAAATTAATTGAGGGTGACCTTCAGAAGGCTTATCAGATTGAAATTTTTCTCGGAGCTACAATAAGATGAATGAGTGATTTTATGTTAAATGTAAAGCAATGAATATTATAGGCTACTGTATAAAAGTTGCATATCGCCATATAAATGATGTAATCACATAGGAGGGCCACAACAGAAGAGCAGTTAACATAAATAAGATATTAGTGTTTCAGATTTGTCCAGATTTATAAAAATAAAAAGCATTGTTCGTCCTTTGTGACCTCTGACAAAGTCTGACCTAAAGATTAAACATTTTCTTCCCTGGCATAACCTTACAGATTATTATGGCATTTTCTACTATAAGTGCTATGCTACTTACAAGTTAAGCCCTCATGTATCATCAGTGCGTACAAAAGGTTCTAAATTCTGTTTTACTGATGAAATTTAAAATGAGCATGAGTACAAAAAAATCCATATTCATCAAAGATGCAGGCTGCAGTCGTTCGCACATCAATAAGTTATGCCATTCCTATGAAAAAGTAAGAGTTGATAAATACCACACTTTGCCTGGGAATGTTCTTATCCAGAACTTCCACCAGTTCCCATAATAATTAAGAATGAATGCTGTAGAATGAGATGATACGATGTATGTGGCAGTGGGGTATTTTGCATTATTGAACTGAGGTATCACTCAGACTTTGTAAAAGACAACACTCCACAGCAAAGGGAACATCAAAATAAGACAATCACTGTCTATGCCAACCACCTCCACTCCTCAAAGGACACAACAACTAACTTCCTGTTTTGCTGGAAAAGGGGAAATGAAGGAAAAGCTTTTCACATTTGTGAAATATGTTTTTAAATTTTTTATTTTTTTATTTTTTTTTTTACCATAACTTATAAGAGCTTAAAAACACAATTGACTTTGGTGAGGAACACTGTCTGAGAATATTGAGTAATGTAACTCTCATCATGGGCTGCAATCCTTTACGTGGGAGAACTTCAACTACAGTGAGAGACTGTTCCTCTTAGACTGGTTCTTTTAGATAAACATAAGATGCCTGAAAATAAAAGAAACTATAGAATTACTCAGATAAAGTAGTATTTGAGAAAAGTTTGGGATATGCCAGTTTAATATCTCATGCTGACATTTTGTGGTTGTAATAAAAAATAAAGCGAACTTAAACAGCATACATGTTTTATAGACGCAAGATAACATAACATCTATCTAACAACCAATTACTTAGCAGAAGTAATGTTAAACTAGTACTTTATACTTAGTTTGTATCACGTGTGAATTGAAAAAATGAAATAATAATTAGTCCACTTGGCAACTTGTTTTTGGACTGTGCTTCTCTATATTAGTCTAATTCCTAAAGTTTTCGGAAAGAGCTGCATGTGTGAATGTAAATAGCCAAATTTTTCTCTCAAGCTTTACGCAGAATTTTGCCTTCCCCGCCCCCAGTGTATCTTCAACATGTAGTTGAGGTGATAAAGCAGGAGGGAGTGATGTCCTTTATATCCTTCAACTGGCGCACCACCATAGACTGTCTATGCGTGTGTCGATTGTGATCTCATGCATGCACGTCTTCATGCTGTTATGTTTTCGACACTATTTTCTTCTCCGCTATTTCGTTTATACCATAAGTATGTCGAACTACACCTAGCACTGATATACTTAATATTTCAAGGAGCAATATGTAAAATATCTACTGAATTAAATCATAAAATGACCTTACTACATACAGCATGGTCTGTTTTTTATGTTGACCAGAGAAGGGAGGCAGTTTTAATGCCCCCCCCCCACATGGCTGTTTTGGACGCCCCTCAGTTTGCCAGATATGAGACTTCTTATCACTGCAAACATACAGGTGTTGCAGTGATGGCAGCAGGAAAGTGAACTAGTTCAGATATAACTGATTCTACTCTAAAAAGCCTCTGCATTTTTCTAATAAGCTCTGCAACCGAAACGTGGTAAAACTAGGATCAATATTGGAGATGCTTTTGAAAAATGGAGAGAGGTTAGAACACAGAAAGGTTTCAAGACAGATGCAGAGCTGGCTAAACACTGAAGCTTCAATGTCCATAACATGGTAACCTGCGTAAGCATCAGCTCTATAGGAGAGGGAGACAGCTCTCTAAAATGTTTTGAATTATGACTGCAGTACCCATTTTAAACACTATGTGTCAGAGTTACATATTGCTCCTTTAAGGCAGAAATTTTCATTGTAGCGTCTGTGTTGCTTCGTCCACCACTTCCATGTCGATCTTTTTACATTATGTACTGCCTCTTGAGCTCCCCCCTCCTGTCCAACAGAGACAATCCTGTGTGAACAAGCATGTCGGGAAGATTTCAGGGGCACTCTGCCTTCAATTTTCTTTACATTTTTAGGAGCGCATGTGAAAACACCTTAGCATAGTTTTTGGTGAAACTGATTGTATGATTAGTATGAATATCTCGTATATTATGACCTATATCTCATGCTGGTCCTGGTAGTAAAGCTGCTGTAGAAACCATCATCCAAATACTCTTTCCTCATCACTGAGTGTTTACATACAAGAGTGTTGATACACATTTAATAGTAAAAATGCAGCGCTACAGATCTCTGTTTCCGTGCCTAATCAAAGCTTCAACACTTAATTACTGGGGCAGATTAAAAACAGCAAAGCCACATTTTGTGCTCCCCCGTCAGCCCCCGTAGACCGTCAGATCTGGCAACTGAGCCTGTGGGCAACGTTTGAGAGAGACTCATCTACTACTATCCTTCCCCCCTTTGATGAATGTCCTAAATTACACACAAACATTTCACCCTCCTGCCCGTTCTGTGATAGTGGTGACACATCGTGAGCAGTGCAGGAGGTAAGCTACGCAGACAGAGAGAGCAGCACTTCTCCTCTCAGGCACGGCGGTGCTCAGTCCCCGAGAGTAACTCTTGTTGACGTGGATGCTGAGACACTGGACTTCTTAGGGGAAAACAGACAAAGTCCACAAGGCCTGCGTGCAATTTGTGTGCTGAAACAAAATGTCAACATGGGCCAATGCTGTGTTCCTGCTCTTTCAATCATGGACTTTCAAACACTTTTATTACACTGTGGCCCAAATAGACAGAAAGCCCCATTTAAAGAGATGCTGTCCCCCGGACCCTTGACTTTCTTTTTTCTTTTCTTTTTTTGTTATTGAATTTGTGCTGAGTTACATAACAGCATTCAGTGGACTCAGAGAGATACGTATTGTGACAATGAAAAGTATATTTAGAAAGGTCCTTTTGCAGTAATTTAGAACAGTCACAGCAAATTATTTGGCAGACCACAAAATGCAGGAGGTGGCCAAATGTATCAACAACCCAAATAAGCAGATGTTTTTGTGTAAATGTAATGTATGAGGTCTGAGGAAGAGGTTGTTGGCCCGAAACGTCGCTTATTAAATCCTTCAAACATGAGCTTCTTGGTGTGTGGATGTTGCTTCTCTTAACGTTAATATAATGTTAGACCAAAACAAAATAAATGAACTCAATCTGATATCTGAAACATATTTTGCCCTATTTTTATCAAGCTTACAACAATTCATGATGATAACAATTCTATTCAGCAACAAAGTAGTCGGGTCTCTTCTTTATTTACAACCATAATTCTACAGAACTATCTGCAACAGGTTAACAGAGTTGGTTAGTACTGTGCACCTCATTGGCCCAGGCTGAAATGTAACAATCTAATTTGAGTTCTCATTTCTTGATTTACATTTCTTGAGCTTGTCTGAATTTGGCTTGGCCATTTACCTGCAAAGCTAATAACACCCTTATGAAGACAAAGTGTTCTTTTTGTTTGGTGGTAAATGTTAGCATGCTAAATCACTAAAAGAGGATAGTTTGCTCAGTAAATTTGACTTTCTTGTCATCAGCATGTTGTGTAAAACATCATGTATTCATAATAACAATAAATCAAATGACTGTGTACAGTGTTGAAGCGATTCTTTTAAGTGAATTATCCACACACTATCTAAATAACGTTTTCTGACTGACCTCATGTTTTAGTATTAGCATATTTGTATCAGGAAGCTGTTTCCAGTGAAAAAACAACTTGCCAAGCATCAAACCAACAGAAACAGTTGGCAAATACCAGGTGGTCAGGGTGGAGTTTTCATCTGCTCAACAGAAAATATACTCAGTAGTTAGCTCATTGATTGTATACAGTACAAAGAAGGACAATGAGGCTCTACCTCATCCTGTCCCACATCACTGATCTAACGTTTGGAGCCAGAGTTCGCACGATAGGGGTCAGCTCTTGGAGCCCTGATATTGTTATGATAAGATAAGAGTTTTTTTATGGTCCGTTTGCACAGAAATTTGAAGGCAGAGTTAGTTAATAAGATCCTGATGTGCAGATTGGCACTTTGCATAGCAGCCTCTGTCATCAGTGTATTAGTGTGTGTGTGTGTGTAAAAGGACGAATGTAAAAAAGCTTATTTCAAGTTTGACATTTTAAGAAATTAGCATGCTGGTGTTAGTTTTATGTGGCTGTAATCTCGGCGTTGTCAGGTCTGTAATGTAGTCTGACAATGTAGCCTTATATCACAACATGAGATGGAAACATAAATTAGCACTTTACACTCTGACTGTTTACTCCAGTTGCTTTGTGCTTCTGCGACCAAGTGTGACTTATTCCCAGCTCCTGGTTTGACTATTTCGACTTTACACCTTCTGACCACAAGAGACAACACTTCACATATGTCGGACTCTACCTCATGCCAGTTTCTCTACTGGACATGTTCTGCCATAAAAGCAAACAGCTGTCACCCAGACACTGAATAAAAGATTTTCCTCCAAGCAGACATGGAATAACGGCACCTTTTTTGGGTCACCATCCTCGAACACGTCTCCAGAGTCCTTGCAGTAGCATGACGGCCTTGGTGCTAATTCTTTAGAAATTCCATGAATGTTTCACAGGCTTCTAGCGGGCCTTAATGTGTGTCTTTATTTTCCTGCCAGCAAGATGATGAATTTTGTACGACAAACTGTGTGCATCAGGCTTTTGATGAGGAAATGCTCTGTGGGTTAGAAAGCAAGACAACCTGTGTGGATTGAGAGAAAAATAGATCTTATGATGCTTAAGAACCAGAGTTCCATTGCTGAGGCGGCATACGCAGAGGTAAATCATCTAAAGGCACCAATGTAGGCCACAGTGACATTTTTAACCAAGTGTTTCTTTATTTACAAAGTGATGAAATGCTTTGCCACTTCTCCAGCTTGTTTCTGGAGGGATTGACAAAGTGATCGTACAGAGAAGTCACAGAGCTTTTGTAGACGGATCACTCTTACACGATATAAAATAGTAGTTAATTACAAAATGGTTCAAGACAGTGGTTCATCTGTTTGGAGGAAATGTACAGTGTTCTCAAAAAATCGAGGTAGAAGAAGCACACACTGCTTGAATTGTGACATTTGACAGGTTTGTAAAGGTCACCAAAGAGTTTGACGAGCAGTGAAGTGACCACATCCTGTTTCAAAGAGAAGACAGAAACTCCATTGACCAGTGATGCAAAGGGAATAAAATAATGTAAAATCATTTAAGTGTAACTGCAAAGTTCAATGGGTCAGGTTGGCTATAAAAGAAACAATAATTACAGCAGCTAAATGTTGAATCGAACCAACAAAGGCAAGAAAAAAAGTCCACAGTATCATGGTTATCGACACAAAAAGAACTGAGTTCATTTAGAAATTCAAGTGTGTGTGTTAAAGTGGCTGAAAAATGACAGCACTTCTGCTGAACTGTCATCCATAATTCAAAATCTGTCATGATATATGCATACAGTGGCTTGTAAGACAAATATGTTTCATGCAGACACAAAACAAAGTACTTTTTTCAAAGCAACAAACACAGATTTCATGAATGTAAAATGTTCCCTTCATTTAGCATTTTGGCACCAGATTCTGCACACTTCCACTTCCTCCGCAACATCACATTTTAAACATGTGTGACACATTTAAGGTGCTCTTTATAAATTTAGAGAAAGGACTAAATTGAAAACTGCGGCTGGAGATAAAGTGACATAAATGATAAACAGTCCTGATAAAGCACATTATTCCTCAGTTTTCCTCGGAAATGAATCTTTGATCTGCTTAAACGCATGTTCAAATGAAGATGTTCAGATGACATTGTGCCACAAAATTTTTTTTTTTTCTTATCCAACACTTTTTTTTTACACAGAAATCTGTTCTCCTTCTGTTCCCTTTGAAAGCCCTGGGATGATTGATTTTGTTTACATGCCTTTTCCTCTCTCACTACATTATACTGCTATAAATCCGGAGCCAGGACGGAATTGTGGCATCTGCACAAACGCTGCGTCGACTTGAATAGCCCATCAAGCACGCTGTATGGTTCTGTTTCCAAAAATAGAAAGACTGACTGAGTCACAAACACACCATTGTGATCCTGCCATGTCGCTGCCTCTGTGGAGGGGCCGGAGAGCCGCCAACAGTGATGCCATCCTGTTGTTATTTATCTGATCTTCAGGCCTGTTGTGTACTCATCGCCTTGTAAGCACCAAGAGAACACCCTCTCTCTAAGAGTCATATGAGCTGATAAAATACCACGCTTTAAACCTTGAGAGCCTCGTGCACGCCCACAGCAGACAGTCGGCGGTTGATGTTGCGATAACGACATCGCAGAAGGTCACGATAAGTGGATCGCAGGTCTCGGTTGAAGAAGGCGTAGATGAAGGGGTTCATCAGAGAGTTAGCGTAGCCTAACCAGAGCAGCGTGCGCTCCAGCCAGATTGGCACACAGCTACACTCCGTCCCACAGATAAAGGGTCTGGCAGTGGACAGGATGAAGAATGGCAGCCAGCACACAGCAAAGACCCCAACGATCACCCCCAGTGTTGTCGCTGCTTTCTGCTCCCGCTTAAAGATGGAGATGTTTCTGCGTTCACGATTCAACAGGCGCGACAGGGCAGCGCACTCCTCTGCCACGCCGGGCGGCTTCAGGCCCTGCATACGCAGCGCCTCATTAGCCACTGTTTCGAGGCGCTCACGGCGCAAGAGGTCAGTGAAGCGGTGCTTGGCGCCACTCTTTCGAGCTGCCCTGAAGATCTTGTAGTACATGACGAGCATGACCAGCATTGGGATGTAGAAGGCTACAGCTGTGGAATAGATGGTGTAGCCAAAGTCTTGGCTAATTAGGCACACACCCGCTGTGTGGACGTTTTTAGCCCAGCCGCAGAAAGGTGGCAGGGTGATGGATGCTGATACCAACCACACTCCCAGGATCATCTTTGCCATCAGCTGACCATTCTGCCGTGCGGGGTAGGTGAGGGGCCGTGTGATCCCCAGATATCTGCCAGGAAAGGAGACAAAAGATGTGTCAGTACAAACTCCCAGCTAGCTTTTCAACACAGAACCAAAGGCACTTAAAGTGACCTTGATATTTGTTCTTTAAGCCTTTAATCCGTGCACAGTGTGGCAGCTTTAAAAGGCAAAACAACGTCAGATATTTAGTTATCACATATGATGGGTTGAGATCAAACTGCAGTGTAGTAGTATTAAATACATGTTCAATTCATTTCAAAGCCAGACATTTCAATGAGAGGTCATGAGCTCGATCACTGCCTGGAGGGCCATTAGCTGCTTTTCTTTGGCTTTGAAGGAGCTTAGCGGGTACAGAGGGAGCTATCAATCAAACGGGCAGCTCTCTGGTTTCAAATAGCAGCTGGAGGTGTCAGAAAAATAAAGGAAAAATGAGGTGTGAAAGGCTTGGATTGGTACAAAACAGGGAAAAAAGCCACTATTCTCCAAATGATAAATCTATGAGTACATCTCGTTGTGCTCCGTCTGTATGCCAACAGTCTTCATCTGCATCGAATGCGTCATTGATGAAAGCTGTATGTTTGACACTCGCGGCTGTTTTTTCTTGTTTCCGCTCAATTGTTAATCAAGATAAAAAGCTTTAAGGACATTGCCAGTCTGCCTTGTAATCCATCAGAGATGCTATCAGCACTGTGGACAACAACTTAATCTAAGTCAGTCTGTGCGGGATTCTTCACTGTGACGATCGCTGTCAGATGTTTTTTCTAAGCAACATTTGTTTGTTTTGTGTTGTTTCTTTCTTTGTTGTGTTTGATTTATTTTTTGCTTTACTGTAAAGTGTCCTTGGGTTTCTTGAAATGCGCAAAATAAATCCAAGCTATTATTATTATTATCATTATTATTATTATTATTATTAAGCTACATACAGGTCAAGATTGTCATCTTTACATATTAGCTTCAATATATGTAAAGCACCATTTTGTGTTTTTTCCATTTGCTATGCGACTGTATGAAGCTGTACTTAGTGTTCTGTTAGATTCAGATTAAAGGACATGCATTAATTAAATATCTCAGTTCTTGTACATGCCAAAACGATCATGAAATCCATCCAAGTGTTTTTTTTAAACTTTGCTGGCAGGACAGCAACAAAAAGTTTCTTCTAAATACAAAGTTGCACAATCCAATATTGAGTTCATCACAAGCTAACTCATTGTAGAGAGAAGTGTGCTGTAGTCCATTATCTCTTCTGCACACAATAGCTTGTTAACAAAGGACAGTACACACAAGAACAAGTGGTATTGATCTAGATCAGAATCACTTAGAACGAACAATAAGGCTACAACTACACACACACACACATACACACATAAATCTGCCATTTTTCAATCAACTCAAATGTTCTGCACAGAGTCACCAGATGTGTAACAACCAGCACCTGAGGCATGTGACCTACATTGAACTAATATCAGGATGTGCTATGACAGGAAGTCAAACGTCCATCATTCATCAGAGACAGGTGTCATTATTTTGTTGCCCTTGGCTGTTCTGGTGGACAGGTGTTGGCATAGACAACCATTAGACATAAGAATTGAAAGAAAGCCAATCACAGATGCTTCCTTTCAGTCAAATACACACTCACAAGATAAGTTTAAGTTTTGATATAAGTCAGAGTTGTACAATACTTGTGAGTTACAAGTATGTGTTGCATCCATAAAAAAAATGCTCAAAGTATAGTGTTAACTTACCCTGACATTTTCTTTTCTTAAAACCAGCTAAACTATATGGTACAAATGGCCCTGTGTGCAGCTGTGTATAGTCTAGCCTATGTGCTGGTTCTGGCTGGTTTCTCAATAAAGGGGCCGTGCTGACCAGCATCTCCGAAGGTTGGTATATTTAACTATTAAGAAGTACCTCATACATCCCCACTTTAAAAAAAACTATTCCTGGAAACGACTCCCAGCCAAGACTATCTTTTACTTGCGTTGCATTGTTCACCTTCCAATTGGCAACTTGAGAGAAGTGACCTTGTGTTCAGACTGTGTGAAGCGACATTCACCTCTCCAGATATGTATGCAAAATAAACACCATCACTTCTCAGTACATTATGTTACAATGTTACAATTCACTTAGCAGACGCTTTTATCCAAAGCGACGTACATCAGAGAGTAAGTACAACACTAATCCATTCATACACCGCCACTGAAGCAGCGGGAGCAATGCAGGGTTAAGTGTCTTGCCGACGACTCTACCAACTGAGCCACAGCCGCCCATTATACCCCGGAGGTTCGCCAGTTCATCTGTTTCTGGTGAGTCTCAGTTTAAATGTAAATAGTAAGTTATACAGAGGCTTCACTCTGATCCTAAAAAATATTTTCTTGTGAATTAGTTGCAGTCAAGCAACAATATGTAACTTTTCCCCCTGAACATAATAGTTTCAAAGTCTATCTAACAGAACAACAAAAAGAATGGTGTTTATCTCATGCCCAGAGATCCTCCCAGTCACCTACTCATACATGGTGACCATATGTCCCGATTTGAACGGGACTGTCCAGTTTTTAAGCTCTGTGTCCCGAGTCCCCTAAAATATCTATAAAACTAGTTTCAATCAGCCAAAACGATACACCATGCTTGCCACACTGATGTGTCTCTACAGTATATGTCAATCAATGTTACCAAGGCTGTTCTTGTATTAACCAATAGAAAAACATCAATAATGCACCACCAGTCAGTTCAAATCTGATTTGTTTGCACATGTGTCAATCAATCTCGGGTGTGCGGCTGTTGTTTAGCTAACGACAGGTAGGCTAGCTGTCATACTGTATAGGAGTCAGTTAGTCAGTTTTTACCAAAGAGCTCCAGGAGAGTGTGTTAGGTGGGGGTTATTTCTGTAGTAGATGGACAATTATGAAATCGTGAAACAGACTGTGGATCATCTTAGATTTATTCAGCCAAGGTCAGACAACACAGAAACATAACACACATGGCTGACAAAGTGCAGACCATCGCTGACCCATGCTGACCAAGATCTCACAATCATTGACAATCATTGGCAAAGTGGCCATCATGGGCAAAATGGCACAATGGCCAAGTCTTCATCACACAGTGTTGCTTATATTCTGCTCGAAGGTGCAGCCCACAAATTCCTTTCCATTTGGGTACATCACTATAAAACAATAAAGGTGACATGACACTGATTTATATACGTATCAGATGTAGACTCTCTGTCTAGCAAACAGTTGCTGACAACATATAGTTGGCTCCTATCCATATATAGATCTGCTACTACTTAGGTGCTTCACCCATATAAGGTTACAGCTTCAGACACCCAAAAGTAGAATTACTGTGAGATGGTTGACACAATTTAAAGATACAGTATATCCACAAAATTATCAAGATGAATGAATCCATGAAAATACGTACTGACAGAGTGACAGCTTACTTCGCAAAGTACCAGGCAATGAATATGCTGCTTTTTGCACACACTGAAAATCCATTTTACGCAAAACGTTGTCTCAACAATGGGTTGTAGACGCTAGCGGAGTCTCATTAAGGCAAAAATAAATAAATCATATTACTTGTCAGTCAACATGTCTTCTCATAAAAAGCATCCCTCTGCGTGTCAACAAATGCACGCTGTCTTTGAGAGAAGGTAGTGAGAAAGGCATTATAGTTTTTGTTATAGTATGTAAATTGTTGTTTTAACAGGTCTTCAGTTTGGCAAATCAACAAAATCATGTTGCAGATTTTTAAAGTAAAAAGCTGCGTCAGGTCTGTCCTCAAGAGGAAAAGAAGAGAAAATGTGTGTTTGTTAAATCACATTCAACAAACAATGTCGAAAAAATGCAGGACAGACCCTGAGATGGGGACATTCCCTGCTTTGGGAATTGTTAATAAATAATGGAAACTTGGTAATGCAACACTTTTTTTGAATGACTTATTCAGCAATGAGAAAGTTTGTGGTGCTCTTTATCTCAGAGGATATTTGTGTGTTTGTGGGGGGGATGGAGGGCCATTCTCCACAACACGATGACTCATCCCCAGCCCGTTAGATGTCAGAGCTGTTTTTTAGCCGATTCAAAATCCTCTCACCCCCCTTTTTTTTTTTTTTTGAGAAACAACTGCCAGGTTATGCCTCTCTTACTATGTCACTTTTAACACCATCACGCCCACATAACCGGACTCATTCAGTCTTGATTGTCAGTTTCGGTTACGTGCATTAAGTGAAGCCCACTTTTGGGCTGACGGGAGAGACAGAGGAAGAAGAGGAAGTGGATTTAGTGTTCAGAAGGGAAAGTGCTGTGTCCGAAACCACAACAATTACAGTTTCTTCGCTTCACTTTCAGGCTCATCTCGACTTCCTTCATTCACAAACAATACAAACGGTAAACTGCGTACTAACCTGTAAATAAATATGCTGTAAGCATCATTCTAAACTGTCACGTGATGTACTTCTGGGCCAAGCTATGATAAGCTAGCTTCAAGCTAACACGATTATCAGTCAATAACTGGAACTCAACATCAATATAGATGTGTTCATTACTAATACATCTACGTAGTCATTTTAATATTATTTGGCAACATGGTGACTTTTAATGTAAGTCATTGGATAGTCTAAGAGCTGCAATGCATTGTGGGGTAGTTTAGTATGACCAGTGTGCTCCTGTTTCATACTTTAAAATTCTGGCCAATTTTGTATTCATCCGAGCATTTCTCACAAAAGTCACTCCTGTTGTGTCTTTTTGCATTGGTGTTGTGGCTATTTGCATTCCTGTTAAGGCGTTCATATCTGTCTTTTTCTTTAATGCAGTTGTGTTTAACTCGTCGTACAAATCATTTCTTTAAATCTGTTCTTCACTGGGAGAAGGTGGCGTAGCATTTAGGTCACGCCCTGTGTACAGAGGCAAAGTCCTCGAAGAGGGTGGCCCGAGTTCAAGTCCGATATGTAGCGCCTTTCCCGCATGTCAGTCCTGTCTCTTCCTCTCTCTCCACGGTTTACTCTATCCTCTGTCCTACCGAATTAAGGCAAAAAGCCCCAAAATCCTAAAAACAAAAACAAAAATCTATTCTTCACTCTGCAGTTAGCTCTGTTTTCCATAAGCTCTTGAGGGAAATGTGTTTAGCATTTCAGCTGTGAAAAGCTCTACTTTGTTCACCTGCTTGTGTTAACTTTTTTGACAGCTGTTTGGTGCTGCACAGGTTGTGCAAAGTGAGCTTTAGTGGATTTTCTTGTTGAAAACAGCTACCTACTGCTGCTGAAAATCCACAATTATACAGCTGTGAGGGTGAATAAAAACAATACATTTGTGTGCCATTGAAGCACAACAATAGATTGAAAATATTAGAAAGTGTCCATAATGCACAGAGTAGCTGCAAAATGTGTTGTATGAAGGAATATTTAAAGAGACTCCCTCCACACGATGCAGTCAAGAGATTCAAATAAGGCATTAAGACGTTATTTTCCAGACATGGTGTCAGTATTATGCAACTTATTAGCGTCAAATGCAAAAATCTAGGACATTGTAGCAGATTATACAAAATGCATGACATGTTGCTGTAAAAGCACATGGGATCCCTCACTCCTCAAAGAAAGCACAGAATCAAGCTGGAAAACCTGTGGCTACAGATTAAATTCACCTCCCCTAAAAACACCATGTGCTATATAATATTAACCGTGACGTACACAGAGAGTTCAGAGGGTTTTTTTCATATCTCTGGAGGATTTGGGACGTATTCACAGCCGCAGCAGGCCGATTACCCGGCCACTGACAAACAGTGCACCCAACCTAATGGAGAACGTTATAACTACCACTACCAGCAAGGGCAATGCAAAGTGTACTATTCTTGAAACACTGTAACCGGCCTCCATGTGCAACAGTCCTCAATCATCTCTCGGAGCATCTTTCAAGCCTTTTATGTCTGAGAGGAGATCTACAGTTAATTATTTACCGAGCAGCAGCTGGTTTTGGTGGAAGAGAGTTAAATTTAGTTCTTTTTTAAGTAACGACAAGAGGGAAGTCTGTCAAATGTCTTTTTTCAGAAACATTCCACTGGAGACTCCTCACTCATTCATCTCACGGAGCTATTTAAAATTCCTATGTAACTGCTCTTCAGGGCAATCCAAACTGAGCCTGTGAAAAAGATAAGTGTTGCCCGTTTTAGGAGACTTGCAGTCGTTCTTTGTAAGGGAACAGGGCACAGAGATGCAGACATCGCCCCATCTAAATAAATAAAAAATGTGTTTAGGAACTGTCTCTTCAGCGAGTAAAATGTGCAGCTCACTTGCTTTTTATTGTGTAGCCAGATATGTGTTCACTGCTAACAACTTAGTTTAGACATTAAGAGAAAGAGAGTGCTAAAAAAAAGGATGAATCTGAAAACCCTGAGTTCACTGCTCAGCTTGTATTCAATGTAAAAGAAAAACCTTTTTTCCTTTTTTTTTAAAGGTGTGGTGTTTAAAATAAGGTGCTCTCACCCGACAAAGTTAACCTTAATGTAAAATTTTTAATTTTATTTAAATAAAGGCATTATTATAATGTATTTATTCTGAGCTGGCTGAGACTGTAGAGCATCAAATCCGTCATGTGAAAGTTCTGAGATTTCAGCGATATCAGACAGCCTCGGTCCTCAAGGAACGCTTCAGCTCTCCAATTCTATTTGAGGAAACGACTCGGCAAGACAGAAAACAAGCTGTTTCTCTCACAGAGAACAGTGCACAACATGAACAGAACTGTATTTTCTCTCTTCGACAAGAAGGCCAAAAAGCAATCCCATCTGTTTTGTTATCCTTTGTTTAAAATTTGCCAAATTCTTTAGATTCTAGACAAACTTGAGGTCAGATTTTGTTTATTTTCTCAGCTCTGCTCAGGTCAAGGTTAGAATAAGTGAGTCAAATAGCAGCAGAAGTTTATTTTTTCTATTTGAATCTCATTTCCACACTTACATAAGGCAAAGTGAGTCATCTCAGGACAGACATTCTTCCCTCACATTTGTATCTTAACTCCACCACAGGACTCCAGCTCAGGTCAGACTGGTGTCAAATAGTCTGTGAATAACTGTTGATGCTTTTTTAAAACCTTGTAGCAGAGGAAGCTTTGGAACTGCCACTTAAGAGAAAGTTAATGTTTTCCATAAAGTTAATATATATATATATATATATATATATAATAATGTCTGATGAAAAAAGACTTATCTTTATGTGGAGAACGAAACAGTATACAGTATATTGAGTGTTGGATTTCATTTTTCTGATTTGGTTTTGATATGAAGCATCAAAGATAGTGAGAAGAAATTCCAAAACTACAAGAAACAAACATTTCCCCCTTTTCACCAAAGATGTTAATTTTTCTTACACCTAGTTACAATGGAGCTGGAAAGTAATGACCAAATTAGTCTTGGTTACTTTTTTAGGATTCAGCAACAGGGAGACACACTGCTGTAGACAGCTTCAGGCTTGTTTGTGAAACGATAAGAGTTGATATGAAACGATACGAGTCGATATGATACGATATGAAACGATACGAGTCGATATGATACGATATGAAACGATAACAGTTGATATGATACGATATGAAACGATACGAGTCGATATGATACGATATGGAACGATACGAGTCGATATGATACGATATGGAACGATACGAGTCGATATGATATGATAGGAAACGATAAGAGTTGATATGGAACGATAAGAGTTGATATGGAACGATATGAAACGATACAAGTCAATATGATACGATATGAAACGATAAGAGTTGATATGAAACGATACGAGTCAATATGATACGATATGAAACGATAAGAGTTGATATGATACGGTATGATACGATACGAGTCGATATGATACGATATGAAACGATACGAGTCGATATGATACGATATGAAACGATAAGAGTTGATATGAAACGATACGAGTCGATATGATACGATATGAAACGATAAGAGTTGATATGATACGGTATGATACGATACAAGTCGATATGATACGATATGAAATGATACGAGTCGATATGATACGATATGGAACGATACGAGTCGATATGATACGATATGGAACGATACGAGTCGATATGATATGATAGGAAACGATAAGAGTTGATATGAAACGATAAGAGTTGATATGGTACGATATGAAACGATACAAGTCAATATGATACGATATGAAACGATAAGAGTTGATATGAAACTATACGAGTCAATATGATACGATATGAAACGATAAGAGTTGATATGATACGGTATGATACGATACGAGTCGATATGATACGATATGAAACGATACGAGTCGATATGATACGATATGAAACGATAAGAGTTGATATGAAACGATACGAGTCGATATGATACGATATGAAACGATAAGAGTTGATATGAAACGATACGAGTCGATATGATACGATATGAAACGATAACAGTTGATATGATACGGTATGATACGATACGAGTCGATATGATACGATATGAAACGATACGAGTCGATATGAAACGAGTCAATACAATACAAGTCGATATGATACAATACGAAACAATACAAGTCGATACAAAACGATATGAGTTGATGTGAAATGATATGGGTTGATACAAAATAATACAAGATGAATCGATAAGAGTCAAAACGAGCTTTACTGTCGTTGTACTGATTTGCAAGACAACATTATAGCAAAAGTGCAATGACACTCCCTGAGTTAAAGCTATGACTATCAGTTATTTAAAATATAAAAACCAACATTTTAAAAGTAAGTATTATAAAACCATATTTCACCTTCTATAAATATAAAAGTTCTGCCAGGCACTCAATCCATGTATTTAGTATCTTTTTAATACACTGATGGTGGCTTAGCTCGTCATTGTCTGCTTCCAGCAGATTAGAGTTTTACGCTGGTTTATGAAGCTGTGGCAAAAGTTCAGTCAGGCAAATTATATTTTTGTATGCTTATGCAACCTTTTGTATGTAACTTCCGACTCAAGGCCCTTAAATCAGAGGTAGCTGTTATTTACTAACAATAGCCCTCAACTAAAGGGAAATTGCAGGTAAATGACAGTAGCCAGGTAAATAATAGCCACCTGAGAGATGAGTTCTACTACTTGACTGTTAGCTACACTTGCAGATTTTGCAAGTGTCTTATTGGAGAGTGTACTATAATATTGCAATAGTACAGCTAGGGTCCGCCTCTTTTGTTCTCCACATCAGATGTTTTCCTGCTTACAACCAATTCCTATAAAACACAGATTGTCGATATTATTCATGATGACTGCAAATTGAAACGGGAAAACTTCCAACACATTAAATCTTTCTCTTGCCTTTCTATTGATGGGGAACAGGTTGTGTCATATTTGACTTGGAGATAATATCTGTTCACAGGTAGATTACAGAGCTTTCAAGTGTTAGTGGGTTTGCAAATCTGGACCCATGGGGGGGACTCTGCTGTTTCCGTTGGAATTTTTTATTTTAAATCAATCAAATGCTTTCAAACATGAAGCTACTTCCTCGGACATAGAATCTAAGAAATCACGATGGATTACAGTCTTTTGCATAAACACACAGTATGTAAAAGCCGCTGCCAAGGGACTCTCAATCAAAACGATAACAAAAGATGACGTCGAGGCTAGCGGGGAATCAAGGGAGTTCTCTCTGCTACTCCCCCTCTGTGAAAACGAACTCCGTATTGACCGTAGTAAATACAAACGGGCGAATCCGACCTGAGGAAGAGAATATGTACCGACGATTTATCCAAGTATAATTTACATGACGTTTTTATCCCAGCAAGCAAATACAGCAACAGTACAGCAGCTTTCAGTAGCAGCTACCACTTCCTTTTGCAGCGGTCATCCGGTGTTTCCTTGGCAACGATCAACATTTCGTGTCTGACATGGCGGCTCATCATGGCAGCCGCCGACAAGACACGTCCCGTTACAACTATAAAACTACGGATTTCCCTGGCTTTGATAACTGCTGGAAATATTTGAGGTAATGTACTGTGTACTCAACAAGAATATGTATAACATAACTTTTAATTATTTTAGATATTTGAATGTAACCATTGTTATACAATTCTACATACTGTACCTTTGCATAAGTATCACACCTGTATTAAATTGTCTCTCCAGTTCAACTTGAGCTGCAGGTCTGACACAAGTCTGTTATGATTTACAATCACTGATCAGCTATGAACTCTGAAAAATTCTGGTTTTCATTTGCCTTAAGACAGCAGATATTTCAGACTGCACTCTAAAAAGTCTCATGCTTTGCTTTGCACTGTTACCTTTGCTATCACCATAAGCTTTTGTTGATGGTGACCTGTTTAAAGAGTCATTGTGTGTACTTGACACACCTAGAAACAAGGCTTCCGCTCCTGAATCCCGACACCTTTATGATGTTTTATGTCCTGCTGGTAATAGCTGTATAGCAGTAGTGTAAGTATTTTATGGCCGCCAACACACAGCACACCACCTGTCCCTGTTGGTGGTTTACTGACTCTCACAGCAATAGAGATGATGGGCAACTATTAGTGCCACATTGATGAATGGATTCCTCTTCCAACCCTCAGAGTATCAAACCCTGTCAGAGCTGCGTGTCCTTGGACAACAAAACAAGTACACTACAGGGTTTACACATTAAAGGAGGTGGAGAGTAGGTAAGGTAGAAATAGCAACACATTTCAGGTTAAATCAAATGAAACCACAGATAAATATAAAACATTAAAAGATGATTCCTCCTTCAATGAACATGTTGTCCAACCACAGCTGAAGGAAAACAACCGTAAAGCTTCTCACAGGCTGCACTTGTAGAAGATTTGAAAAGAGTGCCAGGACAGTAAAGAAGGGAGACACAATAATCATTCAAATGGAATGACGCTGCATGCTTTTTAATCTTTTGATGGAGGCAAACCTAGTGTTGCATCCGTTTGACCCTGATTGCTTTCTCAATCCCACACACTTTATCTCTGCCTGAAGACAGTCTGATTGTCAGTTTTGGAAAATGTGTCCGAGGTAGCTTCACAAAACCGAAAGTCTGGATGGTGTAAGAGACTGTATGTGACAGACCATCCAGTAACACTTTCCACTGAGCTGGACAACCGTCCCTTTAATTCAACATTATCCCTCATTTACTCCATCTTTCAGAGGGTTTCATGTTCTTCCAACAGTCTCATCTTTTCTGAGATCAATTTTTGGTTTCAGACTGAACTTATATTTAACTTTCAAACGGCATTTGAAACATCACATGCCTTGTCTTTTGCAGTTTGAACTGGGAACACATCCCTCTTTAAGCTACTGCTGCTCTTCTTTTCTTTTCTTTTGACAGCTGTTTGTGGTCAGCACAGACGTCAGTGCTGCAGAAACACATCTCTAACATCCTGTATCTACTCAACTGCATTGCTAGATGAGTATAGTATGAGAAGTTTATCTTGTAACACTTTCAATTCACACCACACACAATATTTAACAATGTCCTCTTCTCTTTTCAGCTCACTCTCCAGACTCCTTGTCCCTCCGGACTCAGACCCCATCATCGTGCCCTGATCCTTCACGGGAGTTTCAGCCTCTTCATTCCAATAATGTCTGCCTCTAAGAGCTTCTCTGAGCTCTTAACATCCTCAAGATACTTTGAAAGCACTTACTGATATCTCTTGAACTGACATCCATGGCATATTGTTCATCCTATCATACACTGACATATAAAAACACTGTTGCGTGCTCTACATAGACTATAAATATTAATGGACAAGCCTGAGTGATGTCACTCATCTGTTACTGCAGGGGGCTTTGGAAGCTCAGGGTGGCCTGGCTTCATTTTTAAATTGCTGCTTGCTGTTGTCCCATTCATTCCAGCACTAGCTTGTGTGTGGGAGGCAATGGCCTAGAATTCTGGAGGGACAGTACAGAGATGTTCCTACCAATATCTAGCTACTGACTCAATTTTCCCGACCAACAGTTTTGTCCCAAAAATGTTTTTAATTATGCTGATCACCTGATTTCAACCTGTGAAGAACTCGTTCACATGTGAACATCTCTCTCGCTCTCTCTCATCATTAGAGACTCCAGACTGCAGTGTAGTTCGTAAACCTGAATGGTTTCATTGACAAATTATTTCTCTCCTCCTGGAGCCTCGGGTACAGTTCATTTAAATACTATCCAATTAAAACAGTGCCCTGACATCTTTTCTTCTTTTCTTTTTTTTTTTTTTTACAATGAAATTGTAATTACAAAATTAAAATAACACTACAACAAAAAGCCCCTCTGTCTGCAAGATTCATTCAGTGAGAAGCCAAAACTCTCTTGCATGTATAACAAAGTGTAACAACTCCATCTTAATTATAATGCAACAACTGAAGACTGTTAGTGAAAGGCCAATAACTATACTATATATATAATAAAACGACACAGTTAGTTGCCTCCTCTGTTGAAGATCAGGTACTCTGTCTTACTGTTTGCTGAAGTTAGTATTCTAGAGCGGAAGCAAATTGGTCACAACCTTAATTTCATGGCCTCTTCTATAAATAGCAATTATATAAGCAAGATAATGAGCATACAATTTACATAAGCAATATGCATAAGAAAAAAAAGTTTTTATTCTTTGGCCAGTGCTCCTGAGAAGCAAATTAGTCTACAAGAACTTTTTGCTACACCTTGTTGTTTTAGTTAGTGGGGGGGGGGGGGGGGGGTTTGGTGGTGCACTAGGTGACGTACATGTAACTCTGAGACAAAATGTTTTTCAGTAGCAATGAGTCAGGATTAGACAGCAAAGTTGTCTGTGTCCTCAGATTTGGAGCAGTCTTTGTCACATTGCCGTTCACTTTTACTGTCTGAAAGGATTTGTACCTGCTTGTTTGGCATTTAGACAGTTTTTCCACCATTTATGTTGTTTAATGGATTTCCATTATGACGGCGCCATGGTGACCATTTATGATGCAGCTACAAACTTTCTGTAGACCTTTCTTTCTACCGAGAAAATTAAAAATGGACATGTGCATGCATGCCATTGCCTCAACGGGGTATTGTCAGAAAATAAGTCTTTAATCTGTGCTTGTTATACAGCATGTGAGGAGCTTTTTCTGAACACCAACATGTCCTTTTGCACGGTCAGCATGCAGCCAACAAAACAGTCTCCAAATCTGCAAACTCGTTGGGTAAGGTCCCTAAATGCTCCCTCAAATATTAATAAGTGTACTTACTCTGTCTTCATTATTATACAATGACTGGAGTCGGTTAAAGGTGTACCAGTTTTCAGCAGGTCCACCTTCCTCTCTTTTTGCTGTCATGATGATGTGAGGGAGTGAGTGTGAAAAGCCATTGATCTTCGTCACCTTCTCTTTGGTCCTGTCACAAAGTCTCTCTGAGGACACCTCCAACACTAAATAAGCTCAGAAGAAGTCTCAGGCGTGGAGGAGGGATCTATTTCTTCACCTCCTCCCGTTATTTTTCTGACCTTTTAGGAAAAAAAGAGTTGAACACTTTTAGTTACCAAGGAGACCACAGGCAGCTCCTCTTTTGAGCCGACTCACTTTCTTCCAATTTAGCATCCAGCCAGCGGTTAGTAAGGCTGCAGTAGCTGTGCAGCCCATTATCTGTCATCATTTCATGGCTCCGCAAATGGAACAGGACAGCGAAGAGGAGTCCAACTTGTTCCTGAGTCACTACACACTGCCATGTAACAAGCAAATGCTGAAGACTGTACTTTTTTTTCTTTCTTTTTTTTTTACATTTTATTCTCACACTGACCTTTTGTTTTTGGGACATGGAAATATCACAGATAATAAAATGCTCAGCTCAGACCAAGAAGAGTCTAGTAATACTTCTTTTAATTCTGTTGATTTATTCACAGAATTCATCTTCTGCTCATACAAAGAAAAATGAGTCACTGTGATGTTGATCTCATTCGGCCCAAATTATGGTTGAAAAAAATGTTGTGGGGATTTTTCCAAATTTGATATCCCCCATTACCTATTAACCTTTGTAGTTCATTTCAATGTACACTTTTTCATCATCTGGCCACAAAACACCTCTTTAACCTTTAAAAATGATTTTAGTCTCATTTTTCTTGATGTACTTTTCCTGATATGGATGAATAGACCTTTCTATGATATCAATCAAAGATCTCATAAGATATTACCACATTTAAAAACATAAAAGATGATATCTCTATCAACAAGCATCATTGTCTGCTCTATTAGCCTACATCTTTTTAATCTTTCCTTCAAAAAGCAGATACAACAGTACATGATAAGAAATAATGACGCAATGATTCAAAGCAAAAGTGACATTCATCTACCTTAAATTACTCCAAAAGCTTAATATATTTTTTTACCCTCGTTTCTCATGTCATCATGTCGTATCATGTCTTGCATAAAGGACTTTAAAGGCTTTCTTGTTGAAGGTTGTTCTACATATTATCCTGCCTTAACTTGCCTAAAGCATGTACTTATAGATATTCCTTTATATGCAACAGTTGCCTCACCTAGCAAGCTCACAGGTAACATCATTGAAGAAGACAGGTAACATCATTAACAAAAGCAGATATGAACAGGTGTCCTCTCTCACAGGGATTGCATTCAAGAAAAAAAAAAAAGAAAAAAGAAGAGCTTATATCATAATGAAAATGTGTGCTTCTTGTCTTTCAATTAACAATCTCCTGTTTTTTAAAACGACTGTGAGGATCTTTCACATTGTCTGGATTTTTGGCGCCTCCAGTGGACAATTGTTCATCTTATTTCTTGACTATTTCTCGTCCTGTACGTGCGTAAGTAGAATTACTGACTACTCCTGCTGTCTTCAAATAACCAGGTGGTAGGGCTGTCACTTTTTCAGTAAAACAATGAAGTTGTTTTTTGATATTATTCACCAGAAACACAAGTCTATCACCTTGATCACGATCAAGTGCAAGTCTCTTTTTATTTATAATATTACGTGCTGACGAAAACACTCATTCAGAGCGCACTGAGGTTCCTGCATGCTACACTCAAATATTTGCGATACATAATACACACAAAGGACAAGTTACACTGAGAGCACCCTCCGCTGGATCGAACTGCCCGATCTGCTGTCAGACTAATATATTCTGAATTTGAATAGCTCATTGCAGTTCATATGTGAACTCCCCCCCCCCCCCCCCCCCCCCCCCCTCAGGTTCAAGTGAATGTGTTCAAAATGTGACAGCCCTACCAGGTGGCAGTGGTTACAGACACTAAAAATAACTACCGGTATAGAAATAATCAATCATGCTGCTTTTGGCTTCAGGTCACACAGAGGCATTAGTATTTCAGTCAGTTTCATAACCAGCTAAAAACTCCTCACAGGAGCTTCAAATATAACAGCAGATTTGCAGATTCAGGTCATTTTAAATCTATAGGAAAAATAAAACCCTATGAATCATTTGTGAAGTATTACAAAAAGAACGTAACAGTGAATATATCAGAACAAACAAATGAGAACTAATGTGCACACATCAAATACTGTTCATTCAGCTTTTCTGAACGTAATAATGCAAGCGTAAAAAGGATGATAGCAGCTTTACTGCTGACATCAGCACAAATAATACAAATGCTTTTCAGGAGGTGGAAGCAAATTGAATATAATTTGATTTTGCACGGCATGACAAGATCAGCTTATAAAATGTGTAAAAATAATCTCTGTTCCTGTCAGAGCACAATGTGCAGGAACCACAAGCTATGACTGATGATGGGAATTTTCTTTACAAGAGTAATTTAACTGCCGTTTATCTCGCCTACAAGCAGCGATAGGGGGAAATAATTCACAGTTATTCGGCCTCCTTCTACTGGAAAAGCACCTTTAACTGTGCATTTCCAGAATTCATCGTCAGGCAAGTTAATTTCAGAGACAAATAAAATACCATTACAGGTGAACACACACAGCTGTGACAACACTGTAATAAATACTGATAACACTCATCCAGTGAAATAAAGGTCACAGCTTTGTTTCCAGAGCTGTGAAGGGATAGGAACAGTTAGTGTGGTAATAATGCTGAAGAGGCTATGAGCTTAACTTGAACAAAGGAAATGACAGTGAATAATTCTTAACAGATACAGCACATTGAGTCTACTGTGGACTCAATATTATTGACCCAAAAATTACAAAACCATTCATCTGGGAGCTTAAACACCAGCTTTTAGGGAGTTTAAGTGACGCTAAATCATCCATCTGTTCCTGCCAGATTATTGGCCCCACACTCACAACAATACAGTATGCAGTATGCAATCAGATTATGAAAGTCAAATGGGGAGATCAAATGTCTCCCCCCTTTGGAGGACCAATGGTCTAAGAGGCCATACTTCTGCAGTCTTTAATGTGTCCATGGGTGATCTATCAACAACTGAATGGTTGCAAAGCTGGTTAATGTGTTGGGTGACAATATAATCAATCACCTCATGTATGCAATTTGCAATTTGAAAAATAAAATATTTATAGCACTTCATTACCGATCAAATGTCTGATGATGATGACATGTACAGACAGTGTTGAATATTATATGCTCAGGCCACTATGTTGGCAAGAAAATTCTCAGTGAGTTCAGACCATGTCAAGATAAATCTCTTTCTATTGCACATCTCTTTATACTGCCCCCTGTTGGCCAGGTATAAAAAGCCTCCAGTTGCTTATAATGACTCCATGAGGATACAAAACTTGATGGACTCATACAAGTGAACTATTTTGTAATGAAGGAGTTAACACTTCCCACGCTTTTACGAGAAACTTGATGTATATATCTGCCGATTGAAGGATTCTCAGAACTCCTTTATTAAGCTGCTGACAAATCCCAGTCATAGTTCTGTGTGATACCAGTCATCCCTGTGGAGACACTGGTACAGCTGTCTTTTATAATTTTGGTGGCGTTCTGTGTATTTGTTTGTGTTTTTACCATTAAATAAATTGTGTTTTTATCTGTTTTCAAACGGACTCCAGAGTCTGTCAATAAAGATGATGGTGCTGATGATGATCATGATGATGATGATGATCATCATCATGATGATGATGATGATGATGATGATGATGATGATGATGAATACAGTGTGTTGAGCATAACATTTTAACCATCAGAAAAGTAGGAATAAGAATAACTGTCTCACTGGGTCTGCTCCTCTGTGCACACAAAAAAATCTTATTATTGTTTTCCTGTTCTTGGAATTCCACACTCACACTAAAAAGGATTTCATAGCGTGCAGGCCGCCTACCCTGCATTGACCCAGTTTGTGGTCACTTCTGGGATTCAGTGTCTTGCTCAAGGGCAGTTTGGCAGTGATGCGTCGCCCAAACTCAATTTTCTACTTCACATCTGGAATACAAACTTCGTACACTTCAGGCACTTCAACCACTAACTTCTCACCATCTACTACCTGATTTTACCCTTTAGAAAGGGGAAAGAATTGAGCCGCAAAAGCCTCATTGAACTACATAATATTTTTATACATGATACATGATCATTATTCATGGATAATAAGTTAAGAATTTACTACAGAAGTATTATAAAGTGGTGTAAAAATACACAAAGAGCAATGCTTCAGGTAGAGACATAATAGGCAATAAGTTAATATCTGCATGTCTGAAGGGACTCATTTTAAAATCTCCTTCTTTGGCAGCATCGCAGATGCTCAAAAAAAGAATAGCTTATCGTCCCTCTAAATATAAAGACAAATACAAGTGGACGCACTATGGTCACTTGAAGAAAAAGTTAACCTTTGTGTACAGGATTGTTTGTAGCAGGTTTAATAGACCGTATAAACATTCGGTTCATGTGCACAGATGAGCCGAGGCCAAGTCCTTGAGCAGTGTTGTTATTCTGCAAGGCAGCGATATGCTAAATGTTCAAAACATATTATCTACAATCCACAGCATGATGTTGTGTATCTGTTAGTTTGTGTGTGTGTGTAGCTCTTCACTCCATCAACAGGGAACTCATTATCTCACTGCTTTGTAAATGCTTGTTGGCCTTTTGTTCAATCTAAATGAATAATGGTCTCCACCTTTGTTATGCCAAACACAAAGCGTGATCTACGTCGCACTAAAGGCTCTCAGCACTTTGGCCTTTTCTTCTTCCTGCCCCCGGAGATCGCCGAGTAAATAGGGGTGACAAGTTGGAAATAGCTAAATAAAATCTGAGATCTCTATCTTTGGACTGGTTACTAATCAATCATCCTGCATGTCAAAATAGACAGTAGAGTGCATCATAACAAAACCGCTGCTGACATCACTGCTGTACAGGAAGTGAGGGGATCAAACAATCAGTTCACACTTCATATGACTCCCTTAGAACATCAATAACTGAGTAAAATCTGAGTACTGAGTATGAGGAAGCTAAAGAGAAACATCGACAGGGATTTAATGTGTTTATCCCCAAAAAAGTACATGCAAATGAATGCACTGAAAAATTTAATTAGATACAAATCACAATTGATGCTTAATAAATTCACTCAACCAGTCAGTGAGCATGAGTCACTTAAGTATTCAGATTCAGATTCAGACAACTTTATTTATCCCAGAAGGTAAGTAAGTATGAATCAAGTGCTATGAATACACCTTATATTAAATAAGATCTTATACCACATATCATACAGTATTATTTTATACTATAGCATGTTTAATGTTACACCGTAACACTGCTGGTTACATAAGTTAGCTGCTACTTGCTATGTCACATTCACTTCTGTGTCACTTCAACCTGTTAACCCATTGTATATACTTCTTACTTTATTTCATCTATTCTTATCTTGTAATGTTATATTTTACATTTACCTTCCTGCCTATTTTTGACTCCTTGCTTTTTTTGTCTTTGTGTTGCTGCAACAACTCAATGTCTTCTCTTGGTATTAAAAAAGGATTTTGCTATTATCTTAACACAGATATAACTGCTTCAAATGTTACTTTTCTCGGAGGGCAAAGGTCAACCACTCTGCACAAGCCTCTGTCTGAGTCCTCGCCCTGAACGCCTTCCCGTCACTTCAAAGTGTCCTCATACGAGAGTGTCACTCAAAGCTCTCAACGGAGCTACACGGGCAGAGGTCAAAATAAATACATATAAACTATAAAATATAATTTAACTTAAAGGTAGAGATGTTCATTGCAGCTTCTTAACACAACATTCAAACTGGGCCCATCGCCACCAGATGTGCACGCACACTGCCTGTAGTGGGAGTGGAATGACATGCAGGAATGGAGCCACACATCAGACCCGACCTGGGCCGCCCGCCTGGAGGACCACAGTCTCCGCTAGTGCGGCATGCAAACTAACAAACAGGCTACCGGTGCCCCAGAACAAGTTTTCTTATACACTACAAAACAAATGCTCCAGATCTCGAGTAAGCGGTCCCTTAAAAGCTTTCACAATGACCTTTGTGTGGCCTTGTCACCCTTGGCGACTCTACACTGGTAAAAGTAGAGAACAATAACAAAGTCAAAAGACAGACAACAAGCCATAAGTTTCCTCTCTCCTCTGATTTTCTCAGACATCTGAGCAGCTTAAAGGGTCATTCCCACACACAGCAGCCACTCTGATTATGCGATCAGCAGACACTCCATGTCCTTCTGCAATAAAAGTCAAACACATATTTAAACAGGAAGAAAAACGGATGGTTTAAGCAGCCCTTATCAATGAATCACTCGCCAAATACCCTCAAACAGACTTTCTTTGACAGCTTTTTTTGGTCTAGGAAATGTGATTGTTTACAGGATATGAGAGACTGAATCTAAATACAGTTTCCTCTTTAAATATGACACTGTTTTTTCTTCAAAATAAAACAGTTGCAGTTGCTTTTAACTTTGAATTACTCTCATGTGGTGGATAAATCCTCCTGAATGTAGCACCGTCTCTAAACGCTTTGTGATCACAGGATTGAAGAATTCAGTGTAACATCCTATTTAATACCTCAACACACTTTCTCTCCAGATTTAGCACTCTTTTATAAGCGTGAACTGCCTTTGATCTGATCGCACTGAACTAGCAGGAGATGTCCAATCCCCCACATTTTCGCGAGGTGGCCAACATGTGGGAAGTGAACAGAGCCTCGGCGAGTGGAGCTCAGGCGTCACATCACATTACCTGACGATGCGTCAGCCGGGTCAAGTCATCTGTGTCTGCTGCTGCCACTGGATGTTCCCAAGCTGCACCGAGCGAGAACTGCCTCTCCCGGGACCAACTTACACGCTGACCTCACAAAAATATTATCAGATGTGGAGGGCGGGTCGATGCAGGAGCTGTGTGTGAACTCGACTCATCATTGACACACCAGTTGGCAGAAAGGATGTGAAGGCTGGGGCTAATCCAGCCGCAATCTAAGGGGCCCTGGCTAGTGTTACTACCTCCCTCAAATCCCCTGCGCTAATGGTGTGATCACACCTACGTTGTTGATCTTTAGGCCAAACCTGGGTAGAAAAGTTTACTTTACTGCAGTTATATCATATTTTTCTTGACCTACATCACATCCATCTTCCACACACTTTACTCATAGATGGGCCAGGCTCCCTTTGATGAGCTGCTAGCATCTTTCTCTTGCTGTATCGTTCCTTCTCCCTTCCTTTTGCTTTGCCTTTTTTAAGCATCTGAGGAACTACAGAAACGACCTACCCTCTCTTCCCACTGTTGTGAATAAATCATTCATGTTTGACTTTTGAATAATTTAACATACAACATATTACTCTCAGTGAAGGTAAAAAACTGTCTGTAGCCAAAAGAGATACAGAATTTTTAGGGAAAGTGTGCACGAAAGCTGCTGAGCCTCTGCTGAGAGTGCATGCTGGGATATCTTGTGAAAGGGGAGACCTACATTTAAAAAGCAGACCCTGGGTATATAACTTCTCATTTATTCACTTCACAACACTCAGACTGGATTCCTGTGCTGTGACCGGGTCAATGCTTTGGTGTGTTAGGCTCGATTTGCAGCGTCAAGTCTCCACCTAAAGAGGCTGGAGGTGAGAAATGGGTACTCATCCATAAGCGTTGCTTTTAAAGGCATACATCAACATTTGCACATCAAGTACAAAATCAATGGCACTGAAGAGTATTCTGCAGCTATTTTGATGTGACCCAGGATGCAGACAAGTAACCTGCTCTTTAGTCTGATGACATCTTGCTTTTAGTGGCTGAGAACAATGACCAAACTACTTTAAGAGGTTTCTGCTGGTTGTCCATCTTTGAAAGCATTAAACAGGAGGTTTTCAAGAGCCACTAGACTGGACTTTTTTATTAGTAAATATAAGTGTAAAGTTGAAATTGAGTTTCCAATGTCCAATGTTAGTAGTTATTTAAAATGTTTGATTGCAGACGTGATTTAAAATATGTCAACAAAGAGCAAGCATCCCATGTGCAGAGGCTACAGCACCCGTCGCACTGGTCACAGGTTTGACTCCCATCCTGACATTTTTGCAGCGGTATGAGCCTGAACTAAAAAATATTTTCTTGTGATTTACTTGCAAGTCAAGACGATAAGGTTTGTCAAAAAAAAAAAAAAACAGCATCGGGGTGCTGGTGGTGCAGTGGATAGTGCGCGCGCCCCATGTGTGGAGGCTGTGGTCCTCCAGGCGGGCGGCCCGGGCTCGAATCCAACCTGTGGCTCCTTTCCCACACGTCAATCCCCACTCTCTCTCTCCCTGATTTCCATCTCTATCCACTGTCCTATCTCGCCAATAAAAGTACAAAAGCCCCCCCAAAAAACAGCAGCATCATGACGCAGATTTATAAAAAGAATGGAGGTTGATTTGATCACTTCTGATGTGTTTCATATAGGCAGGGAATCTACACAAAGATTGGCTTTCGCGAAACAGCATCGAGCAGATTTGTGGCTCAAGTTGAAATGTTTGATCTAAAATGTATTTTTAGCTTCTCTTATCGTAAATACATCATTGTTAGAATAAGGTCAATGGGAGCCAGTATGTCATAAGCACAGATTAAGTTCTCTCTACAAATGTACCGAAACCAAAACACTTCCCATGCTGTAAATCCAGACCTCTTTGTACAGATTCTACCTTTTTTATATTGAATCTGTCACTAGAGTTCAAGCAATTCAGTCCAAAGTAAAAACTTTATTAGACCATCAATGTATGTTGTGCAACAGTAAGTTGATGTAAAGGTCACATATTAATATACTTTTCAACCAGTTTCGATAACTATCAGAGTTTCCGAACAACACGTCATGTTTCTTGCGAAAAATCCACTCTGATCCTGTATTTGATCATGCCTATAAACCCCTCTATTTCATCCCTGCTCAGAACAGGCTGTTTCTGTCTCTGTTGCATTAAATGCAAATAAGCTGTGTTTGACCACACCCCTATAGCAGGGTTTGGGTGGCTCAGGCTTTCTTGATAAATCAAAGCAGACTCAGAGAGCAGAACAAACACCTAGCTGTGTGAGTGTCACCCACCTGGAGGAGGGGTTACTGCCCTTTGTGATGTCATGAAGGGAACATCTCCAAATGGCCTTTTTGAGCACACATTTTCTGAAAAGTGGAGCAGGCAGAAGACGGAGAGGATGGACTTTTTTCATAATTGGAGGGTTTGTAGACAGACTATGGGACACATATTAATGTTAGAAAAACATAGTAAAGTATATTTTGCGTTTAGAAGTGTTGCCTCGACTGAAAACAGGGTTACAATACAGGACCCACAAGACTCTTTAGCATTATCAATAAGCTCAAGCGTTGTTGATTTTCAGGTTTTGAAAAATGTAAAATCTGGTCCATAACAGAACCAGGTTTCAATCACCATCCCTGTGATAGAGTTAAAGTGGCAAACAGATATTATCAGTCAGACTGTATATTGAACATCTCTAATCCAAATTGCAGATGGCACTCATTCCTATTATCTAGATGATACCGTATGATAATGTGATTATGTGCAACTGCTTCAAACCCTCTTACGACAGTAAGCACCTAATTGTCCCTGTTTGCTGAAACGGTCTGTTCAAAAATCCTAAAACATCTGTTCAAACATTAAAAATGTCTCTGAAAGGAAAACAGTTCACAACAACAGACTACACGTGCAAATACACTTACCACAATACAACGAGACTGGAGGATTAAAGGCTGGATTAATTGAGCCAAGTGAGGATTTAGATGATTTCTTTAATTTTCTAAAATTGTAATATCAACTCAAATCAAAATGAGACACGACTTTAAGCAAGTCCTGAAATATTGAAGGAGATAAAGGGGATCTAGTTTCATCACAGTCAGTTCAGCTTAGTCAGGGAAAATCATCTTTTATAGCTCTAGAGAGAACTTTCGATAAGTATTTATGAGACTAACCAATTATGTTAGTGATTTGCAATATATGAAATGTTGAAAACAAGGCTGGATTAACCACCCGAGCTCTGTAGCTGGCCCAGGGCAGTAAGTGCATAAGACAAACATTTAAGTTAGCTCTCCCTTTACTTCAGTCTATCTTTTCACACAATGCCATTGCAAGCCATCACGCCCCTTCTCTGGTTATGTAGTGGTAGTGCGGGCTGTAGTGTTGGTTGGTTTTGTGCGGACAACTGATTTCGGCAGTGGCTGCCCAGGGGCACGCCGTTGTGTTCATTTGGCCCTGGTTGAAAACCCTATTTTAGGGGATTGATCCATGCTCAACCTCTGCTGCATAGATGTCAATTAATGTATTTTAAACAAATCTCTTACACCCAAAGCCTTATCCTACACTGCTGGAGTAACCCTTGATATCATTTCAGATTTTTCTTTTTCTGTAATGTTTTAGGTTATTGTTTCAAAAAGTAGCTCATAGATCACCATTATTTAACTTTTTATTATGGGGGCTTACAACTCACTATGCAAAGAGCCCCTGTGGGACCCATTGACCCAGGGATCATCTATTGATGACAGTCCCTGCAGGATCATAAATAAATTGCTCCCCTACACAATAGACCCCTCCTCTGGCACGTTGTCCATATAAGCATTGAATCAACCTTAATAAGCTCTGAGAGACAATCTGTATTCCTCATATTCAGAGAAACAGTTAGAGTCTCATAAACAATCCTGCTCAATTCTTCACCTCTTTTGCAGCTCTCGCTACTCTCCAGCTTCATTAAACGACACATGTCCTTGGAACTCCTAAATGACAGCGAGAGAGCCCTAATTACAACTAATCATGTGTCTAATTGGCAATTCCCACCTCATGGATTATCTCTATGATTCCCAATGTGAATCATACATCAAACACACTGCACTCTTTAATCAAAATGAGGCTGTTTTCATGGAGATCAAGACGAGCAGTTAACCGACTGTCTGTGCAGTATGTGTGAGTGTCAAGATAAAAATAGTGTCAAATTTACATTATGATTTTTAAATTCTCAGTGGAAAAGATCCTCTAGAAAAAGTATTTGTCCAATTGGTGTGCACACTTTGATTTCATGGCACCAGATTCAATCACATCCTCTATCTTTCCAGACATGCTCTCTCACAGGTGGGCCCATTTTGTCCTCTCTGAGAATATCCTGTGAGCAATTCCCATCTCTAATCACAGACTATGGCCATGAGACCTGGCAATGGCGGATTGCCACACTCCCACTTATCCTCCGCTGGAATACAAAGATAAGGCTGCTATCACACATTGGCATTGTTTTTTTTTCTAGTCAGGTTAACTCTATTAAATGAACACAATGTCCTCCTTGTAAATTTGCTGAGGTCATGATTTTTAAAAAAATGTAACAATGGAGCAGAACAATGTGTTACTGGCTCCATTATCACTGAAGAGGCCAGCTCATGACCTTTGACGGGAGTTAAGTGGCCACAGATGACTTTTAAATCACACTCTGTCCATCCATCTCCAATAATCATTGTGACCTGTGCCTTAACCCCGCTGAAGGACTTGTTCCTCTTCCACACTAATCTTGTTACTCTCTATTTCTCCAGTGCATAACACAGTCATACATCTGACAGGAGACTGGAGCAATCACACTGTATCACAACTACATGTCTGTGAACCAGTTCCTTCAGTATATGCACAATGAATCATCAATAAGGGAACCTGCATAAACCTGGGTGTAATGTCTCAAGTTAATACCATGTGATTGGAAAGCAGGAGGAAATAATCAGATCATCAATACCACAATGAGCTCCTGTCTTCCTTAGAGTTACTGAGGCGGAAGAGTGACAACCATCACTCCACCTTTATGTCAGTGTGGATTAAAGTTAGAGGGGTGGACATGTCTCATTTGTCACAATCCTTCAGGATCAGCTCTGGCAGTATGAGCAGTGACTCCAAAGAGCCAGACTTTACCTCCACATGCAAGAGTGGATACTTAATTGGTAGAATTGAGTGCGCACTCTTAATTTTCTTTTGTTTTTTTTAAATCTGTTATTGAAATCATCTCACTGTGGGGGGGGGGGGGGGGGGGTGTTGGAGGGAACTTTCATGAATAATGTGTAGATGCAGATCACTAGACTCGTAAAGTTCATATTTATGTACATTATACATGGTAAGGCAAAAAACTGTTTTCTCAGGAGTTTAATCCCCTGCTGGAGTAGTTGCAGCTGTATTATTTGATTTCGTGGTGAAGGGGAGGGAGTGTTGGGGTAACACTGGAGAGCAGGTGTGACCTCATTTGTGCCTTTAAGGTTGATGAAGGACGACGGCAAATCATGTATCAAAGTCATGCAGCTGCAGGGTCAATGGGCGCTGATCCCAAACGCCTGAATCTTGGAAATATGACCCATTGTTGGTCAAGCATATTAATTAAGCCTTCTTTAATCACATTCTGAGAAATGATTTTCTGCTTCAGCAGAGTCATCCACATAGCCTAGACAATCAGAAAGACGTTTGCAATTTAATTCAATTTGTCTCCAAAAACGCCCAGTTATTTCGTAGCTTACGGCTCGTTATTTTATCCGGCACTTGAGTTATTTTTTTTTAGCACAGAGTGCTGAAGTAATTATGATCAGCTCATTTAAGTCAATTTGTTTGACTTCAATTGCTTGTTTGAACGCATGGCGCGCTTAGTGCGTAACATTGGTGGTCACATTTTAAAATGTCGTGCTCTATAATCAGGAAGCTCTGGTCGATAACTTTGGAAACTCACCTGTCTACGCTGATAACACACAGGGTCATGATGGAGGCGGTGCAGCACATTACATCCATGGCAATGAAAATGTTGCAGAAGACCTCTCCAAAAAGCCACTTTCCCCCGGTTAGGTCCGTCACTATCACAAACGGCATCACAACTATGGCCACTGACAGGTCCGCCACCGCGAGGGAGACCAGCAGATAGTTTGACGGCTGCCTCAGCTTCTTCACCACGCACACCGCGATCACCACCAGCGTGTTTCCCATCACCGTGACCGCCGTGATGATCGCCAACATCACCCCGATGAGGATCTTTTCCGGGCGCCCGAAATCCTGCAGCTGCTCCCCGCACGACTCGTTCCACATGGTGGTGGGACTGGTGGTGACGAAAACGTTGTACAGCAGCTGCAAAGTGCCATTGATAACTTCGGAAATATCCTCTTTCTTGTTAAAAGTGAGCTCAATTCCCGAAGTATTGAACATCACGACAGCGCTGACTCCGTGGGGGTGCAAGGGACGCCTCGCCACTGCACTCCAATTACGCACATATTTGGGTATGTGTGACCTGCTCTCGGCTTCTGCCCAGTGGTTTGAGATCGAGAATGTTGCAGCTGCACATCAAGACTGACAACAACTCACTCTTGTCAGGTTTCCGTTTAAAAATGATCCCTCTGAGAAAGAGCTGCAGACGCGCGCGTCATCCCAGGGAAAAAAAAAACAAACTTCTACACCAAATCTATGAATGAAAAAGAAAGAAAGAATCATCAAACAAAGCAGCTCTCTCGATGCGTGTTCCTCTGTGCACGAAGCGGACAAATATGGACTATTTGGGAAGTTGCGCTGCGTAAACCGCACCTACTCATGTGACGCATCACTTCGGCGCACAGACAGCCAACCAAAGGGACATCAACGGGATACGACAGTGGTTTCATATCGATAAGCGATATCATAAATATAGTTAAGTTGCTGTTGGGAACAGGGTTTACTCTTCAAATTGGAAATAAGCCTACCACTTATGCACTGATCATCAAATTGACTCAGTTTTATTTATAGAATTTGACGTTTGTCTTTTTTACATCTAGCTGTGAATTAATCATCATCATCATCATCATCATCATCATCATCATCATCAGAAACCCCACACAATATCACACACGATGTCTCACTACATATCCATATGCATCAATAATGGTCTGAATGGTTGAGTGGGGAGGTTTTTTGTGTGTTACTTAAATCCTTTAAATCAATGGTTCTCAACTGGTTGGTCTCAGAGCCATTTTCCTGAGTGGGAAAAGTGTGTCAAAAAAGTCTATAAATCACTTTTTCAGCACGTTTGTTTTGTTCTGTCTCATTGTACTGTCACAATTTTGACTTTCTGAGGTCCAAATTGAACAAATGTCATTATGATAGAGTGATGAATTAATGAGTTTGGCCCTGAGGCTAGATCAGTAAAGAATCACTGATTTTAAGAATGCTTAGTCTCAACAAAAATGTTGAAAGAAGAGACAAGATATTTTTCTCATGGCATTTCGCTTGTAACAGCACCAAGCAAAAAACACTTCATTATAAATAGAACATCTCAAACGCTCAACAGAAAAGCCATGCTGATGCTTTTCTTAGTTGTCTCGCTTTCTCAAAGTTAAGCAAAGCTGACTAAATAAAATTAGAAGAGAAAGCAGTGCTGATGTTGCTGGGGGACAGTCGGGGCATATGGGAAAGCTTCCCAGGACTTGGGCTGCTTGCATCATCGTCCAGGCAGGAACAGCTGTGGTGTGTTTGTCCCCCCGGCTCTGGAGGGGCCCGTTCTGTTCCCACAATTCCCACACAGCTTGTCATGCCTGCCCCAGATACCTCTATCACAGCCGTGGCCTTTTACTCACTATTACCTTCCACTCAGAGTGACAGACAGGTCGATTAATGACAGTGACCACTCTCAGATTCTGTCAGGGAAATGTAGATACTTACACTGAGGATATTGCAGATGTGTGGATGTCAGAGGAGATGTTTCCTGGCGTAAAAAGCCTCTGAGGCGAGTCCTCGGGGCTTATGCAAAACAACCTGTCAGCATGTCAGTGTCTTATTTAGCCCCCCTGAGGGTCTTGTAATAAGAGGGGTTAAAGAGGTATAGATTACGCCTGCTTTGCATGCAATAACCAGAGACGGATGGTTAGGAGAGAAAATGATGAAATTATATCCAATCAACTGCTGAAAACTGTTAATAGGTGTTTCATCTGTGTGGGGAAAAAACCTCATTAAGCATGTTTTGTACAAGTCTCCACTTTTGTCTCCAGGATCTCATTATGAATGTCATTATAACTTAAAAGGAGCAGAGATCCTAAAAGAAAATGAGATTTAGTAAGAATCAGTTTATGGAGCCATCGTGACAAAGAAACCAAAGAAAGTAAATCAGACATGATTCATTTGTTGAAACAAAGAATTAAAGCCATCATGTTCTGGAATAATAATGAAAAGTGTTAATTAGGTTTTTATTATTTTGTGATAGTATATAATAGTTATTATAGTATATAATTAAGCAATATCACTGTTGCCAAGGAACCCAAACATCCTATCCCTGCACCCTAGGGCGCCACAGGAATGAGTTCTAAAACCAGGAAGTAACTTAGCATTTTAGCACCATGGGGTCATTTGCCTCAAACTCAATAGTTTTTTTTTTAATGGGTAGGCAAAGATTAGGCTAATAAACAATTTATCAAGCTACGGTCTGCTAGCTAGTTAAAACTGGTAGTGAGCTTGTTGGAGACATCCTGAGGTTTAGTGGTGGTGATGCTGAAGCCGCATGTGACCATATTGAAGTTTGTTTGTAGCATAACGTTAGCTTTTTACTGCTGGGGATTGCATTAACACTTCAAACATCAGAAAAGTGGTGTTCATTTGTTCTGAAACAAACGCGAAAGCATATTAAATGTGTTTTTACCACAGAGCTTATTTTCTGCAATGATCAATAATCCGATGCAAAAATCCCATAGGCTTTTTTCAAAAGACCTTATGGCAATGCTTACTTCCGGGTTGGCCTACAAAAATACATCATTTTGATTCATCTCTCTTGCTACTCTGTTCGTGTCCATGATTACCACAGAAGAGCTGCTGTAGTACCAAACTTTACTTGTATGTTGTAAGAAATGAATTTGATCATGAAACCAGTGAAATTAGCGTCTCCTGTGTGATTCTGAGGTATGAGATTGATCATAAGGAAAAACTCCGTCAGCTGCAAATGTCAACTAAAAGTGTCAGAACTCCTAGCTTAGGAGGAGTGATACATATTGTGAAAAGTCCCAGTGTCACTCATCAAATGCCTCTTGTCCAATCAGATTGCTTGGTCAGAACTATTAAGTTTTACTGAGGAATGACTAGTGGGATGTGAGTGGATGTGTTGGCCTGTAGATATTTAATTGTATATACTGTATCAGTTTCAGGTGATCCAGGTGTCCTGTAAATATGTTAGAGAAATAAAATGCTATAATATTTATTCATACAACACCTGAAGGCTTTCTGTTGCTGTCTATAACTCAACATAAGAGTTTTTAACTGTTGTACATCCACGTGAATATGTCTATACTGATCTTTTTGCTAAATGATTTATGAAGTTGTTTTTCTTGACAAGCACGTATCAACTCATTTGTTGCTCTAAGGCATAACCTCTTATAATTCTTTGTAATGCAACACTATAACTCTCAGATGTTTATTGATTGTTACTTGCAGGAATGTCATTTTGACACAATCTTTTATTCTTCAGTTAGTTTGTCACAGACAACATGTTATTTATTTGTCATTTTTGTCTGAAATATTTCTTTCTCTGATGTCTTACCGAAAAAATGACTGTATTTTCCAGGCTCCTGCTTCATGTCTGATTGTTTCCTTTTTTTCAGGGTTGTGTTGACAAATCCTAAATGTGTTACCAAGAAAGCAGGATAGATGCTGCGGGCCTTTAAAGAGTGACAGTCTCCACCTGTCTGTGATCTACATCTATTAAACAGACATTTGATTTCATCTGACTGACTGATGTATGTCAGTATGTCAGTTTATGTCAGGGGAGCAATGGTCTGCAGGCCACTGTAGTCAAAAGCCTCACCTTCTAATGCAGCATGTTTTAATAAGGCCTTAGGGGTTGCTTTAATGGTTTGCTCTGACATTTAAAGACTTTTGAAAAATAATGACATGTTGTTGTTACGGGTCAAAATGTAAAACTTGATTACAACCTACTTCATTCATTATTACAGTTTCACAAGTGTCCAAAGAGGAGCTCCAGGGCTCTATACAGTTCAGTGTTTCGTAGTATACAGGTGAAATACTAGGTACTTTCATTGCATGCATTACAGGAAGACATTTAGACAGTCAAACATTATTGACCTGCTAAAAGTTCCTCTGATGCTCCAACACACTTACTATGTCATCTCCTTTGTTATAGCTGTCATTTCCATTTAAGTATGTTTACACAGCCTAGAAATAAATAGCATATGGAGGCACTGGAGCCCTTGTGGGATGTCTTTATTGGGCAGATTCTGAGTAACCTGACATCCAAACAGACCAGCAGGGATTTCAGCAGCAACGAAGGGGATCAGAACAATGTTTGCACTGTGAGGGCATTTGCTGTAATTGGTGTGAATAACACTTTCACTTCTGACAAACCCCAGCGCAGGTATAATAAGATGATGCAAGTGCTGCCACCTCTGTGGTGTCAACACATTACACTCTTTTACATTTCGTCATTCAGATTTCATGTAGAAGACAATGAAAGTTATATTGGACTACACTGTGTGTGTGTGCGTGTGTGTCGATGTGGTGTGGTGTGGTGTGGTGTGCCAGAGCACATTCAAGACCGCCAAACAGTTTAATTCAATAAACTGAAAAAATTATTATACATTTTAATCCAGGAACGGGAGCTATAGAAACCAAAAAGACACTGAATACTTTATCTGAACCTAAATTGTTCTCTTCAAAGCCACCAGACTTAATTGGGGAGGAAATTGCTTTACCTCACACAGAATACAGGAGCTCCTAATCTAGTTCAGTTCATCTAGTCTGGTGGCTTTGCAGAGAGCAATAACACTATCCCTGATACGAAACATCCAGCAGCAGAGCTGAATGGGGTTCTTACTCCTCAGACACCAGCTCATGACATCACAGAATTGTTGAATTTACTCCTTAAGGTTCTCTCACTATACCAGCTGAACTGCCTCTTGTCTGAGGTTGCCCCCGCCGCCCCCACCTTCAGCTTCTTACTGCCATAACAGACCTCTGTGAACTTCAGCCTTAACTAACCACCACCTACAGCCACCCTCCATGAACCATTTACTCCCTAAATAAACTACTCACTTTTCCTACCAAAATGCTGCACCTGCAAAGAAAATCTTTCAACCTTTACCCAAGCAACTGCCAAAAAAGAAACAAATGGCCTTTAGTTTTTTTATCGTTTAATGTTTCTTGGCTTTCATTTCTTCCTGTGACAGATTTTACGCCCAGCTTCTATTAGCAGCCTGCCAGGATTGTTTTTTTTTAACAACATCTGAAGGAGATGTGGAGCAGGGGTCAGGCCCTGATCTTCATTCTATAGCTCTTAAATATTGAATCTTAGACAGACCACTACAAGAAGCATATGTCTGAAGATAAAAAAAAAAACATCAATTGCATGGATTCACCTAAAGCTTTAATGCAATGAGCTCTATTCTTTGAAGGAAGTGTCGTCCAGCAGGACACAATACAGATCCCTAAACTCCCCTCTGCTTGTTTTCCTTGGAGACCTCTGTCTTCACCGAGGACGCAGCTGTCCTGCAGGCACAAAGGACAGTTGGCTTTTAGACGTATGTGAGCAATGATTGTGCATTGTTTGTGTAAAAAATACTTGAACAAAGGTTCAGAAGCATTCATGATGCCTTACATGTGCCCCTGTATACATTAGCATATGTCGATATACAATAAACACCCTGTCAGTCAGAATAGCTACCTCATTGTGACAACAACAAAAAAAAGACGAACGAGCAGCTTTTAAAGAGGAACCAGTTAAAAGTGATACTGCAACATGAACCCTCCAAATGTTTAAGATGAAACAACAGTCAGAGCTTTGAACAGATTTTTTAAGAACCTGACTCTCTGAAGATGAACAACTCTTTGAAAGTACTGGATGAAAATCCTCTTGAAGGATTTATACTTCTAGTCCTGCAATGATTTCAAGGAAGAAATCACAAGCTTCTCTTTGTGTGCAGGATGCCACGTCTCCAAGTAGCGTCCTGACTTGTTCGGCTTCATGCTGTCAGAAGCTAATAATCTGAGGCACAACACACACGGTGAGCGCTCACCAATATACAGTCGAAGCCAAGAGCGAGATATGACTCTTCATTTTTTCTTGTCTTTGATTTGGTAGTTTTTACATCTGACAGGTGACCAGACTTTGCTGGCTAGCAGTGAAGAACTGTTTGCATTGATTTTAATTAGCATTGCCGCAGGCTGCATCTATGGGACCCACGCCCCGCTTTGGGAATCATTAAGTTACACCCACACTGCATTCAGTTTTGGACTTTTTGATAAAGGAAAGGGGTTGTTTGAGAATGTTTCCATTGGTTTATGGATGTAAAAAAAACAAAAAAAAACGACATAATAAGATGTGAATCAAAAAGAGGAAGATTTAGTTATTTGTTTTATTTCATGTGGGAAAATCAGACTAATCACTGTGGGGGGTTTGGGATTTCACATTTGCCAAAGCTTTATTGTTCACTGTCTTTGCTGAGTATGCATGGATGTGTCCCTGCTGCTGAGTAGATGCTGAGCTGAAATTTCTATTTTTTCACGCTGTATTTATCCAGGTTAGTCCCATTGAGATCAGAGATTTTATTTTTCAAGGTAGACCTGACCAAGAATAGTAGCAACACGCTCTGCTCTAACTTTGGGAACAACAAATTACACAAAGTCCAACATCCTGCAGAATTAAAAGAGGGGAAAAGTAGTCCAGATTCATTCCCTGAATCGCTTTATACAAGAAGATAAAACAATGTCCAAGCCGTACTTAAAGTTGACTTTAGAATATAAACAGAGGTGTCAAGTAACTAAGTACAAATACTTTGTTACCTTACTTAAGTAGAGATTTGGGGTATCTATACTTTACTGGAGTAATTATTTTTTCAGACGACTTTTTACTTCTACTTCTTACATTTTCACACAATTATCTGTACTTTCTACTCCTTACATTTTAAAAATAGCCTCGTTACTCCTATTTCATTTCAGCTTGTTTTCATTCCGGCTTATCATCGTTCAAAAAAACACACAAAAAAAAAAACCTATCCAGCGCCATCCAGATAGAGTGAATTTGATTGTGGTTGGATGAGAAGTATAAACATACCATTCCGACACCCTACTGGTTTGTACATGATCCATCGCACCTGCACATGACACAAATCACGTCACACTCCAGCAAGGAAATAGCAGACGTATGTAGCCGAGTACGAAGATGTCCAAGGCAGAGACTCAAGAGAACTCGAGCGAATTGTCCCATAGGCAACTAGTCATCATATCTTCCGCTCCATGAAACACATGTTAATGCTCAGTAGTACACATATGTGGTTCTTTAATGTATTTGCATTGTACTAAAATGCGTTCATTTTCAATGGGCATAAATGCGGCTGAAACAGGTGCATCCCAAATGTTTCAACATTAACATTTTAATATAACATTATAGTCATTATGGCCTTTAGAGAAATGTTTTTTTGGGGAGGTGGGGTAGTGCACTATAGGCCCCTGTGGCTCGGCCTAAGCTTTTGTCCTTAATGGCATTTTTTTTCCCTTACATTACTTTTACTTTTATACTTTAAGTAGTTTTGAAACCAGTACTTTTACACTTTTACTTGAGTAAAAAGCTTGAGCTGATACTTCAACTTCTACAGAAGTCTTTTTTAACCCTAGTATCTATACTTCTACCTGAGTAATGAATGTCAATACTTTTGACACCTCTGAATATAAAGTACCATGTTGAGTAACGAATCCACAGTTTGTGATAAATCTCAGTGCACCATGATAAACACTGTCCAGCATATAAAGAGATGTGAGCAGAGTCATTCGTGAACAATAAATCCCCAGAATCAAGGCTTGCTCATAGGACCATCAGTGCTAATGAAAAAAAGAAACCTGAAATCCTCAGAGTCTAAACCTGAGGTCACATACACCTCAGGCTCCTCTGGACAATTTCTGACTCCTGGTTACCCCCGCTGAATATGACTCAAGAAAAATATTCAACCGTAACACTGGACAACTTTTAGATTTTGCTGATGCCGGTATTAAAAAACCAGAGTGGATTCATATTTCACAACTTATTAATTCGACATTGACAGCAGTTGTAAATATTGTACAATAAAAGGTGGTGAACGTGGCTGCCAAGGCTTTTAATAACCTCGTGGAAAAGATGTTTTGGACAGTGTAGATACATCATGAAAGGTTGATTTAAGTATGTGGCAGTTACCTCTGTGTATCAATAGATGGCATTAAGTCCCTTAAAAATACAATATACAAGCCTGAGTTGGTTTCCATTTTATCTGTGCTTGTATGACTTATACGCACTGAGGAGGAAATGTTTTCTTCTGAAGACCGACTTTATAAAAACAGAAACAAGGCAAGCTTGTTTCTCTAAAAATAATCATCAAACTGTTCATTACTGTTTCACCTTAAGTTCTCAAAAGTTCACTGCAGGAGAGTTTTGCTGACAGATTTGAAAGACACTATCCTGAAAACCTCTAGTTAATATGAAAGGACCAAATGAAAGGTTCCTTTCTGGAACAGTGATTCATTCATTCCTGCAGAGACCAGAGGTGAGCACTTAACCCTCCCCTGAATACCTTCGGGGGAAGCTTTGTGATTATTTCAAAGAGTCTAGGACTAATTGCCAATACGCCTGACCAGTGACCTGAAAACCAAAGCTCTGTGGGCTTTTGGACTTTAAAAATTTTCTTCACATTTTCTTCAGTCATTCATATCACAAAAAATGTTTTTAAAACAAAGCAAGTTTATTTATATAGAACATTTCAGCAACAAGGCGATTCACAGGGATTCACACAGGACATCACAAGCTTCATGACAAAGCAGAAGACAGAAACAGATAGAACATTTAAAAATCACTAAAATAACAATCACAGAGAAGATTTAATATGAGATATGTCTAAACAAAATAAAGAAATAAAGTCGTACAACATTAAGCAAAAATAAGACATTAAAATCCGAAATGTAGCCTATAAATACCCTAAAAGTCTGAATATCATGTTGTTTGCTCTGCACGACTTTCAGTGTTGTAGCGCTCTGTAGTCTACCGAGTCTTATCTTCCCAGCGGACACAGAGTCACCTGCTGGTTTTGCCAAATCGAAATGGATTCTGTTTAACAATCCACCCTAGGCTTAGGCTCACAGTTTGTTCCATCTGAGCACAGATTACATAACAACATATCTGTACATGTGTCAGAGGCTGACCTTAAGGGGGTGAAACCTACAGATTTTTGTTTTATTTTTACAGTTGAGCCTTTTTGTTCACGAATAGATGTCGGCATTTTGGTGTATAGAAGACAATATTCATGATCAACCATTTATCATTATTTATTTTGAATGGCTGACACACCAGCACAAATCATGTATTTTTTTTCTAAATATAAAACAGAGACTTTGTGTTTTATCACATGGGATGTTCTTATTTTAATCTCTGAAGTACTGATATTTGTTTATGTAAATTTAAAGTCACAGCTCTGATTTTGGATTTTGATATACTTTATTAATCTCCGAGGGGAAATTCAGGTTTACACCTTGTTATTTAGGGACATGCTTCTAACACACACAGGTCTGAATCACACACATGCACAAACAGGCACTGTGAACATTCATTGGTTGAGAGATGTCAGAGTGGGGCTACTACGAACCGCTATGTAGGGAGCGCATCAGAGCAGTGCCTTGCTCAAGGGCACCTCAGCAGTGCTCTGGAAGTGTACTGGCATCTCTCCAGACCAATTTCCATATTATGGTCCGCAGTGGGACTTGAACCGGCGACCCTCCTGTTCTAACCAAAGTCCCTGCGGACTGAGCTACTGCCTTATTGTAAAAGAAAAGGTCTTCAAAGCAGCTGCAGCAGTTTTAAGTTGTATTGACAGTAAAATACAGGTTCATAACTGTGTTAGAGTGTGTCTGCAAAACATCTGTGAATAACAAACCAGAGGTAAAATGCTACTTTAATTAAAGTTGGAAAGTAAGTCCAACAAATGTAGTTACAGTATATGATACCATGGAATAGCAGCAGATGTAATAATTGTATTGATCCGAGAAGGCTACACTTCATGACTCTGTATTAAAATGTAAAACACTAGCAGACAGTTGTCACGAAGGGGCTTTTTATGTTCACATTGTGGAGAAAAAAAAAGTGCATACCTGAAGAGCACAGGTGTTGACCACCAGAGGGCGATACTGCAGTACTCTCCAGTGTCAGGTCAATTAAAGAATAAAAGATTGACAGGTTCATGAGCCAATGCTTTGCTGCAGAATCTGGTGATTATCCAATGAGGGTATCGGAGGGAGGCTACTATCGATCTGTCTGTCCAGTTCATTTAGTGCGGATTTACATCGTGTTCAGAGACTAAGCTCTGATTCTATGTGAGTTATTCCACTGTAATGCAATCAACTAGTATGTTCTTGTTGGCTAAAATTAGAAAATAGTGCACATTTTCCTGGAATATTTCGGTTTTATTTAATTTCTAGTGATTGTTACCGCCAACTGTGTAATTTCCCTCAACACGTGTCTCGGTTAGCTAACAAATGTCACTGTACATTTAGCTAACTACGTCGCTATGCTATCCACGAGTTAAGTCTAATGTTTTATTTTGTCTTGTATATATTATATAAGTCAACGAATTCATTATTTCAAAGAAATTCAGAAGAGCTAGTTGGTGACGTAAGGCGCCGTAATGTCTAAAGTGAGCTAATTACTGTTACCGTGACCTTTGAACTCAGACATTAAAATACATTTATAAAATAAGTCTACTTCTTACAGTGTGCATTAGCTAGCTTCTTAGCCATGCCAACTCAAAAATAGTCTTAATTTTCTCCTTCCACAAAATTTAAACTGTAACATAGTGTGAATACACATGATGAATAAAGTGACCTCTTTCATGCTCTATTAAATGATTGTCCAATAAAGAAAATGTGACAATCTCTTTTTAAACTTGTTATACGGAACTTTTTTTGAGTTGTGTAATATTTTCTACATTGTTACTTCTGACAATGAGTCCAGTTAAATTAAAACATCAAGGCCCAAGTTATATTAAATATAGACATAGCTGGTCTGTTTTCTTTGGTGGAGACCAAAATATTTGAAAATGTGAAGCAGGGGTTAATATAAAGTTATTGGGGTGTTGTTGTCAGTACACTTTGCTCAATAAAATATTCTGAAAACGAGAGTTAAAAGAATAATGAAACTATTACCTGATCAGTTAAAATTGTGTTACACTCATCAAAACATAAATAACAGCTGTATCACATGAACATGGATCTTCAGTAGCATTTGATTAGTTTAACAGAAAAACTTTCATCCTATTTGATTCTTGTAGCAGACGTAAGAGGTAACTTGAGAAGTCCAAGGGATGGATCCAAAGGCACCTCCTGATCTGAGCAGTATGACGGGTGTTCCATTTTTGGGACGCGGAAGAGGATTGCAGCCAGAGGAGCTGGCTGTAGGACGTAGTAGAGGGCTGCTGCTCTCTACAGAAGGACCTGGAGTTGGACGAGCCAGAGGTTTTCACATTCCTGGCGATACCCCACACGGACGAGGAGTACCAGTTACTGGACCTGTTGTTGGACTATCTAGAGGACTGCCTCTGCAGCCAGACGATGGAGGACTTGGCCGAGCCAGAGGGCTGCTCCTTCCAGCAGGTGAACCAAAAGTTGGGGTTGCACAAGGTGCAATCCAGACCTCTATGGAGCCACAGCATGTTCAGGCACGTCCTTTTGAATCCATTACAAGAGATCCAGCTGAAAAGACCTCTGATTTGACAAGGAAACAGGTATGTTCCACAAATGTCTCTCTGAAATGAATTTAAAATAATAGTAATTTTCCCACATTAACACTGTTTCTTGTCTGCCTACAGGTTGAAGTACCTACTCATGGTCAAGGTTCGGCACTGGTCTCAATGTTTAGAGGGATGGGCATCGAGCCTGTAATGACCTCATGGGGAAGAGGAGCTCTACCAGTGGGTCTGTACCTTTTTTATATTTTTATTTCATGAAGTCAAATGGTTTACTCATAGGAACATTTTGCATGCTGCTTTGAAAATGAAAACCTAATACTGTAACAGCTACTAGAGGTTTGACAATTAATTGGGTTGCCCTTAAAATCAGCATCAATTAGATGCTTTACAAACTTTAAGTGTTGGTGGGTCCTTTCCCTTCGTAAAGCTCGACTTTTCTCTGCCCTCTTGTGTCATTCATGGTCATGCATCGTTTTATGGAGGAATTGAAGCATTAATTTTTTATTTTCAGGAAGGGGAGCAGCTGGAGATATGGGAGATGTGAAGCTTCAGTGTCCCCCATTTGGTGTCAGCAGCCCAGAAAGCACCGGCTCACCTGAAGAGGTGATGGGCAGAGGCATCAGGTAGGTTTATTGGAATATCAACTTTCAACTTTACTTTATTGTCCCGATGGGAAATTTGTTTCGCAGCCAATTGAGAACAACTATGAGCAACTTTAATGATGTGTTGCAATCTGTTTTAGTCACATATTGACAAACTGCTAAACCAGGTGATAAAGCCAAAAGTGAGGCATCAGTTTACTGCACACACCAAACCAGTTCAGCTGACGGAGGAAGTACAGACGTTGCTGTGCTTTCTTACAAACTGCATCTGTATTGTCACTGAATGTCAGCTTATTACAATACCCAGTACTTAATGTCATATTCCTGTTATTATGATAAAATATCCCAGCAACCTAATTTTGAATCAACACTTCTCTTAAACAGTTCACCAAAACCAATCATCATAGCCTTAATGATGGTTGTGATTTTTTTCAGGTTTGTTGTATAAGAGTGTGGTAGTTTTCTCGTTTGGTATTTGAGGTGCAGCTTTTGCTTTATAGTCTTTCTGAGCAAGGTGTTGGTGTAATTGAAGTGGTGCAGTAGTTTGGGAGGAGCTATTCTTTCTGTAAATGTAAGCACAGCTTTTAACTTAAGGGTACTGATAATAAGCGAGGCACAGTATTTCTCATAAAAGTTGACCTTGAGTCGCTGACAGTAAATAATTCCTCATGAGGACGTCAAAGGTTTTGGATTCACACGTGACACACGTGCATCGATCTTGTGATTTACTGAAATATTTGTGATAAAATCAAGTAACACTTGAAGGCATGTAGCATTAACAAATATTAAATTCTTAAACAGAGCTATTGCAACAATAATCCTTATCTGTTTTGAACAATTTGATCATCTTATTTCAGTTTCCATGGCCGGGGTATGGCCCCTCAGACAATGCTGGGGCTTGGAAGAGCAGCCATGCCACACCTTGGGGGAGGAAGAGGACGCCCTCTTCCTCCTTCTTTCACTCCAGGTCCAGTCGAGTCCTTCTCTCCAGCCCCTGAGCAACCAGCAGCCCTGCACTCTGTGGCACCACAGGCCGGTAGGGAAAGATCAGAAATAAATAGCCTTAATTATTCATTACCCCGGGGAATATGTAATGTTTGTTTTTAAGTAGCATATCAAAAAATTGTAACAACCAAAAATTGTTGCAATGCATTGCATAATGACATGAAACTACCTTTATAAAAAGCAGGTTTATTGTAATACTTACCGTCAATGACTCTGAAAAAGCACTATTTTTTAAATTCAAATAATGTGAAGGAACAGCAACCCCTGTGCCCACCACTCAAGATGTGATGGAGCTGCCTGCCGGTTCACCTGATAATATGGAGCTGAAAATGGAGGCTATCCGGTGAGTAAACTTGTTTACTGTGGATTTAACTCGTAGGGTACTGACACACTAATCTGACCTCTAGCTGCCATTATGTGGCTGAGTAAACTCACTCCTTACTATCACTCGCTGTGAGTCTTAAGCTTAATTTGTAGGGGTGTAAAGGTACTCGTTTTGCACGCGGACCGATCCAAGTACGCGTGGAACAAAAGTGCTTTAATCTGTGTTCCCACACAGACCACAAAGCGGCAGCACACCTCAGCGTGGAGGATGGCTCGCTGGTATGGGACACAGCTTTTAGTTAGTAACTTGTAAAAAAGTTCAAACATAAACCGTGCAAACTGTGCAGATTACTAGTTCCTCGAGTCCTGTCGGTTTGGACAGTTGCATATAACCGGGATGGAGTTCTTTTTACGGACTTACTCTTAAGTTTCGTTTTCATTTTCAGCGATGAAAGGGGAGGGGGAGACGCGTCTGTGTGGGAGGATAACCTACAGCATGATAAAATTAACACCCTCCCTCCCCATTCCCACAATAATGGACAATGAGACGTTGACAAGACGAGAGTAGTGTGCCGTCGTTGTTCAGCGGACATTGGGTACGTCGCAGGCAACACGTTCAACTTATTAAAGCACTTGATAAGGCACCACATGAACGTAAACATCACTGCAACTAGGAAAAAACAAACAGCCTTTTGCTAGTAATTCTGAAAGGGGCCAAAGCCATTGAAGTTCTTATATCGACAGAGGGTAATATTAATAGTTCTGTGATGAAACTGTCCCAGATGTGATTAGGTTTATCATGTGCTCAAAGTGCATTCAAAAAACTGTTGGCTTAATAAACTAAAAGGTGTCAGTGTAATTAAAAATAAATATTTTTACATATAGGCTATATTAATTACTTAATTTCATTTTAAAATACTTTATTTCATTCATGTCTTTTATTTATTGGAGACTCTTTTGGTTGAAGGACGCAGCATAAGTTGATTGTTTTACTTTTTTTACAATGTTCAAAATGTTATTAAAAAGTAACCTGAGCAGGTGTACAAGTCTGAACTGTCGATGCTGCACTTAGCCCAATTTGTAAAAGGGAAATTCTAAATGTTCCTAATAAAGAAAAGAAAGTGTTGCATCAGGTCCCTTTGCTGTACCGAACCGAAGCTTCAAAACTTGGAACCACACCGAACCAAAATTTGTGTACCGTTAAACACCTATTAATTTGTATGTTTTGTTTTTCTCATCCACCTTGTCTTCTCCATCCCATGGGCTGATATTGCCAGAGCAAAACAAATCAAAAATGTTAGATTCTGTATTGTGATCATCAGTGCATTCATTGTGTGAATTATAAATAATTGCAATTAACTAATGGCAACTTTTAAAGGTCCCATATTCTGCTTTTTCTGGTTTTATATGCTCTTTAGTGTGTCTTCCAAGTGTCCTGTGCATGTTTAGGCACATCTATGTGCAAAAATTCAAAGTCCGCGGAAACGCGGCTTCTCCTACATCCTCCTGTTAGCTGTAGCATTAGCTGCATGTAACGCTCTGTTCTAGCCCCCCTCGATAAAAATTTGTCAGTCCGACGTCATTGTCAGTGTGAGATCACTGATCTAAGCCCATTGGCTCGTTGTGGCAAGCCCTGCAGCTCATGTTTTCCGAGACGCGTGCTGAGCAACTGACCAATAACGACAGAGCGGATTGGCAGACCAATCAGAGCAGACTTGGCCCACGTACAAAAGTAGGTACATAGATTAAATATACGAACCCCAAAAAGGGCATAATATGGGCTCTTTAAGACAAGAAAAAGTCGAAAAAACACAAGCACATCATTCGGTTAGGTGCTGAGTGGAAAAAATATTGTTAAGATGCAGAAAAAGACTCACAACACTAAGCTTCCTCATCCATTGCCAATCTCTATGTGGGACTATTTGAACATGACTTTGTCCTAAACCCAACTCACAACCCCTTTCTACCCCAAATAAAATTGTGGCAAAGATACGTCGATGACATCATCTGCCTGTGGTCAGGGGATGAACAGTCACTACTTGAATTCTACAAACTGTTGAACACAAAGAACGAACATCTCAACTTCACAATGTAATACGACAAAAAGGAGATAAACTTTCTGCACATAACCATCAAGAAAGATCACAACAAAATCCACACAGATATCTACAAGAAATCTACAGCCAAAAACTGTAGCGCTGAAGAATCATACGATAAACAGAGCACACAACTGAAGGAAAGACTTGGGGACCGTGGATATAAAGAGACTGTTATTCAAAAAGCAGAGAAAACGTACTCGAAGAAAACCCAAGATGACTGTCTCAATCCATCTCTGAACAAAACAACTGAGAACGCCACACACTGTATCCTCCACTACTCAACACAAGCGCACAAACTGGCAACATCAACAAAAAAACACTGGCACATCCTGAATGCCGATCCAACCTTGAACAATTCCTTCAGATCACAACCACGGATAATCCACAGACGAGCCTCTAATATAGGTGACATGATAGTGCATTCAGATTCAGTGCATTCAACAAGAAGACCTGACAGCTTCCTGGATAACCTACAAGGAAATTTCAGATGTAACTCCTGCACGCACTTCAACTTCACAACAAACCCATTTATTTTTCTGCATCTTAACTTTTAAGACAACACAATACATTTGATCAGTCGCCCCTCAACAGGCCCATTCTTTGGTAGATCATCCTGCAGCGTTAGAATCACTGTCTCCTGAATTTTTTTAAGAAATATTAAACTCGTTGTCACAAAGTAACTGACTGATTCTGTATGTATGTGTTCTCCTCTGGACAGAGAGCCTCTTCATAAGGCTGGAACGAAAGGAGCTCCTATAACTATCGGATCAAACTACATCCAAATCCGTTGCAAGAATGAGGCTGTTTATCAGTACCATGTTACATTCATGTAAGTAAAATGTGTCTATGAGTTGTTTTTCTTAAGGTCAAAAACCATTTTACTAAAATTACTGATTGCATTGAAAATGTTGAATTTGTCTGCCATGCATTATAAAATATTTTTTTAACTATGAAAAGTAGACAAAGCTCAAAATAAGTTAAAGCAGCACTCTCAATACATTTACATTAATTTGCTTAGTGCCACAATAATTAATGCAGAGGCAGCCATCTTGGATCTGTATTTTCAGTTGATTCAAGTTATTGGGACAGAAATAAATCTGTTGCTATAGTTATTTTTTTTTCTGTATTATCTTTCAGTCCAAATGTTGAATCAATGGCAATGCGTTTTGGCATAATGAAAGACCACCGCCCCACCACCGGAGAAGTTGTAGCTTTTGATGGCTCCATTCTCTATCTGCCTGTGAAGCTGGAAGATGTATGTACCACAGCTACTTGTTATGTTGCTAATATACCAACGTTAAGCTTGGATATCAAAGTAATGGAAAAAAGGGTTTTAATTTGTGGTTTATTTAGATTATTGTGTCTGGAGATGACTGAATTCTCATATTGGTGCAACGTTTGTTACATTATATCTCTCTGCTTGTTTCCATCTTATTATATCGATGACATGCAGGTGGTGTTTCTTCAGAGTGTGAGGCGGACTGACAATGAGGAAATCAAAATCAAAATCCAGATGACCAAGATTTTGCCGCCACACTCAGATCTGTGCATTCCCTTTTATAACGTGGTGCTCAGGAGGTGCTTTTGAAAATAACATTCAGGACTTTAATTTCATACAGCTTCACAAGTCTGAGTTGACTTGGTTTTCTGTGTGTCATTTTTTCCAGTGTCAGTGTTCAGAAAGCTCAGATTTTTTATTTGTTTTCATTAAAGGGTCATGAAAATGATCGGACTTAAGATGGTGGGACGAAATCATTACGATCCAGAAAGTGCAGTCATTCTTGGAAAACATCGGTAAGCATGGGGTCGTATTTTCACATCATGGGGCAGATGCTCGCTAATATAAAAGAATCGCTGGTCTATTCATTGTCCTGCTTTTGTAGGCTGCAAGTGTGGCCCGGCTACTCCACCTGTATCAAGCACACAGATGGAGGCCTGTACCTGAATGTGGACGTGTCTCATAAAGTCTTAAGGAATGACTCGGTGCTGGATGTCATGTGAGTTTGCCAGGCATGGACTGAACTGTGTTTATTCCCTTTTGTAGTCAATGGATCACTTAAAGTGCTTTGCATAAAATAATTTCAGCAGATAATCAATGAGTACATGAATGGGTGAATGTTGCCATGTCGTGTAAATTGCCAATCTGATCATCAGTATCTATTCTAATCACATTCGCACACTAACACCAAACGGTTATGGCTAATCTTCCAATTAGAGGACGAGTCTCTTCTTATTTTTGCCACAGATGCCCTATCAGCAGGTTGAAAGATAATTTTATATTGAGAATTCTTTCATAAAGAATTGCATTTCCTACTTTCACTGCAAAGGAAACTTTTATTTTATTTTGTTTTTTTCACATAGTTTGCCTTCATTGATAGGACAGCTGACAGACAATAAATTTGGGTAGAAGAAAGTGGGGTAGAGTCAAACCTGCAGCCACAGTGTAGAGGACTGTAGCCTCTATATACATACATACATATACTGTATATCTGAGTTATGTCAGTTTTCAGATTTTCTATAAAGGTGTCCCTGCTCAATTCTTTTTCACATAAGCATTATCAAATGTCAGTGGTGATCAAGTAGTTTTGGATGAAGCTTTAATAAAATCAAGAGTGCCTCTTTTATTCCATCTCACCTGTATGTGTATTCAGACATGACCATACAAGTTTAAACAGTGAGAAAACCAAACATAGCTGTATAAATGTCATGTTCTGTGATAGATCATACATATTTAAATGGCAGTTTGCAGGATTGTGACATTCTTGGTGCATCGGTCCTGTGAGTACATTCAAACACTATAGCCTTTTCCTTTGGGAATGTGGTTGGATTGTAGGGCGAGTTGGAGGGCAGTGGTTTGCCACCAGCCACAGGCCTATTGCGTTCATATTTTATTCATAAAGAAGTAGTATTGCCATAGCTTTGCTCTTTTTGTTTAGAAAGTAAAGGCTAAAATAAGACACAGGGTCTGTCTAGAAAAGTAATTTGACCCTTTTCCCGTGCTGTTCCCCAGGAACTTGCTGTACCAGCAGAGCAAAGAACACTTCCAAGATGAATGCACCAAGGAACTCATCGGCAGCATCGTCATCACTCGCTATAACAACCGCACCTACCGCATTGATGCCATTGAGTGGAACAAGTCACCCAAAGACACGTTCACACTGATGGACGGCACAAAAACCACATTTGTGGAATATTACAGGTGAGACTGATTGTTCACAAACTCATCAAAACATGCAGAAAAGTGAAACAGGTGTATTTGTGTATTGGTATGTTGAATGAGCAAGAGGTTGCTTCAGAGCAGCCATGAAAGTCTTTGTGATATGTGTCAGTTTCTTGTTTGCTAGTTGGTTGTTTTTGTTAGATTCCCACACCTAATGATGCTGTATTTTAACAGCAAGAACTACGGGATTACAATCAAAGAGATGGACCAGCCTTTGCTCATGCATCGGCCAAAGGAGAGAGCAAAGCCTGGGGGGAAGGTAAAACCTCTCTTCAGCATCATTATTATAACATAATATCAAATGCTTAAAATACAAAGCCAGCTTTATTTTTACATTTAAAAAATCAAAGCTTTACATTGTAGCTGGCATAACATGAATTCTTGCATCAGATTGCCACCTTGTGGCTACAATAAATCTTACAACCTGCAACGTTTTTAAAGACATGTCAGGACTCTTGGGGCACTAAAGACACAAAGTCAGAACATTGCTTAACAATCACTGAACTTGGTGTTTTTATAAATCAAGCTATCCTTTAATTCCTCATGTGGAAAACCTCAGTCATCAGTTATACTTGTTCCATGTGAATTAGTTCTGTAAGGAGCAAAACAATGCAAAGAGGAACAGATATCAGATTTAATTGATTATTTTTTGTTGCAGCAAGTCATCACTGGAGAGATCCTTTTAGTACCTGAGCTTTCCTTCATGACAGGAATACCTGACAAAATGAGAAAGGACTTCAGAGCCATGAAGGTACATCTGATATAACAGCATGATGTTCCTCCTCACAGAGGCTGGTTTAAAACATTTAACAAGAAGACTTAAAATTACTTTTTAATTTCCAAGAGCAATGTTAACACCTAGGAAAGTCATAGTGTAGCATTCTTCTGTCTTATTAGTCAGGTGATTACCATTGACCATCATTTGATTTACGACCGTTATCAGAGGACCTCTGTCACCCCCTCCCCCACTCCACACTACAAACTTTCACTGGCTGGGATAAACATCTACAAAAAAAATGCTTCATGCTCTCTGCAATAACTATCCTGAACAATATAAAATAGACACTTTTTATCAGCTGCCAGTTTTTTTTTTTTTACAAGCCCCCTTTTTAATGTAATTTATGTTTATTGTTTGAGCCTTATCAAAGGATAATTCCTGTCACTGATGGGACAGATACAGTGTATCTGTCTATATTATGGGTTCACACATACCACTGTAGAATGTCAGTCACATCACCTGAAACCAGAGGTAGACACTTCCAGCCCCAACCCGAGATGCCTGAGATTAGAAAGTTATGAATAGTAATGTGTGTGACAGATAGAGGGAAATTAAGAAACTTTTGAAAATTTGATCCATTAAATTCATTTCAAATATTGTAGGACCTGACCATGCACATCAATGTGAACAGTGAGCAGCACACCCACTCCATAAAACAGCTGACCAAGAACATTGCCTCAAACCCCGAGAGTCTGGAGGAGCTCAGCCGGTGGGGACTGGAGATCAGCTCGGAAATCATGATAGTGAGTCTCCACTGTTTATGTTGAATTTGTTGTCAGATTCAACTTTGATCATCAAGAATGTCACTTTTAAGAAACACTTTAGATTCCATATGTTGCTAACAATGGGACAGGACAGTGGTGCAAATAGTCTTGGAGCTTCTTCTTACCCAAAAGTTTAATGTGATACAATGTTACAATTCACTTAGCAGACGCTTTTATCCAAAGCGACGTACATCAGAGAGTTAAGTACAACACTTATCCATTCATACACCGCCACCGAAGCAGAGGGAGCAATGCGGGGTTAAGTGTGCTCAGTTGCTCAGTTGTCCACATGTTGCTCAGCTGGGGATCAAATCTCTACCAACTGAGCCACAGCCGCCCCAATACAATCCTTGTCACATAGCGTACCTTTTATTCAGTCTGATAATTAAAACAACTCTTACTCACCTTCACTCTGAAATGTTTTGATGACGTTGTTAAAAACACTTGAAATCAAAAAAAGATGAAAGATTCCCTGTTTTTTAGTTACCTTGTATCATGTTTCAAGTGGTAAAATTAAAGTACATCTAATGTAACACTTTAACAAATGTATACATATGACATATGAAAGTTGGTAAACTGATAGAAAAGAAGTGACTTTTAACAATGCATGTCTCCATTGGTCATTTTGTTCTCATTACCATGCTTCCTCATGTTAAGACGGTATGTGTGTTCGGTTGGTTTCTTCTCTTGCAGATGAAAGGCAGAATTCTGCCCATTGAAACCATCTGTCTGCAGTCTTCATCCTTTACCACAGGTCCAGATGTGTCCTGGTCCAGAGAGGTGGTCAGGGATCCTTCCATCAGCTCTGTGAGTATTGGAGAGAAATCTATGGGCTTCCTCCTTGTTTGATGTTTTATTTTATTTTACTATACTATGACGTAGCTGGAATACAATATATAAACCGTTTGGACTGAAATGTTGAAGAAGAAAAGCAGAAACATTATCAAGCCTTTGACCTAATTTCACAGGTGTGATTGTATCCACTGTGTTTCCTCCTCAAACATCAGGGTGTTACTTTAGATTTTCTTCATCTTCAAAGCTTCAGGAAAGGCCACTGCCCTACTTTTTCTCTTCACCAACTTACAGATCTGCTTATTGCATAGAACACTTAGGCTATTAAGTTGGAAAGAGCAATGCCTTAATCTAGCAGGCTGTATATAATCACAAACACATTCTTCATTGTTGTTGATTCTGGAGCTGATATACATTTTGGAAGCCCATAAACTTAACCTTCTTCAACCACTGACCCATCTCACTCTTAGATCCCAATGAACATCTGGGCCATCTTCTACCCACGCCGGTGTGCAGAGCAGGCTGAAGAGCTGGTTTCCACCTTTAACAAGGTGGCTGGGCCTGTTGGGGTGCGACTGGAGAGACCCATTTGTGTGGAGCTACGGGATGATCGCACAGAGACTTATATAAAGTGCATCCATTCTCAGCTCACCAGTGAGGTAAGACATCAAATAAATATTGAGCATCATAAGTCATTTAATACAACTTGTAAATGTGTGTAGCTTATAAGTAACTGGCTGTTTCATGTTTCCTTCAAGCTTGTTCCTCTATAATACCACAACTTTGTGTAAAACATCCCATTTTCAAACAGTGGAAGTATTCTCATTAACTGGTGATTTGATATCTATCGAGTAGATGTATGTTCTCTTGCAATTTCAAAAAAACAAATCTGTATTAAAAAAGTTGTTTTTCAAGTGTTGCTTTATCTAAAAACATTTGTTGCACCTGTTTTTAACTTGGTAGCAGTGGCTGCTGCAGTTATAAGACCACAAAATGACCACTAGTCTGGTTACCCGTGGCAACATGAGCAACTGTTAATGTAAATTCCAAAATTCAGGTTTAACTAAAGACAATTACATTACAGCTATCAGCTTCTAAATCACAGTGTTCAACAATATGATTCCCTCTGTCTCTAGTCATCATTACTGAATGTTGAGATGTTAGGCTCAAAGCAAATGAAGAAGCTGCTGTAGTGTGACACTGTTGAATTGTGGAGTGTATCTGTTACCACTGATCCAAGGCTGCAGTACAGTTCTGTCCATTCTGTGAGAGTTGTCATATGTTTATTGTATCCGTTTACAGCCGAATATGCAGCTGGTCGTGTGCATCATGGTGGGCAACAGAGACGATCTCTATAGCGCCATCAAGAAGCTCTGCTGTGTCAAAAGTCCCATCCCGTCTCAGGTCTGTAAACACTTTTGTGACAAATTTACAAAAACAGAAGAAGAAAAAAAAAGTGTATAGCTTTCAGCAGATAAAAATATAAGTTTAATTCTCCTTTTTTTTTTTTTTTTTCTTCAGGCCATCAATGTCCGGACAATTTCCCAGCCACAGAAGTTAAAGAGTGTTGCCCAAAAGATACTTCTCCAGATGAACAGCAAGTTGGGAGGAGAGCTGTGGACCGTCAATGTCCCTCTGGTGATTGCCATGTCTTACAAATAGAATAAATATAAAACATTAGCTCTGAAGGTTTGACACAAAGGAAAAACAATATAATATGAGATATTTATTTTCTGAACAATAATGTAGTATGTCCTGTTTATTAGGCATGAATGATTCTGCAGTATTTTATACATGTTTGCAGTCACAAGGGAGAATATATAACCGCTCTCTTTTGTCTCGCTTGTTTAGAAACAATTGATGGTGGTTGGAGTTGATGTCCACCACGACACCAGCAAGGCACATCAGTCAGTCATGGGCTTTGTTGCAAGTGTGAACAGGTAAACATTTCTCTCTCCCCCCCCCCCCCCACTGAAGTCGCTGTTCAGAGTTGACATCTTCTCGTTGTATATATTCTGAAACTCATGTTGGGGAAAAGCACCATGTTGTAGCATTTATTTCAGTTGTCTGCTAGTTCACTTGTCACATTATTGCCACACACAGAGATCCAAGTCCCTAAAGATGCATCTGCACAAATTCTACTGTTACACCCCTTAAAATAAACACAACCTGTTGATTAGTGCTGAAAATGTCTGTGTTCATTACAGTTATAGCAGAAATAAATAAGTAAAAATAAATGCTTTTGCTCTTTTTTTCTCTAGCTCACTGACCCGCTGGTACTCCAGAGTAACTTTCCAGACTCCCAACGAGGAACTGATCAACGGCTTCAGAGTTTGCTTATTGGCCGCACTGCAGAAATACTACGAGGTTACTAATACTACCATGCATTACATAAATGTCTTTAAATATATTTTCTTCTATAGATGTTATGATGAAATGAAGAAAGTATGTTGTGCCAGAGTGAATGGAGAGTTAATTTAACCCACACCTTACATTGGACTTGTCTTTCTTTTGTGCAGGTGAACCACAACCTGCCAGAGAAGATTGTGGTGTATCGAGACGGTGTGTCAGACGGTCAGCTGAGGATGGTGGAGCAGTACGAGATCCCACAATTGATCAAATGCTTCGAGACCTTCCCAAGCTATGAGCCCAAACTTGTCTTCATAGTGGTCCAAAAGCGCATCAGCACCACCCTTTATTCCTGGGTTTCAAACAACTTTGGCTCACCTCCACCTGGAACCGTGCTGGATCACACCCTCACAAACAGAGCCTGGTTGGTCCTGCTTTATCCAAGTCCATGAGTCATCAAAAAAAAAAAAATTAAGAGGCTTACAAGTGCTTTTATTTGGTTTGAATCCACCTTTAACTAGCTTTCACACCAATCCAAACACATTTGGTAAGGTGAACCAAAGTCCACCAAATTATATAACAAATAATATTAAGGTGATAGTGATTGCGTGTCTCAGTGCTGCTTGTTTTACTGTTTCAGGGATTGAAGTTCTCCGTCAATTTCACAATTTTCATATTTTTAATCTGTCAATCAGACAAAAAAACAGACCTCCACGTGCAAACTGCTGTCTTTAATGTCAGGCATTTATCTGAATCCTGTAACATATGTATAGTTTGCGTTTGTGTGGCAGAACTTTGATCTGCTACGTGAAGTCCGCTCGGCGTATAGGAGGCTTTTATTTTGGCAGCAAACATCAGCTTGCACCGTCCGGACTTGTTTTGCTACGGTGCGCAACTTTATTTACCCGACCAAAATGAAATACCGGAGAATGATAATCAGTAACGTTAAGGAGTTTACCGTCAGTCAAGTTTCATTACCGGGCAAACAGTGGCCGAGTGCTCTGCTACCGGACACAATCTGTTAAGAACGCGCGTCAAGACAACAGGTGATACAAGACATTACCCACAGACAGCAACGTGCAACATTAATCAACTGTTAACTGGACCGTGTGATGACACAATTCTTACATGTTATATTAGCTTAACAAGCTATCACTAGTTTACTTTTTTTAAACACAACGACTGAGTGGGTGGAAGTTATAAAGTACAAAACATAAGTTCTGTACACATTTTTAAAAGCATTCTTTTACTTTATTATAAACTTCTTACTCCACTGAATTTATAGAAAATCTTAAATTTGTTTGCTAGTTACTTCTCAGATTCAGATTTATAATGCAAAATAGGATGAATACACTATTTGTCAAAATATCTTTATTAGCCTTTATGCCCTGGGTATCCAAATAAATAAATAAAAACAATTCATATTACTCTAGCTGTAGCAGTGACAACAAAATGAGGGACTCATTAATGCATCAAAAAAAATTATAACATTCATATTCTGTAAAAGGTCAATTTTTCCAAAGTTGTTACTCCAGACTTAACTTTGATGCTTTTGTACTCTAACTTCTGTAACTTGTTTGAGGGTATTTCTGTGTTGTTACTTTAGGCTGCTAAAGTTCAAGAACAGAGTCTGCTTCTTATTCCACCGTCCTTTTTAGTATCAAAACAAGTTCCCCATTTGTCATGATCTAATCTCAAAATTTCCCAAAAGCTTCAGTTGAATTTTAGAATATTACATTTTTCTTCCAGACCCCCTACTGTTATCTACTTTAGTGTCTTGTCATACTTTCACTTCTTTAGTTTGCTAAAGAACACCTGCTGTGACTGTTAATGTATATAGGCATACAATGCGCTTGACTGTACTGTAGGTCACATTTGTTAAAAAGAAGAAAGGTCATACATGTCAGCCTAGCCTCTTTCAAAAAAGAAAAACGTGTCAGCATCACCATGTCCTGGCAACAGCAGTATGCATATGCACTTGATGATGATAACATGAACAGTCTTAAGCTAAAGTGACCTTTGATTATTTGTTTTTGGGGGGTTTGCTCTTTCAGGGTGGACTTTTATCTGATGGCTCATCACATTCGTCAAGGCTGTGGACTTCCTACACACTACATTTCCTTGTACAACACGGCAAACCTCTCGCCTGACCATTTGCAAAGGTACTGTTAACAACTCTTGTTTAATTCTCAATACTAACACATGAAAGATGTAGGTTTTAAATCTTTTTTTGGATTACGTTAAAGAGAAGCATAATTAGTGGCAACAGTCAGATACATTATTAATGTGGACAGTTACTGCTATTTACAGTACATTGCAAATTCTTTATCAGAAGTAAGCGGTTATTATGTAAACTTCAATTTCCAACGATGTCACACTAGTTCTCAGTAAGGCATTCAAACATTGATATTACTGTATCCACCATTTTGATCAATCTTAATCAAAGGGTAAAGTTATAAACTAGGTATCTCAAAAACCTTTAGAAAGGTGGGCGTGGCCGCTCACATATATCAATGAAAGTATGCCCCCATGCATTGTGTATCGCAACCATCCGACTCGCTGCTCAAAGCATCCTGGGATACCTAGCCATGCTAACAGCTAGCAGCGTCACTTTTAAACATCTTTTCAGTAGCATTGTCTGAGAAAGCAGCACATCTCGACAGAATACTGGGTCTTTTTCAGTCAGCCTCCATTCCTCTTCAGCCTTAAAACTCCTGCTATATGTGCACCAGAGTCTTGTGCATCACCCTAGTTTGTAGCATGTAGGAATGCATTTCCCAGTCATCAATAAAATGAACAGTGATCGTCAAGTAGGACTCTGTAGGCTCACGTAATTTCTGTGCATGTCACCAAAAAAACATGTTCTTGTTGGTCCCTGTTCAGTTCTCAGCACGTAGTAGCTTCTAGTGGAATCTGTGGATTTTAAGTTTTGTTTCTCCTGCAGAGTTGAGCTGCTCCTGAATACATGCAATTTCCTCATAAGGCTCTCTCATTAATGCATTTCAAAATATATTTAAATATATTAATAAATATTTAGCAACAATTTCTAAATATTTAGCTAATATGCAAATTCACTCTACTGCCCACCGGAAGCACCAAAATAAAAGTTTGAGGAAGCGATCCAACCATTGTCTCCTACAGGAGACTGGCGGGATTTTGAAAATGTCGAACGAATTAGCGGAGAATATTGGAAGGGCCGTTTTGGCCGCAATTCAGGGTTTTCAAAGCACTACTTCTTCAGTGTCGGCCACAGGATCTTCCACAGCGCCATCACAGCACTTCGTACGTTTCTTTTCTAACGGCTTGGATCGCTTCCTTGAACTTTTATTTTGGTGCTTCCGGTGGGCGGTAGAGTGAATTTGCATATTAACTAAATATTTAGAAGTCTTAGCTCAATATTTGGTTTATATTCTATATATTTAGCTTTGATTATAAATATTTACAATCTTAGCTAAATGTTTAGAAATGTAGCTAAATATTTAGAATCAGGACATGTATTTTTAACATTTATATATAACATTTAACATTTATATTTGCCAATTAAATTATCTTACATTTTTATTCACAAAAGTAAATATGACTCACTAATATTTCTCTAAATGTGAATAAAAAGTGATTTATTTTTTTAGGGCTAAATGTGGAGAAATGTTGTTGTTGCTTGTAGTGTGCGCAACTTCACAATCAGCGCCCCATATAGAACTGGCGCTTAAACTAACACAACACTGACATTTGCCCAAATCAAAAAAAAAGTGCAGCACAATAAAAATGACAACTTTGGGGCGCTGGTGGTGCAGTGGTTAGTGCGCGTGCCCCATGTATGGAGGCTGTCGTCTCAGGCGGGCGGCCCAGGTTCACATCCCACCTGTGGCTTCTTTCCCGCATGTCGTTCCCCACTCTCTCTCCCTGATTACCGACTCTGTCCACTGTCCTATCTCTCCATTAAAGGCACAAAAAGCCCAAAAAAAAAAAAAAAATTACAACTTTATACCAACAACCTGTTTGAGAATATTTAATCTCCAGTGTTTCCCACTAATAGACGATAACTGGGCCCAAGTATATTTCCGACCTGTTCTCATTAAATTTTTCATTTATTCATAAAATTGCTGCGTGCCTGAGGGAGAGAGCGCGCGAGAGAGTGCAGGAGGGCGCTCCGTGCAACCAGAGCCGCTGTATTATAAGTCTCTGCGTTCAACATAGCAAAACTGCCTTTTTAAAGAAATCCCTCTCGACTCCTGCTGAGTGTAAAGAGAGCAGAATCACATCAGCTTCAGAGCTACAGAGAGAGAGATAGAGAGGGTGAGCGACTGTCCGTACATGCATCACAACTGAAGCTCCTCCTGGCTCCGTTTTAAAAATGTAAATGTACAGCTGCTTGCTGCCGACTGTGTACTGAACTCCAATAAATAAAAGATTGTCTGTTAATGTAGGCCTACAGCTGCTTGCTGTAGATTCAGTACTGAAATATAACAGAATTGAAAAAATTGAGCAGATTAAAGTTGTTTGTTGCAAAAACTAAATTAATTTAGAGGGGAAAACACATTTGATATAAATACAACCCAAAGATACAAGACAGATAAGATAGGAGCACGACAAAAATAAAAAATGTCGTTTTATGCTGAACATAAAAAAAAAAAATTAAATACTGTGGAGATTTCTTTGCGTACCACCACAGGGAGCCCATAGTTTGAGAACCACTGATTTAGACCATAGGGGACTGTTTGAAAAGGTGGAAAATGGGTATAATATGTCCTCTTCAATGTATTTTGTAGGAGACGTGCATTATTTCATGTTTTTAATTGGTTCACATGTAGCCCTGTAATGGCCCTTCACTACATGGAATAATCACAAGACAGCTGGACTGTACAAAAATCACCTGTGACATTTATTTTACGTGTATCATCTTTATCCTTTAATGTGGAAGTTTAATGAGTCCCTGAACACATTCAACATTGTTGCATTGATTCCTCACCAGGCTGACCTACAAGATGTGCCATTTGTACTGGAACTGGCCTGGCACCATTCGAGTTCCAGCACCATGCAAATATGCCCACAAACTGGCTTTCCTGGCAGGCCAGTTCCTTCACAAAGAGCCAGCGATCCAGCTTTCAGACAAGCTCTTCTTCCTTTGAGGTTAAACCATCAGTACTTACCATGTGGCACATGTTGAAGTTTTATGTGTATACGTTGCATCAAAGCAATAATAAAAAAAAAATTGTTTTAATTTTAGGTTTGTTGTGAAAAAAAAGAAATGGTCATGTTTTAATTAAGGCCGAAAGTTTCACAGTTCTGTTTATATGTTCAAATTATTCCAAGTGACAGTTTTTTTATTTAGTTAAATCCAGACTGTATTTTTCTGCAGCTTCCATAACACTAAGCATGGCATAAATAAAGCTGGAAACTTCAACTGTAATTTTCAATAAATACATGAGTGTCTTTTATTAAGCACAGCATGATTCACCAAGTCCAAAGAAAGAGCAATTTGTCTGCCTTCTTACTATACACAATAGGACATGGAGCAAGAAAGACAGCCACATCCTCTTCAGAGAAGGGGCATGCTTGAGCACAGCTCATTTGCATTTAAAGCTATAGACATTAAATCAGCCTGTTCTGAGCCGGGCTTAAAATAAACAGGTTTTATGGGCATTCTTAAATACTGGATTTTAAGCAAGAAACTTCAAATGTATGTTTTGGAGACTTCTGTGACTTATTTAAACTTGTTGTAAGGGGGTATAATATGTGACCTTTAATGAAAGAATTAACCATTTCATGTATTTCTTTGATGACGCTGACATTTTTATAGCATCATTTGGTCTCTGGTGTAGTAGAATTGTTTTATTTCTCACCATGTATTTATCCATTTGCTTTATTTTACTGTGGTTTAATTCCACTGTTTTTTCAGCTGTGGGAAAAGGCATTGAGTATTGTACCCCAGCATCACAAACTCATTCTTTCAATTGACTATTGTCCCCTGTTCCTGAAGAGCACCTGATCTTCCTATATTTATTTTGTTTTTGACCCAGTGCAGCACTCACTTCTACGTTTTTTTATTCTTTTAATGTTTAATGTTATATCTCTGACACACTGCTGTCTTTTTCTTTAGGAGATAAGTGAGAATGACGGGCTTCAGGGCTGTTGCCTCTAGACAAAGTGGAAGCTGTGTTCTTATGCTTGGCACAGTTACCTCTTTGAATCGCTCCCTTGTGCAGATGATGTTCTGGGGTTTTCATCAAACTGGGACCTCAGCAGGGAGTACTGGAACCAATTGTAAAGATGTTGGGGTAAGAACATCTCCAAGTCTGAGGCCATGTGTGAAATGAGTTACTGCATCAAGTGACAAGTGAAGAAGTTGAAGTATCTGGGAACTGTGGAGCGGCAGAAGTAATGTGGGCAGTGTACTGAACAATTAGGTGAAGAGGGAGCTGACCTGGACGGCAAAGCTTTCCATTTAAAAACTGAACAACTTTCCAACAATGAAGTCTTTAACTTTTAGTAGTAGTAGTAGTGAAAGAATGACATTCTTATATAGGCAGGCAGAATTAGGGTGTTTTTGAGGAAATGTGTTATCTCAGATACAATACTAAAAGGATGGTTTGGCTCAGCCTTTCAGAAAGGGTGGTAGGTTCAGACGTTCGTGTGAGTTGAGTTGCTGCTTTACATCGAAAGAAGCCAGGTGAGGTGGTTAGGACATCTGATAAGGATGTCTGAGCTCACCCAACTGCGAGGAGAGCTGGCTTGTGGGATAAAAGACGACATTTATAAGTGCACACACCTAGAAGAGCCAGGAAGAAAAGTGTTTTGTTTTTTTTACTTTGCACCCTGAAGTAATATTGAATGGATTTTCAAAAGTAATTCAGCCACCTTGTCAAAATGTAAGTCAATGTAAATTAAGTGCATTATGAAAATGTTTTCTATAAGGTATCCACAAGGTACAATTTAGAGATTTAAGCATGCGTTTCATGTGTTGTGAAATTATTCATTAATACTGTTGTGAGGAGACTTTAAGATGGTTATGAAACAGACATTAAATGTAATGCCTGTTAATGACCCTCAGAAGCTAACAAAAAAACCTGGACATTTTAATATCTAAAAATAATAATAATAATGCCAGGTGGGTACTGATGAACTGCAAATTAATAAACGTAATTCCACAGCAAAGTGGTTAAATGATTCTCAGCTGTTGTAATAAGTGGTCAGGGTGGGATGTTTGGTGTGTGAAAATACTACTTACATACCCACAGGGGTCGCCAAAGTTGACACCTAATATTCCTCAAAGGGGCTTCAACGTCATATTATCTCTTATAAATGGTTTTGGACAAAGATGAGACTTTGATTATGGTGGTTAAAATCGGGAGTTGTGTATTTACAATATAATATATTTATATCTAGCAACAAATAACAATAAAAATAATAATAAAAAATTCCGACAAATGTACTCTGGTTTTCAAATGTGGTATTCTACAAATGAAAAAGGCAAATCTAGCCTACATATATTGGACATGCTGGGGATGCATGCGTTCATACCATTCATAGTCAAAACATTGGTAAAAGTATTTGATAGACTGCTACATGTGATACTAAATAAAGATTTGTTTGGGAGCCTGCATTCATGCAACATCATAACTCAAAGTAATTAAATGTTTGCTCTGTGTGCCTCTGTGAATGCTGTGAGAACTCAAAAGGTTTCTTGGCACTGGAGAGTAAACAGCTGACAGGAAACACAGGAGCACTTTCACCGGAAAGGAGGAGCAGCTTTTATTGTCGATCGAGAGCTGCTGTAATGGCGGTGCCTCGTCGCTCTTCGCAGCAGCAACAACAACAAAATACTTTACCGTCTCCGCCGAGAAACAGCTCTATTTCGGGCGCTCCTCCGGCCTCTCCGCCGATGGCTCTGCTGACCTCGGCCGTCGGAGCTCCGGAAATCGACAGGGAATGCAGCGGAGGGATCGAGGGTGCCGTGGCCTCCCCGGACCTCCCAGCCCCGGTCCTAGCGAGCAGTGCGAGCTTCAGCACGACGACCTCCGGCGGCGGCAGCAGCAGCGTCTCCAGCCCCGGATCAGGAGCTGCCAGCCCCACTGACGGGAGCAGCGGCATCGGCGGGGCGTTCAGGGAGCTGTTCGAGGCCTGTCGTAACGGAGATGTATCCCGGGTCAAGAGACTTGTCGATTCCGTGAATGTAAACGCGAAGGACATGGCTGGTCGAAAATCAACTCCCCTTCACTTCGCTGCGGGTACCGACGAGCTAAGCTAATAACACAGCATGTTTTTTTATACATTAAATACCAAACTGTGACAGCTAGCTGGATAATAGTGTGGCTTGTCTACGTTTGACACCTAACCTGACGTTTAACCAATTGGTTTTTTTAGACAAAGTGTTATATTTCATCAGGATCCTGGATTAGTAATTTAGCATTGTATTGCTAACAAGCTAATCTGACGTCCCCCGTTCTAATTTGAATATCAAACAGAGATCGTCAACATGTTTCTGAGCTCAACCCCGAATACAATTAAAGCCAAATAACATTTGTTGAACTTTGATTGAGCTGAAATGGCAGTCCAAAGGAAAGTTATATGCACAATAAGCCACAGCTGCATCACTTCAGCTGGAATAATGTCAGGCTTTAACTCTGCAGACATGTTAATCATTTCTCAAGTGTTGAGAAGTGTTTTTACAGATTAAATCACCCAGTCGAGTAGAAATCATTGTTTATTAATGTTGTATTTGAATCCTTGTCACTCTTCATGGTTTAAAATGATTAAGGATCACTTATCTGGGTAGCTAGTTTTAGAGCATCTATGAGCTATAACTAAAGAGTTCAAATGTGTGTAAATCCCCTCTCAGGTTTTGGCAGAAAAGATGTGGTGGAGCACCTCTTGCAAACTGGGGCCAATGTTCATGCCAGAGACGATGGAGGACTTATCCCCCTGCATAACGCCTGCTCTTTCGGACACGCAGAAGTTGTCAGCCTCCTCTTGTGTCAGGGCGCTGACCCCAATGCCAGAGATAACTGGAACTACACTCCCTTACATGAGGCAGCCATCAAGGGGAAGATCGATGTCTGCATTGGTGAGGATCCCTGTTGATTATTTTCAAGCACAGGGAAATCTGATAATTATGTTTATTGACACTTACCGGTATGTGATAAGCCCGACAACTGGATGTATAAGTCTAAAGAGTTGTCTAACAATGTTCTGTGTCTCCAATTTATCTGTTTTAAAAATCTTAACATTAGCTGACACTATGCAGGGTTAGGGTTACATGTTAATATGTTAATGTTAATGATGTAGAGATGGTATAAATATTAAAGTCTTGACTCTTTCTTTTTCTTTTTTTACCTTTCTCACTCAGTGTTACTTCAGCATGGAGCTGATCCAAACATCCGTAACACCGATGGCAAATCTGCTTTGGATCTAGCTGACCCTTCTGCCAAGGCTGTTCTCACTGGTCAGTCCCCCTTTACCCGTCTCTTACCTTTACACTACTGACATTTAGCCCGCACTCCATTAACACAAGAGGAGAGTTCTTTCCTGATATCAGTGAAACAAAATGACGCTACACCTCAACAACATTGTAGGCTAAGAATGATTCATTGTTAAGTGTCCCCTACTAAGTTTTATTTGATTCTTTGTGGGATTTTTTTGTTGAGTTGTGAAGCATGTCACTGCAGAAGGGTGCTCTGTGAACAATGTTTAAGTCATCTGTTTACACCCAACATTTTGCACTTGAACTTGGTGTTAACTAGTGTTAACTGATAACCATTTGTAAACAAACATTTCCACTTATAGCTCAAAGAATGACACCACAGGCCAAACCTATGGAAAGAGTTTGGTTTGCCGAGGTCTGGTGTTGATTTTTTTTCTTTCCTGCAGGTGAATACAAGAAGGATGAACTTCTGGAAGCAGCAAGGTAAGTGCACACACTGTTTGATCAGTGCACACATTTCCTGTCGGCCAGAGTCAAAGAGCTAAATCGTCATCTGTCCTTTTTTTTAATGTACGTCTCACTGTAAGAGAGAAATGTATTCGCCTAGTTGAAGTTGTTAAAACGAAGTTGCCTCACAAGATCACACACATTTATAACCACAGTTATAAAGTACTATTGAAGTTTATTTTGAAAGCCAATGGAACAGGGGGCGTCGGTAGTGTAGTGGTTAGTGTATGTGCACCGTGTACTGCAGTAGTCCTCCAAATGGGCGGTACAGGTTCGAATCTGTCCTGTGGCTCTTTTCCCGAATGTCATTCCCCTCTCTCTCTCTCTCTCTCTCTCTCTCTCTCTCTCTCTGTCTCTCTCTCTTTTTTTCTCAGAAAAAGCCTAAAATTAAATCTTTAATAAGCCAGTGGAACAGGTGAAACTCAGGAGAAATATCCTCATGGTGTAAAACTCATAAATTAGACCAGTATGGTCATCTTCGAAGCCTGTGTAGTATTACTCAGTTTCATCCAGTATTGCATTTCATCATCCGTGACAGCCTGTGAAATGACATTCAGATTATGGAGTGGTGGTTTTGATGAGAGGAATACTCAATGAGACCCGTCTTTTCAACCGTGTAATTACAGGAGTGGAAATGAAGAGAAGCTGATGGCACTGCTGACTCCATTAAATGTAAACTGCCATGCCAGCGATGGACGCAAGGTAAATGAGCCACTCGTATCTCACCATACGGCACAAAATACACATGCCATAGCACCTTTTTGATACACATGTGTGGAGAGTTACAAAATCTTACTGTTATAAATGTTCTAAACATTAACCAGCAAGAGGGTTTCTGAGTCAGATGATTTGTGAACAGAAGAATAAAGCAAACAGTTGTATTGTGACTGGATAAGTATTTAATTCTGTGATATGAAGAGGATTAATGTCAGTGGATTTGCCAGGGCGTGTTAATGTGGACCACCTTACTTTGGACCCACCGCTGTGAAACACACTGATTTATTTTTTCTCTCATTATTAATGATTGAATCTCATGATGCCATCTTTGTAATCCATTTCCTTCTGTCATAACACCAAAACATAAACATTTTGGTCTAGTTGGTTGACTGAGTTAACTCTGCATTCATTTTGTGCAACTAAACCAGAGAAACACATAATCCATAATCCCATAATCACTTTTCCATGTCCCAAACTGGTGCAAAGTTTTTTTTGTGATGTAGAAGTACGCCCACAGCGTGCACACTGTCTACATCGTAATGCTGTATTTATGTGTTTATTTCTTGTTTTCTTTTTTCCTCTTAATGGCGGATTGGACTGGAAGGATAAAAGATGTGGATTAAAAAATGTTTGTACATAGCAGGCCCGACCGATATGGAATTTTTGGGGATGATACTGACATCGATATTGGGGAGATAAAAAAATCAGATACTGATATATTGGCCGATATCTTTCTTGGATCTATGTTCAATCTGTAGAGAAAGATAGATATAGATACACACATTAATTGTGCTGATCCCTCAAATGCAGTTATCAAAGACTTACAAGATATACAGTATAACGTAGACATGATGGTCACTCAACTGGGGGAGGGATGATGCTTATTGTAATCTATATAGCACACTCTGCTGGTGAAAGAGAACTGCTAGTTTAATACAATGATACTCAAATTAAATGCTATTTGACAGGTGATTAAATCTATTCATATCTGTGCATATCTCTGATAAAATTAGCCGATAGGATAGTCGATGGATATGCTAATATCGTCCCATATTATCGGCTGGCCGATTAATCAGTCGGGCTCTAGTCGATAGATTGCATCATACTTGGCTCTGGTTTATTAACGCAAACTGTATATCCTTTCTTTAAAAAACATTTCATTTTTTGTAAGTAACTCACACAAAGCCCAATAACCAACTTAACTCTGCCTTACATTTCCATTCATGTGAACAGCATAAAAGCATTGTTTTATGTCATTCATGCCTAACCACATTTTCTTCCACAGATGTTGAAGACATGTCACATTTTCTTAGTATATTTCAAATTTGCATGATCTAAGCCACTAAGCCAGTGTAGATCTGCTCTGGGATGATTAAGCCAGAGGGCACAGTTTGAAGTCCTCGCCTTTTCACAAAGAAAAGTGAGAAGTCCCATTTAACCCTCCAGCAGAACGTCTTCCTCTCTGGCCCTGTGTCACATTTAATCTCCAACCATGTTTGACAGATCAGGCAGTGATTTAAAGCTAGCTCTTGTGTTGCATTGGCGTAAGGAGGGAGAAAAGACTTGCTTTGAAAAGATACTGTCATTTTGTAATTTTTGTTTCGTTTTGTTTTCCGTGTAACCCTGGCAACATTTGTCGATCAGTCAACATCCCAAAAAATGCTGGTAAGTTGACCTTGATAACGGCCACTTGATTGATGCACTGTTGTGATTTTTTTTTTTTTTTTTTCTCGTATGTTTCATTCCTACTTAATCCATTGTTTTATTTGACCAATAAGCTGGCTGTCACTGTTAATTGCACATCATGGACCTGGGTGTACGGGTCACTCATGTATCCTACCCTGATGCTCCTCTGTGTGTTTGCGTGTGTGACATGTGAATCAGTGAGTGAGTGAGTTGGGTTGGTGTCATGGTGACAAGTCATCTTTATGGATTTGGAGAGGAGCTCATAACGTCTACTGCCTGCTCTCTTCAGCGTCTGTCCTCTCCTTGCACACTCACCCACACACTTTCTCCAACTTTCAGTCACTTGCTGCTCAGTCAGTTTTCTGATTTGGCTTTACTTTTTTATTAATCATTGGTTTCTTTTGGATGATCACTCATGCATGCCTGAAGGCCTGCCCCTCTGCATTTTGTCAAGCGAATCCTGAATATGTGTCTGTCATTTGTGTCTACGTCACGTCGGATTAGTTGCTCTGCAGTAATGAGTGGACGATCTTTCTCACCTGTCATTGTGGTCGTGCTATGCAACCCTCCATGTGCTGACTTTTGATTGTTCGTGTCATCCCACACTGAATGATGCCTCTGTGATTGGACTCACCGTTCATCTGATTTTAACGCTGTGGCTTGAGATCTAACAGCTCACCTTCTTGGTTTATGTTAACATCACTGCATGGAATCTGAAACGAATGACGCCCCTCCTTTTGATTTTAAGCTTGACCTGAGCTAGACTTGTTATAAGAGGAAAAAAAATGCTAAAATTGGATTTGCAGCTTTGCTTAGACTAACGTTTCTTTTTCTTTTTTTAATAAAGCCATTTGATTTAATCTTCCTTTAGCTTGCAGAGCTGCTTTCTCAAACACTCAGCCTGCTTTATGTAGCTTCTTTGCATCTAGTTACGGTTGGGGTTGATAGCATTTTATCAAATGTGAATCTAATATCTGCAGGTTCAGCCTTTTTTTAAGTGCATGAATACTTTTATATCTCTGAACATAAACACATAGACATTGACAGAAGTAAAGCTGTGCCTCATTATGATGCTTTTATCCATTTTGGCTGAAAGCTCAGGTTTAAAAAAGCAGTGTGTAACAAGCAATCATCCCCCAACCGTAACTCCTATCCTGCCATTTTGAATTTTACAGTCTAACAGTTTCACTAGCCATCTTTTCTAATCATCTAACCACGTAAAACTTAATTTTAAACTCCTAAAACCCAAGAAAAGAAATGAAATAGTGTTGATGTCGACACATGAAGTGGAGGTATTTTAGAAAAGAAGTTGAAGTTGCTTGTTGTCTCGTAATAGTGTCAGACAGAGATTTAAAAAAAAAAAAAAAAAAAAAAAAACAGCAACCAATGATTTTTGTCACCGGGTTTAGCCACAACCTTATTGACCTTTGCATCATCATTATATCTGCCATTCATCTGCAACTCACAGAGCCTAGCCTGCACACTGCTCCTGGCCCTAATCAGCCGCTTGCTCCTGTGGCCATCGAAGGCAGTGCACACTAAACCAGCCAGTGATCTGTGTCTGTAAACAACTGTCCTCTCTTACAGTCGACGCCCCTTCACCTGGCTGCCGGCTACAACCGTGTCCGCATCGTTCAGCTTCTTCTCCAGCACGGGGCTGATGTTCACGCCAAGGACAAGGGGTAAGACACCGTTTTAGAAAAGAATCAATTATCAATCAGTTATTATATCTGACACTAACTTGAGGATCCTGTCTCTGCAGAGGTCTAGTTCCCCTTCACAATGCCTGCTCCTACGGCCACTTTGAGGTCACTGAGCTCCTGCTGAAAGTAAGTCAACAGAGTCTCACTTCTTCACTCGAGCTTGAACTCTCTTGATTGGCTTTTTGTCTGCTCTGTGCTCTGACGTTGCGATTCTTTGTGCAGCATGGAGCCTGTGTTAACGCCATGGACTTGTGGCAGTTCACGCCTCTCCATGAGGCAGCGTCCAAGAACAGAGTTGAGGTCTGTTCGCTGCTGCTGAGCCACGGGGCTGACCCCACCCTGCTGAACTGCCACAGCAAGAGTGCCGTGGACATGGCCCCCACTCCAGAGCTTAAAGAGAGACTCACCTGTGAGTCCTCTCACAGCACACACATGGACTCCTGTACACACAATGATGACTGGAAAAAACATTCATACAGACATATGTTTTATTTACTTTTTTTTTTTTTCTCCGTCATGTAGATGAGTTTAAAGGTCACTCGCTGCTGCAGGCAGCCCGGGAGGCAGACATGGCCAAAGTGAAGAAGACACTGGCTCTTGAGATCATCAGCTTCAAACATCCTCAGACCAACGAGACAGCTCTGGTCAGAACAACACCTTACTGCTGCTACTCTGCTACTGCTATGATTATTACTACTCCTTTCAGTATGGTTATTGCCCTTAGCTCAGTGCTGGAAATGAAAAGTTGCAGCTAACTGTAATGATGATGTACACATGCCAACTGTATGTGATTGACTGTACAATTGGCATGTACTCAAGCCAAGACCTGGCAACCCATGGTCAAGAGCTTTAATAATCCAAAATGTAATGTCCTTGTGTATTTCAGCACTGCGCTGTGGCTTCCCCCCACCCCAAGAGGAAGCAGGTGACTGAGCTGTTGCTGCGCAAAGGTGCCAACATCAATGAGAAGAATAAAGAGTAAGTCTTTTAGTTTTTACCTGATTTAAAATTGGTTTAAAAAGAGATTGTAGAGGATGACTGTAATGTAGACTACATTAAGTTGTAAGCAGTTATATCCACTTGTACAGCACTAGTCTGATCATAACTTCTGTCTGTTTTGTCTTCAAGCTTTATGACACCATTGCACGTTGCTGCTGAACGAGCACACAGTGACATCTTGGAGGTGCTGCAGAAACATGGAGCAAAGGTCTGTGCATATATGTTCCCATTCATTTCTACCTGATTTAAAAATGGCATTATATTTGCTGTATAAAGGTTAAAAGCTGGTAGGTAGGTGAATACAAATGCTGTGCTGAAACATGTGTTTACTGGCTTTGTCACCAGGTAAATGCAGTGGACACTCTGGGTCAGACGGCTCTTCATAGAGCAGCGCTGGCCGGTCACATTCAAACCTGCAAACTGCTGCTGAGCTACGGGGCCGACCCCTCCATCGTGTCTCTGCAGGGTTTCACTGCTGCTCAGATGGGCAACGAAGCTGTGCAGCAGATTCTCAATGGTAATCCCACTCTCTACTCGTCTCTTTTTGTTTGTGCTTAGGTTTAACTTGCCGTTTAAACTGTTTAAATTCCTTAACAAAGACGAGGCTGATTTTGTTGGCTGAAGTATAAATATTTATTTTGAGACTTTCACCAGATTAAACCCCTTATCATGGAATTTCCTATTTTGTATAGCAATCCTTTTCATGCAGTATTCAGTATTATTTCATTCTTTCTTCTTTTTCTCCCAGAAAATGTTCCTACACGTAATTCTGACGTGGACTACAGATTTCTGGAGGCAGCCAAAGCAGGGGATCTGGACACAGTACAAGTAAGTTCACCGTTAAATTTAAGTATTTGTAGCAGTGACTACACTTTTGTTTTTGTTTCAGTTGTTTATTTTGAGATCATTCGACATTTTGTAGTTAATTTGTTAGGCATTATTGTGACTAAATCATGATTTACTCTGGGCCTGATTTTGTTTTGTTTTTTTGGGGGGCCTGTACTTAAATTTCTAGCTCTTGGATCTTGTAAACATACTTTTAACTACACTGTGTAGTTGCCCATAATCATATTGTGTCTGTGTTTGGCAGCAACTTTGCACCCCCCAGAATGTGAACTGCCGGGACCTGGAGGGCCGTCACTCCACTCCTCTACACTTTGCAGCTGGTTACAATCGAGTGGCTGTGGTTGAATACCTGCTACACCATGGAGCTGATGTCCATGCAAAGGACAAAGGGTGAGTTCTTTAACAAACATCTCACATACCTGTAGTTATTAGAAAGATGTAAACATAAATATCTGTACACCACACTTCATCGTGTGTTTCTTCTCCTGCAGAGGCCTGGTTCCTCTTCACAACGCGTGCTCCTATGGCCACTATGAAGTGGCTGAGCTGCTGGTCAGACACGGAGCTTCAGTCAATGTGGCTGATCTGTGGAAGTTCACCCCACTTCACGAGGCGGCGGCTAAAGGAAAGTACGAGATCTGCAAGCTGCTGCTCAAGGTGACGATCAAATATTGTCTTTCCCAAAAAGACTCCTGCATTAATTTGTGTATTGTGATTTAAAATAAGGTTATACATTATTTATATCAGCATGGAGCCGACCCCTCCAAGAAGAATCGTGACGGTAACATGCCTCTAGACATGGTGAAAGATGGAGACACAGACATCCAGGACCTGCTGAGGGGGGATGCCGCCCTGCTGGACGCTGCCAAAAAGGGCTGCCTGGCCCGAGTACAGAAACTGTGCTCCCCAGAGAATATCAACTGCAGAGACACACAGGGACGCAACTCCACACCACTGCACCTCGCAGGTAACTGATAACAACACACTCCTCATGTGGCATTTCAAGTGAAGGATTTTTTTTTTTCTGATGATGTTTAAGCTTTGGTTTTCCCTTTTTCTTGATTTCATAAAGTGTTTTAAATGTTAGTTCTAATATGAGCCAAAATAGTAAATTTTCATGTCCCTCCTCCTCAGCTGGCTACAACAACCTGGAGGTGGCAGAGTATCTGCTGGAGCATGGGGCGGATGTCAACGCGCAGGACAAAGGAGGCCTTATCCCTCTTCATAATGCTGCTTCTTACGGGGTCAGTCTACGGAATAACAAAAACAAATGACTTAGATTTATTAAATTGCTGGTCAAAACCGTATCGCCTGCCAGCTCTATAAATGTCAGCTAATTGGTTCTAATGGACTTCCAAGTCTCAATAACTGACCCTTGTTGCCTCTCTTCTTACAGCATGTGGACATTGCAGCCCTGCTCATCAAGTACAACACGTGTGTGAATGCTACAGACAAATGGGCGTTCACCCCCCTCCATGAGGCAGCGCAGAAAGGTCGTACTCAGCTCTGTGCGCTGCTGCTGGCTCACGGAGCCGACCCCACCATGAAGAACCAAGAGGGCCAGACTGCTCTGGACCTGGCCACGGTAACAACCTCTCTCATTCACAAATAAAGAGCTAAGTGGTCAAAAGGCCATTTGTTTTTCAGACTCCGATAAGAGTTGGGCAATTCAATCTGTGTTTTAAACAGTCTGAAAATCATGTTCCCTAGCGTCATGATTGTTTCATAATCATTTTTTACTGAGTGCTGCAAACATTTGTGAACTAACTTCATCTGCTGGAACTTAAATCCTCCTCTCAACTTGTTTTTCTCCGCCCAACCTGCAGGCTGATGATATCCGGGCCCTGCTCATGGACGCCATGCCACCAGATGCCCTTCCCACCTGCTTTAAGCCACAGGCCACAGTGGTCAGCGCCTCGGTCATTTCCCCCGCCTCCACGCCATCCTGTCTGTCAGCCGCAAGTAGCATAGACAACTTGGCAGGACCGCTTACAGAGCTGGCCGCCGCAGCGTCTGCCGGGTCCTCCGGAGTGGCAGATGGAGCCACGGGCACTGAGCGCAAGGAAGGAGAACGTGAGTTTGCTGTCTTTACTACAATGAATGTTGCTCGGATTACAAATTATTAAAGTATTAATTATAAGAATAAACTAGTTCTTTGTGAGGAAACTATGCATTACAGGGGTAACTCTGTTTTAGATGTATTCTTAATACTAACGCTCTGTTCTATTTCTTCTTAGTGGCGATGCTGGACATGAATATAAGTCAGTTCTTGAAGAGCCTGGGCCTGGAGCACCTGAGGGACATCTTTGAGAGGGAGCAGGTCAGCCATCACACATTAAATTACAGTTCATTAAACGTATAGTATGTTGAATTTTATTACAACATTTACATAAAAAAATCTAAATTAAAAATGCCCTAAACCTTTGTAAAAAAAAAAAAAAAACTATATATATTTATATTTGTGTTGAGTACTTCAATTACCTCAAATATTTCCAACAGTTATCAACAGAAAATCTGTAATTTAATAGTTGTCTTGTCGACCGCCATGACAGACACTATAGGTTTATCATTGCCTTGGAAACACCGAATGTTACATAAAAGAGTGCTGCATAAGAAAGCCAAAATAACTACTTAAAGCTGTGCATCTAAGTTTGATAAAGTCATGATGCAGAAACATTGTACTGAATTTAGGATGCTTTAATATATGTGCACACAGCAACTTTTTGACTTCTCTCATGATATTCTTGTTCTTTGTCTGTTGAGTCAGTGCCGTGTTTAAATATCATGAATAGAGTAAAACTAAACAACTCTGGTGGGTTCGTAATCATTGAAACAGCTGGATGTTTGAGCAAACAGACAAAATTAGATGTTTCAAGTGGTTGGTATAAGCATTTCAACTTGCTATTTTATTTCATTTTTCCCCCAGATCAGCCTGGACGTGCTGGTTGACATGGGTCACGAGGAGCTGAAGGAGATTGGGATTAATGCTTATGGCCACCGACACAAGCTGATCAAGGGGGTGGAGAGGCTGCTGGGCGGCCAGCAAGGTCAGGGGGCCTGTTTTGTTTACTTTTAGGAATCATCAAGCAATAGTGCCATGCTGCGCTGTCTGCCACATTTCTCAGACAACTTCAACAGACTTTGAAACATAATCATTTGTCTGATCTTCAAAATGACTGTGTTCTTGTGATTGCTAACGTCCGATACTTTTTGTTTTTCAGGTGCCAACCCCTACCTGACATTCCACTGTGCCAACCAGGGCACCATTCTGATCGACCTCGCCACAGATGATAAGGAGTACCAGTCTGTGGAGGAGGAGGTGAGTCCAGTTCACTCTTTACATTTCTTTTCTTCAGAAAAGCTGAAAGTAATAATGTCAAGTGGAGATCTAATGTTTCAAATCCTAAAAAAAAGTATTTTTAGAAAAAAGAAGTTGCATTGTAGAGAAATATGTACATTTCTGCAGCATACTTTATTCGACCACAGCAGGTGATGAAAGAACATTTTCTACTAGCTAACTAGAGATACTAAAATCATGTGTTTTGCCCCGTGTCCTTTAGTTACAGAGCACCATCAGAGAGCACAGAGACGGAGGAAACGCAGGCGGTGTGTTCAGCAGATACAACATCATCAAGGTCTGACTCAGGAAACTCTGTTCTTGTTCATCTAATTTGTTAATATGCAGAACTAGCTCATGCACAGACTTAAGCTTTGCTTGATTGTATAAATGAGAAGTTAAATCTGCAATCTGTAAAGATTTCAGCGACTGAAATTTTGAGCATTATTGGAGCTCAACATGATATTTGATAAGCATCTTATTGTGCTCTGCAGATTCAAAAGGTGGTAAATAAGAAGCTGAGGGAACGTTACACCCACCGGCAGAAGGAGATCGCAGACGAGAACCACAACCACCACAACGAGCGGATGTTGTTTCATGGTAACCACACCCACCTTCACTTCATCTAAAATGTTTTGTGTGTCAGCATCAGGCAGCAGTGGTGTCTCATTTGAGTTTAAGCCTTCTCGAAACAACTTAAAGTCAGGCCTGTGTTATCATGTGAAGCATTTCATTTGAATTACTGTTAGTAATTTCAATCTGCCACCGTGTTCTTGTGTTCCTTCAGGTTCCCCGTTCATCAACGCCATCATTCACAAAGGCTTCGATGAGCGCCACGCCTACATAGGAGGGATGTTTGGAGCAGGGATCTACTTTGCAGAGAACTCCTCAAAAAGCAATCAGTATGTTTACGGTATCGGTGGAGGCACTGGCTGCCCGACGCACAAAGACAGATCCTGCTACCTGTGCCACAGGTAACTTTAAAACTGCAAGATGTTTTAGCGGTTAAGCTACTTTCCACCTTTTTTCGTTTTAAGGTCGTATGCAGTATTTTCAAGAAAGACACTTACTTATAAGTGACCTTTGTCTTCTCGTCTGCATTCACAGGCAGATGCTGTTCTGCAGAGTCACTCTGGGGAAGTCCTTCCTACAGTTCAGTGCCATGAAGATGGCCCACGCCCCCCCAGGACACCACTCAGTTATCGGGCGGCCCAGCGTCAACGGCCTGGCCTATGCTGAATATGTTATCTACAGAGGAGAGCAGGTAAACAGGCACTCCAGCATATGAGAAATACTCTCAATCCTGTTTTTAACATTTAAAACAAAAAAAAAGACATTTCACATCAGCCATGTAGTGTGTGCTCATGACTTTCTCCGTTTTTCCTTTAGGCCTATCCAGAGTACCTCATCACCTACCAGATCCTTAAACCGGAGAGCGCGGCGCAGTCTTCTGCAGGAGCTGAGCAGAAGTCGTAGTTACTTAACATCACAAACACACACATGGACTCGATGCTCGTTTTTTTCTCTCCTTTGTAATGCAAATGCCTGAACACCTTTTTATTTACCGAACACATTTCCAGTAGAACCCATGGTTACCAGTGCTGTATAATAATCTCTGTTATGGTGGTGACACCTTTTTGTTTTGCATTGGCTGCATGAAAATACAGAAGCATGAGAGGCCCAATAGCGTGCGTGGGTTAGTTCCTTCCCCCTCCCAATCAATCGGGAGGATGCTTGTAGAGACTTTGAAGTATCAGCATTATCAGTTTGTTACTCTTCGTCGCCTCATGCCTTGTGACTGTGCAGAATCACCGACCCCTCACCTCTACACACCCCACACTGTCTCACTGTCGGAGCCTGAAACCTGTGGACTACTACTGCCACACCATATCTGGGTTCATCCTGTACAGAATGGCCTTTGGTTACTGTGATTTCAATGCTAAACTTAAGACACTACCATACAAGTAACAGTGCATTGTTGCTATGCTGTAATGCTAACTTTCATACCACAAACACTACAAACACTACAAACACTGAACTGAATTTGTTTTCTTTGTGGTTTTATTCAGGACTGGGCATGCTCCATTGAAAAAGGTCCATCTGTTACATCACTATTATTCTAACAGTCTGGACTTGTATGAGAGAAGAGATGTGCTTAGTTATGAAGCTGAAATGTAAGGCATCAGAATTACAAAGACACACACTCAAGGTGTGGATGTACATTTAAAGCGTTATATACAGTATATATGACTGTGCATTAAGACAGTAGAGTCAGTAAATGTTCATAATGTTGAAATGTGCTTGTGATGCCTTACAAGGTAACTCCTGATAGCCAGTGAACTCATCAAGGCACCATTTCTGTCGCCATGGTCTTACTCACAGACATCACACGCTTATGGATTTGCACTTTTACATAGAAACCTATTTAAGTTATTTTGAATTTAAATTGCAAGTTTGCGGGAAAAATATTTGTACAGGTTGTGTAAATGGTTGTGTATAACTGTTGCTGTTTAACAGTATCTTTGAGTTCAACAGTAAATGACATGATCTTTTTCCTTTCATGCCTTCTTGATTCTCCCAACTTTTTTTAATAAATGTCCCATTAACAGCTCTTTGTGGTTTGTTTACTTTAACAATGTTAAAATAGGATCTATGTTGGCTGTAAAGTTTGTGTCCACACTGTACACAAAATATTGTCGTGCAATCGAAGCACGACTAAAATCACCGAACCAGGACGCCTACTTTATGACTCTTGTAGTAACTTCAGTAAAGTCTCAGAAGAAATAATAAAATCTCTGATGTTAGTAAATGTAATCCTCACATGCTAGATCAGCTACAGCAGGGATGGGCAACTTTGGCCCCAGCAAGGGCCACATTCGTTTAATTCTCACTGCCAGAGGGCCAAACTGTAGTATACAAAAACGATTAAAGTCGATTATGTCTCAAAATATACCAGTGATCAAATATTATTAAGGACATATTTCTGGTTTTCATGATTTCATGGCAGATTTTGTCACGTTTTCCAATTAATCGATATGTAAAAAATGACCTGAGGGCCACTTTGAGGGTTGGTGGGGGCCGCATGTGGCCCCCGGGCCGCCAGTTTCCCACCCCTGAGCTACAGCATATAAGACTAGATGACCTAGCATTCAACAGGGTTTATTTGACATTAAGAAGATTTGGTGCAGAGTTAACCTAATAACCCATGAAGTCTTGAGTATGTATACTGTAGTAAAACAGAAACACTTAACTATATAATCATACTGTCACAATATTCACTGATATACAAACCACTCCCCCGAAAGACTACATCAAAGTCGCGCACATTAAACGTCATCATGCTCAGCTGACTGGCTGCGGCTCGCTTCTTGAGGGGAAATGTTATTGTTCTGTTTTGTTTTAGTCTTGCTCGAGTGAGCTTCGTTACAAGTCGCTGGTTAGTCATTTATTTAAAAAAATGTATGAGGCATGTCGAGGGTGAAATTGTAGTAATTGTAGTGTACTTTTAGTAGCAATGCTCGGTCACAACCATGCAGTGGAAAACTTTTTCTCTCCTTGCCTCCCTCCTCCTCATCATAACCGAGACTTCAGCAACTTCACATGTCATCACAGTGGATGTGGAGAAACCAGTAGGAGACCTTAAACACTTCTGGAGAAGCACTGGTTTCTGGTAGGTCAAAATATGAAATGTTTTAATCTTAGTTTTCAGTCAGAGTTGGTGTCTTATTCAGACTTAGAATCGGTTTTTATTGCCAAGTAATTAGCATAAAAGGCATTTGACTCGGTGTTTGGTGCAAAATGATGTGGATTCCCTTGTTGTTGATATGTTTGATGATGAAGAAATTCGCCGTTGACACTGACTTGCTTACATAATGATAATTTTATTGACAAACAAGTTACAGCATCGCCAGGCTCGCCATGGTTCGACCTGGGAGAGACAGCCAAAAGTGATCTCTCCCGAGCATACATTGAGAGTGCTATTTATACACAATGTCACAGGACACATGAGGACATCTGTTTCTTCTTGGGTATCTCTCTGGACTCAGGACAACCCCTCTTACTACAACTGCCGGGGTTTCTGTCTTAGATATATGTATGTCATAAACTCAAAGGACAACACAGGTCACAGATACAATCTCTTGTCCAGATGTCCCTGGGCAACTCTCTGGACACCGGGGTCCATTTGTTCACATTCCACTGTGGGGGATCCTAGCTTAGATTTAGGCATTTCCTGACAACTCATCACTCATCCTGCCAACAACACCTCTAAACAAACATCCACTGAAGGAGACTCCTTCATCAGATACAAATTCTTAACAGATGTGTGCATTATACATCTTAAAGAGCATTATAATATCTCTGTCCTAGATATTTAAGACACTTCAAAAACATTTAGTAAACAACTATAGCAAAAAAATAATGAGAAATTATAAAACATCAGTGCTCCTGCAATAAGTAAAAAATGTAAAAGCAATGTAAAAACACAAAATGTACAAAAGGTGCAATGGAGGAGCTGTGCAGTTCTGCAGGTATGTGCATGATTACTACTTCAAGTATAAATCTCCTCACAGTGCGCAGCGTAAACAGAAAATATCCAAGTCCAGTGTGCATTAATGTAATGCATTAAATGTAGCCTTCATTTTACTGTAGTGTTCTCTGACTGTGGGACTGGATGAGAGTCTGTGTTATGTGGGGGGGGGGGGACATTATTAATGAGGCTGGAAGAAGAGAGGAAGAAACAGTTCTTATGGCATGAGGTTTTGGTCCTGATAGACCGCAGCCTCTTACCAGAGGAGAGGGTCTTCAACAGTTTTTGCCCGCGGTGAGAGGGGTCAACCACAATGAATGAGGCTTTATAATTTCATACCAAATCTACCATCTCTGCGATTAATACGACCTATTAAATGGTAGTGCATTAAGTGAAGACCATTGGAAAAACTTGTTTCCATTTCAGAAGGCCGTTTTCAGTGTAGTGTAGCACAGACTTTCAGACCCAATGTGAAGTCTTACTAGGCTTCCCTCTCCCATTAAGTCAGCAGACGAGCCTATATATATATTTTGCCTTTAAGTGCAATTTTGGGTGGCTTGTACACATGTAAATAATCTTTTCTCTGTTTTTAGTCCTCCACTCCCTCACACTCAGGCCCACCAGTTTGACCTGAGCCTTGACCAGCAGCTGAACCTGGCTTATGTGGGCTCAGTCCCCCATGCAGGGATCCAGCAGGTTAGGATACACTGGATGTTGGAGCTGGTCACTGCACAGTAAGTTAACAAGCAAGTGGAGACCTATGGTGGAGACCTATCCGGCCAGTAGTCAATTATACTTGTGAAATCAAAACATGCCAACCATTGTAATTTAAGATGTATCTGTTTGAAGATGACGTGTGTGTCTTTTTCTGTTTATGTGTGTCATGATAAATTAAAGATTGTTGATTGTGTTGTTGTAGAGATACTGGAGGACAACCGCAGTACAACTTCACTAAACTGGACCAGCTGATTGAACTCTTGTGGATCAATGGACTCCAACCAGGTTGTTTATCACAACATTATTACATTTTAGTCAAAACGATTGAGGCACTGTTGTACCAAGTGCTGTCATTAAAAACCCAAAGCTGAGGTTTCTGTAGCTTTACTTAAACTAAACTTAAACCATTAGTGTAATATTTAAGGTACAAAAAATAACTACTGGTCAAAGGTGATTAAATATCTGACCCACAATTAATTCCTGCACTTTGTATTTTCAGGATTTGAACTGATGGGCAGCGTCTCAAACTATTTCACGGACTTTGAGGACAAATCACAAGTGGTCGAGTGGAGAAATCTGATTTATCTCATAGCCAAAAGGTATATCGGTGAGTGAATTACAGAGTTTATTGTTTTGGAAAAAGTTTTGTAATACTCCATACCATGTAATAAATGTTTTTTTTTTTAAACTGAAACTGAAAAGAATTGTACTCGCAAAACAATGAATTTAACTTGTGACAATTTGTAGACAAAGTCAAATGTTATGTGATTTCTGTTCTGTTAAGATGTTTAAATTGTTGGTCCTAACTCACAGACAAGTACGGCCTGGGACGAGTTTCTCAGTGGAACTTCGAAACATGGAATGAGCCAAATAACCATGACTTTGACAATGTCAGTGTCTCAATACAAGGTAAACCCTAAGTGTGTCCTATTTGAAAATTTAATGTTGTATCTCTTTATTTTTAAGTGGAACTAAAGCTACCAAATGTGGCCTCTTTTTTTTTTTTACAAGGAAAAGCAAATTGAGCAAATATTCTCTCCTACATAAAGCATGTTGTACTTAATATTAAAATGTTTATTCTAAAGATGTATAGTTTGATAAATGCTTTTATGAAACACTGTCCAACCATAAATGGACACATATATTATATTAGGCTGATAATGACTGTTCATAAAGTTGGTTCACTCTCGTTTACCTTTAATAGGATTTGTATATTTAATACCTGAACACACATTCCTAGTTATAGTCAAAGAGTCGCGCTGTTCGTGGTTGCTTTTGTCTAATAAAGTTTAATAAACTTGTCTTTAGGGTTCCTAAACTACTACGATGCCTGTTCGGAGGGTCTGCATGCTGCCAGCGACCTCCTGAGGTTTGGGGGTCCTGGAGACTCCTGTCACTCTCCCCCTCACTCACCGTACTGCTGGGCCATGCTGCAGCACTGCTACAACGGCACCAACTACTTCACTGGAGAGACGGGGGTCAGGATGGACTACATCGCCCTACACAAAAAGGTGGGCCTTTCTGAACTTGAAGTATATTTACAGCAAACACAGTGAACACAGTCATCTGGGTCTGTTAAATGAGAAAGTCACAGCTGACGTTCCACCTAAAAAAAGAAAGTGTCTTTATTTTGTTTCTGGATTCAGGGGTGTTCATGTCCAGAAGTCTTTCAGATGAAATCCCTAAATCCTAGTGATTTCTTATATTATTGTTTCAAAATGTGGATTGTGTTCAATTTTTAGTTTTTGTCAGATTCATTTTTTTAAAATGTTTTTTATCTATAGGGGGAACAGTCCAATTGAATTATCTATTTTTGTGCACCCAAGGAAAGTGATGTTACTGAAACCGCAAAACTCTTTGAAAACTATAGTACAATATCTTTGATATCTAAACATTTTTGTAAAACTGGTGCGTTCAGAACCCCTCTCTTTCCAAGCTGACTTTCTTTTTCTTCCCTGCAGGGAGGAGGTTACTCCTTGCCCATCCTCCAGCAGGAGGTGCAGACGGTGAAGGAGATCCAGGAGCGTTTCCCTCGGTTCCGCAGCCTCCCTGTTTACAACGATGAGGCGGATCCGCTGGTGGGCTGGTCCAGGCCTCAGGAGTGGAGAGCTGACATGACCTATGCTGCAATGGTGGCAAAGGTGAAGTAAAGCGATGGAGTAAAGCCACTGAATGATACTTTTTTTTTTACCATATATGTATTTAAAATGTAAATAGAAGAAGTTGGGACTCAAATTGTACATGTCAGTGTTAGACATTTGATGTACCGGTAGTTGTAGAAAATGCACACCAAACCCTCGCAGGTTCTGTAATTTCATGAAACATTTAATTTGAACAATCCTCCATCCTGCTTCTTCCAACAGGTAATTCACCAACACCAGGACCTGCTGGTGTCAGACCCCAACAGCACACTCAACTACACCCTGCTGAGCAACGACAATGCCTTCCTCAGCTACCACCCGCACCAATTCACCCAGCGCACATTGACCGCCCGCTTCCAGGTCAACAACACCCACCCACCTCACGTGCAGCTGATCAGGAAGCCAGTCCTCACCATCATGGGCCTGCTGGCTTTGCTAGGTGACAATATTTTTTAACTCCAGAGCATAGGTTTTATATTTTTAACTCTGAGGAAATGTCTTAACGAGTTATGATCCTTTTAATAATATGTATGCGTCCATGTGTATGAACGGGCAAAGTATCCAGGATGTGTCTTGTTTAATGGACTCCCCTGATTTTGATTCCACTTGAAGGAGAGACTCAGGTTCTGGCTCAGGTTTTGAGCTCGCCAGGAAACAAAAACAGCACTGTTGGAGTTTTGGCCAGCAGCCACAAGCCTGTAATACCTGGAGGCTCAGACAGCTGGCAGGCAGCAGTGCTGGTGTACAACAGTGACGACAACAGCTCCTCCACCAACACTGATGATGTCACCGTGTCACTGAGAGGACTGGCTGCACAAACAGGTAGAAACCCCTTACCCTGGTGTTATTTTAGAAACAAAAAAAGCTACTGTTGAATGCTGTCATCATGTCCAACAGGTCCTTACTTTCAGTCTGTTTGTTATCCAGGTCTTGCGTATGTCACATATTATATGGACAACAATGTAACCAACCCGTACCTTCTGTGGCAGAGCATGGGCAGCCCCGACTTCCCCACAGCACAACAGTTCAGAAGTCTCAGGAGCGTTCAGGTAAACAGCAGGGCGGGGCCATATTGGCAAAAGTGACATTATGTTTGTTTGTTTTGCAATATCCATTGTGATTATTCTTTCCAAATGTTGGTTAAAGATATTCAGGGGGGCTCTCATTTTGCATTTGAAAAAAGGCTGCACTTGTTACATAAAATATTTAAAATAGTGTCTTCCATTTATTTATGAATTTAGATAATTCAATAAACAACTCTTTGGGATTTGTTTCTTCTTTTTTTAAAATATTAAGAATAATTGTGATTGTGACCAAAAGTCTACTTGAATTTGCCTTCAACCGGTTTTATGTCAGATAAACCATGTTGTTCCCCTTTAAGATCAATAATTGAAATGTTGGGTCTCATCTGCTTAACAACATGAAACATCCTGTGGTCAGTGATGACCTTCCATGCCTTTGTTTGTTTAAATACTTAAATAATTAATCGTTTTCCGCCCTAAAATACAAACGATAAAAACAATGCTATCTGTATCTTTTGAAAGTTGTTTGGAAGAATTTCTTAGTGTTTATATCTGGTGACAGAAATGTATACTGAACATGCACTGTGTTCAGAGACGATGTGTATTCATCATGTTCAGTGTATTTTTTAGTAAACGTCAAATTCTGCTTCATGACCTGTTTCATTTTTAGACATGCATTGATCTCATTAAGTGTCGTTGTTTCAGGACCCTCTTGTTGATGGACCGTGGGAACTTCCTTCAGGGGACACTCTGACTCTGAAAGCCAAACTGTCTGTGCCCTCAGTCCTCCTCATCCACATTTGTGCCCAGCCCAAAACCCCACCAAACCAGGTCAGACCTAACATTCAACACCTGGGTCCCCGTTTGTTACGTTTGCATGTTTGTGTCCATACAAGCAAGACACTGTTTCTCCAGTTACTGAGCTTTAAAATGTGAGAAAGGGAATACTGACTGAATGAATGTAACTCAAAGTCTGTGTTGTGATGAGAAAGCTTGATGGATGTCAGTTAAACACAGCCAACAGAAAGAGAGCTGGATGAGACTTGACCGCATGTTCCAAAAGCGATTATCCTGACGTCTCCTCTGTTTTTAACTTTCGATAAGGTGAATGGATTACGCTTCATCAGGATCACCAAAGGCCAAGTCCTGATCGCCTGGTCAGACCACTGTGTCGATTCAAAGTAGGTGCTCAATGTTGCTTCTATTTATTGTTTTCCTTTGTCTCTGTAAGAGCTCGTAGAGGAGTCACAGTTAAATGAGTTTCCTCCTTATATTCAGTGTAGCTGTGTGGTAGGGTCCTCAGATTGAGTGCAGCCGCCCTCTGTACTGTATGTCTTTGTTGAAATGCAGTTACTATGTCATATGCATGGACCAAGACCAAGAGAGAACTAATTCATGCATTTTCCTTTCTTTATTTTCAGATGCATTAAGACATTTGAAGTAGAATTCTCCACGGACCAAAAAGAGTTCAGCAGAATAAATACTCAAGACACTATTTTCACCTCTTGTGTTTATTCACCTGGTAAGAGTTATGAGTAAACTTTTTTTTTGGCATTCAGCATGAAAAAAATACATCCAGCCTTTAAAGCATGTTTTGGCATCCAGCCACAGAAATAATACCGTTCACCCTGTTGTGTGTCTGCAGTGGATCAGGAGGTTGGAGGTCTGTACAGAGTCCGAGCTGTAGACTACTGGGGGAGACCGGGGCCATACTCACTGCCAGAGAAGTATTCAGAGGAGCTCTAGACCAAGGCCAGGACGTGCACTATATCATTTAACATCAAGTTTCAAACGGTTTTGTACACTGTAAATACATTTGATAACAATAAATGTGCTGTTGATGACGTTTTATACAGTCTATTGTGAAAATTGAAGTTCTTGTTTATCTCCTCAATCAGAATACTTACATTTTTTAACATGCGCTTTATGGGCACTGATCAGGGTGTCACTTTTTTGAGTATTAAATCACTGTTATTTCAACAAGATTGAGATAAAAGTTACTTAAAACAGTTATCATCAGCCCAAGTACTTTCATTTCTGAACTGATTTATTCATTTGTAAAGACAAAAGCTCTAGTTATAACTTTATGAACTTAAGGACTGCAGCTTCTTTTTCTGGATTTCTTTCTGGAACTCTTTATCCTGTTATTATAGAGACAGGAAAGTGGATAGAGTCTGAATGTAGCGAGAGAGAGAGAGAGTGGGGAATGACATATTGGGAAAGGAGCCACAGGTCAGATCTTAATCGGGCCCCTTTGAGGACAACAGCCTCCGTACATGTGGCCCCACACGGTGGTCGGCTTCGAGCAAACAGTAAAATGTAATTAAAGTCGTAGGATAAAAAATATAAACTTCGGACGATATTTAATATTTAATTATTTTTGTAACAAATTCCAAAAACTCTCAACCCACAGCTTTGACTCTTCTTACTCTGTCTGTGGCACTCAGCCCAAAAATCAAAGTCTTCTACCAATTTGATGTAAACATGTCACAACTATATATATTCTTTTTTTTAAAGGGCTGAATACATTTATTAGACAGCTGGGTAAGGTAGCGTTTAGCAATCTTTTCTAAAATATCAGTAGGGACTGTTTTCAGTGGTGTATGATTACATCTTTGATATATGTGATTTAGGTTTAGATTATTTAGGCACAGATGACCATAATGATATTAAGAAAACAGTCATGCCATGCATATATTTTAGACACAAAGCAGTGTTAAAATGAGATGTTACTGCTCATGCCATTTAAACTGTAAAACATTTTTTAATTTTATTGCTATGAAGGAGCAAAGTAAAGTACACCCTGCAGGGTTCCAATATTCCAGAAAAACATGTTTCACAAGGGTAGTGACCTTTTGATTGTTATGAAAGAAATAACTCAAGGTCACCTGTTGATTAGGTCATTCATGAAATGATCACACTGTAACAGAAACCGTTACAATCAGAGCAATTATCTGATGGATACATTCACTGCATATCTGTATTCTAAATGTGTTGAATTCTTAAAACTCTTTAATACTGTACTTAAATGACTATGATTTTATATGATTGTTTGAGCATGAGATAAGTAAACTTTCATCACCAGTCTAAGTATCATGCACATTTAAAAAAAAAAAAATACAAGCACAACAACAAATTTCTTTATAAAATTTTATTGTCACCAATACAGAATAAACTTCCAGTGCAGATGTTTCCCATCAGTGTGACATAAGAAGTATCGTATGGTTGATGATATCATCACATTCACTCAACCCGTAGTGATTTTGATTTGATTTGGCTTGGGCGCATAATTTCATTTTGGCAGTGGTCAGTTAATTTTCTTTTTGGGTCTTGAATTGGATTCATCCGATTATCCTCTCCTATTATTTTGGACAAAACTTCTCAGGATTGTTCTACCATTTGCGATTTTTGAAAAGTGCTCTATCTTCGGCGTGGGCAGCAGGATGAATCCTGGATGATGAAGGGCTGCTCAACTATCTCCAGCTCAGGTACAGTTTAGCATGCTCCTGTAAAGAGTGGAGAGAAGAGTGACATTAGATAACATTCAGAGCTTGAAACTTAAATATTCCCTCTAAAATAAGTAAATTAGCTTTTTTGTATTTTTAATAGTGTACAGAATTTGTTCAGTGAGGACAGTTTTTGAGCTTTAATATTTTAGGTACTACAAGATCTGTAATCCTACACGTCCATTTCTTGCAAGAGGCTGTTAACTGTCCAACTAAATCTTTCAAATTGGAAGTCATTTACTAACACCGTCTGTTAAGCTGAATGTGACAAGCCAGAGTACATACCTGACTGCAGCACGGGCTGGAACTCTCCAGCCATGCAGATCTCCTCCTGTTTTTGGCGGACGACTCTCTGGATGGTAGGGGGGAGGCCACGGGGGCTGCGGGCAAAGACCAGGGAATATCCATCCTCGCAGCTTCCATCATCCTTCAGCTTGCGGCAGGCGTAGGTGATTGCGTAGTTGTCATAGTCTGTGTCGATCACCCAGTAGTTGTCACCTGGAATAGCAGAGAGCAAGAATCTTAGTCAGAAATGTGTGAGAGCGAATGAGTGGATGTGATAGGTTAAAAACTGAGGAGGCTCACCGCCGCTGGACAGATAGCTGGCCAGTCCCTGGTAGTTCATGAACATCTTTCCGGGGCTGCCGGGGTCAGGGACTGAGTACTGAGCTGCCATGTCAGCACACACAACCCAGAACCTAAATGTGAAGTAAAGGGAAAATAATGTCACATTTGATGGAAGGAATGAAAACCTTTAACTTATTGAAACATTAAAAATAACTAACTGCTACTAATTAGATTTGTAAAAATACCAAACACCCACCCAAAGAGAGTGACTCTGCCCCTGGAGGAGGCAACCATGGCACCATCGTCTCCAATAGTGTATTCAGCTGAGATGTTGTCCTGCAGGAACAAACCCTCAGGATCCTTCTTCTGCAGAGCGTACCACTTTCCTTCATACTGTGGAGCAAAAATAAATATGATTATGTTTCTTGAGCATTAATGAGCTACTGTATTTTGTCTGTGTCTGTGTCTGTGTCCTGTGTGCGTATGGTGCACAACAGAATCCGATTTTAGCTTCTAAATTTCTCATACCTCGGGATTGTTGTGCATAGACTAAATATGTCATTATATGCAGACAATGTACTAGTTCATTTGGAAGACGTCAATAATTCTAACTCTATTTACCATGCTCATTTTAGAAGAATTATATAATTAAAGTTTTTATTGGTCGTCACTTTTCGAATCCTTCCATGTTGTTTATTTCAGAACAAGCATTTCTGTACTCACTCTTTTGGAGTCGAAGTCCTCTTTGACCATGAAGCTGTCAACCACGCAGGAGGCCAGGCCCTGCTCCACACAGGCCAGGATCAGCATCACCAGTGTAAACATTTGGAAGTCCATTCTAGAGAAGAAGCCAAATGAAGAAAATGTGAAATTGCATGGTAGGGTGTTTTATTTTCCCTTAAGTAAAAACAGTCACACTTGCACCTTCATATTGAGTTGGATCCCAAAAAGCAGCATCTTCTTACCTGTAGCGTAGAGTGAATCCTCCGTGACAAACAATGAATCCTTCAGTGCAGAGCTGTCGCAGTGTCTGAGCTGTGCTGAGACAACAGCAGATGGGCCTTTTATACCCAAAGCACAGCCAGGCTCACTGATTATTTTCACTTCTTGAACCTAAATGCAGAGTTTAAATCTACCGCTAATCCAGTTTACAAAATCCTCTGCTGTAAGCTGATGAGCCCTCGCAGTCAGCAGTGTATAGGGTTTATGTAATTGTTTGCAGAGGATACATAACGACAGACAGTCCAGGTGGGGAAAGCTGGCCTGAGCCTCAAGTCACACGCCCATGGCATAAGTGTGTTTACATCAGCATGTAGGTGTATTTCAGGCTTTAAGGCTTCATGAAGACCTCCAATTAATTTAAGTGTACATTAAAGGATTGTGTTCGTTTAGTTTTACCTCCTGAGAGATTAAATGAAAGATGAAATGTTGATAAATTTGGCTGCTTTCTTTTTCTTTTTTCTTTTTCATTTGTCCATCTTCACATTGATGTTTCCAACTTTTGTATTGGGATGTTGTTTTTAGTCCAGACATGTTCATGGCTCAGCAGTGAAGTTTATTATCTTCTGTTTTTACACATTCACAACTGACCCTGATCCCTAGGGACAAAATAAACAGTTCATTGATTATTTTGAATTAAAATTCAACGTCCAGCTCTGTTTACCTTGAATTCAATCTAAGTTAATAGGAATTTATAGTTGATTGTTGTAGACAAAACTTTTTATGTAGTTTGGAAACATTCAAAGATTCACAAAGTTCAAGGATAAATGATGCAAGACATTAAGGCGCATGACAAGTGGAAAAATCTTGAGAATTAATATATAACAGTCTGTAGAGTTAGCAACTGAACAATGACGCTGTATCACGTAATGTCAGCAAAGGTTCAGATGTTCAGTTCTGTCGTCCCACGCACCGTTAAGTAATGATAAGTCATATGGTGTTGAATGCAGCTGGAGCTTCAGCCTGTAATCCCAGAAAAACGTGTCATATAGGAAACAGTTGAGATGTGCTATTGGAAGTGGACACCTGAGTTAACGTGTAAGAAGCCCAAGTGTAACACCTTCTTATCTACATATCAAACAGTGTTTTCCAACAACAACAACAACAACAACAACAATAACAATAACAATAACAACAGCAAAGAAAATGAGGGGGAAAGTTCCTGCCTCAGGTTTGTTAATTTGTTTTATTTTTTTCTCACAAATGTCTTCAGTCAGTTTTCTCTTAATTCTATTAAGTGATTTTTAGCTGTGTGTATAATTCAATTTTTCTGTTATTGCATTATACTTTTGATTCCTGATTGTTTTTCCCATTGTTTTTCATTTCTTATCCATCATTTTCTATGATCATGTTTTAAATTTCACCCTATTTTGTTGAACTTTAAAATTGTAAAAAATGAAAACCTTGTAAGCAGATCACAGTAATCCCAGTTATCCCTTGTGATTCTCACCAGTCCTGAGAGGAGATATTTTTGTAAACCACAGTCAACGAGAGAGCTAAGTAAAGGCAAGTAACATGCCAGTAAGTCGGGGTGTATTATTAGGCAGCCATGGCATTGTTGTTGTTCTAATATTACCCTGTCCTGAGATTATTAGGTAAGACGTCTGTGCTTCTACATCCGGGGTGCATCAACACAAAACTAACAACGTGACACGTTAACAGCGCTGCCTTTGCATCTCTAATCTGAAAACAAAAGCTCTCTTTAAATGATCCTGTTGGAGACACAAAGTTACTTAACTGGAGGTAAGCTCAAGCTGAACACGTCTGGACTGCAGCCATGTTGGGTCATGAACTTTGAGAAAGCATCAGGTGATTGTCAAAGAGGGAGTAACAATACTGATTTTATGTAATGGATTTACATATCCCTGATATTTTTTTCTTTATTGCAGCATCTCCAAAAGATTTGAACGTTTAGTCTTTCTCAATCTTGATAGAATCTTGTTAACAAAACTGTAAGCAAGGCCACTGGGAGCAACACATAACCCTTAAGTAAAGGCAGGGCAGGATTTTAGCATTATGTCAGAGGTTTTTGTCGATTTACATCTATGAGATTATTTTAACAGAAACTCTCAGATCAATTCCCATACAATATGTTTTATCAGACAGTAGTGGGAATCAATTTATTTAACAATTGCTCAACAATAAGTCCAATTTTTATAGAAAGGAGAAATTGAATGGATGATCAACCTAAATCATTATCAAAATAAAAAAATGGTGTCCCACAAGGGTCCATACTGGGACCTGTTTTATTTTGTTAACACATAGTTTCATTTTTATGCTAATTATTCGATTTTAAGTGTCTACCTTACTAAGTGCAATTGATTGATAACCTAGACGCAGTTTGCAATGTTGTCCAGAGAAATCGTTTGAGGTTATCAAATGTGTACTGACAAATAGTTGTTTTTTAATTTTCATTATATCAAGTGTCTTAATAAAAGGCTGAAGGTGTATTTTAACAGACAAATGCTGTTTTTCTTTTGTTGCAAAGAAAACACTCAATCAAGCAAGGTTTATATTAGTTATTGACTACAGTGATATCCTTTTATGCATGCTACCTTTTCACCACTGAAAATTAGACAAATGGAATTTGTCTCCAGTTTGAGGTTTCCACACAAACCATTTTGTCTATATGAGAGTTGTTTTGTCTTTCTTATACAACAGAAGGTTGGTACATTTGTACATCTTTCTTTATAAGGCCATACTACATAATCTGCCTTCTTTGTGCTCTCTACTGACTCCTTAAACTTTCAGTAGCTGTAACCTTTGGTATCATGGACTCATCATGCATGTCTTTGGTGCAGGTGCTTCAAATGTATATGCACCCTCATCTTGGCGAGAGCGACAGGGTCACCTTAAATTAGAGCATATTATTGGCTTTGAAGATTTTAAAACCAGATTAAGGATAATTTGACCGATGTGTGCACTTCTTACTGCGGAAAGTTGCTTACTTTTGATTAATGTAATTTGGGTTTGTTAAGGTCGGTTAATTCTTTGTGTGGAAGTTCACGCTGCTGTCATTTCCAGGACTTCCTTGTAAAAGAGATTTTGATTCCATGGGAATATTCCTGGTAAAAATAAAAGGTTCAATGTAATCAAAGTAACACTTTTTCTAACTTCTCAATTCGAGAAATATGCTGTTTTTTTCTATTGTGAAATAATTCAGGTCTCTTTGGGCTTTGGACAGTTTGTTTTACAACAATCTATACAATATAATTTATATTGTGTAGATTGAATTGTAATGGAAAGTTTTATACCCTTATAGTCTATCAAGAAAATAAAGGCAGGTAAACTGCAAACATTGATTGGGCCCTTTACCCATCTTTGTCATATCTACATTGTGTTTCTACAGCAAATAAAGAATTAATTGTAATGTTTCTAATGCTAAGTTTTCATATGATTAAAGAACAAAATTAAAGATAGTTGGCAACCATCTGACAGAATCCATTTGGAAAGCCTCCACACAACATGATGACCGAAGAAAACAAAATTCTTCATAGCAAAATGAATAGTTAATGTTTTAATATAATATTTTATTTCATAACTGGCTGTAAGAGAATCTGAAGGAGAACAGAGGGCAAAAGGTCACATTATGTTGAACAAAGACAGAGACTACAGTGTTCATACGCATCAAGTACTTCTGTATTTAAGGAATTGCTTCACTACAAACATGAACTTAATAATATGAGTGCGGATGCTTTCGCAGAATTACAATGCTGGGATCAAGAACCATATTTCTTATTGTGTAAGTAACTTAAAAGTCACTGTACGGTCCAAAGAGGTGTTGTTTTGATCAAGGTAACAGTGAAGGCGTCCACAACACGTGAGTGCTTGACTGGTTGTGATCCGACTTGTTGTTGTCCAGAAAAGGGAGGGAGAGGTCTGGAATTGCACATGGAAATCCTCACGCAACACGCCAGCTCTACTTCAGAATGGTGTCTTCATTTGCTGTGAGGAGACAGTAAAAATATTAATTAAGAATGTTATATTGAAAAAAAAACACAATTTCCAATTAAAGAAAACTGGCTGATTGGTTATGTTTAATTTTTCAACAGTTTTGCTACTACAGTGACTAATCGCTGTCAGCTGTGGAACGTGCAGATGAGAGGGTGTTGATGAGCTGAAGCTAAATCTTTTAACTCTGCTGGCAAGGCTACCTTCTGCTAGCTGCTTGGCAATGCGCTCCTGCTCCTCACGAGTCTTTTTCTCCTCCTCCTCAATCTTCCTCTCCTCTGCTGCAATGGGCTGCAGGTGATCTGAGCAGTTGATGGTTTTATAAAAAAAATAAAATAAGACATGATCATTAAGAAAAATACACATCACCTAATACTTACTCATTCAGTACTCCAAAACAAATTTAGTAACATTTTCTTTCTTTCTTTGAAAACATGAATTTAAGATGCATCAAGGGAGATTTCTACACATATACTGGAGGAGCGTGAATCCCACATGTCAAACCATCTCCCTTGAGTAAGATGCTTAAAAATATATATCTCCTATTAGGAGTTCATTACTTTTATATTGAGTGCATGACAGTGGGTTTATCAAAGTATAGTACACTGTGCATGACGACTTGTAAGAACTCACCATATCTCCTTTTGCCATAGATGATGCCAACAATCAAGGCTGAATACCTTGCTGTCTGCAAAGGAGAAAAAAAGATGCAGATTAATTAATGCCTTACAGTCACTAAAAAGTCTTTGCACATTCTCAATCATACCAATGAGAGGATATATAATGTTATTGATGCAAATACAACCAGGTGAGTGACTTAGAGCTTGAGGACATTTTGCCACGAAGTTAAAGAAACTACAGAATAGTCAAGAGTCTTGTATTCATAAGTTCTTGACACAAGTACACTACACATTGCTTTCTTAAATGTGTTTGAACTGAACTTCACAGAGCAGTGATTCCCAAGGTGGGACAGGAGGTCATGACGGGGCACCTTGGCAAGGCTAAATAAAAACAGCATGACTACATTTTCTGTGAGGACTTCCAGGTAAACTAAAGGCAAAATGAACGAATTAATGAATCTGAACCTGTAGTCACAACTACTAAAACAAAGACAAGAAAATATGATGAGTCTTATCTCACACTCAGCATCACCTGGACAATGGTGGGTAATGAAGAGAGAACCTAATTTTAACTGTGTGAAAAAGGCTTTTCTGCAGTAGCTTAAATGAAAACAAAATAATCAAATCAAAGCTGGATACTGAAAACTAAATAATTAGAGTGGCAGGCTCACAGCTGCGCTTCAGATTTGAGAAGATCAGCAGCACAAAACAAGCCCCAACTAGTCATTTAAATTATTTTCACCACTTTTTATAATTAAGGAATCTCATCTTCAGATAGTCAGGTTAAAACTAGTGTTTGTTATATCTTAAAAGAGGCCTGTTGAAGGATCACCTCTGATTGCCTCCTCTGTAAAAGCTGCTTGATTGTTTTTCCAGTTGTATCTCACGATGAAGTTGTCATTATGTACTTTTTGCAGAACCGTTTTTTTATTTATTTAAATAAGTTGTAAAATTGTATGAACTTGTTAGAAAAGGACTTGTTAACCTTTAACTCACAGAGTGATCAGTGTATACTGGAATATAACAAACTGCCTGTATGTGCTTGAATAGAGCAACAGGGAGTGAAAGTGGTTATCAGGGGAACAAACTATACCCCTGTCTGACCTGAATTAAACACATTTTCACAGTGGTGAGTAAAGTGTCTTCTTTAATATAATAAACATGTAATTGAACAACATGTCTATCTGTAGTTTCCAGTCTGAGCTGAATGAACAGAAGAGGTCCAGAAACTGTTTCTAAACACGAGTTACAATTTAACTTTACTATCTTAGTTGTGATAAAATAAAAAGACGTTTCTAAAAAAGCATTCATTTAGATCACTGTGCAGCATTAAAGGACATTTCTATTTATAACACAAGTCAAGTCTGCATCGTTTCAATGAAGACAGACGCTTCTGTTAGCTTTCAGCGTGTCAAGGGTGATAGTTCATTAATGCACTATGAACTGAACAATAACACCAAACCCACGCTAGTTTAAAACTTACTGTAGCTCCAGTTTGATTACTGAATCTTTGGTTTGTCAACAAACATCAGAAACGTCGCAAATTTCCTTTTAGTCAGCTAGCACGCTACCCTGCTAGCAGATAGCATGTTAGCAAGCTACTCTTACTAACTTGCCAACTTTAACGACATGTAAGAGACATTAGAAAGCAAAACATGAGTAAAATGTTGCACAATACGTTCTGAAATACAAACCTTAATCAGAGGCGACACTGCGACTGGAGGAGCCATTGTTTTCGAGCAGGCTAAGTGTTAGCAGCAGAGGTGACTTTAGCAGAGGACTGTGTGAGAGGAGACTTGTTCTCTGCGGCGTCGCTGCAGCTCATATGTTCAATGTTCAACTAGCGCCATCTACTGGTGGAAGTTTCTTCTTTTGGATTTTATTGGCAGCTGGCATCCAAAAAGTTGCATTACTGCCATCTACTGGATTTAATTATTACTCACTTTCCTAAATCCTCCTCAATAAACCTGTTCTCAAGAGATATTTAAACAAGCATCTTCTCTCCGTCTCTCCCCTCACTCCAGAATTATTATGTCTATGTGCTTCATACTTTATACATTTAATAACTACATGTTCAACTGTTTCTGCTTGATTGCACATCTCACAAAGACCCGATGAATGTTTTCCAATGATATATAGAGTACTATTTAAATTACTGTGACCAATTCTTAACCTGGACATTACGACCTCCTCTCTTCTGTTGCTCCCTCTGTATTTATCTATTTCCCTCTGAATTGAGTATAAATGTCTTCCCTTTGTCTGATTGTTACAAAATTGTTGCCATTCCTGTTTAATTTTCCTCCATGTGACTCGTTTCCCCTCAGACCTAGATCTGGTGGAAGTTTGCCATGTCCGTGACTATTTATAGATAGTTCCCTACGCCTGTTTATTTGTTTTAAAAAGCTGTTTGATTTTAATTTAGCCTGTATATATCGATGTTAGGCTAAACAAGATATCTCTTTTAGCAATAAATCCTGATTTATATTTTTTCTGTAACTATTAACATTTTCAAATATTAAACTTATATTAACTTTGCTGACAGATTCTAATAATTAAAACATTATGATCCTCGTTTTACCAAGCGTCCTGCTAATTCCCTATCACAGCTTTTATTGAGTCCTTGTCTACTTTGTCATTTGTTTTCTCTTACATCATTTAACACTGCAACCACTGCCTGTTTTTCCCCCAGTCCAGATGTAAAACTTGGTCCATGAAGTGTGTCCAAATCCTATTGCATTACTAAAAACAATATGTTTGGACAGTGTTACTCTTCATTCTCTACATCGATGAGCAACTGGGAAACGTGATTTAATTAACTCTGTGCAAAATACATTTGTTCAACTCATATGCTCCGAGTGCACTGTTAAAAAGTATACACCTATTCAGCAGCATTACATAATGTAACCTTTAAATCCTCATACTCAGTTTTTGATGGCAGTGTGTCAAGCGAAAGTGCAAATTTAGTTGTTGTCATTTTTGAACAATTTGGTTTGTTTTCTGTCCATCTTTTATACACACATGGAGTAGGAAAAAAAGTGTAAACATCAGTCATCTTTACTTATTGCGATTAATACAAAAATGTACTTTCCTGAAATATTATAATGATAATTGTATCTGCTGCAACTCTGTTCAAATTGCCTGCAGATAGTAAGTTACTTCAGCATCTTTTGCACTACTCACCACTGCACTGTTTCATATTTAGTCATGTAAATATTAGTCTTTGCTTATTATGTTTATTGTTGATATTTAATGTTGTACCTGTACATATGAGAGCACAGTTCACCGCAGTTAAATTCCTTGTGTGTGTATGCATACCTGGCCAATACATCTGATTCTGATTCTGATTCTAAATGATGCATGCATTTCAGACTGAGAAAGTTAGTTTGCAATAGCAGAAATCAGCCAGAAGAGGTCAGCAGAGGTGAAAGAAGGTGAACGGGTCTGTGTGGCCTGACACTTCACATAGTGATGCAGAAATACGTCAGCAGGGAAACGGTTTCATTCGCAATCAATACAATATAAACCCTGAATATAAAGAATATTTATTGGGGGGAAATGCCTGTATGTACCACATGACTTAAAAGCATGCATAACCAGTAAATCATACAGCAAACAAAGGAACATTGAAAACACATGAAAAGCAGCAATTAAATGTAAGGTGTAATGCACTTTGCAAGTCCCTGCAGAATATATCTCCTCTATGAGAAAACATATTTAAATCGTCGTAGCGGGATTTCAACAGAAACTAATGTTTGTTGCTCGTGTTTGTAGTGGTTCCTGGTTAAGCTGTCTAAAGGCTGCTTTTATTATAGTAAAAGTTTTTTCATTTATTTCTATAGCGCCCAAAACAAACCTGCAAAAGTCAAGCAGATGACAATAAAACAAATGTTCTCTGTGGCAATCTGATTAAGTTCTGCTTTAAAAATATATTAAGGTATTTTTATTCATTATGAGTTCATCATCATTAAGTAAAAAATATAGTTTTATAATAGTTTCGACAATATCAAACAGAAGCACATTTATTATTTACCTGTCCAAACTTCACTGAAGCCACATGGTTAAAAAAAATGCACTATACCATAATTGTGCAATAGACAACATATTAATGTTGCTTTTTTAAATCATTCCAAATATCCACACATGATCCCTCACCAGCTGATCAACCTCATAAGATGACACTTTTATTGGAACTTGTCAGATTTGGTACTATACTGTGGTTTTAACCCCTGTCTTATGTCTTCGTTCTATCGATTTTCCACCATCACACCCCCTTTTCTCTGAGTTTTACAGTGAAGCACACGATTTCTTTATAAAAGAAGCAACAAGGGAAATCAATATGAGTGACAGTTTTGGTTTCCCACAAAGTTCCTGAGCTTCTTTACTGTCCTTTTGGAAAACCGGACCTTCCCTCGTTTCTTTAGGGAGGCTGTGTACTCATTGGACTTGAGTTTGGAGTAATAGTCTGAGAACTTGTTGAAGAGGATGGAGATGGGCAGTCCGTTAAGGATGATTCCAAAAGAGATGCAGATGAAAGCGAAGAGACGGCCTAGGATGGTTTCCGGGTATATGTCTCCGTAGCCCACAGTGGAGATGCTGACCTGCAGGGGGAGTGAGGGTAGCAGTCAGAAACATGACCAACAAAACAGGTTTTGTGTAAATTACACATACACAGCAATTATCAAGTTCGAGGTGAAGTTAATGTCAAAACAAACTCTGGTAAAGTCTGTTGCTCTATGCAAACAATTCTGATGCCTCCACTTATTTTTTTTAATGCCCCTTATCTCCAACACTCCCCAATGAGGTGACAACTAAAACAGACCTATTCATTCTAATCAAAACCTAGTGGCATAGGTATGTATAAAAAAAAGTTTAACAAGAAACAGATTATGAATAAAACACTGCAACTCCAAACGATCATAATCAGGTTTAGGATCATTTATTTAATTTTATGGTAAGAATGCTTGTATTCATTGTTTACATTGAGTATTCCCTGTGGTTGTATTTGTATCAGAGGTTTTACACCTTGGGTCTGTTTGCCGTTTTGACAAATGCAATCAAAGTGCTTTTTAGCCTATTGGTGTGCAAATCTACATCTGTGAGAATGACCCCCATTTAAAAAAAAACAATTATTACCTGATGAAACCATTTGTTCTAAATGTTGTAATTATTGAACCTTTTTTGGTGTAAAGTGTGTTAATCAAGTGGATAGAGTCAAGGAGCCTAGGCCCCCCTATTGTCCAGTCAGTGATGGGAGGCAAAAATTAAATTAAAAAAAGAAAAGAAAAATAACTTATACTCAAATAAATGTGTAGCATACAGTAGGACATACTTTTACTGGCACTATAAATCTGCTTTACTCTTGTATCCACAATGCAAAAAAATGTTTATTAGGAAGATCCGTGTTCATGACTAATTTTTCCAAATGTTTTACGAAAATCTTTTTTTAAATGATAAATCCTGACTACAGACTGCAGCAAAACTCACTCAACTATGTCTGCAGTAGTGAATGGTGTTCCTATGCCTCATTATTACCATTACAAACATTCAGAGGATTATCATTTCCTTGCCCTAGATTAGATGTAAGATTCAGGCTCTCGGTCAAAGAGGGAGGGGAAAGATCTGTTAACAGGTTTATTCATAGCAACAGGCAGACTCAGTGGATCAAAGGTGCAGGTTGACAGTCTAACTCAAATGGGTACATTGATAGAAAAAAAAATGACTCAGTTATTCCACCTTGTAAAACTGACTGTGCAATAAATCCAAAATGTGCTATATAGAAGAAGAAGTTGAAGTTTGAATCTTCCCTCTGACAAAGCCAGTCACACACGTGGCTGACCTCCTTCTATTTGTAAGCCAAGTAGTGCTGAAGTTTAATCTAATAACATTACAGCATTTAGGGACTGTGTCAGCTGTGGAGTCATTCAAGGCCAAGGAACTTAATTTTGCTTACATCAACAGGTTACTTATGTCCATTACTCAGGTGTGGGATCTATTTAATGTGCCAAATACAAAAACTCCTCATTTGACTTTTTGTTCTGCTGGTCTTTTGTTCGGTTACATTGTACACAGACATACTTACAGCTGCCCACCACCATGCATGAGGAATGCTGGTGAAGTTTGTCTGTGGCATGTCGTGCTCCACAGTGTACACCATGGCCGAGAAGCTAAAGATCCCCATGGCGATGAAAAGGAAGAGGCAGCCAACTTGCTGGTAGCACTGACGCAGAGTGAAGCCAAACGCCCGCAGACCTGTGGAGTGTCGCGCAAGCTTCAAGATACGAAAGATCCGCATCAATCTCATGATCCTCAACACCTGGCCCAGCTTTCCCACCTGCCCCACCGCCTGTATGTCGGCCTCGTGCTTCATGTAGTTCTCATCATTGTCGAAGAACTCCAGGATGACCTGCACATACTGAGGCAGGATGGCGATCAGGTCCACAGTGTTGAGCACGCTCCTGCTGAAGGATATGAGGTCAGGTGTGGACACCAGGCGCAGCAGGTACTCCATGGTGAAGAAGGCGATACACATGGACTCTACGTATTCCCAGTAAGTCTTACCACTGAGTTGACCTGTGGGAGTCCTGTACTGCATCTCCTGCACTGTGTTCAGAGTCATCGCCACCAGAGACACCAGGACAAACAAACTGGAGGCCACCGCCATCAGCTTGGCCTTGACGGACGAAAATGGCTTTTCCATCAAGTTCCAGATGTATCGTCGCTTCTGTCCCATGAACATGTCATGAAAGAGCTCCTCATTCTCCTCAATCTCTACCTCGGCCTCCAGCTCCCTCTGAATCTTCAGCTGGTCGTTTAGCTCGTCCTGCCTCTCCTCGAAGGAGATGCGACAGCAGCGGTGGGTGTTCTTGATCCTCACACCCCAGTAGTTGATCTCCTCCAGGAAGTTTCTTGGACACAACTCGTCCTTGATCCACAGCACGCCGGTCCTGTAGAAGTTGAAGATGCTGTGGAAGACATCAGGGTCCCTGTCGAAGAAGTACTCGTTGTTGGTCACATTGTAGTCATCGCATAGGTCCAGCTTCATGCTGTGGTCTGTGTAAGTGGCCAGACGTCCTATTCTGGTCTTGGGGTACTTTGATGCCATCTTGTAGGCGATCTGGAATGATTTCCCCCCTACATTGATGTTGATCATGTAGTTTTTCTTGGTGGGTGTGATCTGCTTGGATAAGCCGTACAGGGCACTGTCATCCTCATCTTCCTCGTACTCTGCGTAGATGTCGTAGATGTCTCTGCTCAGCTCCTGCATGGAGTTCCATGTCTTTACCAGGCTTTCCTTGGCCAGAGGATAAGCAATATCCGAGGGTCTGCGATTCAGGTCTGAATCTGTGACTTTGTAGTTGGGGAACAGACTCTGCCTCCTGTTCCAAAAGTGGACCACCTTGCTGGTGCTCCCCATGTCGATCCCCCCAGACTACAGAGCAGACAGAGTGCTCTGAGCAGCATTACTGCTGGCTAATTCCCACTTTAGCTAAGCATTGAAGACATGAGCTGGATGCCTCATGGCCCCATTAATGTTGCTGACTGAGAGGATCCATGTGCTTACAGGACATCTAAATACCATTATCCCTGCTGAGCTGGCTGGCTGACATGACGTTGGCTCTGTGGCACAACCCAACCAATGCCCATCTTGAATTTACCCATATTCAGTCTGTAATTACTTCATGTTAAATCTTAAATTGCTTACATTTTTATTAGGGTGATTTAAAGAAAGACATTTCAGTGTTTTCCTCTTTAATGCTTTATAAAAGTAAAGACTCTGCCATTGCATTAATCTTGAAGAAATCCCTACAGATTACTCAAGGAAGTTTCACAGGAAGGCTATGATTGGAATTACCATTGTATGTTGTGGCATTTTTTACCTGTTCTTTGACTAAAATCAAAACTTTATAATGTTTTTTTTAATTAGATACATTAGATTATACTTAGTCATTTTTCAGATTTATATCAAACTTTTTGGCATTGTTATTGTTTATGCTTCAGACTCCTTATACTGAAGCAGAACAAAGAAGGCTGGTGGAGTCATAGAAGAGGATAAAGGCTTTAAGCATTAGTGTTCACCCTGCAGGGAGGGGCTGCAAGACTCCTTAGAATCTGAGGTGAGGGGCTGTCCCAAACCATGTTTTGTTTTTTTGTCTATATTGAAGAAACTAACTTTTTTTTTTTACAGGTCATTAAACATGTTATCTTTTCTTGTATGTATCGTAATGAAACCAACTGGAGTTTCTACTGAAGAGGAGCATCCAGCATAACTTTGCTTGCAATTAAATCCTCTTATTGGATATCAGATTATTGTCCTGCTCATTAATGGGGGCACCTGTCCAAAGATGGTGTTGTGCGAGGTCATTGGCCAATTGTATTATGAACAATAAAGCATGTTAACCTTTATTTACCTACCCTGTGCCAGCAACAGCTGACACGTTAAAACAATTAAGGAGTTAGGTTGTTAAAGCAGTTGCAGTTAAAGAGAGCTGCCAGACTTAAGATAGTCTTGTTAGTGTAGTGTGTCAAAAGCACAGGAGGTAAACTGGATTTGTCATGCAAACCTGTTCACTGGTGGAAAAACAGAAATTACATGATGGATTTATATATGCACGGCATTTTTATAGCATCCCAGCCACTGACTTTGGTATTTATGTGAGACTCTGTGGATCGGAAAAAACAATGCAATCCTAGTCTATGCAGATTAACTGAAATTCATTAACATTTAAATTATCTTTAGCTAATTAAGTGCTCTCAGTTATTTATTATTTTAAAAGCAAACTCAAGACCTACCTTTTAGTAGAGCTTTTAACTGAATCTCATTTCATCTAGTTTTCTTACATTTTGAACCTCCTGTGTTTCCTCATTTAGAATTAATGATAGCGTTTCCTCAGTACCTGTTCTTATCTAGTTATTTGACCTTAGTTTTTGGATTGTGGGATAGGGGTGGGGGAGGGAGTCATGTTGTTGCTGTTTGATTTATGTTGATGTAAAGCACTTTGTGATACATTTGTTGTATGAAAAGTGCTATACAAATAAAGTTTGATTGATTGATTGATTGATTTGCTGCTACAGCCTTTTTTGGGTCTATATGACCATTAATTTATGCTGACAAATGTTTGCTAACATTAGTAAACCTAAGATGTTGTGTAACCGAAATTACTGCATCAGTAATCAGGACAACCTGCAAAAAAGCCAGATAAGCAGAGCATTTGAATTAAATGGACTGCATCATACAACCATTCAACATTGGAAGTGCATAGCAAGCAGCACTAGTCCGAAAGATGAGTAAACTCTGCAAAAGCCTTCCATTCACTTTGTCTTTGCAGCAGGCCTTTGTTTTAAGGAGATGTTTCTATCAATTATCTATTTAGTTATCAATAAAAAAAAGTTTTTCTGTAACAAGTCAAAAATTACTATGCCAAACATAAGTGGACAAATATAATCAATCTTGCCCTCTTCCTCCAAAAACTCTGCCAACCCTGCAGTAAATACGCTCCAAATGTTGAAGTATGCAGGAGAGTACATTAGGAACATTTAGGGTTTTAACTTTTGTTCATTTAACTTTTCATTGTAAAACAAAGCAGAAGTTGGTATCTCTGTGATTGTATCTGCGTCATAGATATAGGTTTCCTGTCAGCCACTTTTGTCCGGAAGATTTATGAATCAAAGTCCCTTCAAAGCTGCTTAGGAAAACAAGGATGTGTACACGTTAATCCCTCATGAAGGTTCATAAAGCCTCCTGTCACAAAAGTCCTCCATATACGTACATGCTGCAATGTTCGGCTGAAAACAAACACACATTGTTCAGTTGGATGTTAGTGTTCAGCTTGATCTTTCTTGGATGTGATTTTTTACACTCACACACACACACTCTCACTCACACACACACACGCGCGCGCACAAACAGACACACACACTCTCACTCACACACACACACACACACACACACATACACACACACACACACACACACACACACACACACACACACACACACACACAGACACACACACAGGGTCAGCTCAAAAATATGGAGTTGCTGCTCTTAATGATTTTTTGTTTTTCAAGACTGCAAGTGCAAACCTTCTCAACAGTTTACACATGAAGCACTAAAGAACATAGAGTTTTGCAATGTCCAGATAATTTGACCAAAATTGAGAAACGACTTGAGCCTCAGAATTTTGCATACTTTTTAGCTAAACAAATGCACGATAGAGACATATGTTAAGTCTAACTATTCATTTCAGAGTCGTGACAGATTCAGATTACAAGTTACCTTGAGGTCAAACTCTTTTGCCTTTGAGTCAGTCAGTCAATCATGTAGTCTAGCAGGCTCTAAAGTGTATTAACGTATTCTCAGAAATTGACAAATTAACTTTGTGATGGTTAGTAAATCTGTCACTTGATGATCTTAATAAATTCATTATTATTGAATTAATTCACAGTACTGTTGTGTAACACCTGTGAGCTCAGGCTGACAGCATGTGTCTCTGTGAAGAACAACCATTGGTCAAATATAATGTTTTATTTGTCTCAGATACACGTCCATGTGCGTTACTTTGGCATGATTTGCTGACATAAATATTTGAAAAAAATGAAAGAGAGAGTAGTGTCGCTCTCTCCAGATGATGTTGAAATTAAAATCAAGAAAACAATCTCTCACAATCACTTTGTCACTGTGCTGTCTGACACCAAAACATCATAATATGGCTCAAATAACTTCATTTCTCCAAAGAAACCCCAAAAACTATTGCCAAATATTCAAATACAGTTAGAGGCACAGTGAGTGTTGAAAGCCTCAGCACTTAGAACACTCTTTGTTAAATTTGGATGTTTATTTGGCGCAGGATCAGCTGGCCTCAGACTTATCGGAGATGCAGACAAAACCACCGAAAGTGTTTTTTTTGGTCACAAGATAGTACAGTCTGTGGTCCTTTGCATCACATCAACTTCTGGTATACCTATTGAGAAAGTGATCACATTAAACCATTCTGTCATCACATGTGATGAAAGCCTTTTTTTAAATTTCATATGAATTATCTTGAGGATATTAATTTATTTTGGTCTTTTTTATTTATTTATTTTTATGCCAGGAAATGCCTTGTTCCACCATTGGGGTATATGGTTTGTAAATAAACTAAGAATTAAGGTCGGCTGAATTCCATTTAGCTGCTTCAGTTTCTGTCTCGTATTCAGTGCCACTGGGGCATTTAGAGTACAACAGAGCCATTGTTAATGTTAAGCAACACAACAATTGAGAGTAACTACGACTCTTTACTAAGACACATAAAACTATTTAAAATTGTGACAGTTTGAGGCTCTTCAAGTATGCACCAAATACTTCCACATGATTATGTCACCTGCCTTAAAATGGAAAACGTTATCGTCATAGAGCTTATCTGCCAATAAATTATGATAAGACTTACTTGGCATCACATTTGCTGGACAACATGAGTCCTTAGGTTGAAAAAATAGTCTCTAAATTCAAACATATTTTGACTTTAATCATTTGAATAATATTTTTTATTTTAAAACAGAGACAAAAAAAAGAGTGAAAAGACTCACTGAGCAGCAGAAGGAGCAATGATTGGACAGCTGTGATGTGGGGGTGTTGGAGCTAATTACTGTCATTAATTGCACCTGTGCTTTCCCTGCTACGTCACGATGGAAAACAAACAATTTTCTCAAAAGAGAAAGAGTATTCTGGAGCTACAAAAGAAAGCTGTGGTGATCTAGAGTCTGTTGGGGCCCGAAGAAAGAACTCACAGGGGGGCCCTCTGACAAGTGTTCATAACCATGATGTTATAAATAAACTGACATCAATGATGACTTTAATTTACAAACTTGAGTTTCACAGGAAAATTGTGCAACAATTTGAGCACTGTCTGGTTGGGCCCTCTTAGGGAAGTCTCCTAAAGTCATTGCAAAATTTGTACATTTTAAGCCCCTTCTATGGTTTAAAGTTGGTTAGCCCTTGGGGGCCCCCTACTGGCCTTTGGCCGAAAGCAGTTGCCTGCCTTTCAGGTTGACAAGCAGCACCTCTGAAAAAAAGCCTACAATTCATGTTCCACATCTAGTTGCTTCAGTTTCAGGTCCATGATGCTTACTGTCAAACGGGCATGCTAAAACGAAACAGAGCCATTGGGAATGATTACATGATGCACACACACCACACATTCCAATCTGCACACTGCACTTTGACACCCTGGACACTTTACACTGTTTACATTATTATATATTCTATATTTAATATTTTGTACATTCAAATAATCCTTTTTTAATTTTTACATTATATTCTATTGTACTGGACCCTGGACACTTTACACACTGACACTTTACACTGTTTACATTATTATATATTCCATATTTAATATTTTGTACATTCAAATAATCCTTTTTTAATTTTTACATTATATTCTATTTTACTGGACCCTGGACACTTTACACACTGACACTTTACACTGTTTACATTACTCTATATTTTATATTTTGTACATTCAAATAATTATTTTTTTATTTTTTACATTATATTCTATTTTACTGTATATATGTGTATTAGTAATTTGAGTGTTTATTGCATGGCCTTGCGGAACAGTCCTTACATTTCACTGCACATCTGTATGAGCATGTGACAAATAAAAATCTTGAATCTTGAATCTTGAATTGAATGTTAATAAGAACACATGTGCTTCTTATACAACCACTGTCTGTTTACTGTAAAAAAAAAAAAAAAAGGGACAAAAAAGACTATTTTCTTTTGTGAAATGGATCACCTGCATCATTTGTGGCAGATTAATGTTACTCTATGTGTGAGATTTTACATCAGCATTTTTTCTTGGTAATGATTGCACCACTGTTTAGGCTACAGTGTCACTCAGTTATTTTGTTTTATTTTCCCTGCTACTAATAAGCATGCTTTTTTTAAAGCTATTTTTAGGTGTAAATCACTCTATGGTGTAAATATACAGAGAAATGTGCTTAATTGTCATTTCTAAAATGAACGTAATTGAAAAAAAAATCATCATTATTGAAAGAATTTAAAAATCTAATCTAGGCAAATGTAAGCAGATAGATTACTTGACAGATTCAAACTTGTTACACATTATCAACACAGAGAAGAGTCTGACAACACTGAGAGCTTCGTCAAGTTATGAACACCGCAATGAAAGCACAGATCGTGCGATGGACCGAAAATAAGAGCTTCATATTTATCCCCACAATGTATTTTATACACTGTATTGAACCTGTAACGTAATTGATTCCTGTTGGCACGGAAGATGTAGATATCTCTTTTCTTGTTTGGAGACGAATTCAGATGATAACGCTACAGCTGATCTGCTCTTTTTGTGCAGGTTTTTGTTTTGTTTTATTTTAATCGGTATAGTGAGTAGTAATTCAAAACATGTGTTTTTAAACTGTTTAACATTTGTATCACAAAAATAATTAGGTTTGGGAGAAAACCCTTTGTTTTATGTTTAATAATGATCGTAAATCCACCCTTACATCGAAACGATCCTCATGTCTTATTTTGGTAAGCACAACCGGATGTTATTTCGGCAGCTAGCATCATCTGCTAAGAAAACGGTGTTTTTAAAGGGAAACCAAGGTTGTTGAGGTCTGAGGTGGCTTAGCGGGTTGAAGGTAGGTGTTGTCTCATTGTTGTGCACTAACTGTCTGAGTACTGTGGCTTTTCTTCATCTCTAAACGTCGGTTGTTTAACAGCGTATCACTTAGGTTAGCGGAAATCAAGACGTGGGTAAGTGTCAAGTGAAGACCGCGGGTAAAGTGGAAGCTAACCAGCTAGCTCTGCTGAAGCTAACGCAGCTAACGGGGACCGTGTCCCGGTCTCCCGGAGCCGGAGTGATGTCGCTCCGTTTGTGGGGCTGCTATAGCGTGGATTACATTATACATACAATTCGGGGTTTACAATAAAATACACTGTCACAGTTGAATCTAGTTTTGCAGGTTCAATGGCGAGTATCGTATGAATGGCAGCGGGGGGTGGTCGTGTTATGGCCCCCTGCACATGAACACACAGACTGCTTTTCAGGAAGTCAGTGTTGAACCTTCTTCTGAGAGGCTGAATTATATTTAAACAAATATTATAGTCGGTCTACGAAATGACAAATGGTGTTACACTGGAACCTTTTTAGTAACTCATTATTTGATCTCCTGTCCTCTTTAAAGTGTGCTGTAATGTTTGTTTGAACATAATGAATCAAATATATTGCAGGTTATTGTGCTTATTATAGAAACAGAAGAAGTTTGCCTTGTCATGTCTGCAGCAGTTTGAAAAAAGAGAAATAAAACACAAGAATTCCTTATAGGTGGAAAGTTAACCTTTTGGTGACTGACAAAAAACAATATGGAAACTCTAATAACGCAGTCCTCTAAAGTTATTTATTCTCCTGTTGTTTCGTTTTGATGTGAAGTTTCTTCATTTGAGGTCACTTGTTCTGTTGAAATGCTCTCTGATGCTTTCACTAGAGACAGTAATTGGCCTACTGGTTTTCTCTCTTACTTAAATCCAGACTGATGACTCCCACAGCTTAAAACAGATCTGACCATAATTGTAGCTTTTACTGTCGGTGGTTTTGTAAACCATAATGCATGCTTAACAATGCACATTGTTTACATGAGACCCTAAAGGGACTATGTTGGGTTGGAAAGGGGGCTTTGGTGACCTTTTCACACCTCCCTCTTTTGCTCCAGATCAGTGATACTCAATCCGAGGCTCTCGAGCCACATGTGCCTCTTTTAGGTCCTACTTGGAGAAAACAATCCAAAGTAATTATTTAAAAAAGGGAAACATTGTCAGCAGAAATTATTCTTTGCAAGTCATGTCACTGTGTTTCTTCACACATATTTTAGGAAAGAAAGAGGTTTATTGAGTGTGGTTCTTGCAGAAATATTTTTTGGTCAATGTGGCTCTTAAGTCTAACAGGGCTGAGTACCACTGGTCCAGATGGTTATTTGTCTGCAACGTTACATGATTGGCTGTTTTGTTTTACTTGTCTTTCTGCAGACATGTTTTAATGTTTTCTTTTATGTCCCCTTCTTGCTTTGATTTGTAAGCTTTATCATCTGGTTTCAACATTGTAAAATAACCTTAACTTACAGTCAGTATTTTGGCCTTTGCTCAGTGTGCCACAATTTAAAGTGCTTCATAAGCCTCTGCAAACACTCAACTGCTGACAGTATACGTTCTGAAGAGGGTACAGCTACCATGTACACCGAACCATGTGAGGAAAAATGGCTACACTCAAACGCTGAGAGCAGGCGAGCTACAAGGATGTGTGCAGCAAAGCTGTGTGTGAACGTACCCTTTTGTATCCCTAATATTTGCTTATTATGGAGAAGACCATAGTTCAGGGAAACCTGTAAAGTCCAGGTTAAAATTATTTATTAACTCCTGAGAAAAGGAGGCTAATAACACAACAGAATAATTCTATTTTTATACAATGACAATAAAGAGTTTATCTTATGGGCCCAAGTGTTTGGCCAGCAGCAGTGTCCAAACAAAAACTGATCAACAAAAAGTTGAAGTTCTGACAAATGTTATAAGTGCAAACTGTTTTGTTTTTTTTATTGATGTCCACACAGATGGAAGAGCTTGTGTGGCAGAAGGAGGGTGGGAGAGTTATTTTATCCCAAAGTGATAACCTTAACCTTAAAGTTAACCTTTAACCAAACAAGACCCTCCTCTTATATAGCCACATGCACACCTGCTGACTTCACACAAAACATGCACCTCTAATTGCAACTGTGAAGTGGCACACTACATAAATGTCACTTTTCCTTGCTCTTTTTTTTTTTTTACAATGTCTGTATCATATGTTGCTATCAATAAATCTATGAATTAATGAACTTGACAAGGAGACTAACAAGGATCAGCCGAAGTTTATAAAGTTTATAGCATATAAGTCTAAATGTTTATAACGCTGCCTTAACTGTTAAGTTTGACCTTTCTTTGGGAACAAGAGCTCCTTTTTAATTTGGATTAGCTCAAGACAAGTTCACCTTAGTCCACTGTATATTCCCTCTGAGCAAAGGACATACTTGTAACTGTACACTGTGTAAAGTGATGCAGCCTGTGTTGTTGCTACACCCTTCCCTCCAACACAGAGCTGACCAAATCCTGGCTCTTTCACGAGGGTACACGTTGTCCTGACAATTCTTAATCCCATTTATCTTGCAAGTAAATTATCTCCAGGATGTGTTTGTCTTGTGTGTTCCAGGGCTTGTGTAAACAGTTGTGTCCCTTTTTAAAAAAAATAAAAGCCACAATGAAAAATGGACATGATCAAATAGTAGGCAGGCTGACTCATCTCAGCCATTTTCAGCCAACAGCAGGTAACTTTTTTAATTATGCTGAGTCAGAAAGCAAACTTCTATATTATTTACACAATTTCATGCAAGTATTTAACATCATCTTGTTCATTGATGTATGTTTTTAAGTCCTGGATATTGGCACCAAAACTTGCACAATACTCAAAAAAGATCAAGATATAATTTATTCATCATAGAAAACATAGAGCATTTCATGTAACAACATCTACATATACATACATGTAAAAACACCTTCTTGCAGCAGTAACATATTGGCGTATTGCACAGCCCCTTGGCACATCCTACATTACCTGTTATTCAGAATATTAACAGATTTTGTCAAAAATGAATGTTTGTAGCGGTTCAGCCTGGTCTGAGGGACCCTGAATCCTCTTCCAGAGGGTAAAAGCTGAAACTCAGAGTTAAGAATGTGGGTAGGATTAGACACTATTTGCTGTGCTTGTCTAACAACAGACTGCTCATAGAGTGTTTGGAGAGATCGATGTTTTTTAACACCCATGATTTTAGAAGCAGTCTGCACAAGACGAGTTAGCTGTGACTATAACTGAACAGACAAGTGACCGTACCAGGCTGTTGTCCCGTAGCTGATCATGCTTTCACAAACATTGCGGCACCCAGGTGTATTTCCTGGTTATGCACGGAGGTGAAATTCTACACGTTTCCACTCAGCCTGTACATTAAAGTTGTAATAATGTCACTGATTATTTAAGTACAACATTTTTTCTAGGCCAGAGTTTAAGAAATGAAACATCTTCTTTCTGAAGAGAGAGTTGGAATTTGTTTGCAATTTAGGATGTCATTTTTCTAGCTTTCCAGGCAACACTTTTGTGATGGTGGTTAATGAGAAAATACTTTTTCAGTGCCGGAAAAATTTCCTCTCCAATGTAGGTCATGCTTTTATCACTTAAGAAACATCAGTAAACGGAGAGCATTAGTGTCATCTACAGAACTTGAGTCGATCGTAGATGCCTTTGTCTCATCCCGTATTGACTATTGTAATGCTCTTTCCACTTCACTCAGCATGTCCGCCCTAAATCGTCTCCAGTCAATCCAGAAGCTGCTGTTCCAATACTCACCAGGTCAAACAAACGGTCTCACATCACTCCCATACTGAAATCTCTGCGCTGGCTCCCTGTGGCTTAAAGGATTAAGTTTTAAATTCTCACCCTACCCTCACTTTTAGAGCTCTTCATGGTCAGGCCCCAGAATATTTGACAGAACTCATTCACCCGTATTCACCGACCCGTTAGCTAAGGTCCAACACCCTACACCTGCTGCCTGTCCCACAGACACATTTTAAGACTTGTGGTAATCGTGCAGTTGAGGCCATAGCACCAGTCCTTTAGAATTACCTGCCCATCTTATGTTCTTCTGACTCTGTTGAGTCTTTCATAAAGCAGCTAAAATTGTTTTGTTTCGACAGGCCTAGGGTAATCATGTCCACCCAGTCTACCTGTTGATCTATGTTTTACTGTGCTAACTGTTGTTCCTGGTGATAGCAGGATTTCATAATGTCGGTCCATGAACAACTCGTTTGTTCCTGTTTTTATTACCTTTGTGTTGTATTTAAATGATGTAAAGCACTTTGGGACCTTTGTCTGTGAAACGTGCTATATAAATAAACTTTACTTATCCAGCAGTCCAATAATAGGCCTTTTCCACTAAGTACACCCATCACCAGTTCAACACTATTTGATTTGACTTTTGAGCTCAAGAAAAGCTCACAGTGATGTGAAGCCATTTCCTAAATGTTTATTCCTAGTATACAGTCACCAGGCACAGTATGGATGTGCACGTCAGCTGGCTGTCACCTTCATTCTTTGCGTTTGGTCTTTGTTACTTCATGTTCTTAAAGTAAGCATCGTGTCAAAACTGGAAGCACCAACATAGCATACTGTTTGCATCCTAAGTGATTTGACATCAAATAAAAAAATGTACTTAAAGTTTTATAAATTCTTTTTTTTTTTTTTTTTCAGGTTGCTGCTGGTTGCAGGCCCCTGTGGAGCAGAAGAGCTGTGCCATTCCCCCTATTTTTCCCCTTGTGTGTTTCCCTGTGTGTTAGTGACCCCGCACCCCCACCCACCCTCCACCTGATCCCTCCTGTCGTGTTGCCCTTCCTGCCCGAAGCCCCCCTCTCACCCCATGCTTGGGACAAAGCCAGCTCACTGCCAGCCCAATGACTGCCTGGATCGTCCTGCCTGTCAGCCTGTCTGCCTTCTCCATCACAGGAATATGGATAGTGTGAGTTAGAGATTGTGTGTCACAAGTAAACATAATGTGATGGGTCAACAAGTGCAGATTTAAAGAGGTTTGTAAATGGGCATCACAAACTATTTGCATGATGAAATTTGCAAACAGGATTGTGTTCATGTGCAAAAATACAACTAGAGATGTCTACTATGACAATCAACATTAAAAAGTATTTTTAGAAATAGAAAGCCTTAATTGTTACTATACAATACAACAGAAAAGCATACAGGTGTCCACAGCAACATCCAACTTGCATTTATCTCATCCAGTGAATATCATTTCTAGCATTCTACTCAAGCCCAGTTCAATCTTCTCTCTTGTGAACTTGTGTCATCAGTATTCAGAGTCCCCTGTTCAACCATGTCTCGCTTTAATCATGGTGTGTTCTTCACCCCACAGGTATGCCATGGCTGTGATGAATCACCACGTTTGTCCTGTGGAGAACTGGTGAGTTATTTTCCTCTTTTTTTTTATCAGATGATATGGGCTTAACACTCTAGTAACCCTCATTTAATTCTATGATATCTGAACACTTCCAAAGTTACCAAAAGGGAATGAACTGAACTCATTGTGTCACTGCCTCAGGTCTTACAATGTAACGTGCACAGAGGAGCTGCCCCGACCAGGCTTCCCAAAGACATGCTGCACCATCCAGGACATCCCCCTCATCAGGTCTCTTGTTCTACTTCTCCCCCTATCTGCACGTCCAGGCTTTTTTTCAAACAATTTAGTGTCAGCATAGGCTCAGAGGCATGAATTAGCACCTTGTTATGTTGTGGCTCTGTGACAGTCATTAACACACGCGTTGCATAAATTGCATTTGTTTAATCTGCTAATAAGCCTCTAACCATGGGCAAGTACAAAAGCCCTCTTGTAAAAAGGCATCATGAGGCTTGTAGGCTTTTCTGCACTGAAGGTAGATGAGAGTGCCCGTCAAAATGTAAACACTACAGGGTTAGGGTCAAAGTTCCTTTACATTCTTGAATTAGGAATGTAGTTACATATGTCTCAAAAGTGGCTTTTGTTATTGTTCTACATGGATAGGAAAACTTGTACATAAATTGTGGTCTTGCATACAGTAAGATATGTAGAATACTGAAGCTGTTTTGTCTCCATGTTTTCCAGTAAATGTGGCTCCTTCCCTCCTGAAAGTTGCCTGTTCAGCCTCATTGGCAACGTTGGAGCCTTCATGGGTAAGATCTTATTCTAACACAAAGACAGCTAGATACCTTAAAACACACTCCACAACACAGAACGACACGACTAAACTTAACTTTTAGTGAGCTCTTGATCTCTACTCGTCATGAAGCTGTCTGTTTACGAGTGGAGCTGCTGGGATGCTGCTCAGCATTATTTTGTTTGGATACCATTATCTCCCTCCGTTAATACCTTTTCCAATGCCTGTTGGAAGCATTTCCACTCTCAAGAGAGAAGGTCGATGCCTCTGCTCTGGCTGACTAGAGGTCAGCCGGTCTCCCTTCTGTTGAAAGATAATTGGACTGATCCTATTGTCAGACTTCTGGAGACTTCACCATTAACTTAAAGATAATGTCGTCAACTCGTCTTGATGAGGATAAGAAGAGGTGACATCGTAGTGATATTAGACAAGTTATACCTTTTTTCTTTTAACCCTCAAATCATTAATCTTAATCATGTAATGTTTATTATGATGTGTGCTGCTGTCCTCTTGGCCAGGTCACCCCTGTGAAAGAGATCTTGATCTCAATGGGTTAATTACCTGGTTTAATAATGGTTAAATAAAAAAAAATAATGTCTTATAAATGTCATAAAATCTGATAAGATTTGAAGTTAGAGGCATTTAAATCTGTACATGCATGAAAACAGTTGCTGTAAAAATAAAATTAAAGTTGATACTTAAAAAAAAAAAAACTCTCTCTCTGACAGTTGAGTGTTACTCTCTTAAAGTATTAATTTTATTATCTATCCCCTTAGTAAACCATTGACGACACACAACCAGATATTGTATGAAAAATATGAAGCTGCTTGAAGTCTATATCCATCGTAGCTTAGCATAAAAACTAGCTACATCCACCCTGGCTGTATCAAACTGTTACACAGTTCTCCTACTAGTTTTCTGAAGCTCATTGATAAAAAAGATTGTTATACAGGAAATGCTGACTGTAACTTTAGCTGGACCAGTGACTTGAAGAGTCTTGACTCTTGACATCTCTGCAAGGTTGCTAGGCAACCAGTGAAGACTCATGACAGGTTCTATGTGCCAAAGGAGTTTAACTACACCCACTGTATGAATTTAAGAGTGGTGGAAAACTTCTTATCTATCTCTCAGTAAGGAAGGTATATTTCCCAAATAAGGAACTATGTCTTACATATTTGCATATTTGATATCCAAAAAATTAAGTTTGCTGAATATCTGATTTAATCTGAGTTAGCCAAAGATTGCAGCATTTTGCTCTTGTTAAAAGAAAAGCCATTATTCTGCATGAGGTGTCTGTCTGCTCTCTTTGTGTGTTTTATTAATCCTCCATGGGGCCTACAGACGTCAGCCACTAGCCTTGAAGAGAAACAGAGGGGCCTGAAATAGCCTGTGCTCTCTAATCAATAATGCATGCAGCTTTCCTTCCACTTCCCCCCTCTGTCCTCTCCTCCTGTATGTACCCTCCATGACCCTCCTCCTCCCCCTGCCTTGTTTATTACCACTCAGCTGTGCCCATATCTTACCCATCTGCCCTTGATTGTAACCCCCCCCCCGCTGCATTCACTATCAATCCTTTTTTTTATTCTTGTATGTATTGCTCTTTATTTCTAGTCCTCATGCTTGCCCTTGCATTATGTCTAAACTTAATTTCTGTCCTTAAGTCCTTGTTTTCTCAGCGTCTTTCTTTCTGTTTGTCCCCAACTTGTGTATAAGCTGTCAGGATGCTTTAACTGGTGGTTAGTAATGTTAAACTATTTTTACTGTTTAATTTCCATGGTGTTGGTACTGTAACAGGCACAAAATTGCACGATTATAGTTTACAAACAGAAATGCTATGTCTGCCAAGAAAAGTAGCCTCTTAAGTAACCAGGAACGGAAGCAGTAAAAAAAAAAAAACTATAAAACACTCAAAGAGTGTAACGTCAGCAGGATGGCTGCAGTCACATGACACGTCACCAGCTACAGATAAAAACTACAAAAACTAGCAAGAATGTTTAAACAACTATTTTGATCTAACAACTGAAAGAGAAAAATGTCTGCAAAAACTTAAGATTTCTGATTTCCCCATTCAGTATTGAAACAGAAAGATATTTATTTATCAATAGCTGCAACCTTTGTGTTCACTCAGAGGTATATAATGACTGCTGTTTTTTTTCTCTCTATGTTAATTGTAAATGTGCATTTCTCCTCCTGTGTCCTGCAGTGGTGATGGTGTGCCTTCTGCGCTACGCCCAGGTCATCGAACACAGCCATCGATGTTGGGTGAACACCAGCGCTCTGGTGTCCGGCTGTACCAACGCTGTGGGTCTGGTCATGGTGGGAAACTTCCAGGTAACATCTGCTAACACAAACACTCTTGATTATGATATTGGAAACTCTTGTTTCTTTTCTTTTTTTAATTCAGTGGATTCAAAACGAACTCGTCTGACTGAAGCGTCTGTTTTGCAGGTTGATCACGCCAAATCTCTCCATTACGTTGGTGCTGGGGTGGCATTTCCAGCAGGGCTGCTGTTTGTGTGCCTGCAGTGTGTGCTCACCTACCGGGTGGCAGTGACCGCCCTCGACTACTGGATGGCCCACTTCCGAGTTGCTCTGGCACTGGGTGCCATGATCTCCCTCGTCCTCAGTATCCTTTACTTACTACCCCCTTTGTTGTGCAGAGACAGAAGCTTTGTGCTTTTGTTCTTTGTCTTCTAGCCGCTCAAGGTTTGTTTTGATCAAATACATCATATCATTTTAATTACCTTTCACTATTTGGCCTTTTACATGAGAGATTTTTTAATGCGGTATAATAGAAAACACAGGTGTGACTTATAGTCTTAATAATGGCTGCCTCACTTTTACGTCGCCTAGTTTAGTGTCCTTATACTTAGCCATTGTTACGCTTTTCTGTTTTATTTGCTCAAAACACAAATATCTACTGTAAAAAAGCTCTATATGACTTCAGTCAAATCATTAAATCCCAGTCAGAGCAGGAGATGTCAAGGTTAATCATTACATGTGGATCAAACCAGTGAGCCTGCTGGTTTTCCTCTCCTTATCCCTCTGCTATCCCTCACACTTCTGTTCAGATCAACATGTTGGTCCTTCAACCTTCAGACAGAACATCAAGTCCATAATAACATATGTGCTCACTTTCTCTCCCCCTCTTTACTCGTTTTATTCCGGCCTCTCTTCCTCGCCTGCCTCTTCATAATGTCCTGCCAGAAACACGACAGTCTGACGGGGTTTTAAACTGTCAGCCACTTTGATTCCTCTGAGAAAATAACAGTCTGTTTTCCAATCAGCAGAGGACTCTTCATGAACAATGTTCACTACCACTACTATAATGTTCTCCTATCTGGAGGCAGTTAGTGGGTTCATGTGTTTCCTCCACTACTCATTCATTTAGTTATTTTTGTCATCTCATTGTCTGTTTGGAGACAGAGATTAAAATCTATCCATTTTAATGATCCCACAAGAACAGTCAATCCCCTGTGAATATACAGTTACACATTCATTGACTATATGTTATTTTTAATTTCATCTTTTTAATGGACAAAGCCAAAGTCATTCATATTCATCCCTGATCATGTTATGAATTCACATCTGGGCCCCTGAGGTTAAGCTGCTTGTCACATATCTCATGTCATTATTTAAGGGATTTGCTTCAGGCTATAACCACGTTTATTCTCTCTTTCAAATGAAGTTAAAAAACAAAAAGGAGCTCTGTTTGTTGAGATGTTTGTCCTCCTTAACGTCTCCTCCCCCAAGGTGGCATCTTCTTCATCCACGAGAGCTTCGTCCTGCAGCATGTCGCTGCCATCTGCGAGTGGGTCTTCACCGTGGACATCCTGGTCTTCTACGGCACCTTCACCTACGAGTTCGGCACCGTCACCAGTGAAACCATAATGACCTGCTTGCAGCAGAGCCACCACCTCGGCTCGGGGGTCATCATCGGCCCCAGGGCGCGGGGCTCGGCGATGGGCAGTGCGACCAAGGGCCTCAAATCCCCCGGGGGAAGCAGCACATCCACACATCTCAACTGTACCCCTGAGAGCATAGCCATGTTGTAGCTCTGCAGCAGCCCCACGTCTCCCTGCAGAGGGGCTTCAGGGGCTTCCCTTGGACGGAGAGACGGCAGAGGCAGCATGTGGAGAGAGAAAGAAGTTCTTATATCTTTATCCATCGAACCAACACCAATCTATAACACTATCTTCTATTTTTATTCCAAACATTGGTGAAAGCCCCCTACAGTCAAAGTCACCGTCTCTGCAGCGATGTTGACAGGAGGGCTGAATGTGTGGAGCCAGTCTGAGTACTGGAACCATGAATGTTTTCCAAGATGGCTGTTTATTGGGCAGTTCTTCACTAGAGTAGTTCTTTTATAAATGTGCATCACCAGTATGCCCACAAAGTTCCTCTCCCCCCCTCCTCCGACACTCTCATGATCGCCCCGATGCTTTGTGGCCCACCTGTTCTGGCCTTTTTCATATCTCTGCACGGCACACTTTTTGAACGAGAGAAAAACAATTCATGTTTCAGTTTGCATAGTGAGTAGAAAATATTGAATGTTTGAGAAGTGACTAGTCAACAGTTATGTATGTATGTTTGCCAGGCTTTAAGTACATGGCCTTTTTATTCAATTGAGCCCAAATTATCCAGAAACAAATCATTTCTGCTGGCTGTTTAATTTGGCTGCACAGACAAATTACGATGGTATTTAACACAAATATTTATACACGTTTCATGAGCCATTTTCATTCTTGAGGTCACAATCCATTATACTGACACGTGAGAGCAGAAAGGCTGCTCAAAACGTTATCGATCTGTTCTAATGTAAAATGCAAACATCATCAAGTGCATCACAATCACATTTGAGAGTGAGAGTCTGTGAAGTCCTATCATGACTTTCTCCAAAAGATGCTCCTTTGATTACTGTTTCTTCACATTTCATGCTACCTTACCTTCATTCATGTCCGGTGCAATAATTAACATCAATCACCTGATGATTCGAGCTCCCTGGGAGGGAAATATGCCTTTTTTCAGTGAGTTGGAGTTGAACACAGGGATTTTGTTTTTTAAGAAGTGACAAAGATATTTGAAGTGACCTACAGCTTATAGTAAAACTCAAATCTGACAATATTACAGACCTTGTGTACACACTAATTTAATTCCAGGCTGGACCCGCTGGAAGCCTTATTTGAGTTTTAAGAATCTTTTTTTGTTACATATAATGTTACGTGAAGCCTTTTTAGTTGTTTTAGGGGGCGTTTTGTCTGCAGGAGAGACCTGAGAGGTGAATATGGTGCCTGTTGAACTCGTGCCATAAACCTCATGGTGTCAGAAAAGTGTTACAGATACTACTAAAGGTTTATTTGATAATGAGGTTTTGTTTTTATTTCCTGTTGCCATTTTCTCCTGAAGTGATAACCACATTTGCAGACTGCCACAAACAAGCACTGCTCAAAGTAAAGCTGACAAATGCCAACACGTTCACGTTACACAGATTACGCTTCTGTTCAGGTTTGTCTTTTGAACTGTTCGAGAGGTTTGCTTTATTACCCACAAATACACTCACAGCGCTCTGTCATCTGTGTAGTGTTGATCCATCTTTGAACAGTCTAACCACTGGATGCCAGCAATACGTGTTTTGAAAAAGGTCACATCACCTACCTCTATCTTTTGTGGGTCTGATGTTTTGAGGATGAAGTTTGAGTTCCAGCACGCTTTCCATCTTACAATGGTTTTAAGAAAAGTATTTCATGTGTCAGTGTTTCAGCAGTCTTACAAAGATCTGTTAGTCAGGAGCTGCTGTTATAAAATATGTGTAATCATGTGTCAGGCCACTTTTCTTTTGTGCAAATGTTTTATCTACCTTTTCTTTCTGGGACTACAGCAATTCTGATCCTGCCAAAAACAAAGAGTGGAATCCACTGGAGTGTTGTTGGTTTTCTGTCTGTCAGCAGTAGGTGTATGAATCTGTATGAGTGCACTGTTTTAGCCTTATCCCTTCTCCTGTGACAGGGGGAACAGTTCCTTTTTTTGTTTTCTATGATTTTTGTGTTCAGCTGTAGCCTTTTTCACCAAACTGTAATTATGTCACAAGAAGTGACGACAACCGGCAGCTTGTATGACCCTCACATCAGGGTTTGGATCTATTCTGTAACGGCATCTACTTCATAACACCATGCTCACAGGCCAAACTTTCAAGGTGTTTTCTTTTTGTTCCGTCAGTAAGCCGTCATATGGTATCTCTGTTAGTGGGAGAAAGGCTGCCTGACATGTACAAGTCTTGAACTCCAGTTACAACACAGAAACAAAACTGCTACAAAAATGTATTGGTCTCATTTCCTGGTTTGAAAAAATCTGTAAGAGAATGGTAACGGAAGAGTCCGAGAAATCCCCCAAAAACAAGTCCACACAGATGATTTTGTTTCCTTTTATAAAGTCTGTAAATATGTATGATTTGTCTATCATTTAGGTATTTTCATTTGACAGAGATTTATATTCAAATATGAAATAAAAAAGATAAATTATTAGCAGAAGTATTGCATGGTTTGTCATTTAAGCCCAGAAATTACATTTGATTCGTAAAGCAAATTTATCAGGCCGCTGCTGCATGAAACAAATGACATCAACGTATACAGAGAGGAAATGTACGAGCACCAGCTGCCTGAAACTTTGGCTAACAGCCTAGGAGTGGTTGATCATATAAAAACAAGATCTATTTATTAGCAAGCAGATATAGAAACAATTTCCAGCAGATCAGAAGACAAATAATGGCTCACTGTTCTACATGAATACAAAGAAAACAGCTGGTTAAAAATCCCGGTCAGTCTGTGCCGTGTCAGAGCACAGTGTCAGTGTTAACAGAACGTGGAGGAACATGAGGAGCTGTAATGTCATTCAGAAGAATCCAAACCACTTCAGAGCAGACTGATTTAGTCATAAACTGTTTCTGATAGAAAAGAGAAACAGCTTCCTCAAACAGCAAAACATCACGGGATGAGTTGAGGGGAAATTCCAACTTCACAATTTAATCAGCATGAGGACAAAGAGTTGTTAAATGTTTTCTAAGGCTCTAGAGAAGTTGTTTTTTATACAAGAGAATCCTTCAAGCTGTGGCCTTACAGTTATAGGACGCCTAGATTAACATCTAAACATAACTGCACGATAATAAGCGTACAAGTCAGCATGTTTGGAGTTTGAGCCATGCTTTGGAACAAAAATAAGGATAGCGCATCGTCTGCTGATTTGAACAACTCTCTCTGACAAGCACCTAGAATCTATGAAGGGAACATTTCTAATACTACAGGAATGGAGGACAAATATTATTATGACAAGAACAACTCAACATTTCCTGAGAAATACACAGAACTGAAATGTTTCAGCGCATTATGTTACCTTACAAATGGAAAAAAAACAAAAACATTCTCAATCTTAAAACAATTTAAACGTGACAATGAGCATGTCGTTCTGCTGCGTTCACACCGTGTCAAAGAATGGAAAGAGGAGGAAACAAGTTCAACAGGGTTGCTTATCATACAAAGATCTGCTGCAAATCATTACGTAAATATATTGCATTATGAATGTGTAATACTGGGTTTTATGTACACCAATTTCTTGATAGGTTTTATAAATATATTGAAAGATTTTGTAGATGTCACTTGTTTAAATTCTAGTATCAAAACTACAAATGTGAAGCTGATATTGGATGTTTTTTCCCCCCCATTCATGAAATGACATTGTGTAGAAAATAGCAAAATGGCAGCATTATATATATCCTGAAGCTTTCTTTTATTCTGTAAAATTGTACCTAACTACAAACTTCTAGCACAGAACTGTCCCGTCATGTATACATGGCTCCATGAAGGTCTTCTAGCCGGTGCTCTGCCTGCTTCCTTCTCTCCTGCAGGACAGGAAAAAAACATCTATTCAGCGAGAGTCTGTTATCATATTATACGCATGTTAGAAGATGGTGATCATTTAAACCATTCAAAGTGTAATCACACACTCACCTTGTCTTTTTTAAACTCCTCATACTCTGGATTGTCAGTCGGCAGTTCAAGTCGGCAGAGAGGACACGAGTTGGTCTATGATTGCGAAAACATTCAAAGAGAATTCTCAGTAGCTGCTCAAACGTTTCCATTACATGTGTCTGAACTACATGTATTTAAAGGGTAACTAATCTTTACCTTGCCCAACCAGGGCAGTATACATCCTGAGTGGAAAAGGTGTTTGCAGGGCATTTCTCGAACCGTTTCTTGCTCCTCAAACTCCAGTAGACACACGGGACACTTGAGACCTTTGTCTGGGAGAACAAACAAAGAACATTTAATCCTTCAGCTATTACTAATCAAAGAAATATCTTAATTATATTACTTTCCTGCATCAGTATGTATCATATGTCTCACACTCAAATCCAAGCACAAGTTTAACTAAAGGGAAAACTAAGCATTGCTGTTAAAGCATGATACCTCCCTCTGTGAGTGTCAGTGCCTTCCTCTATATCTGTAATAGTCTAGCTGACCAAAGACCTGAATGTACAACATGTTAAATTCTACTGAAGGTGAAGTCCGTCACCTGCTTGCTCTGGAGAAATGACGACCAATGTGAGGGTCTGAACAGCTGCTTTGGCAGCCGGAGGAGGAAGCCGCTGGTCCCAGTCAGACAAGTCAAAGGCTCCAGAGTCAATCAGGTCCAAGCCCTGCATTAAAGACCTTTAAGAAGAGCAGCAGTCAGTCAGAGCACTGCATCATTTATTCATGTTAAAGCATCATAATGTGCTCGGCCTCACCTGGCCAGCTCGAGGAGTGCATTCTGACGGTACTGCTCCTCAGGGTTGGTGGGCTCACAGTCGTGTTCATCAAAGTACGAGGCCATTGTTGTGCAGAAAAGTCCTCTTTGCATTAAAATAGCACACGGATAACTGAGGTTCACCTTTTTATCAAAAACAGATTTACATTCACAGCTGATATGTAATTTAAGATATTTTACAACAACTGTATTATTACTGATAAGAGAACAAACATCGTTTTAATGTCACTCCAGGACATTAAAATGTGTCAAACATCAGTGTACAGATGTGACTCTCAATATATTGGTTTTTTATTCATACAATACTACAATTTAATATAACTTCCAAAAGCTAATCTATAATTTATCTAATAATAAAAACTTCATTAATATAAAAAAGAAAGGATTGTTTCCACCGAACTATAAAGTTTGATCAGTAAGAAAGATTTAAACATTATTAAACATTAGAAACGTGATTTGTGACTGTAGTAAATGTGTCATATAGTAAATGTTTGCAGTGATAAATGTTCTGACACAAATAAGTTATTACTGACATTTATATTGTTGTTACAGAGACGTGTCCAAAGCTAAAGTCTAACGTGGGTGATATTTAATAGACCTATAAGGAGAATCATTTACAAACAAATGATATTCAGACTGAGAAAAAAATACACTTACCTGAAACGTTAGCAACAAAAACAAACAAGTCATTCTTCCGGGTATGACAACTGTAAACATGTGGGATTTGGCCAATCACAAAGTGGAACCACGTTACATTTCTTCTTCTTTTAAAAATCCCGGAGGCTGACAAACAACAATGTAGCATTACTGCCACCATGTGGTGTGAGGCGTGTACTGCCTGTGAAAATCTATGGACTCTTCTTCATCTGCCTAGCGCCTTCATGACTCTGCAGAAAAACCTTATATACAAACAGATGATTAGTCCCCAAGGATAATATAAAGGTCAAGGTTTCCATGTACAAACTTACACTTAATAATTAAAAATCATACGTTTTTTCCAACTAGATGCTGAGACTTATTTACTTTTTGAAGTTTGAATGCCAAGATGAGACATGATGAGACTTTTCCCTGCTCCTTTCCGTACATGGGATAAAGGGTGAATTGTGAATTGTTTTTTTTTCTTTTTCCTTTTCTGTTGTGTGTTTTGACATGTACGGAACAAATTAAAAAAATTAAATGAAACGATAACTTGCTTTCTACTTATCGCTATAGTGAATAAATTCAAAATAAACTTTGTGGTTAATCTTTGAGAAGTCAGAGAATCAAGGAGGTAATATATGGTTGCTTTTGATCCAAGAGGTTTCTTGGAGTGTAAATCTAATGCAGGGAGTGAAGGAAGTATCCCAAATGAAACACCTGAAAAACATTTGGATACCAAAACAGTATTTATTGGCATTATCAGACTAGAGGTGAGGACTCCCACTTCATAATTATTGACATTCGTAGTGAAAAGAAAAAAATAATTGAACAGACACAAAATCAATGAAAAGAAGGTATGGCTTTGGTTAAATAACACTCTACTGATTGATTTGAATAAACAACTGTAACTCTTATATAGAGTGAGAAGAGATTTAAGGCTCTACAATTCCCTGAAAACGACAAAAGGCCCAACATCTGCTGCATGTGATCCTTGACCATTTACAGACCCCACTTGTTTCTAATACAGTAGACACTACGCAGACGCTGAGGGTCATCTTAGTCCTACCATTTCTTCTAACAGACCTCCAGGCTTTTATTTTTCAGTGGACTCACAGAATTATAATATGAAAACAAAACTGGACTATTGACCTGTTGCAAGTATTTAGCTGAATTTGCCAGTGTTACCAGCTGAATCAAGAGTAAGGACAGCCTGCTGATAATTAAAGACAAAGGTGTTAATCCACAGTTAAAGTAACATGACAGAGGTGTTTGTAATGTCACAGCAAATTCTATGTATTTTCTTGCATTATGTACTTCTTTCACAAATAACAAACATTCATCAGCTTCTCAATACAGTAAGGACACTGAACAAAGTGTCTTTTCTCTGCCTTTCAACCTGCCGCCTCCCCCTCTTTGAATAAGTGGTTATTAAACTCACATAGCTGCATAGGATATTTACAAAAGACTTCTCAGACACAGTGATTACAGTGTAAAAATAAACAACATACTCCCAGTTTCTTTATGTAGTTCCACTTCACTGTATGAGAGAAAAATCTGTCATCAAATTGTTTCTCTTTTCTTCTCTGAAAAGATGAGGAATGATTTGGCAGCAAAAACATGAGATGTGTTAAAACGTGTGTTACGGAGATCGAACACTGCAGCTCATGGTGGCTCGCTTCAAAGTGAACTTCATTGACAGTCACAGTAAAAGATTTACCAATGCATGGTTTGACTTTGGCTTCAAAACAGGTGTACGTGAGACTCTTCCTTTTATAAACTCTGTTAGGTTGATTCACTTATAGAAGAAACTCAGCGTGAAAACAATCTGATACAAACACTTCTTAAAAAATAGCTGGTTTTTTTCAGACTGACTGAACGACTGCTGCTGTAAATGTCTAAAGACATTACAATCAATTTCACACAGACAAAGTAATCGACACAGCCATTTCCAGTCGATGCTAAAGTGTTATGATGGCCAACTTCATGCTATGAAACAAAAACACTCATCTGTTGTAATAACATGATGTTTAAAAAAGCATCAGGTCACCTGCTCCTTGCTAAAGTTTCCTGATCTTCACACTCCCCCTACGGTTTAAAATGAGAGACGCTCAACCAGTGAGCAACAATGAAAAACATGCAGAGTATTTCCTGGAGATCTACAGTGTTCAGTAAGATTTCACCATCTTACCAGAAAAAAATAACTTTGAAGATTTGAAAGCACATTGTTGAGAGATTTACAGAAAAGACAAGATTCAACACAGGATTTTAAAAATGACTTCGATGCATCAGTGTTGATCTGAAAACCTTGTTAATGTCACCATGTGACCATTTCGTACATTTTCTTGAGCTCATGATCATAACTGTCCTTTAAAAGCTGAGAAATATCTGCATCAAACACGACCCATTCAAAGCCTGTAAGAGCTTCAATGATGTATGTAGACCTGTCTGTAAGTTTTAGTCTGACAGAGCGCCGGCTTTAACCACATGCACATACCTCATCCATACACACTTCCAATGCCCTCATCAGAACAGACACAACCTTCTTGAATCCCATCCCCTCACTATCTGTATTTAAATGCTGAAGACACAGACCCACACATTGCGTGTTAAATGTGCTCACTCTCTAACTGAACAGTTTGATGAAGCAGCCATGGCAGTACGGTTTGTCGTTCTGTTCTTTAAAGGTGCCTTTGTTGAGCTGTTTCAGGCAGAAGGCACACACAAAGTGCTCTGGGTGGAACTTCTTGGACATGGCTGTGATGCAGCGTCCCGTGATGGGCTTCTGACAGCCGGAGCAGAGGGAGCCTCGGCGTTCGTGGTAGTGCACCTCACAGTAAGGCTGGCCGTCGTGCTCAAAGAAACTTCCGTTCACAAATGGTGTGAAACACTCCTGTTAAAGAAGAGATGCATGAGGAGAGGAGGTTGACGTTATTCTCTTTTTCTTATAAAATATTCATTTAGGCACCAGGAGAACTCGGGGAGAAATAAGGAAAGTGTTGTGCAGCTTTTGAGACCCTAAATCTGCACAAATCTGAGATAAAGAAACTAATTCTACAAGTGACTGCAAAACTCAAACTACTCTGCAGAGCAAACAGGGTTCAAGTAGTGCAAGTACATATACTCTTGTCTCATGGTGAAAAAGTCAAATTCATTATCAACAGCCCTAACAGCCTCACACAGTGAAAGTAAAATTATTTCTGAAATTTGATGGTAATAAATGCAGTAGAAAGGGTGTCACCTTTGTGTGACCTTAAAAATCCAAAACTAAATAAGGTCTGTAAATAACAGTTTGATCATAGAATCAGGTTAAAGGTCTGAGGCTGGGGTCATAGGGCCACTCCTTTTCCAGGTTTGAGGAGTCGTTCTGGTGCTGTCACCTTTTGCTCAAAAAGGCTTCCAAATAAAGACAAACAGAGCTGCCCTCTCTCAGCTCATCAGCTACATGTGGATGGAATTGAACACCGTCAGTATGAGAGCAGGAGAGAACCAGATCCAGAACAGTAAATAGCCCTGCTGAGAAACTTTACGCGAGAGTATCGTTAGTGCAATAAAACCTTTTGAATAGGAACTTGAGAGAGACTAAATAAGATGACGCACGATTCATGATGCACCTCAATCCACTCTTTGTGAATTAATTCATACACAAAATAAAACATGTAATCATGGCAGAACTAAAACATACTGACCCTGCAAACAAAACACTCAGGATGCCAGAGGCTGCTCAGTGCTGAGATGTAGTTCTCTAAAATGGCTCTGGCACAGCCTCCACATTTTGGTGCAAACATGTCAAAGTAATCCTTCCTGCAGTAAGCCTTTCCATCCTTTTCATGAAAACCTACAGGAGAATTAAAGTGGCAGATTTTAACAGAAGATGCAAACATTAAACTCTAGTTTGTAGTATAGTATTTGTAGTGATCATTTTAATACCTTCAGGGCCAAAGAAGGATCCACACTGAGCACAGAAGAAGTGCTCAGGATGCCAGGTCCTATCCAGCGCCGTCACGACTTTCTAAGCACACACAGTGGACAACATTTATTATAGACTGACTGTAACAAACAGATCAACACATGCATGTAAACAGTGGTGACTCACATCCAGGATGGGTCCGTTGCAGTAGTAGCACCTCGGGGAGAAGAGGTTGTGGTAATCTTTCTCACAGTATGGCTGACCTTCACGCTCAAAGAAGTTTCTGGAGCCGATCTCCTCCTGACAGTGCGTGCACACAAAGTGTTCGGGGTGCCATGTGCGGCCCATGGCAGTCACCACCTACACAGACAGAAAAGAGGAATGCAGCATGTGTACAGCACAAAGAATCATTTGATAATAAGCATAGATGATAAAATCTAAACTACAGCAGCTCACCTGTCCTACAATGGGCTTACAGCAGGCACCACACACTCCTTTGGCGACCGTCTGCACACCCAGCTTGTTGAGGTCCGACTGCAGGCTGCCGAGCATGTTGTCCAGCTTGTTGACCTGAGTCGGAGGACCACCAGGAACCCCACCCTTTCCTTGGGCCATAATCTGAAATGTTTACATTTAGAAACAGTCATAAATAAACAAATTTAACCCAGTTTGAAAAATCGAATTTGGGTTTACTTTTAAGTATAAAAAAAAGTGATGTGTCAGAAGTGTGACAAACAGAAGGGAAGAGACGTGTTTCATGCCTGCATTGGAGGGAAGATTGGGTCATACTCTGTTTGGCAGCCTACAGACACCAGGACTTTAGGTGGAACTTGTGTATCTGGCTCTGCTGGTGGAGGCTGGATGGGGGTTTTAAAAACAGGAGGAGGGGGCTCTGGTTTGGGAGCAGGAGGTTCCTGAACTGGGGCAGGTGAAGGTGAGGATTTGACAGTATGCCGGGGTGCAGCAGGGACCGGTTCCGGGATGCGCTGCGGTTGTGGAGGTGCAGAGGGAGGTGGAGGAGGAAGTGGTGGGGGTGTAGGGACAGGGGCTTGCCGTACAGGGACGGGTCGCTTTGGTTCTTCTACAATAGGAGGGCGACGAGGGGCAGGGGGAGAGGGAGGTGGGAGCACCTTTCTCACAGGGACAGGGGAGTCAGGGGGAATAATGATCTGAAGGAGAAGAGAGACAAGAACAAGAGAAAAAAGGAAACAAGAGAGGAAAAGGTGTAGAAAACTGAAGGTGAAATTGATATATATTAGGGGAACTGTTGGGCACACAGCATCCAACCTTCTCGACCTCACTGTTGACCCCTTCAGGACGGAAACGCTGGGGTTTGGATGTGACAACGACGCCCTCCGTCAGCCAGTCATCAGACTGTTTACGCCGCCGCTCCGACCGGCCGATCCCAAACTTGCCCTGAAGCTCCTCTATGAGGCGGTCCTGAGAAGTGTTCTTGTTTACGATGACCGGTCCCATCTTCCTGCGCAGGTGACCGTCTCTGAACATGGGGTGCACGTTGGGAGTCTCCTTTGTGCGCCTAATCACTGATTTTATCTAAGAGGGAAGGGTGAGCACCTTGATATATGTCCACTGACACAAAACAAAGCTAAAGCAGGGGAGCAGATGAGTTATCATAATGAAGGTCTTTAAATCTCCAACAGGCCAGGGTGCAGTGGTCAGTGGGCTCAGAGTCACACACATGCTTTGGTTAGATGCCTTCAAAACACAGACACATCTTTTGCTCCCCCACGCTACAAGAACTCTCTGAAAACAATTTCACAATGCAGGCTGCATTTGGGTTCTTCTCATAATAATGGTGCAACAGTTTGAGGAGGATTGTGCCATGCTAAATATCCCCACATCAGTAAGCTGCTACACTGTATGCAGCAACGAAGTGAGGAAGTCCTTTATTAGAAAGTGCTACTTCCTTTCTTGATAAGCCTTTACACAACAAACTTCTGCTTGTTCCTTCCCAAACAGGATTTATTTCATCATTTTGTTTTGTTTTGTTTTTTGGTAGTTTTTTTTTTCCCCCCGTCAAAGCGTTTTTGAGTTTCTAGAAAAGCGCTATAAATAACTTACTATTATGATCTTTACTAATGCAAAGCTGAACCACAGATATATTTTTTTTAATTAAAGTTCCTGCCCGGTTACATGGATATCAGGGCTGGACAGTGTAACAAGGACTCTATGGCTCAATAGAAGAGGTACAGTCATTTGTCTAACTCTAAAAAGTTAAAATGTTACAATTTGACAAAAAGAAAAAAAAGGTGGCCGATTGATTAATTGTTTCAGATCTACTTCACAAGTGTAAGGATTTATTATATATGAATAATTTTATAATACAAAGGACTCCCTTTTCTATCTAAGAACAATATTGTGCTGGCAAACTTTGTCAGTTATAAAAAAAGATAAATTCTTTATAGCAGAAGCTAGTGAGTGTTGAAGCATCAGTGTCATTAGCACGTGCAAATAAAAAAATAAAAAATGAAGCACAACGTGAGCAAAAACAAGCTCATCTCATGTCAGGCAGGAGTGGCGATGCATACGTGTCCGGATGCAGACACTCGGTCTATATTGGGAGTCTGCAGCATGGGCAGGTCCAGGGCCACGTCAGGGGTCCCGGGGCATGAGGATGGGGTCATGGACTCATCCATCCAGCTGGCCTCTGTCAGCGGGGTCATGCTGCCATCTGTGTAAGGCCTCTCTGTGTATGGCGTCATGGTGCCATCAAATCCGTCATGGAAGGACATGGACAGCTCCTCATCCGCCCAGTCTAGATCGCCATTCCCGTCGGTGCCTCCGTCCACAGAGCCGTCTGTGATGGTGTTGGTGGCGCTAGTGAAGGTGTCGGGCTGCACGCTGTTTCTGTCCATGGGCAGGATGAGCTCCTCCTGCACATCCTGCATGCAGCTGCCCAGACACGGAGCCTCCATCTTCATCTGTTGCTCCTCCACGTGATTCTGTACAAAACTCATGGCCAGCAGCTTGTCAAGAGCCTCGTCCAGGGAGGGCTCTGCTGCAGGGGGGGGCCGCTGTACAAAGAGTGGGACTGTGGGAGTCGACTCTATCAGCTGTCTGCTGGGGCTGGTGGAGGCCAGACGAGAGGGGACCATGACTGGAGAGACTGAGGATGGTGAAGATGTTTTTAGGGAAAAGGAAGGTGGAGAGAGAGAGAGGGGCATAGGGAAGGGTGAGGGTGTCTTCGGAGCAGAGAGAGGAGGGGTGAGGTTTTTCACAGGAGTCGGGGTGGAGTAATTCAAATCAAGGTCTTGAAAAGAAGGAGACCCCCTGATTTCAGAAGCACAGGACCATTTACTGCAAGTATTTGAGGGTGAGACACGTTCTACAGACGGACTAGGGGACTTGGAGGACTTGTGGTCCAGGACGGTGTTAACCGAGGTCAGAGAGGGGGTGGTGGTGGCGTTTGAAGGACTCGGGCTATTTCTCATCAGGTTAGAGTTACAGGAAGTAGACTGACAGAGGACAAGCAGAGACTTGGTCTGAGAGGAGAGCATGGTGGCAGAGACATCTATAACAGAGTCCAGGTCTGGCTCACTGGCTGCAGACAGTGAGGACACAGGACTGTGGGGAGGGAGACGGTTTGAGTGAGGCATCAATGTACCGTCTCCTCCGTCCTCATCTATGTGCAGCTCGAAACCAGCGGGCAGAGAGAAGAGAGGAGAGGCACAGGCAGATGGGTGGGACAGAGGAAGGGAAGGAGAGGCCGCTGGAAGGTGAGGAGAGCTGGGTCCTGCAGGGTCCAGCAGAGAGCCCAAAGAGGTGGGCTGGAGGACAGAGAGGCATAAGCAAGATAAAAGGGAAAGGACAGAGAAGTTATCAGGAAAAAGTCAGAGTGAGGATCATGTTTGTTTGTCAAAGTGAAGCCTCTCTGCTGCTTGGTACCTTAAAGTCAGACAAAGAGGCCATCAGCTCGTCCAGCTCTCTCGTGGCACAGGAAGCTGACATCCTGGCCTGCTGCTGAGAGGGCGTGTCCAAATCACTGTGACGAGAGGAAGGGCTGGAAAAAACAATAATACTATTTATTATTATTATTGAAAACAAGGGAAACATCACTTAAAGCAGATATAATTATACATATTCTAAGTTAAGGCCATTACACAACAAGTCCGTTTTTTTCGTCCAAAACTGAAGCACGTTAGAAAATAAATATGACCTCATGTTGGGTCAATCATGTTTGCACATGATTGTATGTGCATACATGTTTGACTCTGAAACTGCATTTTTTCACATCCATCCCTGTGTGTGTGTGTGTGTGTGTGTGTGTGTGTGTGTGTGTGCGTGGGTGTCTGTAGTGTACAGCTGCTTTTCAGGATCAATTGCTTGGCCAAAATTGGAGGTGTTCTTTTAAACATGTGGTTCCAGTAAAGAGAGCAGTGTATCAAACTGAACCACTGAAATCCTCAAATACACCTGGAAGTGATCTGGATAACTCTGCAGCTCCTCATCAACAGAGAAAACTCTCCTTTATAGACGGGTGAACGTCTCCTCACTCTTGTCTTGTTTTCAGCAGTGGACAGACAGTTTCTTTAAATTGAGTGAAAGAACCACAAAATCATCTTCCCTGCTTGATCACTCTGCACGATGAGACATTTTGTCTCATATTGTGAATTTTCACAATTAATGGAAAATTCAACGCAGCAAACTCAGTGTGCAAGGTGTCTGTGTATAACATTTTTTATTGGATCACAGATCTGAAAAACGCATCCCAAAATAACCTGACCTGGTGAGCAAAAGCCTTTACCTCAAGGTAAATAACTTTAAATAAAAATATTCAACAGGTATTGTATTACCTTACAGCTCCTATAACAAATGCATTTTGACACTAAGCAGAAAAAAAATCAACTGGCCTGAGGTGCAAATGTAGGAATGTCGACAACATAAAGTTTCTTTCATTCTTTTAGTTTGTTTACAAACTTGAAACTTAAAACTATTTAAGCCAATGAGGAAACAATGTATAAAAGTGCAGCAATTATCTCCATATTTAAACAAATATCCTGTCTACCAGCCTTCTATTATGGCTTTAATCCCAGGCTTCAGGATTAGACATTGGGCACATTCTTAAACATTTCTGCTTTCTCATTTGGTCAGACCTCCCGCAGCAGAAGAAAGTTTTTTCGATGTAAGACCTTTTGTTCCTCAGCTTCAGAGAACATTCATGGAAGTCTACACTGAGGATATACAGTCAGTCAAAGTGAGAGAAACGATGCAGTGGACAGATTGTGTGTACCTGGGTGAAGGCACTGAGCCCTCCAGCTCGTCCAGCAGACTCTCCACGGTGGGTCGGGTGTCTTCAATCCTGGTTCCGTTTCTGTTGGGTGTCTCCTGAGCGGGAGGGCTCACCATGATGTCGGGGGCGCTGCCGTTCTCGTAGTGAGTGATGCTGCAGGAGGGTAAGGGTGGAGCTGCCTCCTCTGTGGACACAGAACTTTAAAATCTAATCCTGGTCACCACAAACACAATCCAGTAAACCTTAAGCTTTTCTTTTTGTACCTGTGGTGGGGAATGAAGGCGAGCTCTGCTGCACGGCGTTGAGCTCCAGAAGCAGCCTGTCGAGCTCTGACAGGTTACTCCCCAGAGCAGAGGTCATGGCTGCTGTCGACGAGTCGGATGATTTCTGTTTGTTTGGAAAACTGAAGAGGAGACAGGAATAGACTGATGCTTTTTTACTGAGGTTTAAGAAAAATGTATAACTTCTTACACACAATATATTAGTGTTTTACCTGTAGACGTGGTCCTCTTCAATGTGAGACAACGGCGAGCTGCTGCTGTCCCTCGACCACGAGCTCTTGTGGGCTGAACCTAAAGACTGCAGAGGGGACATTAGTCAGACATACTGAGAAAAATGTCATTTTAAAATCAATTATGACCTAATTTAATGGTGTAAGACTTGACATCCCTGGATATTATCATAGAATATACATATAATACTTTGTCAAACATTTGATATATCTGCTATGTTTTCATGGACCTCTTAAACCTCTTTCTTGCCGTGTCATTTTCTTCTTCTTGAACTTACCTGCTGAGAGGAGTGGATGGAGTCGGGCTGATCTATCAGGGATCCGTTCAGAGCCTCGGCTGAGGGTGGAGGAGGGACCGGAGGAGGGACTGACACATCCTGGTAGGAGTGTCCTCCGGTGGGGATGGAGTAAGGGGTCTCGTCAGACAGAAACACAGGCCGCTTTGAGATGTGGGACGTAGTGGATTCCAGGTCCGCCAGCAGTGCGTCTGAAAGATTCAAAGTTTCACAACATGTTACTTTGGTACTGGACAAATAAGTGTCTTTTGATACTAGAGGTTTTACAATGCTGAGAGCATTGGGAGTGACTCTTTTAATGCTCTAAATCAATACCTTATTCAAAAACACTTTGAAATTGGACTTGTTTCTCATTATCAAAACATTTGCACAGCAGAATAAAATATCATGGCTCTCATAAGCAACTTCTGTTTTAGAGCTACAAAAAAAGAACTTCTAGCAGCTAAATGATCAGGTGAAAAAAGTAAAACAATGTGCTACTGGCATAGACTGTATGGTTAAGCAAAGTTACCACAATGAAAGCAATCAGTGTTTTTCCATTACACATTTCAAGATTGCTTAATTTTAAACTCTTACATTAAGGCTGTTAAAATTGGCGTAAATCCAAAAGGAAGCAGTTTTATCTTGAAAAGCAGGATTTCTGTGATGTTATTTGAGATTAAAGCACGTCAAGAAACGTGAAAAGTTTCTTTGTTTGGGGAACATCGAACATCGGTTGAACAACTGTATCAGAAGATATCAGTCCTGTTGATGGACACTGACATCCACCAATGTGTATCTGTTGTATCCCATCAATTCAACGCTGGCAGGCTAGTATACCTAACAGCTGTTTCAGGGACGAGGTTTTTATTTAGGAGAAGTCACCTGTGATTTGTTTTCATGGTCAAATGTCAGCATTGGGGAGTCTTATATCATCTCTGACAAAGATCTGTGTCATGCAGTTTGTATGACAAGCGATATCTCAAGAGAAGGGACTACTAGCAACAATTTGAATACATTAAATCTCAGAAAGCAGCTACATTTTTATGTCAAGCATCATATCAGTGTCAGCTGTGATATTCACAATCAGTGCATCCCTACTCTTTATTGTTGTTCAAGGGTATCCAAACATCTCTTCTTTCTTCTCTCCAAAACCTGACACAGGGATTCCTTGTGTTATCTGAGCAAATACACCCATCAGAGACTAACTCCTGGGCTTCTTTTGCAAGTTATTCAACCTGCAAACATGGTTGGACTGGAGCCCAATGAATTCTTTGCTGGGGGTTACTGGGTGCTCTGAGGCGACTCCTGACTGTGGTGTCAGGCTGTAAACAGACAATGGCAGCGAGTCAGTCTCTCATTCCAGCCTGTCACCAAAAAAAGCTTTCTCCTCAGTACAGATCATCCAACAGTAAGATCACATGTTCAACACAGCACGTCACTGAGCCCATCTTCATACCATAACCCATCAGGCCTTCATGAAACATCTCTCTGAAATCCTCCACATACTTTGTCCATCAGTGGACACTATAAATACAACCCTGCTGACAATGAGAGATACCTGTCTGTGAGCCCAATCCATCATTTCAGTGTCTTATACCTCTGTGTAATAATGTTTGACTAGTCTCTGTTTTATGGGAACCAGCGTGAGCTTCACAAGACAAACCGATAGGGACAAAGACGCAGACGGACAAAGTGTTTCTGAATCCTGTCCAGGGTTGAGAGAGGGTACAGTGTTTCCCTGCTGAGTGTTCGCTGGAACGCAGGAACAAAATAGACTCTTACATCACACCGTCCATCCATCCACAGCCCGTCCAGAATAGACCACAGTCACCGGCTGCGTACTGTTACACTACAAGGGGCTGGAACGGTTACAGCCTGTTTCAAGGAATCGCTTTTACAAGTGATACGACCAAAGAAGTAGCAGCAAAAACTGTCTGACTGGTGCCTTCTGAAGGATAATCCATTCATGTAAGAAGTGCTGCTCTAAATATGAAACCTGTTCTGTTTCTATAGGTAGTGATATATTCTTATATTTATTGTAATATAACTATAACTCTTGATGTCTTGAAAAGTTGAGTAATGATGAGTATTTGTTCACACACTAGACTTTTTTCTCTCGTATTTATCACCTTACTTCTCCAAAAACTCCATTCTATAAACACATAAGTGTGTTACTTTTGCTATGAATCCTCAGCAACGGTAAAACAAGTTTTTAAGGATGTGGAGTTTGATCGAGTCTAACCACAAATAGTCATAAAGACACCCTGAGCCCTGAGAATCCTTTCACGCTGAAGTAACGAATAAAACACAAATCAACATATTTGGGGAATAATTGTCTCCCTCAGGCTTGGAAAAAAGGAAGCTTCTCCCTTATCTGTCTGTACCAACATCTACACACATATCAAACATCAGAGCATTCACATCAACATCCTAAAAATTAAATAAAAAGGCAGTTCCCAGTTATCAAAACAACTAACTCGTATAAAAGTTTAACAAAAGCCAGTATCTGTACTCACGTTATTGTTTCCACCTGATATACTGGTAAATTCCTCCGTCACAAATATGTTTTATATGTGAGTCTGTGTGTGTGAGTGTGTGTGTTTGTAAATGTGTGTGAAGCAGACAGCAGTTCAGACAAAGATAGTGTGAGCCAAAAGGAGTGATAACATACTGCTGAACTGCTGAGGGGAGGGGTCTGAGGGCAATAATTGTGTGACGTATCCTTTCAATGGCTCTTTATCTTTATAAAAAAATGTCATGATTAACCTTTAATCTGCACTAAGAAGTAGAGCTTCTGGTTATACGATTGTGACTTTTGTTGACTTGCAGCTTAAACTTGTACACATGTATGTTTTTATGTTTAACTCAATACTTAGGACGAGGAGGTTAACAAGTATGAGAAACTGAAGCCGCTTACAATCTCTTAACTTTCACTCGGCTATATCCTGCTACTACTCTTCATCAGACTCTTCATCCCAAAGGGCGATCCAGCCCAGAAGCTATGTGTTGAAGTCCTGAAGTTTGACATAAACCACATGGGAGCACGAGCCTATTTAAAGCGGGGAGCTCAGCCAGTGGCCCATGTCTGCGCAAATGTGCTGAAATATCATGACAAGCTCAAAATAATCTGCACCTGGTGCTGACATGCTAAACAAGGTCTGACTGAAGTTGACTTTGTTCCTCATAAAACAAAGCCTCAACATAGAAAAATACCACAACTGGTTTTCAGGATCAAGGTGAGTCACATTAAATGCAGTGTCGGGTCTATATTCACTATCTGTGGCGGGTGACCTTAAAAGATGTCCAATAAAAAGGATTCATGTCCAAACACTTTCTAATTATGGTAATTTATTCCTAGAAAGTTTTTTGTGGCTTTGATAGAGAGGACAGCCATACTGCCTGAGGTCCCCCAACACATTCAGACGCAGGAGCCAAGTCTGTAAGACCCCCTCTCTAATGATGTCTCGGCACTCTTTACACCCCTCCCACATGCTGATACCACACATCTGTGACTCAGGCTGAGGCCAGCAATATACAGTGGACATTTTTACACACTGATTTCATCTTTCAAATAGAACTTTAGTGCCAAATGCATTATGCCTATTTTCTTTCTTTCTTTTTTTTTTGTTCATAGAAAATGTTTCAATCTCTGTTTTCTCAAGAATGAGAGGTATGGATAAAAGAAACAGGACGGTAAATCAATTGATTGGGCTGAAAACGTAACATCTACTTGTTTTTATTTGTGTTTTATTTACAAGGTGACACATAGTGATTTGTATCATTTTATTATTCTGACATGGAAAACTGGGTGGACACCCCGGCAGAAAGTGAACATAAAGTCATCTGATGTCATTTAGATAAAATGAGTATTGTTGTTATTATTCATTATTAAGTCAGTACAAATGAGGGCTGAAGGATATTGGAAAAATGGCATTGAGACATTTTTCTTTCTGTGATATATCTGGAAACTAAAAAATACAGGAAGTCATTCCAAATTAAATGCAGTGAGTTCTCGTAGCTAAAACAATTAACACTTGAATCATACAATCATAAATTAATTATTTAAACTTAGGGCTGCATGATATTACAATAAAAGAGATGTGCAATGATATTGTTTAATTGTGTGATAAGAATATGAAGTGCAATAAATAACCAATATTTTATCAAATATGTAGGAGCTTCAGCTAAAGCTGCAACATGTTTCAAATGATTCCCCCAAAAAAATCTAAGACAGCATCACACAACACTCAGACATCCATTCAGCAGGTACAGTGTACACATGCTGAGTGAAAAAGCTTTGTTTGAAGTTCTTATTTATTGTGATAATCCTCACTTGTGTGATTTGTTCATAGTGAATGTTCATATTGTGTTAATAATAAAATTGCGATTAATTGTGCGTCCCTACAACAAACCTTTATACAAATATCTACAAATAATAAAAGTACCAAATATTGAAATATGATGCTTCTTTATTTGAACTGACTCAAGTGTTGTCACACTAGACGTAAGAAAAAAGTGCTTCAGTAACTAATTCCCAAATCCAAAAGTCTCACCTTACATTATTTTGTAACTTTTAACTAAACTTTAAAATGCCAGAAACACGAATGAAAACATACAACATGATAGCTCATAAAACTGAAATGATAATAAAAACAGGTGAAATAAAATAGACGAGAGAGAGATGTTAAAATGATTGACTTTTGAAGAGTGTGTCTTAAGAGGGCACTGAGTTTGCTCACCTCAGATACAGAGCATCTCTTTGATACAGCAGCAGGTCATAAAAGAATAAAAAGATTACAGATGCTACAGAAAGTATCTTCCTTCATGGAACACAGGAGGGCAGTATTGAGTCTGGTCTGACAATAAATAACGAGCCTTCTTTACTCTCACTTTGGTCCGCTAAGAGTTAGGAGCATTACGAGTGCAAACATGCACTGAAGGCCAACTAACAGGCTAATCTTTTCCATTCCAGACAGGGGGTCGGAGCCACCATGGACAAAGTCCAATTCTGCTCTAACTACATCCTGACTCAAAGGGCCATTGTGCGCGGTCTGGAGGAATAAAGCTGTCATCAGAGAGGATATGACTGGGACTAATAATTCAACATGAATTCATCAAACCTCAGTCAAACAAAACACAGATTCACTTTCACAGCGGCTGTCAGGGGGAAGCATCTGCGGTCTTGCTGTGGTTACTAATTCATTACACTCGACAAACAACTCTCAACTTATGTGGACACTGTTCACATTCTTGTGGCAGTGGGTGCATGCACCGTCTTGCCTCTGTACACCCACCCACCCACCCAAAGGCTCTGCCACAGTCCTGCAGTGTTTATCAGATGGGAGTGAAGGTGCATGGGGAATTCCTCACATTCCTGTGTCCACTTTGCAGAAAAAAAGCAATCACACAGGGACACAGGGAAGGTGGCTTATTAAAAAGGCACAATCCACCCTGTCCTTAAACGAATCAAAAAGATGCTTTGTAATATGCAGTAAACACATTCCTTTAATGCCACATTATATGATTGTAGGTAGAGAGCTTGTGAGGAATGTGTTTGAATACAAAACACCATCTGTCAGTGGAGAAAATGAGAATAATGTGTTGACAATTACAGGACCTATTCCACTAACTACAGCATGCTTTGAATTCCAGGATAAGGGAGATGTCAATGTTTTTACTGCCCATTTCCCGCAGAGCCAGGAGTACAGTGAAAGCAGGCAGGGAGTGAGGGGGACACAGGGGATGGGGTGGGGGGCGGGAGGGGGGTAAGCTTCTCTATTAACATGTGGGCATTGGTGACGGGCCGCCAGGGTCCACAGCTCACCTGTTTATAGCCAAGGAGCAAAGAGCAGAAACTGGCCTCAGCCCCACACCGAAACCCAACCCCATCAGGCCAACCCCGACATGATATTTATATCAAACAAGGCAGGCAGGGGCCAGGGAGAGGGGGAAGGGGAGGTGGGGAGATACCAGTGAGACATGCAGTGAAAGCTGAGGGACAGAGAAAGACAGACAGAGAGAGAGTAAAAGATTGAATGAAAGAAAATGGACCAACTGCAAAGAGATTAGAGAAAAACACTACAAAGAATGATCCTAACGCTTACACGTGACCTCTGTTCACACAAAGGATGGATGGTTGTAGGAGCAAACTGTCAGAAAACACAGAGGCATCTGAAAGTGATTTAAAACTTCAAAATAAACATCCCTATTAATACCAAACCCAGCAGCCCCATATCCGAAAGGTGGCCCGCCCCTCGAGAGAACGCTGCACCAAAATAAAAGCACTTCCCCACAGAGCAGTAAATCAGATGACAGGGGAAAGTCTAAAAAGACTGACGTAACACTCAGTCACTGAGGACACATTCAAAGCCATGCATGTGTGAGGAACGACCGTCGGCTTTTGTGCCATGAGAGAGTGTAACTGGGAAGGAAGAGGAAGACCCTCACAGAAAGGCTTTGTTGTGCTAAAACACCGACTGACACCACCGAGACCCAAACATGACGTAGCCCTCATGTCGAGAAGAAGAAAGTTTACCAGGGATCAGAAAGTGGAAGACGTTTGTCATAACCCTGGGGCTTAACATTAGGTGTATAAAAAAATACTCATAAAACACTAGGGCTGGGTATTTCCCACAATGCCACCATACGATATCCTGACACAGAGGCCACGATACGAAACAGATCGTGATATACATTCATTTTGGATAATGACCATGTCCTACACAGAATTCACTACATCAGCTGTTCTTTATTATTGAGAATAACAGCAGAGCATTAAGGGTCCTACTATTTAAACCACTTAAATTCAGAACCTCAGAGATCCTAGAAATACATTAAAATATTTTAATCCCAGAGCTTTGGTTATGGTGTTATCGTGAACTGCAACATAGGTCGTTGTCTTTCAAAACTGTCGTCACAGCTTTGCAGCCATATCGATTCAGTAATATCTGCAGCGATACATGTATTTGCAAGGAGCACATGACGGTTATATTGATTTTTTGAGCACAGCCCTATAAAACACTGTATCGACACAGATTGTTATTGTTATGGGACATTTGACATTTTATCTTCATAAATGTCTTTCATCAGTGATTGATATTGAAGTGAGTTGCACAGCAATCATCCCAACTCTAAATTAATCTAAGCAACCATTTGATGTCAGCATTTGATCCTTTTGAAGAATCTGTTTTCTATATCCAGTGTTACAGACATATTACAGTCATTTCTAAACACATTAAGCTTTGATAGCCAGGCCTCCAACTAAAGGGAGACAAAGTGTAGTGGAAATTAAACATTAGACATTAAAAGTGATGGGATGGGATTTCCTGAGCTTCTTTCAGACATGAAGCTTCTCTGTCTTCAAGCCCTCTGGTTCCCAGCCTCAGTCATGTTGGTGGAATCCAATTCCTACTTCATTAACCAAAGAGATGTCAGATAGTCAATCAGCACTGTTTTCTGAGCCAAGTTATAAAGGTAAAGGAACAGCATGCAGGAGAGGAAGAGAATGAAAGACAGAGCTAGTGAAGCGGCAATGTGATGCAACAGCATTAAACAGTGTGTTTAGCAGCAGGGTCACAGACTCAAGGCCCACAGCTGCCCACTCTACCAGTGTTTGCTGACCTCCAGCTCTGACTCCACTCATTGTTTTTCTCCTCTGTTTCCTCAGGATGTGGGGCAGGGTCTGTTGCCTAAGCGATGAGGTCAGCCATGCAGCTTTCTCTTCCCCAGACCCAGAGCAGGATGGGTGTGGAGCTCGAGAACGAGACTGATTTACAGTCAGGAGCGTCCCTCTGGCCGAGCAGGCGAGCCCGCTGGTTAGGCCCGGTATGCACTAACCCTGCAGCACTCATGGGGTGATGATAGCTAGTCTGGTAACACTAACTGTGTGCTGCCGACACACAGGGACACAGAAACCACTAAAGACCTTCTAAGATCTTTTGGTATGCTGTGCAAACGCTGTAAACATTTAAGAGCATGCTGCTTCTACGACAGCCAACTCTTACCCCCGCCTGGTGAATAAGACCTTCATCTGCAAGGTGATCACCTGATATACTATTACAGTGAAAGGTCTGTTTAGCAGGCGCAGCTCTCCCAGTTGTTTCCCCCCACGTATACATGTGGGTCATAGAGGTCTGCATAATAGAGCTGAGTGACTCACTGTTTTGGGGAATGTTTGCATTAAAGCCATTAAAAGTATCTGCGCTTTGCCGTCATACTTCTTTGATCATCAGAAGAATAATCAATTTTGTTGAACATTTGGTATATGACACTGAAAATGTACATCTGTTTCTTCTTTAGTGTGCTATACAAAAGAACCTTGAAGGAAATAAAGATTAAATCCCATTTGTCTACAGTAAGGTGATTAGCCTCAGACACAGAACACTGTATCTGCATGTTAGAATAGTTTAAGAAAGTTATCAAGTCTGACTGTTGCCAACAACTTCATAGTCTGTAAAGAAAAGCAAAACATGAACCTATGTCAACAAGTGTCCATCGCTGTTTGAGTCACTACACAGTTTATTATATAATGATACTGTGATTCTGTACAGATATTTGTGGATATTGTACAGGCGGGATTAATGAACACACACTCACCCTGGGTGTCCCAAGTTACTTTAGTATGATTGATTAAACACACAAAGGAAAGTGTCCTATAAGTTTAGTGTCGACTTAAAAGTACTAAACCAAATTATTTGGAAAATGTCCGTTCATATTTAGTTTAATTAGTACATATTACCAGAAAGATATGAAATCAACCCAAGAGGCACAAAGTGGATGTAGGGAACAGGGGCGTCCCTTGTGGTCTGAGGCACTTGACTATGTTTGAAGAACGCAATCCCGGCCGTGATTCATTTGCCAAAAGTGCAGATTTCAAGGGAACTCTAAAAACTGAGAAAGGAGTTTACCATTAGAGCCCCACAGACAAATCAATGAATTGATACTCAGCCAATAAAGACAGAAAACGGAGGAATCAAACGGTGCTTGAATAATTGTTTCTTCAGACGTACTATATGCAGTTTTTCTCTCTACATCATTGCATGCTTGCATGGGGGACGTCTCAATTGTGTTATAACTGAATTTTATAGCAGTCTCCTACATTTCTTTTCAATACTGTAAACACCCTGTACAGACACGCAGACAGTGGTTCACATTGTAATTGGCTGACAGTCAATTATAATGTGCCAGTTATCTGTTTATGAGAGCAGTGACATGAGTAGCTTTGTATCCCCATTTTAGTACAAATTTGTTGCATAATCAACAAATAATTTGCTTTTTTTACAATAACTTAAATTGTCATAACATGTCATGTCAGTAGTCTGTAAATTTGACCTGACAAAAATTGATAGCGGTCGGTTTTATTGATTATAAATAATATTCGTATAGCTTTATGTTCACTTAAGTCACAAATCTTCAACATAGTTCAGGTCTGTAAAGATCCTTTTCCCCCCAGTGTTAACCTGCAGACGAGGAGCCGACATAGACAGCCCAGTGAGATCAGTCCGTCTGAATCTCACACAATCCTGAGGAATTCACGGAGAGAAGAGCGTCTGACCCCACAGACATGAAACACAGGACCACAACGGTCCAAAGGACAGTGTGCCACATGGCAGGTAAAAGTGTAACGACAGCAAGGCTCAGTCAGGCTGCCACCTGGACTGTTAAATACTGATCTGAGGAAATCTGTGGAAAACTCTGAGTCACAGGAAAAGACCTGAATGGTGCTCAGTCTACGCTGAGGGAATCCCCTTCCTCGAGTGTTCAGACGTGTAGGCAGATCAATATACACGGGACGACAGAGGACGGAAAGAGTGGAGTCTGATCGGGTTTCCAAACAGCTCCATGTGAACCCGTCAGTCATCAATGAACCATGAGCCTGTGGGGGGTTTGGTTGATGGCGGTTTACTGAAAATACAGTATACCTCAGTTCTAAAGTTTAGTTTGTTTATTGTTTTGTGGACAAAGTACAAATATGTTGTTTCATATTTAGGGAGGATGTTGGAGGGGTCTGCCACATGATGTGTATAGAAAGTTTACATTAACACTGGAGCAGTTGGCAGCTGGTGATCTTTAGGGCTCTACCATCTCAGACGACCAGCCCGCAAAAGTCAAAGATGTCTACATTCATCTCTATCATATTCAGGAGGGCCTATATTTGATGAAAACCGACTGAAAGCAACAGCCTGCATGAAGCTGAGAGCGGTGGTGGTAGGAGGTGAGTCATGACCCAGAGAGTATTTGGCCTTGGACCCCGACACAGAGTGATGTTCGACATTCCTCAGCAGCCTCGCCCCCTCCTTCAGCTCGCTGTTCGCGATGCTTCACTTCGACCGCAGGCTCCCTCTCCACCAACAATCAGCCCTTTCAGTGGCCCATGGCTGCTCCAGCATCTAACATGCCCCAGAGGTATTCTCTCAGCAAGCCAAGACTCAAAATGCAGCCCATCATCTTTCCACTTAAACAATCCACAACAAGTCCATGTTACTGCCTCTGGACATCAGTGCAGAGCATCACTACAGATACATGACACAGGCTTTAGATGAGATTTATTCTGAATTAGCAAAGCAAATATAGTGAGGTGACCAGCTGGTTCAAACTATAACAACAAAATTAGAAGTTCAGAGGTTCAGTGCCAAAGGTCAGAGGCCAATGAACTGAAGAGGTGACTGGGCAGTGAGGCACAAAAAATAGATGGAGCTGATGGACTGCACGGAGGAGCTTCACATTAACAGCACATGTTCATGATTGGAATCAATGCAAGTAATGATCTGAGGCAAATAATGGTGCTTAAAGGATTATTTGAAAATTGGTTAAGAAATATTTATCAAACAATTAGTATTTCAGAAAAACTGACCAAAATAAACACATATCAGTTGCTACAAAGCATACAATTGCTGCTTATTCTAATCATGACATATTGCATACTAGCAGTGAGTTATATTCAAATGTTCATGAATCTGTGTGAGCATTAAAATCAGATAAAATTAACTCTAATCTGATTTTTAAAACCAGACAAAAGGTATTTTTCTATTTAAACCAGACTATTGTTTTCAGTCAGTCAGTGCATTTTTGTCATTTTAATTAGCTGGTTGATAAAAGTGAGGTAATGCTTTTTCACTACATGATTGAATTAATAACCCACTCAATAGTGCAGTGTGAGGGGTTTTAATCTGGTCTGTGCAGAGACAGGACGTTTTTTTTCTGACACACATACAAAAACAATGTGTGACACGAAACCTTTCCTGTAGCAGAAAAAATCAACAGGATAACAACACAAGGTCAGAGACAGGTCTGCCTACAACCAAGGAGAGCTGTCACAACCTCTGCCTTGGAAAGAGGAAATGGTGATTTTCTTTAGGGTGGGTTTCTTCCTTTAAATCTATGTGAATGTCCAATCACAATTTATTGTCCTCTCCAATCTGAACCTCCTGTATCAAGGCTTTTCCACCAGGAAAGATACTACAATGTGGGTTTTATGCTCCGTGAATAAGCATCACTATCAGTGAAGTGTGCTCCATCAGGCTGGGGATACATTAAAAGGCAGGCAGTCCGGGTCTGAGCTCACACTGTGCAGCACTAAGGCAGTCTAAATGAGGAGGCCTGTTGACTCCAACACTTCAAAGCTGGAATGAATAGCCTGGGGCCAAAAGTTGAAGAGGTAATGTAAAAGATCGGTGTCAATATGTCAGCCAAATATCTCCTCCCTCTGGCATACTAATTGGTTAAACGTAATCAACCTAAACGAGAACACTATTGTATTGCAGAGTTAGAAACTTTACTGCAAAGAGCGAAAGTTTAAAAGGAGGAGGTGAAGGCTAGCGATGTCCAGCAGCTAAGTTACTACGATGCTTTTTTTAAATAAAGGGGATAAAGTCTTAATAGTAGCTCAGCAGCTCTGTACTTAAATATTTCTGACGGAAAACAGCAAGCTTTGTCGTTGTAAGGTGAGCATACTGGTGTTTTAAACATAAAATCTCTCCGTACATTAACTCCTCCACCCTGCTACCCGCTCCTCACTCCTCTATTTAAACAGAGCATTTAAAAAAAAACTTTATTACTCACCTAAATCGTCCATAGTGGCAGCCGGACTGTAGGCTGTGTCCGTTTAATGGTTAGTGAGGCTCTCAACCGGACACAAAGTCTTTATTTTACCTCCTCAAACTTCACCACTGCTCTGTTTAGAAGTTGGTCAGGATAGCTCTCGTGAACGCGCATCAGATTGTGCATGTGTACTTTACGGGAGCGCGCTCTGCCTGATACTCGCTGGTGGGCGACACCTAGCGGGCAGAAGATGGAATTACAACTTTAAAACTAATTTCACTAGACTGACATCATGCTTAGGTTTACTTGGGATTACAAATTTGTTGACTAGGAATTTTTTTTAGGACAATTTTGGGGAAAATGTATCATTACATTTGAGGGTTTTTTTTGTAATTTAAGTTTTTATTAACTTTTAACAGTTTTTAAAACAATGCAGCACATCTTATACCAAAAAAATAAAAAGGTACAGAGCACTTACCCTAGAGCACAAGTCATCTCCTAACATGAGATAACAAAAATAACAAAATAATGCCACAGACATAAGGGAGGTACAACCACCAACATGAATCCATTCTATGACCTTATTTTAACATGTTGCCAAAACAGATCCCATATCTCTGTCATCTTACCACCAACATTCATTTTTCCCAACATGTTTTCATATGAAGAGATCTTAACCATTTCGTCAGTCCATTCCTTCACAGTGGGGCACCTGGGGTTCTTCCAATTTCACAGTATAATTCTCGCGGCTGTGATAAATCCAACCTTTAAAATGCTAAATTTGGGATTTGTAACATTAGGCACCAATGACTTGTCACAAAGGAGGCAAAGCCTTGGGTGCACTGGGAGAGTGACACCAATCCAATCCCCCAGTATCTCCAAAATACTACACCAAAATGGATGCACCATAGCACATTCCCAGATCATATGTAAATATGTGCCCAAGTCGCTCTTACACTTCCAGCACTGATTGCTATCAGCAATTCCCATCCTATGTAATCTAGTTGGCGTCCAACGAAATCTGTGTAATATTTTATAATGAATAAGTTTCCCCCTGGCCTCTCTGATGTTTTTGCCCACATTTGAAAGAATATCTAACCACTCATCATCTTCAATAGTAGTTGCAAAGTCCTTCTGCCATACCAGTTTGAGATTATTGCAGCAATCCCCTGAGGATTTCTTGTACATTTTATAAAACACTGAGGCTTCATGATTTACCTGAGGTGACTTGAAAAACTGAATCAAGTGATTAAGTAACGGCTCTCCACTCTTATATATGCAACCAAGACAGTGCCTCATCTGTAAATATCTCCAGAAGTTTCCTTTATTTGTAAGTTTGTATTTCTTTTGAAGGTCCTGATATGACATTAATACCCCCTTTTCATATAAATCGCCTATTGTGTTTATTCCCTTGGATTGCCACTCCTTCCAGTATACTGTTTTCTCTCCGATGCGTAATTTAGGGTTGTTCCAGAGTAAAGAGTATAATTGATTGAATTGTGATAATTTAAAAGTTTTATGAACTGCACTCCACACACTCCTTGAATAGGACATTATGGGATTTGAATTATTTTCTACCTGTTGGGATAAAATGATAATGGGGCAGTATGGATTGACTACGCTCTGTTCTGTTTATCCAATCTAGGTCTATATGTGCTCTGACCCAGTGTTTCACCAACTTGATTATTTCAAAAGATAGGTTATATACTTTGACATCTGGCAAACCAAAACCTCCATTGTCCCTGTCCATACACATCCTGGACATTTTAATTCTGGGTTTCTTCTTATCCCATAAAAAATCGTTAAAAAGTTTGTTATAGTGCTTATGTATTCATTACGTTTGAGTTTAACAATACTTTGTTACAGATTATTTTACTAAGTCAGTGATTGATGATTCAACACATTTCCATCATAAATATAAGTTGAACCATATATCTACAGTACAAACAGGTATATGTTGGCAATATCTATTCTTTCTGTATTATAAATAAATTACATTATTTATTAAACCTTGTAGGGAAGCCAGTAATAAAAATGTCTAATCATGCTATAGCATTTTTTGTGACTATATTTAATTTGTTCTTTTTAATGTGCCTACTTTAATCTTAAATCATTTGCAGGGCTCTGAGTCAAGTGAAATTCATATGATAGCATACTTTTTAAAAACCAGCAATTATTACATTGTGTTTATGGAATCAATATATTAATATGATCAAATGTATTTACTCCCCCACCATGCAGTAAGTGGTTTCCACAGCATCCTGAACCTCTGAGTCAACAAAACAGGAGAAACAAGAATATGTAGGACAAGGCATTTATTAATTTATAGCTCATGAAACACTTTGGCATGATATGTCATCATATCCAACACAACTTGCTGCATTGAATTTAAGAGATAGCATAGAATAAATAAATAAAACATGAGATCTTTCTGTGCAGGTCCTCGTCTCTGCATCTCACACACACAGTGTACGTTTCTTTAAAGCGTGTGTGTTAACAGCCAGGATTTAGACCTTTAAGTGGTGCTGATTTCTGCAATGTAAGAACATAATCCCATGGCTGTATGTGACTAGTAATGAAGAAACCCAAAAAAAACAAATGGATACACCTACCATTCCTATTTAAAATATCATCTGAAGCTCAACAGAAACATTTTTAAAGCAACTGTTAAGTATTTCTTGATCAGTAATCCAAGTTAAACTTTTATAAGTTGACTTTCACCGGTCCGAGGAGTTCAACCAAATTAGAATACTCCATACACACTTTTGATAATTATTTAATTTTTAAAAATAAGAACGTTGACAAGTTAGACGTCTCCTGTGAAGATACAACGCTTGATTTGATAAAATAACTTCACGACATATCATCAGGGTAATTGTACACAAAACAACAAAAACAGAACTGTACATGTCAAAAGTCGACTGCTTTGAGCTTTCTCTCCTCTTTCTCGGTGAGGGGCTGCTCTGAGAGGATTTTATCAAGCAGGCGGTGGTGTTTGCCTATCCCCAGCTTCGGCAGACCTCGGTTCAGCCCTTCCAGCAGCACGCAGGACTTGCACAGAGGCTGGCTGGAGATGTAGCCGCAGCGGTCACAGGTCCCCTGCACAGGCATCTTCAGGCCCTCCCGCACAGACAGGTTCTCCCCTGAGTGCATGACATCCATTATGGAGCTGGGCCTCACACTCTCTAGATCCTTTAAAAAAGTCCTTGCATAGCCTCGATAAGCATTGGGAGAGTAGATACATTCAGTGGAAAAGTAGTCCAGCCTCTTGAAGTATGCGTACAGGACAATCTCTTTCTCATAAGCATATTTGAGGGGCTTGCAGCGCGGAACAACTCCATCACCTTCACTGTCTGTGGAGATGGCGGTGCAGCGGCGTAGACGAGCTATGTCCCCTCGCAGGATGTTCATCAAAACTGTCTCTGCCACATCGTCAGCATTATGACCTACACAGAAAAAACACAATAATTCAAACTGTAACAAAATCAAACAAACAAAAAACCCCTTGAAGACTACAACTGCCCAGACTAATGTTTAGCTGTTTATTCTTTAAGTTGTTACCTGTACATATCTTGTCCACTTTCAGCATGATGGCTCCTCTGTCTAGTGCCTGCCTTCTGAACACTCCACAGAAGGTGCAGTTGTTTTTAAGTCCCACCTGCTTCACTATAGCATCCATAGTCCAGCCATACAGCTCCTCATACGACACAATCTTCAGCGGAAGCTCGTACTGTTCTTGGTTCCTCTTTACCGTCTCCAGGGAGTCATCTCGATAACCAGTGATCCCCTCGTCCACCGAGAGAAGCATGAGTTCAAGGCCATAGTTAAATCGCTCATTTAGGAGCTTCATTACATGTGCCAGCACTGTGGAGTCCTTTCCACCCGAGGCAGCGATTCCTACTCTCTCCCCGTGTTTAAAAAGCTTTGCTGCCAGGATCGTCTGATGCACCTCCTCCTCAAAGGCCCAGAAGAAGCACTCCTTACACAGAGAGTGCCCGGTTTTTGGCCGTTTCATCACAGCCCGCTTTTCAGCACAGCTGCTACACAGGACAGGCATCTTGACTGTTGGGAGACAACATTAAAAAATCAATAAAATATATTAAAATCAAAGTTTATCAGATGAATCAACTTCAACCATAGACTTAATAGCTCATTGTTTGTTTCTGCAGATGCTTTTGAATAGCTAACCCACAGGTTTCGATGCAATTGCCCTTTTTTCTTTCCTCATTATTCACTTAATGTTATTAGTAGTTCACTTTTATTTTGTAACAAGGCCTGTGAATAACTAAATCTCTTTATAGTCAATCATTTAGTCCACAGTCTGGACAAGTCTGCTCAACAAAAATGTATTTATTCCAGAGACACCTCACAAAAATAAAATAAAATCTCAATGACACTAAGTGTACAGAAAATAATGATAAACTATAGAGTGATACTAACTATGTTATGTTATGATTACTCAGAGGGTTTGAAATGACAAATTTACTCAAATAAAGAGTGGAAATGTGAACACTAAATTAACTTTTAAATGAATAAGACAACAGACTCTTGGGAGCTGTGAACAACTAGACCTTTTGTCCAACAACACTTAATATTTACAACAACACAGTAATAATTACATTAGGAAATGTGTGTGGAGAGCTACATTCATAAAGTTAACTATGTTTTAAATTGTGCTGAAATTAAAACATTAAACGACACAACTCCTAAAAACATCTGAAGTCGTCGAGTTACACGGTGACACTTTCAGTAAGACGCAAGGCTGATTTAATTTAGTTTAGGTTTTTCATGGCTAAAGTTATCGTGTAAGATTTGAGGTTTTCTCGTTTAAGAAAAAAAAAAAATAACCATACTTAATTCATACAGACAACACAACCCCTTGTATTGACTTAAAATTAAACATTCGCCTTAGTAAATGACACACAAATGTCTGGAAGTGAAATGCAAATAGCTATGAGGTATGACAACATCTTAAAAGTCCTGTGATAGTAGTCTAATGTCACCAACATCAACGTGTTTCACGTGTGACCTCAGCTGGTCTGAACAGTCACATATTTCAGAAACATTTTCATACCAATGTATCCGATGAACTCGATGTAGGCAAGGAAAATGTGTGGCTGAAAATAAAGGAAAATACTAGTAGAACATGAACTTAAAACACAAACTATGAAAGCTAGTTAGCATGTTGTTTCATCATGTGGTAGCTCTTCTTCAGAGGAAGTGTCTTTAAGTTGAAAGCCTCTGCAGCACAGCCTAGTGGTAGGAGTCGAGCAGTGCACCTCAAACTGTAATACACGTCTTCTGTGGAGTTTAATCCATATGTTGCATTACCTACACCTACTGATTACAAAAACAAAAAACTTGACAATGCGTAATATCATTGTGATCCTGTTTCATAACATTGTCCATTCTATGAACCAGACACAGTTTTCTGAGTCTGTGCAAGTATTTCCCTGAGTGTGCAGTCAAGCTCCTCTCCGGTAATACCATATAGAATAATAGACTGTTAGGGTTGTTAATATCCATTGCATCCAGAAACCCTCTGGCCACATCCATCATCATTTTCTATCCTTTCCCCTGAGTGTCCACAGCGCAATTTATTACCATGGCAACGAATGCCAAAAAAACATTTTCTGTCCATGCAAAATGTTCTTAACATTCCCAGACTGTCAGTGTTCCTTTTCCTAATGTATAGTTACCACTTCTTCTGTTTTTTCCCCATTCTTTTTTTTACAGTTTTGTCATAACAAAGTCCCTTCTCAGTTCTGATTTTGATTACTTTCACCTACTTGTGCCGACCCAGTGCAGTGATTTCCTTTGAGATGTATGTTGCTGCTTGATCTGTATCGTCCATACACTCGTTGTCAAAACATTAATTTCCTCCATATCTCCCACATCTTTGAACTCTTCTGCACACAGCAGCAACATGGCCATGCTATTGACAGCACAAACACCTAAGAGGAGCTCTCTCATAAGGCCTCACTCTGTAGCATACTAAATGCACCCTATCAAGCAAATGAAATGACAAGCTCAACGATGTTGTTGTCCTCCCTTTCCCCTTCACTAAATCTTGTCATTCTGCTTGCGTCATGCACTCCTTCAATGATAAACTGTATTATTAACAGCACTAAAACACTGTATGGTGCCTGTCCTGTCCATTTAAATGATTCAGAGTCAGTGGCGTTGCTTTAAATCTATCGGTGATGTAGAATTAAGATGTTGGTGGTATATTTTGATTTAGAAGAAGAGCAATGTGAAGAACATGTAAGTCAAAAGACAAAGTCAAATGTAAGCAACAAGAATTTATTAGTTTGCTTCAAACAATGTTACTACTGCAACAGCTGCAATAGATATCAAAATGTTGTGTGATGGAATGGAGGACAAAGGGATTTGCTGCTGGAGGGGAAATAGGCTGGCGAGGTCAGGGTTCATGACAGGAAAGAGTCACAAGCTTAGTTGACGGGGTGAAAAGCACCCCTCTGATGCCACTGCATGTCTCTGATGCGCCGAACCGACTGGATCTGAGGAATCTGGGCTCCAAACTCAGCGTTGTCTTTGTATTCCCCCTTTTCAAACAGGTACTGAAAGCCTCTGTAGCCTGGGTACTGATAGCCCACCCAGCTGGTGCAGCAGACGCACAGAGATGGGAGACACATTAGAGAGTCAGTTAGAGGCGAAGGAGGGGGGTGGGGGGGGGGTGTGAGATAAGAGACATGGAAGTTATTCGTAGTATTAGACAACATCTGCAGGGAGGATGGACTCACGTGCCACTCTGAACCCGCACTGAGGAGACCTTCTCCTGGTAACCATGCGCGTGAAAGCTGGGGACATCATCATCTATGATTTCTATCTTCTTCCCTGCAAAGCTGGGGTTTTCGAAAAGGACAATCTTGTGCTCCTGGCTGTCCTGAGGGAGGAGAAAAAAAAACATTGACCCATTGAATGACTCTTCATTCAGCTTCTCGTATGATCATACGGATATATGATGTTGAATGTTATGCTGTCTTACCACTTTAATCGGGCGGAATGCAACAAGGGTGTCACTACGCCTGCTGTTGGTCCAGGAATCCCAGCGAGGATACTCCCCCTTCTCAAACACATACTGCTCCCCCTTACAGTTGGCCTGCTCATATCCCACCCATCTGAGAAGGACAAGGATTGGTGTGTTAATTGTTTTGTAAATGGTAATGGTAAAGGCACTTGAGCTTGTATAGTGTTTTTCTAGTCTTCTGACTACTCAAAGAGCTTTTACACCGCAGGTCACACCTACACATTCACACCTCTACATGGTAGAGGATTCTAAAGTAAGACATCAGAAGTAACTAATCCCATTCATAAACGTTCATATGACACCGACGAAGCAGCGGGGGGAAATTGGGGTTACGTGTCTTCCCCAAGGACACATCGAGCATGTAGCTGCAGGAGCTGGGGAATCGAACCTTTTGGTTAGGAGACATCAGACTCTACCAACTCAGCCACTGTCATAAAAGGGGAAACTCTAATCTGCTTGGCATTTCATTTATTTTTCTGGGTACTTTTCCTCTATAAATCCCTCTCTCCCCCGCTCCCTCCTTCTATGCCTCTCTGTATGTTTGTTTTTAAATCATTTTCTGGCTGTCTCTGACCCACACTCACGGTCCACACAGCACCAGTATGGAGCCCACTTTCTCCACGCCTGCTTCCAGGAGGTTGTTGCAGGGACCAGTCAGCTCGTGGCAGCGTCCCTGGAAGTTTTCCTGCTCATAGATAATCAGCTGTGCACCAATGGGAGACAAGAGAAGACGAAAGGGTTTTTTTGTTTGTTTGAAAGATGCAAGGACCCAGATAGTGAGTGCAAGGTACACAGTGTGTGGAGGAAATTGAAAGTAGCTAAAGAATGATAGTCTCTGTGCTGCTTTTCCTCTCACCTTAAATGCACTGGTTCCTGGCTGCTGCTGCTTGGATGCAGGGATCTGGTGGTCCGTGGCCATAGTGAATGGGTCAGAAAGACGAAACTGAAAGAAAATACAGAAAAATAGACCTTTTAAAATAGTTTCAGAGAAATATATATGAACTGCTACATGATTTAAAACGTTTTATATCTTTAATATGTGCCGGTGTATTTGCTATTTGTAATTGATTTTCTTTTCTAAGTTTACAAAAGTTGCAAAGTTTCCTTCCTTTTGAAAGCAGTATAACAGTAAAAACAGCTTTAGACACAGCTATAGAGATTTAACTTTTAACGACTGTACCAAAGGGAAAATATCCTGATAGAAATACTGATCAAAGATTATAAACTTTATAAAATAGAGCATGGCGGACATAAACCTCTTACCAGTACCTGCCTGTGCCAGTGTGTTTGTGATGGCACGACGGGCTCAATATATACGGGACGCCCAGGGGTGGAAACTCTGCCAACAGTACCCACAGAGTCCAGGCCAACTGCAGATCGGCCTGCCATAGGCCCAGCACACTAAAGTGAGGGGTCACTGTGTAGCCCCCCCCATCCCATCCCGGGGTGTCACACCCCCGCAAAGTTATTTCATTAGTAGTCAGTTTTTTCCAGCCAGTTATTGTTCCACATCCACATGATTCAGCACAAACAGTGCCAAGAGTCCCACACCTACAATGAGCGGACAGAGAGGGAGAAGGTTTGTAACAGTCGGGTTTACTGTGAAACAGAGGGCTGGACTGATTTGAATAACAACACAAATTGTTCACTACTTTCACACATTTTGATGCATTTTATATTAAATCAATAGAAAAATCGGTTCATGTCAAAATGTGTTGCCTCTGTTGTTCAGCAAAGGTATTTTATATTGGCTGAATAAACAAAGGACATATTTCCACTGTACACTAGTCCTATGCTGCTGCATGTGCATGTTCATGAAACAAAGAAACAGAAGTTATTACTTTAGATTTTGTGATTGTGGGAAAAAAATGTTTTAGTTTAGTGTAGGTTATGCAGTTATTACTTTATAACTTTGATGCAATGATACCAAAGTTAGCATGTGTTACTGCTGACGACAGACACACACTAAGGTGGAGATTTTGGGTTTAAGTTTTAAAATTGTCTTCATGATAGTTTCTTATTTAGATTCCATTTGCATCAATAGTGGGAGTTTTGAACACTATATGAAGAGTTCATTCCCAAAAGAAGATGACTCAGTTTCAAAAAATGACATAAAACTTTTTTTATTTATTGTTTATTTCAGGTAATATCACTCAGACTGAAGTTGTGTGGCTTTGACCGAGTTGCCCTAGACTGTTTTTGCACCAGAACAGAATTTGGATCACATAACAGCCCTGTTTAAAGTGCCAATCAAAACTGTCAGGGCACTGTTTTTCAGAATGGCTGTTATCTGTTTTTGCAAATGAACTCTTCACATGTTTTCACATGAATTCAAGTTTTGTCTGTCCTGCATGTGGACGTAGAATAGGGCAACGACAGTAGCAAACAATATTAACGCTACATAAACTGTTTATGATGAGTCAAATAAGAACCACTTTTCACCTTATCAAATGCAGTTAGGTCATATCCTGAATCTTTTGAATTTAATTTAATCTTTTAAAAGACTGAAAAATGTGCACTTTGGTTTTATAAATAAAATATGTTATTGCAAATCTAGTGACCTTTGAGTGTAAGCCTTTTCTAAAAGTAAACTATTATAGTTATTATTGCTGATCACCATCATGGCTGTGTTTTTCTGCTGCACCCTAGGGACTTCAAAACACATGTAGAGCTCCAGGTTGAAACTGCACAAATTACAAACACATCATGTCAAAAGACACACCCCAGTTTTGTGTGCTCTTCAAAATAAACCTAGATATATCTCGACATGAACAGAGTATATTTAACCAAACTGTAACTAAGTGAAATGTTATCGTGACTGGTTGTTTGTCTCTACGTGTGGTCCATCTGATTGACCAACAACCAGTCCAGGGTGAACCCTGTCTCTCGTCCAATAACAGCTGGCATCAAGTCCAGCCCCATACGACCCCAAATGGGATACGCTTTAAAGATAAAGGATGGAAATGAAGTGACACGCAGTGCCATATGGAGACGGTAAAGATCTTCAGCATATTTCTTGAACTAACAGCTTTACATCTGAAGTGCTCCCCTCCTGTAGAAAACCTTACTTCTCAAAAACTCACAGTCAGTAATTGTTAGAGTAGCTGTTATAGATGCATTCAAAGAGTTTTCAGTCATTAAGAAAAATAGTAAATATCAGGAATTTTAGCAAATTTAGGTGTATGAATTGGGATCAAAGACGTGCTACTAAAAGAAATAGGTGACTTTTCTTGTAGACTTGTATGTTTTCTGGATTGTATTTCACATAGTTTCAGTTGAATAAACACCAGAGAGATCCTTCAGATAGAGGACTAATTAGATATTATTTTTCACAATATTCTGGCCAAGATTTGTGATCAATATCTTGCTGTAGATTATCTTCCTCTTGAGGAGGCTGTCATCTGTTTACCCAGAGCACTGCAGGCCTATCTTACTGTTTAGAGGTGCAAAATACAATCCAGCTGTGTATTGTAAACTTTATGTTGACCTGATTCGAGAAGGCTTTATGCTGTATTTAAAAAAGATCATTTAATTTAACACTGAGTCATTAGAATAAATAAAAAAACAGATCATCTGTATGTATTGTGGAGCTATAACTGTGAGTATCTCTGAGAGTACGTCCATATATTATTACAGACAAGGGAGAAAATGTGAAGGAAAGGCGAGCACTGTGGGAGGCTATAGGAGATTTACTGGTATACTCACTCTTTTCTCATTCTTCAATTGACTAAAACTTTACACTACAGAGAAAAGTATAAGAATAAAAAGGTTCTTCTTTTTGATATTGTGAAGGGAAGTAGTTCTAATTTTTAAAACTATATCAACATCTAATAAACAGTGTGTATGTGCGGGTTTGTGTCATCACACAATGTAATCATGTCTGCGGATGGAATCAGAAAGCTATTATGTAACCTACCAAATCTACTCGTACTTGACTTTTCAGCGGTAGCTCATATTGTGTACTTTGTGACCAGTAATCATGAGGATAGTGACCCATTAAATCCACAGTGATGACTTTGGAAGGGAATGCAGGGCACTCTTTAATAGCAAGCATTCATACAGTATGACATCACTTCCATTGCTGTTGAGCAGATGCTTATCCACATTTTCAATAAATAACTCATGTTCTCCTAAAGCTGCATGAGGCATTTTGGCTTTCTGACTAAGATGGGGAAACAAAAGCAGTTGAAGCAGCACACATGACCTGGCAGTAGAGTCAAATCTAAACACGCTTGCAGTTTATCTTGAGGGGAAAGCTTTGCCAAATGTACATTATTTCCACAAAAATGCAGGTTTTACATCTCTCTTTAATCTTTCAGTGAAAGCAATTTCCACCTTGACTCACAAGTATAACATCACCAACAAACAGGGCCAACTCCAGGTCAAACAACTTTTATTCGCCACTGAAACAAACATGGCACTCCTCACTGAGCACACGCAGCGTTTGCCGTGGTTAGGTGAATGCAGAGAGGGCAGGCACTTAGGGGGGGGAGGGGGGTACTGTGGGAGGATCCTGCTCAACTGGCTCCAGCTGTGGCAGGAGGGGCAGGAGGTGCTGGTGCAGGGTCAGGGTCTGGTCCTGGTCCTGGTCCTGGGCCAGGGTTGGGAACTGGAGCAGGGTCGGGGACTGTGAAGCAGCCCCTCTTGTGCCACTGCATGTCCCGCACACGCCGGATAGACTGGATCTGAGGAGCAGGGGCCTCCCAGTCGTTCCAGTGCTTGAAATCTCCTCGCTCGAAGATAAACTGGCGCCCCCTGTATCCGGGGTACATGTAGCCCACCCACCTGGAGGAGGGGAGCAAAGTCAAACTAGGATGCACGTCTCACAATATCTTTAATAAACTGTACTGAGACAAATCTTTTAGCACATTAAACACCGTTGAGGAAAAAGAAAGATGTAGGGAGAATCTTACGTTCCGTTTAGAGCCTTGATACTCGCTACACGATCCTGAAAACCGTGACCCCACAAAGAGGGCACATCATCATCCACAATCTCCATCTTCTTACCAGTGAATCCAGGGTTTTCAAACAGGTGTAGCTTGTGGTCAGCACCGTCCTATAGAGGAGGAAACAGACACATGGATTGTTCCAAGCTCTTCCAAAATATGTCCAGCAGATGCTGAATACACTGATGAAAGTGTGTAGGGCTCGAAAGCTCATATTGGAAACTTTTTTGTTGAAAATTATTTTGTCTTGTAGTTTGGCATGTAGAGCTATTTTTATACCCTGGAGTATACTTTTTTATAATCTCTTTTTGCTTTTCTCAATCTCACTACTATGACTTTACTCTGCGGCTATATTGGCTGTACCACATTCATGCAAATGGAGCTGCAAGTTCATCTTGTTTGCAGTGTCAGGTTTTTGCATTCAAACCAGTCACCCACCACTTTGAGAGGTTTGAGAGACAAGAGAGAGTAGCTGTTCTGACTGTTGGTCCAGGTGTCCCAGCGTGGATATTCCCCCTTCTCCAGAATAAACTGCTCCCCTGTGAAACCGTGCCGGTCATAACCCGCCCAGCTGAGAGAGAGAGAGAGAGAGAGAGAAAAAAACAAGGAGAACACAGGCGGAAATATGAGGGAAAAGAGCTTCTTGTAACGTGCACATTTCAGAGAGTGAATTGGGCGTTACTCACGGTCCAGACTCCACTATCACAGATCCGACTTTATCCAGTCCCTTCTCCAACACATCTTTACACTCTGCGGTAAACTCCGCCTTGCAACCCTGGAAGTTCTCGAACTCAAACACTACCACCTGGATCAGAGAGAGGGGGAAATAAAGGAGATATCATATTCTTCAGCAGGATACATAAAGTGAAAATACAGACACAAAAGAGCAATGAAACCTGACCATAGAATAAATCAAAATACTGCAGTATCTCTTACAAAACCTTAGTTTTGTATGTGGTGTTCATGTGAGACTGGGAGTAACCCTTCTCTGCATATAGGTGGTGGTTCACGTACCTTGTATGTGGCTCCAGCTCCACCCTGGCTCTTGCCTGCTGCCAGCTGCTCCGGGGCACTCTGCTGCTCTGACATCCTCCCGATCCACTGCTCCTCCACTTCATGGCAGCAGCACACACAGACAGAACAGCATCCACCATGCATGCAGGTGTGGTTCAAGCACACATGGGGAGAGATAGGTGCAAAAGGGGGAAGCTCAATGTCACTTTTACAATTAATATCTCATCCCTAAATGAAGAATTTTTTAAATGTGACTGTAACATCAGTAGCAATAGTTGCTGACGGATTCTGTACAATTTTATTTTCCATTCACTAAATATGATGGAAAAAAATAAAACTTTTCACTTTAACTCTAAACTCATGTGTTTTATCACACGCCAATGAAATTATACAAAAATCCTCCAAACCTGTGTCTTCAATTGCTGCCGCACCTTCTAACTCCATTGCATCTGTGTTATTACACGTGGTTACTGATGTGTCCAGAGTGAGGACTTTACCTGGGTTTTGCCTGCTAAGAAGTGGTAGAGTCCCTCTGGTTCACTGCCACTTGGTGTTTGGTGGGGTCGAGCCATTAGAGGGCAGGGACAGGGGGGTATTTATGGTTTATTTCTGGCCACAACAGCAGAAAACGGCGAGCTGTTGATACAGCAAGTCTGTCGCTCACATTGTGTCCGTAACGCTGCCTCTCAATAGGCAGCTGTGTTGGCACACGCTGCCCTGCCTGTCCGCCCTGCTGCCAGCGAGCACTGTGTGCGGGCACGGGGAGAGGGAGCCAAGAGGATTCAGCAAACAGCCCTGCTCAGCACAAACATACACTCCCGCAGACTATACCCAGTCTCAACCACAGAACAGTTCCTCACAGCTATCTCGCATACATGGTTAAAATAATCAGCTAGAACAAAAGCTGTGTGAAGCTAAATTTCAGCAGAGGAATCTGTAAAATTCCCAGATTTAATTTTTTACACGCCTTGCTTGACTGTTACAACTTTTAGCAAGTCATTTAATTTGAAAAAAGGACTGAGCTTGATTTAAGCTTTCCTTGAAGAGCACTAAAGAGTATCTAATAAACACACAGGAAATGAAGAAAATGTATCACTTCTTTGTCAACACAATTAAACTTTGCCAAAGAAATTCGAGACAGACGTGTAGTTCATTTTAATAAGAATTTATTTTTCGCTTTAGGACACTGGCCAATACAACACAGTGCAATATACATCTTTACTTTCAAATAAAAAAAAAAAGACCAAGGGCATAAAAAATAAACCCTCAACTTGAATGACAAAAGCAAAACATCATGTACATATAAACCGGGGACAATCAATCCATTAACACATTCACTTGCATTGCATGAGCACTCCCTCTATACAGGAGACGAGACGCGGCCGACAAGATGGGGCAGAGGTCAGTACTGAAGTGCATCAAGTTACAAAGTGCTTTAGAGAAGAGCCGAGTGAGAGGGGGATGGCCAACAGGAAGATTACAGAGAAGCTGGTGCAAATGTTTCAATGTTTTTGGAGTGTTTTTAGAGATTAGAGTCATATTAACAATGTAGCAAACAAACCATCCATACAGTGGAAGTGTGAGCCAAGGCCCTGACACTCTGAGCCGGTCAGTTGGAGCAGTGCCCGGTTTGACAGCAAAGATTGTGCATGCACATAAAGGGAACACAAAAGAGGGGGATTGCACATTTGTTTGAAAAAACATAATGATTGAGGAGTGTGTGAGGCCTACCAAGTGAAAGTATGGCTTCTAATGAAAACTTCCAGCTACATAATTCTACCTATCATTCATTGAGACAGGCTGATTAGTGTTTTTTTTTTATAAAAGATCTGAAAGAGTTTTTTGTGCTGATAAGGAGTGTGCATGATTGACAGTTGCAAAGTCGCTTGGCCAAAAGTCCTCTGGTCCTCGTCCAGAACAACAAAACGATATTCAAACAAAAAGATATAGAATACGCTGCTGTGACACCGCTAAAGTAGTGGAGTGTGTGAAGGTAAACCTTTCAAAACTAGCTCTCTGTCTCATTTAAATCAATGATAATACAAATATAACATCTCCTGATTACAGATATAACATGATGTACGCTTTTGCTGACGATCAAGCCAGCAGTGATTTGTTCTCTATGTTCAAGAAGGAAAATAGTTAGTGTCTGAAATGTTATCCTATGGCAATGCTTGTGTAACTCCCATCAACAACTCCCACTGTCTGCTAACACGCAAACGACTTGTAATGACGCTAAATACAGACATATTGTAAGGGCTGGATTTTACTCCAGCATGTGAGGAAGCACGTCCACGATAAAGAGGCATCATGGTCCCACAAGTAAACCTTTTCCTGAAATGTGTCCTGACAGGAAGTGACTGCTCTGTCTCACACTTCTCCTGGTCCCAATAAAGTGTTTGTGTGAACTTCCTCCTGGTGCAGGAGAGCGTCCACTGCTTCAAGCATGAAATGGATAAAGCGCAGCAGCTTTGATGTTTTTCTGCCTCCTTGCTTGTTTGTTTTCCCATAAGATAAAGACTCTCCATAAAAAAAGGCACCATGCACATTTATCCACCCAGACAGGAGGAGAACAAAAATCAAAAAAAAGAAAAATATACATCAGCAGCTGTTGATCCACCTCTCCTCTTCTGTGGGTCGAACATTAAGGCTTCTGTTTCATAGATTTATCTGTTAAGGCAACCTTGAGGGGGGAAATGAGAGGAGAACAGCTGTCAGAAATGCAAATACATACAAGCTGCTCTGGTCTGTGTTGTTCTTGTTTTTCTACACACACTCAGCGATGATCTCACCTCATTACTTACTTAGCTCTCATTTTCATACTGACTCAAGCGCTTCTTGGACTTCAGCTCTTTTAACCACTGGGGTGATTCCTCCTCACTGAACAGATGAGAGGACAGACAACATTACTACGCTGAAATTGAGTGCAGGGACAAACAGGAACATTATGTGCTAAAAATGTCCTGTTTCCCAAGAAAATCACACCCTGTCCACATTGTGTATTTCATAGTTCACGCTACTGCAGCTCCTCTAAATAGGACACACTTTGAATGCAGTGTGCATACGACTGGGACGTCCTTCTTTTTCATAGCATTGCACCATTCATTTTGATCCTCTTGTTCACACTGTCTGTCTTACTCAATGTAAATTAAGAGTTTAAAACTCATAAACAATAATAAAAAAATGTTTTCTCCTAAGACTTTCCAAGTTTACTCATTTTGATAGCAGACCCTGAATGTAAATTTTATCACTCTTCATGTATCCATTACATGGAACATTTATTCTCTAGGAAATTCCTCTCTCTTTGTTTGGCTCAGTCTATGTGACAAATATTCCCCTGTGCAGAGGATTGTTGGTCAGAATACCCAAAAGGCATGCTAGCTTTCACACTAGAAAATGAAAAATATGTAATCAGACATTCTGGTATTATCGGCCCATTATATTTACCATACATTGTTTTAGAACATCCTTTATCTTTTCTGGCATACAAAGGAGGTATGGACACTTTAAACAGTTCCCTGTAAGCCATGATGCATACCCATTTTCTTTTCCACCAGGTGGGGGCAGTACCCGTGCCGCCCTGGGGAGGAATGGGGACTTCGGAGAGCGAGAAACCTGGGGAGGAGAAGGAGCAGGTCCATCTGTTTGATTGTCAGAGTCGCCTCTTTTCCTCAGCTGGGCCTGAAGAAGGAGAGGGGCACATTAAGAAAGACTAAAATACAGTACTGTACAGCACAATGAGCTGCAACAACACTGATTAAAACATGTTTGGTGATGAATCAGTTAGGCTCACCTTTAAAACTGAAGGGTCCATCCCAGGAAACATGGCGATCCGCTGAGGCTGAGAGGCGATGGCAGAGGTGGCGTCAGCTCTTCTGGTCGGCTCCTCAGAGTCTGATTCCTCGTCTTTCACCTCCACCTTTGGCTCTGCCACAGGAGGACACACATTACTGTCATATGCCAAGATACATTGTCATCACTTTAGACAGATAATCGATGGGGTTTAGATACACCTTTTGTCCTCCATTTCTAAGATCATTACATTTAGACAGAATCTCTTTCAAACACTTCTTTGGTTTACACAGAACAAGAGCTCTTCTAAATATGAAGGGGTTGCCTGCCTCTTAACGGGTTCATTGCTAACCTGTGGAGTCTCGGTAAAGCCAGTCCTCTGCCGGTGCAGCACTCTGAGGGGACGTTCTGGTGGGACGTGACCGTGGGGCTCGTTTCTTCCCCAGGTGGGCTCTGGAGCGGAGAGCACTGGTGTCCAGAAGAGCGACTGGCGCCTGGAAATTCAAACACGCAGAGGCAAAAACACATCAGCCAAGATGTAAACATGAAGGTATAATTGAGGGCATATTTGTTTATAAACTGTGAAAAGAACCAGTTATTTAACAGTTTTGATGATGCAAAGTTGACAGAACTGAGCTGTGGTTCACTCAGCCTACACTTACATCTGGAAAAGAAAACGGCTGGCTCTCTGCAGAGGACGAAGGAGGGAGGCTGTCCACAGCGTCAGTATCATACAGTGGGGAGGGATCTCCTGGTGTGTCGGGGGGCGTGGGCTTCCTTGGTGAAGGGCTTAGAGTGCTCTCTGAACTGGGCGTGGCTGGAGTGAGACTGAAAAAGAGGAAAGAGAGATTTGTGAACACCTCTTCAGAGTGTTGTTGTAACCACAGCTTTAATCAGACGGATCCTGAGTCATATATTCCTTAAGTTTTTGTTGAGACTGGGATGCCATGATTAACATGATAAATAAACTACAAGATTCTTACAGTAACTATAACTGGATAAACAATTATTACCATCCATTCTCATCAGTGTTGGTGAATTGTGTGATACTATTTTCTGACCACAGGGGGTCACTGACAGATTGTACTGTAACCACGGACAGAGAGCAGCAATCTGTCCATTTAGCCAGTGTTAGTTAAACTTTTTATCACAATCAACACTTTACAAAAAGGTACTGAAAACTAGAGATGCACGATCCACTTTTTTTCAGTTCCGATCCGATTCTGATACATATGATATTTTTTTTAATCTTAATTAATAGTGTTATTGTTGTTGGTATTATATGTGAGGCTACACAAAGCTGTAGTAAACCTGTCATTGCATTGTCCTGGCTTCCCAAACAAACAGGAAGCAGCAACAACTGTAAGGTTTTCAAATTAAATGTTTTAAACTTAAGTGTAAGAATTGTACTTTTGATCACATAGAAGGAGCTGATCCATCTCGTCTGATGGTCGTGATCACGATTTGTGGGCACTTCTTGCAGTTCAGTCTGAATGTCTTCAAGGTGGGACTGTGTGAGTTGAGAAGGTTTAAAGTGCCCAAAGATCTTTCTTGATCTTTGTCAAGATATGTAAATATCGGACCAGAGTATCCGCTTGTCATTGACTTCAATTGTGCATTAGATCGGAGCGGTCCCATCTCTACTAAAAACCACAAGTAGTCCTAAATGTATCTGGTTACAACATGAGCTCTCTGCGGCGTAGCGGTATCACCATTTTTAGTCTGTGGATCCATGGGTAAACAATGTTTGTTTACAGGATGTTTACAGGATGTTTAATGCATGTTTGGATTTAGTCTTTTCAAACGGTTTTTAATCCTAACATTCGTGTTAGTATTTAAATAATTCTGATGTACATACTTCTTATCAGTGCATCTACAATAGAAGTAGGATCTGAGTATAGATCTGAGGTCTGATAATTTAAACTGTTTGATATTTTCACATTGAGGGGAAAGTACAAAGATTTAAATGGGTCCCTGTAAACTTGCATCTGACACTTCCCAGTGCAGCATTACATTTATAGTCTAATTTTCTGCACAACTTAATGTTTAAAATTGTTAAAATATATATGTATTTAAAAATAATCTGATTATGTTTACTTAAAAAAACTATTAGTCATAGTAATAAAATATTTTGAACATGAATCTCTGCACCGTCACTGAAAGTCAGCTGTAGTTCCCCTGAAGATGGAGATGTTTACACATTGCATGTGTTATTCATTATAAAGGTAATTATCTGTTCTGTGCTGGGTCAAAACTCATTCATCCTGTAGTGCTGCTTTAACACTTGTGTTTCTCCTATCTACCAGTGAACATGTCCTAATCTAACTGTACAGAGACAGGAACATGGTCACTCTGCTAGAGCTCCAGATATTCTAAAACACGTAAAAAGGATAACGATTACCTCATTCAATCATCTATAACAAAAATTTCCTGTTACAGATTTGTCCTGTTGTGCCCTCTTTCACTTTTTTAAAAAGTTCCACTGGAAAACAAGAACCGGTCTGTTTTGGGGGTCTCCCAGAGAGACGAGGTTTAAACTGTCTTCCTGCATGATGCTTTACATCGCGTCCACAACATACGGTTTCTGTGCAGCTTTGTAGTGCCATTTGTTTTAGCCATGTGGAGTTTGCACTTCTACAGGCTACAGTGAGGAAGCTGAGCTCTGAGCCTAAAGTGAAAGTTGTGAAGTTGTGAAGTACAGACCTAGTCGCATTGCCCACCTCCGCTTGTTATTGACTTTAGTTGAGGAGTCTTTCAAACAAAAGAGCACTCCACCAGATTTATGTTCTGAACTATATACCACAGTTTTCTGTAGAAGCATGATTATAATGAAGGAGAAAAGATGTTAAAAAAAAGTGGCACCGCCATCCTGGTCTGCATCGCCATGTATCCCGTCGCAACTTCTACCCACAAGAAATTGGGGGGATTTTCAATCCTGTCAGGTTGAGTGCAATGTGTGATGGTGGCCGCAGCACTCACAGTAAAGACAATGTGTATCAGCATCTTATACTGTTACATTGGACGCATCAGTATATAGGATGCATCCAACCTTTTATATGAAAAATAGAGAAAAGTAAACACTCTGAATGAATATTTACCTGTCGTCAGTGCGCAGTCCCGTCTCCCAGGTCCCATACTGACTGTCAGTCTCACGGACTGGTGTTTCTGAGTCAATCTCCTCCTCCTCACCATCAACGCTTTGCTTCTGCTGCTCCTAAACGCAACACAGAGAGATGAAATAGTTAGTGAATGAGGGGGAATAAAGTTATTAAACAGGCTGGTAATAGAGGCTTTACATATGAAATCCAGTTAAGATTTATAAATATTGTGAAAAGACTGTTTATCTTTGGTGAACCAGGTTTAAATGTCTTTGCTGGTGATATAAATTCAAACTGACAAGTACAGTGACCCATGATCTTGAACAGTATAATAAAGTAGAGAAAGTAGAGCTGCATCCTGTGGCTCCTGAGCAGCTCCAGTGCTACAGTGAGACAAATAATGAAAGGTGAAGGGATGAGTTAATGGAGAGTGGGTACAAAGTAGGAGATGGGTTGGTGGGTGATGGAGTGTGTGTTTGCTGTCTACTGAACCATGCCTCTTTTAATGAGGCTGGTACAGAGGACATACTGTATCAAAGCCACACAGGGCTAACAGAAGAACGCCTGCGCATGAACCGACAACCCTGGCCTATATAGAAAAAAAACAATAGAAAGTCCTTCTGTCCTCTGATGTTGCCTGAGGGGTGGACACAGAAATGTGATACACCTGGCTCTGTAATTGCCCAGGTTCACTAGTGACGTTGATATGAGCAGCGACATTAGATCACAGCTCTCATTCTCAGAGGTTTGTGAAAGCTGTCCTTGTTTTCTTTGTGCACATGAGAGCACAGACACAACAGTACAACAAAAGAGCCGGAAAGGGATCGTGAGCTTTTGAGGTTGAGTGTAAATTTGAATTGAAGGAGCAAATCGTTGTTGGAGAGAGTGAGAAGACCAAAAAAGTTCAGGATGTCATTCATCAGCAAAGCCTTTTCCTGACAGGTAAAAAAGAGAACAGAGAAGAGAATGACATCCAACACCGTGCTCCCTGCATCTGACTAAGCCCTTGTTCTAAAGTTTATCCTCTCCTCAAGGATTTACAGCGCTTACACTTTTCAACTTGACATCACAGGGTCACACCTCTTACCCTAAAATACACACACTTCAGAGCCCCCTTCAACGGACAGCAATGAACAACAAACCTCCAGTCTAAATCTGACTGTAGGTCTAACCTGCAGACACAAGAACCCGACACTCTACTCAGCTGGTGGGTTCTTACACAGACAGCTAATTGAGAAAAAGAAAATGTAATAAAGTAATAATCACAGACCCTAGTTGAAATCAAATCATCGTTTTCTCTAGACATTTTCTCAAAGCATCTCAAAGTCCAGGTGATGCCTTTAAATAAATAAATAATATGTTCAGTCAGTTGAAAACTCAAATATGTTTTCAGTTTAGTATTTAATAGAACAGAAGCCCACCCCCCAAAAAAACTAAAAAATCTCTATACTTGAGTGGCTTGAAAAACTGTGACTGTTGATAAATTATACCATTAATCAAAAATCAATCTAATACATCATGTTCTGTCAAATCAATCAAGAATTAGTCAACTAATTGTTGTAGCACTAAAGAACCTAACCAATAGAAACACAAGTTGAACCATTTACTTCAGTATGGAAACAAGAACTATATAAATAGTGCATCTAATGCACAGAAGCCATAATGATCCTTTCGTTCACAACATGTACAATGGATTGTGGCCAAGATGTAGATTGAATTATGTATTAGGGCTTCTTACAACGATAAAGGCCTTGGTATGCGTTTTAATCAGGGCTTATTGGATTTTCTTCCAGCAGGCATGCTTGAAAAGAACTATAGTGGGGAAAAAAAGAGCTCTTGTGCTTACATTGTTTAAATAACCTGCGATAAAATATCTAAGGTTTTTTCTATGCACATTCAAGGCTTATTTCTGTCAAAGTTAGTTCACACATTTTTTTTTTATTAAATCGACTTTAGTTTGCAGTTCCACTTCACGAAGATAATCCATCCACCCGACAAGTGTGACATATCAACATGCTGATTCAACAGAATGATTTTAACACAGGTGGGCCTTAGCTAAGTCACAAGAGGAGACGACCCTAAAATATGTGGGTTTTATCACACAACATAATGTCCCAGATGTGCAGCTGGCTGGTCTCATGTAAACTTGAAGGGGAGGATGCCAAATGTGGAGGTCCTGTGCTGGCACAGTTACACACAGTCTGCAGTTGTACGGACAAAAGGATTCATTTATAAGTTGTAGACACAACATTGAAGACTTAGTATGGTAGTGAACTAATCATCTAACTTACAGGCAACAACTCTAGTGGACATTCCTTGATGTGATGATAGTAGGATACTTGAAGGCAAGCTCAGATTATTTACAGGTTATTATCACGGAAGCTTGTAAAACCCAAACATAGTATTCAGGACTGCACTAGAAAGAATCATGGCGCTGTGAAATCCTCAGTTCAGTTCCAGATGGAGAGCTTGGTATTACTTCACATCTCTGTCTTCTTCCTGCCAGAGTAAACTGCTATCACTGCTGTCAAAATGCCAAAAAATCTTATAAGCTGGCCTCATTCAGGGGATACAAATTCCTATCCTGTGTGCGTCGGCATCATTCAAACTTAAACACACCCAGAACACACCCTCACCTGATCAGCATACAGAGCAAACTCTAACTCTGCTGGAACATGTTGAAGAAAGGCGCCATTATACAGCAGCTTAAAGAAAAAGATTTAGGGAAGGTTAAAGAACAGCAGGGAGCTTTTAACAGCCTCCGTGCTGAACTTTTTCTGTGCTGTCTTTGAACACTGCTATATCAGTCCGGTTTATAAGCCTTTAAAATAACAACAATTAAAAACAACAACAATCTTAAGGCATTAAAACTTTCAGACTGGTCTGCCAGCCACAGGTGAAGGCTCTGATATCAACAACACACTTGGAGAATATGGTCCATGAAGGAGGCTAATGAACCAACAGGTCCAGTCGCATTGATTTATAGCTGTCAGGAGGAAGCCTTTTCCCTAATAACATTAGCAATAGCCAGCTTGCTCAAGACAGGAAGGGTGTGTCTGAGGGAAACAACATAACAAAGAGCGGATGAATGGAAGGATAAAGGAGAGAAAGGGCTGATCACTAAGCGGAGCTGAGTGACAATCTGAGGAGGAAGTGGCTGGGACAAGGTCTTGGAAACTTCAACTTGATAACGCACTGTTCCAAGAGTAACAAGCATAAATTGACACACACAGACACACACACACACACACACACACACACACACACACACACACACACACACACACACACACACACACACACACACACACACACACACACACACACACACACACACACACACACACACACACACACACACACACACACACACACACACACACACACACACACACACACACACACACACACACACACACACACACACACACACACACACACACACACACACACACACACACACACACACACACACACACACACACACACACACAGCGGAGAGATAGTGTCCGATGGTTTGCTGGAACCTCCACAGTAAAAGAGAAAGTGACTAATTGCATTGCTCACATAGCAGAAGGGCTTTGCTATAAAGCACCTAACATATGGTGTTACATCAGAGCTAAATACACAGACTGAGCTACTACTGCAGGTATAACAGTTTATTTATATGAACACAACATCCAAGTCACAAGCTTATAAACCAATTACAGAACTGTGGAAGAATGTGTGTGCATCCAGGCTGGTGCTATGAGCTCATCCAGGTTATTGAAAATGGGATCTGACATGACCATCTCAAATACTGAGAGACTATTATAAGCCATAAAAACATATTCACTCACAACATTATAGTTGCGGCAAGTCACCACTCCCCATTCCCTACTCATCTGCTTCAATCAATCTGACCAGGGTGGAGTGGGAAAATATGCTCTGCGTGCACTCGTGTACACAGCAGTAATCAATATCAATATCCTGCACATATTCAGAACAACAGCTCCCACGAGCACTAATCTCATGTCAACAAATGGGTATGCTGGCCGCATGTCAGGGGGGGTTTAAGATTAAGACGAACCCTTCCCGACGAACTCTGCTGGGCTGCAAACCCAGCAGTGCTGTGTTATTCTTTCATTACATAAGTGGTTCATACAGACAACGGCTTACAAAGCAGCAAGTAAGAAAAGACAGAAAGAATGTAAAAAACCTGACTGGCATTAAGAAGTGAACTCAGACAGCACAGGACCTGACTTAAAGGATCAATTCCTTTTCTTAGTCTTTTTAAAGGTATACTATGAAAAGTCAGTGTTACTGTGTAATTGTTGTTCTGGATCTAGATTTTTTATTACATCTTATTGATTTTTATTTAAATTCATGTACTATGTCATTGCGTCACAGGTCCAGAATATGAAAGAAATGGCTCTGATTGGTTTAGCTTGCAATGCTCTTTGAATGTTAAAATCTTTATTGTCAGGAGTTATCAATGTTACAAATCAACATGCTTTCTGCAGGTCTTAGAGCTATAAAAAAATATAGTTACTAAGTTTAAGATATAATACTTCTTAAATTACAGAATTTGGTGGTTTCCATGTGTTTACTTCTTGTTTTCATAACTCACGACACCAGACAGGGCATTTTGCAGCCTAGTGGGCATGAAAAGTTAGCTGGTTATATTTTACCCACCTATAATAAGAAACAAACACCATGTCTGAGTGCAACACTATTTGAGATTGTGAGTGACTGTTGCATAGTACATGTCAATATAAATCTCTATAAAACTGGAATAGCTATAAGAGACTGAGATCTGAGTGAAAATTCAAGCAAGGTCATTGGTGTGGCAACAGTTAACTCACAAGACAAAAGCAATTTCAAAATATCAAGATAAGACAAGAAAAACTGCTCAGCTGGATTCCTGGTCTTGCTGTCACTTGGTTCCAGGCTCATGCAAAAAATACACAAATTATGTACTCAAAACATTCATCACTTTTATCAGCCAAACACACCTCCTTGTTTACATTATTCTGCAATGATGAAAACCAAAGCTCGAGTAACATCATGCAAAAACGATTTTGTTATTGTGACTTTTCACCCCTACAGTTTAACAGTGTAATTCAACCTCTTGACAAATATTTAAACCCCAGTCTGAGTAAAGTCCCTCATGTCTGTCCCTTCACTGGGACACTCTCTGTTTCTCTTTCAGTTTTCTGTCAGGAAGCCAAGTCAAAAAGTGTTTACACACCTCTAAGGGGAGATTGTCTCAGCTCAACCTAAGTTACAGCTAAGTGGAAAAGAAAGTGGGGCTTTCTCCCTGGTTAAAATTGTATATCTATGGTGCTGAATCGCCTAGCGGTTATGTTGTGCACCATGTACAGACACTATAGACCTTGTCGCAGGGGCCAGGGGTTCGAATCCAACTAGGCCTTTTGCTGCATTTCATCCCTCACTCTCTCCTCCTAACATTTCCAGTTCCAGCTGAAGGATATATAGGATCGGACAGCTGAAGAGTGACAGGATTTCTGGGGAAGAGAGAGGGGAGATGACATGCACCAAATTGTTGCTGATCTGGAGACGGATGAATCACCAGTGCGACGTAGGCTGCAGCCACTGAACATGAGGTGCCTGCTCTACCAACTAAGCTAAACCAGCGCCCCATCAGTATGATTTTGAAGATGTTACATGGAGGATAAATGTTTGCATTTTGCTTTAATGTAAACAAAAACCAAACACTCAATGGTGGGGTGCACACACATATGAGCCAGATTAGAAAGTTCTGATAAGATAAAAACTGTATCTGTTAAAAAGGCAGGTAGTACACATTTCCCCCTCGTACTCATAATCTTAATAGACAGAACCAGTCCACATTTCTACACCGTCCGTTCCCCTTAACCCATTTCCTTTCTACTCACAAACTGTGGATCTAAACCAACCATTATAGCCCTCTTACTGTCATTCATCCACACTGGCCCAGTGAGGACCTCAATCACAGTTGGTGATGTCTAAACCAAGTAAGACAACTAAGGCCTGGCACACACACTAAAACGATTTTGATAATGTGCGAGACCCCAGACATGACGACAAATCACAACATATTAACAGTTCAGTTCTTGTAGTATGTGGTGTGCAACGAGAAGACCAACTCAGCACACCACACACTAACTGATTCATTAACAAACAACCAGTGTCTTGACTATCAACACGTGTAATCTCGCGCAGTCAAACGTGACTTAAGAGTAAACAAACATGATGTTCAAGCTAAATGTGGCTAGCTGTTAGATGGTACATCCAAAACATTTTGGTCCAACTTCTTTCCTTGTCAGTTGGATCGTGGTTTGTTTTTCAGGACACGTTGTAAAAACACTCGTGTTGTTGCCACAAATCAACAAGTTGGTCGTAAATTTTTGAAATCCATCTAACTTTATGCTTCGGGGTTGCTGTTGTCGCCATGGTGATGTTTGTTGTGCTTCCTACTTCAGTCAGCTTGCTTCCCTATAGGCTATTGTTTCATTCCACGTGACAATTCACAGAGTCCGTGCTCGGCCGTCCCTGGAGTTATCACAACACAACAGGATTTATAATCGTAAATATTGAACATGTTTAATATTCACGATTTCAGATCAAGGCGGTTAAAATCAATCTTAAGACACATCAGACCACAGGAGAATCTGGCAAGGTCATCTTTGGATCCATCAGATAGTCAGGCCTTTGCCGACTTTGGTCAGAAGAGGGGGGGGGGGGGGGATCTAGCCCAAAATCAGGCCGATTATCTTGTAGTGTGTACCCCCCTTAACACAACTGACAGCCTCACATACACCATTAAAATAATATACCCCTTATGTTTAGTTTGTGTGACTCAGGAGGTGTGGCTTGGCAAATCAGCAAACAGTAACCTATAGATAGGATCAACCTTACTGCAAGGTATCCCTTCATGAATTTCAAAACATGTCCTTTACATAGATAACATACCTGGTTAGATGGCAGGCTGGAGATGAGTGATAGGAAGGCAAATATTTAAGTATTTGTGTCCTTTGGGACTTAAGCAATACAAACAGTATACTACAATACATAATTGCAAGCCAGTTTCTATTTCTGTTGTTAGCGCTTGAGTCTATTTTCAGAACTAAAATCACAAATGGTAGGGGACATGATGACTTGGAGAACCAGTATAACAACAGCTTTGCTACACAAAGACAGAGACAAAGCAAGGTCTAAATTGTGCCAAGGACAAGATGGAAAACTGATGAAAGCAGAAAGAGATCGATGGGAAGCCCCAGGCAGACAGATGGATAAGTTCTTGACATGTTTGGCTGGATACCAAATAGTTGACGAAGGAGCAGCTGTTAGGACGGTGACATTATAGAAGCGTATGGACATCTCTGCAAAATGACTTGAATTCCATGTGTGCTTTATTTAACATGAACAGATGTTTAAGTTATGCTGCTGAGAATAAAGTCGCAGTGAACAACGACTACTGCTTATTTAAAGTCATGAACCACATAAGTGTCTGACCTTCTTGTGATTATGGTCTGTTGGCCGGTTTTAGCTGCAAAAGACGGTACCTGAGCTTCCCTGCTGTGTAATTGTAAGTTAAATGTTTGTGTTGTCTTACAGCAGTGGGAGTGTTGGGTGCGGTGCGTCTGCGTAAGGACAGACGTTGCTGGCTGCGCAGTGAGAACCTGCGGATAGACTCCCTGCTGCGGGAAGCCAGCGAGCGCAGGGAGTTGGTTCTCTTGAAGTCCCCGGTCCCGTCCTCTCCCCTAGCCGATAAGAGGCTGAATGCCCCATGAAGGGAGCGCCGGACATTTCCCACCCATCCTGACACCTGGGATTGGGCCACTGACAGCTTGTCCCCAAGATACTCCATCACAAACAATTACTGGGAAGAACAGCTGAGTCAGAGTTGAGCCCGATCACTGAGCTGTGACTCTTATTATTCCAGTGACAGGGAACCATTAGAGTCTGGTGATGCTGAAGAGTTAGTGGTCCAGGAACAATGTCGTAGGTGTTTGCTGCGTTGCAATGCTGGGTCAATACTGCAGCAGTGATGAAGGTGACAGAGAGAACAACAACACAACTCAGCCAGTCCGATGTAGGGTTGTTTGTGTTGCTTCTGTTTACAGCACTGCAGCACAGATACAGGACAGAGTCTCTACTTCGTTTCTGAATGGCCCCGTCTGCAGTGCAATCCCACTGGAGCCGTCAGGACTCTTTTTCAAGTCATCACTGTCAAGGCTCCAGGCTGTCGGCATGAAGTGAATTGTGAAGCTTTCTTATGTCTATTTCGATGCACACAAGATACTCTCGCTATGAGATGCTTAGCACACCAAACCAAGTTGGCATATAAAGGTTATGTAAGGGCAGCACTGACTATTAGTAATGCAGGGCACTACTCACTTTGACAGCCTGAATAACTACTGCGCTATCTACCAACAGGTTTCTCTGCCATGTTTCTCTGGCTTCAAGTGCACAAAGTACAAAAAACTACTCAGGTACAGAAGTGAGAAGCTGTAATAACTAAATCGCATCCTCAACATGCCACTTAGGTTTGGCACAACATTCAATCATCTAGTTCCATCATAAAGATCTACACTGCTTGTAGTAATGCGCATATAAACTCTGACATTTGTGCAGATCAGGCTCAATTACAGCCAACTTGACAGATCTCGGAGAGCCGACGATGATATGTTTCCTCCAAAACAAGGACCAGGTTAAAAGTTAAACAATCTGTCCATCACAAAAGGCTCAATTCCTGTGTTGCCTGATACTGTGCTACCTTCTAGCAAAAAGCTGCGATGTGAAGTGGTGCAGGACAGCTCGTGTCAAAAGGAAAGCTGCTGTAATCGCTCGTATTCCATAAGGAAAACCAGAGTGCATCCAACGCTGTGTCGAATAAAGGAAACAGGAGAGTCCTGAAGTGTGGAGGTAAAAATCCAAAGGAGAAATCAGGAGCAGAGAGGAAATGTTTCTCCCCTCGCCTTTTCTGCAGGTACGGGCAGGTAAGAGAAAATGCGTCAGCAGCGCTGCTCTCTGCACTCAGCGCTGTAGGACTCTCCGTCAAGGAGAAACTGGGTGGAGAGAGGGAGTGTGGAGCAGAGGCAGAGAGTGAGAGAGGGAGAATGGGAGGTCCCTGACTCAGAGCAGGAGGGAGAGGGAGGGGAGGGTGATATATGTTCTGCGGTGCTCTGTCGCTCTAGCCTGATTCAGTTGCAGGGCAGGACTGTGAATTGACTGAGGCAGGACGGAGAAGCAGGGAAACAAATGTGGAACACAGGATAAGGAATAGCATGTAGCATACTTTGCTATTAAACATCAGCACTGTTTAAAGCCAAAGGAGAAGGCTTGAGGGAAAGTGGGGAAGACAGGGTTTGACATTATCAGATAGGTATGAGCACAAGTACATGATCATTTTCAGGACTAAAAATAGATTGATTGGACATGCATGAGGAAGACAGGAGTGTCTCGGAAAAAGAAATGTGATCATACAATCATTAGCAAGTTTCTCAGCAATGAGCCCAAAGCAAGAATCACAACAGTGGAGTGAATGTTTGTTTAAAAATGGCTCAGAGCCAGACTCATGCAAACAACAGAGTAGACTGAAAACACAACTTCCTGATACACACTAACAAGTCACACAGCTCTCTGTAAGAGTCTGGATAAAGCCACAGTAGGCGACTCCAAAGTTTAGAGACATAATCTGAAAGCAATCTGAAACAGAGAGGCTCAAAAAAAGCTGAAACCCTGCCCACATATGCCCCCTACAGGTTATTTGATTATCTTTTCTTTGAAGTGCTGCAATAAAAGGAAATCCACTGTGCAGGTCTTAGTTTTCAATTGAACACAAACTGACCGCTCTCATGTACTGCTCAGCCTGAACGTGGCTGCCTCTTTAACATAAATGACATCACCATACTCAGATAAAACATGTTGAAATTAAAGTACTATGAGTTCGAGAGTTTTTGTTTTTCATATAGCAAGAGGTACTAGGAATTGTTTACTATTACTTACTTCTTGTACTATTACTTACTTATATATTCAGGTACATTAATTGAAATAATCCTTAAAGTAAATACTGAAAAGATCTGTGAATGAATTGATAAATCAAACAGACAATAACTAAAAGAGTTATGCAAATTAAAATAAAAAAAACAATTGCTAATAACTTAGACTGCAGTATAATGACAACAACCAATATATATAATAATTACTGAATTAAATCTTACTGTATCATCAGACATTAAGTACGCATGCTAAGTGCTGGCTACTTTGTCCTCCTAAGTTTAGATTCCGTTCCTGATTGGTCTGTTTTTGTTTTGACCAGAGAAGGTAAAAGCAGTTTTAATGCACCCGCACACGGCCGTTTTGGACGTCCCTCGGTTTGCCAGATATGACACCAGTTATCACGGCAAACAAAAAGTTGTTGTAGCAATGGAAGCTGCCAAGCGAGGTGGTACAGATATAACTGATTCTACCCGATCTAAAAAGCCTCTGCATGTTTCTAATATTGAGAGGTTAAAACGCAGATAGGTTTCAAGACCAGTGCCAAGGTGGCTAAACAATGAAGCCTCCCTGTATTTGGCGTGGCAACCCGCATGTTCATCGACTCTAAGGAGTAGGAGGCGGGGGGAGACAGCTCTCTCCAATGTTTTGAATCTGGACGGCATTACCAATTTAAAACGCTACGTGTCACAGTTATATATTGCTCCTTTTAAATGTGAAACATTTTCTTGGCAAGCAATTTAAATGAAATAAAAGGATTTACTATCCATCTCTGTCTTTTATATAGTATAAAACAAAATGAACAATACGTTTTTATGTGGTAGGGGATAGTAAATTAAGAGTCTCTGGGATTCTATTGTTGGATAGACAAAAGATGCAATTTGAAAAATGTCCCTTTTGAATGAATATAACCATGAATATAATCATAACATTATTCAATAAGCCACAATCAGAAGTGGCAACTGTAATGAAAATAATGGTATGTATGCATGCCTACTCAATATAAATGTCTCTTTAGCCATCTTATCATCACATTTCCCTTCTAACACACATTGTAAGCCTAGATGAGAGATGTCGAAAGAAGATGAGTTACCTCCTCTGATTTCAATAAAAGGATTAAATCAAATAAATCAAGAAGCTCAGACAAAATATAGATTTATTTGCCAGATGTATCTAATCACTGCTCTCAATTTCCCTAATATTTCTACTCCTAATACTAAACATCCTCTGCTGGGAAGTGACTCATGGCCGCTCCGCTCATCACTTCCCCTCATCTGCTGACATCACCAATCTGTGTGCAGCCACAGCAAGAAACTCAAACAGCACTCACACAAACACCACAACAAATGATGTAGCAAAAGTACAGTATACTTTGTCTAAGTCCTAATGTTACGTTTGTTTTAAGAGGATGTTTACATCTTACAGATATATTGATAATAACAGAATTGTCCTGTCACTTACCCAGATGCCGTGTTGAGTGAGGCAGCATGACCAAAAGTACAACACAGCTCTCAGCACGCTGCCCATCTCTGCTCTGCCCCGCTCACCAGTGTAAGACTAGTAACACGACTATGACCTCATCTGTGCGAGTCTCAAGATGCTTCCAACCAATAAATACAATGTAAGGAGATAATAATATATCCGATCTCTGCTACCACTGGTGGATAAGCTTTCTTATTAGTCTCATAGCAATCTGATTGAACCACATGAATGTTTTTGCTCATCATGAACACATCCATTTTAACTGATATTGAAACCGTGCTTCTATATAGAAGTCCTCAGCAGAGAAGTTACCTGGATGTCTGTATATAATAAAAAAACACAGTCACATCTACATCCATACGTCTAAGGACGTGGTTATAAGTGCAATGCAAACCATTCAGAGTATTTTGTTACTTTAAATGAAAAAATGAAACATTATCACTTTGCTGAGGTTGTCCTATACAAGCATAAGTTATTTTCTAATGCAAAGAGTCCGCCTGCTGTTTTTTCTATCAGTTAAAGGTATCGATCACTCTAAATCTTTTAAATATCAATAAATGCACTTTTGGTCAGAGTGCTGTAAATTGCTTCTTCTGGCACAGACCTGCTGGCAGCAGTGACAGGCATTAAAACCACTTCATAATAATAGCCAATATTGTCGCTGATGGTCTTGTTTGCTTTTGTACGTTAAGTGGAGGCATCAATACGAATTTCACTGTTTCATAACCAGCTAAAAACTCCTTACAGGAGCTTTAGGTACAATGTTTACACAATATGGAATTCTGGCACCCACATGACCCGTTCTACCGATTGGCTAGTTCAAGTCCCTCAAGCTTAAAGGTGCTTGTACTCTAAACAGCATTGGAAAAGAGGGAATGTTATTTTTAGAATAAATAAAGGTCTGGAATTAAATAAAATGTGACCATGGCTCAAATCAAGCTGATCTTTTCCAACACGCAGTGCTCTCTTTGCTGTAAACATCACGTTGCCCTCACTGGAGTTCAATGTTATTCTTGGTTTGGATTTAATTTATAATTAGCAGCAGGTCTGCCGCATTTCAATGCAGCACAGCAGTTTTTTTCAGAATGTTCTCCCTATAACGACTTTACATCAATTACTTAATGAGAAAAAAAAGCACTGACAGCAACCAGGAAAAACTCAGACAATCCCACATTTAAACACAGCCACTAGGTGGTGGTAGTGATCTTAAACATTTGGTGACTTAATCCAAGCTCCGTCACAGCAAGCACTTAGCAATTATGAAACACAACATACTGAGCTTTTGTGTTCATAGTGCGTGACATCAACCTGTGCCTACAATTACAGTCTCAATGACAAAGAAGCAACTGTCTGGACCCAACCATACAGGTGTGATCAACACTGTACACGCCTGAATATATGTTGTGTGTACAATTGCGAATAAGCAGAAACATTTTTTTACTAAAAAAAAGTTTGTAATAAACGGCTAAACAAATCAGCTCAGAGGAATATAGTTACACAAATACTACCAGTCTGCTCTGCTCAGATTACATGATCATAAAAGTTCATTTAACTCCACAACTTGTCCTCGGCCATGCTCTGAGGCTTCTGATAAATGAGCAGATAAACACTTACTCATTAACCAATTGACTAATCCAATCCTGAATTACAGGCCTGAGAAGGTTGTTTGGTGGCCACACTTATTTAGCACCTGACGTGGGATGGGTGGAGGTGAGTCTAGGGAGCGTGCCATAAATATCAGTCACCAACTCTTTACTACAGCAGCACATTAGCATGGAGCTGCCAACATTCAACTGACTGCATTCCACTTCTAACTACTGTCTCTAAAAGACACACATTATATTAGTGACAGCGTGCACACAGTTTTCCCTCCTTGTCTCCACTGAGCCGTGTGAGAAATAGTTCAAATAAATACAATGATGAGTATGTTAAAACGCTCGCAGCCAAATATCAAACTGGGTCAAATACTCAGGCAGCAGTTTTAAATCTCATCAGTTTAAATCTTTCCTTGAACCCCATGTTGGTGTAGTAGAGTTCGAGCTGTGGCTTGACTCACCAGGCTGTGGCGGTCCTGCTCCCTGTGGGCGCTGCGACTCCTCATCCTAGACAGGCTTCCCTCCAGAGCACTGCTGGAGGGGGCTGATCGCCGGGACACGCTGCGAGACCTCATCCTGTTCAGCTCCTGAAAACAAACAAGGGATCATGGTAAACTCCTCATCTGGATCACTTCATACAAATCTCCTCTGGCAGCTGTTTACAACCATTTTGGAGGCTGCAGCAAATCTGTGAACCTATGACAAACAGCCATGTGCCACATGATGATCATGACTGACCCGATTAGACTTCAGCTTTCTCATCTGCAAATTTGATTTAATTTGGTTTGGTTTATGCTATTAACACATTTGATTGCTGTTCAAACTGCAAATTGGACATCAGTTTTTTACCAGTCAAATGTGTGTTTCAGAAACAGTGAACAGTCACTCTCTCAAAGAGACACAAACATATACAGTTCAATCCCTGAAGGGGGTATGAGTATGGTTTAACAGTGAATTAGCATAGATTAAGTTTTTACTTTTCCTAACCAAATTAAATAAATCTTTTTTGATAATATTTCAGAGTACATTTGAATTTAAAAAAAAAATGTGTAGCCTCTTTATATTACAAGGAAAGAAAAAGGTTTCTATTCGTTCCATAAAGAGATACTAGCCATGTTTGCTAGTAAAAACTATATCAGTCATTGGTTCAAGATGGTACCTTTATCTCTACATTATTATGCTTTCTATCAGTTCAACCTTTCACCTTTTTCCTTATATTACACTGGAACAACTGCACCTTTATAACTTCCTTGTGTTCTGTGCTGATTTATCTCAAGTTTCTACAAAACTGTATGACTCACATCAAAGCATGCAAATATATACCACAGATGATTCGAGATGACTTTTTTTTTATTGTATGGATTATTTTGATTTTAAATTGGAGAAAACGGGAAGCAAGTAAGATATTGGAAATGCACATTAACTTTTTTCGATTTTGCCTCTGACAGTATTTCATGGATTAATTCTGACTCACCTGAGCTCCCAGTGATCTCCTGTGGCTGTGGACCGCTGCCCTGCTGTCAGGTGGTTGTGGCTCTCTCGGTAGCCATAACTGCTCGACAGAAGTGCTGCTGGAGATTCCACCTGTAGATCCTCCGGTCTCAGCCACTGTTCCTGCAAAAGGGCCCAAGTGAACTGGCTCATCCTGTGCAGCAGACCAGTTCCTCTGTGGAGCCTGGACCCGTTCTTCCTGGAGCCGGAGGAGGAGCTGTTCTGGGCTCAATTTGCTGGCAGATTTTCTTGGTTCAGCCATGGATTTGTCCACATACATGTCAACAGGCCGCAGCTCCCATGGGTCCTGTGGGCCTGTCGTCCATACTGGGCTTGTGAAACCAACTGAAGTCTGTGCTGGTACCTTCCAACTAACATCTCTCTCAGGAGAAGGCTGCAATCTACCTCCAAACCCAGCGTCTACGCTCTGGATACCAGATACAGGAAACAAGTCTTTACTGGGAGACAGCTGAGCGTGAGACGTGAAGGAGTCTATGTCAAGGATGGCAGGCCTGTATGACTCTTCTATTCTTGGAGATGGCTCTTTCCATCGTGTAGAAGGATTGCTGCGCTGAGAGGAATTCTTTTTAAAAGACTCATTTCGGAGCACAGAGTCCAGATCCACCACTCTAGGCCTGAGAGCTGATGCCTCAAACCTCGCCCTCTCCTGTTCCTCCTTCTTCTGCTTCTCCTTAAGTCTCTGCCTCTCTGCTTCTTGCTGTTTGGCAATCAGTCTCATTTTCTCTGCCTCCTCCCTTTCCATCTTCTCCCTCAGTCTTTGTTTCTCCAGCTCCAAAATCTGCTGTCTATCCCTCTCTGCTTGCTTCTGCTTCTCAAACTCGAGGAGCTGCCTCCTTTCCATCTCTTTAACTCTCTCCATCTCTTCCTTCCTCTGCCTTTCCTTCTCCTGCTCTCTTTGTCGCCGCCTCTGGTTTTCTAATTCTTGTCTCTCAATATCTAACTGTCTCTGTCTCTCTCTATCCAACTCTCTTTGTCTCTTTCTCTCCAGCTCTCTTTGCCTTTCCCTCTCAATCTCCCTCTCCATCTCCCGTTGTCTTTCCCTTTCTTTATCTAGCTCCCTCAGTCTCAACATTTCATGTTCTATTGCCATCTGCTTTAATTTCTCGGCCTCTTCTTGCTCCATCTTCTCTCTTAGTCTGTGCCGCTCCAGCTCTCTGATCTGCATCATCTCCCTTTCTTTCTGTTTCTGATTTTGAAACTGTAGAAGCTGTTGTCTCTCCATTTCTCGTATCCTCTCCAGCTCCTCCATGTTCTGTTTTTCCTTTTGGATTTCCAGTAGCTGTCTTTCCCTGTCCAGCTCTCTCTGCCTCTCTTCCTCCCTTTGTCTTAGGCGCTCCATCTCCCGCTGCCTCTCCTTTTCCTGCTCCCTCAGTTTCTCCAACTCTCTCTGCCTCTCCAATTCTCTACGTTTCTCTTTCTCAAGTTGACGTTGCCGTTCTCTTTCCTGCCGTTCTCTTTCCTGCCTCTCTCTCTCCAACTCTTGCAGTTTCTGGTTTTCAAGCTCGGTCTGCTTCTGCCTTTCCAGGGCACGCTGTTTCTCCTCGAACTCTTGTTTCTCCCTCTCAAAGGCTTTCTGTCTTTGTCTTTCAAATTCTCTTTGCCTCTCCATCTCCTTCATTCGTTCAAACTCTAAGTGTGCGTCTTTCTCTATTTCCAGCTGTCTTTGCTTTTCCCTCTCAAGCTCTTTCATGTTTGCCTTGTGTCTTTCTGCCTCCTTTTTAAGTTCTCTTTTCTTTTCAATTTCCATCATTCCATCATCCTCTATCATTTGCCTGTCTAAGGCAGATCTAATCTCTTCATGAGGCACGTGACTCTTCATTATCGATTCCTGAACTTGATCATGAGAGCTTTTCCCATAAGCTTCATCTAATGATGGATTTCTCCTGACTGGAAGAATCTTTCCTTGAGAACTGCCCAAAACAGATCTCAGAGATAAATCATCAAAGGGCATATTCGCCTCTATGCTTGGAGAAACAGGCTCCTGTATTTGTCCTGTCAAAGCAAAGTAGGTTGCCCTGGGTTTGGGCTGTTCGTCTGCCAGCAGCATTTTCAAACGTTTAGGGGCAGCAGCCACTTCCTCCTGTTCTGCATCTATCTTCCTGTCTCTGTCTGTATCCAAAGCACCTTGTCCTTCCGGTTGTGGTTCGTTACTTGCATCTTGTTCGAGACTTGTGGTGGTCCACTTAGGCAAAGCTCCAACTCTTAGATATCGTGGCTGTTGTTCTGGCATCACAGCCGAACCTGATTCAGTTTTTTTCTCTTCTATTGGCCTGTTTCCTTCTGAGCGTCTTGAGCGTAGTGTCATAGCCTTATCCTCCCTCTGAGCTGAGGGGACGACCTCACTCACTGCCCTGCTTTCATCCACTGCCTGCACAGTGTCAAAGGCATGCAACACCCGCAGGGGACTTGATGGAGACACAGGCTCTTTGTAGGTGGCGGTGACCAGAGTTCCCTCATTACTACTTTCTCTCTTTAGTAATGGACTTCTGGGTAAATCCTTTTCCTTGTTCACAGGTTTGCCGTCATCCATCATCATCACACTGTGCCTCTCCACAACATTTTCAAACAGGGACGCTCTCACTTTCTGTATGTCACTGCTGGGACCACAATCCTTGGGAGTTGAGCCAAACACCTGCCCGTCATCCACCCCTTCATCTGGAGAGGCTTGATTGAATAGCTCTTGGGAACCTTTTACATCCACAAACGTCATCTGATCACTGGGGGTGACTGTGGATTCTTCATTCTAAGAAAGTGCAGATACATTTTGGGAATTTCTCTGAGTTTTTGTATATTCATTCAAAATTTGAAGACAAAACAGTGTGTAAAACTCTAAAATGAAATACATTACAAGAGATCAAAACAAATGTGACTTGGCAACAGAAGAGGACAAAATAAAAACACATAAAGAAGTTGAAGTGATTGAGTGAAATGGTATCCCCTTGTTCAATGTTAGCTTAAAGCTTCATAACAGTGGGTGTGGTGCAGAGTTGGTAATCAAAGCCTCTCTGTGTTGACCTTTCCCCAGTGATCTCCTCTCTGAGTGTTTCATAACAGACAGCCAACAGGAAAGAGTAATGTGCCGGCTGTCTTTGGTTTCACAGCTTTGTATATGTATGACGGCAATAATTGTTTTCACCAGGAAAATGTTGATCTTGACACAAAGGGGTCAAATCTGAATTGACGCACATTTAGTCTTCTCAAATAAGATGATATCATAGTTAACCCGTTCATGTCTAATCTGTAATCATTTGTACATACTGGGCAAACTTTGCTTATTTTGTCATCTCTCTTTTCAAAAATTTTCTGACCAGCTACTTTCATGTGCTCTTTTATGTCTTTTCTTCTCTTTGCCAAATACCTTGGTTTTATTTTGGCAAGCGATTATAAGAAACACACAATAGTGCTGCTCTGTTTAGAAAATAGCATGTGAAAGCTTTTCCTAGCACTAAGCTGTGACACAGTTTCTTGTTGTTATTCTCCTTTGCCAGTTAAAGGTAGACTGAGACCAAGAAAAAGTAGTTCATATCAATCTTATTTTTCTTTCTTACCCATGCCTGAGGATCTCTGCTGATGTCATTACGGTCTGTAGCCTCACTGAGGCTGCCGGGGTCTGATGACCTCTCGGATGTAAACCTAATGGACATGCATCAAACAAGACAAAAGCCATGCATGACAATGGAACTCCAAGACAAAGACGTGGGGCAAAAGCAAGCCAAGAAGACATAAGAGCAGCTCACCTTTTAGTCAGGTCAAGGGGCAAGGGGCGGGGCTTCAGTGGGGGTTTCAGGACAGGGCTCTGTGTTGGTGTTGTGTCCACTGTCAGCTGCTTGATCAACTGTTTAACACCCACTGCTGGTTCAGTTTCAGGGACTGGCTGCCCTGCAGTGTGGACATCTGACAATTGGCCTGTGGCACCCACACCGGGAGAGGAGGATGAATCAAGGAGGAGACTGATTCGCTTCTTGATGCTGACTGCACGTTTATCATCATCAGGATTCTTCACTGTTGGTTCTTCTGTCTTTTTGTTACTTTGGTCTGAGACAGTTTGCTTAGGTTCAACATCAGTAATTTGTGGTGTGGCACTCTTAGGAGTTTTGTCTTGCTCTTTCTTTTGTGGCAGTGTCATCTCTTCTGGAGTGTTTTCCTTAGTGTTTTCTTTGGGAGATTTACGATGTAGTGAAAGACCAATAGACTCAAATTTGGACGTGAGATCAGCTGATAGTGGTCGCCTTCCGACCCAGCGAGGGCCAGGAGGTGAGGCCTCTGTCTTGGTTGGACTGTCAAGAAAAATGGCTGATACAGGTCTGGGCCTCGAGCCTCTGTTCTGGTGTCGGATAGGCACTGCTGCTTCAGGTTTAGTTTTTTCATTTTCTTCTGCCTCTTGCCCCACCAGATCGAGAGAACCCATAGACTTGGCTCTTGCGATGGAGGAACCTCCTTTGCTAGATGTCATCTGGTCCTTCTCATCTTCATTTTTTGTGGATCCAGACCACTCTGCTGCTGGAAGTTGTTTAAAGCTCTTGGCATAGGCTAAGCTTGATGCAGAAGGTCTCTGTCTCAAAGCTGGAACAGGTGGACTGGGTTTGCTGGGGTCTCCGGGGATAAGAAGAGGGGCTGGTTTAAATGGATGGACTACCGGCTTGCTTGTTTGCCCGGAGCTCAATTTATTAGATGTTTTTAAGGTAGTATTAGTAGGTAGGTTAGGGTAGGTTGATACTAGTCTTGGTTTGCCAGTGGCAGCTGGTTGTTGTTGTTGTTTTGCCATGAATGGAAGCTCTGGTTTCTGTCCGGGAAGAAGAGTGGACTCTGACCGGGGTTTGGGGTGTGGCTTAGGGGCAAGAATGGGTTTAATGGTGGGGTTTCTCTCCACAGAAAAAGGTTTGGGACTAAGCCTTGGCTTGGGGCCTGGTGCAGGTTTGTTAGGCTCAGGAGTGATGATATGGGACTGGTTGATGGAGGGGATCTCAATGAGGCTCTTGTTGCTGGAGTCAGTAAGGGGACTCAGGTGAAGTCGGCCTCCTACCCCTGTCCTCCCTACTTCCCCAGCCTGAACCTCCACCTGAGCAGCCATCCTCTTCAACAGCACCTTAGAATAAGAAGAAACATATCTCTTCAGAAAGACAAAACAAAAACAAAGCAACAGTCATTTTTTCTATTGTGGTACTCAACCACAGAACTGTATAATGCAAAATCCAACATATAATTAGCCTCAAAACACTCCCTCTGTCTTCCTATTACTGTGAACTTTGTCTTGGGAGTGGCCTGCACGCAGCACAATTAAAGACCTGAGTGAGAAAGATATTTACACAAGGCTATTGATCACTCCAGCACGTTAAAAAACATGTGTTCACAGCACAAGGGTTGATGCTGGGATTTTGTCAGATACATTTCATTTAAAGGCCATTTTTGACACAAAACATTAGGAAAACCACAGACGTCATTTATAAAATTAATATCTAGACTAATTTCCCTTTAATTTCTTCAGTTTTAGGGTCAATGTATTGTACATGCTGACACACTCTTAAGGCTGACCCTGAGAGCTGAATAAAAACAGAGATATTTATCATTTCATTAGTAACACCCCACTGTTAGTTAAAACATATTTTTTTTGTTAACCATCAAAACACTGCATATTATATTATATTATATACTACATATAAAATTCTCTGATTTCCTATAAGCGTGTTCACAGAAGACTTCCACAATAATGATAGCAAAAAAAAAATGAACAGGTGCATTTAAGTACATTAAAAAAGCACTGGTAAATGATAGTTTCTCATTCTTCTAATAATTAACAACACCTGCACCGCGGGAAACTAAATGGGATGCAATTATCTTTAATGTTAACAATTTTACCTGTGCTTTTTCCCCCTGACATGAAATATGATTATTGCTCCAGCAGCAGCTACACGCTGATGACTTTCTTCTGTGTTTGTGGTGAACTCAAGTTACAATTACTTTTTCTGTATGATATTTAAATGTGCTTCCTTTGTTTTACATAAACAATACTGGTTTGGCTAAATACTTTGAATACTCTTTAAGCAGATGTTGGTTGAGCTAAAAAAAAGCAAATAAGAAAAGATGTTACAATACCCTAGAAACACTATGTTGCTACATTTTTAAGCAATGTTTGATATTTTAATATTGTGATTTATGTTTTAATTTGAAGTTGTATTCCTTATTTGTGATAAGTATTTGTAATCTTCCAAAATCTCTTGATTTCTTTTAAATTGTTTAATTAAGTTGTCTGGCTGGTGCAGTAGAAATCTGGACTGGGTACCTAAGGCGGATCCTGAGACAGGGGAGAGGTTGGACAACTGTACAATGTCATTGTTTTCTTTTCATGTTGTTACACAGGCAAATCAGGCTTAGAGAGTGAATGGGGATTCCACTGCAAACACACACCAGACGGCCATTTCCATTTTAGCTCCTCCCCTGATGAACTTTCATATGTTTATCTTGAAACAAGCCTCCAGCCTACATGAGACCAAGTAATAAACTTCAGATAACCCAAGTGTATCTGTCTCCAGTCCTCTGACACATTATGAAAATAATCTGTTTTATTATTAGTTGGTCCCATAATGAGAACGAAGACAGAAAACATGCAAAGCACTGCTGCGTGAGCCCTTTAAGAGGCTTTTTTCACCAATGATAATGCTTTCCACATGTTGCTGTGCAGAGATACAGCACCGCACAGAAGAACAACAGTCCTTTCAGAAAAAAATGACATGCTTGATCAAACTGCTGTGAATAATCCTGACACGTCTTACCTGACCAGATGTCAACCGTCTGCTGTAGAGCTCTGGCTTTTGTTGTAACCAAGCAGCGATGTCATATCACACAGGAGGAGGGAGTTGAAGGAGCCTGAGAAAGAAAGCACACAAGCCTTTCACTCGACAGGACTGCTGTAGTAGACAAAATCACAGCAAGGCTACTTGGAGCTGTATGAATGCTTCCTCACTGCGGTGTTTGCACGCCTCCAAACTGAAGCAAACAGATAATCATGTTTACTCTGACACAGACTTGAGTTCACAAAGTCACACCCAAACATGCGTTCTAGCTTATGACATACTGTAAGTCCAGCTGTAAAAAACAAACAACAAAAAGCAGTCGAAAGTCATTAACTGATTGCTGCAGCTACATGTTTACTTTTACCTCCTCTTGATTTGCATTGTGCCCTAGATCACAACTCACCTGTCACTCACACACTATGTCTATGTAAATTTAATCTGGTTACATTGAAACCAGAACTGTTTGTACTCCTTCACTACAGCCATTCCTCTCTCTCTATGCTCTTCTTCAGTGCAAGTCATTTCACAAACCTGCACTGATAAGGTTCAACTTATTGTTATTTATAAATGCAATACATCATAAATTAAAAAAAGGGGGCAGAAATGAAACAGTAAGCTACAGAGAAAGCACAAAGACTTGCACACAGCTAAAAGGGATTTTAAAGTTTGAGAACATGAACTTTGGATGTTGACAGGAAACGCCTTCGCTAAGATGGAATGCTAAAAATCCACTGATGGTGGGTCGAGCAGCACAGCAGGGATTAGGAACGTGTCTGCCTTATATAGACCTTTAGACATACAAGGATTCTGCATCAGGCTCATTTCAAAAAGCCAGAAACAACAAAAGACAACCATCTCCAACATCTGTATTAATTCTAGCAGGAGTTGATATGATAAATAATCAAAACAGTGGGCGAGAATCTTGAAGAACGGGTTCAGCAAAAGTCACATGCACATATTTTTGCAATTTTGGCAGTAACAAAATACAGACAGAGTAGGGCAGGGGGTAAACCAACTCAGGGTTTCTTGTGTTGTGACTCAAACCAGTAACCTGGTTTAGCCAGTTAGACAAAGGAAGCTGTAGACAATAGACAACTTCACGTCAACTGATCTATTAAAAGCTGAAAGTATATTTACACCCGGTAGTGTGTGTTTTAAAACTTTGAATTACAGTCCACAAATATGCAACTAATGACATAACTATGGTTGTCTTCTGTCATCCAAGAGGACCAAACACATTTGAACCTGTGTGTCTCAGAATAAGAACATGATGATCCAGTGTAGGGAGGAGATCTGTAGTTGTATAATGAGGGCAAGCACAAGGATAAATATCCCAGCCAATCAAAGGGCTTTTATGTGAACCAACATACTTAGGTGGCAGATTTGTATTATCTACTCTACCTTGATTTAAGGGTTTCATAACAGCATTTTCTATTACTTTCAGTCCGTCCTAAAACTGCAACAAGTGCTAACTCTTCCTCCTCTCCTGTCTGCTCACCTTAACTACCTATCACCGAGGTAAAACACAAGAGTTTGCTTTGAATGTTCAATAAGTGTGCACAAGCAATGAATGACTACGACGTATTCAAACTGTATACTCATTGGAGATTAAAACAAGAGAAATGAAGGTTTCACCATCTTCTCGTTAGCAGCGGATAGCTAACAACTCAAGAAGCTGAAGTCCAAAATGGAAACAGTGACTGAACCTGTCTTTTCTCTGGATGTGCTCATAAGGACCGGAGACAACTTACCGCACGGGAAAGTCAGTTCTGCTCCTTTTTCCTGGGCGAAACAACTTAAAAACAATAATTTAAACCAATGTGAAAGTATAACTCCGAGTCGTGACAGTTCGTTAATACAAGGGCTAGCGGAGTGGCTAACTTAGCAGGTTTACTTCGCTAGCTATCCCGTCTCAGGTTGCAGTAGTGTTGTTGACAGGCTAGACGAGACAGCGCTGAACAAGCCGCCTGACTGGTTAGCCTCCGCACTAGCATCAAGTTAGCTAGCGGTACACCAGTGTTCCGGTAAGTACTTTCAAAATAAAGTTTAGCAACAGGTAAAATTGAGTTAATGCTACATTTGAGCATTTGAACCAGTATTTTTGTTATAATTATCCGGGTCGTAAAGAGTATCTAATTAAGATATTTAAATCACAAGGTGTTTCCCATGATGACACGCATTCACTTCATAGCAAATATTTTATTTAAAACGTAAATCACCTGGACTTCCGGAATGATGTTAAACTAAATCTGGATAACTTGACGTATCTTTGGCTTCATCCTAGACCGACAGAGGGATTATCCCATCCAAGCTATGAAGGGGTTAATTGGTCATTTATCAGCAAAAACGGAGATTTACCTTTGTGACTGTAGTTTTATGAATCCTGGATGACCCTCAGAAAGGATCAAATAGAAACAAATATTCTGTCTGCGTTTCAGAGTTAAATAGAATAAAACTTTGGCAAATGTATTTTTGAAATCTTTAATATTGACTTTTTTTCCCCTTCAACTATACCCAAGTTTGTAGTTTAAATCAATATGTTTATGATTTCCATAAATGCCAGAGCCCGTTTCTTTCCTTGTATTAAGTAGGCACTAGGCAGCCCATACTTAAAACAGACTATGGCTGAAATAACTCCATAGGAAATGGATTGTAAGGTGCCTAATGCGAGTCAGGACTGCCCTCTCGTGGACAAAAGTAAACACTGCAGACAGAGGGCAGCCAAACGCCTAATAGGATAGTGACTTCTTGTGTTTGACCTCACCAGCCCATAATCCTTTATTGTCCTTGACATTAGTTAATTCAAGAATGAAACAGTCAGTGTCTTGATTGTGCATAATTGTTTATTCATTTCAACAGACTAGTTATGCTTACTAGTCTAAACTTGCTCAAAATTCAAGGTGAATTAAAGAACCCTCCAACAAAACATTTCAGATCCACCTTTCTTTTCAGGTTTCACCAGCATTTTTTAAATGTCGCATTTCTCTTTAGCATCACACCTTTCCAACACTGAAAATAAACAGGGTGTATTATTAAATGTTAGTAAATATTATAAAACAGAAGGTGACCGAGGAGAAAATGAATGAGAAGAAAGTGCGTATTTACTGATAAACCAGGTAGTATACACTAGATCTCTGTTGAACCAACAAACCTAATCTCTTTTAATACTGTTTTTACTTCCTCACTATGGTATTAGAACATTTTGTACTTGTGTTGTTAGAAAATACTAGGGCAGTTATGTCAAACCAGCAATCCCCAAAACTTATCCTTTTTAAAAAGGTTGACACTAACCAGTGAAACACTGAAAGAAATCAAAGTATTTATTCATTCTGTTCTTAAGTCTAGCACCAGATTGAGATTTCAGAGCACTGAGTATCCTGGAAAGATTTGAAGGTGCACATACCTGCAGCTGGCTGACTGCTATTCTAAAGTAACACACCATAGAATGATCTTAACCACATTACTCAAGGATCCTACATTCAACTCGCAGGGTTTGATTCAGGAAAGGTGGACATCCCCCATCAACCCATGTGATGTATCTGGAAGCAAAGAAAGCCTAAAACATACACAACTGGAAAGCCTAATGTCACAATATTCCTGACTTTGCTTAGCCTCAGAAATAAATGTTTTCCCACAGAGCTTTGTGACAGGAATCTGCTGCAAAGCTATGAGCTAGCTGAAAATATATGCAAATAAAACTGATGGTGTGCCAACCCAAAAGGTGGACCATGCTCTAAGAGCAAAAATTAAAAGAAGCACCACCTTTGATACTTAGTGAAGCCTTTTTCCATAGTTTAGTTCTGGAACAGGTCGGCATGGAAGTAAAAACAAGAGAAGTGGGAAGATGAAACAAAGAAACAGATTGTAATTGAACTTCAGTGTGGTCTATTTTGTGTGAACCATGGATGTGCTAAAGAGAATTTTCTGCTTTTTCTTTTTCTTCTTTCCTCCTTTCTCATCTGAAAGAGAAGACACCAGGAATCAGTTTGAGATGAAGAACAGACACTTTAGCTTCAGAATAAATACCTAAATGTATGATACTAGAAACAGTTAATCTAGAGAAACCACACCTGGCTCAACCACAGGTTGAGGGGGAGAAGCAGGACCACTGTCCAGCTGCAGAAGTGCCTTCTCAATAGCCTGACTGAAGGAGTTTTGGAAGCTGGGCACGGGGACGCGGTCTGACCCGTCACTCTCTCCATCGCTGTCTGCTGCTGGGGGAGCTAGCAACATATCTGCATGGCAAAAGACACAATACTCACATCAGGAAGCCTACAGGGAGAACACTGCTTGGCAGCCAAAAAAACAGGTTTTACAGGAAATACAAAATAATACACAAAGCTGAAATGATTTCAACCTCACACTTTCCATAACATGTTGCTTTACCAGCTTACACAGGCACACATGCAAGTACTGGGGACTGTCTATATCAGATAGTTTGGACAAAAATAAAAACAAGTCAATCAATTATAGTTTTAACTGAAGTTCATGTAGCCATCAATATAAAAACATTTGTTTAAAGAATAATGCAAGTGACAAAAGTACCATTTAGCTCCTGGTTTAAATAGCATCAGACTGTTAAGGTTTTTGGATATACAGTTGACAACATGCGGACAAGCATTGTTTCTATTATACAAGTGTTAGGGAACAGTAAGGTTCTTCTTCTTCATCCTTATCTGTCTGTTTTGTTAATTACTTTGGACTGGTTTTCATGGGGAGAATAGAGAATGGGTTTAAACTGTGTTTACTGGTTTGTCCGATAGTCTTGAACTCAGAGTGCTGCTGCTCAGAGTGGTGCTCTGTCGCTTTAAATTACGTAATAAGACAGGTGAAGTGGTAGCTGACGGAGGACCTGTATGGAGCTAGCATTTATGTATCTTAAACCCTTTCAAGAAAATGTTTGTGGATATCTTAATTTATAAAAAGGTATACTGAGGGAGCTATCCACTCTGCTACAGCTCTTAAGTTCCACTGGTTGTAAAAAATATTCTTCACCTTTTCATTTCCAAAGGCAGCCATTTCACAATCAAATATTAATTTGCAGTTCACATTTTCATGCAAGCACAATTCGTTTCTGAAACAATACTTTAATTTAATTTCTTCTCAAAATGTTGACATCAAATGTTTAAGTAACAGCAATATCTAGGCTCTTGCTGTACCTTTCTTTGGGTTGACTCTGGGCCCAGCATCAACTCTGGCTTTCCCATCTCTTAGCATCTGTATGGGACATGGTAAGAGTCAGACAATTCCAGGTATATACATTATAGGCCAGAATATAATAAGATCATTGGTTTTCAGTTTTTATGCTGAGTTGGCTTTTGTGTGTCTGCCATACACACCTGTGCAAAGGACATACAGTGGGAGTCGTCCTCCACACTGCCGACTATGGGCGAAGAGCTTTGCCCGTTCAGACTGGGGAATCTCATCCCGTCTAAAACAACAAACGGATTGCTCAATTTACATTGTTCAAAAGCTATAGGCATCCAGAGACTCTGAATGATACATTTACGGAGGAAGAAGTTGTTCTTACCAGAGGATGGACTGGTGCTGAGCGGTGAGGGGGGATTATATGTGAAATCAGGCTGAAGTGGGGGGCTGCCGTAGTAAGACGGGGACCCAAATGCAGGAAAATGATGAAGGTTCTCTAATCCAATGTGCACCTCAGGATCTGGGGGTAGAGCAAAATGAAAATACAGTTAGATTATTATTAATCTCTCAAATTTGTCTTCATCATTGATTTTTCTGATGGAGTTGTGATCCAGTCAGCTGTACTTACATTTACCCTGCTTCTTGTTCTCCTCTATTTCAATACGCCTCTCTCTGCGCTTCTCATCCCTCACTTTTTTCTGCCTTAAGCGCTTTCTCTTCTCCAAGTCATCTGATACGGTAGAAAAGAGCATCAAAGACGACAATTCAATTCTACTTAATCTCCTTTCTATAACTGTAACGTCACATCCTAAACCCAGGAAAAGTGTTCTAACCTGCAAAGGTGTCCAGAGTTTCCTTGGACAGGATTGGTGGCTGTAGAGCTAACTCACAGATGCTGAACTCGCATGTGAGCGGCAGGTGAGCCAGATAGCGATGACGGCGACGAATATCCTGCAAGAAAGTCATGCATGGACAATGAATTTAAAAACTGAAACAAGATAGGTTGAAGTTAGTTTTTTAACCAGTATGTGATTTTTGTTCATTTATTTGCTGACCTCAGTTACGGTGTGTCCCACTATCTCTACCACTGAAGCAGTGATGGAGTCAGGACTGGCCTCCAGGCTGCCGTATTCACGTAACAGACAGCGTACATTCAAAGGATGCAGGAACATCTGCTGGCAGTCGTCAGCTAGAGAAAGAAATATGGAGGGGGAGGAAGAGATAATGAGAGAAAGTCCCCAATGAAAATGAAATATGAGACATACAGTTTTTCATTAAGCTAAGATGAACAGGCTTTTTCCATTGTCCATTGTTTCTGTGACTAAAATGTACAAAACCTAGCAGTTAGGTTGCATCCCATGTACAGAGACCTATAGTTCTGCAATCAGGGGGCTTGGGTTCGAGTCCCACTTGTCCCACCAATCTTTCAAATGTACAAGATTTTGCAGTGGTTGTTTTGTCAATGATTATTATTTTGGCATTAGTTTTAACAGATTGGACCAAGAAGATAGAAAGTAAATACAGGGATAGAGAGAGAGAGTGGGGTAACGTGCCAAAGGGTTAACAGTGGGACTTGAACTAGGGGCAGATGCAGCCAGAACGAGTCTCGACACAATTCGCACACTCTACCAACTGAGCAACCCGGCGCTCCCGTTTCCTTGTGATGTGTTTAATGTTATACTGCACGTAGGGATCTAATCAAACTAACCACTAACCAAACAGGATTTGTCTGTTTTTGATGAACCGCTAATTTATTACATGTCTTCATGTCAATGGATTCAACTGTCAGTTACTGGTTATGTAATCAGGCTGTTTTCAAAACAGTTACCTCAAAGTAAATTTATCATCACCACATCCAAGCTTGACATTAGTCATTAGTTTAGAAGCAAGTCTGACTGATTTTGTTAGGAGGAAACCTCACAGGTTAAGGCACAAATGAAGGGAGTTACTTACCTTGGTAGAAGTAGTAGTAAGGTCCATGCACTGAACTTGTCGAGGGTCGGCCACACTCTGCATGGCCAGCAGAACTAACTTCATCAGGCTCAGGCTCTGGAACTGCATCCATCATAGCCTCTGGAGGCTCCTCCAGGACACACTCCAAAATGCCTTCAGGGAGGCCTGGCAGCTCTGCAGAAGCAGCCTCTGCAACTTCCTCAGCCTCTGGAACCTCCTGAGTCTCTGGGTCCTCCTCAGCCTCTGGGTCCTCCTCAGCCTCTGGGTCCTCCTCAGCCTCTGGGTCCTCCTCAGCCTCTGGGTCCTCCTCCACTTCATCATCAAATGCAGAGGAATACTGTAGCACAGGCTACAAAGGAAAGAGGCATAACTGATCAGAACTATACAATTTTATCAGGAGAAAGTAGAGTTCTGGGAAAGAGCCTGCATGTCAAATATTTCAATTACATCTCCAGTGCATACTAAACTGTTAGATCTAATGTTAACATGTTTTGTGGTTAGAATCACCTTGTTGCTGCTGGTGTGAACAACCACTTCTTCAACGGGACAAGGAGACTGTTCTAGAGTCAGGGAGGAGAAGTCGAGGATGTCTTCTGCATTAGCCTTCTGCTTCTTCAGCATTTCCTCTCGCTCCTAAAAAACAGACATATAGAGAGTTCAATCAGTTTATATCAATTCATGGTTTATGGTCAGGGTCTTTCAAGTTTATTTCAATCCTGTTAGATTTATATAATCCTAATGCACTCATTTCAAACAGATGTTTTTGTACACTATGTGGTGCTAAATGTTTAATTTATGAAGACAGAGAGGCATGTACCTGCAAAAGACAAAGCGCACTCTGGATGAAGCACCCTTGGGTGTCCTCCTCCTGGCTGAGTTGAGCCTCCAGAACAGCTTTCTCTTCTGCAACCAGGTTCAGGACCTGCGCAGGGGAGGTCAGCAACAGCTTGGAGTACGGGCTTAGACTTGCATCTGGAAAACACGTGATCACAGGTGGATTGGGTAGTGAGGGAATCTTTAAAGTAATCTTTTAAAGTGTCATCAGATTTATTTGGTGTTAACACATAAAACACTGACAATTAGAAGGTGGAAAATGTTTCACTTGTATGCAAAAGACAACAGGTAATCATACAGTGCTGTCATGGCTCCCCCTCACAGACAACATGCATGTGTTGACAAGCAGATGAGCAGTGTTGTTAGAAACTGAAGACCCATGTCAAAAAAGGTACAATAATATTACTGGATTTTGCGCAATTATAACGCTAGTGTCTTCAGCCTATTGTAGAGACAACTTGTATTTATTTATTTGCATGCTGACCACTTATAGCAAGACATCCGTGGCCCACTGCCAAACTTAAATAGTGCTGTAAGCAGGCAACCGGGGTGATTAGTGGACATGGGATAGACACCATTATCCCTGTTTAAGTTGTTGTACTATTACATCAACTTTGAAACTACTATTTTAAGGTGGAAAAGTTACATGTTGGTGCTTTAATAAGAGCAGAATTGTTAACATAGATCTGCTACATCACTTTCATAAACTAAAGTCCTCTTGTCTCTCACCTCCAAAGCGAACAGGCTCCTCCACCTTCACCCACTTAGAGCTGGGCATGGCCACAAGAGAACCCTTTTCCCTCCGCATCAGACGCATGGTGATTAACTCACCAGCTAAATACTGCCTGGTCTCCATGGCAACCACACTATAAGAAGGAAAAAACTGTTAGGGGAAATTAAAAAAAAAAAATACACCAAACAAAAGTGTATTTAACTGTTTCTGTGTGTGGGCTTCAGTGTTTTCCTTGTACACTTTTCTACACATCATAACACCAGAGCTTATCAACAAAGCTTCACTTGGTTTTTATTTACCTCTTCAGGTCAGCAGTGTGAACTGCTTCGTAGCAGATGGGGCACTTGGACCAGCTCTTCTCTCCCAGAGACAGGTAGTGCAGCAAGCACGGCCAGCAGAAGATGTGTCCACACCTGGTGATGCGTGCTGCCACAGGAGGGTAGAGGCAGATAGGACAAGACGGCACTTCATGACTGTAGATGCGCTGGAGAAATACACACATTGTTAATTTGTGGATCTGTTTTTTGTTCATGGTGTGAGCTTTATTTCTAAAACACTTGTACTGGTGCCTTTCATCAACAGAGAAGAAGTACTCACCACTTGCTGCACACAGTCCCAGTTGACCAGAGTGTCTGGATCAGTGAAGTGGGCCTTGTAGTCCTGGTCATCAGTCACCACAAACTGGCAGCTGAAACATACAAAATAAGTTAACTCCCACATATTTAAGGCTTTCTGTTGCATATAATGTAAAGGTACAGAGAGGCTGTTTACTTGGCTTGCAGAAAAAGCTCCTTGTTGAAGGGCTTGTGCTTGTGGCCCCATTTGTTTCGGCGGCCCCAACAGGAGGGGCCTCCATCTCCGAAGCCACCATTTCCTCCACGTGGTTCAAAGGTAAAGTTCAGCAGGTGGTTTAAGCTTATTTTCTTCGGTCCAGCAAATTGAGCCGGGCTAAATTCGGCCCGGCGTGTCTCTGCTACCTTTAAGGGTAGTGGACCAAAACTGTTGTTAGAACCAAAACTTAAAGTTGTGTTTCTGTTCAAAGTTCAAAATCTTCAATAATAAGATGATAAAATCCTTTAAAAGTACGTACCTCCTCACGTCGTCCTCCACCTGTAAGACCAGACTGTCGTCCACCTCTCTGAAGGGGTCTCTTGTCAAAATTCTTGCTTTTCTGTGAATTGGTGCGGCGAGTGCCTGGGAAACTGTCGGTTTTAGGAAAGGTGGGCTCACGTTTGCGGCTGTAGCGCTTGGAGCCTCCATTGTTTTTACCTTCTGTAAGAAAGAAAAATACAATTGCTATGTGAATACAGAATATGGAAATCCTTACATAATAATGCCTAATATTTGAACTGTTACATTAAAGTGTGATGTTTTTTGTTTGTCCCCAACTACAATAAATAAACAATAAATCTTTAGTAAAGCATTAGGGTCTACAAAAGTAAGTGAAATTGATATTCCTGCAATGTAAGAGGAGAACTCTCTAAGAATAATAAAATAAGTTATTCATAATTAATTTTAAAATTGATCAGTGTTTTTCCATTCGTGTTGCACGAATCCAGCATTAGTGGTAGTAACGAAGAGCATATAAAACATAAAGCTGTGTGCAATAATTATCTGCAGTTCTGACGGATCAGAGGTTCAAATGTTTTCACAACGACGTCAGCCCGAGCAGATAAACAACGTCTGCGCTACTGCTAGGCCGCAGCAGGCCACAAAACAAGGAGTGTTTAGCCCAGGTGTAGACGACATGTAGTTTTTTAAAGGGTTTTCACCTGTTTTGGGTTTAGAGTCGCCCGGTGTAGGTCCTGTGGAGCTGGAACGGGGCGGAACTTTGTTGCTGGTGCTGCTGTTTGGATTCTTCTCCATGTTTGTCTCCGTGTGGTGAGTAATGTAGAGGCCGAGCTCCAGGCAGAGAGCCGCACAGCTCTCTGATATCAAACTGAAAAACTGAGGAGGAAAGCGGGTTGCAGTGAGTGAGGGTCAGGCAACGAAGGCCCTGGTTCATTTCTGTCAAACGCGGAGACCCCATCACGGCGACATCTTGACAGCAAAACAAACCCGAGAAAAATAAGAGACACGATTTCGGCGTCTCAAGTTATGGAGTCTGATGGTAGAGAGGACGAAAGCTCGTCACACGGGGCCAAAACCCCCGAATTTTAGGTTTTTCCTCGTTAAGGAAAATAATACGCCCTTGACAAGGCGGTAAATGTTTTCCAAGAGCTGGAAAACTTGTCAATTAAAAGATTTTGACCAAAAAAATAAAGCCGTTTCGAAGCGCTTGCTCTAATGGCGACGGGTCGCCAAACAGCAATCGGAGAGACCCGGATGTTTCTTGTACCGTCTGAAAATAAGTTCAGTTCGGAGGCTCAGTGAAGCATTGTGGGACATGTAGTATGCATTGCCATGGCTGTTCAAAAGTTTTTAATTTGTCCATGTGCAAAACTGCACCAATGTTTAAGGTACACCATCAGTTTTCTTACTATTTGGAATTGTTTGAAGAAGTTATTTGAGGACACATACTTGTATATAGTTTCTTCAAAATAGTACTTTAATATGTACACAAAATAAAGATGAGCACGGTAACACTCTTGGTAACAATCGTAATATTTACAGCCCATTGTAACATTACATAATAAACTCATTAGAAAAATAAGAACTTCCTTTCCAAACCACTTTTGTGCTTTATCTGCATAGAAAAAAAGAAACAGTGTTAAGGTGCTCTGAAGATAAAACATGCTTACTTGCTCTAAAAGGAGTCAGCCCAATAATTTGTTACAAAGTGTAATAAACATACATTGACTCCCATTAAAGAAGAAACACATACAGTCCGACAGTTTCTTTTTTTAACCAATGCATTTGGGGTAAACCATTTCTAGAGAGGGATTTGTATAAATACTTCACAGCTTCTTTTCTGTCAGTCCCATACAAAACTTTGAGCAGAAACAAAAATCTAAAAAGAGATCTTCTGCTGCTGTTCATTTACTGCATGCTATGCAGTCACTCTTCTTCCTCTTCCTCACTGAAAGATTCCTCTTCATCTTCGTCACTGACATAGTCCTCCTCAGATGCCTCCTTGTTTTGTCTAGTAAGAGAGAAGTTCAGAAGTGCTTCGCGAACCTCTTGTTTCTCTTCTGTAAAAGACAATATGGAGAACTAACCAGTCAATTTGTATTTTCATTGTAATGTCCTTTCAAAGTATTCAATGTAGCAGTTTGCAGTAAACCATAGACTGCAGAAGTATAACAAATATTCTTAAAAAACACAAGAACAAATAAATGAATAACTAACAAAAACAACTGGCTTTATTTGTTGGGCTCAGTATAAAAAATACTTCAAAGCATTATATTAATTCCTTACCTTCATCTTTACATGTAGGGAGAATTCGATGGAGTTGCTGCGTGTGATATCGGATCAGAAACTTCTGGCATGTTCTAATTGTTCCTGGGGAAAAATAACAATTCATTATTTATCATTATTTTTTAAGATGTTTAAATGTTTTTTTTCTGATTCATTGGGAAATAGTTACTGATATTTTCTTACCTCCAACATGTAAACAGTTGAGAAAACATGGGATGTTTTGCCCCTGGTTTTCAATACAGGTGATGAAAGGCAATGCAGACCAGAGGAGTTTGTAACACATTTTAGGGAAACGCAGGAACACAATGCCTGTAAGAGCATTCAGATATTTCACTGGGAAAAAAAACACACAGAGAAAGTAATTAACCAAGGTACAACCTGCAAAATGTAGAGTAAATGATGGCTGTGGCAAGTAAACATTTCAAGTCACCTGCCAACATGTCTGAGTGTTAATTGTAAATAGAAAGAGGCGAGTGCTGCACACTGCACACGGTCAAAAATAGAAAAATAAAATGATGGATTCAGGTGCTCCTCAAGGATAAGGGACAGAAATCAAACTGCAAATAAATAAATTACTCTCCAGGTTATTTGCAAACACAGTTTATGGCAGTCTTAACTGAAAATGCGAGGCATTCTGAGGCAATATAAAAATCCTTTATTTAACAGGGATGTGTCGAGGCGAACTGTGTTTGCAAATTACATGGACATTCGTTTATTTATTTGCATGGCTGAATGTAATTTTTATTATGTATTTCTAAAGTTAATCATAACCAATGATTTAGGTTATTATCAATATTACTCCTGCAAGTACCACTGTGTCCGTGTTTACATTCCTTAATCATTCTACTACATATATTAGGATCTGCACACATGAGGTGAGGGGCTTGTTTAAGTTTGTACGTTTGATTTTGCATATAGCACAGTCTATAATACTTTTTTATTGATCACAATTCAAAACATTAGACGTTTTATTCAAATTAATTATATCTAGTCCAGAAATATAGACAACAAATATGTAAGTAATTTAAACGGGATGCAACAATGATCAAATTAATAATTTGATTTAGCTTGGGCAGTTAAGGGAAATTGTGTAACTGTATCCATATACGGTGCATTAAAAGAAAATCAAGAGAAGGTACCATTCCGTGTTTTTGATGGTTATCTATGTTACATATTCAACTTTATCTACAACTACTAACCAGACATCCTGACGCTGCAGAGAGCCTCCCCGTAGTCCCCATGTATGCGGGCCACGGCAGCCTTCACTGCCCTGAACACAGCTCGGTCATCCAGCAGCAACAGGCGGCTCCTGTCTGTCACGTTGACCTCCAACAGCAAATACCTACAGGTAAAAGAATGACCACTCAGAAACGTATAAACAAGTTCAAACAGTGTGAGAAAGTGTAATATAGAGAGCACATTTTACCTCGACTTCACTCGAACCATCTTCTTCGGTGGGAACTTCCGTCATCAAAGTAGCTTCTACCTAAACATGTGCTGCAGTGCCACCTGCTGGACAGTAATAGATCTGCTGTATGCATAGTCTATGATACCGACCTAACACATGTAAGATTGTACTGAATCACCATATCGTTACAAAAAAGTGAGGGATTAAATGCGATAGCGTTTACACTGGACAAAGTGTCTGATTAACTATGTTTTTTAGTCATGTAAAACATACAGAAACACACCCAAAATGAAGAACAAGCGGAAAGCACGGGGCTATAAACCATTCGTACCCCTTCGGTAACTATGACAATCTTCATCGTCCTCAGCCAATCACAGTCCTTCATATCCGTCTCTAATACACGTTTAACGCCATCTTGAAAATACACCCGCAGTTTGTCAAGTCTCAAATAAAGAGGCACAACTATTCTTCTCGTCGGTGTGTTGGTGTCCGGCATGAACGGTTCACGAAACAAACCACCGGCACCGGCACTAAACAAAAGTCAGACGGACGCAGACACCTCAGAGACGAACCACAGGGATAAAAAGACAGCTGGAGGAATGCTTAAGAAGCTGAAGTCGAGGCGCAGTCAGACGGAGAAGTGGCCTGTGGTCACAGAGGATGAACTCCGGGCTCTGGCTGGAGATATCTCCCCGGATCATGTCCTGGGTCTCCGGGCTGTCACGGAGGGTAAGATGTGTGAATTTAACTTATTAAAGTCGGTACAATTACACCCCTATTCTAATCCTGGCTAAGTTACGAGACGCTTTCCCCACACACAGTCTGCTAACTGTGCGTAGTGTTAATTTGGTCGAACTGCTGAAGATAATCTCTTAACCTCACTTTACATTCAACATTTTGTCTCTTTGGTGTTAAAGTAGATGTATCCAGGGGCGTACCCAGCCACCTACAGAAGATGTTTTCGAGCACCCCTTTTTTAACCCCTGAAATACCAAAGAACTTCTAGTACACAATAGTGTCTTTCTGGGGTTATAAAGCAAATAATTCAAACTAAACTAAAGTCATGTTTATTCCGGGAATTGTAAAGTTCATCATCTTAGTTTCCTTGTTTGGTCACTCCCTACTTCTAAGAAAGATATCTGGCCTCACAGATGTCATTATTGTGCAGTCTATTGAAATGAACATGTATGTATTATGGGTTCATCAGAGCTTATTTAAACTGTTTGATGCTGATAATGGAAATGCTGAGCTTTTCACCAAAAGAAAAGGAGCTAAAAGTTTATTTAGAACTGAGGGGGACTGCAGAGTCTAGTGAGGGTCCTTGTTGTCTCTTAGCAGAAAACTTTCACAGTTCCCATTTTTATTTCTCCCCCTGAAGGCTGAACATGACTCAGATTTGACTGTTCAAAAAGTAAACTTAACTATTTGTTCCTTTTTTTCCATTATCAGTTTTACAATAATGTTCAGACATTTGCAGCCAACTTGTTTTTTTTGTTTAAAGTGTTTTTTAAGATATGTCCTTGATAGTTACTGAATGAAGGAGTTCGGTCATCAGAGTCATTGGACACCTGAGGCCGTAATCATAAAACATCATAAGCACAAAGAGTTGATTCTAGTGACAAAATTCTTAGAATCGTGATGTTTTCAAAGACTTCCCCCTGAGCTGAGACTAGATCGTGTTAAAGATACAACATTATTCACAAAGCAGCTTAACCCTTAAGAGAGTTCCTAAGGTGACAAACTGGTCGGAGTATGAGGAGGACTTTTAAGAGGCTAAAGAGTTTTTCAAGCAGAAGAGAAAATGACGGAAAGACACAAAGATAGATGATCACACAAACAATTACAGTTCTTTCACAGCCTCATATTATTATCAATTAGATCAAGTTCTAAAATTACTCATTTTAAATAAACATATAAATATAAGGGTACAGCAAGGAAGGACGCGCACAAAACAAAAGACATACAGACGAGGGCTTGATAAAGAATATTCTTATTGAGTAGTGTAGATGGGCGGTCCATCTAGAGTCCTTCTAAATGAGGTCTACTCCCCAGGTGCTTGTAATCACTGATTAAAGGCTTTTCACTTACTGATGTAACGATCAGCATGTGAAGAGCCTACTGTGCGTTTCAAACATTCAGTAAGCTTTACAAATACAATTTATTCAACATGTGTCAACAAAGTGTTCATGATTGATTAAGCAGTGTGATGTCATTGTCTTTCCATGTCTATTGTCACTAAGAGGCCATGTTTATTCATCTTTTTTCAATCAACCAATCACAGCTTTTGGAGAATGAGTCATACCAACCAACGGGGTCTACCTCCTGACTAAACGTTTCAGTCCCTTCCTCGCTCAGAGTTGTTCCTAAATCACTCCTAAGCTGGGACTCCTTGCTAGAATTATAATGTTTGCGGTTATTGGCCCTGGATCTTCTGCTAGTGGAGTAACAGGCCGGCCTCTTTGCAAGACCCAGATCTCCGTCAAGACCTGCCGTTTTAAGCACAGATAAACCCTACAAACTGTAGAGACTCAAGTAACAAAATGTGAGTTGACCTGAGGTCTTTTCAAACCATGAATTGTTGGAGTTTATGTGATAGCACGAGATCTTTTTAGTCCCCTTGAATTGTCATGGCCTTCCACCTCCCAAGATTCTGCCCCTCTTGGCCCTCTGAGTCAGACCTCAGGGTCTGTCATCAGACACCAAGTCCACCACAGTAGCAGCTACTTCTTAAGCACCCCATTGTCTTTGCATGTTTCCCGGACCAGACAACAATGACTCTACTTCCCTTCTCTCTCCCCACACTTTGTTGAAAAGTTAGGAGCCTGAGCTATAGCATTACTCGACACTACTGCGAGGTGCAAGAGCCAGAAAACAGATACTGAAACCCTAGTTGCTCGTAGGGTGCTATCTTACCTCTCTTACTGAGGGTTAGCCTTTTAGCTCAAAACAAAATGGATGGATCATAAAGACTGACTTTCTGTGACACTGGAGAGAAGGACATTTGTTTGCTAAGTGGCGCTTCATTGTTGTAAGATAACATGCTGACTTACTCAATGATTGTGTTTGGATTAACATGAACTCCCACTATTATTTCACTTTCCAGATTATCTTTGCAAACCTGAAGACAACATCTACAACGTTGACTTCACTCGTTTCAAAATCAGAGATCTGGAGACGGGAACGGTGCTGTTTGAGATAGCCAAACCTCCTCACAGCGGTAAGTGGGATTTAACCTTTTACTGCTACACCAAGCAGGATGGATTAAAAAATCTTTAGCCTCATGCTACCTACCTGCAGTAGTCACAACTATTTTCTTTGTGTGATTAACTTCATATGAAAAGATGGGTTTACTTGTAAAGCCGGAGTGCTGTGAATAAATAAATCGTCAGCGATAACTTCCTGCTCAGTCTGTATATTTTATTTGTAGTGTCACTGTAAAGTTTTTTTTAAGTTAACCACTTAGTAAAGGGAATTATACAGATGCATTGATGACTTCTAGTTTTACCCTTAAGTTGTTGTAAAATCAACAAAGCACATTGTCATCCAATAGGATAACAGAAATCTCCACCAGCTTTTATTCCATTGCCATTTTCTATTCGGTTCATTTTAGATACAGAAATATTTCTATCAAGGAAAAGAAAGTGGAATCAAATTTAAGCAATCTTGAATTTCTCATCATTATTGTGTCTTTTATTAACTAAGTTATGAAATAATCCTCAGATTTACAAAAACAAATGGAGAAACCTCATTGTCTCGTTTTTAATGAGTTGTTTTGGAATGATGTTTTAATTCAGTCTAATCTGACTGTGGCGTGCCGGTGATGTAATAGTGTTTTCTGTATTAGGTCCTGTGGATGGTGAAGATGAGGTTGGAGATGTAGACACCAGTGCAGGGCGCTTTGTGCGATATCAGTTCACACCAGCCTTCCTCAAACTTTGCACTGTTGGTGCAACGTAAGTAAATGTACCAGAACTTTCCATGTCAAACTAACAACAACATCATGACCACACTTTTCTGTTCTGTCATCCCAAGAGACACGTTTCTATGTGGGACTTTTTGTCACACCTTGTGTCTGTTTCCAACCCTTAGTGTGGAGTTCACAGTGGGCGACCAACCAATCAACAGCTTTCGAATGATCGAGAGGCATTACTTCCAGGGACGCCTTCTCAAAAACTTTGACTTCGACTTTGGCTTTTGCATCCCCAACAGCCGCAATACATGTGAACACATTTACGAGTTTCCACAGCTTCCAGACGACCTGAGTGAGTACTTTAGAACAGTCAGTTGTGTTTCTGCTGTTGTATCTTTCTGTTTAATAATCCAAACGTTAATCTGTGTTTCTTTCATGTTCCACCTTTCCATCTTTCATACCCTTCTCTTTTTCCAGTTCGCCAAATGGTAGCACATCCTTACGAGACCAGATCGGACAGTTTCTACTTTGTCGACAACAAACTCATCATGCACAATAAGGCAGACTATGCGTATAACGGCGGTTTGTAATACCTGAGAGAGAAAAAGTGTGCAATACTTCCCAGGGGATGGCTACTCTCCAAAAGCTTCTTTTTGGGGACAGAAAGTATTCCCTCCTTCTGTGGACATTCCTATGAACGTAACACATTGGTCAGAATCATTGGAACACATCTGCCTTCAAATGAAATCATGGAGTCGATCATCAGTACCTCATGGAGCTTAGTTTCTTGGACTCTGAGGAATGTTAAATATCTCTCTGTCAAAGCTGACTGAAACCTTTTTGTTTTGTCTTACGGTTTGTCATCATGAGTAGAATGTTACTGCTTGAACACTTTTGCCTTAAGTATCTCTGCTGGAAAGGGACACTTTAAAGCTGTTTTCACACACGCATCCTTTAAACTTCTAGAAATGTGTCCCCCACAGCATGAACTTTTCCCTGACCGACAGAGGACGAGTTCTCAGGAGAAAAGACATGACGTAGAAAAGATGCTGCTAAACCCGCAGCAGAGACCAACACTATATTGACAGTTTGTCGCCTTTATATAAATGCTACGTGTAATTGGATGTATCCACCATATCAACCAACAAGTGGAAGAAAAAAAACACACTGGCAAAAAAAAAAAAGAATATGAAGCAGCTTCATTGCACGTAGGAAGACTGCAGCAGTCACACACCAGTCGCTTGATATGAAAGTCATTACCTCCGCCCACTCACTCGCAGGTAATGTTCCTGAATATTATTATTAGTTCTGCATTCACACATCGCCTCACCAAGACTTCTCAGGGGAAATTTTACTGGGAGGCTGGTAAGAAAATATCTGGGTAAAGTCGGGGGGGGGGGGGATTTGGGCTGTTTGTTTCCACACATGCAGCTCAACCCAAAAAAAAATGTTGGATGTTTTGTGCATGTGTGAAAACACCGTTAGTCTCACAGACCCCCTCATTCACTTAAGGACATAGATTTTTCCCATTCATATTGTTTGACTACCTTTTTGAAAGTGACAATTGTGTTTCCTGTTTGGAAAATTGAGCATTAACTAGATGTTTTACAGTATTGTTAGACCTAGATGATCATGTAGCAGTAGAGTTTCGCTCTTCATGAACTATCTTCTAGCTGTCGTCAGTCTTTGGGGTTGTTCGTGTCGGATGTTAAAGCTTGTTAGGGTTGTCTTAAGTAGGAAGTCTTTAAATACAAGAACAGCCTGAGCTTTATTGACAATGCCAGGTGTCATATCATTCCTTATCATAGCATGTTACTTTTTCATTTTAAGGTTTACAGCATCATTAGTTCTCGTCTTGGAGTCGTGTGTGTGTGTGTGTGTGTGTGTGTGTGTGTGTGTGTGTGTGTGTGTGTGTGTGTGTGTGTGTGTGTGTGTGTGTGTGTGTGTGTGTGTGTGTGTGTGTGTGTGTGTGTGTGTGTGTGTGTGTGTGTGTGTGTGTGTGTGTGTGTGTGTGTGTGTGTGTGTGTGTGTGTGTGTGTGTGTGTGTGTGTGTGTGTGTGTGTGTGTGTGTGTGTGTGTGTGTGTGTGTGTGTGTGTGTGTGTGTGTGTGTGTGTGTGTGTGTGTGTGTGTGTGTGTGTGTGTGTGTGTGTGTGTGTGTGTGTGTGTGTGTGTGTGTGTGTGTGTGTGTGTGTGTGTTCAGTTGAACAGTGCAACATGAACACTCTTGGAAACATGGAAAGGACAAATCATCCACATGATACTAAATCACTGCTCTTTCTTAAACGCAGAAACTCAATCCCTAAAGCCTGTCTTCCTGGTTTATTTGGCACAAGAACACTGTGAATCCCACACTTTAGGATTACGTTTGGCAGACAGTACATGTACATCTGCAGGCAAGTTTCTCCTTTGCTGCTTTGCACTCAGGTTTTCAGTCTACCAGTGGAACACCACAGTAGCACACAACACAGCGGCACAAAGTAATGTAGCTTATTTGATCTATTTTTAATGACGCAGCAGGGTGGATACAGAAGTTGTCCTTAATCTTTCTCTTTTCCTTAAAGCCCTTTTTTAAGAACAGAGCTTATGGTTTTGCATACAAATTGTGTAAAGTTTTCATTCTACGCACGTCTCCACTCTATTCACTCCTCATGTACAATCTACTGCATTTTCTCCCTGCAATAAACCCTCTTATAGTGAAAATTGCAATGTTTTTTTTGCTTTAGTAGTTTGGAGTCTATGGTCAGGCTGTGATCAATCAACTTTATCAATCAACTTTTATTTGTATAGCGTCAACTCATAACAAGTGTTATCTCGAGACACTTTACAAGAAGCAGGTAAAATACCTTACTCATTGTCTGTTAACATTACAAAAGAGCAGGTAAAAAGACCTTACTCATTGTTATGTTACAAAAAGCAGGTAAAGCACCTTACTTATTGCTATGTTACAAAGATCCGGCCTATCCATCATGAGCACTTTAGCAAAGCAGCAAAAGTTACAGTGGTAAGAAAAAACTGTCTTATTAAAAGGCAGAAATCTTCGGCCGGATCCCCGGCTCATGACGAAACAGTCTTCACAGGCCTAGACTGCGCCGGGCTTGGAAAGGGATAGGGGGAGAGATGGGATAAGATGCAGGAAGAGGGATAGAGAGCAAGGGGGTGGGGGGAGGTAGACCGTCCATCAGCAATCCGGTGGGGAGGGGAGGGGGTGTGGGGGGTTGTTCTGGCAGGCCGCCAACCCACGATCCGGTGGGGAGGGGGTAGTGGTGGGGTGGGGGTTGTTCTGGCAAGCCGTCAACCGATGATCTTGAGGAGCCTAGGGGAGCTCAAGAGCTCCCAGGAAAGTAGGTGGTTAGTGACTGAGATTTATAGATAGATACATGCAGTAATATGATGTACTGTATATGCAGAGAGAGAGAGAGAGAGAGGAGCTCAAGGTGCCAGTTCCCCTGGTAGTCTAAGCCTATAGCAGCATAACTAAGAGCTGGTCTACACCAGCACCAGCCCTAACTATAAGATTTATCAAAAAGGAAAGTTTTAAGTCTATTCTTAAAAATACAGACTGTGTCTGCCTCCCGGACCCCGGCTGGAAGGCGGTTCCAGAGGAGAGGAGCCCAATAACTGAAGGCTTTACCCCCCATAGTACACTTGGAGACTGTAGGTACCACCAGCAGGCCTGCACTCCGGGACCGCAACGCTCTCAAGGGACAGTACGGCACTAGTAGCTCCTTAAGATAAGATGGTGCCTGGCCATTTAGAGCTTTGTAGGTGAGAAGAAGGATCTTGAATTCTATTCTAGATGTTATAGAGAGCCAGTGCAGAGAAGCCAGGACAGGAGTGATGTGGTCCCATTTCCTGATTCTGGTCAGTACACGAGCTGCAGCATTCTGGACCCGTTGAAGAGTCTTTAGAGATTTGCCAGAGCACCCTGACAAAAGAGAGTTACAATAATCCAATCTGGAGGTAACAAATGCATGAACTAGTTTTTCTGCATCACTTTGCGACAGGATATTCCTGATCTTGGATATATTACGAAGGTGAAAGTAGGCTGTTCTTGAAACTTGACTGATGTGAGAGCTAAAAGACATATCTTGATGTGTGTGATGTGTGATGTTGCTGCATTGTTTCCATCTACTGACAGGTGTTTCTGAAAGGTTCTTGAAAGGTTGAGCACACAAACAATGAAGACAATGGATGAGGCCTTTGCTCTCCCAGTCATTTTGGGTCTGAACATCTCATTTGATAAGTTAAGAAGAGTCCTATAAGTTTTAAACTGTACAGAAGTCAACAAGTCAGTGTTAAACCCGGAGGCAGGATGGGTTTCTTAAACCTTACTAATGGCCAGTACTACACACACAATCCTGGTTTCCAATATTTGACATTGAAACAGTGGCGCCAAGTGCCAGAGATCAAGAGATGTTGATCAACAGAACAGAGCCCCTGAAGTTTTAACTTTGTGCTCACAGGATATTATCTTGTCCGTACAGGTAAAAGGATCATTTGTGCACAAAAATGATCCAAAACTAATGTAACGGGACAACGTGTTTCTACAAGATTATAATTTCCTCACGATGATATTTTTAACTGTGACTTCAGGGACTCCTTAAAGCAGTGAGCCGATGGGTAAAATGTTCTTCCTTTCACACAACCTCTCTTTCACATTTAATCTCACAGTGTCTTGCAGCGCTGCCAACATGGACCCCATGTGTTTATCTCACAGTTACATTGTTTTGACAGTTTCTGTTGTTGTCGTTTTTTATCTGGTCATGCTACTCTTTTTAAATATGGGTTCACCTCACCTTATATATCTGTACAAAAAAGACTGACCTTAAAAATGTCTGAATCCATCCTGTAAACCTTTTCATTGACTCCTTCTCTTTTAGTATGGGCTGGTTTTACAAAGGTTACACTCATGTAGTATCAGTTCTTTTGTCAATAAAGATGGATTACTGAAAAAACATGCTCACATTGATTAAAGTTTTCCTTAATTTAATTTTATCAATGTTCTTTAGGGGGACTTGTCTTCCTTCCAGCTAGCAACACACTGAACTGAATGGTTAGAGCAGGTTAAGGTCATGTGGCCTCTAAATGTACAACTTTTACAAATTACACATGTTCTGCTGATATTCGTAAACGCACACCTTTAAGGAGAGTAGTTTCAAACTGAATATTATGTTTATGACATAAATATAGCACCATATGTTCCCCTAATATTATACTGTGTTGTTAAATCCTACTTTCTGTTTCTTTCAGACATTATGACTGTACAGCTCTTTTTAAAATCTGACTTCCTCTGTGGTTACAAAGCGGTTTAGTAGAACTAGGTTGACCTATTTTATTTTCATTTAGTCCCTATCAGTTCTTTTTTCCCCATGATGAAAACAAGCATGGATGAGTCACTGTATCTCCACACAGTTCTCCTTGACTGAGAATTTGTTTGTTCTTTAAGATCCAGTCATTGAAGACAATGCTGGCAAGCTCTGCAGCATAGATAACTACAGGCACATGGATAAGTTAAGTCAGCATACTATCAGAAGTCCTGAAAGGAGTTCTGATTAAATTAGTTCATTAACTCATCAGACAACCAGTTTGGGTTTAAAGCTAATCATGACACTGACTTAAATGCTGCAGAGAGAATTTTAAACAGACATAGATGTCTGAACTCGTCAGACCTTATGTGTTTTACTAATGCATCCAAAGCTTTTGATTGAGTTCATCATAGCTGAGTGATAAAATTACTGAAAGAGGAAAGCTCAAACTCAGTGAGAATCTTGGAAGTAATGCTGTTGGACAAGGGGAATTATGTCCCCTTTTTTCTTGTATTTGTATATTGATTAACTGTCCAAGCAGTTGATAGCCTGCTGAGCATTATTAGTAGTCGACTGAACCATCTTATGCAGGTGATGAGGAGGCTGTTTTCAGTCCAAGCAGAGCTGGTCTCATGCTGCCGGTATGGTCTGTCGGTGGTGCTGAACAAGATATCCAATATAATGCCAGTAAGAATGCTGTGTTGATCTGTCACACCAAAGAGGATCAGACACTGAAATGTACTGTTTTCAAATCAGAGAACAATAATCTTGACATTTTTTTAAATGACTGATGACATTTACAGGCAATACTCACTTCACACATTGTACACCTCTTTATACTGCACACTCATGGACAAACTAAAAGAAGGCAAGCAGGCGTGCAGAGACTAAGTATGATGCTTTGAGAATATTACAAAACTTATTGGAGCAGACAGTGAAATGTGTTACAACTGCACAAATCAATACTCTCCAGGCTCCAAGTTGTGTATATAATTATTTGTTGACTTGACACCTCTGAGAATGAAACCATATTGGTCCTGGACAACATCAGATGCAGCACTGTGTGTTCCAGTCCCAGTTTTGAAGACATTGATACAGATGCCTCTTCTATCACTATGGTAGAGGCTACATATTGTATATAAATTATGACCTTTGAATCTGCTTTTGTATTTTTTATGTCATTGCGCTGTCTTTCTATGTGTGGTGGTGTCAGTAATAAACTTTGAATTGAAAGACTACGTTACCCAGAATCCTCGGCTCAAAACAGACAACACTAGCGGCACATGTTTTCATCATGGCGTCCCCCTCTAAAAAGATGGTTGGTGTCTCTGAAGACTCCAGCAGCAGTGACGACGAGGTGCTAAAAAGATGTAAGGAGGCAGTTTGGGAGGCCAAAACTGACAAGAAGAAAGGTGAAAGTATTTCTTGAGTGTAAATTGTTTGGAATAAAATGAACATGTCTTTTTAGGTAGATAAACTCCTTAAGAAAAGCGACATTAGCGTGGTGAGAGGGGAACCAATAAGGTCTCTTTTCGGACAGAGGTTGTATTTAGCGTTGTTCAAAGTTACATGCCTGTCAGAAGTATATCAATGTAAGAGTTATTTTTCATTGAAGGACTTAAGAGGTCATTAAATATGGTATATTTACTTGCTTTCTCCTGGTTTAGCAGACTAGGCTTGCTGCTAAACTCAGACTGGCAAACTATTCCTGCTTTAATGTTTTTGTGTTGCTGCAGAGGGAGACAGCATTACACCACAGTCCAAGCGGTAAGACCTTTCTCAATATAACTACTAACTCAAAATGTTGGGAGAGATATCTGATGTAAAATCTCCATACATTGTTCAAAGCCATAATAATCTAACTTCCTGCTTCCAATGATAAGGATGTTTTGATAGTAGGCTACATGTATAGGTTATGGCTACTTAATAAAATGTGCAACATACAATTGAAAAGTGTGTTACAGCAGATATTCAAATGTATGAAAGTCATGATTGAAATAATTTTAGATACTTGTTGTGCTTCAGGATTATTGTTGCTGACCATGACCATGATGGAAACGAGCTCCAGGTCACAAAAGGGTTTCAAACACACGTCGCTAAGAAGCTGGGAAGTTTTCTAGACAAGTGAGTAGGTTTTATGTAAAGACTTTATCACAGGAGTTTTGATGAAAATGTGACCTAACACATCTGTTTCTGTCAGTTGTATAACAGTAATGAAGACTGAAAATTCATCCTGTGTTGACTCAGCAAAGTGTGATGAAGACAGTGAAGATGATGAAGGTAAGCTTTGTGTTATTTTGAACATTTCTGCTATCTTCAAATGTGTTCTTATTTATTCTCATGTTTTTGTTTGTTTCATTTTTTGCTTGTAGGATTTCGTCTGTTTTCTTCATCAGTCCCAGGACAAAAAGCTGTTGATCCTCTGGCCCCAGTGAGGCGTCGGCCTGTTCCCAGTTCAAGGTTTTAATCTGTTGTGTGTTCTTTTAAAAACATAACCTGCTGCTTATTGGCTTTACTATTTGAGATCAAACTTTGTGTCATTTTTATTGTCACAGTGACAGCGACAGTGAGATGGAAACAAGGCTAAAGGAGACCGCCGTGTCCGTCAAAGATCTCTTACCCTCATTCTCCCAACCATCTACGCTTTCAACTCCCTCTGCAGAGGAGTCCTGCTTAGAGAAAATAAAGAAGAAAGTGGCTGAGGAAGAGGACAGTCGTGCTATTAAGAAGAAGAAGAAGAAAAAGAGAAAACGGAATCAAGAAGAAAGTGACTCTGCAGCCTCTGCTCTTAATGTTCAAAACAATGGTGAGCACGGGAACTCGCAGCAGGAACACACAGGAGTCAAAGTTAAACGGAAAAAGAAAAAGAAGCAAGACTTGAACCTGAAGACCTAAATTTTTCTGGACTAGTATCACTGACAGTCCTCCATTAGTCTACGAGCTTGAAATGATTGAATGGTAGAGATTCACCGATGAGAAAATCAGGGTCCATGCCGATGTTGAAGTTTGAAATAATAATTTAGCTGATTGCCGATTCAGATGTTTGTTTCATGACTTCTTTAAGTGTAAGACTCCCACAGTGCCACCATTTTCCCTCTATGTTCAACAATTAAAAAAAGTCAGTTTGTTAAACAGGTGACTTCATTTGAACAATAAAAAAAACCTCTTCTCTGATCAGCAGTTAGGTGTACTAGATGTCAGCATTAAATTGATTTGGCACAACAAATAAACATCAACTACTGACATCAGTTCTTGCCACATTATTTGCTGATGTCTGTCCACAGGGCCAATATCGACTGCATTGGTGCATCCCCATTGAATGGTTATATCTGACATGTTTTTGTATATTTTAGGAAGCCATGTGTTTCAGATCATGCAGGCAATATCAAAATAAAAACTTTTTAATTTCAGAAAAAAAAATCTTTTAATGCTTATTCTTACTTTCTTATGAAAGATACTCATTAAGAGTGTGAAAAGTATTTAAGGCAGTGGCATAAAAAATACAGGTAACATTTGCTTTACAAGTACAATTTCTACATAGTACTTAACTTTTTAATAAAAATAAACATTTGTTGTGTTGATTATCAGATGATTTAGAAAAAGTGAATCTTCTCTAATGTCAATCCTTGTACGCATTACAGTTCAGAGGGTCTTTGATACGTCAAAGCTTAATCCTCCCTGTGGCCCTTGACTCCAGGTTTTTCTGGATATTCACAGCAGAGGTATCTGTCCATCCAAAACACAGTCACGCTTCAGCTGAGAGGGAGGCACACTATGCTGACACAGCTCTTCTACTGTGCCGTGGACACCATTTGTGAAGGGATGTAGGAGCTGATGTCTGTCGGGGAAGGTGAGAGCAGATGAGACTGATGACTCTCTGTCGACTCAGAGGCAGGATACAGCTCAAGGCTCTCAGAGGAAGCTGCCAATAACCACAAAGAAAAGTTGTTTAACTCAATTTTAAAAAAATATTTCTTGTCTTCAGCACAGTGGAATATGTAAAAGACTCCTCGATAATCTGTAATCACATTTACTGCATAGACTTCCTTTCTTTGTTTGAGAACGCTTGTTAACAGTGCTAAGTAGAACGTTTTCTTTGGGTTCCTCCGCATGTAGGTGTAGATAGAATGACGACAGAAAAAACTGGTCTGTTACTAATATAAGACAGATGACATACAGTTTCAGTAAAGGAAGGCTGAGGGCTGAAATAAGCACCTTATAAAACAAGTGGAAACCTCTCTATATCGAGCACAAGCTGTAAAGAAGCTGTTGAACTTACTCTTCTGTAAAAATGACACAACCTAGAGCAGACAAAGCCCTGTGACCCCCCTGAGATCTTCAGTCCAGGTCAGGAACCGATGTTTGTTTGATAGGACAGTGGATGGAGCCAGAAATCAGGGAGAGAGAGAATGACTCTGCTTGGACAACTATAGCCTACACAACATAACCCCTATGCCAACCGGTGCCCCACTCTTTTTTTTTTAATGTTTTTTTGCCTATCCTCTGCACCAGCCTCAAGTCTTGTATGTGGCTGTAGTGCACTTGTTGGCTTATTTGACATTTTTACTTAAACTTAACTGCAGACATGGGTTTTACTTTTATAATTCCAGAGGGGAATTTCAAAATTTGAATCCTTATGTTTAGATATGCTTCACACCACACAAACAGGCAGAAATGCACATACATGCACAAACTGGATCCTATGGACATGTCAAAAGAGAGATATTAGAGTAAGGGGTTGCACATGGAAGACCAATCGAGCAGCTTGGGGTTTGGCGCTTTGCTCAACGGCACCTCGGCAGTGCTCAGGAAGGTGACCAGGCTCCTTCCAGATGGGTATGCAACGGAACTCAAACAGACGCCCCGTCAGTTCCCAACCCAAGTCCCTACAGAGTCAGCCACTGCCGACCCCCTTTGAATGCCCCTTGTGGAGTTTTAAGGTAAAATTGAAATAGGGAACGTAATTTCAAACTAAATATGTCTGCAGAAAATTCTAGTTACTCAAATTAATCAGACCACAATATGCACAAAGAATTCCAAGAAAACACTGTCACACAGATTTCCAGCAGCATTGATGTATTTTAGCTTGATTTTGTGAAATATGTGCATCCATGACTGACAAAAAAAAACTCGAGATTTGAAAATTTGCAAGGCAAGACATAAAGTCTTCCCAAAGATGTCAAGAAGTCAACCTGTATTTTCTGATACCTACCTGGCACAGGTGTTTGCGGCTGCAGGTGTAAAGAGTCTTCCTGTAAAGGTGGGTCTGTCTGTTCCTCGGGGTCTGCAGTTAGAATCTACCAAAACACAGATGAAGGAGAGTTTTTACCACGTTAAGTTCACTGATGTTGTAAGAGACCCGTCAGACCCAGTTACCTGTCTGACTGCAGCGAGGCTGGTCAGCGTCCCCAGGCTGCTGCTGTCAGTGATGACCATCGCCTGAGACAGCAGACTGGAGGGATGGTACTGGGGCGAGTCAGACTTGTTGTACACTGAAAATGTAGACATATGAATGAATCATGACTCAACATTCTTGTTAAATGTGTGTAAATTCTCCTTCTGTAGTCTTACTGTGGCATGGCAGCTGTGCCATGGTGGCCATGAACGGACTGGCCCCCATGTGACTGTGGAGCTGCTGGGATAGCTGCTGCTGGGGTGAACCGTGAAGCTGCTGCTGGAATGAGATCGGCTGTAGAGTGGTGAAACCGGCTCCAACATTGTTGATAACAGGCATGGACTGAGGCTGCATTGATCCTAAACCTGTAAACAAGTAAGGAAGGATGTTATTTAAATTTCAAATCCAATCTTTCTTAGAAAAGAAAGGTAACAGAGAGCTATGTTTACCAATGAGAAGCGAGGACTCCCCCAGGCTCATAATGCTGGGTAAGGAGGCCATGATGAGGCTCTGTGAGGAGGCGGGGGAGGCGGACAGACTGTGCAGCGAGGTCAGAGTGCTTACAGGGGGCAGCAGACCACTGCTGGACACCTGAGGGCAGAGGACAACATGTTCATGTTAGCAGGAGTGTAAACAAGTAGTGTAAAAGAACATTTAGTGGGATTGTGACACATGCTCCGAACCTGTTTGGGGTTGTGTGTCTCGAGGAGTGTGTGGCTGGGCTCCAGTTGGACGGGGCTGACCACCAGGCGTCCCACTCTCTCTCCTACACTGCCTCTTCCTGAGCTCACAGTGTCACACAGGATCTGCTGGCCATACTTCACACCTGGAGAATAGCAATAATTCCAGCTCCAGAATTCTGACATGGACCATATTTTATAAAAACATGAGGTCCCTGAGAAATATGAGCATCAGTCATGTCCACAAGAGTGTGCTAGTTATTCTCTTTAAATAATAAAAGACAGACATCCAAAAGACAAGAAAATCTTGCCTGAAGACAGTTTAGGGTATTACCGTGTTCAGGACTCGGCGGGAGGTTGGGGTGCGAGGAGGAGGTAGATTGGTTTGGGTAAGGTGTGTCAAGAGCCAGTTTGTGTCTGAAGGCCTCCTCTTTGCGGCGGTTGGCGAACCAGTTGTACACTCGGACCTCAGTGACGAGGTTCGAGCCCAGACCAGCTAGCTGGGAGGGAGAGACCCCCCTCTGCAGACACTCAGCCCTGAAGGATGAAGAGCACGAATGTGTGAATAGACTGTCATTTGAAAGCGTGCACAGTCTCAGTCAGAGATAGCTTATTGGTTACCTTACTCACTATGTGATGAAAAGATTTTAGAGTTAGTTCAAAACTAAAGTTATATTTTAAGGGCATGTTTGCCTTTATTGGATAGAACAGCTGAAGAGGGACAATACATGTTGGGGGTAGAGAGCAGGAGATGACAGTAAAGGGCTGAGGTTGGATTAGAAGCTACGGCCACTGTGACTAGCGCTTTTGCCTCCACATGGGGGTGTGCAACACAAGTAAATTATAAGAGTAATCATTTCTGTCAGCCTCCACTTTCCAAGAAGATCTCCAGTCTTGGGCCAGCTAATAGAATAATACCAACTAACATTAATGTTAAGTATTCAAAATATACAACTAAGCCTCTATATGGTGCTTTAAGCTAAATATTTATGTCTCAGTGTTCGCTATGGCAATGCTAACATGCTTTACAAGTCTCAGCCCATTAGCAAAATTTAAACTAACTCAGCTGAGAATGTTTTCAGAATGTGGATACCTGTAGATATTTCATGGATATCCATTCAATAGTTGTTGAGATCAAAATGTTTGAACTCCAACAGGCTGACATTGCCATCCCTGGAGCTTCCCCTTGTGCATGCTACAACATTATGCTCAAGGGAATATTGATACTGTATTTAACGTGTAAAAGGCTGTGAATACTTCATTCCTGACCTACTCCATTCATTTGTATGACTGTGCTCCTCCAACTTCTTTGAATTGGATGGGAATCATTTGGAAAATGGAAATATTTCAGGGGTCAATCTCTAAAAAAAGATTCCCCGCCCTAACTTCTTTGGTAATTTAGTCCTGAAGTTGGCACTACTTTGGTAATTAAAAAAGCTTAATTGTCCCCCTCATCATTTATTCTGCTTGGGTCAAGCTGACACAGCAAAACTGTACAATTAAGGTACAAAACCTCCTGTAATGTCTTGATGTATCACTACGTCTCACCTGTTGCAATCCTCCACCAACCCCTCCCTCTCCTCCTTGCTGGGGTTCTTCTGTCGCTCATAGGCGTGGAAGAGGATCTGCAGAGATGCTGGACCCCATTTGAACCGGTTCCTTCGACCTTTCTTGGTTTCCTCCCCCTGCTCCTCGGCAGATGCAAGCCCATGTTTGGCGTTTGTAAATTCTGAAAGGCAATGGTAACTTTTTTTTAAACTTCTTTACGCCTCTCTTTAAGTGTCACACTCTTAGAGAACTGATGTTTATTTTGGTCAGTGCAGCTCCTGCAGCTGCTTGTGTACTTACGCTGACTGATCTCGCACTGCTTCTTGACGTACCAGGTGTACAGAGAGGCTCTCTTCTGGTTCTTCATGGGTGTGCCTTTGTTGAGGTGCTGGGAGAGGTGGGACTGGTTTAATCCTGTGGACTCCACCACCTCTCTCTGAGGGAGGTTGTGCTGCTGCATGTAGCTCTTAACCATTTTTGCAACATGCCAGGGATCCCCTCTATTAGACAGAAACACATCTTTATCTATTTCCTTTTTTGTATTGTATTTTATTTACACACGAGTCAATTCTTTCTTCTTTCCCTGAGTGCTTCAAACAGTTAAACTTTGTTTCTTTATCAGGCACAGTTTGTCACATTGGACACAAACATGGCCACTCAGAAGGAAATAGAGAGAGCTTATTGACTGAAAGAGATAAGAGCAAGCTCACAGGGGCAAAGTCCAGCATTTCCAGATCACTGGAGGGGAAAAAACCTGTGAAAGCTTTATGAGGCCTAATTTAACGCTTTCTAACTGTCATGTCAAGAGCAGAAAAATACACAACACATTAAAAATCCACGATTTTACGGTTTTTAGATTAACCCCCCATTAGTTTTAGACTTGGTAATAGGAAAAAATGCAAGAAAATACACTTTTTAAATGCTGACGAACAACTTTGAACCTTTCTAAATTTACAAATCATAAAAGTGTGAATAAGATCTGCAAACTGTATTCAAAATATCAGAAGATGTCCAGAATTCACATGGCAAAAATCAGTCATGCGTTATGTAACCACAGCCCCCACAGGTCCAGCCCTACTCCATTAATCTTCACCTATGCATGTAGCTCATTTATTAAGAAATGGCCAGAGGATAATGATGGGGGTGGGTAATTAGTAACTAGCAAAAGAGGAACCCTCTTTAAATTCGCCTCAGAAGCCAGATTGCACAGAGAGAGAGAGAGAGACATGAAGAGACGCAGGAGAAGGAGGGAGGGTATGGTTAAGAGAGGGGGGACGTAGCTTAAGGAGAATAGACGTAAAGAGGGGATGTTATAAGGTAAACTGTTTGGGCCCTTAGGTGATTTGTTGGGAAGTAATAGAGACAAGGTGGGGACCTAAAATGTTCTTATGTGGTCTGATCAGGTCCTATTTGGAGATACAGACAACTTGCAGTGTGAGAATAGCTGTTGATTATAGATTAAGGATTTTATTTTGCCATAGAGCCGCTGTAAAAGTGTTTGGATCTACTTACTGCAGAAGCTGGTCAACTTCAGCCCTCAGTTTGGCTGCCTCCTCGGGGGAAAGCTTCTCCAGCTCTCGGAATATGGGTGGTGGGAAATCCATTTCTCCCTCCTCGGAGCTCTCTCCATCCCCCCTGTCTCCCCGCTCGACCCCAGCGCTTGCTCTGTCTCGCTCAAGCTCTCCCAAGGCCTGGACCAGGACGTCCCGGGACAGTCCAGATCCCAGCAGGGCCAAGATCAGCTGCTCCTGAAGGGCTGTCAGTCGACCCTGCCTTGTTTTTGCCCTCTCCTCTATCCTCTCCTCCATGACTCTGATGGCTTACCTGACTGCTGCCTCAAACAAACGCTGCTCTCGTGTGCACTTCAACACTCAAATGACACCCAGACAGGCAGAGTTGGGCCTCATTCCTTCTGTAGTCCCTCTTCAGTTCAAGAGAATTTATACTTTCATTTTTCCTGTGTTGAATTTACTCCCGTTGTGTCCTGAGCCGCCTGGTTGTCGCTCTCCACCTGCTGTTTTGCTTTCAAAGGTCAATTTTTCTTTTTTTCCCCCCTCCTGTTCACCCCCTCCTCCTTACATGCGCCCTGTGAACTTTGTCCCCACTCCCTCAGTCCCCTACAGCGACTAAAGTGCAACTTAAAAACAATACATTAAGTGACGGGATGTTACAGTTGAATGAAGCGCTGCAGAGTTAAAATATCAGATCTCCAAGCAGACAGAAAGGACGAGCAAAGTAAATAGAACAGAAATGTTTTGTGTTGCTTTTAGAATGAAGATATGATTTTACAGTGACACTGATTTTTGGGCACGAGATAATTTTTTTACATTTTAGTTTGAATCCTAGATTGTTTTTATAACATACATCCACATATTTAATTTTAATTTTAAAGCATCTGGCTATACATGTCATGATAAGGAAAAAGATCACCATTAGAGTAACAGAGCCAAAACAGTCTACATGCCGCATTGTGTCCTAGATGCCACCAGGGAGCGCTGCTGTTTCATATATACATGTTGAACATCCCATTTGTAAGATGAGATCATGTACCAAACTAACTTCTCTCTGTGGCTCTGGTGAACACACTGTGTTATATGTTGAGCACAAGTTCAGACACACTAATTGAACTAGAGAGGAGGAGACATGTCAACATTTTGACAAACCCCATTTAAAAAGAGAATGCATTTTTTTTATTGTATGGATGTTGGGGGGGGGGGGGGGGGGTTCCGTTTGTATGCATTTAATTGTGCATGCATGCCAGGAATGTGGAATGTGTATATGTTTGACATAACTAACATGCAGGGGTGGAAGAAGTAAGTAATGCACCAGTAGCACAATCTGAAAATAGTCAATTTAATTTGATTCAAATGCTATAAAATCAGAAAGTATAAAAATCAGAGGTATTATCAGCTAGACCACAAGTTTAAGTATTTATTTCACACAAAAACAGCTCCTGTGATTTATAAATAGTGAAGAGTAATGTGTTAATATTTACCTATACGAATCGATTTATTTAAAATATAGATAATATTTTGTCAAAGTTAGGCAATGTTTTTTATTATTATTTATTTTGGGGCTTTTAAGGCATTTATTCAGATAGGACGGTGGATAGAGCTGGACATCGGCGAGAGAGAGAGAGCTGGATAGTCAAGTAGTGGAGAAGAGGAATACAGTAGATTTATAAGGAAACACTTTTGCACAAGTCTACAATGAAACAACACTTTCATAACTGTAATTCATTAATATAGGCCTTCCTGTATTTTCCACCTAGTAAAATGTATGTTCTCACATACAACATACTCTTTTATTTAATCTGACCTAATGTAATCTAATTAAATTAATTAATGAATGTTTGTATCACTACTGCTTTGTATGGTTATACTTTTCACGTTAAGCACTTTGAATTCTCTGTGTCTGATTAGTGCTACATCGTCATTACTATTATGTGATAATGTAACAAACTTTTGCTCACCTGTTGATATGTTTCACTCAGTCTCTGCACGGTTACCAACATCTCCACAAATATGTGCCAATATTTTTTTTATCTACTTTCATGTTTTTGTCTTAAGGAGGAGATGGTATAGCCACAGAATATAAATATAATGTGTATTTTTGCCATTTAGATGTGGGTCATTGTTTTTAGAGAATGACTAACTTGATTATTTGAATAACTGTGAGCATGTTTTGAAGAGTCAACTCCATCCAGGATGTTAAATCAGATTTTTAAATGTCCTGGTTCAACATCTCTCTGTGTTTGATTCACTTTAGTTTTTTTGGCAAAGAAAAGTTGGGAGGAAGGAAAAGGTGTAAGCCGAGTGAAAAAGGAAAGAGGACAAACTGAATGGGAGAAAACCTTTGAGAGTTAATGTAGTCCTTTATCTTTTCTCTCCCTTTCAGTGTAAAACGCTCACTTTCTCTGCCTGGATCACCTTATACCATTCTTAGGTTCAGCCTATCAGCACCTTTTTGTGTGGAGCTCTTGTTACCGCACCCCACCCTTGGGAAGATGGCTTTATACTGTATTTGGACGGGTAACAGAGCTCCCTCTATCTCCCTGAGACATGCCACTGACCTGTAATTAAGTCCCATTGTACTATTCAGAGGAAACTCCTCACCAAAACGGACAGAGGGCAATGTGTGCGGGTTTCCAGCAGCTCAGATACCGCTGTGACTAATGCTGCAGCACACAGGCTGGGTTTATCGAAATGGACCACATGCATTTTCCCTCTCCGGAGAACTCAAAGCTGTGTTGATTGGTAATGAGATACAATCCACACTGTCCATCTTTCATTAGCGAGCCTTTGCTTTCTGTGTTCTCACCGCTTGCTCTCTTTCTGTCTCTGCCTCAGCCTAGTGTCCCCCATCCCCAAACCACGCCATTCAACCCCATTGATCATGCATGCAGAAATTTAACACACCCCTTAATTCCTGTCCAAATAGCCCCTGTCCCACTTCCAGAGCTTCATCTGCTGGTCTGCACAGGAAAGAAGAGGCCTGTGTGCTCGCAGGACACTCAATGACCACAGAAGGCCTTAAAAGAGAACGATCACAAATCTAAATCTGAGCCTCAACATCCTGCATTACACACAACATGCTTTAAGAGTGTGACAGTGTTTGTTTGCTAAAAAAAACTAACTTTACATTAGACGTCATGGCCAAAACCTTGCACCAAACTCCAATCCTCTTTGCAGGACAGCATCCACTTTACACCCATTGTAAGTCAAAGCTGTCATTGTCTTTGAGCGGCTCAGGCTATTGATTTGCCTTCCCATTGGTTACCAGGTCACATGTTGAGTCAGTGTTGAGAAGATTAGCCGGAGCTAGCTTAGGTACTAATTAAATACTTAAACCCCGAGCAATGAATGAGCACACAAACCTTCTGTTTTAACACAAAGCATAAGCTGGTTGGAAATATGGAAGGTGTGTTAAAACAGACTTATATTCTGTTTTAGTGATATCCAGAATACAGATACAAATCACATTGTAGTTGGTCGATAAGTAGGCCTACATAAGTGACACAATAGGGATGAAAACACAAAATAGTTATTTAGAAACCAGAAGCTAACATTTAAAGAACCTCAGAACCTGAGTGCTAAAACAATTAGCATGAGTATTAGCTTCATGTTGACTCAGTATTGTTTTGACAGGTCGGATAACTTATTTCTTTGTTTCTTTTGACCACTATGTTGTAAAGCTGATCCATTCTCCCTACTTCCCAATGAACACTCAACTTTTAAATAAAAAGCCTACAATAGCGCCCATTTATAAAGCTGTTTCCCTTGTGGTTCTTCATCTCCAGATTGAATTGAATAAAAAATCACTCAAATTAATATCCTGTCAAGGGTTTTATTGTATTTTTTTAAACATTAAGGTTTGTGTTTGTGACAATGATTTCTCTAAATCAGTTTAGACACCATACAGTATGAGTTATTAGCCATGTAAATTCAGCCTGTTTAACACTTCATCAAAACTTGCACGGATATTATATCAAGCTCCTCATAACTAGTGAAAATGAGACCGGAAGTGTGACGATTTTGCCTTCATAATAAAGGCGTACTGTCTGTCACTTAGAAAGTTTAAACTCAAGAGGAAGGCTTTAGTTAAAAAAAAGAAAAGAAAAGAAAACTATGGCTACCAGAATCAGCTCTATATTAGGCTACTAATGGCTTTGTATAAAATGTTTGTTATCTTTCATGATCTTTTTGACATCATATAAGGCAAAGCTTTTATAAGAAACGTTTTAAACTCTATTAATATACTTTATCCCACGAAAATGCGATTTTTCTCCTCATTTTAGGTGAGAAAATTCGGTTCATCAAGTATTTGAAAAGGTTTCTCATGAATATATACTTGGATTAAGGCTTTGTGTTTTATGCCTTCAGTTAAAATTGATGAACATTTTTTAAACACCTAATAACAGGACAGATATTTGATTCTGCTTTTTCCCAAACATACAGATGTGTCACATCAATATCTTTCCCATAAGATTTCAGGACACTTGGAGCCCTCCCTGCTCTGTAAATTACTATTAAAGAGCAAAGAGTTGTCATATCAGTTCATCTGTTACGCAGAAAAATAAGTATTTTCTTTATACTTGAATAGGTAATACTGATTGGAAAGGAAATATGCATTAACACCTTATACTGTTGAAGTTTATCCAATTAAGATAAATAGACTTATCATCAGTGAACATTTAGGGACTGAAAACAGTGACGTGAATAAGTAATAATTTTAGATAACTTAATTTCAATAATAGACAAAATAGAGAAAATATAGGATTTGTTTTTCTTATTTGCCATTTGTTGATCTAACCCAGCATATTAAGTTTTATAAACATTTCTCTATAAAGATTTGACTCAGGTTTACTGCTTTTACTTGCAAGGGTTCCCCCGGAAGCGCTGTGGTGAAAAGCTCGTGCCGTCACACCTACCCGCGTGCGTCCACGGTGGGATGAGAGAGGGACAGCAACGGGGGACTGACTGACTGGAGGAGGAGGTGGAGTCTGTCCCAGCCTGCATCTGGCCCGCTCCCCTCTCTCTGTCACCCCGGGCCAAACCCGCCCAGCTCCTCTCACTCACTCTCCGTCTGTTCTCCCGCACGGCTCGGCTCGGCTCGGCTCGGACACACACACACACACAGCAGTCCCTCACAGACTCACGCACACAGCGAGGACGCGGAATGGAGACGGAAGGGAGCCAGAGCAGCCTGTCCAGCACGGACTCCCCTCACGACCCCTGGTAAAGAAAAAAACTTTTTCCCCCTCTTTGCTACCGCACGGACACAAACACACAAACACACACCTCTGAAACAAACCTGGTATTCTGCGCGAGGACACACTTATACACACACACACACACACACACACACACACACACACACACACACACACACACACACACACACACACACCTCCACACAGAGAGCCTTCATGTAAAATCAGATACACTCTCAAACACAGTCTTTACCTCCAGAGTTTCACTTTTAAAAACCATGATGAAAAGTTTTTAACAGTAGACAAATGACATCTCTAGTATATTTATGAAACTCACTGAATCCTCCTTTAATCCAAAATGTACATTTATTTTATTTTCCCTCTCTCTCTCTTTTTTTCTACAGCAAAATGTTCATAGGTGGACTCAGCTGGCAAACAACACAAGGTAAATCTTTTTTTCCCACCACTTGCAAACTCTCCTAAAATTGCCTCTATGTGTCTTAAACTCCTGGCCTGGATCAGATGGAGCGAATGGAATCTTATTTGAGGAGCTGCATTTCTTAATATTTTTGTTTGCGTACGTAGAATTTGTTTATTTGTCTTGGCTTTTATTTAAAGTTTTCAATATGAGTCCTGCTCCAGAATGAATGCAGCCATTCAGAGCTACCATATGATGAATGAGTGATTCTTTAAAGCTTCTTAAAAAGAGCAAAATCTGATTATTCTCTTATAAATAGCAGGAGGAATTTAAGATGGAATTATTGTTATTACTATTATTTTTATTTTTATTTTTATTATTTTATTATTTTAGGTTTCTATTAAGCCCTGATCACCACTTATTTTATGCTTAAATTACGTTGAAAAATACATGAGCTTTGGTGCGGGAAATCTCAGCAGAGTGAAAAAGTTAGACTCTCTGCAACCAAACCCCTTGTAAAATATTCTATTAAAAAGTTGTTGTTTCCTGTTTGCATCATAGTTCATCTATTAACGTGCCATGTCTTCGTGTTTTGCTTCCCAGAGGGTCTGAAGGAGTACTTCTGCAAGTACGGCGAGGTGAAGGAGTGTATGGTGATGCGAGATCCGGTTACTAAGCGCTCGAGGTGAGGGATCTGCGAGCCGGGCTCCTCCGCCGGAGCTGAAAGTTTATCTGACCTCCGTGATTCCTCTCTGCTCATAACGTATCATTACATGTCAACATCAGTTTCTGTGTCATTAATACTTTCTCTCTTCCTCCCTCTCTCGCTCGCTCTCTCTCTCTCTCCTTGATGCCTGCAGAGGGTTTGGATTTGTCACCTTTGTTGATCAGGCAGGCGTGGATAAAGTTTTGGCCCAAACCAGGCACGAGTTGGACTCAAAAACAGTGAGTTCTCTGTATTTACTTCCCACCGGCGGCTAATCCCATTGCTCAGTGTTTGATTAGTGGATTTTCCAATAATCCGCGAGAGAGGTGTAACATTGCTACATTTTTAGTATGTTTGCTAAGGTTCCACTTTGCTGATGTTTCCCTAAAACCACGTCTGTGTCGGCCGCCACACATGAGATGTGTCAGTGGTGGACTCTCTCTCTCTGTGCTCAAGAAAATGTTACCCAAGTGTCAATTTCCTTCGAAACAAGGGGAGAGCCGATCAAGGGTGGCTCTGACCAACAATCTCAGATTTAGTCTCTCTGAAGAGTAAACCAAAACTCTTTTTCTGCCTTTTGTCTTTTCTGTCCCAAGAGGCAGAATTGATCCTTTTAAAAGAGGAAAAAGTTTGTGAATGGCAGAAGAAAAAATCAACCTGAAACCATCAAGGTGTGAAAGCAGGAAAAACTCAGGAAGACAAGCACTCAGATTTCTGTGATGCTGTGATTGAAGGCAGCGTGACACATTCAGGTTCTTTCACCTGTGTGAATCCGAACTTGAAATGTATTAATTGCCCGTGTTGCACTGTGTGTGTGTGTGTGTGTGTGTGTGTGTGTGTGTGTGTGTGTGTGTGTGTGTGTGTGTGTGTGTGTGTGTGTGTGTGTGTGTGTGTGTGATTGTGTGTGATTGTGTGCGTGTCTTTTTGTCAGTAATGAATGTGTGCCGGTCTGGGAACAATGTGGCCCGTTGGTCGCCATAGGGACCACTGCCCCCGCCTCCCTCCTCTGTGGGAGTGGTGATGGCTGCGGGTTAGTCACTGTATTGAAACGAGGGGAGGCTATTTCTTCCTTTCCCCTTTTGTGCTCAGAGAAATGCACCTTCTCGGCTCTTTGGAGGATAAGTGCTGAAGAAGGAAATGGAGAAGGAGAAAAAAAAGTAGAGAGTTGTGAGGAAATGAGATTTTTTTCATTACTATGAATCCAAAATTAGCAGCTGTGGAAGCTGTGTGATGGAGGAGTCAAACTAAATTTAGTTTTTTCTTGGTTTCCCCCAGTGCCCCTCTGCTGTAGTGTCACTTGCAGGCACGTCAGCTATGACAAGTGGCACCATCATGGTTGGACGCCACTAACTCACCATGGGGTTTGTTTCCATAGTGACCCCCCCCCCCCCCTAAACAGTTGAAGAATGGCTCTGTCTCAGAAAATAAAAGGAAGATAACAATGCACATCATTTACAATCATTTTCTCGGATACCAGAAATGAAGATGGCAGAAACAGGCCATGATAGGGTGCCTCTTCTTACTGATACATTTTCATTGATGAATCCAGACGATGATGATCCTCTTCTTTTAATTTGAGTTTTTCCTCCTCGCTTGGACTAAATTGGGATGATGTTTGGGTCCATCAGTGGCGTTTTGTGCAGGCCTCAGAGAGTGTTTCTTGTCATGTAGAGGGCTCAGTGATCATCCACAGGGGTTGGATGGTGAGTTGAGTAGAGGCCTTTTTAGACCACTCACCCTCCCCCATATCCCCCCACTCTCTCCCATGCAGACAGGTTATCCTGTTAGAGAGAAAAAGTTCTCCAGTGGCAACAGAAAGAATGTGCCATGCTGTGACCGACTGAACCGCTCCGGCACTGGAATTAACAGAGCTTTGCACAGCCGAGAGGCTAAAGAGCAAATACAGTGCTGCTGCGGAGGAATTTATTGGTACTTATTGTGCTGAAGGACAGATGCGTTTAGGTTCTGACCAGTGTAGGAAAGGCAGGTTTTAATGTGATTTATGTAACTGCTGCTGCGTTAGTCGCCTCTCTGGGTTCCCTCCAAGCTTCCTCCTATCTGTAAAGTCAGTGACGGCCGATGCAAACTGCACCTTTGTGGGACAAAGTTTCCATTCAACGACAGCTCCGAGGTGCAGAGCCGAGAGTTTTACAACAAAGTCACACAGCTCTTTGCAGAGTTGTGGCCCCCATTAACCATTTCCATGCTGACCTGAGAGGAAAGAAGAGGAAAGGGGGGGGGTGGAGGATAACCCCATCTATGATTAGTACGGCTCTCCTGACTAATAGGATTGAAGTCAACAAGCTTGAGTTGTTCCTCAGAGATGTTGAGTGCGGCCCAATCGGCACGTTGCGTTAAGTGTGTTCGCGGCTCAGGGCTGTGACAGGCAGCGCGCTCGGCCAACTGTTGCGTAGCTGGGATGGAGTTGGTCAAAGGGGATTGCCCTGATTTCATAAACCTCTCTTGGAATTACGTTCAGCTTCTTCTTGCCTGTTACCCTGGCCTGGGGCACCTTAAAATAACAGCACCTGTCCTTCAATGTGTTTTTAAGTCAAGAATCCCCTGCAGACATGTTTCATGCTGTTTCAAACACTCTGAAGCTTATAGAAATGAAATACAAACGCTCATATGGTACGCTCATACGTTTTAAAGTTCAGACTTTTGGGAAAGTGCAGGGTATACTTCTCTCTCCTGCAAGCAAATCTGAGAACAGCGTTTTATTGTCAAACTCTGCAAAGTGAGCTTAAAGCTTTCAGAAAATACATTAATGCTTGGAGAAAAAAGTAATGAAAGGAGTTTTTCTTAGACCCCAAAAAGTCTACGTTTGAGGTGTTTTTGGATTGTGTCACATGTAGACATCAAATCATGTGGAAAAAAAACCTCATTGCTGTGGAGTTTTAATTGGGTCACAAAAGAAAGTTTGATTAGTCCATAGAATGATCACAATTGAAACTACCTCTTCTCTGTCATCAAAAATACCAGAATCCAGGAATTTTCAAATATCGTTAGTTTCAAAAGTTTAACCCCCGGACATAAAATTCTCCTACATCACTACACACAGCACACTATCAATGTATCTGAACTGCTCTTGCATCACACTCTTGTAAGTTGCATCCTTGGCCATGATAGTCTGCCAAATTAGTTGTTATGTCATGATCTTTTGCACTTCTATAATTGACGTAGAGTTCAGATTTATGTTAAGTGCCATGAAACTTTTCCCCTTCCAGCAGACCAATGTGAAAAAGCAGCCTTTTAGAGTGAAAAACAACATGTTAGTGGAGAGGAAATTTAAATACGCCTCCTTTGGATTTGATCAATTTGCTGTGATCGACACGGAACCCATTTCATGCAAAACAGCCACATTTTCTGTTTAATGTCCACATTTCCTCCCCTCGGATGCTGCTGTGTGCTGCCATGTGTTTCATTCTGTTTGTGTGTGTGTCTGTTTGTTTTTGAATGTGCACAGGAGTGTTGGACATCAGGAGGGTTGGTGACCGGAGGTGACTATCAGTGTAGTCTAGCCACCATAGAAACTAAACTAGTAGAGATTCTGCATCTGATCCTCCAGTCTTAGCCTTTAGTCTTCTCACTCTGCTCTCTAGAACAAAAGAAAAAAAAAAAAAAAAAGAAACTTGCGGGGAACTTTAATTTGAGTAGAAACAACACAGTTAGCCTCACCGTGGTAAACGCATGTGGTTTACCATCGAGGCTCTAGCTCTCTACTGTAGTTGAACTCTACCCTCTCATGGTTACGGACTAATCTTAGCGCTGTACTGTCTCACTATCTGTTAGTGTAACTGCAGTACAGTGTGGTGTAGTCTAGTTGTTCTTTAGCTCTTTTAGACCAGTTTAGACTAATATAGAGGTCTCAAATTCCAATTTTACAGCCTGTCTATGATTGCATCCTCAAAGCATGGTGTGGTTCTCTCTCAAATCTTAACATTTGGCCTTCAGTTTGGCCACATAATGTTTAAATTCTGTTGCTTTGTTGTAGTTTTAGAGCTCAGATTTACATTAAAGGAGGTTAACTGCTAATAGACGTGAAGCTGATTCTTTTTCCTGGGTGTAAACATCAGGAGCAGCAGGGTAGAGGACGCTCCGGATCAACCTTAAAGCGTACTGGATGACGCACGCTCCCCCCCTGTTGTTGGCATCACCTCCGTCAAAAGCTGAGGGAGGCAAAAACAAACAAACACAAACAAACAAAAAGTGGGTGGATCTGCTGTCGGTGTGGTTTGATTGACAGCTCCCTCTTCCTCTGTGTCGTCTTCCTCTCTCTCCTCCTCGGTCCTACTCGCTCTGTCGTTCCTCCCCCCCCCCCCCCCCCCCCCCCCGCCCCCCATCTTGGGCTCTCCTCGCCGAGGTGAGGCGTGTTTGTGATTGTAGTGCCCGTGTGAAATTCCAGGAGATCACATGTCACACGGTGGTGACGAGAGAGGCATGGGTCCGCCGGACGGTCCTGTGCATTCCACCTGAGCACAGCTGCACGAACACACACACACACACACACACACACACACACACACACACACACACACACACACACACACACACACACACACACACGCACGCACATACACATCATTTTTATCCTGATGTTGGTATTTGTGATAAAATGTCAGGGTGAACATCAGAAACAGATTAATTAGGTTTTATTAAGGGTTGTTTCCTCCAAATGATTAAAAAAGAAAATCTTCTCAGCCACATATATTTAGCTAACTACTCAAGCCAGAACTTTGGATTTCCTTGCCCAGATTTGTGAAGTCAGTTTTCTAGATTTTTGCCTCCACATGAGTAAAAAAGGAGTCCTTGGAATTTATTTTATGATGCTCAAAACATCAAACACAGCCTATTTTAAAAGTTACACATGAGCATTTCTTTCTAGAAACTTGTTAAAATCAAACCAAAGTCCAACCTGAAAACAGTCCCAGTTTACGGTCCCTATTAGGATGACCACGGCGTATTTTGTGGCAAACCTTTTTCAGTTATTTATTTTTATTGATGTGTAACTACCTATAAGTTAATAGGCAAAATACACTTTTTTTGTAATCTTTGTGAAGTGAACCTTTTGACGTAAATAATTTAAACAATCACCTTCTGGAGGACAGATTTAACCTTCTGCATGTCACTACTTTCACATCGCTACATGCACAAGTTTAAGTTACCTGAGCAATTTTTCTTTTTAAAATCAAACAGAAATGAACATTTACGTATTAAAAATGTAAATGATAGTTTAAAAAAAATGGAGTTGTGACCCACCTTTCATTGAAATTAAAACACCTACAAAGTTTGTCTCATTGTCTTGCACGATGACAAGAAAGACTTGAATCTTGAATGTTGAATATTTACAAGCAGATAAAGACACTTGCATGCCCAAAAGAGGGAAGAGGACAAACAGTGAATAGCCTCCATACACTGTAACATACCTCATTTAAATACTATTTCAGACTTTCAAGAGATCGTGTTTAAGATGTCTTTTAAAATCTAAAAGAGAAGAGAAAGTGTGAAGTGAAAAGAAAAGCTGTTTTTAAAATGACTGGGACGCTGTTGATTGAAAGCTGGCTGCTTCTGTGGAGTCGACTATAGAGATCAACAGATGTGCTGTGATAACAGTGGATCTGAGATGTCCATATGCAGAACCTGGTCTACCATCTCAAGCAGGTTAATGTCAGAAACCATCACAATGATAAACTTAAAAACACCACCACCTTGATATAGAAATAGTTGATACATGGTCATAGGCTCTGAGGAGGACAAAATAGATAAATCAGACGTTCATTGGCGAATCATTTAAGAATAAAATGTGAGATTTGAATGTGAGTAAAGGGAAGTTGACAAGTTACTCCTTCATGACACTTAACTAACCCCCCCCCCCCCCCCCCTTCTCTATTTTCTCCTGCAGATCGACCCAAAGGTTGCTTTCCCCCGCAGAGCTCAGCCCAAGGTGAGTCAAAGCGTCTCCCCTGCAGGTTGGTGTGTGTTGAACGTTTCAGTCTCTTATCGGGGATAATGCCTCGTAATCTGATGAACACGATCAGTGCTGACATCCCTGAACTGTTACGTGATCGTGTGTTAACAAAAAAACCTTCACGATTTCAGAGACACTCGCCATTGTTAAGACAACCTTAACACCTGTATTATATTTCATGGACGCTCTGTGTTGATCTGAGCCAGTTTTGTTTCTCACATGACAGCATGTTGTGAAGAAGTAGGATTGTTAAATTAAGCCTGAAGGAGTACTGCTAGTGAGTACTGACAGATAGTGTGGCCTTAAAACATTCATTGTAACAAAATATATTTTCAAAAACAAATGCGGCAACGTAGTTCCTTTCACAGGTTCCTGAGGCCCATGATGTGTCCAAGTGCAAAAAATGAAAAACGCTAGAAGTGTTCACAGGGATACAAAAAAAATAAAAAATCTCTGAAAGGGCTTGTTATTCTTTAAATGTAGGAGTCGTGGAGAGCCCTACCATACCATACAAATATGTCAATTAACTGGATAAAAAAAGGAGCAATTTTAGGTTTGTTTCAAATGTAAAGGGCAATATAAATAAAATATATTATTATTATTTATTTATTTTATTATTTCAAATATCATACAAAAACTATGTAATGATTTACGGGGACAGATATTTTGATTTCACTTTGCAATAATGTTGTAACGTCACAGATTGACTTGTAGATTACACTTGATTAGAAGTGTTTGTTGTTGTTGTGCTTGTTTTAATGTGCTTATACGACAGCATTAGAAATGAAGGAAACCTTAATGTCCTTTGGAGAATAAAACCAGGTTTGAGTTGAGGTGCTCACAGCTTGCTTTCTGTCCTGCTGGTACAGAGCAGGTATTTCTAGCGTCTCTGGCACATGTCCAGTGTTAATGGGTGTAAATTGGATTCTTCACTAAATTCCAAGAAACTTGTATCGACTCACAAACCTCTAACAGCCCCGCACAAAGCCATGTTAGGGTGGTGCGTAAAAGTACAGTATCGCTTTTCTTATTAAGGGACTGAATGAAAGCCATGGAGTGAGGCGCTGCTGGCCTTCACCTTGTTCGGAGTAATGAGATGTTTTCAGAGTAAATAAAATGATTTTCAGAATAAATAAGAAGATTTTCAGAATAAATAAGAAGATTTTCAGAATAAATAAGATGATTTTTGGCTTTTTATTCAACGCTCAACAACTCTCGAAGTCAGCAGACATCTCAGATAAAACTAAAGTAGGTAACATTGAGAAATCACAGCCTAAGTGAATTTGTTTTACCATAAGCAGAGTGTCTGAGTAGATCTCTCTGAACCAAACCAAGAAAGACAAGCTCTTGAATTTGACATAATTATTGTTGGTCAGTGAAAACTCTCTAAATGGTTCTGTGCTCTCCTTAACACCCACAAAGCTCACTTTAGAGATACATTGCATTGTGCTGTTTCTACTTCTTACCTCAGAAAACAGACATTTCTATTTTCAATGGAGCCCTGCAGTTATTCCAAAATCCTTTATACCGGACATACATTTTTTTAATGAGTTTTTCATCTTCTTTTGCTTCTCAATATACAAAAAAATGCCCTCAGTTTACCTGTAGCACGTGAAAAGTTTTTGCTTCATCTAAATAAAGTGAAGGTTTCTGATTTTTCCAATGGACCCTTTAACGGGAGGATAATGACTATTTTGTGTGTGTTGGTGGGCAGTGGTGAGAAACGTAACAGCTAGTTTTGTACCAAGAATCTATGATTTGAACTCCTTACTTTTTGGTCAAGTTTTTTTTTTAGTTTCGTTCAAATTACAGCTGGTATAAAAAAAATCACAGGTGTGAAAGTGCAATACAAGAATAACTTTTTTTTCAAAGTTTTCAAGTAGTGGTTTTACTTACTCCACTTGTTTTTACTGTAACATCTTTATCTTTCAGGACAAAAAAGCAACAAAATAGAAACGTAAAGAGGTGTTATACAGTTTCAGTTCTTTAACAGACTGCTGGTACAAAAATGTGCTCATCAGTTTCTTTCCTCCTCGTACAGCTGGTGACTCGAACCAAGAAGATCTTTGTGGGAGGCCTGTCAGTGAACACAACCATCGAAGATGTGAAGCAGTACTTTGACCAGTTTGGGAAGGTGAGTGATCTTTGAAAAAGTGCTGAAGATGTTTGGATGTCACACTTTAAGGGAAAGCGTTACATTCTTAATCAGATCTATATCTCAGAGTAAAATATGGACCACTTTGTTTGCGGTTATGGATTCACATAAGTTGGCGTTGGTGCAGAAACAAATCAACAGCTTAGACGTCCCACCAGCTCCACCGAGTCTGATTCACTGCAAACTCTTTTCCTGAGAAAAACTTCACTTGGAGTCGAGCGAGCGCCTGGAACTGAAGGGGTTACGGCGAGGAGATGGAGGAGGGCGAGAAAAGGAGGGAGAGAAAACGCTCGGCGAGGGGAAGGAAGGGAAAAATAACGAGGCTGCGAGGCTTCAGAGCAGCAGGCGAAGTTAGGGGGACGAGAAGAGGGAGAGAGAGAGAGAGGAAGGGGAGGGAGGGCGAGGGGGGGGAGAAAAGTTTTGTCATGAGTGTGTGGTGATGGTGAGGAAGGAGGAGGGATTATCAGAATCTGAATTAATCTGATGTAACAGCTGCTCCTACCCACAACCCCCTCCTGGCCCGTTACCGTGGTGACCTGGCTTGCCCATTGTCCCCAAGTAATTCTGCGGGTAAGGGGGTTTTGTTCTGAAGGAGGAGGGACGAGGTGGTGTTCAGGGGTGTTAGCATGAGTGTGTGTGGGTGTGTGTTGGGTGGGGGTCAACTCATGAGTTCAGAAACAAAAAATACAAGTCGACTAAAGCTTTAAAAAAAAAAAAAAACGCAAATCTATCTCTCAAACTTTAATTTCACAACTATTTACCGTTTTTTAAAATACTTGTATTTGTATTTTTCAACTGGAAATGTGGAAAGACGTGCAGTGGAGAATAAATGATGGGCTGACAAAGGCACCAATCGGGGGGGGGTGGTTGAGAGAGGGTTTGCAGAGGCGTAAGAGGGGGAACTGGGGCAAAGATGGGGTGTGTTGGGGGGGTTTACGAGGGCCATTATGCCCCTCTACAAAGCTAGGCAAATATTTTGTTAGTTTGCTCAGAACTTATCTGCATAATGAAAGTTTCAGGACAGTTCACACTCTTAACTTGTGTCTTCTGATAAAAAAACAGACTATAAGTAATGTTTGATCAAACTTTTATGTGGATTTAAGATGATTTTAATCCAAATAATTAGGCCAAACAAAAGAACTATATCAACTTTTTCAGCGGATTGCAGGTTGACATACTGCATCTAAAGGCCTCAGAACTTTTCAAAGAAAGTCATCCATAGACCCTGAATTAGCCGCTTGGTTTCCGACTGCGTGGCACTTCATATTTTAGTGCCATAGCTTTGGGCCTCGAGCTTCCCTCACACTCCCTCCTCAATCATAATGTCGAGATGAATTTTGCGGACAGAGATATCGAGGGATGGACGGTGAAATGTGGGCTTCAGCCATCCATGGAAGTTCCTGATTAGACTGCCTCACTGGACCTTTTGTGTCCCGTGCTGGTGAGGACAAAGGAGCGCGGAGAGGGATGGGCAGGGGATAACAGGGAAGATGAGAGGTGGAGAAAAACGGGGATAAGAGGGAATATTGTCCAACAGTACGCCATTAAAATGCCCGCTGTTTGAAATATCGAGCAATGGTGTGCAATAAACTCAGTTTGTGTTGGTTTTGAACAGGGCGTTGTTGTGATGTCTTGGTTGCATCCTACAGGGCGACATCATGTGTGTAATTTCAGTAACCACTGGGATTGCATAAAGTCTTTTGATTTGAAGTTAGTTATGTCAGTTTTATAGTTTATTTCTCTATCTAGACATGCGATCTCAAGCATGGCTCACAAAGTGTTCAACAATTGCTGAAAATTTTGGCAATCTCTTGAGTTTTTATTAGCAGGCCTCTTGAACAAAAGTTAGATAGTGAACAAAATAAAATTGCAGAGTTGTGTCAGGGTTTGAGATTTGAACATGTGTCAGCCGTTGAGCAAATGTCAGGCTGGCAGGAAGCAGTGACTTGAGAGGCATCAGAGTAACAGGTCCCCTTTCACACTGACACTCCTTCTTCACCTCTGACCTTTCTGTAGGCAAACTGCCCTTGGGGGTCCACACACACACACAGACACACAGTCACACTATGTGCTAGCACTGAGTGTGTGAGTATGTGACTATGACAAATTGTTCTGTGGACCTTATCCAGCAAACTTATTATAGACCGAGAGCACAGATTCATTTACCAAATGTTTATTTGGACGTCTGTGTGACAACCCGGGTATAAACATGTAGAGAGAGCGTGGAAGAGTACGTCAACTTTGACATAAGAAACTCCTTCTGTGTGTGTGTGTGTGTGTGTGTGTGTGTGTGTGTGTGTGTGTATAGAATAGACACCTGTGTCTTTGCTTTGTAAAGGGAGGCTGGGCCGGAGGGAGAGGTCAAAGGGAGAAGAGGAGGAGGAATTATGACTGACTGTGCCAACAAACAAAGCCTCCAGGCCTCTTTGTTCTCCCTCTCCTTTTGTCTCTTCTTTCTCCTCCCTTTCCACTTTGACCCAATCTTTTTTTTTTTCCTCCTCTCTTCCAGGACTCTCTGTGCTCTCTTTCACCATATCTCCACCTGTCACTATTCCTCTCACTATCAGCTCTCCGCTCTCATCGAGTCTCCACCTGCCCACAGGATTCACCTTTCTGCCTATGACCGGCTAGACAGTTTCTCTCTTTGCGGCCCCTTTTGTCTCACTGGCACTCTCTCCCACTGTTCATAAAGGCATATTTGATGTTGGCTTGAGCTCTTTTATAAGGACTTCTTGTACTGTTGCCATGGGAATGTCAAACTTTGGAGGGTAAAGAGGCGGCGGATTATGGGCTGTCTGAGAGAAGGATTGTGACCAGGGCAGTTGAGCAGCAGACGCAGACTTCAACTTTTTGTGCCACCCATTATGTCAGTTAGATTTATACACCACCGGGGCCTGGCGTACAGTATTTCCTCACATTTCCCCATCTTTGCCCCCTCGGCCTCCTCTTTGTAACCTGTCGCCCGTCTCCAGTCTCCTCCCCTCCCTTTTCCCCCTCCTCTCTGTCCATCTGTTGCTGAGCCTCCCTGCAGAACTTGAGAAGGGCTGAGGTCAGGCAATATGTCGCGTGGTGAGAGAGAGAGAGAGAAAGAGAGAGAGAACACCGGCTGAAAAAACTGTGTTGTTTGTGTCCCCCCAGGTTGACGATGCCATGCTCATGTTCGACAAGACCACCAACAGACACAGAGGTGAGACAGACTGACCCCTCTCCCTGCCCATCTATTTCTTACATCGCTTTGTCGATTTACTCCTCTTCCTCCAGTCCTTCCCCGGTTTCTATCGATCCTCCTCTACCCCCCCCCATCGTCTCTCCTTCCTGTGGGCTGATCTGGAGGAGACGAACGGGGCTAGTCTAATTAGCCAGTCCGTTAATCTGGATCAGGATAAAGCCTCCTTAAGCACCTCCTCCCCACCCTGGGACTGATCGATTATGACAGCCTACCAGCTTTGCCCGGGCCTGCTGGCCTTCAGGAAGGGAGGGAAGAAAGGATGAGTGCAGAATAGCAGCGTTGAACAGGGGGGAAGGGGGGCAAATGTGTTAAGCGGCTATTACAGCACTGATTACTGGAGACTATTAGCTATACTGCTGCACAGAAAGGCCTACTGTCTACATGCACCACACTGTATGAATTCTCCACTCATAAACGTTTCCTCTCCAGGGTTTGGGTTTGTGACGTTTGAGAATGAGGATGTGGTGGAGAAGGTCTGTGAGATACACTTCCACGAGATCAACAACAAAATGGTGACGACTCCGATACTTTAACTATTGTGTAATACCACTATGTTGTGAAAAACACAAGTGCTGATTTGGCTCTTTTTTTTTTCTGGAAACAGGTGGAGTGTAAGAAAGCTCAGCCCAAGGAGGTGATGTCCCCCACGGGCTCAGCGAGGGGGCGCTCTCGTGTGATGCCCTATGGCATGGATGCCTTCATGCTGGGCATTGGTATGCTGGGTAAGGTTCACTGATCAATCCAGGAAGGATGTGGCTGCACAAGTTATCCTGGTTATAAGTATTCCTGCACAAAAGCCTCTGCTGCCTTAGATATAAGATGGCGCTCCATGGGTGACACATATCCAAGCTCAAAAAGTGGGGGAAAAAAAAGAATGCACTGCTTTTTTAAAAGTTGTTCACAACTCACCCAGCTGTGGCTCAGTGGTAGAGTCTGTCGATCCCCAGCTCCTTCAGCCACATGTTGATGTGTCCCTGAATTGCTCAAAAAGCGCTAGACAAGTCCAGGTCTATTTACCATTACCGTAAAGATTAAGGACTCACAATCAAACTATTTTTTTCCCAAAAATAATCTTTAATGATTTTAACAACACAACACAAGTGTATATAAGTATTATACAGGTACACACAGTGAGGCAGGATCAGAAAAAAACATCTCTAATACTGCTGGAGATGTAACAACAACATTGTGGATCCATATTATTACATAATCACATTATCCAAAACCCCACCCAAATGCATCAACTAGAATAAAAAAAGCATTAAGAAGAGAAGTTGGTAGATGAATCTGTTAAGGTGATAAACATCAGCTAAAGTACATCTTAGATTACGCACAAACCACTGACAGATTTTTAACACTGCAGAGGGCTACTTTCATCATTTAGAAACAATGCTGTCAAATAAATGCATAAGAGGCCAAAGCTCAGAATGCAATGGTTTCCTACATTTCCCACAATTCAACTATAGATCTCATACCTACAGTTTGTAAAGTTGGCTTTATGCCAAAAAGATAAGTCTTGTTGTACCAAACGTGTGATAAACCTAATTACATCCTCACAATATGTCCAGGGCTTTATGTTTTTGTTCCTTTAACTTTTCACAAAGTCTCACCTGTGGCTGAGTAGAATTCACCATGAAAGAAACACTGAACCTCAGGTGGAAAATTAGTGGAAAAGCCCTGTATTGATTCTGATCCTCTAATTTTTCCATCCTCTACAGTAGGGCCAACTTTTTAACACATTTCAATTGTTCTCAGACCTGATCGAGCATCTGCAGCTTATCTTAACACATTGATACTACCACCTACTGTTCAGTCTGAGAATAGCACCTTTTTAATTCAGTATTTCAGAGCTTTGGTTAAAAAGGATAAATTAGGAGACATTTGACCACACTTTAAAATAATCTAAACATATCTTTGATTAATTGTTGGTAGTTTTATGGCGCTCATAACAGACACAATTATTGTTGTCCACCTGAAAGTTGTTCTGTAGTCGGTTCCCCAGGCAAAGGAAAACAAAGGAAATCTCTGTGTAAGGTGAATGGCTGAGAGTGAAACAGGAAACAAAGACAGTGAGCTGCTCAGTCCTGCCCCTGAGAAGAAATCAGACCACAGGTGTAGAATATCATCCACCTGTATGACAGACTGTATGACAGGATTCACAGCTAGGGGGCAGCACGAGCACACTGCTGTTACTCTGTGTCCAGTGTTTCCTTTAATTGCCTCACTGATTTGTTAGTGTGTATTGTCTCTTAACTCTAAGTCACCATCACTTTCCACAGGTTATCCAGGCTTCCAGACTGCCACCTACACCAGTCGGAGCTACGCTGGCATCACACCTGGATACACCTACCAGTTCCCTGGTAAACACAGCACACTCTCGTCTCATGATCTGTCATTTTAACTAAGAAATAAATACACAGCAACATTAAGATCGTAACTGTTATTTGTTATTCATGTATGGATTTAGATGAGACATAAAAGAGCATTTCTTGAGAGATTGGCTCACCTGTATTGGAGTGAAACCAAAAAACCTTCAAATCATCCCTGATGAGGTCTTTTGATATCTTATCCATATTCAAACACAGCCTACGTGAAGAGAAGACTGCAGATCACATTTAGCTGTCCAGCACACTCTCTGGCATTCAATGATTTATCATTATTCCTTTTAATGAAACCATATAAATATACATTATCATATTCAAAGGTACTAACCATAAACATAGTTTGTGCTAGCTGTGTTGTTTTCTGAGAACTTTACCCAATTAAGGTGTAAATCTATAATCCTTATGATCTAGCATGGATTAGCAGCTTTGTAGTGTTTTTTATAGCCTGTATGTAATTGCTAACATCAGTATAACATGCTGATCAGTGACTATGCTAGCAAGATGAAGGTTAGCAATATTGATAAACTTTTTAGCAAGATTTCTTGGTTAGTTCAACCTATCAACAATGTGCAATTTTCTAATTAGAGGCTAGCTTTATTTAAGCACAATTATCCAATATTTATACAGTTTCTATTTTATTGTAGCTTGATAGCATTTTAACATTTGCTGATTGATGCTAGCAATATTTTTCAACAATTTTAAGGTTCCTTGTTAGCTAGCATTGTAACATTTGCTAATCACCCCTAAACAAAAAGTAAAGTCTAGGCTGATGTAAATGTTCTAAGAAGTAGAAATGATACTTCAATTCATTTTAAAGTTATGATGATGATTCACTCCAAACAAAACAACCTCAGCCAGCGTAGCTACATTCCTCAATGTCCTGAGCAGCAGGCTGTCATGTGGTGCAAAAGGAAGGATTTTAGTGTCAGTGCTACCTGTGATATGAACAGACACGCTGTCACAAATACAAACATGTTTACATAGAAGCACGTGAATCATTGAGAGGGTAAAAGGCTGCTTGTAAATATCAAGGAGTGGAAATGCTTGTACTTTGCTTGTAAGCTTGTGTATGTGTATGTTAGCATGCAGCGTGTTTTATTGGAGTGTCTCCAAATGAGTGTTTTACATACAGTTAAAATCAAAGCATACTCTTGAATTGAAGTTTTATGACGTATTGAAAATAGTAGCATTTGTTGTATTTCTTGCTATTCTTTAGTGATTTAACACCACTGTATTATACGACACTCTTCCATCCTCTTTATTCCTGTTTGCATTCCTCAAACCTTGTATTTAAATATGTACTCTCCTCCTCCTCACCTGAGGTGTTCCCCCTCCTGTGTGTGTGTGTGTGTGTGTGTGTGTGTGTGTGTGTGTGTGTGTGTGTGTGTGTGTGTGTGTGTGTGTGTGTGGGTTCTCCTTGCTGGCGGTGGTGGTGTGTGTCTCACAGCACTCTGATGTTTCTGTTTTAGAGTTCCACTTAGAGAGGACTCCCCTTCTGACTTCACCCCACCCCCCTGAGCTCACAGGTCAGTCAGTCCCTCCTCTGGACTTTACAAGCAGCATGTTGTCAGTCTGCTACACCACACATTCAAATCTTTGGTGTGCATGCTTGTGATTGTCAGTCCTCCTTGGTCTCTATCTGAAGGCAGGATTGCTGACAGTAACGAGGACAGGAAGGTTTTAATGTTTACTTTAAAGGCTCCCTCCAGTGACCTCGTTTTGAACCTCTTTTGAAACAGCATCATGAGCAGTCGTCTCATTGACAGCTTTGACTTTAATGTCTTCTGTTCAGAGAGTCCCTGAGTTCACTGGAGTGAGACTTTCAGTTATGTTGTGAGTTTGTTCTGATGTGGTTTTACATATTAAGACATCTAATCTGGTAATTCCCTTTTTTTCCTTCAGCCATTCCTCTCACCGCATACGGACCAATGGCAGCAGCAGCTGCAGCAGCAGCAGTAGTAAGAGGTATGAGTAATGAAAAACACTTGTTTGGTATTGCCAAGCCTTAAATAAAAGACTTTTGTCTTACCATCTGATACTGTAAAAATAAAGGGAACAACTCAACTGAATCCAACAGACCTTACTTATCAGATTGTTTTCAGATGATCTCTTATAGAGTTAAACAATATCATTGAGAAACTTGGTGCTCTGCATTTCCTGCATTTTCTGTGTCATAAAATATCCAACTTAAAATCCAACACCTTCCCTATTAGAGAAGAGATAGAAAACAAAAAGCACTAAAGCGTCTGCTGCCTTAAATATGCCTTAGACTAAAAGTCCTCAGAGAAATCACATTAAACCTGTAGTGGTTGAGTTTTGTCCACATGGGGGCAGCAGATTCAAACTGTCAAGAATACACAAATGATCGTGTTATTATCTTATGAAGCTTATTTGGTCAAAGTTGTTTGCGGGTGAGTTTTGTTTCTGGACACTTTTGAATCCATGTGCTCTATGAAGCTTTACTTGGAGCTCCATTGTTGGTCTTCTTAAAGTCCTGACAGCATTTCTTGCAAAAATCCCTCGCTTTTATCAGTGTTCTCATATTTTTTAATAATAATGATGATAATAATACATTTAATTTGTAACGCACTTTACATTTTTGCAAAAAAATCTCAAAGTGCTACAGGAAAAAAAAATTAAAAAATAAAAACAAATTTAATCAACTAAGCAACTAACGAAACTAAAAGCACAAGCAGAAGGCTTTGTTTAAAGGTGGATTTTTAGGGCCCTTTTAAAAGCGTCTGCAGACTGACTGTAACTTTTGCTGCTTTGCTAAAGTGCTCATGATGGATAGGCTGGATCTTTGTAATATAGCAATAAGTAAGGTCTTTTACCTGCTTTTTGTAAAGTGTCTCGAGATAACACTTGTTATTGTACTTGTTTGAGTTGACGCTATACAAATAAAAATTGATTGATTGATTGATTGACTGTGGAGCCCTCAGCTGCTATTTTTTGTGAGATTGTTTTTACTGAAAACAGCGACCTACTACATCTCATAAGATCTCATAACTACCTTCATGAGAGCTGTTAGAGTGAGCTTAACTACCAAACTAATGAGCTGAAATGTGCTACAATACTGAGTGGAGATACAGAGTTATATGAACATTATAACTACTTTTGTGGTGTTTAAAAACACTGTTGTTATGAAAAAAGAATGATGAGCATTTATAAAGGTGGCATCACATGGTAAATTCCCTTGACATTAACAGACTTTCCTTCATCTTTGTCTAAAAGATATATATGTAAATGAGTCCACCTGGAAGTTATTAAATCAAAGAAACAAGATGTCTAGATATTTTATCAGTTAAATATTTACCTTGTTGTTGGCATTATTTTCCGTTAGGCTCCACCCCGTCTCGCTCAGCTGGATTTTTGGGTACGAGCAGCCCGGGGCCGATGGCAGATCTTTATGGAACAGCCGGTCAGGAGTCGGCCGTGAGCAGTTACCTCAGCGCTGCGAGCCCCGCCCCGAGCACTGGATTCAGCCACGGCCTGGGGGTGAGATAACCTCTCTACTGATGAGCTATTTTTAGAAAAAGTTCTTGTCTTTTGATCCCCTTCATAATTTAAAGCTGTAGGTGATTTATTTTTCAGAATTACATCTGTGTTTTTAACTCAATACTGTACAAACTCTAAGTAGCTTATAAAGAAATGAAACAAGATTACAAGACATGCGTAACTCTTTGCTCGGCCCTTTTGGATGATACTTAAGTAAATAGTTTGTTATAAGATAATGTATTGTTCTATATTCACTCAAATATAGTTTCTCATGGTGGGGTCAGGTCACAATATTTCAATATTTTTATGTTCACTTTAAGCTTTTAAGATAAGCTAACAAGTTGTTGCTTGATGCTAAGCTAACTTAGTAAAGACTGGAAACAGGTGAAACAGCAATGAGAGATGTTACCTTTGGACAGCGCTTGGCCAGCTTTTTCTGTCTGTTTCCATTTGTTGTGCTAAGCTAAGCTAACCCAACTGTTGACTGTTGGCTGTAGCCTTAAATTGACCTGATGTGACAGTGGTATGGATCGTCTCATCTGCAGGAAAGTGAACAGGCTTTTTTCCCCAAAATGACAAAATCAGCTTTAATAAAAACTGATTGATGGAAACATATCTATTCTGTTTGTGTGCCATCATGTCAAAGGGTGTGCAGTTATGCTTTTTAACAGAATCATTTTCCCAAAAGAAGAGAATAGTGACTGAATAGCTGAAATTCATTTTGAGAACAAAGCCTGAACATGAGTCTTGTTTGTTCTCTCCCACAGGGCCCTTTGATCGCCACAGCCTTCACTAACGGCTACCACTGAGAGAGTAAGTCACTTTGTCTTACTGGAGAGCTTTAGTTATTTAAATGTAACATGAAAGAGACATTTGAACTTCCAGTACCTGTGGATAATCCAGGTGTGTGTTCTTTGCTACAGTACAGAGCTGTAGACAGAGAGCTGGGAGGAGTTGAAGCTGCTTTGGAGCTCATCTAGTCGGTCCACCTCTCCCGTCAGGGCAGCTGAACCTTCACCTCCTCCACCCTGATGTCAGCATGAACCCCCCTCCCACCCTGCTGACGCCTCACTTTACTCCACCTCCTGAGAAAAAAAGAAGAAAACATTCAAGCAGGGAGCGAAAACGTTTATCACCACATGTAAAAGCATCACACACACACACACACACACACACACACACGCTGTATTTTTGGTCTTTCTTCTGTTATGTTTCACTTTGCTGTTTTTTGTGATGGCTGCGTTGTTTCTTTATCTATTACGGCTGTTTTTATTGGGTCATTTGACCTCTGAGGAGAAGAATCTCTGAGTTTTTGAAGGTCACGAGCTGTAATTTGTACTGGAAAAACTGTATATTTGTCAGTAGTTCATACTGAATTTTAACAAACATTTGTGATTAATACTATTTCTTGAAAATGTGTCACAAAGTGTATATCTTGGTAGGATTTTTTAACAAAAACTTGTTAAACTAATAATGTCATTAGTCACAGTTTCATAATAGGCCTACATGAGCTGTACAATTTTGTAAGATATTGTAAATATGACTGGTTTCTGGGGGAGGGGTCGGCTGATTTCTGTGTGCGGGAGGATTTTAAAAATGGTACGACTGATTCTTTCATCAATCCTTATGTGTCGGAAAGTTTGACTGTTACATATCCTAGTTTTCATGTGGAGGTCAAGAACATTTCAGTATGTCAGAGCAGCCATATACTTTAATTTTCCTCCAGACAATTATAACAGATGTGTCATTTGATTCTGCTTGAATTTAAACAGAGGAGATGCTGAGTCTGAAAAAACAACAACACTTTACTTTGGGGATATTTGTGGGTGGAAAAAGCTCCTGTAAGGGGGGAAAAAACATGCTGTTTTCTTACTTTGTCATATTCTTGTTTTAACTGTGATTTTCAATGTGTGATGATCGTTTGTGAAGGAAAATGAAGGAGTAGTTTGCAGGAGCTGTCGTGCACAGTTTCCATTGAGATGAGTTCTGACTCTGCTGGTTGTGTTGATGTTTGCATGAGCGTGTCTCGTTATTTTCACACATTGCCATGTGCTGTTTTTTTGTTGTTGTTTGTTTTTTTGTTTTTTGTTTTTTGTTTTTTTTGGGGGGTTTTATACCTCAGTTGCAAATGTGAAATCTTAATCTGACTTTCTTTGTTTTTACATTAACATCTTTGTCAAAGTATATGGGATGTTTTTAAGAAAGGAGGGGTCGTATTAACTCTTGTTTACCTGTCACCCCCCCCCCCCCCCCCCACCTCTCCATCCCATCACTGTGTATCCACTGGAGGCCACAGACTGTAGCAATGTGGCCGCTATTTTTAGACCAAAACAATAATGTTAAGAGCTATAGGATGTTGCACTGGCTGATCACGATACATGTGTTCTCCTTTGAATGTTAGCTAAAGAACAAACAAAGCACTCTGACCCACAATGCACCAGGTTTTACATTTTCATACACACTCTCTCTCTCTCTTTCTCACACACTGCTGCAGGTTACCATGGTAGTTCAAACCTTGATGCTGTTTTCACTGAAAAGTAACCATCTTGTCAACACTGTAACATTTCTGATTTTATTTTCCTGTAATGTTTATTCCTTTGGAGAAAAAAAAAACTTTTTAAAATTCCTAATAAATTATTTTAAAACATTCCATTCATGATTCCTGATTGACTTTTTCTCCCGCACATGATCATATCTTTCCTTAAATAGATGGAAATTTAAACTCAGCTAAAAGTTTAAGAATAGTCAGCATTAGATGGCGCTGTGTTGGCCTCGTTCCTATTTCAGAGGACTTACTATGTTTCCTTCATGATGGACACACCAATTTTAAAAACAGATTACTCAATATTAAACATAAAAAAATTATTATTTTACTATACATTAAGATCTAAATAATTATACATTTGCAAGAATTCAGCATATAGTTTGTTTATTCTTTTTAAATTAGAAATTCTAAATCCCTAAATAATTTGTAATAAATTATGTAATTTGGTACTCAAGAAAGAAAAGTGTTTTTTAACTTGTAATAAATAGTGTTAAATTGTTCTTTGGTCAAAATGTAAAGTGTCGTATTTATGAATGAGTTAAATCTTTCTGTCTCTGTCCTCTCCTTCCTGACATTATTTCTGAGCATCACTTCCTCTGTCTCTGCGAGTCTTTAGTCTGCTCAGTTTTTTTTACAGCAGCCTTCCTCTGGGACGCTCTCGTATCTCTCTGCCTCCTGATTTCTCTCCTCCATCATCTCTGCTCTGCTGCCTCCTCTCCCTCACCTCCACCCCCACCACCTCTCCCAGAGTCCCAGCTCTACTTCCTCGACCTCTCTGACGCCATGAGAGAGACGCTCATGAAGAGTCCAGAGGTTCAGGAGACCTGCCCTCTGAGGAGCTACCTCTGTCGCACCTTGTCCACCTGCTTCTGCTTCTGCTTGGTGTGTCCCTCTAACATTGTTGTGGTGGTGAGACAAGTCTAAAGTTCAGAGTCTCTGATGTAACTCTGATGTGAAGATGTTGAAACCTATTAACCTGTGATTTTAAGGTATTGGTGAGATACCTTTATTTATGAAATCTAGTTATTTAAAATCTTTAAAACCATCTTTAAAAAGCCTCACTCAACATTACAACATTAACATTTGTATTAAATTACTGTAGGCTACATTCTGTTCTAAATTAGTACACATTTGAATAATTTAGCATACATTATGCACTTATTTGCTTTTACTTAATTACTCATGCTTAATCACTAAATATTGTGTTGTTCTAAATAAATCCAGTATGAAACCTTTGCATTAGTCAGGTAGCGTGCCCCATGTGTGACGGCTAACAGTCCTCCAAGCGGGTGACCCCGGTTCAAATCCAACCTGTGGCTTCTTTCCCGCATGTTATTCCCCACTGTCTGTCATTTCTGACACTATCCACTGTCCCATCTCTAAAAAAAACAAAAAAACACAACATTTGCATTAGTTGAAGAAAATAGTACCTGTGATCAATACATGGGGTTAAATTAACCATACCTGTGTCAGTACGGGATGATGGTTAATCCATTTCATCAGTCTATACTTTTAGAGTTTTTACACATTCATGCCATTTATGACGCTCCTTCGTCTATTGATCAAAATGCAAATAATGCGAATGCAGTTAATGGACAATTTAAGTGCTGAACACGTATTATTAACCATGAAGCCACAAAGTTTAAGCAGTAGAACACAACACATTGAGTTTTGTGTTTGGGTGGAGAAGGCGTTGTGTCACATTGAGGCCAACATGAGCCATGCAGCCAAAGCAATCCAACGTTTCTCATAGTTTATGAAATTGGCTTCAATACATTAATCAGATCTCATATAGAGGCAGGAGCAGGAGGAGATATGTACATGCAAACCAATACAGAGAATCATTCCTCTTAAAATGTTCAGCAAAGATTCCTGACAAAGACACAAAAGTAGACATATGGGTCAAAAGTCCTAAGAAGTGATAACCAGTTCTGCTGCCTCAGTGGGATTCACATTACTCATATTAAAGGCCCAAAAGAGCTACAACAACTATGACGGTTACAAAACTTGGTAAGATTGTTTCTTATGTCATTTTGTCTTTGGTCATGTGATCATCACAACGTATCCGTTATTTTGCACTTAAGAGCAGCAGAAGGAATTGTTTTGCCTAGTATGTTTTTCCTCCACAGCTTGTGATGTTACTATTGGAGGTTAAATAGAGGTGAAACTGTCCCGCAGAGATCAGCTCTGAGAGGCAAAAGAAGAGCTGCGGGGCTGCAGGTATCCACAGCTCTGTGTGGAGGTTTTGTAAGAGCTGTGGAGTCTTACTTTACCACTGAACACATCTTGGCTAATGTGGATAAACTGTTAAGGTAAAAGGAATGACTAAGCACAGGTCTATTAAACTTGATGATAAGTGGAACATTTGTTAATCTGAAGGCAAATAAAGGACTTGATCACTTTGTGAAACATCATATAGCTTCAGAACAGTCTAATAGAGGGGAAACTGTGTACAGACGGGAGAAATACTGAAAGAGATAAAAAGGGAAATGGATGATAAGGGGTAAACACTCATCCAAAATCCATATTGACACTATACTATGAAATGCTGATTGGAAAACTATAATAAATGAAAACTATAATTTAACATTTAAATGTAACTGAGGTTTTCAGTGACAGACCTTAAGAGGGATCTAAACCAGTGATTTCTGTTCAAAGTGTCTGTCTGATGAATAACACTGACTATAATAGTAAATACATGTAGCTCGTCTCTCCAACCCTGAGAGAAGGAAAAGGATGACCTTTCCTAACAGTGAAACACTGATGACTCAGATGTTGTCTTAAGTGTGTACACGTACTGACTTTAGACATGTGAATCACTTGAAATAGGATATCTGTGAGAAAGCTTCAATAGCCCTGTTTTTACTGAACTGTAGGACTATTAAAATGCTGTGTGGACTCTGACCAGGCCAATAAAAATACATAAAAAGATTCTCTATCATACGTCAGAGACAATTGGCCATAAGCTTTTCTGACAGAATGATCATGGCTGGTCGTTGCCAACTTGTGTTGCTTTTGACTGTTTAAAATGAAGCAATGTCTACTTGTGACTCGTATCACCAAGTATCTGAAGTCATCATTAAGCAAGTTTAATAATAGTCTGAAGATTTCATGATAAGTAGCCTACAGTCTGACGCGGGATAAATGTCAAAATAGAGGCTAATCTTAAAAAATACGTCAGATTTCTAAAATCAAATGTTCTTTTTTCTGTTATTTGTTTCACTTTTACGTATGATCCTAAGATTCTATTAGGATGAGTGGGCAACTACTAATATATGGCCTGAATTATTATTATTATTTAAAGCAGATATATTAGCCTACATATTTCTTATCATTTGTGTCAATGATGTTTCTCTTTTTCCTAAATGACTTCAGTTTATAAATAGTTTTTTTATGTTTTTTTATTTTCATGTCCACAAAGACAGACTTTAGCTACTAACCCTTTTCTCATTTAAATGCCACGCTGGGAATTAAACTTGGAAAAGGCCGTTAAAAACAATTTAATTATTTAAAGCCTCTGGGAGGAACTTTCGGTTTGAGTTGATTTTGGCGGCCCCTGTGGACAAAGTGGAAACTACGACGGAGGATTAGGGCCACGTTAAAATAATATATATATTTTTTAATTTCGAAATTAAACTCGTAAATTTACAAAAAAAACCTGCATCACTCAGTAAATCTTTGCAAAGGAAAATGTAAGCATGCTGTTAATCTACCATGTGGCAGTAGTCAGGCAAAAGGGCATTTAAAAAATGTAGGCTATAGAAATAATAAATGTTATCTATGGCCTTGTTTGCTCTTGTAGGTCATAACTAAACGTCAGTATTAATCTCCTCACGTTACCTGAAAACTCGTAGCCTATATCTTTTTTAACCCCTTCATGTTTTCCTCCACTCTGCTGGTGTGTTCACAGGTTATTCGGCGTCCAAAGGGTTAAATTAAAAGCTCAAGGACAGGAGGCGGAAGAGGTGTGTTTTCTTCACGACACACACACACATACACATACACACACACACACACACACACACACACACACACACATACATATGCTGCTGAAGTTGCCACTAAATGGAGAAAACGCGAACGGCACAGCTGAGCTCGGGAAGGTAAACAAATACATTTGGTTAGAATAAGGGGGAAGAAAGAGGCATACACACATTATCGAGTCTTTTTTTCTGCGTTTTTAATCTGCGGGAAGGTGAAGTCTGATCCGCCTCCGAGAGGAAAACTTCTCCAGTTCAAAGACGGAAACAACAACGAGACGTTTTGAAAAGCTCGGACACATGTAGAGACCCCCGTGTGATAAGAAAGCAGCAAACCTCAGCTGAACCTTTTTGGTAAGTGTATTTATCATTACTCTGCATTCTCGTACAGCTGTGTAGGCTAAGGTTGCTAAAGAGAAACTTCAGAACAATCACCATTTTGTTCTTTTGTAATATACAAATGTTGATTAATAAATGACCATCTGACATAAGGACCCCTGGTGAACAGAATAGGGTCCTATGTGCAGGTTAAAAGAAGATGCTGACTGGGTTCTCTGTGTGTGTGTTTCAGTGTTTACAGCCAGCAGTAGCAGGATGGGGAACAGCAGCAGTGACCGGGGGTCCGGTGGGGGTCAGGGAGGGAAGGAGGCTCGACCCAACATCTTGATGGACAGCACAGAGGATGCAGACCTTTTCCAGAGGGAGGATCCAAAGGTACAATAACAAGTTCATAGCACAAATGTATGTTATCAAACCAGAACCAGATGGTCTTTCAGTAATAACCCACACATCTCACATCTTTGAATGAGATCATACTTCTGTTATGCATGTGTTGTTGCCTAGGATTAACATGAATGTCATGAGTTTATAGACTGAGTTACATGACTTCTCTGAATCACTGGAACAGTCTAATGAAAGTAGAATTGGGGACACACAGATGCATACCAAAAAAATGGAAAGTTGGCACACCCTCTCCAAGAAAAAAAACAAGCAAAACTGACCTCATAAATGAAGACTTTCTGTCATGTGGATTTAATCTCATACCTTCTAATCTGATGTATCGGTATGGACCAAGAGGCAACCTCCGGTATTGAAAAATTAAGCTAATTCAGAAATGCAAAATCCTGCAGTTCGTTGAGTGTCTGTTTGAGGCTGGCTCCAGGAACACCAGAAGTCACATACACACTACAGCCCAAAAAAAAAGCTGTTTTTACAGTATACATAAACATGGGCACACACTGTACGGGAGGTGAATTTTTAAAAAACGGCTCTGTTTTTATTTTATAAACGATACGTGTTATCCATAGTTAGGCGCGTAGCTGACATGATTGACAGGTGGGCGCGATGTAACGGTTTGTCAAGAGTCTTAAACCCCGCCTCAGCTCTCAGCCTGTTGTTAGGTTGACTGAAAGTTAGGGTGAGACGGGATTTCCAGCATGGAGGCTGCTGCTGATGAGCCTCCAGAACCCCCTGCAGTAACAGATGGCTGACGTCACTCAGGCTTCATCCTTTAATATTTACAGTCTGTTGTATGAACTCTGTTTAAAGTGTCATGTTTTAATGACACATTTGGTAAATTAGTCTCTTATTGCAGCTTTATGCTAAATCAACAAGGAGCAACTGTGACTGTAGTGTTGATGAACATCTGAGCTGGAAAGATGCTCTGTCATCTGAACTTTGAGAGCAAGGTTTGTGAAAATCCGATCTGCACAGAGAGAGAACTTTGGTCTTAAAAGGATGATGTGAGTTTTTAGCCTCTTTGAATTGAAAGAATAATGAAAAAATGTTAAGTCTCAAGTTAGGCAGGTTTCCAAAAGCATTACAGTGAAGTGTACAAAGTAGTCACGATTATGGGGAATGCACAATTATAATGGAACAAAATATGAAGGCAGCTCAAAGTTCACAGTGATAACCCATCTGAAGGAGGTTTTCATTCTCCACCAAGGCCACCTGGACAGAAGTTATTAAAACTGGACACTTTGATGGGCTTTGTAAAATTGTTAGCAGTGGCATGTAACATTTTTTTTAAAGGAAAAAAACCCAGGGATGGTTCATAATGCCCTTTATGGAAAGATCTGTAGTTGGAGAGCAGTATAGTTGAAACATGGAGTACTGATTCCCTCATGTTAAGACGTGTCATAGAATATGAACATTTTTGTAGATTTAATAAACAGTTTTTTGTTTTAGAAGTTAAGGGGATTTTTATTGCAGTGTATACTGCACTACAACATTATTAATATAATTGATTATAATATAAATTTGAGAATATTAACAATATGCATATTATGCAGCTTATACAGTACATAATGTGTCATAGACGCAGCCGAACTGTATAGCTGTGTGCACAGGAAAATCAAAAAAAAAAAAACACAAAGCTATTCATGTAATCTTTTACTTATATTGCATTGTGTGGGCGTGACTTTCACATTTAGACTTAGACTTTCTTTATTGTCATTCAAACTTGTACTTTACAGTGCAGATAAGAACGAGCATTTGACTTGTTAGTGCAGGATAAAAACAGCAGCAAGTATTCACATAATAAGGTGAACTGACTGGGTTATTTGCCATTATATTCCTGTTGCTATCACGAGCCACTGCAGCCGAGCAGGGCGCCGCCATCTTGGAAGCTTACTGATTTGATTTTATCCAACTTCCCTAAAGCTCCAGGAAGTAGAAAAAATAAAATGTCCAAGAAGCTCGTGTATATTGTCCATTCCTGCTTAAACAGAGAAAAATGCCCAGTTTATAGAGTCTGTAAGAAAAAGTACTGCACATACCAAATCACAAGTAGCTGTCTCTTCAGCTCGTCATTCATTCAGGAAGTGTGTTGGGTAAAGGTGTTCTGATGGTGTTCTTCTCATTAAAATGACAACAATACATTGATATCACTCTGTCCAGGCTCCACAGGAAATACAGGAGTTTCTGGCCTGGCAGCAGGACCTGGAGAGTGACAGCAAAAGTCCAACACAGGACAGACCCACTGTGTTCAGGTGGACGGGGGCTGCAAAAGACGTCTTTGTGTCAGGCTCATTTAACAACTGGGCCACCAAGATCCCTCTCAATAAAAGGTGGTGTGGCGTATGCAGAATATCTAAAAACACTGAGTGATCTGAGTGTGTAGATTGAAGTGTCACACATCTGTTTCTCTCCAATGCAGTCAGAAGAACTTTGTTGCGATTGTGGACCTGCCAGAGGGGGAACACCAGTACAAGTACTGTGTAGACGGTCAGTGGACTTTGGATCCTACTGGGGTGAGTGAAAGTTTTTTTTTATTTTTATTTTTTAAATGCTTCTTTGAAGAATTTATCTCCAAACTATTCTTTATTTTTTCATACTGAGTACTCGACACTCAGATGTGTGTTAATGCTCTCTCTCTCTCAGGCAGTGATGACATCTAAGACTGGAACTGTTAATAACGTCATCAACGTGAAGAGAACTGACTTTGAGGTCTTTGATGCCCTCAGGATCGACTCACAGGAAACTGCAGATATCTCAGGTAGTGACACCTGTATTTATTCATTAACAATAACTATTTTAAGACTGCTTTGGTGTTGTTTAAAAAGTGATAATATCTGACACAAACACCAGAGGGCATATGAGTGAAGGAGACTTGTGTCAAAGTTAATATAAAACACAGTATCCGGGTAATATGAAGAATGAGTTTTGACCTCAAAGTGTTCTTTAGCTCAGTGGTTCTCAACTGGTGGGTTGGGACCTAAAAGTGGGTCGTCGAGCTGTTTTCAGTGGGTCGCGAATGTGTGCCTGGAAGAAAAATGTGGTCAAAAAGTCTGTGAAGCCCTTTTTTAAAACAGGTTTGTTTCATTCAGTTTCTTTGTTCTATCACGCTTTATCACGTCTGAGGTCCAAATGGCACACATTTTCATCAAATAAAAAGGATTGATTGGAAAAATATTCCAAATTTGGGTCACAAATTTTTCATGAAGGAGTCCTGAGGCTCGCCCAGTTGAGAACCACTGCTTTAGCTTATACCTTAATAATTAGCAAACCTAAAGTCTTAAATTTGCGTCCTGTGATAATTCCCAGACTTGTCCAGCTCCCCTCCCGGCCCGTACCAACAGGATGCATATGTTACCAAAGCAGAAGACAAGATCAAGAGTCCGCCCTTCCTACCTCCACACCTGCTGCAGGTGCTGCTCAACAAGGACACCGGTATCTCTGTAAGTAGTACAGTTGTGAAGCTGGAACACATGACTCTTAGTGACGGATACCACAGCGTGCAGTTTAATACAATTCACCCTCTCTCTGAATCTTCATCAGTGTGACCCGACGCTGCTTCCAGAGCCCAACCATGTGATGCTCAACCACCTGTACGCACTCTCCATCAAGGTAACACAGCTTTCTATTGCATATCGCTATTTTATTTTTTATTTCACTAAGGAGGAAATTAAGAGTGAACTTCATCTGTGTGTAAGACAAAACATTTCAGACAACACTAAATGGATTTTAAACAAACTATCAGAAATGTTCAAACCATTGTTAACCATCAAGAGGAATAAATAAGTGCTCGATGGCTCTGCGTTTTTAGATGGTTATGATACATGCTGAAACTAACACTGATTTCTATACGTGAGGTACAAAAGCAAACATCAGCAACAAGATGGATTATTTCTATTTAGTAATTCTTAATGTCCAAAACAGCTGCTGGGTGTATGTGTCATACAAAGAGGTAAACAGCAGACTTAGAAACAGCTGTTTTTTCTTCACTTTTCCATAACAATGATTTCAAACTTAGTGATGCATTTGACTGTTAAAAAAAGAGGGGGGAGATTTTAGCTAGAATTAAAGGTCAGAGTTAAAAAAGCCCATCTTACACATGTAAAGGACAGAATCAGCAAAGAGATGAGTTGTATGTTCTGTCCACAGGGGGCGCCAAAATCACCACAAACCCAAAGTTTCTCACAGGAGCTTTTAACAATAAACTGTAGTGATTTTAGTCTTCATCCTCCTGTATATATCGATGACTTTTCCCTAATTTTCAGTTGTACAAATCGTTTCTTCTTATTTTAATCAATATCCAAAATGCTGTTGTTTAAATTTGTGGACAGTAAACGACAAATGCTTTACACATTTTTCAAATGAGATCTTGAAAACTTCATCTGTAAACATTGTTAATCCTCTCCGTGTTCTTGTCTTTCAGGACGGGGTGATGGTTCTCAGTGCAACACACAGATACAAAAAGAAGTACGTCACTACTCTTCTGTACAAGCCAATATGATCCACACAGCAGTGCCCCAGACTATTATTTTAATTATTCATCTGTTGTTGTACACAGCTGCTACTTTGATTATTTCTGCTACTGTAATCTCACTTTTCTTTTCTTTTCTTTCAAACCTGGCTCGTATTTTAGTGAGTTGCCTCATAATGTTTGTTTTTGTAGGATCCATCCATAACTCAAGTCTGAAGCTTCAGTTCTTATGATCTGTCTAAAACTCTAAAGTAACATGCCAGTAATCTTTTCATTCCTACCTCTTTGAACCCGCACGTGTCAATAGACTTTTAGTTGATAAAGAGACCAAACACACGGTGCACCTCCTAAAAAAAATAAACCAGCTTTTAAAGACACTTTGTACTAAGCCAAAGTGTGGCTTTGCATGTTGAAGTGACCTGCAGTTACGTTTGTAAGAAGCCAAAGCACCAAGCGAGGCTTCCCATGTTAAAGTGAGCTGGAGTTTTAAAGAGACAGCTAGTGGAAAAATATGAAGGTGTAGTGGTGAGACAAACACAGCTGCAACCTCTGCTACACCAGCTCTGCATATGTGAGCAAACAGATACAAGGACACAGAGAAACACAATCAATGAGGGTCTCACTCTGTCTGTTTTATTTCCAGTCATGGCTTTTATTTTTTACCAAATCAAACTTCTTCTCAATCAAATATTGTTTAAACATTATGAAGAAATAAAAGTTTTAAAGAAACATGTTAGAAACCCAACATTGTCTCTTGTGATTTTTTTTTTTTTAGTGTAACTCAGTCGAGGCATTGGACTTTGGGATCCACGTTCTTGTTTTCAGGGTTGTATGTGGTCAGGGCAAAGCAGTGAGCAGCCACCCGGTCGCACTCACACACAGCAGCCTGGCACTTATTGTTGGTCGCTGCAGACACAGAGAGGAAATGAACATAGAGCTGCAGCATACTTACACTTGATACTATTATCATCAGGTACACTAAATGGCAGTGTGTCAGTGCTCGGAAATACTGTGAGAGCACTTTTCTGTGAGTCAGGATCTCCAAACTGGGGATTAAACCTCAATCCCCTGCTGTGGAAGACCTATATATAGCTGTTTAACTACACTGTCCTACACATAGGGTCACAAAAGAAGCTGGATTTAAATGAAGCATTTTATCTAATTCTCACCACAGCTTGACAGATTTGTAAATTCTCCTGCATGAATAAGTTTCAATCATGTAAGTCTTACCAGAGCATGTCACTTGCTGATTTGAACAGGTGAAATCATAAATGAGGACATAGGGAAGGTCAACAAGAGCCGTGCATCCAGGAGCTTTCCTGCTTGTTCGATAGCACTTATCGTGAACTCTGCAGCACCTACAGCAAATAAAGGTGCATGTCTGACATGGTCGCAAGTTTCTCTTAAAAAAAGCAAAAGAAAATGTGTGCTTCCTACTCGTCCAGTTCATCCAGAGGAGTTCCCGACCCCCCGAAACCACACCAACAGCCGTAGTTATTGTACTTTAGGGCGCTTACGTCCGGCTGAACACACTGGATCATGTTCCCAAACTGCCATAAGGCCCTGGGCAGCAGAGCACCACTGGCCACACAAGCTGGAGAGGCAGACAAATACAAACATTAATAAACAAAGAAATACATAAAACTGACCGACTGTGGCAGATTAAAGACGATATAAAAGAGTTAGAAGGATAGTTTCACACACAGCTTGTACTCAGAGGACATATATTTACTGTCAGTGTTAAACATAGAAGTGATATATGGTTACATACTGAGTATTTTTTACTCTTACCAGTGAGAAGCAGCAGGGACAGACGACCTGTGAGATTCATGGCTCCAGTCAGAAGAGCAGAAACTGAACCTGTGCAGTTCTTATAGTAGGTGACAGAACAGCAGAGATAAGATGAAGCCAGAGGGTGGCAGCTTAAATGAATGGGTTCTGCCTGAAGGTCTTGTTTTCTTCAACATGTATCAAAGACTTTCAGCTTCAAGGGTGAGAACTTGATCAAATGCAACTGCTAAAAAAATCCCTTGAAAGCACCAGGACAAGACATTTTAAGATATAAATTGTTTGTGTAAAAAAGGCTTACATTTTGAATTTAGTTGACATTTTCTTCAACTTCACCTTAAATAAAAAAACAAAGCAACACATACAGTCAATTGCAAAAGCTCCTCTTTGTCTTATATTAGAGTTAATGACACTCCATATCGTCTGCCAAATAACACAAGACATGATGCATTCATGGACCAATGAAAGAAGTATATCTTACGGTATTGCATCACACCGCACTGCATCGTATCCAATCACTCGTAAGGTATCTTGTCCTTTCATATCTTATCGTATTGTATCAAATAGTATCATAATGCATCATATCACACTACTGAATCTCATCGTACTGTACTGTATAGTATCATACTGTATGCTAAACAGTAGTCTATAGTATTGTATTTGTCAAGTCAAACTGGAGTTTGGTCTGTTAGAAAATAAATGAATGAATAGATCAATAAATCAATTAAATTTGATTATTTCAAAGAAGTAAAAGATAAGAAATAACATCAAATGTAAACATTTGAATCAAAACCAAAAGGAATATTAAATTGACAGCGTAAACATTTCGATTAATTTAATAAATAAGTTATGTTATTAAAATGTACTGTTTGCTAAAGTTGGTAAATAAATGGGTAGTAATATCCTACTGCACTTTATCGTATCATGTCCTATCCTGGTCAATTTAGGCCAGAATCTCCTTCTAAAACCTGTGTGAATAAGTCATATATTTACTTGATTCTTTTTTTTTATAAATACTGTTGAAGGTTTTGAAAACTGTTAGTTGTAGTTCAAGTTGAAATTCTACATCTTACATCCGTCAGTGGCTGAAGCTTTCCACTTTTTTCTGTTTCAACACAATGTGAAAAAACAACATGACAATGTGGTCTCAGTCAAATGTCATATTTGTGTCTGATGGCCTTGACTCATTCACTAAGGGTAGGCAGAATATACGTGTGTGTGTGTGTGTATTTCATAATTAACATACTGTATATCAAATTAAAATGTACCTAACAAACACTTTCTAATCTGTTGGTGTGTTCCCCTGTATTAACCTCTGTTAACTTTTATACACACAGCTGTGTCAATAGCCGGCACTTCCCTGAGTTCCCATGATGTAACCATCACATTACTACGGCTGGTTGTTTTAAGTTTTTACAAAATAAAACTATATCACACAATTATAACAATACTGACATAAATATTTACAGTATTTTGGTTTTAGTTGTGTTTATGTGTTCAGAATATTTGTTTGTATAGGGTTGCACACATCTACATATATGTAATTCATGCTTGTACACACATGTTGCATAAGTTGACCTAAAGAGGAAGAGATAGCATGACTTCTGGCAATTGGCCAAAAAGGGTCACCTGTCAAGGTCAGTGGTCAATAAAAACCTTTGAGAATTACGTTCAAAATCAACACCTGCACGATGCGTCTGGTACTCTCCTTCCTCATCCTCTTCATCAGCCTCCCAGCACGTGAGTTCTCTGAATATTTCATCCCCTCTTCTGACAGAAAAGAAAACGTTTTGAAGATAACTACTGGTTTTTGTCTCTCAGTGCTGGGTTACCGAGCTCTGTGGCAGTTCAGGTCCATGATCCTCTGCACTGTACCCGACAGCTGGCCCATTCTGAACTATGCTGACTATGGATGCTACTGTGGGCTGGGCGGCTCAGGCACACCTGTAGATGAACTTGACAGGTAACACGAATGAAAGTGTTTTTATTCATGGGGTCATTGGTGCTACTCTGTTTCTTGTCTTGCATGACCCCAACTTAACAAATTAAAAAGTCAATCAACAACTTTAGAATTAAAAAAAAAATGGTGTTTACCCTCTTAAAGTTAAACAGCTCAGTGTGTCAAAGATTGTGACGAACAGTTTGTACCTTTGAGACACCAAGTCATTTAAGGTGAAGTAGATTTAGTGTGAGTCTTTCAAACGTTTGCTGAGATATATTCTACAGAAAAAAAAAGTAATTCTGGAGCCGCTCTTTTCTTCCTCTTTTTGTAATTTGGAGAAATTGCCCCTTACACTTAAAAGATTATTCCAGGAATGTTTAATCAACTTCTGTCCTGTTCATTGTTAATATTCACTGGTTTTCTCTATCTACAATGATTAGAAAAATAAATATCCTGACATTTTATAGACTTAATGATTAAAAGTTAAACAAGATAAAAATCCACAAATGAATAAATAATATGAATGCAGGGGGCACCCCATGTATGGGGGCTTTAGTCCTCAATGTGGCGGCCCGGGTTTGAGTCTGACCTGTGGCTCTTTTTCCTGCGTGTCGTTCCCCACACTCTCTCTCTCTCTCTATCTCTCTCTCTCTCTCTCTCTCTCTCTCTCTCTCTCTCTCTCCCCGATTTCCAACTTTATTCATTGTCCTGTCACAAATATGGAGGCATAAAAAAGCCAGAAAATAAAACCTTAAAAATGTGTGAATTGAAATGAGTCTCAGCCTCTGGATATTTTATCTCCAAAATCTTCAAATTTCCAAAATCAATTTTTTCTTAGAATGACCTCAGAATGATGTTTCTGTCTTCATCTTGATAGGAGTAGTCGCTGTGTTGACCTATAATGACCCTGTGTGTGTGTATGTGTGTGTGTGTGTGTGTGTGTGTGTGTGTGTGTGTGTGTGTGTGTGTGTGCGTGCGTGCGTGCGTGTGTGTGTGTGTGTGTGTGTGTGTGTGTGTGTGTGTGCGTGCGTGCGTGTGTGTGTGTGTGTGTGTGCGTTGTAGATGCTGTTATATCCATGACAAGTGTTTCAGTGAGGCCATGCAGCATGATGACTGCTGGCCCATCTTAGACAACCCGTACATTGAATCATACAGCTACAGGTGTGACGAGGAGAGCAAGACCGTCTCCTGTCTAAGTGAGTGTCCAAAGAAAGAAACGTCCAACCTCAGCCACTTTGAGCCATTACCAGTCATGATTTCACTTTTAACAAAACATTAAGAAAAAGCTCTTCTGACATTTTGTACAACACAGCACTCTACAAGTTCAGTTTTATATGTTCTACTTTTGCCTCCTCTCTACTACAACCCATCTACATCTCTCTCTCTGTTTCTGTCCTTTAGATGACAACAGTCCCTGTGAGCGCTTCATCTGTGAGTGCGACAGACATGCAGCCATGTGCTTCGCCAAGGCAGGTTATAATGAAGACAACACCAATCTGCCCAGTAACCGCTGCAAATAAACCGAGGGGAGCATGAAGAAGAGGGGAACATCTTGTAGAAAAACAACTTGAAGGCGCCATTGTAGTCATACTCAGGTTTTATTTTCCAGCAAGAGCCTTAAACAAATTTCATAAATTCAGCTTTTACTTAAAGTTATACACTGATATCAAAAATATTATTTCCGTCGGTCTAAATTTGACCTATTTTTCAGAACACGTCAGGTTTTGCTCATGAGTCGCTGCAGCAGCTCTGATGGCTGTCTCTCATGCTTTGCTCTCACAGATGTATCTGTACGACAGGCTACAGTCTGCATCATTCCACAGTTTGCGTTTGCGTATCACAGAGGAGTGAAGCTGCCCGCAGTCCTCTCCGTTCTCTCTGAAGTCCCAGTTGTCGGGCTGACCTGCATCCCAGAAGCTAAACACACGAAAGAAGGAGGGGTGATTTGTCAGGGTTACCATTCGTTTGTGCTTTGAAGTTTCTCTTACATTTGGGTTGTACTGAAGTCAGTTCCATCCGCCCAGGTCCAGTGGTCCTCTTCTCTTTCCACGAGTCCGATCCAATAGCTGTACCGGATTTCAACTATTTGTGAAATGTGGTCCTTGAAAAAAAAAGCAGATTCATTTATTTTGAAGCCTTTGTTGGTCCTTGTAAATCTCTATGCATGCTACTTATGATAAATCTAACACATCCTTATATTGGAGCCTGAAGGACAACTCCAGTTTAAAATAAGGAATCAAACTTGATGTCAACTTTAAGCTCACCAGTTCCTCCACGTTATTCAGGACCACCAGGTGTCCGCCGTGTGTTAGGCACTGCTCCTCTGCTTTGCTCCAGGTCAGAGTCGTGGTGGACAGCAGGTAGCAGCTTCTCTGAAAAGACGACCATCCCTCCCTACATGATCCTGATTCAATGATGATTAGGAGAAGTTGAATGACTCTGTCAGAGGGAAGCACAATCTCTGATTTCTGCTTGTACTTCCAATTGAAAGTTTCCTGTGTTCACCTTTCACTGCGACAAGTTTCTCCAAGATGACATCCTGCACTGCTGCCGCTGCTTGACCTTCATTTTTTGACACCACAAAATAAAGACAAAGTTGAATAAATCACTTCAACTGTACGACTGCCTCTTTACATCCAGACTCAAAGAACACTCTCTGACCCGAATGAGCTGATGAAGTGGTTCCTGCTTTGCTGATTCTCTCGAGTTGATGTTTGACATCAGTGATTTCCTTGTTCAACTGGGAGACTTAAAGATAAGAAAATGATTAAATATTAGAGACAAAGTGTGTCCTTTTTGATATAAGAAAACTGTAATAATGGATAAACTTCACTAGAAGGTTTACAATCATACATTTGATCCCGGTGACCATCAGCAGAATCAACATCAGCAGCAGCAGGACTCCATACAGGAAATAAGCCACTGTATTCCTGAAACCTGTAATTAAAACGAGCTTTGTTCATGTTTCAGAGAGACATCCAAACTAATTTAATGAAGTGAAATCACATGTACACGTCTTATACCTTTTGTTGTTGGCACTCCGGGCTCTCTCTCAGGCAACTGAAACTGTCGGTATGATTCCATCATTGAAGGAGACTAGATTCTTTTGGACAAGACATTTTTTAGAGTGAATTATATTTCTGTCATTTGCATTTTAAAACAAATGTCTGCTTATAGTTTATCATAAAAGTGTTCAGGCTAAAAAGTCAGCATGTTTAAGGACAAATAAGAGGATTCTCCATGTTTGTTTTCAGGCTTAATATGTGAACTATTAACAGCTCAATTGATAAAAAGGAAACTCTGATCTAATATATTGTATAATACTCATATTTTTACAAAGATATGCAGATTAAATTAAACAATTTTCTAACACTTCCTGAAATGTAATACATCATTTTAAAGCATTATTATTTTCATATAAAAATCGGAGCCTGATCCCTGGTATGCATGCATGACACAGTTATTAATTCACATCTCTACACATTTCCATAAATGTTTTAATTAACGACCACATTTCTAGAACAGAAATGTGCAGCTTACAAAGTGAGCATTTATCACGTACCTTCATCAAGCAGTTTCTCTCTGAATGTTGGACTCTGACCATGTTATCACAGAAAGTCCTTCCCCTTTAAAGAGAAACACTTGTTTTTAAATGTGGCTTTTATTCTCTGATTATCTATCATGATCTACTGTAAGCTCGATTTTAAATCTTTCAGGTGGTAATGTGAAGACAATACTGAGGGGAGAATCTAGAAGAGTTTAGAGGATTTAACTGTCATGGTTCAGTCTTGTTTAGTTTGTTTATTCCTTGTGGTGTTCCTTATTGTCGGACGTATAGATGTTATATAGATGTCCCACTTCCTGGTAATTCCTTGTGTCTCCCAGTGTTTTAAACCTTTGTTGGATTTTTCAGTATGGACATTTTTAAAGTAAGCTTTTTTTTTTGCCTTTTGCCTTTTTTGTACTTACAAACTTGAAGGTATTATTCAGTTATTTTATGAATGCCTACATATTCTCATATTTTGGTTCAAGTTGGAGCTCTGGTTTAAATGTTCAAGTAAAGGAAAAGGATATCATCTTTTTTTATACCCCTATGTATATAGTTTCACATCGATATATAGTTTGTGTCTTGTGTTGTACTTTTCTATGTCTTGTAGTTGTAGTCGTAGCCTGTAGTTCTCGGTCTGGGCGCTAGGTGGCACAGTAGAGTGTCTCCACGTGACCTTTCTGTATAAATCACTTCCGGTCGCTGCGTCTCTCAGAAAGGAAAATGGCGGCTCTCGGACGGCTCTCTCAGGCGTTGCTGAGGTCTTCTTTGACCCAGAGCAAGCGTCAGCTTTCTGCTGCTGCTGCCCACGGGCACGGGGAGCAGACAGGTAATAAAACATTTAAAATAATTCACATATTTGGTGTAATATCGCTAATGTTTCCCACAGTGTGTAATGTTTGGACTGTGACCTTGTTGAGCTGTGTTAGCATTAGCTCAACATCCTTGAGCCAAAAACATGAAGCTTCTTAACGTGACGACTTTGTCTATAAAACATGTTACAGCAGGAACATGGTTAAACATTCACTCGTGTTGAGTTTAACTTTAATCTGTTTACATGTCGTTAAAGTGTCCTGTAAGAGCAACAAGACAGTCAGAGTCACTTCTCTGAAGTTAGGACAGTAAAAACTCATGAATAACACAAAGTTTTTAAGAGTCAAGTATCACATTAAAGCATATATAAGTAAAGATGCATGGATGTGTGACTTATAACACAGTTAAATATATATAAATATTGTACAGATCAGTAGGTATTCATTCCTTCATCATATTAGTAATAGACTAATAAGAACACAGGAGACAATAACGAGGGGCTGGTTGTTAGACCACTTTAAATGTTGATGATATTACTTAATGTCTGATTATTAGAAGCGAGTGAGACTTTCATATCGCTTAAAGGTCATAAAGCTTTTGGTTGAATGTCTATTTAGCTGACGGACTGCTGTGTTAAGTGTTGAATATTACATTTTAAGACACTGTAACATTACTTATGAGGTTCAAACACCTGGCCTAAATTTTATTTTTTTTAATTTAACCTTTATTTTACCAGGCAAGAATTGCTTGAGATCAGATGACCTCTTTTTCGGGCAAGGCCTGGCCAGAATGGTGGCAGTAAAAAAAACGAAATATAAGACAAACCTAAAAAGAAAGCACAGACATGAGAGAAAGAGACAAATACAGTCCAGAAGAGGAGGAGGAGGAGGAGATCATAAAAGATCACTGAGCAGCACAGTACCTTCAATTAAAGCTCCCCAATAATATTTAATTTGATACAAATAATTGTATAACCTCATTATGACCTGTTGTAAAATAATACAAATATGGCACCTTTTCTTTTTTAATGTTATTGAAAGACAACATTGCACATGCATCACACATGTACAGTATGTGTCCTTAGCAGATAGAAAGAGCACATACTGCAGTAACTGTCTGATTAGAGGCTAAATCTTAAACTCTGTGATAATACCGTCTGGATAGTTTTACATGTAGTCATACTTCAAAAGACCAACTCAGGCTTGTGTTTATTAGACTGGAAAGCTTCAGAGAGACAGGAAATGTGGGGAGATTGAGTGAAGGATGACATTCACCAAACAGCGTCAGGACTGGGAGATGAACTTTGCGACCAGTGTGATGAGGACGGCGGCGTTCACACATAGGACACCCGTTCCACTAGCAAAGCCAAACCAGCGCCCCCCGAGTGCTCCCTCTCTTTCTTGTGGCAGCTCTTGTCCAAAAGTAAAACTTCAGATTGGAGTTTGTTTTAAGCTGTGATACTAACATTTTCTTAAGTAAAACTAGTTGATGGCCGATTGGAAACAACTTATAGAAAGAGAGTTTCCCGTGTCCCCTCACTTAGAGTTTCATTGTGGTCTGATCCCATTACGGCTTTGTTTCAAAGTCTAATGATCATGTCTCTTTTCCAGCCAGGACATGGAAGATCCTCTCCTTCGTGGTGGCCCTGCCTGGTGTCGCTGTGTGCATGTTGAACATGTACTTGAAAGAGCAAAGTCACACCCATGAACAGCCGGACTTTGTCCCTTACTCCCACCTTCGCATTCGCTCCAAGGTCTGACATTTTGAAACCTTTCATGTTCTGAACTGACTGTTCTTAGTCACGTTATTATTATCAACATTGTGATCTCATCATGTGTTGCCTTATTTTCTCAATCTCTTCACAGCGTTTCCCTTGGGGAGATGGCAACCACAGCCTTTTCCACAACTCGCATCTGAACGCCCTTCCTGATGGCTATGAGGGTCATGATGAATAAACCCCTCCCTCCAGACCTCATAACTGGTACAGGGACCAGTCCTCCCCTCAGCTTCTGTTACCGGACCACACTCAACAATCACAGTTTACGCTTTGTTTTCTTTTTTTGTTTACCTCTGTGTTTCCTACATGGGGCACCTGAACAAACCGTTCTGTTACTTTGGACCATTAAACAAAATGTCTGCTGAGACTGAATTAACATAAATAAAGTAACTATTATTACCTCGAAACATGTCCTGTGTGCTTTGATTTTATACACAGTATACTTATGTTTATACAAAGCAAACTTGTGTACGGTATTTTGCATTCCAGGTTTTTCACCTGCAAATTAAGGTATTTATCACAGGAATAAATACAAATATAGAAATGATGAGTATCTGCTTTAATCACTGACTCTTACTGTAACAGCTGAAGCAAAATAAATGTGTAATCTTTAGACTAAAACAAGCTTTGTATGCTGTGGGGGGAAAAAAAACATGCAACAGTGTGATAATTAGATCCCAAAGTTGAAGCATTCTAGGTTTCTATGTGCTTTTGTTGCTCTTTATAGGCATTGAAGTGCTTTGGGGTGATTTCACTTGTCCCTCATTAAGCCTCTTCAGAGAGGTCTGTTTCAACCTGCTCTTTGTTTTTCACACAGGGGTGGGAGAATCGTCTCCCAAACAATGAATGAATGAAACTTTTATTGCCTCTAGGGGAATTTGCCTTGCACCGAGAGCAGTATGTGGACGTCAAATGACTTGACTTTACATACATGAGATGTTTCACTGTATGAATGTAGAAGGTGGAGTATGAGAACTAGGTGAAATCAGGGGAACTGATTCTGACTGAGTGACCCTTGATGTTTACTCCTCACTGGGTGTAATGTTCTTCATGAAGCCCTTTGCTGATCATAATACACAATTAGTCATCTAACCAGAATAGACAGTTTTATTAACCAATAGGCTGTCTCTGTACATTTGAATTGTCATAAATGACAAGTTACATATTTACATATTATGATTTCATTATCAGGTATTCCACTGGATTAAGTCATCTTTGCATCTCCTCGAAGTGTCCAATGTGGAACAATAGATAATATGATACGACGTGACGCGCTAAACCTGTCACGTGACGCGCTCTTTGTTCCCGGCTCCACCTCTGTCACGTGAACGCGCTTTAAGCCGAATTAGAAAAGCCTGGGTTAACAAAGCGCGGTGGAAAAATTGCTTAATTTCGCCGCTTTTCTCTTCCCCGTTTCAATCGCCTGGACAGTAGGTGAGATGATGCTTCGTGCAGTAACTAACAGTCGCATCGATTAAGCTCGGGATCATTGCGTCTCACGATCGTAGGTTTCGATTTGATTAGTAAATCTAGCATTGAAACATCTCGGATATCTGCGCGACCCCGCTTCCACACACAGGGGTGACCAATCGCACACCGAAACCCGGATCAGAATCCATGAACGCGGACAGAGGTGAGTTGTATGTCCACAAACTGTATTACTATTTAATAATAAGACTATTTTAATTGTTCAGTAATAGTTCCTTTCATTCTCCTGTGTGTTTTTTTAATAGATTACCTCATGATGAAAAAAAATGAGAGGGCACATTTTTTCAGCCCTAAGGAGCAGGACCTCATTTTGAAGTTGTATGAAGAAGAGAGAGAGATACTGACAGCCAAATCCAACACCACCAGTGCCTCTAGAAACAGAGAGGAGGCATGGCAGAGAATTGCAGATAAAATAAATGCGTAAGAACACATCTACATAAGATAAGAGATTATTAAAAGTCATTTTTAACACAAGTGTTTCTAATATCTGATATAAAATGTGCATATAATGTCACCGTACCTGATTAAAAACTTATTATTATATAGTATTATTACTGTTATTATTATTTTCTCCAGGGTTTCGGACAGCGGCTACAAAAGGACATGGCAGCAAGTGAAAGTCAAACATAAAAATATAGTCCAAACAGGTAGTCATTTCTTTCTTCAACTTCCTCATTGTTCAAAAGTCTGGCAGGATCGTCATGTTTACTCTTACATTTGTATTAATGCAGCAAAAAGAAGAAGGTTGGAGGTCATGAGGAATGAGTCAGGGTCAGCCACCCCGTCACTGAACTCTGCAGAGGAGGATGTGCTGCAGCACAAAGACAACCGGCTGAGGTTGGAGGTCCTCCCTGGAGGGGCCTGTATCGAGCCACTGACAGAATCTGAAAGCTCTCTAATGAGTGGTACGTTTATGAACCTCATTTTAATTTTTTTTTAAATTTTTTTATGATTAACCTCAGATTTCAACCCCTTTTTAAATAATCTCACATTTTAACTCAGTGTTGGTCTCCCTCTGTACAATCTCAGGCCATCCTGTCCTCCTGCTGCCTATAACAAAGACTGAACCAGAGAGCCTGAGCAGCGATGAGACAGACGTCAGCGACAGTCACTTTGAAGGGGTAGGTGCTATTAAACATGTCTTATTGAGGTTTTTTATCTTTGAGGACTGTCATACAGATTTTGTTACTGTTTGTAGGATGTGCAGAACAGCAGCTTCCAGGAGAGGGCCAACATAGCATGTGCTGCAACCAGCGACAGAAGTGCAGAGGTGAGGCTGTGGATGTTTGTTTAAGAGAGAGAACTAAAGTCAAACTACTTTATGAATCCCTCTTGGGGCATTTGGTTTGGAGCAGCTTGAACATCAAATACATAAACAATGACATACAGACAACAAATTAGACAACAAAGAACATAGTGAGCTCATGTGTTCGTATGTTTCTTTTACAGAGGCAGAAAGAAGACATACGGGCTCTTTACTGCAGCTACCTCAGAAAGGAGATGGAGAACCGAGACCAACAGATGGCACTCAGAGCTCTTAAAATGAAGAAGCTGGAGAAAGAAATCTTACTACTAGACAAACAGCTGATGTGACTTATCAAAGAAAATCACATTTTTTTATACACTGTTGTAATATGTTCAAACAATTCATGATTGATTTAATATGAATCAATCAATGAGTTAACCTTTATTTACACTGCAGAGATAATAGAAGAGCGACACTCGTGTTCCATGCCCGAGTCACTCACAACAACATTTTAAAGATGGAAAAAGAGGCGACTGTGGCTCAGAGGAAGAGCGGGCCGTCCTCTAAAAGGTAGGTTGGCGGTTTGATCCCCAGCTCCTGCAGTCCACATGTTATATTGTGCGAAACACTGAACCCTGAATTGCCTCTTCAGTCATAGTGAATGTGTGACATTGTTATTTGATGGGCTGCCTGGTGCTTTGCATATATCAGCCCATCTGTGTGTGAATGTATGTGTGGAGCAAATGTACTCGCTTTGATTTTAAGAACCACTTACAGTATATGTAGAAAGTAGAGAACGCGCTGTATCACAAATAGATAACTAAAAGGCCAGTCCACTTTTCCGAACAGGCAACAGATTAATGAAGAGCATTAAATGTGTTCATTGAAATATAGGTTTCTAAGAAAAAACGCCTTAAAACTTGTTTAATAGGTTTAATTAATTACTATAGTATCTAGTACAAATTAACTGTAATACCAAAAAGGTACAGTCTGATTATCCACACTTTCGCCCCATGGTCTTCCTCGAAGTGCACATTTGCTGGAAGGGCTCTTAGTGGTGTGCGTTCAAAGGGGCTGTATCTGTGAAAACAGAACTGGGACAGAGTCACTTCTGTTTGGGTTCAGCAGAGGAAACCTGCTGCTGGCTGTAGTATTGTTCACACTATAGCTGCAATAATTAATAAGAAATGTACACCAGAGTATTAGGATAGGATAATACTTTATTGATCCCCAGAGGGGAAATTCGGGCTTTGCAACGGCACAGACAAGAAAGCTCAAAATACACATTAAACAGAATAGATAAGATAAATAAAAATAAAAACGGGGTATGTACAGTACAAAATGAATGATGATGTTAACTATGCAGGGAATTGAGACAGTATTTGCAGAGAATGACAAGATAAAGTGACATCAGGCCGTATCGGGAGAATTCTTCTCCTGCTATATTAAGTTAATATACCTGTTTCTACAGCTAATGTGTGCCTCTGATAAGAGCTGCAACGTGTCACTCTTTTTCACTTTGTGGTTAATGTTATTCCAATTGGAACTGTTTTACAGCCAGGTTAAATTGAGATATAACCTTACACTGAAAAAGAAGTTTCTTCTTCATTGTCTCTCTTCCCTGTCAGAGAGCAACAGTTGTTGTGCTTCCCCATTGGTTAGCTGTCCGAAACTTCATGACACTGCAGGGATTCTGGGTAAAAGCCTTAAGCTGATGCACACTTGCAGAAGGGGTGCATAAAGGGTGCAACACTAGAGAATTGGGACGCCCTTCGGTCTTTCACCCCTTAGTGAGTATGTGCGATATGGGGGCAAAAGGGGCAAAGTGTGGGTATTGGGACGGTGTATATTTTTCCCAGGAGTCAGAAGAACTATTAGTGAAACAGAATCCAGACTCATGGTTTGTCCTGTAGACTCAGATGTTGCCTTCAGAACAGTAAGTTTGTTTATTATGGGGGGGAGTGAGGATCTATCTGGTTTGCAATTTTTCTGTAAACCTATTTGTCGCTGACACAGTTTTGCATGTTGCGTCCGTAGATATGCAACAGCACACACACTCCACAGTGTTCTCCTCAGGCTGCGACAGTATTGTTATCTTCACTTGACTCGCTCAAAGGTCATTACACTCACAGAATTGTCCGGGTCAAAAAAAAAGCCTCAAAGCGGGCACGAGGCCCACTGAGGGTTTTCAGGAGGGTGCTGTAAAGGAGCTCCTAAAGGATTCTTCATCACATGAATGATTTAGTGAATCTGCACACTTTGGACCGGGTTCGCCTGTTCTGTAGCCCACTGGATTGATGTGAATGAAACAGTTGATGTTTTTAATGTAAAGGTCAATTTGATCCATCAGCTGAGTCATGTCGGGACTATTGCTCTTTTATACATGTTCCCCAAATTAAAGCAGCAAATGAGCAGACAAATGAGAACAATGAACGTCATTATGTTCCACATTTTGTTGTGAATATCTCCGGTCATTGACAGGATGAGTAGAAACATCAGCAGACATGTATTATCTTCCCTCTGGATGTTGTGCTGGGCCTGTCCTGCTGCTATCGCTGTGTTTAGCTTCTTCTTAGAGGTTTTTTATCCATGGAGTCTGGGCTGCAGCACATAGCCTGTATGAGGGCCTTCACGTGCTCAGCTGCTGTTTCACTGTCAACTGGAGATCAGACACTTTGTAAACATTTGTTCAAAATGTTGTGTTAAGATCTGAAAAACAGAACACGAGTAAAAAGTTTAAACTGACACCAAGACTCACGACTCTTTGCGTATGATATGACAGTCATGTTCTAAGGCTGGCCATCTATGAAGTGAAGAGTCTGCTTCAGAATATGTCTCCCTTACCTTGAAAAAGACTTTTACTTTGGTTCTATGTCTAAATGTATTCACATTACCTACAATTCACTGAGCAGACGCTTTTATACCTGGATATCTTTATGGTTTAACTGTTTCATGCTGGAATACATTTGTCTCAAAGTCTTGTTTAAAGGCTTAAAGTTTCTACTAATGCCTCTTTTCAAGATCCAGCATCTTCATAGTACATGTTTATTTATTACATATTTATGGACTTTCACCGTTTGATATTTTGTTCATCAGTTGTTTTTTTATTTTTTATTTTATTCTGCCTGTTCATGATGTTTGTCAATAAAAGCCTTCATTCATTTCTTAAACTTGTAGTTCAGTCGGTGAGTGTCTTATTGTGAAAGTATCTGTTGTTGTTTGAGACTACAGGAACAAAGTGTCTCATGATGTCTGAGTGTTTCAGACTATGGTTTCGACAGACAGGCAGCTGCATACAGAAACCTTAAAGAGCTGAAGCCCTTCTTCATTCTCCAGCTCTCCTGTCAGCTGCAGGTTCACTGTCTCTGAGGTCTCATCATCCAGTGACCCTGCAGCACATGCACGGCGATCACTGCCAAGTCAAAATGGCGGACTGGTTTCCACTTTTTGGGAACAGAATCACTCGTCCAGAGATAAAGGCTCAATGTACCCGATGAAGTAGGATCCCAGATTCAGGTTTTTTTTTTGTTACATGTCTGCAAAATCTCTCCCGACCAGCTGGTTCCAGTTTGATCGCGCTTTAATCCAGCAGTCGGTTGAGTCGGCTGTGCGCGCTCCTGTTCAACTCATGAAGGCATCGTCAATCGAGTACCGAAAACACGTCTCATCCAGACTGTAAATATTGGCTTCTTCTCGGCTTCATCAAGAGATACTGTGCTGTAAACGTGTTTATTACGCTGTCTGTGCACATGATTGGCGCCATATAGTTACTGAACCCATGTGTGACATTCCCTGAAGATACATGGATTTCTTTATTGGTTGATACTTTTAAATCTGATTGTTTGAGTAAAGCAAAAATGAAAGAAAAACAAAACAAAAACAGAATAGTATGTAAAAATCTTTAGTTATCAGTGTGAGAGATAGTTGTTAGAGTTATAAGTTCATGCTCTCCTGCAGCTGCAGACAGAATTAAGAAGAACAAGGAGCTGAAGTTATAGAGTCTATCAAACTCTAGACAAAGTTACTTGACATAAAACAATTTTTATTCAAAAGTCAAACTGTAAACTAAAGAAAAGTGAACTCAATGTCTATCTGGGCTATCAAATGTTTATCTTTGGAAGCAAATGAAAGCTTGAGCACATCATCATAAATGTGTTAGATGGAGTTAGAGAATGAGCGCTTGTAATCGTTGTTGTGAATCAGGACATTGGAAAAAAAAAGTTGGAAATGCTTCAAGAAATTAGAACAATTTCGTTTGCAAATGTCAGCAGATCTATTTAGTGAAAACTAGAATATGAGTCCAATTTAGGCATTTGTAGGTTACAGATTCACGGAGCCCTTTTTGTAGTTTATAGTATTGACATTTTTCTTTTAATTCACTGTCAGACACACATGTTGAGTTTTTTATTCAACCTCCTGACAGAAATATAAATACACCACGTTGAACATGACGATTTGTCATAGAAAACCTGATTTTATAATGTGATAGAATATAATCCAGGGGTCTGGATAAAGATATTCAAACATATAGGCTGCGGTTAATATGAATGCTGGACTTTCTCACGTTGAGTAGATGAGCCTGTAGATGAACGGATTTCTATTTCGTAGAATTACTTCCTCCATGCAAGCTATTGTTTTTGGCTTGTTGAGCGATTGTGAACGGCACACTATTTGTCCCTGACAGCTTGCCATACGTTCACATGACTTGAGCTGCGTGTGACTGACCCGCAGGCGCATTCCTCAGGTGGCAGCAGCAGCAGCAGCTCTGTGACTGTCTGTCTTCACTGAAGAACAGGGCACACACAGGGGATGAAACACTGCCCATCGCTGTCGTTGTGTAATGATGTAACATCTCTTTTTCTTTACCAAATGTCGTCCGTACTGTGTTTTGTTGTTGTTGTTGTTGAGGATTTTGAAGCCTAACATCTTCTCGGAGGCGCGGTTACAACATCCACTTGTACTTTTTTTGTTCGCAGCATCATAAGCTGGTTTGGTTGGAAATACATGGATACAAGATATAACCGATGACTGAGAAACATTTGGCTTTTTCTGGGCTGTGTGTCGGCGATGGCTGAACTTATGCCGTCCAACTCAAGAAGGTAAGATTAGCTGAGATTCAGACCTGTTTCAGTTTTGTGTCAGGTTTACAAACTGGCTCTGAGCGTGAGCTGAACCCTCAGTCCTCATGCTCTCTGGACACACCACTTCTATATACAGTCTGTTGTTCAATCCTCCTTCCCCTAATAAGCTTAAATTAAACCTAATAGTGTTGTAAACGAAAAAGGAGGCTTACATTTTTTGTTGTTATTGTTGTTGAAACCTGGCACACACATCAAAGTAAAGTTTGAAAGTTGTCCAGTTTACCTGCAGACTTTTCTCCTACACCTGTTTATGCAAAGAAACTCAAATGTGGAGCAGAATCTAAAATCTACACCCATAGAATAACAAAATAGTTTATTATCATGTGTGTGAGCTTACATTGTTGTGACACATTTGGGCTATTTCTATTTGTTGTTTTGTTTGTTATGAAACATAACTTAGTCCAAACCAGTTGTTTTCTAGGCGAAATAATAAAGTGTAATTGATTGACTGCGACATTCGAATTGCTAAACAATCACAAGAACAGTTTTAATAAATGCTTGTCATTTTTTTTAGTCAAATGCTTATATAAATAAAACAGCCGCCTGTAGCATCAGAGTCCAGGGAAACCATTCATACAACTCTGAAGACAATGTGAACATCTGAGTTTGCTTTAAGGCCATTACATTCAGACTCTTATTTGTATTTGCGTTGCAGGTGTACTTATTTCTTCCTCTACGATGGATCAAAAGTCAAAGGAGAGGGCGACCCTACAAGACAGGGAATCTGCTACTTCTACCCTGAAGAGGTTTGACCCTTTAGACATGTGAAAGTTAAATGTTAAACAGAGTTTGTTGACTTTGACGTCATTTGATACTTTCTCCTTGTCTGCTTGTGTGTTGTGTTGTTTTAAACCACACGTGTGTGTTTCTGTCAGACCTCTTTAGATAGGCAGGATCTGCTGTGTGGTCAGCTCGCTGGCGTGGGCCGCTGTGTCTCCGAGCTGTCTTTGTCTCCTGTGCGCATACTGAGGCTGCGCCGCAACAAGTTTGCCATCCGCATGAAAGATGACTTCTTCTGGGTGAGTGAGCACACATTCGTCCTGCCGGCGTCTTATATAAGCTGCTTCTAATGTTATTTGTCCGTCCTTTTTCCCCGAACATGACCCTTTAATGTTATTATTATTTTTGTTGGATCTCTCAGGCTCTGGGCTGCTCACTGGAAGTCCCCACCAGCAGTGTGTGTGAGCTCCTGGATCAGCTTATAAACCTCTTTTGTTTCTACAATGGAGCCGTCAGACGGAGCTACCAGGTGCAGTACTCTCTTATCTATTAGTGGTGTGTTTTAAAAAGACTAGATTAGTGCACAGTTTTTGTTGTTTTGTTTTTAGAAAGATTGAATCTGCTTTGGTTCTTTTTTCTTATTTCACACTATTTGCACCTTGTAATCTGATCTTTGCTTTGCACTGCAGATAAACAGTCGAGAGTTGTTGGCTGCTCGATGGGCGCAGTACCTCTCACACCTGCAATCAGGATGCTCAGAGCTTCATTACATCTTCAGCTGCTTGAGGACTCTTGACTCGACTAATGTAAGAAAACATTCATGTTCAAATGAGTCCTACACTCAGAGCCTGCAGTCATTTTCTCTCGAGCTACTTCTCATCTGCACACCGATGTTTTCAGACAGGATATGAATGTGTCGCAATGTGCATGACGTTGAGAAAGAGCTCGGTGTGTCTTGGCCAACATTTAAGCGCCTTATCCTTGTTTTATTCTTTTTCTACCTTTTGAATAATGTAGTGACTGAAAAGGTTGATTGAAATTCTCTCGTGTTTTCTGGATTATGTGAAACACAAAGAGACATGCCAAGTGTCATGATATAGTAGTTGATGTTAAAAAAGTGAATATTCCAACATCCACAATCAAGTATAACAGAAATAATTAAACTACTACAGTAATGTCCTTGTGCATTTTATATTTATCACCTCTTGATTCATGTCTTCTTACATGCACTGAAAGGTAAGACATTGTATTCTTGTCCCCAGGTTGATCCACTGCTCCTTCTCAAAGCTGCCCTCATCCTGCAGGCATGTCAGCGCTGCCCTCTAGTGTTAGCAGGCTGTATTCTCTTCAGAGGAAGGTAAGCTGACATTTTAGCAAACTCCACCTGACAGCTGGAGACTTTTAGTGAAAAGCAGTTTGGGAAGTCTGACTTTTCTTTGTTTCGTCTGCAGAGTTGTAAGCACACAGATGAGTCCACAGCTCACCATGAAGGTGATGGTTCATGAGATTGAGACATACAACAAGGTAGGTCATGATGGCCAAAAACCACTAAACGAGGCGTTGACGTTTGTCTCCTCCCTGAAACAGATCAGAATTGCTGTAGTTGTGTGGGTGACATTTTTACTGACCTCACACATTTTCACCCCCCCCCCCTCCCCTGGACTTTTGCACTAAAATCATAGGAATAATACAACTTGTATTTCACTTTGAAAAAAAGAAAACCCTAGAGTGTTTTTACACATGCTCAAAACCCCAATCAGCAGAAGATTTGCAGACACTTTCAGGATGAGCTACATGTGTGAACGATAACGGCCACATGAAGTGAGGATAAGCCCGTGTGTTAACGCAGCAGGAAATATTCACTGCAAGCGAGCAGGAAGGGGCGTTGATGATTGTATCACAGCAGCTTCATATTATTTACCGTTACTGTAACATGTTATTTGGGGGTCCTTTGTAATAATGGACGGGAGACCTTGTGTAGTCGACTAGTAACTTTTATTCAACTCTCATAGTCCGTTCCTTATTATCGTCCCCCTATGTACACATACATACATTAGTTCCTACTTATCTTCTATCATTACAGTTACCCGTCCCAGAGATTTAGTTCCAGACACATTAGAGGAGTAGCTTTATTAAAATACTTTAACATTTGGTTCATGTTTATTAACTGTCTGCCCAGAGTCTGCTGAGCAAATTGGTGTAACCCTCATAGAACCCTGTAATGCTGAAGCCAGCAACTCGTTAGCTTAGCATAACATTTTATTGTGTTTTATTTGTACCAGTAATTATAAAACAACCATTTGCCATTTTATAGGGTCATGTGCTTTACTATTTCTTTGGAGGCGGTTCAGATTTGTTTCCTATGAACAAAGCTGGGCGAACTGTCCCCCTTTTTTTCAGACTTTATGCTAGGCTAAGCTAACAGGCTACTGGCTCTAGATACATTAGTCAAAAAAGTAATTTTGGTCATCTTCTCTACCTTCCCTCAAGAAAGATAATAAGCATATTTACCAACACTGAGAGCTATTCCTTTTACAGAAGAAATTCCTAAGTGGCTGTTTTTATGTTGACTTAGGCCCCGAGGCACGCTGTGGAGAGAACCTCCAGCCCATTTGGAGGTGACGTCTGCGCCACCACCGTGTTCCTGACGATGTCTGAACTTCAGTTCTTGCAATCGGCTCCTGTCGACAAAGATGTCAGGTAACCTCATCCCCTATTGAGCTTGGGTAGCTGCTTTACAAATAGTTTGAGTCACAGAAGCTCTTTAAAAGAAATGAGAATTTCAAATATCTCAAACTGTTTTCTTACCCTCCAGTTCCCATTCAACCCCACACAAAGACACACCCCCACAGAGGACCCGCCTCTCCAGAACGTTGTCGGATATGACCTTCACAGAGTCAGAGACTTCAGATCCAGGTTGCTCTCAGTCTTACCTCAAAGTGTCCTATAGCCCCCACTTGTCAGACTGCTCAGTTTTTAGCCCATCTACATCGCAGAGCACCGCAGATCCAGTAAGCCCCCCACCACAGCTGCTTGAGTCTCCTCTGTCAAATGGAAATCACTCTGATGAAGCTGACGAGGAGGGGCTGGAAGTTTCCTATTACCACAGTTTTCTCAGCAACGAGGGTGGAAGCAGTCGGGTACATCTGGACGGAGACAGCCCAGTGTTTGAAGAAAACCCCCTTTTAAACGGAGCTGGGGAGGATGGAGACGCAGCTTGTGGAGCTGACTTTAGAGGGGCGGGGTATGGGCATGAACATGAAGAGAAGGTTTTGGAAGAGGCCAGCAGAGGTGTCAGCTCTCCGGGCCGTGAGGCAGAGATGAGCGGCCCTTCTCCTTGCTCTGGCTCCTTTGATAACTCAGAGGAGAGCCCTCTGATTCCCATGATGCTTTACCTGCACCGGGTTAAAGGCCTGGTGCTGGCTCTGCTGGCAGAGCCTCACTTCTTAAGTGACTCAGCATCTATGGAGGAAGTGGTGAGAAAAAGACACGCTAACAACTGTGCATAAATGTGCTCATTTGTGTGTGTGTGTGCCTTTGTCACGCTAATATTGGTTCATGGTTTGTGTCCAGTATCACAGTAGCCTGGCGTCACTCAATGGGCTGGAGGCCCATTTAAGGACCGTCTCTCCAGGAGCCCCAGGTACTCCAGGACCCTACGTCTTTGCCCATTTTGACTGCATTCAGAGCACACTGACAGGTGAGGCTTCTGTTATATTCACGTATCTCTTTGTTCCAATATTACTAATACTGTATACCTCTTGTCTTTTTCCATAACTCTCATGTATCTCTTCACCTCCTATCATATTCATGCATCCCCTCTCTGAGATCTCTCTTTTACTCTGCTTGGCTGTCTTTCACTGCTTCCACTTGTCTCTGATAATTCTTTCTCTTCCAGTTCCCCAGCTTTCACTTTTTCCTCTAGAGTGAGTATCTTCCGCCCCTGTGTGTCTCTACCTGGGCGGCACAGGGGATAGGGGGGGGGGGGGGGGGGTTGTTTATATTTGTCTTTGCATGAGCTAACGGCTAATTAGTAAGACTGTGATCAGCATTCTTTTGTGCAGCAAGCATGCCTGTCCAGGTTAATGTGCCACTGTGGGACTGACTCTCTTGTTATTGTGTGTCTCTGCAGCCAACCTGTCTGGTCGACCAGGGGGAGCCCCGGAGCGTCCTTTTGTGAGAGCCACATCACTGCTTCACTCGCATTTCTGTAACACTGAAACTCTGCAGGAGGCTATTATCAGGTCAGTATGGCAGTGACATGGTGGTGGTGGTTGGGGGGGGTTTATCAAGCCTTTCATGACTCAACACGTAAAAGTCGGGGGTTGGGATTGGATCTGTCAGTTCTTGTAGTCTATCATCGCATCCCTGCAAAATCAACTTCTACTTGCATGGACAACACTCAAACATGCCGTGCTAACTAAAGAAGAAAACTGCTCTATATTTTTTGTTTCTAATGCCATGATGTAAGTGTATGGGACATTTTCCCTGCAGGAGTGCTGGTGCTGCAGTGTATGGAACCCGCAGCGTGGCCCAGGAGACTTACTTCCAGCAGTATGGGGGATCGCTGAGGAACTCAGGCATCCCTAACTACCAGGACAGTGCTTTCTCGCTGCCCAGCAAGGCCCGACACAGACTGCTGAAACACGGAGTCAACCTGCTCTGAGGTCACAGCGTCATGATGTCTGCTCTCAGTGTTCAAGAGAAGCTGTTCTCTGTTAATAAGTAGAGCTGTCCTGTGAGTAAACTGTAAAATCTAAGAAATGTTTATAACATGATTTCAGCTCCCTCTGTTTATTAGCTGCTGTAGTTGTTCCTCCAATAGATTTCAGCATATCGTGTGTTATGAAACCTTATTGCACTTATATTCAGAACAGCGCTTAGAATAAAATGTACCATTAGTCTGACAGAGAAGATTGTCGGAAGATGAAGTTACGTTTGCAACCAGGTCTTTGCTAGATTAAATACAATTTGTTCACACTTCCGCCCCATTGTGTTAGTAAAAACCTCACTTTTTCTATCCAGGGCTGAAAAGTATGAAGTATGAAGCGTCTGTTTACACATTTAGTGAGATTTACACTCTGCATTTATATCGTCTTTTCAGTCACATCCACTTGTTTTTATTAATTTAATAGAAAGTGTATACTGTAGCAACATTAAACCTTTTCTATCTTAGTACCCAATCATGCTATTCCTTACAGCACACACTGAAAAACCTTATTGGTTTATTGCATACATTTATCAATTCTAAAACAAGCTTGTTTCATGTGTCTATTTATTTCAAATCAACTGTTTATTTTTGATTTGACTGTACAGCTGTTAGATCTACGTTTTTTTTTGTTGTTGCCCTTTAACAACTTCATATGTATTGGAAAGTGTGCTGAGAAGGGATGCACTGTGATTTACTGTAGTGTGTTATTGGTGGAAATTAAATGAATACATGATCCTCTCACTCTTGGGTCCTGTGTGAACTACTTTAGCGAATGCTTGTTTAAAACCACAGGAGTTACACGGACTTATGAGGGTCATCAGCGGCCTGCATGTGACCCTGCAAGCCGGACCCATTGTTTTCAGACTTGGGATTTAATGCTTTGTTCCAAAGTGGTCACAACTAGCCTCGGGAAAGACGTGCGCGAGCCCTATCTGGAAGCCAAACACATGGTCACAAAACCTTTTTATTCATGTTGTATGAGAATGTTTTCTGTACGCATGTGTTGTAAATAAGATCGTTCTTGATGATCCAAATATGGAATCAGTAGAGTCATTAGCTAAGTAGCTGAATTTGAATGGATGGGCTCGGTGCTCTTCGGGGCGCCTCATTATGCACGCGCATTAAAAGAAAACAGTGGGGGGCAAATGGGTGGTTAAGGGCATGGAGTAAAAGAGGGGCAGGGTCTGTGAGCAGGGTCAGGATTCAAATTCTAAGTGGTAAGATGTCCCCATTGTCAGTGGGGTATATAGGAGTCAGAGAAGACTCATTGGAGGCAGAGTTTGGAGTTGGCACCACACAGAAGCTGACCCGACGAACTGGATTTAGTAATCGCAATGGCCTCTCTGTGCTGCATTTGGATTGCTTTATTTCTTCTATCAGTAATGACAAGTGACAGTGGAGTATTTGGTCGAGCGGTGTACGCGCGGGGATTTCTGTCACAGTCGCCGAAATCCGCGGGCGAATCCTCCGGGCAAACTTTACGCGTGGACGCGTCGAGGCGGTGGAGACGCGGGGTCGCCGGGTCGCACCGGGAGCAGTGCGCGGAGCTGGCGGCGCCTTGGCTGGAAAACACGAAACAAACTCTGGAGGATAATCCAACAGTGCTGCAGCTCCGCGTTCGGCCCTTTTCCCCAGGCGTCTCTCGGGGCCTGGTGTTTCCAGGAAAGCATCTTTTCAGCTTCGTCAGACGGGTTTACCGCTGCTGTCAGGAGGGACTCAACTGCAGGAGCGTAAAGGGAATACAAGGTCGCTTGAGAGGAGGTAAGACAAAGGACATCCAGCTGAACTCATGTCTTCTTAGGTTGGAAATCTTTTTCTGTATGACTTTGACCTTTTCCTATGTGTGTAATGGTCATGCGTGGCTCGATTTAAAACTACAGTAGTACATGGCCCCCGATGAGCTGGAGTCAAAGAAAAAGCAGCAACCATGCTGAATTTAAATCTTTGCTTTTGTAATCAAGGTCACACAGCTAGTGAGTCCAGGTTTAAATGAGGACAATCTTGTTACCTCTACTTTGGATCAAACATTTGGTCAGATATGTAAAATCCAGAGGACTGTTGAGATAGCAGACAGCAGTTGTTTTTTTAAGATACAGCAACACTTTTGAAGATTCACACGTGCAAGATCCCATTCAGACTCACAAAAAGCTCATGACATCACATTTCACAAAACAGATGCATGATAGGGGAAACCCATTGTGAGAAATAGTGACACTACAGTATGTCATAAGCTGTAAAAGTGAGACCACTGTGCTACATTTACAGCTCGATTCATGCAGCTAAACAGAGGACAATGTTATCTGCATTCAAATGGGTCTTAGCCGGCTTAATGTCTCCTCCAAGTATTGTGGAGAAATCCTGCTGACAGATTAACGAGGTTTGAGGAGTGAAAACATCACCTCTGCTGTGCCTCTGATCCCTGGGATTTACCAAAATCCAAAATGGAGCCTGTGCTTCTTTTAAACTGACTACTCTTCTCCTCCTCCTCAGATACAGATGTGGAGTTTCTCCTCACTAGGGACATTTTATCATTGACAGTTATGAGAGCCGAGCTCCACCTCCAAGTCTCCAACCCGCAACATCTGGACATCCACCCTGTGCTGTCATCCTTAGCAAAGCGTGACCTTCCAACAAGGTAAACACTTCTCTTCATTTGATCTTCACTCGCCCCAAAATTCACATGAATGTTTCATTTCAACCTCGGGAGTCGCACAGTTGACTCAAGGCGTCTGACTCTGTCTTCTCTCGCCTCCGTCAGGTACAGTTTGTGGTCTCGGGCTGACACGGTGGAGCTGAGGTTGGACCTGCTTTGGCTTTTCCAGAGTCTGCAGGAGGCCGCTGGTGGTGCCAGAGGGGGTCCCAGTTTGGTGAACATGCGGCAGGTGGTGTTTTCTTCCAGAGAGGATCGAGCAGGAGAAAAGCCCTCTTTGGGGGCTCTGCAGGACACTGATGGCGATATGTGGGGGGGAGGGGACGCCAACACGCTGCCTCCTCTTGAGCTGGGCTTGGTCCTGGGATGCAGTCAGGCTGGATCGGAGGTGTCTTGCAGAACTGGTGGTGTTCACCTCTCACACACACCTTTCATTACTCTGTACTACAGGTGAAGTCAACCTGAATCAGGACCGTGTTCTGAAATGTCTGTCGGCTCACGCAGCTGACTCAGGGAACAAAATGATGCACTTCAACATCAAATCTATTATTTATGAATGTTATTTTTTGTGAAATATATTTACACACATATGTAAATAGTGAATATGAAATACTGTATCTTTATGGAGTTGTTCTTTGGTTATTAAAGCTCACTATAACAATGTCTTACTACTCATAGTGTGAAGCCATTTCTGTCCGTTGACATTGCTCTGTCAACTTTGTTCAGCTGTGTTCCTCTTTTAGACTTTTCTTATCCAAACCTCTATTTAAAGAAGTTTTCACAGTTGGTGGGAAACAACACCTGGACAAGCAAAAAGGGTCTGTACGTGTGCTGTGACCCCTCAACAACTTGTGCTGCGAAGTTGTCCAGTGACATTGTTAGACAAAACTTTTAAAGCCCACTCATCACAAAGTTGCATAACTATAATGCTTCACACTTTGGACGCTGCTGATTAACAGGCACAGTACTTGTTAAGACAAACCTAATTTAACACAAGGCTACAGCTCAAGTACCACACAAAGGGCCTCATGGCAACTCAGAAAATAGCAACGCATGTAGATAAAATAGCACATTTATTAAAAAGAGACAGCATTTATCAGCATTTCCCATTTTGCAGATAATATGCCACATCTGAGTAAGATCAGGGATCTCAGATACATTTTTCAGTCCACCTGCTGCCGTCTGCAGCCCTCAGAGAAGTATTTCTTTCCCCAGCACATGTATAGCTGTACAGTAGGACTCATTATACACACACACTCTGTTACCTCATCGTGTGTGTGTGTGGTCTGCTGCCTGGATGATGTTTTGCTGTTCAAATTTGTCTCAGTTTAAATTCATCTCACATGTTCCGTTTCTTAAATAATGAGAAACAAAGAAAAAGAGCAACAAGCGGAAAAAGGTCATCCCAAACAAATTTACAGTAATTAAATCGGAGCAATTAAAATGACTGAGGATGAAAATTTAAAGACTGGGTGTCATGGCGGTAAATTAATTAGCAGTGACAACAAGTCTGGATACAAGACATGACATGTTTTTTCCCCCTGTTTTATTCACAGCTTTATCAGGTGAGTAAAACAAAAGAATGAAAAAAAAAAAAAAAAAGAAGAACCTTTAACGTCATGTTTGGACGCCATGTTTTCGTTTGAATGGAATTGCAGCAATTCTTTGGTTCTCATGTGAAAAATAAAAAAACAGAGCAGATCTTCATTCCACTCCAGTTCATTCAATTATAGGATGTTTTGAAAATATTTTTTTAAAAAACCAAGCCTGCAAGAAGCTGCAGTCGTAACACGAGGGCTGCACAGTCACCTTTGCTTTATTTTGACAGGCTTTGCGCCTAGTTGGTTGTAACAACAGCCTGGAGACGTATTAATATACTGACAGAAATCCCTTACTTCTAACGAGAGCCGTGTGTTTGTGTGTGTGCGTGCGTGCGCGGAATAAAAAATATAGCCCTGCAAAGTTGTTTAACAGAGAAGAAAAAGAGACTAATTTGATATAAGCCAACAGAAGAGCAACCTCAAGGCGAATCATGGTAAAGCACAATGTATTCAATAATTCAAGGCAAACAAGACAAACACACAAAAAAATGATTTTAAAATACATGAGGCAGTGCAAAATGTCACACCAATAAAATATCACGTTTAAAAATAAAACTCAAATAAACCAGATCCTGAGGAAAAAATTTCAAACATATAAATCCAAGTGTATTATAAAACATCTCCAGATCAGCCCCGCTCTGATTGAAATTATACATAATAGAATGGAAGATCCCACATTTTCAGATATAATCTCATTTATTCTACTTTCCAGCAGTCAGTTGATCTGACTGCTTGTTTTATTCTCTGTACCAACCACCATTCCTCCCTTGAAGAAAGGCCACCAAGTCTTCCTCAGGAGAACAAACTCAACATAAAACACCTCACCTACAACTCAAAAGTGAAGAGAACAAAACAGGTGTCACACGATAAACTGTGTGATCTTGTACCTTATATACACACGCAGCTGTGTAGACTTGCGGCGGAAGAGAACACGGTGACTTTGGTGCTGAATTAAATGAACTTTTTGCATCTTTTCAGAGAGAGAGAGAAAAAAAAAAAGGTGCTTACACGTCTTCAATATGATTCAACCTTCGATAAATTAAAAAAGAAAAACATAAACTGACAAAATAATATCTGGCACAATCTTCTTGCCCACCTCAATCAAAATGGGAAAGGAGAATCAGGGAGCGAGGAAGGAACCACCACACCTGAATTATTAATGTTGTTTTTTTTCCTCAAGTACTGCGAATGGTAACAGCAATACTAGCGAGGGGGGAGAGCCAGGGGACATTTAAGACGCATTAGTGAAACAGGCAAAGTTACAAAATCTTCCTTGGAGTTGAGCTAAGCACTTTAGGGAGGTAACAAGATACATAAATAGGAGGGTTCACAACACAACTCCACTAAAAATGAAGAACAAAGCTGCTTTTCAGTCCAAGGAAAGCAGAGAAGGATACCAAAAAGCTAAGCACACATAGCTGACTCTATAATGGGGACAAGTTGGGGGGGAAAGGCAAACAAGATTTTCATAAAGGCCCAAAATAAAAATTTGCACTTAGTATGCTTTGTCAAATCGGGGACCAGACCATGTTGCTCCATTGCACTAAACGTTTACACTTAAATAACAGAATGCTACAGTCCACATAATGAAGTTTTAAGACAACAGATTTGAAAAGGCTGAGGGAAAAATGAGGGGAGCACAATAAATGTTGATTTCAAACATCTAGTAAACATTTGATTTTCTACTCGCACCAATGATAGGCTCTTTCATCTCTTGCTTGATGAGGACACAGAGAAATCTGGAAGGTGTCTGGCCCAGACTCAGGATTTATTGTCATTGTATTAAACTGCAGCAGCCTGTTCCCTAAGGTTTAAATAACATAAAGGACTTAAATTTATGGGCTAGCAGAGTCTACACAGCATTCTGTTTTCAATTGCAACACATATTTGGGACAAAACAACTATTACTACTATCTTCCCAGTTAGCCACTGATGTAAGAAGAGGCTAACACACTATCCCTCTAAAGTAATTCATTGTGATACAGGAGGGTAGTGTAGGTCCAAGTACACCCCATTTCAACTGAAGTGCCACAGAGGTGTCACAGATTGGTATTTTTCCGAGCTACTTGTCAAATTAAAACCAAGCCAACAAGCCTTCTTCCTCTGACCAGGTAAAACAAAGACATTCTTTGGTGAAACAAAAAAAGGCATGCATGCATAATTAATGAATGAATAGAAAAGGCAGAGGTCACAGAAAATACAGCGAGCGATGTAAAGATCCTGACTCACTGAAGCTTAAGCACTTCACAGCATTAACTTTGCCTCTCACTAAAAGCAATTGTGTGTGCTCAACAGTTACTAAAGCAGCCATTGAATGTTCAGCAATCTAACCTTGTAAACTGTAAAATTTAGAAATGGATTCATCCTTGAATAAGAAAAATAACCTGTGAGGGTGGTTTGACACTCTTCATGGCCCTGGATCTATTTTGTGGAATAATAATTTTTTCTAATCCAAACTGTATGAATGTAAAGGCCAGTGGTTCAACACTCCTAGTTTCTTCTTTCAATGACTTATGGCAAATGGATGATGGCACGTCAACAAAGGACTAACTAGATCTGAGTGGAACAAAACACAAAAAAGTGACAATTTAAAAAAAAAAAAAAATGGAGAAGCGTATTCCCACTATCCGTTTGACTCATGTACTCTTATTTAAACCCAGTACAAAACAATTCTTTTAGTTTATAAAACAGGCCCAGACGAATCACTCCTGTGCATCTCTTGGCTGCTGAAATGGGATTTTAAACCGTGCACACTGGCATCTGTAAGATCTGCCCGTCTTCTGAGTGGAAATGACTACAATAGTTCAAAAGGGGCAGCAGAGGTGGATGCAAAACACATTCACAAAGAAGTGTGCAGCAAACACTTCCTACACCTCCTTTCCCACCCCAACGGCAGAATATGACGGCAGCATTTGCCTCATCACCTAGCTGCTTCCCGAAAAGTTATTGTCTCTTTGTGTCGTTCGTTGTCATGGTTTTCTCCGAGCTCTCTTCTGTGTATGATTTTACCTGGGCTGCTGTTGCCACCTTGACCCCCGCTCCCTTCCCTGCCTCTCTCTTCATAGTCCCTCACGTCAGTTTGACGTCTCCTCGATCACTTGGCGTCGCTCACAGCCGACAGAGGCAGAACAGTGTGGGGATGAACACCCCGAACGCCACCAGGATGGGAAACATTAGGCTGCTGTTGTCAGCTGCGTATGGGTTTGGTGTTCGGGGGCCTGACTGGACCCTGCTCTTTATATCTACAAGGATCTTTTTCTTCCCACCTTCTTCTCCTGCCTCACCTTCCTCCTCTTCTTCCTCATCTTCCTCAGGCTTCTCCAAGCCAGGGTGAGGCTGAAGAGGGGGCACATCTGTCAAATAAAAAAGCCATAAGAATGATGGGGTCAGGACGGTAAAAAAATCAAATCGAAGGAAATGTGTGCATCAATTATATGGACATGTTAAACTGTTTATAACACTGCTACTACCTAGGTTACAACTACTGTTCTAAAATGATTCCCAATGGTGGAGCAGGTATCACTATCTTCAAGCTAATCTGAGATTTATGTAAAATGCTGAGAGGCATGTTTGCCATCTAGAGACTCACCTTCTGAAGTCCCCTTCATTACATAGAGAGCGCAGACCTTCGGGTTGTCATAATAACCCTAAAACACAGAACGCATCAGTACAGTATTCAAGCATGGACAACAGAGCAACATTTGTTAAAAGGCTATAGTAATTAATGTGATCCTAATCTTTAGTTTACAATGATTATCATTATATATACTGTACATGTCTTTGTCTGGTTGGAGCAGCAATTCCTTAGAATAATGCTTGGTTTGACTGAACATAATCATTAAAATGCCTTTTTAACTATGTTTAATTCTAATTTTATCAGACTGTGTGATATAAACTAAAGGAATCACCACAAGGTGCAGGTGAATTTACACTGGAAATGTAGAGACTGCAAACCAAAAACACCTGCACTTGGCAGATTTCGTCATTTCATATGAATAGTTTAGCGTTCGCAAAAAAGAGTGAACAGTGTGTCCCACTTGAATCTTGTTAAGGAGAGAAAAAAGCAGTGAGGGCCAGAGATCTCAAGGAAAAAAATTTATTAAGAAGAAAGAGGTCACTGCAGGAAAAAAAAAAAGGTTTTGAAGTACGTCACCCTACAGATTTAGCCTACAGGTACAAAGTCTTTCATTAGTTGAAACCCAGGGCTTAAAAGTGAAGGCAACAAAACACAAAGCAGTCCTATGGCCTGAGGCAAAAATAAGCAGTATTTTAAGTAGTTCTCATACTTCAAATACTGAATCAGAGTTGATCTCACTGTCTGGGATATGAAACTTCATTAGAAGATCCGCAGTGAGGTTTAAAAGGAAACCAAAACCAAAACTGAGAAACCATGTGTGTGTATCAAACACATGTTTAAAAGATACCTCTAACTGAAAGTCTCTGTGATGGAATAACTCCACAAGTTTCACTTTCGGAGATTTTATGGAGTACTCCTATCTTGATCCTGGTCATTTATGCCATATTTTGCAGCAGGGGATTAAATTACACTCACATGGCCAATACACAGTCATCAACTTTTCTGACTTTCCTCCCTCGCCCACCTATCAGTAAATACAAAGTCATGCCAACAGTCTAGTATCACATGGTGCTGTATTAATTGCAAGGAGGGCAAAATGGGAAATATCATACACACTAGGTTGAAGGAAGTGTCTAGTACAGAGAGGAGGTTGGGAAATGTGAAAGGGAGACACTTGAACCAAACATTTTTCTAACACCAGTGCTGCTGCATGCCCACGGCAGCAAAAGCAAAATGTTAAACTGCAGAGTAAAATTTGAGACACTTTCAAAGGATGGAAAGGATCATTAAATATCATTACAAAGATAGATCATTTGGAGCACGGCAACATACTTCCCTGAATCACAGTAACAAGCAATCATATTTATCAAAAATGGAAACGAGGGCAAGCGATGACTAATATGCAGAAATGTTTAACATCAGGGAAATTGAAAATGGCTGTAGAGACAGATGTTGTCTGATACACACTTGGGAGCAAAGCTAATTGGTGCACTACATGATGAGTAAAATAATAATATGAAAGCCTAACAAATGTGGGACTAATGTCAGTCATTTGCATGGCCCACATACTCGCAGTGCCTGTCAGCACACAATCTTATGGAAATGTGTTTTTAAATTTACACATCAGCCACGTGTTTGAATAAGTCAAACAGTCAAATTTTATATGCAAATAATGGCAAAATTCAAAAGTTCAATACTGTGATACCACGGCAACAGTTTATATGCCTTTCGTCTCTTTGTTTTGTTTTTTTAAAACAACCTGATCACAATTAACAAATCACTGAAAAAGTTGTAAGTGAACAAACTCTCTGAAGTAAAAAAGCTCACCTTTACAAATTCCACAGTGAGCTTTCCATTGAAAGTAGACACCTCTCCTTGCACGCTCAGTTTACCACGTCTAATAGAGAAAGAGACGATCTCATCATGAGCCGTACTGTGACCAACTCGTTCAAAGATATCCAGGTCCTTCACCACCACATGGCCGTTTAGACGGACGTCAAACACCTTGAACATCAAACACCAAATGTGTAAATTATTAACAGCTAATACACACATGGTGTACATAGAAAATGACAACAATATGCCTTTCATTCAACAAATAAAAAGGTACAAGCAAAATTGAACAAAGATCAGAAAACAGCAGGTATGGGATTTTTGAGACTGTGCAGATCATTGTTGAGGTGGAAAGACATGGCAGACAATATAGTACATATTTTTTTTAATCACATTTGTATTCATGTCTACTGTGTCCAACTGTCTGCTCAGCTGGGCTCTAAGTGCTGCAGATGGAGCTGTGCATATTACACTAATCAAATAAATCTGCAACAGGCCCACATTGGTTTTTAAAAATGTTACCTTCAGTACATGGGATTGATTTATTGTCATACCTTTTGTTGTGACTGGGCAAAGTACACCTCAGCATACTTCATAACAAGGCTATAGTCCCCCTCCTCCCGAATGGGAATATCATATCCAAAAGTGTCCTCATTGTAGCGCTCTGTCTGATACAGAACCTGGTCATCAGGACTGGAGCGGAGTATTGGGAGCCGTAACCCATAATCAGATGCTACAAAGAAGAAAAACATTAAGTCAGTGTGCACTAGTGTTTTCACCACTACATTAATAGCACCATAACTGGAAAACTGAGCATGGTTTAAGTTTAGTACGTACCACATTACACAAGCCTTGACCTTTTCCTGCACTCACAGAAATACACAGCCCCTCTGTCTTAAATGGCAAGTTACCACATTGTGATCACTCCAACTTGCTATTACAGAATCTTAGCCTCATAACTGGAGGCAGGAATGATTCCCTACAGTCAATCTGATCACATCATCACCTGCTTCCTCTACTTGCTGAGAGGGGGCGGAGCTGTGGTGCTTTATGCTGACTCCTCGTTAGGTTTGTGATTACTTGCGGAAGCCAGAGCTTGCAGGGGGATACCGCTGGATATATCTATTCCTCTGAGGACAACTTACACCTCCACAATGTCATTCAGAAACACTCAGAACAGACAAACTCATAAGCACTTGACCGATGATAAAAATCCACTCACATTTGCCAACCTTTCCCTCCAATGGGTCCTTCTTGAAGTGAATGCCGTGCACGTCTACATGTGCCTCACCTCCGGCGTTTACAGCCCAGATAACCCGATCGGCGAGGCTGGGGCCCCCGCTGTCCGCACAGCTCTGCTCTGCCAGCAGCGACAGCACCGCTGCGACCAGCCCGACGACGAGCTGCATAGCCCCACACAGCCTGGTCCTGGACACACACACAGACACACACACACACACACACACACAGACACACACACACACACAGAGTCGGTATCTGCGAGCCTGCAGCACAGATTCTATACAGAAACAGCCTTTCAAAATGTAACACACACCACACAAGGTTAGCAAGCAGCTAGTCAGCTCGTCCAGATGACATGCAACATGATATTTGTAGTTTAGCCGGAATGCTAACGTTAACAAGCACCAATACCGGTAGTAGCACTAGCACAAGAGCACACAGCGACTCAGAAAATGACATGAATTTAAGAACAAGTGCGTCAACTTCACGCTAACAAATGCATGATATATTACATTTGAAGAAAGCAGGCAAACAGTGACAGAAAATGAGCAGTGTTAGCTAGCAAACCTACCTGTCTAACCAGAAATACTTGGTCTAACATCTCTTACCTTCTCCTTCCACAAATATCTTCAACCCGTCTGTTTCCAATATGTAAACGTCTCTATATAGACTCAGCCTCACACGGTATCTATAAGCTGTCAGATAACTATCCTGAGCGCAGATATTCTTAGTTTCTGGTGGTTACAGCCTGTTAAACTGACTTTCATTCAATGTGTGCATCCAGACTAACATCTGCTGCTAGCTACAGCGGCTGCCAGTGTGCAGGAGGCGGGGCACTGCAACCTAACATGAGCGCACCCACCAATGATTGACACGTCCCATGTCGAATCACATCCTTGAGTTTAGGTTTCCTGTACTTTACACTGCAATGTAGTATAATAAAATAATCACACTGTGTGTAAAAACCTATGGTAAAAACGTACAAGTCAAATTAAATGTATAGGCTACGTAATAATATTATAGGTTGTAAAATATGTATGCTCATATATTCTAACTTTGATGGACCGAACCAGGACCACCGAAAACCTTTTTTTTCTCCACGTCAATTGAGATATTGAGAATATTATTCCCCGAGTTAAGCCTTTTAGGTTGAAATCACAGCGCGCACTCCCTGTAATTATGAAAGAATTGCAATCATGACATCCATTAATTGTGATAGGAGGTTTAAAAGGAAAGTAAAATAATGGGAGCAGAATGCAAAACTATGGGCAAGGAATTTGATAGACTTTAATATAACAACCAGTTTGTGACAAGAAGGGATTGACCAGTTTTATAGATGCTATTTTGTTTTACTTTCATTACTTAAAATTGACCTAATTTAATTTTTCTATCGTGGTCTCCTATGCTCCACTGTTTAATATAATAAACCTGCAAAGCTGAACATTCAATAGGTGTGATCATTGCCAGCACTCAAACGGTTAACCAAATCAAAAGCTTCTGCAACATTATACTTCATACATAATTCTTCAAAAGACCGTACAATATGTATTTTCTGATCAAGTAGTATATTACACGTGTTCTTTAAGACGCCTTCACGCCCCTCTTCTTCCGGTGTGGTATGGACCGAGTTTTGTCCAATCAGCAGAGTCCAACGCAGCGCGCACACGGCGCACTCGAGAGCGGACCTGAAAGGAATGAATGAGGATAGTTGCTATGGCAACAGGAATACCTTTTTGAATGACAGGTGTTTTGTGACCGTTTTTTAAAAATCTAATACAGCATTGTAAACATACGGTGAAATATACTCTATAAACTAAAACCAACAAATCAGCCTGGTATTGTTAAAATGTGCTTCAACATGTGGTGCTTTAGATTAGTCAATCACATTTGCAGAGTTCTGCTATAAACTTATGTTTCTGTCTGCCATGTATTTTGCCTTGGCCAATATCAGCCAATATGTGCAACGTTTTGTATTACATTAGCGTAGTCATTTGAACTGTTATCATTATTTTGCACAAAAAGTTAGTTAATAAATAGTTTTAGATAGAGCAAGATGGTGAAGTAAAAAAGGAAGACTCTTACATTTAATAGCTATATTGTGTTTCTATCTCAAAAAATATTTGCCATAAATTCTAAAAAAAGTCAAAGGTCACAGAGACACATAGTAAAAGTAATCCTCAGCGCTGGTTATCCTTACCCAGCCTGTAGTCTTATCAGAGACATATATGAATAATAGATATTATAAGAAGGTCTGCCCTACAGAAATGTGGTGACAGCACAGAGTGCAACACTAATACATTGATAATGACATTTTGATCCTGGCCATGCAGCTAATAAATAACGATTAGGAACTAAAGCGTGAAAGTAAAAGTCCCAGCAAACTTAAAATGTTATCAGCAATTGCGTATATTTCATGTCATGTCTAGATCTAAAACTAATTTCTACTATAGTGCATCTGCATTTTATTTGGAAACATCACCACAGAAAAACAGCTCAAATGTAAACACATTTTATTGTTCTACAGTTAATTTGGTAAACGATTTTGTTTACTTTGTTAGACAAAAATGCAAATGTGCATACTGAATTTAATAAATTTTCTTTGGCATGCATAAAAATTGCTTTGACAACACAGATGTGTGGAATGTACCACAACTACATTCATATTGACATTGACATACATTACAGGTACAACATAATCACATTCAATGTAAAGACAGTTCAAATATGTCATTCTTGCTGTTTATCTTATACAGGGCAAGCGGCTAGTGTGGGCCAGCACATTGTTTCTCTGGGTCTTAGCTCTGAAAGAGATGTACATTTCCTAAAATACTAGTTCAACTTCCTTGATATAAGACAATAGCGGATAACATATCTGAATTGTATTACACAGCTCTATTTCTCATTAGTATCACAGATTTGCTTTGTAGTTGCACATACTGTCAGACAGTGACTCTTTTATAGGACTGGACTGGCACAGTGAAGAATCACAGATGGTCACACAGGTACAATACAGGTGTTATATTGCCACATGGGTTCCTGGTAGGAGCACCAATGTCACACAAAGGACAATCCACTTACAGTTTCTAAAATATAACACACACAAGTGTTTGACAGTGCACTGATCTTTGACATCTTTTCGACATATATTTACTCTCTCATCCTGACACAGATGTACATCAAAGGCGACATTTTGTGAGACAATTTTCTATCATGTAGGGACGAGACAAGACCCCAGCGATCTAACCACGCAGGAAGTTATTTAGTGAGAATTAAAGTGCAAAATCAAAAGTTGGACAATCATCTGCTAGGCTACAGCAAATTCTGCCTCAGTTGAACTGGAGACTTTTTCAGGAAGAACACTTATTGATCGAAGGTTTTGAGGTGACTCGTCGCTCCATAACATTCAAGGAGTTTGAATTCCAGTGTCATTCAGATTTGGGTGGCTCAGTCATCTTAGCATGTCTGCTGTTGTACTTGGTCTAGGTATAGAGAAGGACACAGCTTCACATTCAGGACGGATCTTTACGTGATCTTAGCGAGACATCATTCGCACAAACTCTGTGGAAAGAGAGGAGAGAGTAGAATGACACCGTGTGAGGTAGCAATATACCGTAAATAAGTAGTAAGTAAAAGGCGAGGTACCTTCAAAGTCAACAAGCCCGTCACCATTCAAGTCAACATCTCTCAGGATATCTTCAACTTCCTTTAGACCAACCTGGAAACAAGAGGTTAGCAGCTGTTAATGGAGAACCACCTAAAATGTTGTACATACTCTTTTATCTATTGACCACGTGGCCATTTTCCTCTGACATCGTGCTAAGGGTTGGAAGCTTGAATGCTGTTATAATGTTGTATTACATTCCAGGTTGTATGGAAGTTGTATTTATGGTATTTTAAAGTATTGTTAGTAATTAACTTCATGGATCAGCAACAGTAAAGACAATGAACGTTGCAAAATCTGGCCATTTCTCAAATTTCAAAAACACATTTGATAATCCATCATCTACAGTCAGACAGCAGTTTATGTGAGCATTCATCCACTTACTAGAAAATATTACAAATAGCTAGAAAGTGGCTGAAAGCTATATTCACATGACAAAGATACAGGAAAGTGATGTAAGCTTTAGAGCTAATGCAATGTTTGCTAATGTTATCTTGTGCTGTGTCTGAAACAGCAAACTTTTAAGACTATCAAACGGAGTATGTAGTATGTTCCGAATTCATAGCATGCAATTTTGTGTATGTGAGAAATCCCTGGATGTATACTGGCCGGGAGCTCAATTATTATAGTAAATCTCCCCACAGTCCATTGTAGCGCTATAGACCATCCAATCGTGTAGCTCAACAACCAGCTAAGAGGCTGCATACAAATAAAAAGTAACTGTACTGTACTGTAATTATTTTTATAGTTGGTCAAATGACATTCAAATAACTAAGTAGGATGTATATTGTTGTTAAATGCTATATACAGCTTGACTGTCGTGCTGGCCTGGTGCTATCTTATTCAACAGAGTTTGGACCAGGAATACAGGATCATACAACTAATAGTGTGAAAGACAGTAGTAGTAAAATATTATAGTATATGAGCTTCTCCCTCTAAGCATGAGGTTAGAGGAAAACAATGCAGATGAATCTGTTGAATAATGATCCAAATGTTACCTGTTGACCCAACAGCTTCCTCATCGCATCTCTTAGCTCAGCTGTGCTAATGGCTCCATCTCCATTTGTGTCAAACTGAGGACACAGAGCAGAGCAACATAATAAAACAATGGAAAATTACAGTATATGGTATAAAGCTCACAACATGACCAGAGCGACAGTCTAAATATGAATCAAGAGCCTCTTACCTCTCTAAATGCATCCTTTAACTCTTTTATTCCAATCATGTCTGCAGTTTCAGCAAGAAGTTTTGGGCCCATCAACTCAACAAAATCCTCAAAATCAACATGACCTCCCACTTAAGAGACAAAAAAAAGCACATATTTTTTAAACTGAATAACACATCCAGGACACAAGAACAGTTAATGCTTGATATTTGAAATGTAAATACATAAGGCATCTAAATGCTTACAGTTCATGTTTATCTGTTGACTCAGCTCGATGAGCTCCATCTCAGTGGGCATGTATCCCATGGTCCTCATACAGTTTCCAAGGTCTTTGCAGCTTATGAAACCGTCCTTGTCCTTGTCAAACTCCTTGAAAGCGTCCCGCAACTCTGTTGAGCAATATTAGAAGTATCATTAGTAACTGTATGGTTTTAAGTTTTTTTTTCCTTTTTTGCAGTTTAATCTTATTTATTGTTTCTAAAGCACTTTGACAAACATGTATTGTTAAATCATTGAAAAATACATTTAGTTAAATTCCAGTAAAAGAAGTGGGGAACCTACCATCCATTTCCTCTGGCCTCAGCTCTCTGTCCTATAAAGAAATAGCATTAATTAAACGCATGAAAAAAAAGCAGTAATCATAACATATGTCTCAACAAACACGCTCACAATGCCAACATACCCTTGACAGTGCTCTGGCTCTGATGATTCCCAAACCTAAACCAGCGATCCTCTCCATAGTGAGCCTTCTTACGAACCTCAACTTAACGAAGCCTAACAAAATAGATCCAAACAGAAGACTGAATCTATCTCACATTGATGACAAAAACTCCAAGTATAAATAGGCTGAATCCTATCAAGCATGGCTGGGAAACATAACCCTGGAGTTCACAGAAGAATGTGAAGGTTTCTATTTTTTCAGCTCTTGCTTACAATGAGCGCAACCTTTAAAGGGCAGAAAGAGAGGCAGACATATCCCAGAACCCTTAGGGGGTTAACAGTAGGAGCAGAAAGATGTCTAAACAAAACAGTGAGTGTTGACGTCAGGCCTGAACAACTGTCTGACCAGAACTACTGACATTAGAACACGGGAGGGCACACGAGCCAAAGAAAGCCCATCAAACATGTCACCTTCAGAACTTCAATGTGTCAATCAATCATCGTCAGTTCATTTACCATCATCACTTCACTGACAGCTGCAGGCGTCATCACTTCACTTATCTCACTGTGCAAACACCACCATACGACCTCACATTATTAAGGTCACTCACTCTTTTGCTGCAATTCACCTTGCCATCCCCAGCGCAGGATAACTCTACACTGTGCAGTTGGAGTTGAAGCAGAGTAATAGGAACTTGTTCTGAAAAGAACAGTTGACTTTTGGGAAGTATGCTGATTTGCTTTCTTTACAAGAGTCGGATGAAAGCATCCCCAGTCTCATGTTGGTAAGCTTCAGTCAGAAACCTAATCCGTTAGCCTAGTTTAGCACAAAGAGTTGAAAGAGCTGGTCTAGCTCTTTCTGAAGGAAACAACATTTCCATATCAGTATCTATAAAAACTCATAAATACAAATGTTCACATGAAAACAAGTCAGATTTGATGGCCTGCAGGACAAAACATCACACAGCCAATGAATATTCAAACAACCTACACCCTGTAAAATCACATCATGTTGTTCGGCACTCATTTTTTATTTAGACAAAATCCTACAGTGAAGGTAATTAAAAAAACAAGATTTAACATGTTAGCTATGACAGATATTTAGAGGCGCTGGCAGATCTCTTTCATTTGAACAGTAAAGGCCAGCAGTTGATGCTAAGCTTAGCGAACAGGCTGCTGGCTCCAGCCATATATTTACCAGTCAGGCCTGAGAGGGGCATCAATCTAACTAAGAGGTTGGAAACGACAGATCTAATGTGCAGAACAAATGTACGTGCTGTCGCTTTATTATTACACATTACAACTTTGCACAACCTCAAGAACACTCTAATGGTCACGTGCGAGCTCTCTGGTTCATTCTCCAAAACGTGTGTGTGTTCCCAACAGACAACTTAAAGTAAAAATAGTAAAAATATTAAGACAAAAAAATAATTGCTAGGGTCCCCACAAACTTGGGGAGATAGATGTTGTGGCATTGTGTATGGTAATGATAGACACTCAGTCCAGGTTAGCTACAAAGCTGATGTAAAAAACAGACAGATGTGGAGACTTTGTCAAGACTTATGTACATGCTTGCATGTTGCCCTGACTTTACGCAGGTTTGCCACTGTATGTTGCACACGAGAATGCAGTTTTGTGTCATGGAAACAATGGACACCTGATAAAGCCAAAGCTACCCTGCCTGGGCCACCTCTTCACAGGCAAGCACCCCTCAGAACAACATCCTCTCTGTATCCTGGAGCATCTTCAGACAGCTGTAGAAACAGTTTTAGACACATGGAGCAGAGTTGAGTAAAAATAAGTAAAATGCTAGGAAAGTACTGCCTTTTACTGTAAAAGTATTGTGTGTGTGTGTGTGTGTGTGAGTGTTTATGTAAGTGTGTGGCAAACACAGCAGAAAGGTAAATGCAACAACAAAACAGCAGGTTGCCAACTTTCCACTCATCATTCACAACAGTTTACTTGCCACATTGAAGGGACTGGCACCTCACACCTATACAGTGTCACAGTAACAGTAAACATACTCAGAAGCAGAAAAAGATGAGCTAAGCCACCGAAGAACAGGCTCTGTGTGAATGCACAAAAGACCTGAAGACATTATGCAACATCTTCCTTGGTGGAACACCCTGTACTTTAACAAAAAAAAAAAAGGTCCTGTTGCACACCAAGGTCTGCCAATTTCTGATGCCTGTAATCTGACTCATTGAACACAATAGGTTGCAGAGCCAACAACAGCGGTGCAAGTTTCAGAATAAGTTACAATCTGTGAAGCAATTTCCATTGAACACCACCAGCATTTAATAGAACAGATGTTAAATCCCCTATAAGTCCTGTAAAGTGATTTAATTACTTCAAATTTGCATCACAGATTCTGCTCTAATTAATTGTAAAGGCAAATCACACAAAAACTGAAAATTCGCCCATATATAAAACATCTCTCAAGATTTTTGTGACGTGATTCCTGGCGTGAAATTGAAATTTACATTACAATTTGTGGTTAAAATCCAAAACAAAAATCCTACCGTTCTCAGAGGCCAGTCCAAGCAGTTTCCCATACCAAGGGAGATAAGAGGCACCAAAAAAGACCATGAAGACCTTTTCTCTCTTAAGTTTGCCCGTTGGATTCTGAGAGGAGCGCACACTCGGGTTACAGATAGACCCATGAAGACCAGGATGCTAAACCTATCTGATATCTGAAGTAAATGAATGTGGTACTAGTAAGAGCATCAATGACACCCAGTAAGAAAGAGAGTGGTAAGGATGAGGGTGTGAAGCTAAATGAGAGAGGAAAGTGGGATATGGGCGGGAAACCAAATTATGCCTATTAAAGGAGAAGAGGGTGTTGAACTGCTTGTGATATATTTCACACAAGTGTCTCACTGACCAAACTGTTATGTTCACTCTGTAAACAACATAAACAATTCAACACGGACTGACACACAGCAAAAATAAGAATAAACAAGAAACAGATTACGGATAATGTGACAACTACAGTTAGAAAAATCTGCACCTGATGAGTCCCTGATATTTCAGGTGATTTTGTTTCCTCTTTCTTTGCTTTGAAAATCCCTACTAGGCAACTCTACAAGAACACTGTGTGATGACCTATTTCAAGTCCTCACCATGCACTCTCAAGCGTGACACTTATTCGTGGCCTATAGAGATTGCACTTAAACACATATGCTTCATTTTCAGCATACGTGTTTGCTTTCTCTACAACCCCCACCCACTCCCGTCACAGCCTCTTCTGCCCTCTGTAGGAAAAGACAAGGTCACTCTGACCTCCGGCAGCCACATGGCAACAGAGAATGACACATTTTATACTGTGATAGTGTAAACAATATAGTCACTACAGTCTATTTGTAACACTGAATATTGTATCATATGAATCTGCAGAAAAAGACCATCAAGACTAAAATACAGATATAGTTAGTCAGGTAATCTTCTCCGCACAGGAAATTCATTAGTGAGGATCTGACTTCTCCTGTGAAAGCACTCAAACAATCCACCTCCCCAGGTACCTGATCACCATCTGCTCACATGTATTCCCATTCTGGCTTGTCAAAACACTACATGAAGCCAGAGCTGCAAAAAAAAAAAAATCAATTTGACTTTGAATGCATTTCTCCAACACAGTTTGCCAAAAGCAGAACATGAATCTTTGCAGCCATGTGTTCCATTTTTGCCCGTCATTACACTCCTCTCCATCCAGCTTGCTCATCAAAGACCTCTTTCAGGTCACGCTAATGTTTTCACAGAGCAGCTCGCACACTGACTCACAGGTTATTCGTGGACCGGGCTTTTATACTATAAGTACTAGAAGATTTTTCCCTTGGAGCCACAACGGAAGATCTCCATGTTCCAATACTGAGTCTGTTTAGAGCTCAGAGTTTCCTAATTCAGCAGCAGGCATGAATTGCTTCCTGATCCCTAATCAGAATGAAGCAGCCTAAATGATGAGAACTATTAGTCTGTTTTAAACTTTATAGTTTTAACTTTATAACTATTTCTGAGGAAGAGACTAAAAAAATGCCCCTGATAGACAACTAAATATAAAGATGGTATGCAAGCAGATAAAACTGCATGATTGAACAGACTTCTATGCAGAATCACATCACTTTCAGCAATCAAGAGTATTAACCTGAGCTCTTTTTCTTTTGTGTAATTATATTTAAGGCTCAAAAATAGAAACTCAATCACAACAGGAGCATCAAAGTAATTCCCCTCAAACGCAGCACAACAATCACTGCAGTGTTCCTGATTGAATGCTACACAGGATCACATATTATTGTCTTTGACTGTGTGATTAGCACCTCAGAGATTTCCACCTCTCTGCAGCAGAACATTTCATCTGCCCTGGCACATCCACTTCAGTGAGACAGAACTGCTGATTGAGGAGGTGGTGCTGGATTTAAAAATTACATAAGGAGTGGATGTGTAGAGGAAGCTTCTCCCGCTATAGTCTGTGCAGAAATTACAGTGTTTACAGGCTGCATCACAGAGCACATTAGCGTATTGATTGTAAACAAGACGTCAGTGGAGCTAGAAAGCACAGTTAACCACTTAATATCTGCATGTTTGTAGAAATAAGAAAGCAATATATATTTTTTAAATGTTTTGGTTAAGTTTACAGGAACTTATGTAGTGTCATATCATCCATTTAAATTGGATGGTAAAGCACACTTCATTGGCTGTTGTTAGTCAACTCCAATTAAGTTAAATGTAATGAGAAATTTGGGTTTTGGTTGTTCTTGTCAGGAGGGGCAAATTTGTCAAGACATTTGCCAAATAACAACAAACAGTAAAGATGTAAATGTGATCTAATTAAAACCAAAAGGCTATGTTTACTACACTGAGTGTTTCAGGGCCTTACCTGCCCAAACAGTGAATTGAGGATGGTGCGTAAGTTGATCTCGGATGCAGAGGAAGCAGCGCTGGACCTCCTGGACCGCCGGGAGGACCTGCTGGACAGTGGGACGAGGGAGCAGGAGGACGGGGAAGGACTGCTGACCTGACCCCCTCCATTGGCCCCTTTCTGGTCCTTCGGCTCACAGAGAGGAGCCCTGTCGTCGGTGCTGTCCGAAACAGAGGGCAAGCTGGGGACCGGGCGGCTGTGCGTGTGGGAGCGACGGGGATGCTCACATTCGGGTGGTCCGGCTCCTGCCGCCGGCGGACGGTCCTCCCGGTGGTGCTTCCTGCGGTGGTGGTGCCGATGCGTGGACTTGGATGACCTGCAGTGCTCCCTCACACCTCGGTCCGCCTCGCCGTTTGGCTCCGGTGGGTCGGAAACTTGGCTGTGAGGGGCGTGTGACTTACACTTGCCACGCGTGGCTGCATTGTTACTACTGTCCTGGCTGCCGACGAGGGACGGGTGGCATAGGGGTCTCCGGGCGCTGACGTCGCACTCGGCCGACCAGAAGGACTCCTCGGCTTTGCTGCTGCTCTGGACTGCGGCGGGACGGTGGTGATGCTGGTGCTGATGCTGATGGTGATGCTGACTTCTCCGGCTCTCTGCGGTGCGTTCAGGGAGGTGTGTTGGTCTCCTCGCCGCCGAGGACGTCGATTTCAGTAAGGAGGTCGTGGATTCAGATTTCGGAAAGGAAGAGCTCATTGCTGCGGATCTGGTCTAGTCTGCGTCGGTGCGTTTATCGTCGACACCAGACACCGTTTCCTCTCCATTGTCGTCCCATATTAGCATTTAGCAGAGCCTGGCTGCCTGGCTGTAAGTTAGGCTACATTTCACCACCTGATTGCTGTGCGGCAGCGCGGCAGGAGCGCGCGCAGACAGCGGAACACTGCGGAGCGCGTCACCTTTCATTGATGTGAACGATGCGAGTGCTTTGCTCTGGCATCGTGGCAGTGACGTGTGGATGTTTACAGTAGTATGTCCTTGTGGACGACAAAACTTTTCCACCACAAACATTGACAGCTTAGATAATTATTACATTAGTCCCACATTGATGCAAATCTGTCTCGTACAACAACTGTGTTACCACTAAGGCATAATAAAGAAATCTAATCAACTGTCCATGCAAAAGTTATTTACAAAATATATCCATAAAATCACTTGATCTGATAGGCTATGGCGTGCCGCTTTTTTCATCCTATAGTTAAAAAAAATACCACTGACACAGTACTACCAATTTACAGATTAACCTGCATGGGGGCCCCTGGTCAAAATGACTCATTGTCTCACCATACACGTGTTCCTTTAATCCATCTCGCCCAGAGTCGAAAAGGCAAAACACCCATTAATCCTAGCCTGAAATCATGCAACAGGTTGGCTATAAGCCTATTTTTTTTTTTTTTTGTGATGGGACTATATGAATTCATTGCAGGTTTGAGGCTCGATGCTTATCCGATGGTTGGCTGTGATCTGATTAATCATATTTTAAAACAACATTAAGGTAATAAAACAACAATTCACAGGTATTTGTGGTGTCTTTCCTCAATGTTCATTTTCTGGTCGCTCTGCTCAACTGTTTTTTTGTTCACTTTCACTGTCTGGGACTCACGTTGCACCACAGTAGCTACACCTAGAGGTCCCTGGAGTCCACTGCAGCTCCTCATCCCACTGGTTTCTAAAAGAGACTCATGTTGTTACATGTTGGCATCCATGTGTCTGTGTTATTATGTAAGATTATATGAGTTGGTGATGCAAATGCATACTGCTAAAAGGATACCCTTAGTCGGCTACATATGTAAAACTGCATGAGCTCAAACTGTTTACCTCCCACAGTGCTGCAGTATTCTGCTCTCCCTCAACAGTTAAGACTACTGTGATAACTCAGCAGCTGTGACAATATAAACACTTCTGGGCCCATAAAACAAGCAGCTTATAAATACAAGTACCAAAATACCAACCTATTTAGAAACATTGCACTGAAATGTGATCAGAAGAGGCAGACATTGACTTGAGTTTTCTTCCAGTATGGATACATATATGGGGCTGAATATTTACCTGTATGTATGAAACAATAAACACAACACCTGTGGGTGGTGGAGACAATAATGTTTTTAATATGATGTTGGTATAACCTATAAGCATTTAGTGCCTCTAGCTTCATCTCCTCCAGAGCCTCTGCAAGTCTAACAATAAATTGTGTTGAGAAAACATTGCATGCCTACGCCTCCATGTGACCCTACTATAAAACTGCATCTGGCTGAAAATAGGAAACATGATCTATTTAGTCCTCCAGTTTTATTTTCAGTAAAGAATCAATACCAGAGTGGCATTTCTGTAGGATGCTCCCTATATACCGCTGAGGTGTTCAGCTCCTGCAGCATGTTTTTATCACTGTTTAGTGTAGTGGCTGCGTGCGTGAGCAGTTTAATTAATGAAATGGTCGATTCAGCAGAATGTGCTCGAGAGCATTCATGCAGCGTGCAGTGTTTACTTCAGATCGGTGTTATTGGTGTGAAAGTGACACTTCTGACAACAGCTGATTAAATAAGATACTAGTCCATTTATTAAATGTACAGAAATACTGTTCAAAATCCACACAAGAATGTGTTAAAGGACAAATCTTCATTCAAATGTAAACAAAATGGTTGCTCCACCATGTACTGTGTATGTAAAGCAAATGCTTTGGGGAATGATTCATTCTCTTTTTAACAGCACTCTTGATTTTAAACCTAATTAAAGACAGCTCAATGTGAGTGTCGCTCTCATCCCATGTTGTAAACAGCTTGTAAATAATCATACTTTTGTAAACATTGGAATCGAATTGGATTGGTATTCTGATTTGCGATGGATGGACCTGTAAAGCTGCTGAAGATTAATTTGCATTACCTTTTACACTGTGCGATGTGTGGCGCTGCCAAATGAAAAGGAAACACATCACAGAACAACAAAGAGAGTATTCATAAACATTTTACAGAATCTACAAATTGTAATCTATCAAAATGAGTTCATGGTTGGCTTTTTCAGAAATGCACTTGCTTTAGCTGCAAATCAACACTACACAATAGATATAGCATTGAAGACAATCACCTCAAACACATCCCACACCGTTCCGTTTGTTTTCAATCTTGACCCTATTTACAGAAATACAAACCGGATATCAAATGCAACCAAATTACAAGAGTTTAGTAAATTTACCAAAAACACTTCATCCCCAGCGTTACAGCACAGGCCGACTCACACGATTTGACCTAAAAATGTGCTTTTCTAACCATGTCTCGTGAAACCAGGATCGATTTTTTTTGAAAGAGGAGCACAACAAACCACCACACCAGCAGGAGTCAGAACAGAGATATTTAGCTGCGTCTGTAAACATTCATGTCATGATCAACATTGGACCTCAGTTATCAAATCACACATGGAGAAAAGTAATCATTTCTGTAGTTTGTGTCATCACGCTGCTATATCATCCTGTGCAATGTTTTAGTGAGGAATCTAGTAGAAGTCATCTTTTTAATAGTGAAGTCCAAACTGTGCATCATGCAGGTAACTCAGCTAAAATGATGAGTACAGAACGATACTGAATGTGTTCATCAGTAATGAGACCGTACCAATAAAGACGTGTGCAACTACTGCATGTTCTTGTAATCTGGCTTCACTGTGTGTTGCCTTTAAACAGCAGGTCTTGTAGCTTTAGGTTAGCCCTCTTTCCATGTAGATAAGAAATGTAATCCCTAAAATATTTTTCAAGGTTTTGCATGAAGAAAGACTTTTATTTGCACACACTCATAAATATTCAACCACAGTCCCACATTTGAAAATGGGAGTTGTTCTTTTTTTTTTTTTCAAAATAAAAAAATGTGCAAGAACACCGACAATCTTGCAAAACGTGACACATTTCTGACTGGATATGATGTGTAGTGGGGAGAATGATCAGATTACTTAGCCCTTGCAGAAATGTATGTAGGCGGTTTCAGTAAGTGCAAAACAATTAATGATACTTGTAAGATGTTAAGCATAAATTAATACCACCCATACCTTGTAAAATCTTATTTGTAACGCTATGCCTGGGAGAGGAGACATACTACATACATGCTACCTACATGAGTCCGGTTCATGTATAGCTGTTGGCGAAACTCGTTGCCACTTGACATATTTATAACATAATAGGCTCTCTATCAGCAAACTGTTTGATTTTTTACAAATGCAAATTAGCTCTGAAAGTTAAAATGATTTTAATTATTTATTAAGCAACTATAATTAAACAAACCGTAATTAAGTCAACAAAGAATTTTTCCAGAGCCTAGGTGTTGTCTTTAAATTTTTTGTTTTGTCAACCAATCAATTCAAAACCAAAAGTTGGTGCACAACTTTTAATTATTAAGAGATTTGGGGTTTAATTTGGAAAGATCAACCGAGGAATCGAGAAATCTTTAGAGCTCTGATGCAAGTTTGTTGGAAATAAAATGATTAAAAATAAATTACACCGACATTTAGGCTGAAATGTCAAAGCCACAATGTAAATATACATCAGTCAAATGGCTGAATGAATATTCATGTACCTGATGATTTAGAGTTTTCAGGTGAGGCGGTCTTTCACACAGCTATACCGACAAAAACATGATTGATAACAGAGGGCCAATGTTCGGTCATTAGCTATAAGAGTTAGGTGAGATACTGTATGAGACGGAGAATATGTACACAGTGAATATGAGAGCTGGTCTGGAGGCAGAAAAAGAGTTGCTCCCCAATCCTACAAACCCCTCCCTATATTCCATCTGTCTTTTTTGTCGGACATGGTTTTTCACTCACACCTATTTCCCTTCTTTGTCCTCTAAGCGGCCCGGGGTAAAAATGTAATCCAAGGCTTGTCTCTCAGCTGCGGCCACGTTAGGGTGCCAGAGGTCCACCATGAAGACCACTCTGGTGCCGTCCTCTGCACCACCTGCACAAAAACACAGGAAAAACAGCAACATTAGAACAAAATAACTCCATTTGATAAAAATGTTAACCTGAAATCTGGATCAGCCTCACATTAAAAAGACTCTGTTTTTCTTAGCGATGCTGAATTACACCTTTTTCAGGTCACTCCTCCTTCAAGGAATAAATAATAAGAGGCAGAGTGAAACAAAGGATTACACTTTAATCCCTTCTTACCCTCGTGGAAGGCCCTGTGGAGGAAGGAGTCATCGAAAAGCAGACAGCTGCCCTCAGACCAGCACTGTGGCTCCCCACCAACCACAAGCTCACAGGAAGGGGGCACTCTGAGACCTGCCAGAGACACAGAACAAGTCCATCCATGTGTTATTATGGGAAATGAATGCATTTTGAAGCAGTTATGGTTGCTTAGCAACCTCCCAGGTAAAAAATCTCTGACTAAGACCTGCTCTCAAAATGTCCTGCAACCACAGTATGCATTTCAAAGCTTCTAACAAAACATCCTGCATGCACAACAATTACAATCTCTATCTCTGTCACACAGGGCACAGCTGGAATTGGAGTCAATGCTAAGGTGATGTAAAACCCAATAAAAATCTTGAAATAAGCCACTAAATTTAATCTACGTTGTATCATGATCCAAGAGGATTCACATTCTCAGTCTACACACGACAGCAGCTGATCACCGGAGCTGCTCCGCTCTGGTTAAATATGCTTATTACAGTAATCATCTGCTGTGGTGCCAAGCTGAATACACTCACAGCCATCAGACATCACATGGTTGAATCAGTTTCAGCTCACTAAACAGTTCACTCTCTTACCCAGGTGGCAGCGCAGCCTGACATTTGTTGGACCGTAATGCTCGGAGATGAGAGCACCGGGCGTCAGCACAGAGAAGCAGGCGTTTCCGAACACATTATTGGCGATGAAGGTGCGCAGTTGGCCCAGCACTCTCCAGGCACGGGGACACCTCCTCACATTGAGAACCATAGGGGTGCCTTGGTTGACCAGGTAGTATGTCCACCACTGCCCACGAGGGGTGTTGTTGGCTTTCCAACCCGGGGGGAGGGAGGAGCCGCTGCGGGCTGGAGGCTGGTGGTAGATGCTCTCGAACTCTGCCAGGAGTGCGGGGAAGCTCTGCTCCAGCAGCTCCACATCGTGCCTCTGGATCTCTCTAGAGAAGAAAGGGGCTGACGGAAGATCTGGGAGGAAGAAGACCTCTGGCCGCTGGATGGTGGGTCGGCTGTTCAGGTATCTGCCTTGATCTCGTACTCCTTTATGCACCCTGCCCATACCTGACCAGGTGTAGCGCTTGGCGTATTCCTGCAGGCTGTGATAGAGCCTCTGGTTCAGACTCTCTCCGGCGCTGGTGCAACGGAAGCACTCTGAAGACTGACAGAACGCGAAGCCATTCTGCTCTTCTAGCAACAATCCATGCTTCCCTTTGCCCCTTCCTTTGCAGTCTGAACTCATAAAGCCCCCCACCACCCCTCCAATCCGGCCGGGCCCAGTCAGATACCGCCCACGCAGAGGGCTGGACCCGTGCTCCCGGCCCACCCTGTAACAATACCACATGAAGAGCAGCAGCACACACATGGCAATGGCGAAAGCACAGATCTCACACTCCCTTATAGACTGCATCCCTCCTGCCACCATCTCCCTCACATTTTCTAGTGACCACTCCATCTCTGCTCACTGCAGGAGTGCTGAATCTGACGGAAAAAGAGAAAAGTGCTGATGAGAGATCAGTTAATGCGTCTTTTCTCGATCGTGATTGAAAGGGGCCTTAAACCACACGCAGGGCGTTAGGGAGTCTGGTGTCAGGCAGCTCTTATCGCCTCCCCTAATGTAAACAGTCTGCTGATTTGATCTGACACTCTTGCTCTTCTGTGCTAACATTTCAGCACTCTGCAGCGAGGGAAGCTTTCTCCCTGCATGATGTCTGGTTGTGCGGTATTTGTGCTGCTCCTTCTGTTGCTCTTTTAGACAAATGCAGACAGTCACCGCGCCTTAGGGTGATCTGCTCGCTGAAAAACAAAAGACAGAAGGAGAGAAAGAGGTATCAGAAGAGACAACACACTGTACACCACATTAAAGGGATGCCGCGATGTAATGCCCGATTTACGGATGAGTGTTGATTTCCACAGTTAATCTGAAGCACATATCAGTGTCACAAATGTGTGTCTGTTAAACAAATCCTCCTCGGAAATAGACAGAATTTTATTATCCAGTATGCACCTCATGTAATACACACCTGCTTGAACTCACCCACACACTGTCAACTTCAAAATGACTACAACCAGTGTGCACACACACACACACACACACACACACACACACACACACACACACACACACACTAAAACCCATGAGTCATGCATTTACCCAAAATCTCTCCCTTTTGTATTTTGCGCACCACGCACACTAAGCAGAATTATGTAAACTTAAACAGTGTTGATGCCCACCCACATTTATAATTGGCATTCATAGGTTGCTCAGCGGGAGCTGCATAAATGGTTCCTCGGGGGGGAGGGAGGGGGCGAGCTATACTCTGTGTAACCGTATGCTGTAAGAAAAAAAAAAAAGGCTCGCTTACATGAGTCTGATTATATAAATATAATGGACCAGACGCCAGAACGCGGGGAGTGCAATGCGTCAACTGTGATCAGAACTCCACGATGCTCTCCAACCAAAAATGGTCGGGCAATTCTGCTCCCATAGATCCTCCCCTATATCCTGTCTGACAGCAACAAGACGCTCCCACCTCCCCCACACACTCCCGCTGCTTTTAGGAAAGACTGACCATCAAACCCAACCATTAAACCACCTCGAAACCTTCATCACTCCTCCGTATGCTCCTCTGGTTCATTGTCGAGCTGCTGCCACCAAGGCCGAAACCAACTGATGGAAAACACATTGATGAGCTGTAACGTTCAATGAGACATTGTTAACAAGCAGATCGCAGTGTCATACCTCTTGTTTCCTAGACTAGAGCTACGTGGATGTTTGGTGCGTGGGCTCGTGCGCAGGTTTGAAATCCATACCTATTCAACATTCATGACTGTGTGGCCAGTGGAGAGGAGAGGCGCACAGGTGTTTCTCCAGGCGAAGCTGCGCACCACTGCAGTGCACACGGTAGACGGATATCACTCGCCAACATTATAAGAAATATCCCCAAATGCTTCAAAGAAGTCCGAACTGGAAGCGACGCGCGCCGTAAACCGAAAACACATATTAAAAGCGTCTGCGCGAAGGGTCGACTCCCTGTCTGTCCGTGATGGACAGCAGCGTCGGGTAGGCTTCTGATAATGTTGTTGTAAATACTAAAGCTCCACCAGGGAAGCCACCCAGCGTCAAGCACTCAGAGGAATACGCAACAATACGCCGGTCAGACCTTCCAAAATAAAGGACTTGGCGTGTTGAATACGGCAAACAGCCCTGGAGCTGTCACAACCCCTCCCATCTCCACGCAGGGGCGCACCCTGCCTTTTGTTGACTTGGGTAGCCACATTTTAAGTAAAAAGAATGACAAGATATTTATCTTCTAAGTGTAATTCTTTAAGGACTACAAAAAAGAAGTATGACCAAAGTCACACGTAAAAGTAGACTAAAACGTGGCACGCTAACTCCTGCACAATATCTAACATGCAAAGATACATTTATTGTCTTGTTGTACTTTTGCACATGTATCCTACAGTGAATCACTCTGGGGTGTCTTTATGGGTATAAATTATGCTACATGAATATATTTACCTTGACATACCTTATAACTTGTGATTCATTAGCAAGAAAAATGAAAAACAAAAACAACAAACATAACGATCATTATATTTAGCTTTTGCAAGACGGTCACAATCCTCAGATTTTTGGATGCTCTTTGGATTAATTGATATAGCCTACTTATCAGTCAACCTACAGACAAAAACATACCATAAGCCTACCGTTTTCACAAGTCATTGATGATTCATTAATTTTCCAGCAAAAATAACGAGACAAAAATAAAATGTAATTTTCTGCTGCCAATCACTAAAATAATTTGTCATTTAAGTTAATGAACTGACTTCCTTTATATTGTGACTGTTGTTGGGTGGACATAACACAAGTAAGTGTTCAATCCATCCAACTCTTGTTAATAGGCTACATCAAGAGCTCTTCTATTTTCTGACAGTTAAAGTGATAAATCAATTGATTGAGATACTATGGGGAATTTTAGAAGCACATAATTGGTAGTTGCAGCACTGCTATTTAAAGAGATTCTCTGTTGAAGTTAAAAACGATTAAAAAAACCCTTTTTATTTTGAAGGCACAATGATCTTACATCCGGTATTGATTGATAATTTCTGCCTGACTTGACTCGAATGAAAGCCATATACTCTTCCGTATGACTTATGACTCGTCCATCGACTTCTGTTCGATATGCAGCTGCAGACAGCATTTCCCAGGATGCACTGCGTCTTGCTCAAGTTGCTCTCACATCAGCCATGAGAGCAGGAGTTTGATGGTGATAGTTCAAGACGCGAAAGGACAGCAGGGTCAAAAACTTTGTCCCGGTAAAGAGTCCAACTGTAGGTCGAACTCCTCAGCCTTCAAATCTGCACCTTTGACTTCACCTGGCGAGAAAAAAAGAACTCAAAAAGAAGTTCAGCAACATCGTTCATCAAAACCAGACTGTTAACATCAACGCGCTGAAAGATGTGGTGTTCTGATAATAATAGATCTGACAAGTCCTGACTGGTTTGATCTGCTTTGAATTCATTCAATAGGCGACTCCAGAGTTAATCCAGGCTATAGATTTTAACACTTTAGCTGTACATAAAACTTACAAACTGTAGGCATGTTGTTGTTATCCTATGAGGTTTCATGGCTGGATGCATGTGGCTATTGTGAAAAAAACAAACTTAAGTGTATGGCACGTTTTCAGAAACAATGTTTAAAAACAACAACAACAACAACAACAACCAAAAATGAGAGGTATTCAATCACACTTAACCACACATCAACAGTCCATCAAAGTTAACAATAAAGCTTAACAATAAATAAACAATAAAGCTGGTTAAAAATATAGCAGGCTAAAAAAAAAAGTTCTCTTCTTAATTAAATAGCCTATAGCCTAAATCAGAGCAATGAATAATACAGGGATTTAAACAAAAGCCTATTTATAAAAGTGAATGTATTGAGAGTTGATTTAAAGATTAAACAGATTGTGTTGGTCTTATTTTCTGTACAGGCTGTTCCAGAGGTCAGACACAACAGAGACACAGTCACTGTGGAACAAATTCAAACAACCTTCTTGGATCTTGTTTAGCAATAAAGCTGGGGGAAAGACCTTTCTGTGCCATTAAATGTGAAATAATGTTTCATGTATCATATATTCTATTATACGTAACATATACTCACACAATGATAGGCCTACTTGTTTTCACAATATGTAGCCTACTGTAGTTATTTAGAAACTTAGTGGATAGCCACTGATCTTGATATCCTGGTGTGTAATGTTAGTACAACAGGAATAAACAATAATCAGTCTTATCAAGCAGTGTGTGTGTATGTGTGTGTGTGTGTGTGTGTGTGTGTGTGTGTGTGTGAGAGAGAAGACGTTTCTCTCACTGTGGACTTTGATTCTTTGTCAGCCCGATCCTATTCTGTTACTGACTCCTTCGCAAATGTTTCTCATTTAAATACAAAAAAAGGATTGTACTTTCAATCAGTTCTTAATTGTATAAGCAGTCTGTGCAGGATGTGTAGGGATGATATAGTCTCTGTGTTAGGCACATGAAGAAATGTAATAGCCTATCATTAGATGTCATAAAACTCAATTTGGCACACATAATCTTCTCACATCTGAAACTATTATGTTTTGTAAAAAAAAGACCAAATTCCTTCAGCCAGGTAATCCTAATAATTAATAAATATTGATGTGTATTTTTAATTTATTTTTTTAATCTGGCTGCACTGTTTGCTTCTTTGCACGTGTAGCTGTAAAGTTCCTCAGTTGCACAGTCTATGATTTGCACACAAAGCCTGCTGTCTGTTTCCTGTCTTTAATCCATTACCCCGCAGAGTGGGTGCCACAAAAACCGGTCTGTTTCTGTGAGGTCAAACCACCTCCGGCATGATTTAACGAAATCACTTACATCACCTTTCCTCTCCCTGTCATGAGTTCGAGCGCTCCGGGTCGAGGGAGGGGCCACTCTGTCTGTTGCCCACGCCCCTCTGATCGGGCAACCTGGCGTTTAGTCACTGAAGTTAGGATATTACAGGGAAGGTGACGTGTTTACTTCAAACTGATCTTTAATGGTCACCACGGAGATTTAGGATATTATCAGTTATGGCGAGGTCAAAGGCGAGGGTGTACGGGTGCTGCACACTGATGCTGCTCTGTGTGGTTACTGCCATTGTGCTAATTGCTGTTCTTGGGAGGCACACGTGTCCAGATAACACTTTTTCAAAAGCTGCAGTGGCTGCAGACTCCAAGAAATGTTCAGAGATTGGAAGGTGAGTTGTTGTTGTTGTTGTTGTTGTTTTTAAATTATTATTAGCAGCCCATTTTCCCAACTAGCCTATTAGACTATTTTGTGATTGAGAGGATCTGGTAATGTGGGTAAGCTCCTCGCTCTTTCTTTAATGCGACACAACATTCTGACAAGTTCCCATGAACCAACTTATTAAGATCTGCCAACTAGTCCATGGTAACTACTGACCAACTTTTAAAGAGTGATTAGTTGATAAAAGTGTAGTTGGTGGGAAAATGAAAAACGGATTATTAATATCTTAATGTTTAAGATCATAAATTAGGGCTAGTTATTAGAACGTGTTAAGTCACTGGAGAACAGAATGGAAGATCCCATATTAATGTATCATTTGGTTATTATGTCTTCATGAATATCTGTTTTTCTTATACATTCTGAACCAGCAAGTAACCGACGTAAGACTAATAAAAGCAACGTCATAAAATCATCATTAATAAGAAAAATACTGAATACCTGCCTATATTTTAGATTTATAACATATACATACATTTCCAGGATTATTATTTTTGTGTGTATTAATGAGTTACTTAACATGAGTACTTAACATCATCTTATGGAAAACCGAGACATTTACCTGCAAACAGCATAAAAAAACAACCTAACATGGATAATAATCAGCGTGTAATCTCACAGGGACATCCTTCAAAAAGGAGGCTCAGCGGTAGATGGCGCCATAGCTGCGCTGCTGTGCACCTCCGTCATGAACCCCCAGAGCATGGGCATCGGAGGGGGGTCCATATTCACAGTGATGGACAGCTCTGGTATAAGAACAGCATTCACTCGTAAACACTCTAATGCAGCAGGAGTAACGATGGTGTTGCTGGGGAGACACTTTGAACTGATGAAATCTCTCTCCTCTTTTCACAGGTAACGTGAAAATTATCAACTCCAGAGAGACTGTACCTCAGACGTTTAAAACTGACCTGCTCAATTCATGTCCCAAGACCTTTCAAATGACGTCAGGTACTTCTCTGGTGTATTAAATATTCAAATAGGCCTGCATTTATTTGAGGTTTCTGTTTTACATCAAGTCAGCTTCTCTTTTTTGTTTACACCGTAATGTAAGACAAATGATGTCAGGTGTAGGGTTAAAGAGACTCCCAGTCCTTTCTTAGACATGATTATGTAGTCGTTTACGATCTGTCTTGCTTCTCTGTGTATTCACACCGGGGCCCCAAAAGGCCTGATGTATGGAAGCTGTCCCAGATTTCAGCCAAGACCACACACGCTCTGGGAACTGAAGTCGTACACACGCTATTAATCTTGTTGGGACATGAACTTGTAAGCCTTTGATGCAGACAAGGGAGTTTAATCTTTAACTTAAAGTGAGGACATTATCAGAGAGAGAAAACATAGTTTTTTGTAAAATATCAGTCAGATAAGAGAAGAAATACAAATCTTAAAAAACAATATTGTTCCCAAAGTTATTGGCACTGAAGAAAGTTCACCGATATGTTTCAGTTCAATTTAAATGTAGTTTGTTTATTATCTTTATGATCATCCTGTCAGGCAGAGCAGCAGAGATATTACCACATAGATTTTGGAGACATAGTTGATTATTCTTTTGAATAAGTCTAGAACAACTTCTGAGAGGGAGAGAGCGCTCATGTGGATGAGCAATAGTGAGGGAGTGTGTCATTGTGCACAAAGGTGGAGGGACGAGAAACAAGAAGTTGATCATCTAATGTAACTCAGTTTACCAGTGAAGTGTGTGAACAACAGTGACTCTCTGTTAACAGGCTAATGCTGCTCCGACGTGCATTTAGTGCACGTTTAGTTCCTGTCACAACAGGAATGTTGTTATGACTTCTCTCAGCGTCCCTGCTTTATGGTAAAGACTGGTATTTGATCACTGCACTATAGTGCTATGAAGCTGTTTTGGAAATCTAAAGGGTTTGAGGCCACTAATTAACTCTGTAAAAGTACATTATATGAATATTATTTGTTCTTGAATGCAAATAATTACAGTATCTGTAAATTATCTTAAAGTAACTACAACTATTAGCTATAATCTTGAAGCCTTTGGCTCGATATTAAAAGACAAAAACGCGAGACAATTGGACAGAGTCTGGGTTTCTGAATTGTAATCCATGATCACGACTCTGCACTTTATCTGTAAACCAGTTTGCACTTTGTAATTGTTGTTTTCTCTCAACTTACTGTTTGTAAACTGTCTCTTTATCATGTAATGTTTACTATGATGTGTGCTGCTGCCCTCTTGGCCAGGTCACCCTTGTGAAAGAGATCTTGATCTCAATGGGTTAATTACCTGGTTAAATAAAGGTTAAATAAAAAAATTATATGATAAAATGATATGATAATTACAGTTTAGATAAAAAGTGGCATATTTTGGAAATAATCAATCACACGCCTAAAAATTGTACTTTGCTGCTGTTTTTTGTAATAAATGTACTTATTTTGAGCTACCTGCATATTAATCCATCCATTCCTCCAGGTGCTGACTGGATCGGGGTTCCGGGAGAACTTCGTGGTTATCAAACGGCGCACAAGATTTATGGGAAGTTGCCGTGGGCAACACTTTTTGAGCCGACCATCCAGCTGGCCAAAAAAGGGTTTCCTATCCCACTAATCCAAGGTCAATACCTTTCATATTTAGATACGAATGAGTCCCAGTCACTACGGTAAGAAAGACACACACCATTAAAAAAAAAAGACTGAACATTTTTACCTTTCTAGATGTAAGTGTCATTTTTTTAAATTTGTTTTTGAACTTTAGGAAGTTGTATTCAGATAAGAACGGGACGTTGCTGCAGACTGGTGATAATATAAAGTTTGAGAAACTGGCCGACACTTTGGAGGTCATTGCAAATCACGGGGTGGACGCTTTTTACAATGGAAGCATAGCAGAGGAATTAATCCAAGACATACAGGAGGCAGGTATTGTCAGATGGGATTTATTCATAAAGCTCTCTTTTCAACCATTTTCTATCTCTGCTTGGTTCTATGATCTAATTACAAAAGAACAAATCAATTGGATCTGTGAAGCGCTGCAGTGATCACTCACAGACTGTGAGCTGCCGGGACGCATTAAAAGTCTCCATTATGTGGAGCTGAGATGCGTCTCGTTCAGTTTTGCTCAGCAGAATCATTTGTTTCAATGTTTTTGCTCAGGAGGAACACTCACGATGCAGGACTTGGCAGCGTACAGAGTTTCAGTGACGGATGCGTGGGCTGTTCCTTTGGGAGAGTACCAGATGTACATCCCCCCACCCCCTGCAGGAGGCATCATCCTTAGTCTCGTCCTCAACATCATGAAAGGTTTCTGCGGATCTGCTCCTCCACACGTTCGCATCGCATAAAGAAGCTTGTTAAGATGAATTCATGTGCTGAACAGAGCCGTGCCAAACTTACTGTCAGAGGCTGTTGCACTATGTTGTTGACTCTAAGGGGAGTGTGCACTGTACATGTTTGGATGTGAGATACACTTTAAACTATTAAAACTAAGCAATTCTGTTATACTTTTAGGTTATGGCTTGACTTCAGCATCTCTGACAGGTGGAGAAAAGACACTGGCCTATCATCACTATATTGAAGCCCTTAAGTTTGCCAATGGAATAAAGAAGCACATCAAGGATCCACAGTTCAGCTCAGCAGAAGTAAGTTACACTAAATGACTCTGTGACAGATACATTGTTCACACATTGATACAAATCTCAGCATTATGCAAGAACCAGGGGAGGAAAAAGGTTTTTACATTCTTAATGTAAGAGAAATTAGCTGTGCTGTAATTTAAAAAGTTAAAATCCTGCTTTCAATGTTAACTTAAGCTACAGATGTTTTAAGTGTTATGTGAGTGTGATGCAGAATGGCTACTTTGAACTGCTTATTTTACTGTCTGGAGGTTTCATCTGAAACAAATCCATTTAATTGCAATTAGTTTGGATGGTATGTTTTGTAAGAAAAAATCTGAAAAGAAACTATTTTCCAACTCCCTCAAGGAAATCAAAGGAGAAGGGTAAAAAGTATAGATTTGACCATTGACATAGAGTGGAATATGAGGATAAAGTTGCTCGAAATGGAAAAACTTAAAGGAAGTACTGGTACCTTAAAGTTGTACTCGTGCACAATACTTAAGTAAACATTCTTATTTGATTACAACCATGCTATGAAAACTGAAAAGTACGGTGTTGCACTCTGCTTTAACCTCTATTTTCGTTGATGTTGTGGCCATTTAAAGTTGTGTTCATAAGGCTTGGTTAAATGTCACTATTAGGGAAGGTATGGGTGTTACGGTCTCCAAAGTCAATGACGTGGTTTTACCACAGTCAAATTGAACCAAGGTGTGTAATTGCACAGTTTTTCCTGTAGACTGTAACGTTGACATAGTCTCATTGAGGGCCCTCATTCTTTTCTTGAGACTTTTGAAGCCCATCAGTGGCGGTCGCCATGTTGTAAATGCTCTTCGCCTTCGGAATCAAAAATGATGAGTTGTAAAAAAATGTTTCTACCTATGGTGTGTGCTGATAAATAAATGAACTGTTAAGACATTAATTCGTTTTTTCTGAACCAGGCTGTAAATATGTTTATTTGTGCTGTTAAAACAAGCAACTTTGAATGGGTGTGTATGTGACTTCCAGGGATTTTGCACCCAGCCTCAAGTGGTCATTTGAGGAACTGCAGTTTTTTGCTTTTTCCCCCCTGTGAAATGATCATAGAAGGTATATAACAGTCTATAAATAAATACAAATATATATACATCATGTTAATTTGTTTTCATACAGGCCTTGTTTTTCAGAATAAGCAAAGTGCAATGTTTAAAACACATTAGATAAAAAATAATTGAAAAGGTTAAAAATGGGTTTCAAATGTCTTTTAAATGTAGTACTGTGTCAGTTTATTATTTATTTCTCAGCAGAAAAACTAGAAGCCTAAATTATGGTTAAAACTTTGGAAACCTGTGTTTTTCTATTTGTGTGTGTGTTCTTTTAATTCCGCAGATGGCCAAGAAATTCACAGAGGACAGCTTTGCCAACAACATCCGGAGCTTGATCAGTGACGACAGGACCCTTGGTCCCCAGTATTACAACATCACCCCTCATCGGGACAGCATGGGCACCACGCATGTGTCTGTGCTGGCTGAGGATGGCTCTGCTGTGTCTGTCACAAGCACCATCAACCACATGTCAGTCCCTGCAGGCTTCCACCGTCAAATATTATTATTGGTTTGAGAGAAGAGGATTAGAAGGATTTAAGAGATTATTGAGGAAGTGTTTCTTTTAAAGGAATTTATCAAGAAATCTCTCTTTTCATAGGACTGCAGTAATCACAGTCCAAAAGCTTTCCATAGAGCAGTGTGTACGATAGCTGCTATAAGTTTTTAAGACTGCACCAGAACCAATCCTGTTCTTCTGATGCATTTTCCCACTCAGATTTGGCTCAAAGATCTTCTCTCCGAGAACTGGAGTCATCCTCAACAACGAGCTGTTTGACTTCTGTGGAAGAGTCGATAACATCTTTCCTGGTAATCAAATCAGCAAAACCTGTTTTATATTTATAGATACAGGTGCACATTTGTCTTTTACATATCAGTTGATGCATACTGCAGGATAGAGTTTCTGGCAGCTAAGACTTACAAGGCATAGTTATTATTTTTGGTGCTGCAGTTTGTGCATATAAAGGAACAGTATTTATATGAAGTAACCACTTATTTAAGCTTCACAGCTTCTCTTTTAGGCACACAAAGGACTCTGTTTTGTATATTGACTTGTTAGCTTAAGGTGCTACTGTGCTGAATAGAATAGGCTAAGCTAGCTCTGTGTGACTGTAGTTCATAGACTGATTAAAATTTATTCTAAGTGACTTCACCCTTTGGTTTCTGAAGTGCGCTTTTGAGCTGATGCAGGCATTAAGCCGACTGACGAGCAGCTACAATGAGCCCTCCCATCAGTCAGCTCATCTTTGCTTCTCATTATGGTTAACGCTTAGCATTAATAATTAAACAGATTAGTTAATAAAAAAAAAATCACCTTTTCCACAGTGTTTGCTGATCACAAAATTAAGGCTCAATTTGGTGAACAAATGAGCTACCAAATGTATTCTTTGAACCAGCCTGTAAACATGTTTATTTCTGATAAAAAAGTGGGCATTTTAAAATGTGATTTGTGTGACTTCAGGGGCTTTTGAAGTCAGCCTCAAGTGGACACTTGAGGAATGGCGGGTTTTTGCACTTCCACCTTAGGTGTTTTCAGGAACTTCTTCATAGTTCTAGGAACTGTTGGAACCCTCCTCCTTTTTTAGTCAAGAACTAAAAGAGAGAAGTCAAGAACATTGAACTATATTAGTTCCTAGAACCCCGTTTAGAGGAACCTTTTTAGCTCCTGCTTCAGAGTAGGTACCATGGCGGTGCGAATGCAGACAGAAAAAAAGTTCCCATGGTGTGTAGTTCTCAGAGAACTCCCCAGTGGATAGTTCCACTTCAAAAAGTCCCCAGAACTGATTGGTCCGAAACACCCATTGGCTTCACTTCTGAACACTGGAGTTTGTTTCCTACTGTAGTCTCTTAGATTGGTCAACAGTCACTCACTTCTCATTATATTGTGATAAAAGAAGTGTACACCAATAATCACTAACAGAGCACAACATTGCATAAGAATTAACCTGAAAGGCACAAAATCAGTTTTGTTAATTTTAAATAAACTATATAGTCCTCCTGATCTCATGTAGGCAGAATGAATGATATTAGACACAACCTTAGCTATGTTCCATGAACCAAAAGGAAGATTATTCTTTATTTAATGGAAGAGTTTCCTTTATTGGGCAATAATAATACAAAAACACCCAATTTGCATTAATGAGCTCATAATTGCAAGAACTGTAGAGGCCCACTTGTATAAATAGTCCAGATTTTAAATTGTTAATGGGCACTCTACTTGAAATTTGTATGAATCATTTCAAAAAGATGAGATGATTTTAATGTGAGGATAAAAAAGTACATGTCAGAGTTGAATTACTGTGCTTCGCCCTCTGATGGGCGCCTTTGATTCCATGATTAAAAGTCCCCCCACTGTGTGCATTTATAATCATTTTCTTATCATTCCGCTCACATTGACAAATCCTTTCTGTCAGTCAAGGCTTTTGTTGTGCTCGCAGGGGAGCAGCCTCCCTCCTCCATGGCCCCCGCTGTGTTGAAGTCTCGGTCGAAGATGCTGGTGATTGGATCGTCTGGTGGCAGTATGATCACGACTGGGATTGCCTCGGTACGTATCAAGGGCAATCACACTAAGTGCCATTAAGAAAAATTGCCGCCGCCTAATGCCCCTCACTGTTGTCATAGCAAGCGCAGTCTTCTCGAGCTTCTTCAGTGTGTCCATAATCCGTCCTGTAATCATCACTTTCCCATCAAGCAGATTGCAATGTTTTGTACTGTCTCTCCTCCAGGCGCTCATGAACCACGTTTGGTTTGGAAAGAGCCTTAAGGAGGCAATTGCTGCTCCCGTTGTTTTTGTCGACTCTCAAAATGCAGCAAAGTTTGAACCCAAATTTGACAAGGTAATACACTAAACACATTTAATTACTTTAATATTTGTTGCATCTGAGCCCCCTTAACAATACTCTTTCCCTCTCCTTTGTATATTACAGGATGTGATCAAGGCTCTGAAAGAAATGGGACACAAACAAGAAATTGCAAAGCATTTCTACAACGTGGTCAACGCTGTGGGGAAGGAGGATGGCTGTATCTGTGCCGTGTCGGACGCCAGGAAACTGGGTGAAGCTGCCGGTTACTAGGACAGCGGGTCAGTGACTCTGGTTAAACAGGAGGCCGTGAAGGATACAGAGACGTCCCTGCAGCCGCAAAAACCACAAAGGCTGCCCCAGATGGAGTTTTACGTGATCACAAATCATGAACAAAGTGCTGAGTTACAGGCCTCTTCAGGTGAACACTCACAGTAACATGTGGCAGCCAAACCTGTGGACTGTAACACATACATTATGAAATCCTGCTGAAGAAACATCTGAGACTGCATCTGACCTCCTGAGACTCTGTCAGCTTGTTTTGACACATTTCTAACTCTTGTAATTATTGGACTGTAAACATAAACATTTCATGCAATCCATATTTTCCCCGTTATATACAGCGACTTCATATAACATTGTGTATATGTCTATGTGCTATTTTTAATCTCTGATTAAGAAAAACTTCTTCATAGCTTTTATCATCAGGTATTTAAAGTCTTAGTACTGGAGTTGCCCTTTTACAATAACTGTCACTTTATGCATATGAGCTGTTACTGCAATGTTAATGAATTTAAGTGCACAAGATAGATATTATTTCTAATATTCAAATAAAATGTAAAAATTAATAATACTTGATATACTATAATTAATTAAATGTGAGAAAAACCTACAAAAACAGCATTTTTTATTGTTGCAAATCTTGCAAAAAATGTGTCAGCTATCCAAACTTTGAAGAGCAGTGATTTTTAAAATGACTTCATAATAGATCCATAAAAGAAACATGTATGCTGTATTACACATTACTATCCTTAAAGCTCCTGTGTGGAACTTTTAGTTTGTGGTGACCCCTGAGGACGGGGTTCATGTCCCGCTTACGTCTCTGCCGATCCTGTTCTTTACATGGGTAGGTAGTGTTTTCTGACATAAATTCCCAACTTGCTTTCTTTCAACAGTCATATTCATCATCAATCATCATAATAATATTTGCAGATGAAAAATTAAATAACAGGATGATTCTGCAGTGTGCTGGTGCGCTACTTATGTGACATCTACCTGCTGGCAGTGGTTATAGCCAATACAAATCTGGTCACAGATGGTAATGTTTCCTTTTCTAGATTTTGAAGAGGTTTGGATATTAAGTTCAGTCTGCTTTATAACCTGCTAAAAACTCCTCACAGGAGCTGACTTCATATGTCACATCGAGTTGATGCTGAAAAAACAGAATTATGTATGTATAAATAACTAGAATATGTGAGAAATAATAATAAAAAAAACAAGTAAATCCTGCTTGCAGTTCATGAAAGACAACCTGTAACTGCATGTGCTCTTTTTGATCCTCAGTCTGACTCTTGATCCCTCTAACCCCGGGGTCAGTCCTTTTGTAATCATGTCTGTAAATCCATCTTTGCCATAATTTATTCTGAAACAATCTGGATGAATTCTCTGCCGTTTTTCATACTTTATTTTTCATTTCTGTGCCCGGGCATGAAGCAGCTGGAGCGAGATAATCAGATCAGGGTGAGGCACACAGGAGAGCAGTTTCCTGAGACAAAGTTAGGACATTCATGTCTCTGCATAAAGGCCTGTATTGGAAATGTAGTCAAAAGTCAAATTAATTTGTTTTTCTTATGTTATTTAACTAAAAAACTAAGAAAACAAAAACAAATATATGGAATGAATCTATCATGAAAGGGAAAGGTCAGGTAATAAGCTCCTGGTGTTTTCTTGGGGGCGGACCCTGTTGCCCTGTCTCATGGTATTTGGACCTCAGGGGTGTGACAGTCACACTGCGCCCTGACCTTATAGGAGCCACCTGCTGCAAATGCCACATTACCATGTCTGGCAGCACGAGCACACAGTTGCCAGGAGAGGATCATGGGTAGAGCTACATGTGATGACCACCCTGCCTTTACAAAGCAAACGATTGCAGCACAGGCCTTTTCCCTGACAGCTCTGTGCGGCCCAGATGATCCGCTGGCTCAGGAACAAGAACAGCACTCCAACAACCAATCCCAAACAGCACGGCCCGAGCTGATCGTTTTTATTGCCCTATTTACAGACTAATCTGCATAAATAAATCCTCCGTTTGCTTGTGTGGGCAGCTGCGGGTTCTGTGCTCCTGACCCAGATGTTCCAATGCAACCTAACAAAAAACCAATCCACACCTCACAGCTCAGTTTGGTTGTTTTATTGGCAGTCAGTGTCTGGCATGAGACGAGTACACACAAGTTACAAGGAAAAGTTTGACGTTGAGACACAAAAAACAGAAACTACGAAACAAGTGGACAGTGATCTCCATCATCCACATGAAACATTCAACTTAAAATGTGTCCGCACTGATTGCATTGACATTTTACTGATCTATTTGCTGTTTAATTGTGTAATACCATCAGCCTTTCTTTTTTGTTTGCTGCTCGGGAAGGAGGTCACTGTGCTCAGTTTTCATAGTCATTAAAAACATCATAAATTACAGAGTCGGACAAAAGACGAAACACCAAAACAATGATACAAATAATTACGACAGTAATCAGACACTTCACCGGTAAACACAGAGAACACACAATCAAACATTTAGTATATATCCAGTGATTCAGGTATGTTGCTTTTAGTGAGCCTTCTAACAATCATAAGCCATTTGGTCATCTTGTACCTTAGAGAGGTATGCTTTCAGTTTCAGCTTCGTAAATATCGGTTGTAATAAATAATGTATACAGAGTACAGTATATGCAAAAAAGGAACTCAAATATAAAAGAAATAGTCCTCTTAAAGTGCTCTGAAGTGTTTCAGTCAGTCTAACTTCATCATAGTGTGCTACTGTAGACGGACTTTAACAAAGAGGTAACAGTCGTGGCTGTCTCATAACAAACACAGGGCCACTGAAGTACATCAATAAATGGAAAGGAGAACACATTATAGAGACAAACGGCAGTAGGACGGGCAGTTTGGGGAGTGCTCAGACTAAACCTTTATGAACAGTGTCTTTAATAAACACTTAAAGTGAAGACTACAACAGCTCAGTAATTACAAAGAGGTGAATATTAGCGTTTAGGCAAGTGCAAAAAAACAATCTACCCATTGTACCTGTTGTCTTCTAAGATTGCTTTGTTCACCTAAAGTGCACAGAAATAGCCCGTGGAAACACAACAGAGCCATGTTTTTGTGTGCTCACTTACATCTACACAGGGGCAGCGTGGGTATTCACAAGTGGACATTTGGAAAGGGGGGGAAAACGCAAAAAGTCTTGACCTAGCAGTTTTGCCGGCATCACGTGACGGGTCGTCGGCTGTATAGTCTGTTGAACTTGTGTCATAGCTTTTGTTGAGAGATTAACAGAGAACACACAATGTGGAGCTAGGCCCTGCCTGCCAGAGATAGCCTCAGTCCTGGTAGAGGATCCACAGGGACCGTGTTTCCAAACTAACTCGAGCTCCACTTCAGCCACCGCCGGGATGTCTCTCCTCCAACCGACCAACTGATCTAAATCTCCTCGGGATTGGCTCTTCAGCTGCCATTTTTAGAGAAGCAGATCGAGAGATAAAGGGGAGGAGAGAGAGAGAGAGAGAGAGAGCACCAGTTTTTTAACTCTTCCGGACCCCCTCCAATGAAACCGCACCTTGTTCCCAAGAGCACCATCCACCAACACGGTAAGTCGTCACTTCACTCTCATCTTGTGCGGGTTAACTCAGAGATGGTAAGGGATTGGTAGACGTTTCGGGACGACGAGTTCACAATGTGGGCATTGGTCTCCTCCGTGCCTCAAAGGGTGACTGGGCTCGTGGTGTGAGGGCGAAAGGGCGAAGGAAGTATCAGAGTGCTGTGGTATGACGTTTCAACCACAGTGTGAAGAGCCTCAGAGACTAAATACTCCATCACCTCTCACAGTAGTGAATGGTGAAGTCTTTGGAGAGTTGCTTTTCCCCTAAAGACCACGGCTCCAGCCCGAACCTGTTCCCCATGTCCTCCTCCTCCTCTGCCTCTTCCTCCTCCTCCTCTTCCTCCTCATAGTGGCTGGGCTCCTCTATGGAGGTCTCCAGGTGGTAGCAGTAGGGTTGCCCCTCCGTGTACTCGTAGATCGTCGGTAAGCTGCTCTTCAGGCTGCAGCGGCGGCGCAATGCGACCAATAGCGGCTGAGGCATAGTGAAGATATCCACGTTGTTGCCCAGGTCGATCCAGGCCAGGCTGGAGAACAGCTTGGGGTCTTTGAGCATCTCAGTGAGGTCCTTGAGGATACCCAGGGTGAGGCGGTTACCATTGAGAGCCAGGGTGCTGAGTTTGGGCAGCAAGCCGAGGAGAGGCAAGAGAATCCTCAGGTTCTCGTCCTGGAGTTCTGTGAAGCTGACGTCCACGGCCATCACACTGTCTCTGTTGTTCTGGAGGTAGAAGGCCACCTGACGGACATCACGAGTGGACAGGGGGATGCCAGACAGGTCGACTGACTCACTGGACAGCTTTTTCTGTAGGGTTGTCTTGAGACTGATGGGGAAATGAAGAGAGAAAGAAAGGCATTACTTACTGTAGACGACTGACATGATAAAACACAAACCAGCCCAAGTTTGAGCTTGAGATTGAAAGGATCTTCAAATGATTCCCCAGTCCATGACATGGGAACCAAGCAATGGATTTATGTACTGTTTTTTGACTATTACACACTAAAAATTCACCCTGCTAACACTTTTTTTTTAAATGTTTTTTTTCCCATTACTGTTCAAACCAACAAAAAAAACGATCTATTCAATCAGTCCTGTTGGTACCGTGCCAAGGAAACCCATTATTATTGCGCTACATCGACCAATGCTGGGTCAATTTTCATCAGCGATTTTTTTTTTTTTTTTTGGAACGCACAAAGCATTGGGTGACTGGGCTGGCATGGAGCGGAAGGCTGACACAGAGACTACAGCGTGAGGATTTACTCGTGTAAACAGAAGAGCCAAAACATCCGAATGAGCCAGCAGCTTGAGCTTACAGCTCTGACGGTCAGCTGCACAGAGCTCCTTATATACAGTCCCAGAATGTTTTAGTGCTTAAAAGATAATCTATGATGGCTTTTAGAAAAAGATTAAACTTAAATAAAAGAAGGGACTTGGCAACTTTATTTATAGGACAGGAAATGAGAGAGATTAGTCTTTTAGGCACGCTCCAATACCAAAGGAAGTCCCTCGAGAGTCACGAGAAGTCACCAAACCTGAGAGGCATTTTGGCTTAAATTGAATAAAAAGTTAGACAATGACTAATGTTTAATTTATCTTTACAAACATTCTTCAAATGTAGAAATGTTTTTAACAAGTTTCTTATGACCTGAAACATGACTTAAAAACAACGTCTAATCTGTTTGACTGTCCCTAACAGTTAGTACTTAAGATACACGAGCTAAACTAATGCTAAACTAATGCATGACTCATGAGTATTACAAAATGATAGTCACTATGACTCGTGAGTTTTTTAAAATCCTGTTTTTAACTTGTTATTTTAAAGAGGTGCAGTTCTGCAAAGACGACAAAGCTGCTTTAAATCCAAAATCATTGATCACGGTGTTCTGGTTGACACATAGACAGACGTGTTTCTACAGATTAATGATCAGGGATTAGACTGTGAGTATTAAAGGTTTCTAAAGATTGTTCCAGTGGATCGGTTGGTCATGGACTTACAGGTGGACGCCTGCCTTCACATTTCTTTAATAAGTTAGACGTTGTTGCTGTTTTTCTATCTAACTGGACACCAGCTCATGGGGTATAAATGTAAACATCATGATTTGTTAATGTTAGCATCAGGAGTTTATATATGATCATGACTCATTAGAGTGGATTGATTATTGGCTTGTATTTGAATGACTGACATGAGCATTTCGACTTTTACTTTGGTGTTAGTATTTTACAAAGTATTATGAGTACAATTATAACTCCTTGAAGAAAGTTTTTTTTAATGTGTGAGTGACGTGTATTTTGTCTTTTATAACTTAACGGCCTCTCATGATATCGTGTAGTACAAGCAAGATATGAGGCTGACTCTGAGCACAACAGATACTTTTCTGAAGCGTAAACTGTGGCTGTCAAATTGCAGCTCACAATATTTTTGCATTATTTTTCACTTTGCCCTTTTGTTACCCATCAGTGATATTTATCAGTGTGCAACCCCCACCCCCCCCCCCCCCACCCCTCCACCCTGAGGGTGCGGTGTGTTGTACTTGAGCTGTTGCTAAAGTGGCCTGTAGCGCGGATTCAGTGTCAGAGTGAATTATATCATCCTTTGGCTCACAGTGACTTACTGTGACATCCACTGCACAACCTGTCCTGCTGATGCTTTAGAGTGTTTTTTTTTTTTTTGGGGGGGGGGGGTCGTGTTGAAAATGGATGACCCCTGATCAGCACTTAATGCTTAATTTTAGAGTCAGGTGCTGGGATGACGAGCAGACAATTCATGCATTTGAGTGTGTGTTTAACTTGCAAACACAAGAAAGGAAAAGACGAGTTACAAACCACCTCACGGAGCACGGCTAAAGGGATTCAAACACGCCTCAGAACACAAAGTCTGACATAAAGACAGTGTCAAAGCTGATGTATCTTTATTTATAATTATTATCATTACTTATCCCTCTAGTGTCTGTCCCTTGCAGCCTTTCAAATGACATAAAGACCTATCTTCTCAAGAGGCACAAAAGTCCTAATGGCTGCCGTCTTACAGAGTCTCCCCTGCAGGTGTGAATAGGTGCTGATCACACAACCACTTCTTTGTCTGTCTTTTACAGACAGTCTCATCCTTTTGAGCTCGGGCAGCACAAAAGAAAAAAATGGAGGTCTGAGGCATCCTCTCCGAGAGCCTGTTTCATCCTTCCTCCAGATTAAACTGATCCCAGAGAACAAAGGCGTCACTGATAACTTCATGTGGTTGTCCTTATTTTTTTCCTTTACATCGGTAAGAACACTGACAACAGCGTTCAGCCTGAATGACGAAGCAACTCTATAGGTAAGCAAATGTAAAAATATGGAGAAAATATATATATATATTGAGAGTGTGCTCCAGTCTTAACCATAATTAATAAGTATTCTGCTAAATAGATTTCATAAAAGCAAGCAGAGATAATTAATCCCTCCCCGCACATCACTAATTGTTGAATTAAAGCCAGTGAAAACAGAAACTGCTACAGCGTTTGAGTTATAGTGGATACACTACATGCACAATCAATTAATCTTATGAATAACCAGAACATAATGAAGTCATCATTTTAACGTATGTTGCATAATGAATTTGTATTAGAAAACAAAAAGAAAGGAATCAGAGTTGATCCTTTGTCTCCTTGTGTGGCTCATCAGTCAGTTTGTCGTTGAGTTTCAAATAATGAGGAAGCACTTACACTCAGCTGCCGTTCATCAAATCACTCTTATGATAATATATTAACATATATATTAATATGTGTCTGATGCTAATTGAGGAAATAGGCTTTAAAAATAAAGAATAATGCTTTTTGGAACAGTGAAACTGCATATCTGAGCAAGTGGGTGGACAATAACAGCTGTCATAAAAATCCCATTTTATTTGAACATTAACTAACTCTTTTCCACGAGCCCATTTGCTCATTGCCCTCCCCGGGGCTGTTATTGCATCGCTCACACGGTTTAGATTTTTGCAGAGTCATTGACGCTGAAGCTTTGCTCTATTATTCATTTCGGCCCTCTCATGGCTGAAGCCAAACTGCACAGGAGAGACACGAGATGGGACGTCTAATCTCATCTGCTCCCTGACATCTCGCTTTTATTTTCCACTCTTTTTCTGCTCCACTATTATATTTGCAGAATCTGGATAGAAGTGACACGCACACAAACACATGAACCACGGCATCGTCCCTCACGGTGCAGGGAATCCAACCTCAAAGATCACAATCATAAAGCGATTAACACGTGAATATAACCTCCATGTCTTTCTGCTCGGAGCAAGTGTCCCCATTTTGAGCCTTTTCTGAAAACTTTATCATATCCTCAGTTGACCTGGAGTAGGACTGAAGTGTTCAGTAAAATGAACGATGGCCCCCTGAGGAAGCTTTAATACGATTTCACGCTGCAAAGCACAATATTATTTTAAGCAGTGAATTTAAAGACAGCTTAAAACTTGAAATGTTATTATGGTGTTGATGAAGAAAAAAACATGTGGAAACTTAACGGCAGTGGTGACAAATTGTTCTTATTTGTTTTCTTTGCTGCGAGCGATCAGGTGATAGAGGAAATAAGGTAATTATGAGGTGAAATGAAGCAGAGGGAACAGGAACATGGGCGTGAAAACTAAGAGACGAAAGGTCACCCAGGTGTTGACAGTTTTTACACTGACTCAAAATGACTCCTTATAAGTATCCTCAGCAGCAACACTGGGTCACTTCTTCCATCAAGCCCCGTGAAGCTCTTTCATTTAATGTGAAAAAAACACAACAACACTTCTAGCAAAACATGAACAAACTAGCAGGATAGATTTAATAGATTAGTGAGATTCAGACGTTAATTCAGTGAGGCATTTCAATCAGACTCGCCTGTACAGTATTTAGAGCGACTGGTGTGCAGAGCTAATGCTGGATAATGAAGGGATGAACGATCCAGTGGCATTAAAACGGACTGAACTGCTTTTGTTTTGTATGAGTTCAGAGAAACCTCACAGAGGTGAGATTGTTGCATTGTTGCAGGGAAGCCAAAACGTGACAGGAGAGTTAGAGGGAGAGAAAACCTCCAGTAAAATGAAATGTCGAGAGTATCTTGTAAATGTGAGTATTTTTTATCTTTCGTCGATAATGGAATATTTTGACATCTTATTCTTTCAAAATACATGTCTTTTTGTTTCCACAGACAGTTAGCTGAGATAATGATCCCACTATCATGTGTGCTAAGCATGAATCTGTATGCAGCAGACAGTAAGCTTAGCCTGGCATACAGAGGTAGATCCAGGAGTTGGCCTGGGGTGGATTACCTCCACATGAGCCTGTGCACACACACACGCACACGCACACGCACACGCACACGCACACGCACACGCACACGCACACGCACACGCACACAGCCATGTCCCACTCCAACGTATTTTGAAGCTTTGATTTTTGCCTTTTGACATTAATCTTTAGCAGAACGCTAAAGAATCTCAAATAAGATTAGTCGTGTTTTGAAATGTTTCCCTCGATATTCTGTTATCACGTCAGCCTTGGAGGAGTCTTATTGATGATGACCACAGTATCACAACAAACATCATAAACTTCAACCACATCACATAATAAGAAGAGAAATAAGATTGACACAGAGGAACGACAACCTTCAGTTTTGACAGAAGCATTGCATCTCAATCTGTGCCTTTATGGGAGGGACATATGGACAGTGGACCTCTCTCTATCTCTCTCTCTGTCCCTTTCTCTTTCTTGTACACGTGGCAATTTATGTATAAATTAAAAAACAGCCGCCCGCCCAGGTATCATCTATGCGTGGGAAACACTTTTGAGTCCTTAAAGAATGACGCTCAGTAGATGTGTATGTTGCCACTCTGTTGTGTTACTTTTTCAGGCTAAAACAAAACACAGGATTAAAACATCTTTTAGATACTTGTTGTCTATAGATAAAGATAGAAATGTTTTTAAAATCCTATTCAGCCGTGTGTTTGTGCTCACTTACTTCACCTAATGGTGTCTGGAGAGGACTTTTGGAGCCCGTTGATGGCGGTCTACATATTGGAAATGCTGTCTCCAACTTTCAGTCATTCTAGTAACAGGCAAAGAGCTGGAGCTGATTCGGGCCTTAAGCCTCCTGACAAACAGCTACAACACACCCGCCAGTCAGTCAGATTAGACACGCCCCTTATTATGAATAAGTCTTATCCTTCATTAAATCGATACAGACAAAATTCACCTCTCGTACAGTGTGTGCCCATAAAGATTTGAGCAATTCAGACACAATTATTTTCTTTTTTTTTTAAACCAGCCTGTAAACATGTTTATATCTTCTCTAAAAATTTGTTTTTTTGAATGAGTGTGTATGTGACTTCTGGGCTTTTAGAGCCAGCCTCAAGTTGACCCTCTAGAAACTGCATTTACACTGGAGTTAGCCGCTTGCTGTAGACTCTTACTTCGGGTCAAAATCCCCTCACTATTCATTTTACAGTTATAAAAGAAGTGTACACCAATAATCACTAACAGAGCAGGAGGTTGCTTCTGGTTCTATGAGAAAAAAAACCACCTCTAATAATTAATGTTACATTTTGTTTGTTTCATTCATCAATAATAAAAAAAAACGAGCAGTAAAACAACAAAAACAGTCCTGCACCAAACTAGCTTCAGTTTTAGCATAGCATTTTTTTAAATATACTTTTTAGGCCTTTTTGTATTTATAAGATTTGAGAGAGATGAGAAATATCGGGAGAGAGAGAGAGAGTCTGGGATTATGTCATAATCATAACGGGTGTAACATGTTACTTAGTTAGCTTTAGAGCTGCTGGTGAAAAGACAGAACTAGGCACGCATTTTTTTTCCATGTTTTCAATATTTATACCATGCTAAGCTAAGCTAACCATCTGCTGGCTGTCGCTTCATGTTTGAGTATGCACACAATAAATATGAGTGGTATTCATTTTCTTTCCATCTCGACAAGAAAGCAATTCAATGAAATTCCCAAAAAGTCTTATTGTTTCAGTAATAAAAAATAATCGAGCACAACCTGTGAACCTTTCAGGCCCCATAGATACATCCATTTGATATTGTGTATTTAGCTGCTCTCTTCAATGACTATTCATGGAACACTAAGTGTGCATCCAGGGATTTCTACAGTCAAAATGTATACAAATTAATTGTATTAAGTGCTGAACTCGAAAAAGTTTATTAGGGAATATTTACTATTAACAGAGAGGTGCAGACTGACCCAGTGGCCCTGTCTCCCTCCTTTCTATCTTTGACGGCTATTTGTTCATGAACACAACAGCGGGCTAAGCCGTCAAAGCGCACAGCATCTAGTGTATTTATATTCTGTTTTAGGGTGGATTGTTGTTTGAATGATTCATCTTGCTCCTGCTGTCTCAGCCAGAGTCAGACTGTCTCTCTCTGCAGGTTTTTGAAGCCAACAACATGACTTCAGTAAAAAAAGAAAAAAAGAGAAAAAGACCCTTCAGCTAGAAATTTAGCAATCGTATGTATCTGCACAGTTTCAGAGCTGCTGTCAGATTCACTTAAATCTTGTTTCTTCTCTCTTCTGGGCTGAATCTAACGTTGAAGTGCACAGCAAAGTCGTGCTTGTGCAGCTCCACTGTGGAGTGTCTGATTCTGTCGCTGCGTTTGCTCTGATTCTGCATGTTGATACCGCCGACTGATTCATGATGAAAATGTCTCATCTCTCTGTGTTCTCATTGTCTCCTTTTCAACTATCCCGAGATTATTTCCACCCTCAGAAAGTGAGAGCATTATTTGCAGCGTCGGGCTGGCTGTGGAATAAGCAATTACACAAGGAAGACTTATGATAGCCTGCTTCTGTCCATGAATAGGATTACCAAGTACACCTAGGCACACAAGTGTCTATTTGTACACAGGCTAATACTCTATTCATCACTTGCACATCAAAAGCAATTCACTCTTTCATCAAGAAAAGTATAATTATATTCAAACGCAAACCCTCTAAGCTTTCTTTAGCAAACAGATGGAAAAATTGGCTCCGATGCTGCTTTTGAAAGGAGAATGGCCAATGGCAAAACACATCCGCTGCACGTATCAAAGCACTATAAAAGAGAGATGATTGACAGCTGTGGTAACCATGGCGCTTCCGTCAGGTCAGCCTGTGGCCGGCTCTGTCCTACTTCAATGTCAGCTACAAAGATGGAAATCTGTACAGCTCGATGTGGAGCCGAGCCCTGTTTTCTGTTGTGCCGAGCTGCAAATTTATTACAGACTGGATGTCTGAACAAGAGGGCTTACCAGGCCTGGGATTTCCGTCTGGACATGCTCTGCCTCAGCCACTTTGAGTGCGGGGTCAGGTGGTAGATGAGCTGTCTGCAAATCTTATCAGAAGACTTTATGGTGTCTGCATCCTGCGGAACAGAAAAAAAAGGGAGGCTTCATTATCACACAGAACAAAGAAGCTGCAGCTTTCAATATGAGATGTGAGCATGTGAGTGCATGAGAAAACATCTATGCATTCATTATTTGACACCTGATGGGCCTTAAATCCTGCAAAGTTTTCTCCATTTTCGAATACATATCAGACTGCATCTACATAAAATGGCTTGTTATTATTCATGATGCCTTAAGCTACTCCTGAACAAAACACGAGCTGCTTTGCTGGAGCACGCAAATCTAATCACATGCAGTGCACACCGGTGAGGAAAAGACAGGAAGCACACAGGAGAGGATTCAACACAGACACTGCTAAACATTTCAGTTCATCAAGCATGTTGTGGCTGCTGGTGGCCTACATCAATATAATTTTATATTCACAGTTGGAGGTTTCTTTCCATGCCAAAAAACACAGCCTGTTTTTTATTTAATGGTCTACTTGGCTGGCTTATAAGTTTGTCATTTTAATATGAAACATGACTTAATCAGGTACAAGACCTCAGACTTGAGAAAAAATAGTTCCATAAATTCAACGAATTATATTGAACAAAATGTCTGACTCATTGTAACAAATGTTCAGATATCAGCTGGTCATATGTCACATGAGTCTGCAGAGTTTCTTTCAGGCATTCGTCTGCAAAATTAAAGTCGATAACAGCCCAAGATTTGATGTTCATTGATCTTGAGAAGTCATGACTTAGGAAACCATCGGAGGCAGTGACTATAAGGAGAATGTTTTCTTTTGGAGAATACAAACATCATCAAAACAACATCTTTGTGGGTACTCAGAGTGTCAAAAGAAAGCAGCTGACCTTCTTGGGACACTGCATCTCTCGAGCCAGGCTGAGCAGCAGCTCATGGGAGATCGGGTCGACCAGGTTGAGGAAAGCAGCGTTTTTGTACAGGATGTCGTTGAGAGAGGTGCCTTCCAAACCAAGATCCTACAAAAGCAGAAAGGAGAAGAAGCGTCACAATGATGAGGAGGTGAAGCTATAATAAAAAAAAAAGACCCAACAACCTGCAATGGTTACATTTAAGGATGTAAGAGTGTGACTTTGGAACTGAGAAGAGACAAAGCAGCAGAGATGGTAAGGGGAACCTCTGGTTCAAAGGCAAGGTGACTGGAGATGGAAAGATAAAAGAAGTGTTTAGAGTGAAATATTCATTGAAGGAGACAGGAGCTGTTTCATCTACAGTGGGGAAGTGAGGTCTAGGGGGAGACACGGGGAGCTCTGTGGTTTGGCATGAATAATCACACCTCCACATGCAACCGAGCCTGCTGCTTATCCCAACATGCCACAGCCAATACTGCACTAAAACGATGACCTCAGACTATTATCTGATCAGATATGAAACAATGAACGTGCATTCTTGCTATCTTTAAAGATATTCTATTTACTGCATTATAAGGACTATGCGTGTTAACCTTGATCTTTCAAACTCCCCCTGGAAAAACTCAAAAATGCCATAAATCCCCTTGCTGTTTGTCATTTCCTATGCACGAATTGATTTCCTTGATGCATAATCCCTTTAATCTCACAAGACTACAGCCGCACCGCTCTTAAATGAGAGATTTTACATAAATATGATTTAGAAATTTGAGCGGCGCATAAATGCTTCTGCAGAGAGGTCAGAACTGACAGCTGTCGTTGCAGCTTACTCTTGAAAAAGACAAATTCCAAAAGGATATGCAGCAAAAACAAATCAAACAGATAAAAAAAAAAAAAACCTGGAGATTTCAGATGACCTTTTGTACATAGTGAGACAAGCAGAAGAAGCCAGCAGTGCAGCTGTGTGAACTGAACTGTATGTTCTGTCTGCATCAACACATCCATCCTGGAGGTACTAATGAGGCAAACTACGATGAGGAGCACTTGTGCAGCCCATGAAACTTTAATGAGAGCAGAAAACCTCAGAGACATGTACATACTGTATACGCACACACTGGCATACACATGAAGACGCACACTTAATCTTTTTCTCTCCGACACAATGGGCATTGATTGTAATTGACAGTTTGAGTGGGAGGCTGGCAGCTCCCCATTGCCGGCTCCCCTTTTAACAAGGGCAACAGTAAACACAGTCTGAACCTGAGGTGCGGGGGAGAAGCAGCTTCTTCCCTCCTGACGAATGAGGTTTAAAAATATCTCCGTTCTGAGCTTCGACACCTTAAATTGTCACGTGAAATCGCGGCAGGAAGTCACAAATCCTTCCCGTGTCTGCAGCGGGGAAGCTCAGATCTTTGTCATATCTGGAGCAGAGCTCACTGTCACACACCAATTAACTCCGCTCTTTCAAATTCAGAGAACAGCATCTCTCAGACATCTGTGAGCAATGATAAAGTAAGGCTTATTTAATAAAAGTGAACCTCATTTAGAGGAAGCAGGCCCATGTCCCCTGTGAGGTGGCTGTCATAGAGCCAAGGCTGGCCAGTTTATCTCTCTCGCCCTGATTAAGGATGTCCCACTCTCTCCCGTGTCAAGGCTTCAGAGTAATTAACGCAGGATCGGCCGACAGCTAAGAGACAGAGGAGGGCCTGAGGGCGAGCAAACAAATGAGATCACGGCTGCTGCTGTCACATCTTTGCTGCACCTACATATTCTCCAACACGTGTTTGATGCTGCAGGTGCGAGAAGGCTTTGAAAATAAAACCTGGATTATGACGCAACATTATTCACTGAGCGTAGTCTGGCTGTGTGGAACATATGTCACGACTACAGCGCCTGTAGCCACACTGCCACTTTACATCATTACATACATGTAAAAAGAAACCACACAGCGCATTGTTGATGGGATGCATTTGATTTGAAATATTCTCAGCAGCCAGATGCATCACCTCATCCATAAATCTGAGTTTTAAAAAAAAAAGAAAATAAAGAAAATGAACATGGTTTTCTGCTATTAGTTTCCCTAAATAATTAACAATTGTTAAGTCTACAAAATGTCTTGAAGTCGTAAAGAATGGTAAACAATTGTCTCTCTAATTTTCTTCTTTTCTCCATCCAACAGTCCGAAATCCAAAGACTCTTCAATACATATTAGCTGTATCATAAAAAAGAAAACACCAAATCCTCACATTATAGGAACCAGTAAATGTATTACATGTTTGCCCTAAAAATGACTGAATCAGTGCACCAACATTCAAAATAGGAGATTATTTTTTCTTTAATAGATACATTGTTGCAGCGCTATACTATATATATACACATAGCATCAAGAGCAGGCTGGATTTTACATTTCTGTGACCTTCTTCCTCTTAGTGAGAGTTAATAAAGCTTTCAGAGTAGAATAATATTTAGTATGGTGGAACACAGGACTCCAGGGCTTACATTGTTGCTACAGGAGCTCAGGCCATTACAGAGAGAGGAGGAGAGAGGGAGAGAGAGAGAGAGAGAGAGAGAGGATCATTTGTTGTATAGAGAGGGATGGAGGGGGCAGGTTGCTCTAATGGCAGTGTGAGAACAGCCTGAGGAGAGGTGAGACTAGAGGAGGAAACAAGGGTATAGGCGTAGAGAGGATGCTGGAGTGAGCTTGTTGTTCTGTTTGTGTGTGCCGTGTTCTTGGAAACCTCTAGAGTTCCACTTCAGAGACAACTAAATTGAGTAGGCCTGTGGTGCGGTGACACACTGACCATTTCTGCATTAAAGCACAGCACAGGCCATGCATTTAGATGACATGTCAACACAGAGCACGTTCAGCTACAGTGAGAGTGAGTCACACACACACACTCAAAACAATGTGTCACACAGTCTGTTGGTGGCCTACTTTCTCGGAAAAAAAAACTTTCTGGAGGAAGCATGCTGTACAATCATACAAACCAGGAATATTAGAAAACTATACAGCATTAATGTGCTTGATGTCATTTCTGCATTGCAAATATATATTTTTTTTTTCTTGTTGCTGTGTGACCGGAGTCAGGGGTCAGGGGTCAGGAGACACCTGTGGCACTGCAGAACCGAACACATCAAACTGCAATCACAAGCACACATGCACATCCTGATTGCTCGCCATCTGTTGCTCTGGGATTTGTTGTTGCAGCAGTGCACACACACGCACACACGCGCGCGCGCACACACACACACACACACACACACACACACACACTACTTGTGCGTGCAAGCAGTGTGCAGCATTTCCTTACCTTCCTCAGTAGTTTGAGCACGTCGGTCGCCTGCTCGATCCGTCGGTCGCGGAGCAGTTTCTGTATCTCTTTGATCCACGTCACCCTCCTCATGTACGGGCTGTGGTTGCTCCTGCGCAGCATCCCAGGCAGTTTGTCGGATTTGAGCATCAGTGCAAACAGAAAGTCCCCTCCGCCGCGGCTGCCTCTGTCGCTCTCTCCACCGCTATCCAGAAGCTTGCGTCGCTTTTTGGCGAAATTCTCATTGTCCAAACTGCCCTGCCTGCTCAGCCTGGAACCCATGTTGCCGTTCTTCTTGTTGTTGTTTGTATAGGCTACAGATGCAGGCTCAGACAGTGCTAGCAAAAGGACAGACCCATGGTCGGTCCCGGTTTTTCCCCGTCAGTAGATGCTCCTCCTCAGTGGATGGTTGAAAACAGCGCCGTGCTGTCTGGCGCTCGGCAGCAGACTGACAGTCCGTTACCAGAACACAGCACTATCCCTCCACAGTCTACTGTATCCCCTTCTCTTATGCACAAGTCGAACACTTCTCTGTTTTGTTGTTCTCCCCTTTCCTCGGACTATACGTGCGCCTGGCTCGGATGGCTGAAGAGGATGCTCCGGCTGCTTCATCCTCCTGCTTTTTACGCTGCTGTTTAGGTCTGTGTAACGTGGAGCGTCCGACCAATCGCTGCATCTGCTGCCCGCTGCACGTCTCTCCTCCAACCCAGGCTCCAACCCCCCCCCCCCCCCCCCCCTCCTCTGTGCAGCTACAAGCTACAATAACAACATAAAGGATGGCAGTTTTCATACGATACGCCTGGCTGTTTTAATTGGCTAAATGAACTTGACTATCTCATGCAAACACGAAACCAATGCACATCTGATCAATCAAACTGGATCCTTTAGAGAAAACTCGACATAGGCTTTCAAACAAAAGACAGTCAAGTTTAATTTTCAGTCTCTGAGAGAGGTGTCATATTTGTCCTTAAAGCTCCTGTGAGGAGTTTTTTTTTCTGTGTTATGACACAGACTGAAACTAATAAATCATATACTGTAGGCTTATATCAGTGGTTATCTATCCTGAGGATGCAAGACCCCATTTCTGATATTATTCAATCAATCACATTTTGCACCTCAGATAGTACACAACATGTGACAGAACAAAGACACAAAACATGACAAACATCTTTAAGAAGTACCGCATAGACTTTTTTTGACAGCATTTGTTTAACAAGACACACGTTTTGCAACCCAGTGAAAATTGGACCCACTTTCGGGTCCCGACCCCCCCAGTTGAGAACCACTGCTCCATATGACCTACAAATGCACTCTTATCGCCTGTCGGCAGTTGCAAATGCTGTCAAACCCTATTTGTCACAACTCCACTTAATCATCGCCATCCTTTGAACATCATCCATGTCATAGTGTGTGTGACACATGACTCAGTATCTTTGTCCAGGGAGCTCAATGGTTATTAAAGGGGGACGCATACAGCTGCACAAATAACATTTCTAAGTTAAAATATTCTCACACCATCTCCACACCTGCATTCTAGGATATTAAATATAACTGTAAACAAACACAACGCAGGTATTTCCAGCTCCTTTCCTTTGAGGCGTTTGATTCTGATATGACCTTCTTTGTGGTACGATTCAGCTGAGATGTGCAGGGTGGTTGAAGCGCTCTGATAAATATGATCTCTTTCTGCTCTGTATCCTCCATGGACCTGCTTGCTGCATATTTTCCTAGAGGTCGTAATCATGATTGTCTGCTGCTCTTAATTGACTGCATCAGCCCAATGCTAACAACTGTTTGGTCAGAGCTTTCTCTCTCCCAAGCAATGCTTATCTCACCTTCGCCCTGCATTTAAAACTGGGGATATGGGATTTACCAGATGCAAAGAGGATCTCACAGAACATCCATTCTTACTCAAGCATCGCCTGACATTTACAATACTGCAGCATCTTCTGCGAAATAAAAAACATGTCTCATGCAAGATCACCAAATGTAATGGTTACGAGATCCACAAAACTACTTTATTGCTCCAGGCAAATTATATTATCAAACACATTATGGTTGAATTGGATTTTTTTTCTATGTAACTGTAAAACATCACCTCTTTCTAACTCTAATAAAAACTAAACTAAAATATCTCAAAGTTTTTTCTCTCCAGATGTCCCCTCTTTCTTCATTACAAAGGACAGCACATATGTAACCTTTAGCCAGCTAGCAAAATATCACCTGCAGTACTTCTGCGAGATGCTTTAAAGCTAATTAAAGGACAGTCTGGAAACAGATGCAGGGCAGTGAGGTAATGTAATGACAGCAATACAAGCAAATCTACATATTCACTGTAGCACACAAAACATACAGGGCAACAGGAAGACACAATGCATTGAAGCAACAGGTGTGCTCCAATAGCCGTGAGGTTAAGTAGCTCTGCATCTGTTGATCTGTGATGTGCTGCAGCTTTCACCTCGTTTGCTACCTAAGCAGACATGCATCCATTTGATTACCAAGTTTTGTAGTGAAAAAGACTGATTTGTGTTTTGTTTTTTTCTGATCTTGAATTATTTATCTCTTATCCCTAGAGTTGCAAAGGCACAAAACAAACAGCAAAAGGCTTCTCTTACATCATTTGTGTGTGCAATGACAGCATGGCATGTCATGGTCTGGCCTACAGGGTTCCCACACATTTTCATGGACAACATTTCAAAACTTGTCCATGACTTTTCGAGGACCTGGGCTGCCTCCCCCATTTCGCTAACATCAAAGCTCTTCTTGCAAAGCTTACATCTCGCACGTTGGTCGTTCTCTAGTTCGGTTTCTAACCAAAGTTTGTATCGGTCTTTAGAGAGCCATGAAATGTTAAATGCACACTTAGCCCGGCATTATTCAAACATCATTTCAGCTAGCTGGCACAGGGAGAAAGAAACGTGATGTGACGTGCAGTTGTCACCTTGTCACGTGTCGCCGCATATTAGTTACGTTAAAGGCAAGAGTAGGATTTTCCTAAAAAACAATGTATAGACAAAAAACAATCCTCTCAATTATCACTTATAAGCTTATAAGCCAACGTTTTGGTGTAATTTTAATTATCATCTGCAGCCTCTCTGTGCTGCTCTGTGTCCATGACAACCCCGACACTGAGAGCAGAGGACTCTTTACTGCAAGTGCAATAAAACCTAAAAGTAAAAAGCCAATACTTTATCAATACACCTGTTCAACATACAGATACATCACCACTCATTTTCCTGCAGGTAGTTAGTCACTTGTCGGTATGTGATGCTGCAGGTGGTACACTGGGCTGTGTTCTGCTGCCTGGCAACCGAGGTCTCTGTTTACAAACCGCTAACGCCAAATCCTACCGTCTCTGTCGTTATGTTACATTACGTGGGTAGGTAAGGTAATAAGGTTATCCACTGTAACAATTAATTCATTTTACACAACAAAATTACATGACTTTTCCAGGTTTTCCATGACCGTGGGAACCCTGGGCCTATCACAGGGACCAGCATATTGTTCTGCCAGAAAATTATACCATTATTACAACTGAACATGTTTTGTTATTTTGAGAAAATAAGATAAATTAAGCCTTTAAAATGGGAAAACCAGCATTGTTATCTCTAGATAACGAGATAAATAAGTCAAGACGGAGAGAAAACAACAGGAAATTACAGTACTTGTTATCAAAGGAAATAATAAATAAATCATAAAATCTATGGATATATTTCCACTTAGGGCTTCTGTTCCTATCCGTTCCTTGACTGGAACTATCAAATAAAGTCAAAACCCCAAACCCAGAACTTTTGTGCAATACATCATGATCTAACCACAAGTTATTAACATGTGCAACCACCTTTATTTTAAGGGACTACAAACAAAAAAGATTAGGAACTACTCTGTGAGAGGACACATGTCTGTCCTTTCATCTCTTGCAGCATCAGTGTCATTCAAGTCTGTATAAACACATTTTCCATCACGGTTAAGGAAGAAGGAGGTAAATTGTAAGCTAATAAAATGCAGTACACACAACAGATGACCTATCATTAAAGGTCTGCAGCCACCCATAGAAACACATGACATCACCTGGGTCTATTGTAGACGACTCTCTGCTGTGAGTGTTTCTGCAGGCTGTGTCTCACCTGTCGCTGAGGAACAACAGGAGCGTGTGATTTGATTTCCTGCTGAGTGTATAGGCACAGACAAGCCTTCTCCTTTATTGTGTGAAAACAATCGGAAAGGAAACCTGGAGTGTTGAAGTGTAAGGCAGTATCCCTCCCAGAACAAAGGAAATTAAACCTCTAAGCTCATACGTTTGGGAACAAATTCTAGACAGGCTGCAGGTTATTTTTCATTAAAATTCTTGCTTTAATTGAGAGTGACACATGCATGTGCACAAAGGCTGGAGAAGGGCTTTTATGTTCTGTAACAAACACATTTTCCCCATCCTCTAAAAATCAGCTCTGTCCATGAAATAAACTCCCCTCCTCAGGCGGCTCTGCACCTGTGAGATCCAGAGCAGGATAGTAGTGATTAGATTGAAACACAATCACAACAGCAGCCTTAAAAACAGCACTAGCCCTGCATGTGCTGTTTTTTATGTGACTGTGTTTTATCAGTGTGGCCCTGCAACAGGCGCCAACGCTGGTTTAGTTCAGGTTCCACAGATGGGTATTTGCTGTTGAGAAGCACCTGTCACACACGCTGCCAGATTGGAGCTGCACTGGGTGAAGGCTCAGGCATCTCAATTGGTCTGAGGATGCCTGCAGAATAAGCCAAATAGAGTCTGACACGGCTCCTGAGCATGGTAACGCTGCCGGCTGAGCCAATCACATGGAGCCCCGAGTCGGGGCTGCATCTGTAAACAGATCACTTTCACCTTCACTTTGGCAAGCCTGCTAGATTGATACCAGAGTGAAGTGCAAGGTGAGAGAGGAAACTCAAGACTTTCAGGAGGAAGGGGAGGCATCTATCATTTGGAAAATTGGAGTCTACGTTTCAAAAACGATGGGTAAAACTACTCCAAACTTTTTTTTTTTCTGGAGAATCCAATGCTCAGTTTTTTGTCCAAAATCGTAACCCTACATTTACAATGTTTTCAAAGGTCACAAATTTCATTACCTTTGCCCTCCAACCCCCATCTTTCTCTCTCTCTCTCTGCCTATTTTTCTTCCTGTAACTTTCAAAAAGAAGTCCAAATAAAGTACATGCTTATTATCTAGAAACCCGAGTTAAGTCACACCTGAAAACCAGACACAATGACACATCATGCTGGTCAAACACCTAAGCATTACAGCTGACACACTCTCAGAGCCAGCTGAATGACTCTCTTTTTCTGTATTTTATTCGTGCAACACTTCCCATCTTCCTTTTCAAATACAACACAGCAAAGGTAAGTGTCAGCTCTGGCTTTCTTTCTTGCCTACCTGCCTGCCTGCCCACACAAACACATTGTTGTTGGTATACAGGATAATCGACCACTCTGAAGATGGTAGATGTCTGAAGGTGAAGACACTTGTTTCTGAAATCTCTCTGAAGGATCTCATCTTGATTTTCCCATGCAGGAAAATGGTTGGGAAGTCCCTGATTGCTGGTCTGGTGGTCCTTGCGGTGGCTGCAGTGAGCCTGTTCCTCGGGGTATTCATGGGCTTAGGGAAGAATAACACGCCTCCCCCCTCGGACCACTTCTACTCCAAGGCTGCTGTGGCTGCTGATGCTGGGAAGTGTTCAGAAGTGGGGAGGTAATATTAATAATAATACATTTTAACACTTTACATCTGAAGCAAATCTCAAAGTAAAAGACTGATGCCCTAGACGTTTGTTTTTCCAAACATGACCTGCAGTGGTGGTGCATGTGTGCATGTACGTGCCTGTGTCTATTCAGTGTGTTGCTGTGTTTTCAGGGACATTCTGAAGAAAAACGGTTCAGCTGTGGATGCCTCTATCGCTGCCTTGCTATGTGTTGGCCTCCTTAATGCTCACAGCATGGGTATTGGAGGAGGGCTCTTCTTCGTCATCTATAACGCTTCCACAGGTGAGTGTGCGTCAAAACTTCCAAACAAAGTTAACTGAGCCAAAAAAAAAAAAAAACCCCATCAATCTGTCCTGGTTTTTCTGCTCAACAGGGAGGGTGGAAACCATCGATGCGAGGGAGACTGCGCCCATGAACGCCACTGAAGACATGTTTGGCAACAACACCAAGCTCTCTCGTACAGGTACTGGCTGCAGGCGGTTGTGTTTCTGGAGTATTTCCCAGACACAAGGGGGGAAATAGACTTAGTCAATAAAGATTGGCGCTATTGTTTCTGTAAAAATATTGTAGCTGCTTTAATGTTGTATCAGTAGGATTTAGAAGGGTTGTTACACTACAGATGTCCTTGAGTGTTTTAGTGCCTCTGAGCATGCTGATCCTCCAGTCAGACACGGACAGAGAGGATAAGAAAATGTAAACGGTGGCTCTGCTGTTTCTCTGTGACAGGTGGATTGTCCATAGCCATTCCCGGGGAGATCCGCGGTTATGAGATGGCACACAAGAGGCATGGCAGGCTGCCATGGAAAGACCTGTTTGAGCCCAGCATTGCCTTGGCTCGTCATGGCTTCCCCATAGGAAAAGCTCTGGCCCATGCCATCTTCAAGAGCAGGGACTCCATTCAAAGAGACGCCAACATGTGGTGAGGCAGATATACTCGAGAGCAATAACAAGGAACATAGTCAGAATGTTGGGACTGAAACTGAAAAAGAGGTTCTTATACTCTCTCTTGCCGAGCGTTAAGAAGAAGAAGACTGATGTTGTCATGTCAAAATGCTAGCAATAAGACACAGCCAGCTACCTTAGCTTAGCTCACAGACTGAAATATAGAGAGAGACAGCTAGCCTGGTCCTGTCCAAAGGTATATAATCAACGTTCCAGCAACACAAATAGCCTACTAAACCCTCCATCATTACTGCTGACACACTCTGACCACTAATCTATTCATGAGTGTGCTTTAAAAATGCCAGGACATCTTTTTTTTCTTCTTGTATGTTGGACAGTGCCAAGACAAACTAATATAAGTGAAGCATCTCCTTTGATGCATTAGAGCAGTGGATACAACTCTTAAGACTGAACATGATCATTGGAAAGAAAACGGCAAAGCCAGCCCAAGAGCCCAAAAAGTTTTCTTGCTTCCTGGTTTGTGTCCATGTTGAGCAAATGTATGCACATGTACTTAACACTCGGATGAAGCATTAACAAAAACAAACCTTTCATAGCAGACCTGCTGAGGATAAAAAAGAGAAATGATTGATCCTGTTGTTCTGTTTTAGTGTCAGTGCAACAAGTGGCCACAAATTGGCAGCAAGGTGAACAGGTGATTCCCCTTCCATGACTCTTAATGAATCATTGAGTATTATGTTTCTCATTGGACAGACATGAATCAATCTCCCAATCTAAATATTTACGAGTTAGATAATAGACACACTTCCCAAATCTATTCTCTTATTAAGCCACTGATGGATTGTTTATTTTAGAGGACACAAATTCATCAGAAAGTCAAATAAGTTTTATAGAATTCAGCTTAGGTTGCTCGTTAGTGTGATTGATATGTCATGTTGGAAATGTAACATTACTAACATCATGTACATCACTTAACTGACATGATCACTTACTTTACTCCAGCTTTATTTTATCTAACCAAACTGTGGACAGTTTTTCACATTAACCACATGATGTATTGGCTGTCTATTTTCGTCTGGCCTTTACTTTATCATGTTTCATGCCACTATTTTATATTGAGACGGGGGTGGAAAACTTCCAGGTACTTCTGGGCCTGATTGTTAAAAAGTAATCAAACAGGATGAAAGATATTAGATTAGATCGATTCTTCAATCGGAGTGTTGAGAAGAAGATACAAAAGAATAACCTAAATAGATAAGATCAGGTAATCCAGTCCTGGTTTTTATCTGTATAAAATCTCCAGCTTGGGTTGTTCAAAACTTTGAGTCGAATTAAGGATTCTTTGATCCAGAAGAATCAGGATGCTCCTGATCCCAGCACAGGGCTGGCTTCAGACTGGATTAAAAGCAACGAGGTATTCAAATTATTAAATCATTTGTCGAGGTAGAAGATGTTTTTTTATACATTTCTTTAAAATATTTCGCACTACAATGATGTGTTGCTTCAGTGACAAAGTAGATGAGGTTTAAATTAGGGTTGTAACAGAAAGAAGGATTTTGTTTCCATTAAATATGTCATCAAATATCATCACTATCAGGTTTGTAGTGTGTCCTCTGTAAAGCACCGTAAGTCTGAATTTGGTCATCTTTAAAATGTGAATCAGGTTGATCAAATCCAGTTTTTCTTAAATATGGGATAAAAGCAAGCTGGAAGACTTGATCCTTGTTAGAAAAAAAGTCCATTACCAAATCTGGACCAAATAACCGGGTCCTGGAGATCGGACTGGTTGGTCCGGTGGGTTAACCATTAGACAGCTACATTATTAAATTCAATCCATGCAGAAGTGGCTTTGATTTTTGATAGCGACACATTTGAATAATTTAACTGTTTTTCCTTTTTTTCCCCCTTGTCTTACCTTCCAGTGAGGTGTTTTGTGATTCTCATAAAAACATCCTAAAGGAAAATGATATTGTAAGATTTCCAAAGCTGGCCGACACTTACCAAAGAATAGCAGAGGAGGGTCCTGATGTGTTTTATAACGGGTCAATGGCACAGAGCATCGTCAAGGACATCCAGGCAGCAGGTCTTGTACTGATTTCTTGTTTCTTTAGAGATATTAATATGAATACATTGTGAGTACATATGAATCAAACAGCACATCACAGGTTAATCAAAAATACCACATTTAAATCTAACCATTAGAACATCATTCCTAGTTTTAAATTGACTCTGACACCATTAATGCTTCTTCCAGGGGGCATAATCACCCTGGATGATTTATTGGAGTACCAGCCTGTGCTGAATGAAAACCCTCTGAGGCTCAACGTAGGGGAATACACCATGCATGTCCCAGACGCCCCCTCCAGTGGGCCTGTGCTGGCACTCATACTCAACATAGTGGATGGTGAGTAGCCTGGCCAAGCTCCTGTGCGGCCATGCGGAAGAAAAGATGTCAGGTTTCCCCGGCTTCCCTGGAATGTTTTCTGCCTGTTTTGGTCGTACAAAACCGAGCTGTGACTCAGTCCTTCCTGCCAAAACGAATTCAGCCCCAGCACCCCATCTGTTCAGGCAGAGACTCTTCAATCAGGCTTTAAATAAAAAGACGACATACTTATTCCAAATGAGGGATCACAGCTAATGTGTTCATGTATGAGTCTGTAGGAACATAGGTCCATATTTATATTGCAGGAAGATGTCATTATTTGAATCAGGAGTTTACAGTTTAATGATCTGAATGAAATGGACTGTTAGCACAGTGATGGAAGCACTCATTTCTTGACTGGATATTTTGCAGGGTACAATTTCACAGACACAAGTGTCTCTACAGCAGAGAAAAAGACTCTGACGTACCATCGCATCGTAGAGGCTTTTCGTTTCGCTTATGCAAAGAGGAGCAGACTGGGAGACCCACGCTATCTCAACATTACAGATGTAAGCCTTGGTGTTATAATTATTACCCATGAGACCTTTGTTTTTGTTTTTTTTAGCATTTCTAACTTCAGAATATGATCACAGTTGTTTCTTACTATCCAATGTTCAGTCCTACATGGGCAGACTGGATGCATAGTGCCTTGCTCAGGAGCTCTTTGATTCAGATGTTGTGTCTTCTGCATCGTTATAAAGGCCAGCAAGTCCTCCGCTGTTGTTTACCATTTAGGGTCTCCATGACAAACTGTCACAATCTCCCTCTCTGTGACTGGCTTGTTTTGATCTCCTCAGCTCATCCACAACATGACCTCAGACTACTTCGCTGATGGCATAAGAAGCAAAATAACCGATGACACCACCCACCCAGACAGCTACTACGAGCCCGACTATTTTGTCCCAGACAACCACGGGACGGCTCACCTGTCCGTCATAGCTGAGGATGGAAGCGCTGTGGCTGCCACCAGCACCATTAATCTGTAGTAAGAAATCAAGCCTTACAAATAGATAGCCTTTAAAGTGTAACACACAGTTTTAGTGTTTTTCTCTCTGTGACTTTGTACTAAGAAATTGTTAACAAGTGGTTTTATTTCCCCAGCTTTGGTTCCAAAGTGATGTCTCGATCCACTGGAATCATTTTCAACGATGAAATGGATGATTTCAGCTCTCCGTACATGACCAATGGCTTTGGAATCCCTCCTTCACCAAACAATTTTATTCAACCAGGTGTGTCTGGACTGAATTATTACACTGCCTAGTTTAGGCTATGTCTTTTGGTGATGGATGATGGTCTTTCTCTTAATTACATAGCGGTCTTAAATGGGATGTTACTCGACCCTCTCTGTAGCGAGGATGATGCAGAGGTGATGTTTTCACAAACCTTTCACTTGCTCCTGCCTCTGTCAATGCAATCCTCTTCCTCCTCCGTTTTAAAGCATCAGTGTAATGTCTATCCTCACACCGTGGCTCATTGCTGTTCTTTGGTTTGTTTACAGTCATTTTAAATACACGTCAGACGAACGTGTCTGTTTTTAGCTGTGAAATCGCTGCCTGGGGACCATCAAAACCACAGGTCCAAAAGTAAACATTTCCCCATCACGCAGTCATAGCCACATTCTGTTTATCTGTTGCAGGCAAGAGGCCGCTGTCTTCCATGTGTCCCACAATCATCTTTGACAAAGACAACAGAGTGAAAATGGTGGTGGGAGCCTCAGGGGGCACTAAAATCACCACAGCCACTGCCTTAGTGAGTCTGATTCATACCCATGCACCCTCATCCTTCAAACACACAGTCACGTATTTGAAAGTATTTCCTTTTTTTTTTTTTTTTTTCCTTCTGGCTAAACTAGGTCATCCTGAACTCTTTGTTCTTCAACTATGACCTAAAGAAAGCTGTGACCGAGCCAAGAGTTCACAATCAGCTCAACCCAAATATGACCGTCGTGGAGCAGGGCTTTGAAAAGGTGAGTGGTAGAAAGAGATATGTAATATGCACAACAACATCTGGTCTGTATTATGATTCTAACAGCTCTTTATGCTGAAGCCTGGGACATTACAAACACATTTGATTACAATATGACAACGCCTTCGCAGAAAGTGTTGCATTTGATTTCTCGTACAGAAATCATTCATGTCATGTATATCAAGGAAAATCAACCAGCAAAGCTTTAATGTTGTCTTGAAGATGCATTCAATAATAACTGCAGGTGGTATTTATTTGTCTCTTGTGTCTGAGATTGCATCATGTACGTAGATGCACAAATAAACAACTTTAGAAACAAGCAAGCTCTAACTGTAATAACCACAATAACCTAACATCACTTTGAATAAAAAAATGAAACGTGAACCTGCTGAACAGTCTACAGCCGGATCGAGGCTGCATGAGGCTATATTTAGGCCGAGGTCACAGTGCTAACAGGCTCATGCAAATCTGGTTTAAAGTTTACCATGTTTATATTCTCAGTGTTACAGTAAGAGCTAAGATGCTTTTAGCACCTGAGCCAGAGCAGATGGGAACATGTCTAGTTTTTGCAGTAACATTTGACATAATGATGGTACTAGATAAAAAAAAATGAGAGGATCATTGACGGGACACAACTCACCTCGAGGGAAGCATGAATACGTGAATAAATATTCACCTCATTGTTCTATAAGAGGATTCATCCTGTGGACCTCATAAATGTCTTTGAATAAAGATTTATTCATGCCACTAGACAAAATAATTACCAGATGAATATATAAAAGGTTAAACAAAGATGTCCTTTGATAGATTACTCATCCAGACCAAGTTAGATTGGTGAAAGTTTCTATTTCTGTTGTGTGCTGGGTGCCAGAAAAGAAGAAATATAAGCACAGAATTTTCGAGTTGCATTTAAAAACTATGTCCATGATGCATCATTAAAGCTGCAGTGAGGAACTTTGAGTTTGTGTTGATATTGGCGCAGCTGGGGACAGAGAGGTGCCTCTTATCTTTTTGCTGGTTTTGTCCTGTACATGCGTAAGCAGAGTTTAAAAAGACCTCTTCCCATTTTGTCTAAACAGTTGAATGTATCACTCGCTGTAAGGCTTTGCTGAGGAAAATTGTGTAAGACGGGACATTTGCTAGTATGAAATGTGATGACTGATAGCTCTACATAGTATCCACTATCCACAGTGTGTATGTGTAGGTTTGACCTGTGGTGTTAAAAGCACTTGGAGTAGTCACACGACTAGAAAAGCAGTATACAAGCTCAAATCCATTTACCACAAGGCTGTTTTTCTGCAGCGTGCTGTTAATCCCTTCTTCTGACACCTAAGCAGTGGCAGCAGTTTTAGACATTAAAAATTACAATTCAGAAATAATTCATCTCGTCATTGATGGTCTTGTTTGCTCTCTAGGTCACAATAAATCAGTATTAATTGAAGTCTGTTTCATAACCGGTTAACTTCACAGGATGTTTTATTAATGTAGAGATAGGACAGTGGATAGAATCAGAAATCAGTGAGAGAGAGAGAGTGGGGAATGATATGCGGGAAAGGAGCTAAAAGTCGGATTCGAACCTGGGCCGCTCGCTTGATAGACCATAGCCTCCCTACTGTACATGGGGCGCTCTCACTAACCACTGCGCCACCAGCGCCCCACTTCACAGGATCTTTAATGTACTTAATGTACTTAACGATTAATTGTCAAATGACGCTCCTCAAAGAAGTCTACTGCGTTATTATTTGTTACACCGTAATCTTCTACACAGGACTCCTTATACTTATTCATGTGTGTTGATGTTACCATGGCAGAGTGTCCTGGAGGGTCTGGTCCAGAAGAACCACGTCACACAGCTGCTGCGGATTCCCGACTCCGTGGTCCAGGCGGTAGTGCGTCAGGGAGAGTGTCTCTGCGCGGAGTCCGACCCCCGTAAAGGAGGCTATCCGGCGGGATACTGAACAAAACCTCCAATCCTCTGCCTCTTCTCTGTTCTCTCGGGCCTGGATCCGTCTCCTCAAAGACAGTTGGACAGAGACACAAACCCGTCTGCACTGAAAGATCAAACAGTGTTTAAGCTACAGACACCACTCCTTTGACTCCATTCCAAAAAAAACTCTTTATCTCAAACTCAAACTTTCAGCAATACTTATTGTTCTGGCATTATTTTTGAGTTTTGAAGTAAAGTAAAAGGATGCACCTGGTTTGACTCCAGTATCATCTCTCCTGGATACAGGTCAGGGAGGTGATGTTAAGGGAAGACCCCGCCCCAACACATCTGCTTCATGTAATAAACCTTTAACCTTCAAAAACCCCCCACTTCATTTTACGTACGACAGTTTCCAACAAAACAGTAGTTGTAGGTTGTCCGTGTTCTATTCTCCTTTCTTTGACTGTCTCAACTAAAACACATTGTACATAATTGGACAACTTTGGGGTTTGTTTTCATGTCAAACTGGTGAAAAAAACAAAACTAGACGTGCAAGTAGAAGTAGGTATACCAAATACAAATAAGGATACCTCAGGTTATTTTACCTGTTTGACTTCAATGTCTCCCTAAACCGTTCTCCTGATGTTAATGATTCCCCACATGATTATTTAGAGGAAACTGATTGTGTTGTTTTCTACTGTGATTCTATATTGAAGCTATGACTTTGAATTTGTAAAAGTTTAATATCGAGTAGAGGTTTAGTGAATGTAAAGTGTATTCTGAAAAATACATTTGCAGATATATTTTTCTAAACATGCATTGTTCTTATGCCATGTTTGTTGCCATACTTGTTATTAAACATTTTGAACAAAGAGGATATATTTTACCACACAGACCCTCCGGGTTCTTCTGTGCTGCTTCTGTACCGGAATATAAGCACACTAACTGAGTATATATCCAAGTGTCTATCAGTCTTCATACGGGTGATAATGTTGATAAACTTCATCGTTCAGTTATCTAACTTACTGGCTCATTGTTTCAGCACTATTAAATACACAGTGATCATTTAGGGCTAATGTTCAGCTACGATCGAAGGAGGTAAACAAATCCTGTGTGGGACTGAAGGACGCCTGAAGAAACAGACGCTGTTTCACTTTCACTGTCCAGTGAGTTTCAATCAGCACACAGAAAATATCAGCACTCCTGTGTGCTTTTATGACAAAAGAACCTACACGATGTGTTTCACTACCTTGTGGTGTAAAAAAAACCCCCAAACAAACAAAAAAAAAAGCATACAGTCTCAAAATGTCAGGTGTCTGTTTTCCAAGTTTCTAAAAATTGTTTTCATCTGTTCAGGTTTTAAAAGGTTGCGTTGCTATTACCCAGGTAAATTGCTCCGCTGCATTGAAAAGCATTTTGTACTCAGCGGCCTCAAACTCAAATTGGAAGCTTTCTGCTGGAAATGGTTCTGCACAAGTTGATGGAAAACAATTAGTGGTTTGAATCCCACGGCAGCACATTATCCCCGCAAATAGGGTAAAAGCATCAACTGAGGGAAAGACGCCCAGCTCTGCCTTATGTGAACACACACACACACACACACGCACACACGCACACACACGCACACGCACACACACGCTCCTTATATAGTGTGTTGTGACCCCCTGAACCTGCCCGCAGACTTTACCAAACATGTACATCTATTTTCAAACCACACCCCAAACGCACTTAAAAAGACTTCCATTGTGACAGTATCACATAGCTGTGTGATATTTACATACAAGACAGGCCTGCTTTTACTGCGCACTACTGTAATCTCTGTTTATGCAGAATGTGACATGAAGCCAAACATCACACTCTAACTATGTCAACAGGAAGTTTTAGAACAGAGACACATTTCCTGTCAAAAGGCCCTGAGGAAACAAACCATCACCCCACCTCAGATGCTTGTGCACAAGGACAAAAACAAAACTCTGAATGATCAAAATATGGAAGAGAAGTTAGTCTTAAAACTTTGTAAAACTGAAACTAGATCACTTGAATATTACCGGTGCGGTAGCCGCACTGCAGATATGTTTCTCTTTAAATTATTCCCTTTTTTTTAAATCAGATTGACTGAAAGCTAAATAACAGGAAACAAGATTTTTATTTTTCTTGAAAGAAGTGCTGTAAGTAATGGATTACAAGTCCCCAAAGACACTTGAACGTAATGTTATCAGCTACAATTGTTTTTCCACATCGTGTCTGAGGGAAGCTGAATACAGATACACTATCAGGTTTTAAGCCATCATGGGTCCATTACATTATAAATGTGATCACGATTTCCTCCCCCTGGATTTCATCTTCATCAGTATTCTTCGGGCGAAATATGAATCATCCGGGCCGCTGAAACACATTCATCTTGTAGCTAAGTGTGATATTACCGTCATTCATCAAAAAAGCGGCAGGCTGATAAACTTCTGACATTTTTACCAGGTGAGCTGGCGTGTTCTATCTGTCCGACAAACCTGGACTGTAGCTGTGGTGAAGGCTCTTAAACCTCTGTGACGTCATTCAATTCTAACAAGATGGAGCTACTATTGGTCATTTGAAATGTAGCCTCGTTTATAACTACTTACATCGTCCTCTGTTATTATTACCTCACACTGTATGCAAAGAGCTCCAGCTGTGCCTCTAGTTCAAAATCTCTAAATGAAACGCTATAGAGCTAAAAGAAGCAGGACAGATCTTCAGCGGCATCTAGTGGCGAGCAGCCGTCAGTGGAGGTGTTGTGTTCGTTCAGTAAGATTCATCTAGTTTGTAGTTGGGCAGGAGCTGCAGTCAGAGCCTCATGGAGACCGGTGGTGCTGGTGACTGCAGCTCCTGGTCCAGCAGCCGGAAGAGCATGGCACTTTTGTTACTCTGTGATGTTTGTCCCAGAGAACGGTGGAGCTGAGCCTGCAGGTAGTGGACGTCCCGCAGCCGCTCCTTACAGTTCAGCTTGGAGAAATACGCTGCAGCCTCGTTCAGCGTGTCCGCAGCCAAAACCGCCAAATGCAAATCTGCAAGGAGACAACAAGCAGCAGTGTTTAAATATAGGCTGCTTTACATCATCATGAGATAGGGATCAGTATTCTGCTGAATGATTCAGCTGGGGGTGTAAGGTTGTTACCTGCATGCCCTTGTCCGTTTGGCCTGAACCCAGCCACGGCCATCTGACAGCGGGCTGTCAGCAGGAGGGCTCGGCCTTTGTCCATGACTCCTCCGTGGGCCAGAACAGGCTCAATGGCCTCATGTAGAACAGTCAGGGCCTGCTGAGGAACACCCAACATCAGCTGCAGGAAGAAGAGGAAGCAAAGAGTATGAACAAACAATGACCACTGTACTGCTTTTAATTTGCATATTAGTCAAACATCAAAAAAAGATCAGTCATTTGCATGTTTAGGAGTGGTAACGTGTTGTTGCTTACCTGAGTAAAGGCCAGGTGAAGGAGGGTCTCTGAGGCCAGGGACTGTAGGTGGTGCTGTCTAGCCAAGGCCAAGGCCTGCAGGAGGAGAGGAAGAGCTGTGGAGAAGCCAGACGACTCCCAGTGGAGCTCAGCGGTGGAGAGCATCACTCTGTATGAGACAGAAACAGGAGGTGATGTAGACGAGACAGAAAAAGCTCAGTCAAATGCCTGAAGCAGCATGTGTGCTTCAAGATATCCACATTTGTATCCTGTCATATTTCATAAGCAGTTTGTGCCTCTAAAGATGATTCATAATGTGAATGACAAACATTAAGTATGTATTGCAGCCCTAAAAAAGCTGAGTCAGTTTAATTCCATTAATACAAAAAGCACAGTAGACTGAGATCGGGTCTTTTTTTTAAAAAACTGTCTACACTTTAAGAAACAGGTAACATGAGATCAGAAAAAGTGCTATTCAACAAGAGTCCGTCTACCTGATGACCACCTCTGTACATTTGGTCTTCTCACAGTGCGTCTGCAGCCGCTGTAAAACGCTGTACGCCTCAGTGCTTCGGTTGAGAGCCTTCAGAACTTGAGCTTTCCTGTCAGCAGACACAAAACACCAGATAATAATGCAGAAATGACTCATGTATGTGACAGGACTTGCTAAGATTGGGACTGAAGGTTTACCTGTAGAGACCCTCTGTTTTGTTTAAGGCAGAGATCGCTGTGACCAGAGGTTCTGCCAAATGGTATTTCCCTTCGTGCATGTGTCTGTCGAATTGGATTTTCAGATCACACAGCATCCAGAGCTGCAGAATTGGAGATTAACGTAAACCAAAAGAACACAACAAACACAAGCTCAATTACCTTTCATAAATTGAAGATAAGAAACGTGGACAGCATACCAAATTAGCATGAAGACATTGTCGCTCGGGCTACAGTAACTACTATCTTGGTAATGTGGATCTTGCTGTCACATTTACTGAACAGTCGACCAAAAAAGGCAAACCAACTACATGCTTAAGCAAGGAAACCAGTGTATATGTTTAAAGCTAGCTGTGGCTTGTCCAACTGTAAGCAAAGAATAAATATACCCTATATTTCCTGAGCCTTATTTGTAATTAAAAATATATAACAGACCTTAAATTTGTTTTGTTTTTTCTACATAACAAACTCCAATCATGATGGAATAAATTAACTGTACTTCTGCTAACTAGGTCAGCTCTGCAAAGTAGCAGAAACTGCTCTCCAAGCTTGTGACTATGGAACTTAAAGTGGTCAAGCCAACTTTTAATGACACCTTAATCTTTGACATTTGTCAAATAAAAAGTTCTACTGATTTCATTGTTTAAATAATTGGGAGAATGACATTTGTTTATTCTATGAAGTACAGCATGTAAAGATGTTATTTATATGGTTATAAAAGCTTAAAAACAAATCTTTAGTAGGTATATCTCGTACCTGCATTCAAAAGACATCATCTAAATGGACAAAGCTGTATTTACAATTGTTATTTCATTACGCAGATTTTTACAGTCATGATTTTTCTTTGATTTAAGTAGACCTAAAGTGCATAAAATAAACTGTCACAGGTCAGAGAACCCACCTTTGCGTGCTGCGAGTGAGGAGGAAACTGTTCTTTCAGATGAAGGAGAATCTCTGACACTGCACTGTACAGGCCCTGCAACGAGACACAGAGGCGACAAGAAGGACCTCGTCAATGTTTTTTAACGTCCTGCAATGCCGAGCCAACTAATTAATGGATATGCGCCTGCCGGGAAGAAAGCAGACAGACAGGATCGAATGAAATGTGTTACCTGCTCAGCGTGCAGCTCCGCCAGGTGGCAGAGAGCCACGGCGAACGCCTCGGTGTTGTTCTGCTGGACCCCGAAGTTGACCGGCTCCAGACTGCTCATGTTGAGAAGCAGCTGGGCCTGCTGCAGAGCCATGGTGCTGCGTGAGATACACGAGGCCACGTTTAGGACTCTGACAAAATGACTGATCATGACTACACCTCTGAGGCATGTTGGACTTCTGTATCTATATCTGTTTGTTGCATTGTTTGTGTAGATTGTATGTCTCACATTTGAACTTGTGCATGAAACCACGGGACATTTGAACCCGGTTTTAAAGAGGTGATCTACTGTCAGTGGGAAGAGGTACGTCTGTTAGCCAGCTGTTCACTTACAGAAACAGAGAACAGGACTGACAAACGTGTGCTTTAAAGGAGGCGAGAAGTGAAGGAGCTCACCTCTTGCCGTACATCCTCCATATGGACGTAGTCTGAGCCAGGCTGATCTCGATCAGCTCCGACAGGCTGTGCTTCCAGTGCAGGATGTCTGTGTCCTTCAGTGCGTCCATCAATTTGTGGGCGGTCTTACCCTGTGTCGCCCCCTGCTGGACTAAAGACTGAATGCCCAGAGACGCCAGGTACTGCAGCAGAGAGGAGGATCAATCAGGTTTATCCTTGTATAATGATTTTATTATTGTACAGATTGTTATATATGGTTTATTGCTTTCAGGCATGACCGTACAGAAGAAAAAACGTTTCCTTAACATATTACATTTAGTAGATTATTTTTAAATTAAGGACATGACCACTGCAGCCTATCTTCTTAAAATGCATCAGTCATTAAAAATAAATATCCATGAAAATAGAGAGTTGTGAGACTGTGCTTCAATGACTCATTAGCTCACAGCTGTTTGTGGAGTCTTTTAAAGTGAATGTGTTGTGAAAAGTGTGACAAAGAAATTAAACATTAATTAACAGCCAAAGCCAATTTAATTCAAGCACCCAAATTAAAGAGCTCGTGTTGTACTCACTGGCAGGCAGAAGTGGGCAGCCATTTTCACTGAATCCTCGGTTAACACGGTGCTGTCAGATCCCCTCATCTGTTCCAGCGTGTAGAGCCAACTCTAATGTGAGACACAAAGAGACAGGGAGGAATACACCAGGGCACATGCATATTCATATGAGAATTAATGAACATTTAATCAGTTCTCTTCACAGTAAATAAAGACTTTTATTTTGTTAAGTTCAGGAGGATTTAAGGTTAAGCTTTGGCAAACAAAATGATTCTTATATTTATAAATATTTTGTAAACATCGACACAGTAACAACATTTACTGTATTTTTTTTAATTTTTGGAACAGGGAACAGGAAGAATGAACTTTGCAACTTCAAAGTAAAAGCTCTGTATGTTTAAGTTTCAGCCACAAAAAACTTGAAATAGAAGAACTGTTAACCGAGCTAGTGTTTCTAACATCCACGTCTCTGATTAATCAGAATGCTTCCATTTAAACACGAAGCAGAAAAAAAAAAAAGATTTTTACCAAACAGTGCTGCAGGCACACATGATCATTGGACTCCTGGGCAATGCGGATCGCCTCCTGCAGAGCCATATCAGCCTGCTGACTGAGAGAAAAGAAGAGGAAGAACAGCTATTAGAGTCACGTTTTATATGAATAAACTTTATATCAACATGTCCATTAACTAAGACTCGACCAGTTCCTGTACTCACTAGTGGCCGAAGCGACAGTGCAGGCTTGCCAGGTTGAGAGCGGCATAGCGGAGACTGCGTCCATAGCCCTCGTCCCCGTTGCTCTTTCCCTCATTTCCAGACAAAATGAGTCGGTCAAAATAATGTAAGAGACTGTGGGCTGAGAGGAAGATGTCCTGCACTCTCATGCTGTTCAGATAGTTTAGGTAATGCTGAGAAGAGAGTAAGAAAAAAAGTGAGTTGATGAAGAGGATATGCTCTTTTTGAAGACTTGTTAATACAGAGATGAAAGTTAAGTGAAGGAGCTCACCGCTTCTGCAAAATCGGGGTTAAACTTCAGCATGTTGTTGAGCTCTTCCTGCAGCGCGGCGGGCTTCAAAGCTTTGTTCTCATCGTTCTTCAGGAGATAAGCCTGCAAAAGAGGTTTTTAAAAATCTGTAAGGGTCGGACATTGCTATAAACAAATGTTTTTAGGTTTGACACATGGATTGATTTTGACCTGTTGGTTTGAACATGAATGCAACATACAGTTCTTATCATTTCATCTTTGCTTTAAACCCTCACCTGTCTTGCAAGAAAGTACTCTGCTTGTTTTTGTGACAAGGGGCCTCTGCTTGGTGTGTTGTCGTTTCTAGAAGAAAGAAAATATCTACTGTTAACAACAAACCTGAGGCCTGTGCTAAGCAAGTTCAACATACCCATAATAACTTCTGGAAGCCTAAAAACACATACATTATATGAAACTCGTTATCGTCTCTGTAAGTCAACCCAAGGTTTCCATCAGCCAATAACATAAAGTCTTTGCAGCTTATGATCAATGGAAACAAAGGCAGTCTGCACATGAGCATATTTTATAAACTTAGAAGAAACTATGATTTTAAACATAAAGGAATGAACATGTTAAAGTGACACAGAGGCAGCAGGATAACTAGCAATGAATTCACTGACTGTGTGAATGTGAAAGTTCTGACGGTAACTAACTGTTTATTACAACAACAACAAAACAGCTGGGATGTATTCCAGTGGCGTGTGTGACAGCTTGACAGCAGGGTAGTTGTGCAGCATGAGTTACTTTGTACTTTGATAACCCAGAGTTAGCCGGGCCCTGAAGTTGTTAGCTAGCTGAAGATCTTGCTATCTAAACTCCTCAAAAAAGTTCGGAAACATTATTTTGGTTAATTATTTTGCCCCTTTAATAATACTAATTGTATTTTATATTGTTGGAAAGCCTGATTAGTCACCTTTACAACGAGATATAACTTGTAAGGATCGTGCAGTCGTGGACTGAGCAACACAGCTAAACGGGTGGGTTGCACCCCAAAAAAATGTGCCAGAATCCCCTGTAATAATATTCTTGTGTTGGTATTCACTCTTGTTTTGAGTTGCTTGGTGGATTGGATGATTGCACTCTCCAACAATAATAAAGGTAAAAACAACACATATTGGCCATTTTTACACTTTATTCATTTTACACTGTCAGGGACCTCAGTAGCGTGTGGAAGAGCCATACACAGCAACAACAGCCTGGCCTCCTCCTCCTCCTCCTCATGCTGCTCACCAGCCTGCTGTGGGATGGCGTCCCAAAGTCAACCAGGATGTTGTTGAAAGTCAACCAGTGTGGTTGTGTTGGTCACTCTAGCACGTACAGCACGCCCAAGCTGATCCCACAAGTGCTGTCAATCAGGTGTCAGTCATACACCTGTAACTGGCACACACCTGGCAGCACGTGCAGCTCAAAACAGGAGTGAATACCAACAGAAGAATCTTGCAGGGGATTTTGGCACATTTTTTTGGGCGCTACCCACAGGTTTAGATGTGTTGCTCATTCCATGAATGCACGATCCTTACAAGTTATACCTCGTTGTAAAGGTGACTAATCAGGCTTTCCAACGATATAAAATACAACACCAATCAGTATTATTAAAGGGGCAAAATAATTGACGAAAATAACGTTTCCAAACCTTTTTTTGAGGAGTTTAGTAAAGGCCTCTGGTCGCTATATCAAAACAAAGTCTTTCCAACAAGAGGACTGCAGGATTTACATTTTTTTTATATAGCAGTGGGTTCAGACAAACATTAACATCAAAACTTTCAAGGTGAGGTTAAATCCAATAAGAGATCACCTACCGAAGCTCAGACTCATGCAGTGGACTGTCAGACTCCTCTTTGTCTATCCTGTCCCCCACAGTGTCCTCAGTGCTGGTGAGGTCCATCTCTGAGTCGTCAGCTGCCAGCGCTGGCAGACTCACCTGCCCGTCGACGGGCTTGGGGAAGTGACTGTGATAATAATGCTGCAGGGACTTGTACAGCTTGTAGACCTGACTGAAAGACAGCTTGTTGTAGGCCAGCAGCATGTGTCTCATAAAGAGACCTGGAAGACAGGGGAGACATGACTTCATATGAGTCTTTATGAGATTCATGTAAAAATATATTTGGACAAGCCATCGGATATTGGGAGCTGTCGCATCACGTGTGCTACTCACCAACAACACTGGTTTTATAAGCCTCAGAATCAAAAGCAGTGAAAGGTGTAGGAAGAGTGGAAAAGAAGTACTCCATGTCTTTCAGCTCTCCATCTGCCATTTCATGCATCCTTTGAAGAAAAAGAAAAAGAAATGCCTCGTCATGTAGGTGATTAATTAAGTCATAGAACTTAGTCAGACAAATTCTAAACTTGTCGTGCATCACAGCGACTCCATTTGCAACGCAACAATTAAACACGAGATTCAAAGATACAAACATCTGACACAACATCCAAGCACCAAATATTCAGAGGCCTTCAATGCGCTGTGATCTGGGATTCAGCTCCATATTCAAAATGTTAAAATTTCAGCATTGCTGTTAGGATTCTGTTTTATCTACATCTTTGTTCAGAATGTGTTTATCATGTTGGAGGATGCAATAGCACAAAGAGTTACATCAAAATCCTGTGGTAGAGTTTCCTAAGATAAAGATAAAATAAGATATACTTTATTCATCCCAGCAGGGGCATGTAGGTGTTCCAGCAGCCAGCATACAAACACACAACACAACACATATATACATACATATCCCACCCATACAAAAAAACATGAGCCCACAATACATAGCCAGGATAAAAAAAGTGGTCTGGATGGTCCATGTGCATAAGCAGCTGTTACTCATAGATAACAGTACAAAATACTAGCTCTGCCAGTGCATACATAGATCAATAAAGAATTATTATAAAAAAGCAGTCAAGTGTGCAAAATATACAGTTTGATATATGATATATGCAGCTCAGGCTAAGGTTTAAAAGTTGAAAAGTCTTCTGTCCTTACTTAAAGGGGAGTCGTTATAAAGCTTAGCTGCCGTAGCCTCCCACTAAAAACACTCTTTTGTTCACACGCCAGATTGTGTAAGGGATGCATGTTATTATCCATAACAGTCTCTGTATCATCCTTCTCCCCATCACCACCTCCAGGGGCTCCACAGCGAGTCCCCAGCACACAGCCAGCCCTCCTAATCAGCTTGTTAAGCTTTTTAGAGTCACAAGCCCTGATGCTGCTGCCCCAACAGTCTGATAAAACATGGATAACATTCCTGAGCTGAGGCAGCTGCAGTAGTAGATATCTGGTGTAATTTAATGGAGCCACATTGTTTTAATACCTGAGTTTGACAGCATATGCAGTCTGGGGGCAACACTCCTCAACAGTCTTCAGGAACTGACCCAGAGTCAGGTCTGGACCCTGATGACCCACAAAAACAAAAACCACAATGACACACCTGCTTCACCACAGTGCTGTGCAACATGGCATGGTTTAAACAGACCTGCTGCAGGGGCAGGATGAGCTTGTTCAGTCGTCTTCTCTCTGGCAGAGTGATTTTGGACGCAGTCATGTCGTAGAGCAGCGCGAGAACAGAGATCTTATAGGGAGTCACCCAGTCTTTGATCCCGAACACGTTAGCATGCACCACTCCGTTTGTCATCATGGGGTTGAAGTAAAGATTCTCATGCACACTCGCCATTCTGACAGGTAGTGTTATTGTTACACAGCAGAGAAAATATCCCGACGTGGTGGTTCACCTGGTCTACATTTAAAAGTTAAAGACAGCCAGCAGCAGCGTATACACCAGCAGCTAACGTTAGCTAGCTAGCACATGTAGTTTACTCAGCTGTAGTTCAGAAAGTCGTGGAAAAATACAATTATATATGAACAATTAGTCTCGACTTCTTAACTGATCAGGCATATGACTGGAGAACTCTCACGTCTGTCTGTTCAGGTAATTTGGTTTACATGTTGTCAAAAGTTTTCCCTTTCAAACCGCCCTCCTTCTGTCCCCTAAACATGACGTCATAAAGCGACAGGACCCGGTTTTATTTACCGGCATGATTTGGTGTTTACCGGAGCAACACACGAAGATAATTAATGTCAAGTAAATGCAATAAACCAATTAAAATGACAGTTTAGCACATTAAGTCGACGAAACGGTGGGAAGCACAGGTTTTGTCACGGTGAGTACAACTTTATTTTGAAGGTCTGTATCGGAATCGATTGTATACATGGTCACTAGATCCGATTATTATTATGCAAGTTATGTTTGTAATCGCTACTGCTCACGATCTACTTCAGGGGTGGGCAACTGGCGGCCCGGGGGCCACATGCGGCCCTCGTCAACCCTCAATGTGGCCCTCAGGTCAATTTTTATGTATCAAAACATGAAGAAAACATGACAAAATCTGCCATGAAATCATGAAAACCAGAAATATGTCCATAATAATATTTGATCACTGGTATATGTTGAGTTAAATTTGAGACATAATTGACTGTAATCGTTTTTGTATACTACAGTTTGGCCCTCTGGCAGTGAGAGTTAAATGAATGTGGCCCTTGCTGTGACCAAAGCTGCTCATCCCTGATCTACGTGCAGGTACTTGGTGATTCCCTTGTTCCAGTTTCGGATGTTTTTCTCTCTGTTTGGTAACAAACAGTGATTGGTTGACTAAGAGCATCAGTTATGGATGTCCACTGTCCTCAAGTGACCACTGTGTGTAACTACAACACTTTATTCCACTAAACATTTAAAACACAAATCTAAGTGTTTTCCACCTCTGAGTTTAAGGGGAGTCAGTTAGTTTGAGGATCTCATTAAATAAAAACATTCATGGCAGCTCCACCAGCCTTCAGCGCAGTCCTACAGCGGGGTTACCAGTGATGTAGTTACAACCTGTGGACACTAGAGGGCATCGTTTTTTAATGCTCTTTTTGGCAGCCACCAACTTCACCTTCTAAACTGACGTGTAAACACCGCAACCGTCTGGTGAGCTCCTTCAAAGTAAAACTTTTATCAATTTAAACAATTTAAAATATTAACTTTTACTGAGACACAACAAATTATCTAAATTCTTCCAAAAGTGCAATGCCAACAGACACCAACACCTCTCACCCAATGCAGACTCTCAGCTGTGAACTTTGCTGTTTTACTTCCTTCTATTTGCCTTGCACCTTAACAGCCTCTGCTTTATCTGGTCTCATGCACTACATCACTTTATTCTATCCTTTTTATATCAGTATTCATACAGATCTGATTACTTTATTCCTGTTGCTTCTTCACTGCACTACATCACTTTATTTATCTCATATTTACCTTTATAGTTATATTGTATATATTAGTTCTATTTGGCCTACTTGCACATAGCTCTGTATATATATATTTATTTCTCGTTTACTGCACATAGTTCTGTTTACATCTGTTTACACCTGTTAGTCCGATCACTGTCCACTTATATCTACTCTTTTATATTTTGTATTTTTAAGTTTAAGCTTTAAGTTGTATTTAAATTGACACTTTATATTTAGGTTAAAATGTTTCGTTTACTTGCGCTGTTGTTAATTTACTGCTCTGTGTGCCTTTGAATTGCCCCCGGGGACAAATAAAGTTTTTTGAATTTGAATTTGAATTTGAATGCCACTTTTTGTTTGTCAAATAGATACTAAAAACTGTATGGTTCTTAAAAAAAACAGCAGAGGTAAAACTTCTATCGATTTTATCAGGTGAAAATGTTCATTAACATTTCTTTAGTTATTGTACAAGATTGTTTACAAGGTCCAGCAGGTCATCTCATATTACACCAGTTGTTTTAAAACTACAGTGAAAGTGTTACATTCAGAGAAAACTTAACCCTCAGTTCAAAGACGCACACTTAATGCTGGTGTGATGTCTACATGTTTTCTCATTTGACAGATTTTGGACGGTCCAGGGAACACTGGAGCAGGACCTTGGCCATTGTGCTGGAGAGAGCTTGGTTTGTTTCACACATCCTCCAGCAGGAGGAGCAGGGATCAGCTGGTTCCAGATCAGCTCTCAGCTAGCAGAGTGGACACACTGGTGAGTGGTGATCTCAAATGAAGTCAAAGATAAACTTCCTGGTTCTGCTGCAGAACCAATTTTTAATTTAAATGGCTTCTGACTTTCCTTTTAAACATTAGTACTCCAGGCCTTCTTCTAGAACAAAATGACTTAGGTTGCATCTGAGATTAAAGGGGACGCAGCTACAGTGACCGGGAAGATCTATTAAAACCAGCGTAGGTGTTGTGGGTCCCTCATGTGGTCCCCCGTGAACAGACAGGTCACTTGCACCTGTCATGACCATCACATCATGGAGGTTATAAACACGATCTGAGTCAGTGTTGTCATTTGAAAGTCTTGATATCTTATCGTAATGAAATATATATATATTTTTTGCGTCTATTCAATTGAGGGTGCATACATTTAAAACGAGGGTGCAATGAAACCTTTGGCACCCTCCTAGAACCGGGCCTGTAGTGCTCCCAAAGTGTGTTGAACCCAGAGCCTCAGATGTGTTATGGTCTATTCAGGCCAGCTTTAATGCACTTCATCTCACTATAATGTCTCACTTGTTGTAACGTAAACACATTAGGGAGGTTTAGTCAGGGTAACTCATGGGGATACACTCATATACCACTGTGGGTGGACTGAAAACACTCAGGGGTAAGTAAGGCAGAGCGGGTCAAACACAGAAAAATAACAGCTCATTTAAGAGCTCTGTACGCTCACTAGGATCACGTGAGTCAGCTTATGCTTCAGCTTCAGTTTTAGCAAAAGGTATCTAAATATATAAAACTGCAAACATAACACCACTAGACGGAGAAGTGGTGGTAATCACATTTTTATTGAAGGAAATTAAAAATTAAAAATAAAATAGAGTTCATGAACAAGTGCTCTAAACTCAAACTGTACCACTTAACCTGGCATGGTATACCTTTTAAATAAAACCCTTTAATGATATTTATTTCACATTTTTCCTTCATCCTTTCTCTGTATACTTTTTATTAGTACAGGCTGAGTGAGAAGTTTCTGTCCTGAACACTGAAACACAGACAGAAAGCAGACACCATCCTTTACAGTCTGCTAATAACAATTACACAGTAGAATTGTTTCATTTATATTGAACAGAAATACACTTTAAATACTATAGAAAACTTTACAAAAGAGGGATTCAAACATATTATTATTGGCAACAGTGTAAAGAAGCTGAAATGTCCACAATATCTCAGAAATATTCCAAAATTGACGACTCATTTTCAGAGGTTGTCCCTGCCTGCCATATATTAATATATACACTTAATACTCTATTATGTACAACATTTACACATTTTCTTCCTTATTTGAATGTCCCCATAAATAGTAACATTTACCAAGCTTTCTGTGTTTACATTTGTTTCAGCACAACTGCAGATAAATAAATGAACATGACCTGTACTGTCTATAAAAATGTGATTTCTATTCACCATATTTATCTGTAATCACGCTCCAGACTTAAACATGCTTTGCACTGGCAAATGTGGTTTACAGTGAAGCTATTAAATAATCTCCCAATATTTAGACTACGATGATGATGATGATGATGATGATGATGATGATGTTTTTTTTTTTTTTTTTAAAGAGCCCATATTATGCCCTTTTTGGGGTTCGTATATTTAATCTATGTACCTACTTTTGTACGTTCACAACAGCTAAAGTTCGAAAAAAGTGTCTGCTCCTCTTCGCTCTGAGTCCGTCAACTACGCTCTGTCGAGCCCACACTGTTAGACCCCATGTGGGCCAAGTCTGCTCTGATTGGTCTGCCAATTCGCTCTGTCGTTATTGGTCAGTTGCTCAGCACGCTTCTCGGAAATTTCAACATGAGCTGCAGGGCTTGCCACAATGAGCCAATGGGCTTAGATCAGTGATCTCACACTGACAATGACGTTGGACTGACAATTTTTTATCGAGGGGGGCTAGAACCGAGCGTTACATGCGGCTAATGCTACAGCTAACAGGAGGAGGTAGGAGAAGCCGCGTTTCCGTGGACACATAGATGTGCCTAAACATGCACAGGACACTTGGAAAACACACTAAAGAGCATATAAAACCAGAAAAAGCATAATATGGGAACTTTAATTCAAAGTGAGTCCCTATTAGTTATTTACAGAAGCGAACAATCTTTGAAGGATGCAGAGGAAACACTTCTGAGGAAACATCAATATGTTTGATATGGCTATCTAAAATACTGACAAGTAACAAAGTAACAATCAGAATAAAGACATGCACTTTTCTAAACATTTAACAACATTTTACTCATGTGATTACTTGTAAGTACTCTAGCTTTGCAGGAGGACATTTAAGCGTACACTCTGTATCTATCAGACATCTTAGAAACACAGTCTCACTGCAGGGCTAATCAGAGGGGAGTGAAACATAAAAACATAAAAACACATGTCTGAATATAATGAAAAGTACAATGTGCACATTTGTCCAGAAGATGGCAGTATTGAAGTAGAAGCCCATGAAGCCCAGTCCAAAATGTGATCTGATCAGGAACCAATCCAAGAGGGACAAGAGAGACAAGAGACCTTCACCCACTCCATCCACTCCACCCTCCACCCCCGTCCCCCCTCCCCCTTCCCCTCTCTCTCTTCCTCTGAGATACAGGCAGTAGACACCCACATTGACACCTGTCAGAGTTGATATTTCTTTAAAACAGCTTAAATAAATGGAGTGTAAATGCTTCTGTCAATACATGAGTCACTGTAAGCTAACAGCACCAACTGTATGAGAGCTCCGTCTGCAGGGTTTGATATTCGAAGGATCAACAGACAAACTTTGAGTCGTGCGTCGTGAGTCTCCTAAAAATTACACAACAGCTCTCATCCGCCTCCAAGTCATGAGGAAATCCTAACGAGAAATGGTCGTTGTAATTCTCTGATTCAAACATTGGGTTCTGAAAGTTTAAAGCAGCGATTCTCAAAACGATTTTCTCTCAACGATGAAAAACTGTCGCTGGAAATGTCTTTTCTAACTCTTCTAACCTTCATAGGGAGGACACTCTCTTTGAGTTATGAGAGGTTTGCCATATTAGCTAATTAGCTAATCATCATCAACCTTTATTCAAGTTCTCGGAGAGATCATTGACGGCGATCCTCATTTTCAATGATGCCGAGAATACATACATAAATGACAAGTGAAACAAAAAAACAAAAGAGTGAAACAAAAATGAGTTTAAGTTTAATATAAGAGCAATAACAACAATAAAATATATAAACTACAAACTCAAATATCAAATCTAACAGTTACAGTCAGGTATTGGGCAGTTAAGAAGAACATTTCTAAAGTGTCCAAAAGGGATAAAAGAGCTCAATTTCAGGTCATGCTGTAAAATATTCCAAGAGTTTGGAGCACTAACGCTAAAAGCAGTTTTCCCGAGGTCAGTCCTGGCATGAGGAACCGGGAGAACCAGTCGAGCTAATATTTGACACATTAGCTTAGCTTTGCACCAAGACTGGGAAAGAGTTAAACAAACTTCACTTATAAGCACAAGCTCACCAATGAAGACCCGGAGCAGAGAACTTAAAAGAACCCCAGCAAGGGTAGTGATAAATGATAAAGCCACGCCTCCTAAAAAAACAAACAAAGATGCTCTGCTTTGCTTATATTGCTGGACAAGTCCACGAGAAAGCACTGGGTAGAGATGGGCTGTGTATTGTTTTCATCTGGAACCATATCAAAAATAATATTTATTCATTCTTGTGCAGCTAGCTTTTTTAGCTTGAAGAAGAAGACTCTTCTTCTGTGTTATCAGAGCGCCTGCAGAGTGTGTGCAGGTATAAGAGTCATTTTATTATTTCTGTTGGAATGCAACAATAATTGAAAAATATTTTTAAATAGCGAATCCAAAATGAATCACCTATCCTACAATTTACACCCTTAATGAGGATTTTAATTTACAAAATAAGACAAAGAAAACTGAAAAAAAAAACACACATGGAAAATTCACAAAGTGCTCCCTCAGAGAAAAGAAGAAAAAAAAAAGAACCTGTATAAATAGTTGGGTGTTGGCCAGCCAATGATCATCTCCTTAGCCCGCCCTGGCCTCGTCCTCTTCCTCTTCCTCTTCCACGCCCTCATCCTCTGCCTCGTTCTCGTCCAGCCACCGCTCCCCTCTTCTTGGACTTGATCTTTGGCTCGCTGTCAGGCTGTCGGGAAGAATGAAGTAGCAGATGTTGTTACCACGGATACTCAGTGATTCTATCTGAGTGGGCTCCCTGTTTTTCAGGGTCATTTTCATGCTCAAATCAACACCTGTGATAGTGCAGTGGACCTGGGTGCCATTATTTCTGCTCAACGGTAACCGTCTCATGGCTGAGTTTCAACAGAAACCTGACAAGCTCCATGATGGTGACGGATTGAAGAGAATAATCCTCCTCAAGTGACAAGTTGAGCTTGTGATAAACTGCTGGTTTATTTCATTTAAATCAGCCATTTTTACCCTTCATGCTAAACCAAGCTAGGCTAACAAGCCGCTAACACAAGCATACAACACCTTGTCACATCTAACATTTAGCTAGAAATACTTTGTGCTGTTTTATTCGTATTCCCAAAAATGTAAAACAACAGGCTACCCTAAATGTTAAAAGAGTTCATTCAGCCTGATTACAAAAAGATATTTATATTCACAGGATAAACAGTTATAGATGAGCTCTGTATCAGTATTGTTTAGCAGGATTCTCAGCTATCCAATGTAGCTATTAGCTAACGTTATCAGATAGTCTATTCTTTTGTTTTCAAAGTACACAACATATGACTGATAATCAACTTCCAGAAGTGTCTGATATCAGTACATTGTGATGATACACACTGGAAGTCTTATACATCTCAGCTATATACATGTCATCTACGTTACATAATGAAGCACATTCCAGCCTCTGCATCGCCTTTCATCTCTGTTTCTTCACCCTTCTCTTATTCTTTCACTTTTATAAGTTTGCTTCACAACTTCAAAACACACCCACCACTGTGTGGCTCTGTTTTTTCTGTGCTGATGAAAACAGCAAAGTCACTGACCGCCTTGCCTCCAGCCAACCTTTCTGCACCTTAAAACACGACTTCATTAATTAACACGTTGAAGTTCTCAGTTTTCAAAAGGTCATTATCCTCCACCCTTCACAATTCAAGGATTCCCACATCAAAGAAGCTGTGTCCTCACAGTCTTTTTTTATTTTAATGGCAGAACGTATACGGCACATTTTCTTCTTCTCTTTGAGTACTTGTGGCGCCTCAGTGGGCTGAGTGGGCTTTTCATGCGGTGACACCTTTTAATCATCAGGATATCGAAACTGGATGATATGATTTCCCCTCCGCCCTCCTGCTGTTTTCACCTGACTCTAAGCGTGCAGAATAGATTACCAGAGCTCAACTTATTGTAGCTGGTGTGAGAAATGACAGACCTCTGTGTACGCTGACCCTGACTCAGCTTCCTGCTGCTTACTCAGTGACTCTAAATGGATTAAGTTGTCAGTTGGACAGCCCATCTGAGATTTTTAATATCCAGCCTGAGGTATATCAAGCAGCCGGCTGCCAAATGGCATCAGAGGGATTTACTTCTGGTTTTATTGCAACTTTTTCTCTCTCTCTCTTTTCTCATCTAAGATATGGTCGTGCCCTCTCTGATTCCTTGAGGGTGTTTCACTTGTGCATTAATAACACGTTGAGGAGAGTGAATGAAAATGTATTCGGTGAACTCCAGAGCAAATGAGATGTTTTAAAAATACCATTTTATTGGAGATGGGGAATCCACTCCTTTTAACTTCTTTACTTATTGATTTAGCAAATATACATCTTGGGCTTTTTAAAAAAACATTCTTTCAGGTTTTTCTCATATTTAGTTTACACCCAATCAAAACCCAGATAGGATAAAAAAAAAAGAAACATTGGGGGGATCTTAAAACCGCTTACAAACTGTCATGAAACAGTAAACATCAAAGCTGGGAGTGTCGTTAAGCTTCCACTAAAGTTTGATTGAAAAGAATATTCTTAAACTTTAGTAATCCAAGTCAAAGAGGCTTTTTTTTGGCTGTTGAGAACATTTCTCAAGACATGTGGGAGGGGCGTGGCAGATTGAATTCACTGCCCACAACGTTTACAAAGTATCCATCATTGTTGTTTAGCCCTAAACATTATGTCAGAGTTGGCAGAGTCAGTGGAGTTAGTAATGTTATCTGAAAATGATTCATCTAATTTTTTCACTAAATGGTAAATTACAAAATGTTTTAGTTGGCGACTAACTCACACATCTATCGTTATCTTAGAGGCTTATGTTTGTATTCAGAGCAGTGAGTTCAATGCAGAATGATAAATCTGTCCTGAAGCTTGTGCTACGTCATGATAAAGCTAAACATTTCCTGCCCAACACACAAAAAAAATTGCGGCCAAAAATAGATCATCAGCTGGTAGAATGATACTTCTGTTCAGTAGAAAATGAACAAAGCACGTTGATACTTTACACCCAGTGACCGTCAGTACGTGGCTAAAGTGACGTTTAAGTGGGGTTTAACCAAAAAGCTGCTGTATGACTTTTTCTTTGGATTGTGAAATATTTTTGTGGAAAATAGTGTAACCATGTCCATTTCAAACTTAGGATCCGCTTACAGACACTTACTGGTAATAGTATTTGGGTCAAAAAGGTGTACGCACCCTCTGCAGGCCACAACTCCAGCTCCTGTTGGAAATTCAGATTTTTGAAGTACCACTTTAAATGGCTCGCTGTTTCTTTTCATCTGTTTGACTTCCTGATGAATGCTTGATGTCGAAACACGACGAACATGAGTATTTAAAGGTCCACACGTGCAGTGAAAAGGAAAAATAAATAAAGTGTTTCCTTGATTTTTTTCCATGACGGTATGTTGGTATTGAATTGATACTAATATTTGAGACGTTTTAGATACTTCCTTTGATTTGCTCACATCTTAAATGAAATAGTTTAAAGGCTGTTGTGGATTTACGTTTGTATTTGGCTATAAGGACTTAATGGATCTGGGAAGAGACCCAGCACTGACCAGAAGTTTATTGACCTTAATGGAGAGGACACACAGCTCATTGGAGCGTAAGTGAATCCCATCTCTCAGTGTATCCCATAACCACCCATTTGAGCCTCTTTGCAGGATTCAGTCTCTTTGAATGGACCTTGAACACTTCCTTGACTTCCTCTGTCCATGGTGCTGAAGTGCTGTCCTCAGTGCCTGAATGTTAAACAGTACAGTGAAGGCAGGGGGAGCAGAGGGATGTGTGTGACAGTGTGTTTGGACTGATTTCATCACATGAGGAAGACCCACCGAGAGACACATGTCAGCTGTTTGTGTGTGTTTGTGGATTTCCTTCCCAGGGAAATGTGTTTGGTTTGCTGAGCCTGTTTATTTGCGATTGTTTGTGTATCTGTGCATGTGTTTGTGTGGGTGTGTGTACGTATGTGAGTGGGTGTTTCTTTAACAACAAACATGACTTGAAACTGTGGCTGCTGGTCGTGACGGAGGTTTAAAGCAAAAGGCCTTGATGCAATACATTTATAAAACATCTCATGTCTAAATATAGCTTTGATTGTTAAGTACTTTTGAGCAAAGAAAATGGTCTTACTTGTGGCATATTAATGTATAAATCCTCCTTTAATACTAATTTTAACAAATTAAGTAACCAAAGAGGGAGTCTGGGTTTTAGCTTTTTAGGAGTGAAGTGTATAAAATTTAAAAAGAAAAAAAGAAAAAAGGAAAGCGGTTGGTGCATGCTTTTAATGTGGTGTAATTTATGTAAGAAAATTGGTAATGCTTTTGAACCATTTATGTTCCTGGCAGTTTCCTATCACAGCATATAATTATAGTCAGAAAAAGAAATCAGGAGAAACTGATTGAAGAAAGCTTTTCTAGGGATTTTAGAGAAAGAATAAAAGAAAACCATGATTAGAACATAAATGTTTTATTGGGAAAATGATTCCCATATTATTGAATTGTATTGCCCCCTTTAATTAACAACTCTAAAGAAAGAAAAATGCCACAAATTGACATGTTCATGACCCACTGTGCGTTAAATAAAAAAACGTACAAGGTTGTAGGTGCTAGTAATAGGTTGAATGAATTGCAGTGATTAATCACTTTTTATCTATGATTTGTATTAAATCAATGTGCCTTCAGGAAGCTTTCTACAAGATGACTAAATGTTAAATAACTTGAAAAAATGAAATCGAAATGTATGGGGTTTGAAAGTCAAGGGTTGTCATCAGTTTTTTTAAATAATGAATCATGGGCAGCTTACTGTTGTTTAACCAAGAGGCAACCTCCGGTGTTGAAAAATGAAGCCAATGTGGAAGTGCAAAATCCTGCAGTTCTTCAAGTGTCCACTTGAGGCTGGCTCCAGGAGCCCTTTAAGTCACATACACACCCATTCAAAAAAACAGTTTTTACAGCAGAAATTAACATGTTTACAGCCTGGTACAAAAAAAACATATAGGTCTGATTAGTTATTGTCCTCATGACGTGTTACGTGTTATCCATAGTTAGGCGTGTAGCTGACATGATTGACAGGTAGGTGCGATGTGGCGGTTTGTCATGAGACCCGCCTCAGCTGCAGCTCTCAGCCTGTCGTTATGTTGACTGAACGTTAGGTTGAGACAGGATTTCCTGCATGTCAGCTGCTGCCGATGAGCCTCTGGAGCCCCCTGCAGTAACAGATGGGTGACGTCACTCAGGCTTCATCCATTAATATTTACAGTCTATGAGTTTAACGCACACCAGGATGACAGGAGTGTATTCAAATTAAAATAACAATCATAATAATAGTTCCAGAGCCTAAAACATAGAACCAATAAGAGCCAAATCTCACACAGTGGAAACAAATATCAGATAAATAATCCATAGAACTATGTGTCTGAATGCAGTCACTTTAATTGATGATTGAAAGGGCAACGCTTTTATTTTTGTTCTGATAAAGTTCTGTTCAATATGACCACCTGCTTTTCAGTTGCAAGACCAGACCTCGCACTGAACTGAAGACAAACCCAGAGTCCACATGAGACAACAGAGAGCCCAGTTTATCAGGTACGGTTATAAGGATCTCCACGAGACGAGGGCACACAGTTGTGATAACAGATGTTCTTCTGGCTCTCCTCCAGCTAACTGGAGGGAACGCTTCCTCTTCAAACTGTAGGCGAGAAATCCAGACATTAGACCAAAGCAACTCAAACTTATTAAGGAACAAAGGGGATAATCATTATTTCAAAAATAGAATGGTTTTGAGTATTTACTTGTTTTTGTCATGTTTCCATCAAAACATGAATACTAACTTAAAGAGCTATTAGACAATGCTTGAGAAAAAACAACAAAGAAATGAAGAGATGAATGAAGGGTGTTATTTTTTTCACTATCAAGTAGACAATGAAAAAATGATCACCTTCCACTTAACAATACAATAGAGTTGAATGAAGCAGCATTATCTGAATGAAGAAGAGAAGCATTAACGACAGCAACGCTCCTGGAGAAGTTACTGTATATATGATCTATAAGACTGACTGCAGTCAAATCAGGAGAAGCTCTTCTGTGCCTCAAAGCAGAGCTGTTTGCTGTTCTCTACTTTGCTTTAATCCACTGCAATTCTTTTCCTCGCATGAAATACCTCAAGGACACTTTTATCAGCTCCCACCCACAGATCTACACTCTCCTTGTCTTGCAACGTTCAAGGTAATTTATTTAATACATCGCAAAAATCATTTATCATTTTTAAGGAGTGACATGAACAAAGCAGCGGCAGCAGCAAAGGCTATACATGACTCTTCGTGGTAATAGAGGAACTTTGGGTCTGATTAGTGTCTCCTGTCTTGCCTCTTGTCTTAAAAGCAGTAGGGAGAAAAAAAAAACCCATCAGGGATTCTTCTGATGCAGCCATGGCAACTCAGGCATTGACGTAGTCTCTTACAGGGATGTGTATGACTGATTTCAAAATGTCTGAGGCTTTGTCAAGATGCTCAAACTCGATCGACAGCATCACATTCACGTCAGACAGGTGTATAACTTAATGTACATTTTACTCCACACACTACATCCCTCTGTCTTTCTAAGCTTGTTTTTTCAAACATATATCATTCCTGAAATAGCCCTTTAATGTTAAGGATGATCTTCATGCCTTCTTAAAATGTTGGAAAAATGCCCCTGAATCAATTTGTCCCAGCTACGCTCATGCTGCTCCCATTGTCCTTATGTCAGGATGACATACCATCTCACCTGTCCAGTTTCAAGTTGACCCATCGGATATCATTATGGGTGGCCCGACAACCGTGAAACTGTCAAAGCGTAATTGATGTCGTGGAGTGGATGAGACTGAAGCTATACATCATCTGATCTCCACCAACGTCCCCTTTTTTATGACAGGATATCACTGCATGTGACAAAGCAGCAGCATCTGCATCAAGCCGACCTCTCTGCAGAAAAAAATGAACATTAAAAACAAGAGTGATCCTGCCTGTATTCTAAGGTTGTCAACATGTTCGATACTTGCTTTTTCAATACAACATCTTTTAAAACGATCCAGTCCCTGTTGTTTTAGCATCGAAAAGTACCAAAACTTTAACATCTATTTCATAAAACAGGTGCATAGGAAAGGAAAAACTCCATCAAAAAGATTGCAGGCAGAATCCTGCACACGGTCTTAATTGCACAAAAAAGAATTGGCAACGTTTCAGTATTGAATGGTTGCCAATTGTTGTGCAATTGAGACAGTGTGCAAGAGTTTGCCTTTTTTGATAATTGAAAACAAGAAATTACCCAATATCAGGAACCTAGGACTTCTTTTTTTGTTGGTTTGGTATCAAAGTTAAAACGTTCTGTTATTGTGACTCTTAATAAATCAGAAATTTTTTATTTAACATTTTACAAAAAATATTTTACTCACTACTCTTCAGGTAATTTGCCGACACAGTCAACACTTCTAAGTGTCTGTTTATGGTTCTAAATGTCATCCACTGGTTCATGATCTTATTCTGCTGTGCCAGCATCCCTGGGATGGTCATTAAATGGAGCTGAGCCTGTGAAAATGATCCCCTCCTTTGGCTGATGAACTAATTGTACTTGTATGCTGTAATAACACCATTAAAATGTAATGCACTTGGGATCATTACTTCAAATTTGACATAGTTGCGTGTTGCAGGACAAAGAATAAAAAAAGCAGATCTTCAGTTGGAGCTGTGTTTACAGTTGTGATGAAATCCACTTTTCATATCAAGAAAACCATCTCTCAGTGGAAACAGGGACTACAATAGGAGGTGTGTTTTTCTTCTTCATTGTTGAAAGTGATTCTTCCCCAGCTGCACTTCATAATCAGATTAAAAAGGGGGAAAGAAACTCAAGTATCACATTGTAAAACTACAGATAAGCATTCATGTGAGAGAAAAAGCCCGTCCAGCTGCTTGAAATGAATGATACAGTGCTGTCATCCTCGGCTTTGATGAAAGAGCTTTCATTTTCTTGGCCACTAATGGGAATTCTTCCAGTGTCGATGAAGGCCTCATTTCAATTCCTGGTTTTAATTTATCATATCATTTCTCCGGCTTGTATAATGAAATGTTTGGTACAATATCCGTTTCTTTTTAGCGATTTCAAATTAGAATTGCATCCGTTTATCATCTATCTAACAAAATCAGGGAAATTAAACTGACTATTTTAGGAAATAAGGGTTATCCTTAAGACACAGATACCCAAGCCATCAAAGACAAATAATGTGGCTTCAGTCTGCTGGAGCGACACTTTTGCTTAAAAAAAGGTTGAGAAAAGTTAAAAAACGGATAAAGTTTATTTTTCTCCAAGCAGACAAGATAACCTGCTATTAAGGGATGTTCACTGACTCACAAGGCCTTTGAACGAAGCTCAGCCAGGGTACAGGCCCTGTGGTTTAAACAACGCCACAGAATGTTCATGGTGTAGCTTTAGTGACTGTAGCAGCAGGGAAGGGTCCTTGCCAGGCCTAATGAATTCAGATGTGAAAACACTTTGGTATTGACTTTATATAATTGGGCAGGAGGCAATAACACAGCGACCTTGGAGCAGAGCACCTGGATAACAAGCGATCAAACAGCCCCATCCATCCACCCTTTAAGAGTCTCGCTCCTGCAGCTCACTGTCAAACAGGCTGTTACCTTGAAGATCAAGCTCATTAACTCTTTCAGACATTGTTATGTCCTCCCTCTGTGATACTTAACAAATGTGCGTCATGAATGTAGGCATGTGCTAATACCATGGTAGCCCCATGGGTCTTTTTTAGTGATGTCTTGCAGCCCTGTCACATTAATTCAAGTATCCCTTCAATAACCCCCTCACTATTTTTATCTATTCATTATTTTTTAAATAGGAATTTGTTAAACACAATTAAATCCCACAAAGTGGATAATGTTACAATGTCAAACATTTGTTTCTTCTTTGGAAAGAAATCTGTTCCAACTACTTTTCTTTCCTTTTGGCAAACTATTTTTACCATTGACTTACTTACTACTTTTAGTTCAAAATACATTCAGCCATTAATCCAGTTCTTTAAAATGCCTGTCACACAAGTACTGCACTTCTGAGAATCGTGTTGCACTCTGAAAGCAATTAGCCTAATGTGTTAACCCCATCTTTAAGCAGAAGTGGTTCCAGGGAATCTCGAGGGTAGTCCTGGACGATGAAATCTGATTGGGCACTCTAGGGGCCGCCTCCAACATCCTATTGAACCATCAAAGGATGTTTTAAATGCTCTTAAGGTACATTTTAATGTACAATATGTTATTTGTTGGGGCACAAACTTCATGCCAGTTGGGCCATTAAAAAATCTGGAATCTGGAATCTGCCCCTAAGTTTCATCAGACTTTTTTTCCCTGTTGGTTGTAAAAAGCCTTTGTGAAGTCTGGGAGTGCTGAGTTGTGAAAAGCAGGACATTTTTCAGTGGGTGAGTTTGTGGTGCTTATGTTGAGCAGAGTTCTTCTTTATACCTTTTACAACTCGCCCCGGTTTCCAGTGTAATATTTTCTACCATTGCGAAACCGTTGGTGACTCATTCTCCTCCATCTCCTGCACGTGCTACTTGAACACCCCTCCCCAACCATCACCAGATTATTTGGAGGCAACACTGATAACCTCCCACATGTGTGAAAGACAGCTCTGGAAAAAGTCAGGACCTGAATGTCCTGAACTTGTTAATCTCTTTTAGAAAAGTAGGTTTTTGCAGCTTTTTATTTCTTAGTTAACATTCACCATTTATTAAATCATTTAGCTCAATCTTTCAGCCATTTGTCCATTACTTAGCTCTCTAGTTCATCCACTTTACTTTGAGCTAATTAAACAGTTTATTGAAGCCTTTTAATACATTGCCGTTATCCAACGTAAACTCAATAGACTCCCCTTAGTTATCATGCATGCTTATCCACAGCGTGCAGTTTTCAGGTGTTACAGCTGCCTCAAGTGAATGTGTCTTTTGAAACAGGCTGCTCTTCCAAATCAGTTGAATCTTTCCATGTGCCCTGTGGCAGTGCAGAGACCCCCTAAGGCACAGGCACCCCCTGATGGGGAATCACTGATTTTTAACATTGTGACGAGCTTCTGTAGTCTGTTGCTATGTGAATGTGATATAGCAACAACCTCAAACAGACAAAAACAAGAACCCCGGAGAAACTTGCATGCAGAACGATTTTGTAAATGATGTGTTAATCTGTAAATTACAATGAACAGATGAACATTGGGTTTATGGTTAAACAGTATTTTTTTTCATTTTCTGTGTGTTTACTTTGAAGTATTGAAATCAGCATTCAGTGACGACACGTGTCACGTTTACAAATTCAAAATTTAGTAATTCAAAGGACAAAAACAAGCCGACCCCTCTGAATTAAACACAATTTGACTGCTATTTATTTAGAGGCCCTTATCAGTGAAATGAGGCTGTTTTTTCTGTTTAGGGAATCCAGGTGCAATCACTGAAGGGGGTGGAAGTGAATCTGTTTCTTAATTTATTTATGTAAACTTGGCCTCTCTCCAGTAGCAGCAGATGATTTCATTTGTCTGAGCAGAGTGCCTGATGTAATAGGATTACAATCTGCCTGTTGGAAAATTGTCTGTGGACCTCTGTGTTTCTGAAGGTTTGAGCAGGTCTATTAGCCCCTGATGGCATCTTCATGGTTTTAATTCTGCCACTTTATCTTAGATTAGAGCACATTATTCTTAGCATGCACATTTAAGAATGAGTGATATTAAACCTCTGAGGTCTGGGATGTTTCTGATTGGTAAAGGAGGAAATGACTTGTTATTGATTGAGATGATACACCTACCTACAAGTTGAGGAATTTAAAGCCAAACTGCAACAACTGATGTTCCTCTGCTTAGCTGCTAAATGCTGTGTTATATTCAACTGACTCCCTGTGTCAACTCGACTCTGTCTGCTGATTTGATCAAACCTTATTACTGCCGCGTCTGGGACTGATGAGGTTGGTTAGACGAAATCGAAACAGTAAAGTTGCAGAAACAATGAGATTAAAAAAAAGCTTGTTATTCTCAGCAAAGTGAAGGAACCAGAGGGTAATGTGATCATTCTTTGTGATCAGGTCTTTACGTGTAACTTTCACATCGCACACAGTCACAGACATTTAGATCGCTGCAGCCTTGAAAAAGAAAAGAAAGTCTCAAAGTTTTTTAAATGTAACGAAGAAGTGCGCCTGTCATGTCACAAAAGTGTTGGAATACTTTATGTATACAGTAGGTAAGCATATAATTTTAAATAATGATTTTAACCCCCCCCCCCAATATCTAAAGTCTAGATTATCTTAAGTCAAAGCTGTGACTGAAGCATTGTCCAGCGTGTGTGGCTATGTTAAAAAAAGTCAAACTCAGCAGTGACATAAAACATTTGAGATATTTAGTTTTTGAATTACATTTCAACAGTAATCTTTTGCCACCTGTACCAAAAACCAAGTGTTCTTTATTTCCTTTTATTAACCACGGACCTGAGTGTAGATGTGGAGCCCAGACTTCTTTGAACGCCCATAATAAACCCAAAACTTTTTCCATGACACTCTAGAACAGCAGCCTTCATAAAAGAAGTTTTACTTTTATTGAAAAAGACATGATCGACATAATCCAGAGAGCGAACGCCATTAGGAATGCAGTTCAGTAATACACAATTATGGGACAGAGAGTTATAAAAATGCAAAATCAAACATGATGACAGCTGCACCTTTTTATGTCATGCGTCCTGTTTCTAACTTTCATGTGTCTTGTTCTTTTTTTTTTTTTTTTTTTTAAATGTTCCTGCATGGTTTTGGGGACAACGTCATTTGGCTCCATGTATGCTCAGAGTATGTTATTCATGTGACAATAAGTTGAATCCTGAGTCCTGAATCTTGAATATCCAGGAACACAGAGTTTAAATATAAACATCATTACTCCCCTAAAGTTTATTTCAGGAGAAGTTTTCAGAATTTTCTACCCAATTAAAGAACTTATCTATTGGTGGGGAGAAGCATTGCTTTAAATTCTTTTATATGAACAGTGGAATTTGATAATGTCCCTTACAGCACTTTAAGTACCAGCTGAGATAAGTACAAATGCATTGTTCAAATCAGTCCTAGTATGAGCCCAAAGCGCCTGTTTTTTTTTTAAAACACCTATTTTGGTTGTAATTAAGTGAAATTGGCCTTTAAAAAAACAATTATTTCCAAAAATATAATCTCTAGAACAACAGGTCTTCATTTTTGTACTCTTAGCTTTGGCTCAGACAGTATGGATTAAAAAATATGTGGTTCCCTACCTTTTGTCACTCGTGACCCACTTTGACTATAGAAACTCTGGGGACCCCAGACATCCACAACACATACAGCTCATTGCTAAAGTTTTTTTTTATCAATCGTGTGATATTTTTTTCTACTGTGTTGCAAGTCAGCATTCATTTTTTTTAAAGATTTATTTTTGGGCTTTTGTGCCTTTAATGGAGAGATAGGACAGTGGATAGAGGTGGAAATCAGGGAGAGAGAGAGAGGGGATTGACATGCGGGAAAGGAGCCGCAGGCTGGATTTGAACCTGGGCCGCCCGCGTTGAGGACTACAGCCTCCATACATGGGACGTGCGCACTAACCACTGCACCACCAGCGCCCCTCAGCATTCATTTTAGACCACATTAAGGCTATTTCATGTCTATTGTTGTGGAGGCAGAAAAGCCAGGATGACATCTGTGCACAAAGTGAGTGTTTTTTTTTTCTCATTGCAAGATATGTTCAGCCAGGTGAGCGTGGATTAACACGGCTGGAAATGAATTCTGGACCCATGTGAGAGACAGAGATACTGCATGTCTGTTAGTTTTTTAGCATGGGCTACATCTTACAGTAATTTATGTTAAAGTGGTTAACGTCTTGTAGCTTAATTCAGGAAGAATGGTACGATATATTTATTATAATTAGAAATATCAGGGGACCCCATTTGAATTTGCGACCCGTGTGGGGTCTGGACCCCAAGGCTCGGAAAGCCTTTCTTAATGTAACCTCACTACTCCACTCAGCTCCGAGTTTAATCAACTTAGGACACGGCATCTGTCGCTGATTGCTTTAGCATTTACCAATTTAAGTGGACTTAAGTCTGGTCTGTGTCCTTATAAGTGAATTAAGTCATTACCCCCTAACCACACACACACACACACACACACACACACACACACACACACACACACACACACACACACACACACACTAACACACTACTACTACTACTACTATTACTTCTGTTTGCAAATGATCTAACATTAGAAGTCTGAGTGATGCATAGTGAATTTGACATTTCAGGTTGTTTGGACCAATCAGCTCTGCTCTGATTGGTCCAAAACAACTGTGATGTGATGTTCCCAAAAAGTGGGCTGAGTGTTTCATAGTTGAAAGGCTACGAGTAGTTAGACTGACAGCAGCCAACTGTGCAACAAACCAGATAAGTGAATGAAAAAACAGCTGCACCTGCACATCAAAGAGCAAAGACGTTTGCAAACAAGTGTCTCGCTTTGGGCTTTATTCTCGCTCTCCCCATCGTGTGTGTGTGTGTGTGTGTGTGTGTGTGTGTGTGTGTGTGTGTGTGTGTGTGTGTGTGTGTGTGTGTGTGTGTGTGTGTGTGTGTGTGTGTGTGTGTGTGTGTGTGTGTGTGTGTGTGTGTGTGTGTGTGTGTGTGTGTGTGTGTGCCCAAAAACAAACCAGCCACAGCCATACACATAAAATTCTGAAATGCAAAAAGACAAATTAAAACCGTGATGGAAACTAATGCTTTAACAGTCACATTTCTCCCTGAAATTTGATTTTAAAATATTTTTTTGCATTCATTCTTACTTGATTCTCTCTTAAATGAATGAGTACAACACTTTTTTTAACATGTGATCACATAAGTCTCTATTTCCACCAGTGTGTTGTGTTTTGAAAACTGAAAAATTGTGACCCCCCCATGTCAAAAGACTATATATAGCTCCATATATCTATATCTCAAAAGGGACATACATCAAATGCATGAATTTCAATATTAAGAGCCTTCATCAAGTGTGAATTAGATTTTTAGCATGTCAAATAAACATTACACTTTGTGTTATTTTGCTTACCTAAAAGACGCCTTTGTCTTCTGTAGAGCATGATAAATGAGTGAGTTAAAATGTTAATTCTGTATTGTGTCTGAAAGGTTTCCACATCAAATTTTGTGTCCACCTCTGACAGAAAGAAATGCTCTGTGTGGCTTTTACATAGAAAATGTAGTAGATTGTCATGAATGGGTTGAAAGGGGTGAGAGGATTGGTCATGACAGTTTATTCCAGCCCTCACTTAACCTCTGATAATGATAATTAATTCTTCCTAATCCTAACCTGTCTTTATGTGCTCGATGGCTCAGAACAGACCAGCACAGCACACGGTGCACGGTGCACCCTGCACTTTGATTCACCAGATTAGCACTCCATCCTCTCTCAATCCTCTATTCATCCTTTTCATCATTACCAGCGGAGCCAAAATGGAAATGAGGTTCCACAGAGAAAGTCTCATCAGAGGCGTGAAGGCTCTCTGAGGCATAGTCACATGACGGTGTATCCCTGGAGAAATCTGGCAGGAATGTTCTGGAGTTGGGATTAAGGAAAACTTTTTTGCACCCCAGGGCGACATTCACACAGGGCTCTGTATGCTGAAGTATGAAAATGAGACTAACCCATGATCTATCATTCAATATATAATATTCAAATGCATTTCTCAGTTGTAGATCTTCTATATTCTTACAGAGACTCTGCTAGTAAGGGACATAGCACTACATGTATGTGGTACTCATGTTTGCTCTCTTTTTCTTTGGCTTAATTTCTTCATCAGTTTTTGTTATTCAGAAATCATCCTTGTATCCTGTGAATAACTGTTGTGAATGAAAGATAAGACTTTGCATCATTTTCCTGTCTGTCTCTGTCAGTTAAATCCAGCTCGGCATCCTTATTCATCTTGATTTGTTTTTCAGGCATTTCAAAAAGCTAAGCCATTTTAAATGCAATGTTTCAGCAATTTTTTCCCTCCCCGGCAGTACACTTTACATAGCTCAATGCCACATAATCCTCGAGCAAACACACAAGTCAAAGAACATCTAGAGGGATCTGGCATATACCTCTATGTTAAAAGTAAGCTCTCCTGTCATCTTACAAGCCACACGCTGCACAGGGCTGCGCATGAGTGAGCGCAGAGCACCGGGTACCAAAGGAGAAAGGAATCTGCATTTTATTCCCCCGGCTACCTCCCCTGAAACACAAGCTCAGACACTCTTACAGGGCGAGACCCAAGGATCAACCAGGGTGAAAATATCTTGCAGGCAGGAGATATGACATGATAGATACGCTACAAACAGAAATGAGGTGCAAATAGAGGAAAACAGCTTGTAAGCGCTTGTCTCTAAATAGACTGCAGGGCTTGTTTTTCTATTTTCTCTTTCATATCTGTCTGAACCTATAACACACCATGAAAGTTTGTGCTGTTTCATCCCAGCAGACACAAATCCTAGATGACATGGCAAATCCATCCATCGGTGATTAGCAGCAGTGACGTGAAGAGACGGCAATTTGTTCTTTGACTTTAGGCCCGACCACCTACACACACAAGCTTAGCATGGCCGCCCTCTCTCTCTCTCCCCTCTGCTGTTTCTAAGAGCCCACTGAGAGCTCCCCAAGCACTACTTCATCTAGCGGGATGTCAAACATAATGTTGACAGTTAATGTGGTCATTTGGTGCATGGCTGGCAGTGATGGCTTTTCAATTAATACAGCCCAAATGGCAAAAATGCTCAATTAGCTTTAATGTATTCTGCTCTCTGATGAATGCTGTGTAAGTGGAAGAGGGAAAAGTCATTTATCTGCTGCATTTTTACCTTTAATGACTTAACCTTAAATTGCAATGCTAGCAGGACTAGAAGATCAGCAATTTCTTTCCTTTTTATTCTGAGGCAACAGAAGCTTCGGTCATGATATAGACGGGTGTCTGAAACACTACTAGACTCGAAGTCTGTGGAGTTGAACAGAAAAATAGAGAGCTATATGCAGAAGGCATGTTTGCAGAGTTGGGTAAATGAAAAGTGAAACTTGAGCTGCTGCACAAAAACTTCTAATGCCTGCACAGACAAGAGGAACAGATGCAGATATACTGGTAAATATCAAGCGCTGACAGCCTTCAGAAGCCATGTGAGACTGCAGGCCCCCAGAGTGTCGACTACAATTGGATGGCACATGGTGCCTGTGCCGTATTGAGTTCTCAGTTTCCGTTTCATCAAATCAGTCCTTAATGTTTGTGGTGAGAACATGAAAGATTTTAGTTTGAGAATGTCACTGACCGTGGTTGTTTTACTTGTTCATACAGACTGACATGTTTATTCTGAATCTGAAATCCGCGGCTTAGGGCAAAACATGGCAACCAGCAAGAGTGATGTCTATAAGACTCAAAGTGGGTAATCCTCAAACTGCTTCTGAGACCAGTCTTCAAGTCTGCTAATCTGAGCTGGATTAGACAGTACTAACAGGATTGCCTTGGAAACATGATATTAATTTTATTCCTGAAAAACAGGACAGCTACACTTCTATATACGACTTCATGAGGGCGATGCACCGCAGATGTCGAGTCGACTTCCTCCCTCTCTGAAGTATCTACCAAATAGAGTACCTCTCAGAAGGAGAATAATTCAATAAAATCAGAGAGACTCTCCTGGAGCATTAGTTCCAGATGTTTGGCCTCAGACGTTCAGATTCACACTGACAGTTTGGGTGTGTGTGTGTCTGTGTGTGTGTATTTGTGTGCCAGTCTGTGAGATTTATCTGCCTGTGCAGTTGAGCGAAAGCCAACAGCAGGTGTGAGATTATGGTTTCGCTCTTATTTTGAGGTGAGCAGATGTGATGCTATTAAAGCCTTACAGGATACAAAAGCTTCTCTTTTGTATCATTCTTATCGTCTGTCTAATCGACACCAGGACCTCAACATAAAACCAGGCAGCTGGGATGACAACTTTGAAGAGACAAATATTAACCACTTACGTGCACTTTATCATTAAGGAAATCCATTTCAAAGTTGTCACATAGGACTCACGAGGAAGGCACTTAAATCTTTTCTATCTCTGTATTGTTGTTTTGATAAGTGGGATTTAAGCAGCCTTAACATGGATGATCTACATGATGTGACAAAAAGCTACAAACAAGCTACAGTGTTAGTTTGATGAAAACAATCCCAGAATGATGAAACGTTTTAAGCTCAAACTTTCTGTGTTAATAAGTAATGCATTTACATTTGTAGATGGCTTCAACAACAATGCCAACTAAATATTAGCAACTCACTTTTAGCCTGCGTTTGCTTACACATGTTCACAAATGACAAGCTTAAAGGAGCTGAAGATTTAACATTGAGCCTATATCAATATTTACAGTTGGCTAATTGGGTTAATTGATAAAGGCAACACAATAAACTAGAAATATAGCATTAGCACACAACTGTATCATTAACGTCAAATAAGCTGTTTGTCATGTTTCAGTCCTGAAGTATTTGTTTCTGTTTTGATCTTCAAACACGTTAGACATTTTGTCTAACTATTCAGTCACTAAAAGCTCCTCTACCACTTTGTCTTCTTGTCACCTGCAGCTTGGAAGGTATTATCAGATGTTTTAAAGCATTTTCTGATATCACACAACAATACCAAATTGATTGGAAATAGAAAATAGCCAGACATTGATCAAAAATAAATTTGCATGCCAAACACCCAAAATATTAGCTGTAGATGCTGAATGTTTTATAGAGTTATGGGTCACTACAACATGGATGGTAATCCTCCTTTAGATCACTTCTCACCATGGCTATATATATATGTATATATTTATATATATATATATACACACACATATATATATATATGTGTGTATATCTATTAGTGATGTAAACATTTTGACTAGAGCTACTTTAATGGAACATTTGAGTTTAATTAATTTCTTTAAATTGACATTTGATTTCTCAAACATGGTTTTTGTTCAACCTTCAGGGAACATGAACACATCACCACTATCAAATAGCACCTAGCTTATTCATTCCATATCTATATTTACTGAAATGTGTGAAACTCGTCTACTGTGAATCGTTTCTCCATCGAGGGGCTGAGTCCTCTCTTTCTGCTGTTCCTTTCCCTCCAGACGCTGTAGAAACGGCTGATTGGTGCTTCATCTCAGACAGATTTTCTTGCTGCCACTCAGGCGCCGAGCAGCTCGCAGAGGTCTGGGCTCAATGTTCTGGTCGTTAGTTCAAGACCATTGACTTGATAATCTCACCTGGGAAGGACAGGTAATGGTTCCTATCGGCGCAATTATGGCTACTCACACAAACAGCTATCCGTACTTGTCATGTACATACCTGCTAAATTTCTCTGACCTCTGAGGCTAAGTGGTGGAGCCTGACATCTGGCTCAGACCCCGGGGGCATCGTCATAAAACACAGTCACATTTCTTCTATTGTTTTCTAAAGTTTGACAAAAACTCCCACAGAGAGTAAATCATTTAAATATTCATTTTAGATGACATTTGCTACTTCTACTCCTCAGTGTTCATCTCTGCCCACAGTCTCTGCTGTGGACCGGTGTACTTGGGATAGCACACTATTTATGTAGATGTCAGATGCCCTTTTAAGCTATGGCTAATGGCTCTGTTTTATTGGCCCTTTTCACTCATGCACTCCTGAAAATCTTTAGAACATTTCAGGACAGGCCTTTTCTTAAATCTTTCTGATTTGGGGGGGGGGGGGGGGGGGGGGGGGTCTAAGGAGGCAGTACAAGTTAAAAGCAGTGGTGTTAAAAGAAACGATGAGGAAATCGCAGACATAGCAACAGCTTCATGTGGGAATTTTACCGGTGGGCAGGGAAAATTCTGGGTAAAGTTGGGATGAAAAAAATCAGCTCAACAGTTTTGTATATCTGTAAAAACGGCAATAATGTTACGCATCCGGAAGATAATCGTTCAGTATAGCAAAAAAATAAAGTCTTCATCGTACCTACATTGAGAAGTAATATGAGTCTGTAAAGAGAAATGGATATATTCTGTACTGTTAAAAGTCAGAAAGAGGGTATCCTGGTTTGGCCTTTGGGTTAGGAGATGTGTGCCATGTAGGCTAGTCCTGGTGGTCGTCCCAGTGTTTGAGTCCGGCTCTCTGCACAATTTGGTGCTTTGCATCTCCCACTCTCTCGTTTCCCAGCATTTCTCGTCTCTCTTCTAATGTTGTAGTACTCAAAATGTGTCTTGGTCTCAAGAACGTACTCGAGACCATCTTTTGAAGGTCTTGGTCTCATCTTTGAATCGAAATAACTTTTACTCGGTCTTGTCTTGGTCTCGGACTTGGCGGACCCCTGATCTTAAATCAAGACCACCACTGACAGGCTATTCTTCTACATCTGTGATTTGAATGAAAACGCCCCTTTGGTAAAGAACAAATAACTTTGTTTAATTTGTAGTTTGATTTTTATCCTCCTGTTACGACTGCAACCTTCCCAATGTTCCGGTCTAAGTGAGTGACAGCACACCCAATGCACACAAGATGATGATTTTTCGTTGATATTTATGGTCTTGGTTTTGTCTCGGTCTCGGAGCACTGGTCTCGGGTAAGTCTTGGTCAAGGTAAGTGTGGTCTTCACTACAACACTACTCTCTTCACTGTCCTATCCAAATAAATGTAAAAATGAGCCAACAACACAAGAACACATTGTGACAGAGAGAGCTGTTATCCTGTGTTGTTGCACATGGACACACACACATGCAATGTCCTCCTCTCACACTGCACCGCTGCACTTACCACATCAGACTTTTTTCCTCCTTTTTTTATTTGTTTGTTGTTTTCACCTCCAGAATACAATTACAAAGGCATCCAGGATAGTATTGTGACATTTCACAGGTATAAGTGTTAGTCTTTTTCTCAAACCACCGAAAGGTCAGGGCCAGTGACACAGTGTAGGCCATTATTATTGGCTGAAATACATCAAAACAAAGAAGAAATCGGTCCTGTGACTTCAGGCAGGAAAAAGGGAACAATCCTCCGTTTCCACTTGAGATAGTGTCATTGCCGGGGATGTTCAATTACACACTTTTCAAGCACTTCAGTACCTACACAGCAGTTAAGTAGCTTAAGGAGGATTATATGTACTATTGTCTTAAGAATTCTTTAATTTATATCGTCTGCAGATAAGTAATCCAAAGATCAGTAAACAGATCATTTAGTTGAGTTTTGTAGAAAAAGCTGAGCAGCGTGAGTACAGTTTAAAGTCATTTAACCTGCGACACATTGAAATTAACCTCCCTATCCTCTGAGATGTGTGCTTTTCCAACAAGACTGAACCTTTAGAGCTCCAAAATTGACTCCTGCTCACTCCACTGCCCTACATTTCTCGCCTTTCAAATGGAATGTTTCAGATTTGATTGATTTCCGACTTGATCCATCTCCACACCTGCACCCAACCACCTCCATCAACTTGGCAGAAATGCAACTAGAGAGCTATTGATTTTTGTACCCCTGAAATCACTTAGAAGAGGATATACACTTTGCTCTCACTGTACCAAAATAATTTTATCTCTCCAAAATGGTTTTTCTATATTCTCAATTTTACAAACCCATTTAATTCGGGAGAACATTACTGTGGGGGGAAATTGAACATGGAAAGTCAATGAAACTTTAAGATGAAGAGCCAACATTTCCTGTGTGTGGAAACACTTTGCAGCCCACTGTGCTCAGTTTGAATGCCGGGCCAGTATAATAGGTTTCGATGGACATTTATAACTTCAAATAAAGGATGGCTGGGTTCATATAGTGTGATTGCTGCTTTAATAAATGCAATATTTCATGTGAAAACTCCAGAGAAGTTAATGATAATAGCCTATGATGTCCTGGCTCTACAGTATCCTAAAAAAAAAACCCTGACAGATTACATCACAGATTATGCCAAGAGAGGCTCTCATTATTACAATAATACACTGTCAGAGATTTAAAGGTCAATGTTTTACACACCAAAACAAGCCAATGACCACATCTCTTGCAGTTTATCATCCACTGTTGCACTGAAATTGCAAAAGAAACCCCAGCTCAAACATGACAGAGTGTCATCCGCAGCTCTACTCTTTGTGTCAAAGTCACCTTTCATGTCATGGCTTCATGGAAAGCTGCCCAATGATGAGCTGCCAGGTATTAAGCATTTTTAATCTCACTTAATCTCCCCCGAGTTTCACCCAGCCTTCCACCTTAAAGAAGGGAAAAGTTTACGATATGTGATTCGCTCTTACGATTCTCATCTCCTCATACTTCCCTTTCCTTTCCTGGTCCCTGAGGTGACATCAAGTGCTCCTTTTTCTTTAATATATACTGTAAATATATATTCTCACTGCAACATAGAGGCCAATGGCCTGGCCTGAATAGAAACAATCGCATCCTTGATTATTAAATCTTGCATTCTGTGCAACACTCAAAGTCTGGCTGAAAAAACTCTCAAGATGGATTAGCAGTAAATGAGATAGAGAATAATCCCATCTTTAAGAAAAGTAATCTCATTTTTTCCCCGTGTCTGGGTGTTTAGTGTGATGCTCCATGACCGGATAAGTCACCCAAAGACTAGAAGACAGAGCTGTAGTCGCAGTAGCCAAACTCTGTCGGCACATAAACAGCAATATTAAAGCTGTTTCAATTTTGCAGAGCTGCATTTACTCCACACTTGACTGATTATGTTATCCAGTGCACTAAACAGTTCTGTATAGTCAAGGCCATGTACAACCCACATGCAATATGAAGAGGACACATGCACAACCAGCCACAAACCTGAGGGGTCTTCATACATCCGCTGATTGTGGTCTGTGAAGCCTGTAAATCAAATCATTTGTTCATTTTCAATCCAAATTATATTACTTCAAGGGGATATAATTAAGTAAATGGATTCCAGAAGAAATGAAATTGTTCAACAAAAACAGACTCCCTGGCTTCAGAGCACAGGCTGATGCTCTGCACAGCCCTGCACACGCACCATTTCTTCTTCTGGTCCCTTTATCTTTATCTGCCTCTCCTTTGTCTTTACCTTTTAGCCCTATAACTTACACCCTGCAAGAGGCCAGACAAGCCGGCATAGCTTCAGTGGAGATTGATGTGTTCTGCTCATAGGTCAAGTCAGTCTCAGATGCAATTGAGAAAAGTGGATATGACGCTGACAGGGAAGCACAGCTTGAATCCGTTCTCTGGATGAGTGAAAAATGTCACAGAAAAGGCGACGTATCCCGCACAGGTCATGATGGGAACAGGCTGGAGACAGGTTTGCATAGTAGCTCAATATTGCCTGCAGGTATTCCAAAATGTTCTGTGCTGCAACTTTTTCATGTAGCGCTTATAAGGCGGATAAATAGAACCGCAGGAAGCACAAATAGATTTCTTTCTGATTTCTGACGAATTAACTGAAGCGTTTCCTAGGCCATAGTCGGTAAACACAAATAACCAAAATAGATTTTTATGTTCCTGTGTTTTGTTTGTGCTGTATAATGTGGAGGAAAATTGGTGCAATGTTCCTCTGCTCTGAAGTACGAAGAACTATTTGAATTCCTGCTGTGCATAATTATGATGGATGTGCACAGGTCTGGGTGGCAGTGGAGGCGGTGAGACTGTGTGTGTGTGTGTGTGTGTGTGTGTGTGTGTGTGTGTGTGTATGTGTGTAGTCCACAGAGCCTGTAGCTGATGAGCTGTTACTCGGGGCAGACAGACAAATGCAGAGATTGTGTGGGTGATCTGTGGAGCTGACAGGTGTGAGAGGTTCTCTGCGGCTTGTGTAGGAACATTTTTAATAGATTCAACATGATACAATGGAGCAGCTCTCAAAAAGGACTGACAATTTAGATTTTTCTTGTCTGACAGGAAAGAATGCATTTTTCTTCATTCATGTCTCTTTCAGCCTGGACATGCACATCACAGCTGTGAAATGTTATTATGTTTTTTGTGTGTGCACAGTGTCATCCTTTCTACTGTATGTGTCTAAATAGGACATTAAAAAGCTTCCCTTTTCTCTTAATGTCCTCGAGCATAAAGCACTTTAAAAGCAGCTTTGTTTCAATTTTTGGCGGCCCCAGTGGACAAACCAGTGCGTCTTTATCGTTTCCCGAAACAAGCTTGTATTGAATTTGCCAAAGCATCTCCCTGCAAAACTTTGGGGAAAATAAAAACATAGGCTCTTTGGATGCTGGAAATCCCCTTTGTCAGAATTCAAACTGGTAACAGTGTTGTGTTGAGAGGCATAAAAAATATCCACAGAAACAGTCGATCCTCCAGTTGTAGTGTGGTTTGCCCATGTGGGCGGTTAAAACTGAAGAAAAAAAAATCCTTAAAAATGACAGTACTATGCAATTTAGTGGGACATTTGTATCTGTCAAGGAAGGTAACAATGTCCTAAATTAAACACTATCTTTGAGGGATTATATTTTGAGATATGTAAACAAGATTAGAACTGTAAAAATCCCAAATCTGTATAACCACCTGCATGAGAAATATCTTCCCCTCATGCCAATCCAACCTTTCAGATTGCATACTCTATCCACTGTCCTCCCTAATAAAAGCATAACAAGCCAAATAATACATCTACAAAATAAATGCTGTTATTGTTTGCTGCTGTAAAGGTTGATTTACTCGTTTATTTGAGACAAATCCCACAGAAACACAAACACCAACACTGAATGCGTCCTAAACATACAATAAATAGTGTGTGAATCAAAGTCATTATTTCCGAGCTCTGTTGACATATTTTCATTTATTTATTACAATGAGCTGGACATAAGGAGCAATTTATCTACTTTGTATATAACTTCTGGTAGAGATCAAGATCAAGCAGCTATACAAGATGTCAGGAATTTAATCATAGATCCTGCAGTAAATGTGACTAAATGAAAATATTTTGTATATACAGCTGTGATCATTTAATGTAATCGTCTCCTCAGTTATGTTTAAAAGTAAAGAAAGACTACAGAAACTAACACAGAATGACAACTTGCTGCATCCAACATCCTCCATATATTGACCTTAACAACAAAACAATAAGAAACCATTTCACGTCTTATAATAATTATAGTAATATATTAGACTTACAGCGCTTTTCTGAGTACTCAAACGCTTAAAAAACAAACAGCAAACTTATGACAGATCAAACATTCAGTCCAACACAAAGCATGATGGTAAACGAGGCATGGCGGCCTGTCATAATATCTTGTATGTATGTTTGTTGTTATACACTAAAAAAATACAATACTATTTTCTTTGTCTGTTAACTTGACACAAATGCTGCTGCTAGCATACCGTTATTAAAAGCTACAGTGAGCAGGTCAAATATACAAACTCTATCACATGTCTAATGTTATCTATTGAAGATTTTTTTCTCAACATTTCGTATTCTGAGTGCATTTATGAAGAAGTTTGGGGAATAGATAGTATGGAGATCTCAAATGATAGGAGCCAATACCTATTCTTCATTTTTGCATTTGCAGATGAGGTGCATTCGTTGCATGTTAGCATCTCTGACAAATCACTAAAAAAATGTTTTATGTAAAAATCTTATCTTCTGAGATTTTAAATAGATTCATAACTTCCAAAAATCTGGCTAATAGCTAACCAGTCCATCTCTGCTGAGTGTTAAGGCTAGCTCTTTAACCCTGAATGCCAAATGGAGTAGCACGAGTTTCAGCCAGTCTCACAGATCAATGGAGTAGATCCTGAAGTATGTACTGATTCAAAAATAGACTTTGAATCCATGGATCTAGAATCATTTTGAATTGAAAATATATTCTGAAAAGACTCATGACCCCGAGAATGAAATCCAACCGTGAGAGACCCAAAGATTTCCAGCCCTACAAATCAATAACATGCTTTCTATGTATGTATCTGTAGGACCTGCAGAGACAGTTCTGCATCAGTCAGACTAGTATTATCACAATTCTTGTATCACTCACAGATCTGCAATCTCTGTCTTTTATGAACATAGTATTCTAAGGTAGTCTTCACGCAAATCATTTGCAGAGTATCATTTACACATTTGTGGTTGATCCGTTTCCCCTGTAGCCTCAAGTAAACTTGATTCTTATGTCACAACTCCATTATCTTTAATACCTTTGGAACATAAAGGACACCATGCCGCTGAAGTTCAGTCAGATCACCAACTTTTCAGCTGGCAGAGGAAACGGACCGGCATGAGAGCAGCACATTGTTTTATCATCCACCTGAGCAAACATCAAAGCCTCTCACAGTTATTGGGTTTGGTATGGACATACGGTGGTAATCCTGGAGATTTAGGGACATCTTTGATGCCGAGTCCTGTGGTGTTTATGCACCGCACATCCAGAGATCTCTCAGGTTTAGGCTTCTGATGGCGCTCTTTAATTTAGTCTGTTCAGCCAAGGCGACTCCTGCTGCTCATGCTAACTACACAGCTCTAGTATGTGGCTACTCAAAAGATACTTTCAACAACAAGCACAAGAGAATGGATTGAACATACTGATAGGATCCATCTTTGTGCAGTTTACATAAAGCAGCATAGAAGCCTCTGAAAGAACCATCAGCTACAGCAGATGTGCTGATCCTCTCTTATTCACTATAGAAACAGAGCAACATATGGATGCATCACATTTTCTTTCTGCCATATTTTACATGAAGCTCTCTGAGGAAATGATTGCTTTTTCAGTCAGAGAGAGAAAGAAGTAAAATAGACATGATCAAATTAGTTGCCCAACATTAATTAAATTAATAGTTCACATTAAAGCCACAAGAAGTAATCTAATGTTTACCAGAAGGACTCACGTCCTGTAGTCGGGTTACAGTTCAAGTCCACAGTAATGATACAGCTAAATAAAAACAAACTCCAGAACAAGTTAAAAAAAAAACTGATCTCTGATTCTGTAGTATTTGCAACATGAATATAAAAGTGTATCCTTGTTTGTATTGGAATCTCAGAAGCTCATAAAGACCTTTACCTTACAGGATTTCCCTCTGGGATCAATAAAGTATTTCTGATTCTGATATTCTTACTTATTTATACACACAACACTTTTCAAAATCCAATGAACAGTTAATGCTTTACAGAGGTTGCAAAACAAATAACCATGTGTTAAAATAAATAAATATCAGTGTAGGCAAAAAATATTTTTTATACAATTAAGGTTCAATGTAAGTGTGTGTTCCTGTGTCGCAGGATGTTTGTGCACAGGATCTCACTCTGCTGCTCTTGATGTAGTTTGTCATTTTTCAGCACCCATGGTCCAGTCAACAGTCTCCAGCTTTCCTGTCACAGCTGTAACGAGGGGATATCTGTGGCTGTTATATGAGGTAAACAATTTTATAAATCATCAGTTCATGGCAGGACACACCATATCCCTCGGCTTTACACACAGACAACATGATCTCAAATCAAAAATACTCCAAAGGAAAGAGGAGAAAAACAACTACAAAACAGTCCTCTTAAAGACACAACACCACAGTGCATCTCAACATTTATATTCCCAGGGCCGTGCTGAAGATAAACGAAGCATTAACTGAAAAGGCTAAACTTCACAGCAATAAAAGTATCATTTCCTGCAGCATTTGCAATTGTTTACAGTAATTTCTATCTATTAAAATTACGCTAAATTAATTGTGCGCCTCTTGTGAACATAATAGAGAAACAGGAGATTAGCTGTAGATTAATTGAGGAGGGTAAATGTAATAAGGAGAGCAAAGTAGGGTGAAAACAGCCTCATATCTTTAAATGAAATAAAACAGCTTAATAATTAGTTGTTATGCTTTCCCTTTTTTTCTGAATTCCTTTTAAACGCCTATTTTCTGAACTTTGTCATCTGTGAAGTAGGATAGCATTAAAATTTCATTGTGACATGAAATAAAAAAAGCAAAGAATAGTTAAATATCCATTATTCATATGTGAACGAGCTGTGAAAAGCGTCATTGACTTCTTATGAATACGCACAGAAGTTAAACTTGATCTGGTTCCAGGGGGACAAAAGCATTTCGTACACATTAAAATGATTACATAAAAAGCATTACATAAAAATGAAAGCGATCACAGACAGACGAGTGTTGCACACACACCTCAGCTCTCTCTAATGGATTTCCCCCCGCCTGGCCTGTTTTGTATGTAACCCAAAAAGATGAGTGAGACCATGCCATTCACAAAGAGCCCTTCATGCTGAACCTCCTCTGACCCTCATTATTACGAGCTCCACCAGCGACAGGATCATCCTGTCACTGAACCAGGTCCAGTCTTCTAATTCATTTCTGATTAAACATACAATCTCACTGATTAAAAAAAAAGAACAGATTCTTCCAGTAGCTGTTCTTGACGTTCTTGATTAGATCTGCCATGATAGATTCCCGGCCATGTGGGGGTAAAAAAAAGGGGGAAAGTGCTGGATTTCTGCAAGTCATGAATTGCCTTCTGCCAGGGAGATGTAAATCAGCATGGCTAGCTAAAATTGATGGAGCATCCTCTTGTTTTATCCTCCTCTCCTGAGATCACCCCTAATGCTCGGGCCGGTGCATACAGACACTAAAAGATGGATTACAGGCAAAAATGAGAGGTGTGAAACAAAGAATTTCAACACTGAAGCTATCAATCACATCGATCCTGTGCTGTTTTTTTTTCCAGCTTTTTAGTTTGTTACATAGACTGTAATTATAGACACCGCTGAATACCGGTTCTGTATCTGTTTTGATCCCTATTGACAGTGCTTATGTAGAGTTAATTGAGCTCATATCCCTGGATACATGATGAGAGGCTGTAACATTAGCTGCTTCCTGCATGCAGCTCATTGGGATGCAAGGACAGTGCTGGCAGAGTAAACTGCGCCTTGGCAGAGATGCTGAGCAGTGGTGGAGCTGCTGCTGCAGGGACATGACAGCTACAGTCTTCCTGGCCATAAATCCCCCCACTCTCTGCAGGGCACACAGCAGCACCTGTGTATTAACCTGAAAGACAGTTGAATTCAATCCGCCCTGTCGTGCTCTGTCAGTGGTCAGTGGGTCTGTCAACCTGCCCGAGTGGAAGACATTTGTGCCGTTTCATCAACAGACCATTATTTATTCTGGGTGATTTTTTTTTCAGAGGCTCAGATTGGAGGGAGGGGGGTTGAGAGTCACTCAGTCTCCACCGAGTGCGAACCCAATTACACCACCTCCTTCTCTTGTCCCACTCAGAATCAGAGCAGCTTGCTCGAAGCCACATCCCAAGCTTTTCTAACCCCACTGTCATGGGTGTAAGCATGTAATATCCTGAATAGAGTCTGATGAATGTCAAGCTTTTGTTTTCTTTCCCTCTGAAATAAAATAATCAATCACTGACTAATTCAAAGAGGGCACTTAATTGTTCACGACGCCTGTTGATATCAACCACTTGCTGCTGCACATGAGGACAGGAGGTAAACAGCTTCATTCAGCAGCTCGCTCCTCTCATTCTGCTCCATCGGCTCAGCGTGATATGACTTTGATTGTCTACTTGCAATTTACCCAGCAACTGCCAGCTCTCTGTCTTCACCACATCTCATACAGACCTTTTCTTAGATCTCAGTGGATTGCCTAGCAACCTTTTTTCTTCAATACAAATACCAGTCTGTGCACTGAGCTCAGCGTGGTGACCAGAATAATTATTATGCATGGGGAGATTAAACAGAGATATAAAAATAAGATTAAATCACAGGAATCATTGAAGACATGTACAGATCTATAGTTTAACAACTTACTGATACATACAAGATATACTAAAAGTTGATCTATTGATTCATGTTATCCCCAATATGAGAACAACTCCTCCCCTCCCGTGAGATCTTTGGCATCCACCTTAGTAGGGTGCGGACCCCAGGTTGGGAACCATTTGACGCTACAGTACAGGTCATAAAGCAAACCTCCTCAATGTTAACAGATGGGATGTGTGTCAGACTACAAAATCAAATTACACCTCAAATCAAGTTTTCTCAAACCCTGTTTCACAGTGATAATTATGATCTTTTTTAATTAGTTATTGGATGCATAAAAAGGTATAAAATGCCATGATTTACAGCTCTGTTTATGAGTTTTTTCCTCTGGGGCTGTGTGCACATGATTAGCAGAGTAGAGGGGAAACGGTGAGGGGATACTTAACATACATTAACACACAAGTCATTGAGCTTTCATAAATGTGAGTGTCTGCTTCAAACCGGCACAAGAATCTGTTCTACTGTAGACTGCACCGATCTGAGGGATCCTGAAGTTTTCGGGGGAGCTGGATGTCTGAACACAATCTAAAAACATTTTTCAATATAGCTTTAATCGTCAGTCTAAGTGAGCTGATGTGAGAACACAGCAGGATATAATCAGGGAGTGGGAGAGGGTGGTGACGTTTATAACCTGCGATCGGTGCACAGCCAAAGACTGTCTCCAGGTGACCATTGCAATCTCTGTCTACGTACTCAAACTGCTGCATTATGTTCTCTGTTTGCCAGTATATGATTGTCTGCTCTTTTGTTGATTTTGTGATTTTTGATGATGTAAAAGAAAATATTCATGTTATAGCATTACAAAGCCGACTCTGTGTCTTCGTCTGCCACTTCCGAGTCTGATTGGATAAGTCTCCCGCTGTGAGATGCATATGAATGGCCAGATCCAGTCCTGAAAGACTCTTGAAATATTCAGGAGTGCTGTGTGAAAAGGGCTTATGTCAGCTCCCATCACATGGCTATTTTGGCTTCATCTTTGAACAACAGGAGGAGATTGAGGTGCAACGTCCATCTGTATACAGTCTATATGCACTAAACCTGCAGCAGCATCTGGGTTAGCATTATGCTACAGGTAGAGGTTAGATAGAAAGGATGTTGGCAGGTCTTTTAAGAAAATGTGCATTATTAATTACAGCCTCAGAGCTCTTCACATTCTTCATCTCTTCTACATCCATACAGTCCATAAAGTAGCAGATATACATCCTGTTGCAGATTATTTGAGGTCATGTATTCAGGTCATTAGTTTAAAGCAGAGTTACGATAATCATTTCTATTTTTGAGTGGAAGCTGCGTTGTCACAATCAAGTCACATTAAGGATATTCTCAAGATTGAAAGGTTGATAGAATCAAATAAAATAAACAATTTTTTGAATTTATCAGGTTAACAAAGACATTGAACACCACTTCCATCTAGTATCTGAGTCTGCATGGAGGAATCTAGTAAGGAATGTATTTAGTAGAAATCCTTGAGGCAGTCCGTCCCAGCAGCCCTTTAATCTAAACTGCAGCTTAATGTAAAACTAGATTAACTACATTCATGAGATGGGGCTTGATGGAGATTTTTCACATTATATTGCGCATACTGCAGCTTTAATCCTGAAGCGAGCATGTGTCTGGTAAAGTGAGGGACATTCAGCCTTTAATACAAACCACACAGCACAATACAGGCTTAACTATGCCTCTATTTACCATAATTGATTTGTATTTCAACACTGAACGTGGCATTGAGGGAGATGGATTCTGAAACTATTTAAATAGCAGCAAATGACAAAGCGTTATCCCGGCTTTCAGGTCTCAGCTGCAGGAGCACAGAGTGAAACAGCTGCAGCCCTAGATTTTAAACTTAATTTCATTGTTTACTGGCTTTTTACAAAAAAAAAAGGAAGACACATTTATTTCCTTCAACCACAGCCACCAAATGTGCTTTCAGTCAAGCATCATCCAGCATTAACCCTGATTTGAGTTTTAAGTCGACTCGACTTTTCCCAATTGTGTTACGTTGAAGTCACGTTCTGTGCAGGAAATCTGTGGAAAGCCTTTGTTATCAAATCTTAATCCAATAATGCCAGCAATCCTCATGTGAGTTGTTTATTATTATTCCAATAAATGAAGATGTATTTTTTATTAGGAATTTGTTTCTACATAAGCAGATGACAGCGGGTAAGGGACAGTACCACATTTATCAGTGACGAGAGGAAGGGAAAAGGTGGGAGAGGTTTTTATGTTAATGCATTAGGGCAGTGGTGTAATGGTGCCTGATGATGCCTGATTTCCCCCTAAATGTTTTTTTTTGTGACCCATCCAGCAGAGGATAACAGCCTCTGTTATAAACAGTGGCATGTAAGACTACTATTGTACATTTAGTTAGTGCATACTAGCCAATTAGAGAAAGAGGCAGGACGGTTATCCCTTCACCATTGGAAAATAATTACTACTTAACATTGTCAATCAATTAATGATGTGAATCAGAGGAGATTTAGAAATGTCTAAACTGAAAAATAAGTGTGTATACTCCGTATACCTGCGTGTACCCTGCACTACACCACTGCATAAGAGTTATGACTTTTGGAGGACAGGGTAGATTATTCAGGATTTTCCTCACCAGTAATAGTTTTATAAATCATCGCAATAAAAAGCCTTTCTTTCTTTTGAGATAGTTCATAAAGAAGCACATTTGATCATTGTGTCAAATCTTGTTACAAATTAGAGGTTACATTAAAGTATTTAGATTTAAAAATCTGTAATCATTTAACCCTATTTTTAATTCTACTAAAAAGTTCTCAGGTTGTAGATGTCAGTTCATTTTTGTGTTATCAATCTCCATTTTTGATTGGCTGCATAATTATAGATCTATAGTATTATGCTGCGCACAAGACCTGCCCCAAGTAGTTGTATTCTCTAATAAGTCATGTAACAATGTAATGCTGTTTTTTGAGGTTCATGTTAGGTAACAGTCTAACATAATATACTGGGATAACTTCTGCTGTGTGTCTGATACACATTTCATGTCCGTCTCGGGTGTAGTTTCAACCATAAACACATCAACGCTGACAGCTGTGATACATCACTCCACTTGTGAACAATATCACGTCACCAGCATTAACTAGTCACCTCAAAGGCACCAAGTCTAAAAGTTATTCTTTCAGATTGATGTCAGAGAATGCGAGATAGTTTGTTCATGTCCATTATTTAGAGAAACTGGATAGAATCTGTAGGCTGAAGCTGTGTGTGTGGTGCAGGTTATATATAATTATATATTGTTTAGATAATTCCATAATTCATGTTTTGAAAATGTGTTGTTAACCAGCCAGCAGCTCTGTTTCCTACACACAAAGACCAATTGTTCAGGTCAGTGGCTTATAGAACAGACAACAAACAAAATAAAAATCGTTATAGAAATGATGAAATGTTTTTCGCAGTGGAGACAATTATATTTTTAACTGGAGACCCCAGAGGAATAACTTTTATAGACCAGACTGGCCAACAGAGACATGGGAGGTGAAGTCTGTGATAGTTTAGTGATATTTTTGTTGATTTAGTACCAGCTTTCTTGATGATTCGGCTCAGTGGCGCTCTTTAGCGGGAGACATTATGGTGTGGGTTAAGCTTGCCACAGCTGTCTGAGGCAATTATCACTCAACAAAACCCAATGCAATCCATAAAGTGACCAGGGCACTGTTTGTTTGAACAGTCTGGAAAAGCACAAACAAGCACCATGAAGTGATATCTTCAGACCTCAGTTTGTTTCAAGTCCGAATAGAATACAGCTCGGTTGTATGGATAAAATAATATAATAATTTGATATAATTTATCATACAGAGTCACTTTAATCACTTGTCACTTTACCTTGTCATTCTCTGTAAATACTGTCTCAATTCTCAATTCCCCCCTGCTAACTTCATCATTCATTTTGTACTTGTATATACCCCTTGTTTTTTTTATTTTTTTATTTTATTTTTTTATTTTTTTTAATTTTTTTTTATTTTATCTTTTTATTTTTTTCATTTATTCTGTTTAATGTGTATTTTGTATTTTTGAGCTTTCTTGTCTGTGCTGCTGTAATGCCCGAATTTCCCCTCTGGGGATCAATAAAGTATTATCCTATCCTATCCTATCCTAAAAACCAAGCAGCTACCGGGGCGCTGGTGGCGCAGCGGTTAGTGCGCGTGCCCCACGTATGGAGGCTATAGTCCTCCAAGCAGGCGGCCCAGGCTCAAATCCAGCCTGTGACTCCTTTCCTGCATGTCATTCCCTACTCTCTTTCCCTGATTTCCATCTCTATCCACTGTCCTATCTCTCCATTAAAGCCACAAAAAGCCCAAAAAGAAACCAAAAAAATATTGAAAAATGAACTGCAGTTCATCAAGTGTCCACTTGAGGCTGGTTACAGAAGCCCTGGGAGTCCTATTAACACTGATCTAAAGATGTCCAGTTCAACTACAGAAATTGATTGATTATATCAAGGCTAACAGTAATGCATCATTAGGGGTGTGGCTGATCTGACTGACAGGTGGAGGTGTTGTAGATGTTAACCAGGAGGTTAAAGGCCCGCCTCAGCTCCACCTCTCTGTCACTATAGATAAGTACCTCAAAAACACCAAACTTTCCTTTATGCTTCAGCTCAGTGAGAGGGCTTGGGTTGGGTCCTCTCACCTCACAAAATAATGATGGCCTTCTCTGAAAAAGTTTTTATTTGTGAAATGCAGACTAACATCAGCATGTGGGAGTTATAGAATCCTTCACTTCAGAAAGATCTCTTTATTAAAGCGACTAAGATGCAAACCGACTGATGAGTCATGGGGAGCTTGAAAGGCTGCCACACCTTTGACCCTAAAATGTATCAGGGAAGCAGTCGATTGCCTTGTGATTCAGGAGACAGTTTTAAAATAAACTAGCAGCAACAGTGTCATAGTGAGCTTGTGAGATGGTAAAGGTAATCTCAAAGTGTGGGCAAAGCGGCTGTGTGGCTCTCTGGGGAAATCAAGAGCTTTCACAGCTGCCCTAGCCGCCAGCAGTGGCAACACAACTTCAAAATGACACAGCAACGTGCAGGTGGACTGAGACGGACCCAAACTTTAGCTTGACCTTAAATTGAAATATATCGAATAAAGTTCAGAGACAAAGCTGACTGTTTCCAGATAAATACACCCAACTTAAAATGAGTACAGCTACACCCTGCAGGTTTGAGATGAACTGTTCGAGTTCTGAAAGGCAACTATTCCCTCTTGTTCTTGTTCTTACCACTCTGTGCAACCATGGAGGGAATATAGATTAGACTATACCCAGAGCAGGACATCTGGCCCTGTTTTATTGAATTTTAGATAATCTAAGTAAACAAGTCCACAGAGTTGCTGTATTTTAATCACAGGCGATTGTAAAGTAGTGCAAAAGGGACATAAAAAGAAGAAGCTTTCATGACTTTTCAGACTTCTTATCCTTTGGTGTATAAGGGCTTTTATGACTCTTGTAAAGAAGGGAGCTTTCTCGATGAAGTCCCGAATCCCCGCAGAAATAAGATCACCGGATGAAATCAATGGAACAGAATGAGGGATGAGAGGATTTTAAGCTCCACATAATATCAAGCGTACATTGTCTGTCTCACTTCTGACAGCTCAGAAGAAGTGGGGAAATGGCTCGGGTCTGATTTCGACAGAGTGCCAACAGACTGTCAGAAAGACCGATACGTTGTCCAAATAGATAAAATGTCAAGTGAATAACAAACCCAAAACAGCTCCTGCCATTACCTGGACACTTTTCATATCTGAGGAGTAGAACTGGGATAGAATTGAACATAAACAACAGCCAGGAGGAAACAAAAATCTGTTTGCAAGCCACACACACACACACACACACACACACACACACACACACACACACACACCTCACTACCCCCGTGCACCTATTGAAGAGTTTGAATTCCAATTTCCAAATGTTTTGTATTCTGTTTTTCAGCCTATTATTCTTAATTCTTAGAATTAGTTGAATCAGTTCAAGGCTTCAAGTGAGAGCGTTTCTTCTCTGCTTTCAGATAAACTAAAGAATTGAAGTATCTTGCACTTCTTTTGTGACTATTCACATAGTTGAATTAAGATGTTGTGTGGGTGTATATTTTTCTTCTTTTCCCATAGTTTGTAGAGAAAGAACAGCTCCAGACATTGATACTGAGTGAAGCATTATGAGACATCAGCCTGTTAGTTCAAATGCATGTGAGCAAATAAGTCTGAACATCGGTCGCTCCTTCTTTCCGTCCTCATTCTCTCTACAAGCCCTCATCTGAACACTTGGAGCGAGTGCAGTAAATATGCGATCTATCAGAGTCGTTAAACTGTTTCGTGTGTGCAGCCACAGAGCAGTAAATCCTCCAGCAGCGTGAATCTGTCATGTGTCAGAGCCAGTTGTCATAAGCAGATATATCTTCGCCACTGCCTTTTTTTTCTTTTTCTTTTTTTTATAAACCCGTGTTTCCGTTCAAAAAGGAACACAAGGCAGCTTGCTTACGAAATGTCACTTATTTAGGACTCATTGAAAATCTGACACACAACCATCTGCAGTGGTACACAAACAAGGCATCATTCATTTTTTCTTTGGAATGAGATGACTGGTTTGAAACAGTCAGCTTCAAAGCACATTTGGTTTACTGTTGAATGATCGGCAATGGATGAGTTTTTACAATAAACTTGAAGTACCGTACATCCGTTATAAAAGGACAACATTTTAATAAACCACAAAGTGTTAAAGGAAGAATGTGTGTATCCTATGTAAATATCTCTCTGAGTCATGACTGTCTGGAATGAGTGAGAAGTGCGAGTCTGTGTTGTTGTCGGAGCCATATTCACATCAGGTTTATATGGACGGGACGGTTGACTCCTCCCCTTGCGTATAAAAGATTAGGGAAAAGAAAGAATAACATCTCACTCTATTTTGGATGTCACATAATCGTTTGAGATCACGCTCATTCCATGTCAATTCATGTGCAACATGAAGCTATGAGCTAACTATAATGTGCTAACATTAGCGTGCTAACAGAACAATGCAGGCCACAGGCAATTACAGCTCGAGCCATAGACAATTTTGTGCGACTTGTGCGCTTAACTCCTTTGTGCAAACATTTTTCCCAGTCCACAGGTCAGACTCCGTTGGAGTCTGACCTGTGGTTCCTTTTCCTGCATGTCATTCCCGACTCTATCTCTCCTCAGTTTCAGACTCCACCACTGTCCTCTCTGAATAAAGGTTCAAAGAGCCCCCCACGTCACCAGTGCGAAATGAAGTCTCCATAAACTAAACCTGCGCTTTATTTTAACTTAAAAATACAATCTGTCTCAGATGTTGTCTTGCTGAAAGATTTAATCTAATGTTGCATGTCAGAGTAAAAAAAGTCCCTCATCTTCGTCTGCTGAACCCAAATGTAGAAGAAAAGGGAAAACAGAATTAACATGCTTACAGCAGTGTTGAGAGCTAGTCTCACTTCTGATACAAGAATGATAAAAGTTTGATTTTACCTTTTTTATTTTTTACTGTCTGTATTTGGAAAGCATGTTTCTCATTTGATGTCTAAAGAGAAAAGCGTTTCTGACGAGGATTTACATGATGCTATTTTTGCTAATGACTTTGACAGGGGTTACTTGAGTGTGAATGTCCTTACAGTATGTCCAACAGTACAACAGGAGCAGGACAGAGCTGCTAACAATATCACACTGATTTATTTGGATCCAGGGCTGGCTGCCATGCAGCGGGGGCATACTTCCTGCTGGTTGTTATATGAAGAATGCTTTTTGTCCAGCAAAACCTGTAAACTTAAAAATATAGTAGCCTAAATAATGAAATGCTCAAAATCAATATCACTGTAGGGGAAAACGGGAAATTCAAAAAAAAAAAATAACAAAAGTGGTTTTGATGTCAAAAGAAGCTATCTGGGTTAAAAAAAATGACTAGCAATGACTACGCTTACATGGACTGGAGTATACCGGTTATGAGCCTAAACCCAGGTTTTGACCATATAAAGGACATGCAACGCACACAGAGAAACCTAGTTATTTATTTTCCTGTATACATAATTAATTCAAGTATTGCGGTTTCTGATAATCTTATATGCGCAGGTTTTTAGAAAAACAAACTGCAACAAGTTGGAAATCTGAGAAAGTTAGACCACGATGGCTTATTGCATATTTAGTAATAATAAATACCAACATCAAGTTGCAATTATATTTAATTATTGCATTACCAAAAGAGGGGCTGCACAGTGGTGCAGGGGTTAGTGCTGTCACCTCACGGCAACAAGGTTACTGGTTTGAATCCCTGTTGGTCAGAGCCTCTCTGTGTGGAGTTTACGTGTTCTCCCGGTGCATGCGTTGGTTTTCCCTGGGGACTCCGGCTTCCTCCCACATGCTCATTAAGTTAATTGGTGACTCTAAATTACCCGTAGGTGTGAATGTGAGTGTGGCTGGTTGTCTGTCTCTATATGTCAGCCGAATGGCTGGTGAACAGTCCAGGGTGTACCCCGCCCCTAGCCAAATGTTAGCTGGGATGGCCCCAGCCCCCCCGAGACCCCGAACGGGAAAAGCGGTATGGCTAATGGATGGATGGATGGATTACCAAAAGACAAAACTAAATTTTAAGCGTTGCTCCATCATGCCATGTTTGGCACTTGACACATGATCCCATATTCTTTTGGAGTTCTCCAGGTAGCAAAACCAGGCTTATCTGGCAAGAAGTTTAATTAAAGACGGCACACATTGTGAGTTTCATGGTTCCATCTAGCTTCTGATTGGTACAGTTGGAGTTGTTACAATTGCCCCACATAAACAATTTCCCCCGTCTCACATTAGCAAGCTAATTAGATGGGGATGCTAACGGTTGTAGCTTGCATTAGAGCAGATAAACACTCTGATAACTTTAATTATTAAGCATAGGCTAATGTGGGAACCAAGAATTTAAAAGGAAAAGACTCTCCTCACTATTAAACTGCGAAGGCTAAAGCTCTCACAGCTCGACGAACATCATGTGTGTTGAAGTCCAACACCTGACAGGTCGGCTGCACCTCTTTACGGCTGCTAAGCTATGCTAAGACAATTTCTCTTAAAAGGACTGGCTTAAATTAAAGAATTGTTTCACATTCACTATTTTGAAAACACACTTTCTGCATGTGAAGAACATTAGATTTCTTCTCCTGCTTAATACAAACATAGGAAATCCATAAAAGTCCACGAGCCAGGTTCAGAGAGTCCAGTAATCTGTATTTGGTCACGATAACAGTAACAAACAGTAACAAGGGGAGAGAAATGCAACGTTACCATCAGGGTCTTGATCAGTAAAAACAGACACATAATCAGTCGTGCCTTCAGTGCTTCAGTCTCAAACACCGACGCAGACAGTGTTTGAGTTTAAACCACTGATCTTGAGGAATGACACCAGTACCGGTCAGTTACCACAGTTTATTGACCATATATTATATTGTAACATCTTGTAAAAAGCACACACATGTAGATATATGAGTGCACAATCAGAAAGTTGGTAGAAGAACACACTTAAAAAAAAAACATTAACTACAAGAGTGATTTAAATGGATGATGTAAAGTAAACATCAGAAATCCCAGTGCATCCAGATCTGAACTTACTGTTTATTTTGTTTATTTCTCAGCTTGATTAATTAAGTTATGATGTGATAAACATCCCAAATCATTTAGGAAATCAAAAGTCACCATGTAAATTCAACTTACTGCCGGCAAGATGTGTAGGCTGTACATTTTATATGACAATTAAAGTCCGTTATTTTCTTCTTTCCTTCGTCTTGGGTGATTTCATTAGGGCGTCTCCTTTCTGGAGATGAAAAAATGCAACAGGGGATTTGAGTTGGAGAGAGACCTCTGACTGACAACCTGATCAGAAAAAGCAGCGGCAAACCTTTTAGCTTGGCTGATCTTTCATTTGTTCTGCTACTCAATTACTTATCATGCTGTTCCCCCGCTCTCTTCTTACCATTTTGCATGTGATTACTTTACCTGACGCAGCAGAGAGTTGCCAGGACGAGGAGAAGCTGAGGAAAAATGTTTAATAAGATTAACAAATCATTAAATTATTATCCTTAATACTCCTCAGGAGGCAGAGCAGAACGTGGAAAGTCATGCTGCTGCTCAGCCTCCTTTGCTAATTGAGGACACTGAGGGTCAGGTAGGTGAGAGGCTCACAAATCGATACCGCTGCAACCCTTTATTTCCACTGAGAAATATTTTCATTTTCATTACTCTCAGTCCAGGAAGATTAATTGTCTCCTTTGCTTCTTGACCAGTTCCAGTTTCTCGCACATAGCCTTGCATTTTTTTTCGGAGTGGTCCAATGACTGTGCAGCATACATACAGGAGTCTGGAGCCTCTTTGCCCCAGCTCACTGGTGGAGGGAGTGGGTCTGGGGGCAAGGCAGCACAGGCTCAGAGGGGAGGGCAGCCATTATCCCCGGGTGGTACCTGGCTGACCTCGGATCTCCCAGTGCCTGAGTCGGGGGCTCCATGCCCATATTGAGGTGCAGCGACAGGTGGGCATGGCAATAATCCAGAACCGACTGCTCACACCTGTACAACGTAAGAGCACTCAGCTGGCCCGGAATCTAAACAAAGACAGGAAACACAAAAATGGAAAGAAGAGGAAGAAAAATAAGAGCCAAGATAAGCTTTTTAAATGAGCCAAGAAAGCCTCCGTTTCAAAATTTTCTGCTCTCAGAATATTTGGAATTGGCTTAATTTACTTCATGCCATGGCACAGCTTTGTAATTAATGTAGCCTTGGCCGCTGATATAGTGCGGGCCCCCAAGACCTGAAATCTGTGGTGCTCAAACACCCACTTTGAGCTGGAGTGATTTATATGCAAGATGAAAGCCTTAAGCAAGAGTGCACACATATTTTCTGCCCTCTTTTAAATGGAGTCAAGGCTCCATTTAGAAGAGAGTGCTTATTACATTACAAGCACTTTGCTGATTCAAAGACCCCTCTTAGTTTTACGTGCTGGTACAGTCTGAATTATGTCAATTAAACGACATATGGCTGCATCATGGTCTTTGGGAAATTGATATTCTTATTTATACTCATGCTGTCATAGAAAATATGGATGCACTCATGCTTCTTGAGATGCACAAAGCCAAACGATAAAGTGTACAGAAACATTCATATATGACAAGAAACACAACACATGCAGCAGTGCACCACGGTCAAGCTCATGGAGAAACTTCAGTCTGCATTTTACATAAGTCTTATTCAAAGCAGGGGACTTCCCCATTTTTCCCCATCAGAAAGTGATATGTGATAACCATGTATACAAGTTCTTTGGTCATGGTGAATAGAACTGGTATACATAGAACAGACTATTTCTGTGTGTTTTTTTTCTGCTTTGGAAACTCTTTGGATATACTCTTGGAAGTAGTGCAACAGGAAATTCTTCATAAAACACAACAATTCATCATTTAACTTAAAAAATTAAATTCATAGTTTCGATGAAAGTTGAGGATTGGGTAGAAGACCTACTGTAAACATTCTGCCTTGAAATATTACTTTGCATTATAGAAAAGTTGAACTTCAAGCTGATCTAAAGAGAAAAAACGTCTTTGTATTCAGACCCTTACGTCTGAAATCACAACTTCCAAAGGTTATGTTTTCCTTTCCAGGAATGATCCTGCTCTGTTTTCCCTTCTCTTTAATGTGTAGATGCTTGGAAACCCCCCTTTTTTTCTAATTCAGCTGCGTTGCACACTAGTTCAGAGGAATTTACAAAAAAATAGATGGGGGACTGTGTCTGTGTCGGGGAGTTTGTTAAGAGAAAGGCTGCACTGTTAAAGCTCCACTGTGGACTTGTTTTTTCCAATTATTCCAACAGATGAAGTCAAACATGTAAGTGGAGAAGTCAATGTAGACTTGGTTGGCTGGTTGAACCTATAGCCCTCTCTCTCTTTCTGTGTGTGTGTGTGTGTGTGTGTGTGTGTACACAGTAGTAGTTGGCAGAGCTCTACAACCTTTGTCTCTTCAACATCTTCTCTGTTTAACTTCCTCATTACCAGTTTCTCTTGACTGAATAAAATATTTATTACATAAAATAAACTGAGCTGCAGTTACTGAGACGATTTATTTCGATCTAACCTACAGATCTGTAAACACAAATAAAAACAGCTTTGAGAAAAGTATGCTTATAAAGGTCTCCTCACTGCGAACAATATGAATAGTCCTGAGGGATTGAAATGAATTGTTTAAAATAGTAACGAGGAATAATGCAAGTTTTGGAAGGACTGAAATAGCATTTGTGTTTTCTTGAATATTTTGTGTCCTTTAATATGTCGAAAGAGAAAGTATAATATTCAAAAACTGCGACGCTGAGCTTTGCCACTGACTGCCTGTGTCACAGTTTTTCTGCTGTGTATCAAACTTTAAGTACATCCTGCTTACCACCACGGCACAGATGGATTTAAACTTGCTCTAAGAACTTGACTCAATTGGCGCCTCATTTTTCATCATTATGTTCAGCCTGCAGGGAATGCATCAAAGTCAAGGTTTCGTCTCTGTTTGCAATTTACTCTTTGGAATTGGACCTTTTTAGAGTCAAGGAAATGAAAACGACATTTTATATGTGATATGTTTTAACCATAACATTTACCAATGACACGGCAGAGGTTCAAAATCGTGCCAATGTCTAACTCATTTTTTCTGCTCGCCCAGGAGGTACAGTGTGATGCAACATGGTCGCCTGAGCTTCCGTTTGGAGTTTCTGCTGCTAGAATGGGACATCTACTCAGGTAGAAGTAGATTCAAAAACCTATTTACAATATAGCATGTTAGCACAGTTAGTGGTTTGTCTTTCATTGATTTCATGCTGTCAATAAAACAGCACACCTATAAATATACATACACATACAAGATCATATATTGTAACAACAATCCTAAACTTGTATTATTCTTATTGCCTCCTCCTCTTGCAGCCTCCTTCAGCACTTTGCTTGAACTGTCACCTGTAAACCCGTCACCTTACATAAACTTACATAAAATGTCAGTCTGTAGTCCGCTCACATGTTTTATTCTCATGGAGCAGCTCGGCATGAAATAAACTCTAATTTCAATTAGGCATGGTAAGCATGTAGTTCTTTATTGACAGCTGGGGGGGGGGGTGTATCAGTGACTTTTCACTTTTAATTTAAGTAAGTAAAACTGAAAACTTGACCTCATGTGACTTACTCACTCTCCCTGAAGCACTTCATAAATGCACAAATTCAATATATAAATCCATTACAGTGGGTGTTTTTAAGAAACTACAAAGTTAAAGACAAAAGCATCTCTGTGTTTTGTCTCAATGCTCCAGAAATTCAGTTTCTGAAGAGGTGGGATGTGAATCAGCAACAGGAAACCAGGATTAAACATCATAGGTATGAATCAATCTAATGTCACTTATTGATCGTCTTCTGGTCTGCTGTATATTTTGGCACAGACTTATATATACCAGCATATATCTGTGTTAAAAACAACAACAACAAGCTGCGTAGGCGGTGGTGTGTTGATCCAGACACTGCTCAGAGTCAGACATATATAATTTATAGTCCAGTTTGAGGAGATCCCTGCATTTAAACTGTTACCATGATGCCAAATACTAATCACCACTCTTTACCATTCTTTAATCTTTCATTACAAGGATCACAGGGTAAACGGGAGATATGTGCACTTCAACCCAAACATATATGCATTTAAGCAACTGCATAATTTGCCAGATGGTATCTCTTCGCCTTTGAGGCCTCAATTAAAGAATGAAAGGGCTGCATTATTGGCAGAGCAAGGCTCTCACTTACATGCAAATGTTGACATCTTATAATTACAATCCATTCTGATGTTAAGCAATAATGTTTACCATCTTATTGATTCTGATCTTATTATATTGACGAGTGCTACGATTTGGTAAAATGAACTAAACATTGCATTGTGATTGTCCATTTTACCTTCAGTTCAAAAAGTGTTTCAATTCAAATCAAATACCAAAGTGATGAAACAACCCAGCAACATTAGCACACATAGAGCATTAGGTTTGCTTGCTTAAAATCTTCTGTAAGCTTTCAATCTGGTTAGATGATGAGAATAGAAGCATCGCAGATTTGGCCTGTTTCAAAATGCTACGTCTGAAATAGAACCACTGCTTGTATATCTGTCAAAGTAAGATGAAAACCAGCTTTCTAATGTACAAACGGTCACATTTCATTCCTGCAACATCCTAATATATCTTTCAATTAGCTAACTGATTATTCTATTTTAGTGAAACATATCAAACTGCTTTTTTAATTCACTGTCGGGCTCTCTAACAACATAAACTCATTACTGGAAAACTAAATGCAAAATGTCAAAACAAAATCAATTCACTAAATGTCAGCTTTCTCCACAAGTGTTATAAAGTCTAAATGCAGTTTAGAGCCATTTAAGTGGATTACATTTCGTTTTTGGTCATTTTCTTACATCTCACAGGTCAACACAACACTGCATTGCATTTTAAACACGTTATTTTTTCACACCAAGCAGATGCATCTTTTTCTCACTTCTTCATGCCTGAGTTAGCTATTAAATATGTGTTTCCTTAATCAGTAAACTGAAACAGGATCTGTGTCATGTCTTAGCAAAGAACAAAAGAATAAAAGCCTTTTTGGCCAACCGAGCAGAGTGAGCGTTCAGCTCTAATTAAGAATATTGGGGGAGCGTTGGCTGTTATGGTTGGAGCGCTTAGAGAGGTGACTCATTGGCTAGCTTCGCTTGGACAGCTGCCAGCCGAGCTGCTTGGAGCAGAACGCAGCATACAATACAGTCAGATTTTTTCCCAAGGTATGATCACCATCTTTCCTCAACTTTAATGGCTCAGGAAGTCGTTTCCAATCTACTTGTAGAACACAGCAGCGGATAAATATGAAATGAATTCAAATATCTTGATTACAATAGGTCTCTAAGAATAGCCTTGTTTCCTCTTGACAAGTGTAAGTCGTTATTCAGTGAGTCACTGGCTAACGGCCAACATACAGTAATAAAGCTGGAATCTGGCATGAGCCTGATCTTGTCTTCACTTTGTGTTAACTGTTTAAACTATAGCTCATCTGAAGTGAATTTAAAGAGAGGACAACTCATGTCCTGCACAAACCTGTATTCGAAAGTACCAAACCAGTCCAGGTAATAAATTTATGTTCCTGTAATGTAATACATGTAAACCTGTAGTCAATATATCCAGTTTAAAGTGATGATACAGTTATTGTTGTATCTTCTTCTGCCCTGAATTGGAGTTAAGCCTAATACTAAGAAATAATCTTCTTAACTGTCTGGAAATTTAGGCTAAAGTGGCAACAGCTATTAAAATAAATAGATAGACAGACAGACTCTTTATTGTCATTATATAATAGAACACAACAAAACTTTGTTGGCAGCAATCCTGTGCAGCAGCATTTACTAAATCTGTTCACATATTATAATAATATATCCCTAGTTAATAAATAGTATCAATGTATTTTGTATGTATGTATGTATTTTCTTTAATCTCCAGTTTTTTATTTTGTTGTTTGACCGTCTTTACTTGTTTAGGGGTTGACAAAACAAGACTTAAAGTTACAGTGTGTTACATTATTTCATTAAGTTTTGGTTGGTTAAAATACATTTGATCATTACGTCCATAACAATATATTACATTTAAATATCCCTTTGAATAAATGTGTCTGATCTATATCTGTGAGCTCCCTTATCTGTTTATTTATTTATTTATTTCACAGAACTGAATCACATAACCAATCAGGGTTAGCTTGCACGTGAAGAGCTGGTCACAGCGACATCTGTGAGGAAAATGCTCGGGTTGCTTGGCAACAGCCAAGTTTCAAACATTCATCCTCTGGCTTCTATGTCGTTTTTTGTAATGCTCATGTTGGTCACTGCCATTTTATTTTGAAAGACAAAAAGTGATTGTCAGAGAATTCATGAGAGCAACCCATCCGGGTACTTTACCCAAACGATGCCGGCCCCGCCCCTTTCTGGGTGAAATCATTTTATCTGAATGAATGGCGGTTAATGGACAAGTTGGGGTCATTACCGATTTAAAGTCTTAAAAAATGAAAACCGTACTTTAAAACGGCAAGTATGAGCCTAAATCTGATGACCAGCGATGTAAATATTTAAAATATGACATTTCTGAACTGAGATCGGCATCATAACGGTAGAAAATTAATCATGTACGTGAGTGTCTGTTCAATCTCTCTCCGTCAAACTGCTCAAACGAGTCATCAGAGGAAACTGACTTTAAACACCTGATGAGTCATTATTAACCGAGTTACCTGAGAGGGATCTTTATTTTTAAATAATATTTATTTGTAATAGTTTCTAACAGTGTTCATAGCTGTAATGGAGTGGTTACAGACGTTTATTTTAGAGAAAAGAGGAAATAAACTCTGAGTTATCAGCTGATTTAGAAAAGAATAACACATGTAAAGTCACCTGGATGATATTAAAACATTTTGTATTCATATGTGAGTGTAAATAATGATGAATGGGGCGAGACGAGGTGTTATATCGAACTAGCAAACTTTTATTTTGACATTTATTTTTCAGTAAGAGGATTTGGTGTAGTGTTCCTTTGTTTAGAGACATTTTCACCAACATATCTATGTGATGTGACAGTCTAAACGTTGTTAATACGTTAGTGAATGAATGTGTGAAGAATCTGTTAACAGACTTCTCTTCTGTCACGGAGCGATCGCTGCTTTAAAGCTAGCAGGAACATGACAGCGGTCCCACAATTTACCACTTTAATCCTCTCTAGTTTCACACACAGCTCTTCTTTTACCCTCCTTTGTCATTTGTAAATGAAAACCCGATACTAAATTGTGTTTTTAAAATAGTTTGAAGTACAAAAAGCTACGCAATCGCGTTTAATCTCACGGCTACCAGTGTTTTCTAATCCACCGCCGATACATTCTCAGGGCTTGTTTTCACCCAAACGGGGGCGTGGCCACTCTGGCGAGCTGGAAGTGACGTTCGACTGCTCTTATGAATCTGCTAAATATAAATGACAAATGATGAAATATAAATGACAAGAAGCTAGGGCGGCTTGATTATGGCAACAATCCTAATCATGTTTATTTTGATTGATATCGAGATCACGATTATTAAACATGAATCATGATTAGTCATTGATGTTACAACATCTGCGTCACATCCATTTATCAAACTTAACACTTTAACATCCTGAACTCTAAAACAAGCAATACATTAAAATAAATAAGTAAGAAATATATAAATATATCAAAATACTAATATACAACAATAATAATAAATACATGAAAATAAATTAAGTATGTTTTCCAGGTAGTGGTGATGGACTCTTGAGGCCAAAAGATAAAAACAAAACATCTGATCACAACGAGTACATAATTTGGCACAGTAATCGTTTAATCTTGATTATCCTGTTTTCAGGATCGTTAGAAGCCAATATTGTAATCGAAATTGAAACTTGATTAATTGCCAAGCCTTACAAGAGCCTTCAACATGGAAAACATCATCTAAATGGCAATTTTGAGGAAAATAAATCACAGTCGTCCTGATGCAGAGACTGAGGTAATGGGCAAAATAGAAGTCTGGTTTTCATACATGTCTGAGTCTGCTCTCAGCAAAACATAAGCACAGAAATCCTCACCTCAGGCAATATGACAAATTATTCAATCCCTGTTCCAGTGACCACTTCTAGAAAGGACTGCAATGTGTGGTACAAACTTTTTGCTACAAGAAAACACTATAAATCTCATGACACAGAGATCAATGCAAAGCACATTTGAAGGAATAGCTGCCATTTAAGGAAGTTTGCTTATTTGCTTTTTTGTCAAGAGTGAGATGAGATGATGGATTCTTCCTCAGTAAATATGAATCTGCCATCTGAGTTACCTTTTCCCCTGAAAAAAATGAATCTGTCCCTCCTTTGCTGTGATTGGCTGGTACTCCTCAACTCAGGGGGACTCAGGGATTTATGCTAAGAAGCTCTTTCATCCCAGAGTCATGTACATCTATCAGTGAGGAATCAGAGCCAGCTGTTCATGTCCGACGTATAAGTCTGTGTTGACATTTAATCTAACCATGTTAGTGGAAGGTTGTTGAACGGTCATAGCTAGGTCAGGTTTGGATACCAACTGTACTCTGTAAGGTTTAGCTAAAGATCATTGTTAGGGTCAAAATATAGCCAATCGCAGAACAGGACGGTGGGGTAAGTTTGAGAATTGATGGAGGACAACCTTCTGCTGGCTAGCTATCGTCATATTTAGCCAAGCACTAAGACTAGAAACAGGGAAACATTTAAATAAGCTGCATTTATATTTTATACGGATAACTGAATAGATTCCAATCTCTACAGTAAAAAAAAAAATGTCAGAAGGATTGTAAGGCATACTTTCTCTTAATGCTAGCTGTATTATGCTATGCTAAGCTAGCAAGTTGCTGACGCAATATTTACTGAACAGATATATCAGAGCGGTTTGACTCTTTTAATCCGACTTTGAGCTGAAATGTGAAAAAAAGTACACATACAAAAATGTGAAACTGTTCCTTTAAAAGAAACCATCTAAAAAAAGAGCTATGACTGTGTTCCTCTTAATGAAATTAAAATATTCCCAATGTTACATAAAACTACCACTCTATCAAATTCACTGTTTCTAACAAAGCCCTGATTCTGTAATAAAGCACTCCACTAACCCACTCCAAAGCACTCTACTGCAGGTGTAGAAGAGGAGAATGATATAAACTCAGCACAGGGCAATTAATTGTAACCAACTCCCGAGTGATTAGCTTTGGATTGCTAATAAAACCATTCACATAGGTGGTCCCCCCTTTTGCACTGCTCTGAATGTAGGTCAAGCTGCTGCTAAATGATTCCCAATTATGTGATAGGCAGCTGCACCATGTCAGCATGGCTCAGACTGGCATGGGAGGCTCGAGCTCTCATTGGCATATTAACAACATCCTCCGCCTCCTAAGCTGCGCTGCTGCTCTCTGTCAGCTGGATAATTCACTCAGTGGTCAACGCCGCGGCGAGAGAGCACAGACAAGCCTCTATTATCATCGCTGTCTATTAGGATACACACTCATGGAGGCTGAATAGCATGCTAATGGCCACAAGACCCCGCTTCCCTGATTGTTGCTTAGGTTGGTTAAATTGAAAAATGAGTTGGGTGACACAGACACAAAGCAGATAACAAGCGGTCAGTGACCATGTCGTTAGGGAAGGCTAAACATATTGTAGGTGAAAAAAATGTTCAGAAACGTGGCATATAGTTCATTTTTTATTGTTAAAAAGTGACTAATATGCATCCAAAAGCTAGCATGAATATTCTCCTGTTCAAAAACTAATATTAAATAAATGAAAGTACTGACATCACAGACAGAAGATTATTAGCTTCCATTCTGTGTTTTAACATTCATGAAAATAGATAAATTGACATCCATCTGAAAAGAAACCAAAAGTTTTACATTGTAGTGCTGCATTTGCTGTAATTCCAGAAAGATGATCTTTTGCTGACTTTAATATTCAGCATGTAATTACATTTCTATTTGAAAAGCGCTTTGCATTTGTCAAAATAACTATAATCCTTCAGATGTGGGGATTTATCTTCTCCTAATGCTGCTCATCCCATTTTCTGCTCATCAATGTGGGCAATGCATGCTGAGATTTACAGTTATTTAGTGGATAGACAATTTATGAGTCACTACTGAGTCTTTTCTGATGTATGTAGATATAAGTAACCTGAATGTGGATGCCAAGAAGTATAGATGCAAAGACTTATCCTCATTCAAGGGTAAGAAGATATCTGCGCTTCAGTGCTTCCCTCGCTGACTGTTTCTCCCTCTTTACACTCCCACACACACACACACACACACACACACACACACACACACACACACACACACACACACACACACACACACACACTCCTAGTGCACACATGAACACACACACATTAACACACTTACACGTATAGCATGTGCCAATGCTGCTTGTCAAAACAGATATGAAATGCGTCAAAAAGAACAAAAATCACATGAAAAATATGTCTCTCAGGGTTATTCTTGTTTACTTGGTGAGTTGTGTTGGTATCATGTTGTATTATTCTTTCATATTTATTTTAAGCTTTATAGATCGCTTACGTAACAAACATCACACACAATGTAGGGCTAACTGCTGCTTTTATTCTGTAACATGTATTGTACTCAGGACTAAATATTGCTGTCCTTTGTGCAATTCTTATCATTCTTATGAAAGAAAATAAAATATACAGCATAAGCTGTTTTATATTCACATGCAGACCTTGATTAATTCCATTTGATAGGATGTCCCATGCTCTGTTGGCATGCTTTATAGTACAATATTTAGAGTTCCCATGAAATGAAAAATATATTTTCCTTGTTTTAGTCCAGCGTTCCTGTTTTAAATATTAATTTATCTGCCAAATATATTTCAATAAAGCATCATCTGAGTATTTTTACAGAAAAATAACTGTATTTTCTCTTTCTGTTAACATTTTAAATGACTCATGACTCATCCTGCACTCAGGGGCATTTACCATTTTTCACGCAATTAAAAAGTTTTTGTTATTTCAACAATCCAGTTAAATTCATCCCAAGGTTATGTCCCACCTTCTATCTTGTGATTGGTTCTATCCTGTTTCAGTAGGAAATACTTCACAACACCACAGTTAGATACTCTCGAAGCTCCGTTTCATGTGGACTTTAACTTGAACTTTAGAGCTGCAACCCCAAATAATTCTGTTTTGTTCTCTTTGGCACACCTTTGGCAACAAAAGTGAAGTGCAAGTGATTTTTTTAAACCTCATTTGACTCTGAGAATCAAACAGTATTGCCTCCAACCTTCGTCATCTGTAACATAATTTGTCTTTCATTGTCCGTTCGGTCGTAGTAATAGTAACTCTTGAATGTGTAAGGATACACTAAATAGAAGAACAATATGATGAGATTTGGCCTGTGAGAGTCAAGTTGTAAACTCTATTTATGTAGTATTACAGCCAATGAAAGGGATCCATCATTGGGCCTTGTTCAGTGATAGCAACTTAACATTAGGGAACCAGTTAAACAACACCCATGCTGGTCTCTACCAGAATTAAGAATCGGTTAAACTAATTATAAATATTTTGGTCCAACTGCACTGCAGTCACCCAACACTAGCTGGGGTTTGTTTTTCCAGTAAATGGGCCTGCTCTCCCCTCTCTACTACCTGGACGTAAACAAGCACAGTTAACGGTTAGCTTCTTGTAGGAGCAGTGCGGTTAGGCAGTATTTTGATCTAGAAAGTGGAGATAAAGTTGGATATGGCAGTATCAGGTTGTGATAGGTTGTCTGTCTCTCTGTGAGAGAGACAGACAACCCAAAAACATAATATTTTAAAAGAGGCATAAAAAACCCCCAGCTTCAAATGATCCGTCCATCACTAAACATAAATGCACACTTTTGCTTCTGGTGTTGAGACCAAAAACAGAGCTACGAGAGTCATGTTGATTTCTATTGGCCTGAAAACCAGAACAATGTCTTCATATGATTGCGAATGTTGCTCCCAAGTAACTTCATTAGAAAAAGCACCTCTTTTCTGGCAAATAAGCTCTAGAAACGTAAAAGATTAAAGTGTCAATGGTGTGTCAAAAAATAGTACTAGCGTCATAGCTCTAGCTACCTTATTGATTGGGAATGGATGGTGCCTGGCCCAGCACACACTGGAGGTAAAACAGAGACAATCAGGTGGTTAGTCCATCATTCTAACAATAAAAAATAAAACGTAATTACAGGCAAGATATTATTGAGGCTGGACTCATTTTAGAATCACATTGTTTTTTTAGTCAAAATATTTTTATACCAGAGGTAATGAGTTTTGTCAAGAGGGGCACAGTAAGTCAAACTAAAAGAGAGCCTTGAAGGTATTCACTACGCCTGTTTCAATCTATTTCACTCTCTAATGGATCTCTGGAGTTGATCAACCCTCCTTCATCCAGATGAGATACCAAACTAATGTTGCAAATCAAAGATCATTTAGAAGTCTCAGTACAAAAAACAATACAAAAGACTAGACAGACAGAGGAGTGTTTAATGGATATGGTAATAATACAATCACCTGGGTTCAGATTGAAAGCTCATTGATCGTGCGGATGGTTGCTCAAGAAAAGTTGGGTGATATTTTGTTTGGGAGGAAGATTTCACAGAAACTGTGTCTTCAGTTAGAATCTATACCCTTCCCATATTTGAACCCTTATCTTAGATCTGTGAAAATGCTGATATGCAGGTACTCAAGGACATCACAGATATGCTAATTTTACCACATCTTCTTTAGATATGGTCCAATTAAGTGATTTATTTTATTAGTAACAGGTCTGCAGAGTTTAGACAAAGCTACAATTTATGGGAAAAGGGTAAGTGATATTTTGGGGGGTAAATATGGTAACTGTACTGGTACTATGGTACTGTTGAATTTATTTTTAATCCTAAATCTCAACCTCTATGCACTTTATTTTAATAAAGTGCATAGAGGTTGAGATTTAGGATTAAAAATATTGTTGGGATAAACCACAATTTAGCTTTAGGGGCTACACCAGTGTGACTCTAGAGAAGCTGCAGCTTTAATCCTCTGCTCAACTTTTTCCACTTCTTTTTCTGTTCCTTCCACTTCCACTCTTTTCCCCAGTGTTTGTAGTCATTGTAAAGAAGCCACAACAACACTACACAGTCAAACTGTCTGCTAATTAAAGAAAACTCTGACAAAAACTTGAACTGTGCACAAGGCAGGTAATTAGTCATGTATAAATTGTTCCTCGGTTACATTTCCCCTCCAGTACAATTTTTGATTTTGAGCACTGCCCAAAAAGTTCTGCATTTGAATATGTTGAAGTTCTGGATCTGAGTTTACAACTTGTGCTAACTTTTGTGAGCCAAAAATGTTAAATGAATAGACAGCAACTACATCTTAGACAACTGTTTATAAACTTACATAAGCTACTCAACTTTCAACCAATAGAAACATGAAAATAATATTATGAACTTGTTTTGTGTAATGAACTGCATCAACTTAATTATTTTGACTCCTGGGACTCCAGAAACAGGCTAAAAACTGAACTGAGCATGAAAGCACATTGAAATCAGTTATGGCTAACTTGTTAGCTAACAGTTAGTTTAGGACATTAAAAGAATATGGACAATCTTAGCGTATTTTGAGATTCTGTCCACTTGGGTATAAGTCAAATAGTCTCCCTTTTTGGCTCTGTATTAGTCTAAACATGTCAACCACACAAGCTAATAGCTTACTTTATCTAGCTGGAATATGGCTCTTGGTAGTAGCATTCATTATGGTAATAAGAGCTTTTTTGCCATACAGAGAAATTATGCCATGAGTTTTAGTATAACTGTGAACCAAATCAGTAATTTTAACTGTAAAACCATAACACTGAGCTGAAAGATGTTAAAGGCCTAATCCTCTGTAAAGTAAAATGTGCCAAAGCTAATTAAATTAATACAAGGAGGATGTGTTGAGTTTCTGTCAACTTAGCTTAATCAAATAGTCTCCCTTTGTTTTACTCTATTTTACTCTAAGCAAGTGAAATATATCTTTGTAGCAACTAACAACTCCACAAGCTAGCTTACTTAAGTCACTTTCTGTATGATGCTAGTTAGCATATGTAGAATCCTTTTGCCATAAGTAAAAAATGTTGCCATGCATTAGATAGCCATGAACCAACACAGTAATATTGTGGGCTGTAAAACCAGCTTAATGTGCTAAAGCTAATTCAATTAATTTAGCATAACGTTGAATGTCTCAACTTTAAATTGGCTGTTCTTTGCAATCCGTATCATCCTGCAGAGAACCAATGTAGTGCAGGGATGGGTAACTGATGCAATGTGAGATTTAAGCCACATACCCTGAAAATAAATCGAACTGCAAATGTGACACCCTAAGACATTACTTCTCAAAGTGTGGCCTGGGAGTGTTGTGCTCAGTGTTTCCTACATAGGCAGACTATCCAGGTATATTTACAGCTGCCCAGGTATATTGTGTATATTGTATATACTGTATATGTGTCTGATAAATACTAGAGATTTGAAAAAGACAAAAATAAGGACAAAAAGATAGATCATAACCATAAAATGTTCCTCCTCCAAGGGGGAACCACTGCCTTAAGTCATCTAAGTTAGATTGTAATATTTGACGCAAATTATTATTCAAAACAGAACTTTAAAGTTTCCAGAAATATGGATATAGAGTGCTGGCTTTCTGAGGCATGAAGGAACATTGGTAATACCTTTAATCCAGCCATAAAACCATATGAGAGCTCAGAATTAAACCATGAAAACCTCTTTGGATACTGATGTGAAACTGAACAGTGTTGCTGAAGAATTCTCATTACTGCTATCACTTTCACATTTGTCCTCGTACATTATTTGAACATCTCGGTTCTCTGCATCTCAGGTTGAATTGGGATCTGTGGCGCTCAAGTAGTCAAAAGGAAGAAAAAATGCTTGAGTAAGAAAACTAATCTTGCATTTTGTTTGTTAGAGGAGCTGATGGTTAATGTTTATTCAGTGTGTTAAAACATTATATGTAAATGTCACAGTATAGGACCCAGGATGCTGTCGAGCCACTGCTCCATCCACAATAATAAAGCCTCTTCAATCCTGTCCAGTTTCCATGGTGATAACTCTAAAGAATGGGCTGTATGTCTAACTCTTTATACTAGGGGAGATTGTGTATGTGTGCGCATGTGTGTATGCCACAAAATTTCTAATGTGCTCTGTCTAAATTTGAATATTCACTTTAGTTTCTACTCTGATATTTAATCATAATGGATGTTAACATGAACTAACATAGAGGCATGACTCTCTCATCATGACTGGTTGAAGAACAAATCCATCCTCGAGGAAACAATACGTGGCACAATCTATTCAAGACAACAAACATCAGGGGAGAAAAATATAGGATTTGCTTTATCCCTGTTGCGTTTGTCTGCTTCCTCGGAGGAAAAAAAAAGGCCAGAGGATGGCCATCTGTTTAAGTGCTACAGTCTCAAACAGACGCTGAACTTGAACAGACTTGTCCAATATTGATGTGGCTGAAAATGTGAGGCGACAAGAGATGAACTGCAGCCAGCTGTTGGCCTCCCGTGGTATTTCCACAGAGAAACGATCTGCACTCTGAGGGTTGGCCTGATATTAAGGGCCGAAGATTCATCTGCGGTGATGAGATGTGAATATTGCAGAAGGATAATATACAACTCAGGGAAAATGGCGTGAGGCCAAGTGGCTGTATGAAACCATACATTATCTTGTCGCTCTTCTCCCTGTCAAACAAAAGGATTTATGTAAATGGAACTATGTTGCCCTACTTTAGATGGTCCCAAACTGTCATCTCTAAGATTTATGTTTTTTTTTAGTTTTAATTTGGTGTCAGTGGTGTTGATCGTGCCACTTCCACACAGATGGACACTTAAACCATTAAATCCTTGTTGCACCTGCACCCCTATGGAAGTGGGTATGACTGTGCATCGCCCATTGTACTGAACACAGAACCCTCTTGTGATGTCTCTGTTCTCTACAAACTGCTTCAGTGGCTCAATGAGAAACCCTATTTTCAAAACAGTAAAGTCATTGTGTTAACTTTAAATAAAACATAATGTGATGATTTTTAAAACTTCAAAACCCAATATTTAAGTGAAAATAACAGACATATGAAATGTTGAAACATTTTTTTTCAAAAAAACATGACCATTTGGAATTTCATGCCAGAAACAAAAAAAATAAAAATAGGACAGTGGAACCAAAAGACTGGGAAAGTTGTGAAATGCTTAAAAACACCTGATGGAACATATTGCTATTAATAAAAAATAACTTGCAGTAAAAACACGATTGGTAAACATGACAGGTATGTTGACATTACTGACAACAGCACAATTAAAAAAAACCTGTTATGTTTTCTCTTTACATTGGTACATGATGAGTACAAAAAAGAAAATCCTCAAGCAAAAAATAAATAAACAAGGAAATTACAACTTGGCACATCTACTCGGCTAAACTCCAGTCTGTACAAGCTCATCTTCAGAAGAAATGGCTGCACTACCTTTACTATTGTTGCCACCTCAACACTTTTATTTGCAGCTCTGCATGCCTTGAAGTCTCTCCACCTGCCAACAGTTGCAAATACCTGAAAGGCGTTTACTTTGTAGTACCAAGCTATGCAACAAACTGTTCACTCACAAAAAAACATCAAGAGGCAGTTTTTGGATCTTTTTTTGTAAGAAGACTAGCACTGCATATTTTCCACACTATACCACTCCCTTGAAAAGTGAGGGAACTTGTGCATGGCGACCAATCATAGTGCTGTTAACGATGTGTTATCACTGCTGTGTGGTGTTTTTGCACAATATCAGTTGTCACCTATTTCCTTGCATTTTGAAAACTTTGAGCCTCTGAAGGTTGTGCTATTTTCCGTATTTGCTTACTGCTTGTGCTAACTTCCCAGAATTTATTACAAACAAACTGCTGCCAACAGAAAATGCATCATTCCCCAGTGCGGCAGCACATTTCTTATGGGAAAAGACCTTACAGACAGTGATTGTTTAAAAGAAATATGCAACAGCCTTTGTGAAGTGACAACACTTTGAATCACTGTTGTGCAACAGTATGTCAGCAAAACACTGTTATTTATGTGAATGTGGGACAGATTTTTACTTAAAAGAATAATTGTGCTGCCAGGCATTTGGGAGTCAAATTAAAATGCGCTTTGCAGCAGTTCTACAAAATAAGAGTCTCTGCCAGTGATGCCAACAGGTAGACAGGTACTGTGCTATTCAGAGAAGTGTTGCTGGGAAAAGAACATTGTGTTTACAGCTGAGAAATCTTTCCTATGGCCCTGTCTGCTTCTCTCCTCTCCTCTCTCCGTCTCCCTGCATTTCTCCTTCTGTCTAAAAAGAACCTCTGCAGCCACATCAGTTTGATGCTCAACTTTATTAAGATGAATGAATCTCATCCATGTGACGCCCTGCTTCATTTTACTGCAGAACATTCCCCATTTGCGCGGCGTGCTTTAGCTGCTCAGCTGTCACCTTGGGAAGCCTGACAGGATCTCCCTGGAGGTCACCTTGGGGATGTAAGTTCACATTCCTGGTGCAAACGTTTCGATACCCTGACAAAACTGCTGCAGCATGACTCAGTTACAGTCTCTGTCTGTCTGGTGCAGTGCAATGTACCCCGCAAAACGCATGGTAATAAATCACTGAGAAAAACAAGTGCTGAGAATGAAGGCAACAGGGGAGTGGAGGTCAGGAACCTCAATGTTTTTCTGAGCAACATATATTTAAATTCAGTGATATGATGAAGAAGAGGTGGGCGTAAGAGAAGTCAGTGGGGTCCGTCTGCTTCCTGCACGGATGGAGATGAGTTTCTGTTTTTATGAAGGGGCAGAAGCACAAGTCTGCACCTGTTTTTTAATCCGAGCAGGATTGGAGAAAATGTAATTGATTACAAGATCTGGAGGTTGCGATAGATTATTCAGCAGTGCTCACAAAAGGGCATAAAAAAACAAGCAGATTAAGGGCTGACTATTAATCTGCTACGCTCAGCAATCACATTAACTCAGACACTTCCAACACTGCTGTGGCTGGACGTCCTTGTTTTGAAACATGTCAGTGGCGTGACAGTATGGATGTCAGGATTGATTGGCAGATTTGCTGGTCAAGCCTCAAATCTGACCAAGACTAGTTGGAGTTACAGCTACAACAGTAGATCAAATGACTACATGCTTGTTGATTGTAATGAATGACCCACACATGAATACCACCAAAGTTCCCACAGCTGAACAAAATCTTTCAGTTTTTTTTTTTTTAGCTCTGTTTTCATTCAGTCTTCCCCCCCTCATTTTCAGCAGAGGCAGGAATGAGCAGATTTCGCATTAATTCATTGAAAAGAAAGCAAAGTAGACGTTTCACATCCGTATTGTCCAGACTTTCCATTTCAGTGTTGCTCACAGCATGAGATTTGTGTTGCACACGTTCTCACTACTCACCACTTGTTTGTTAAGTGAAAGCAGCAACCTCCAGTGTTGAAAAAATGAAGTCAATACAGAAGTGCAGAAAAACCTTGCAGTGTTCACTTGATACTGGCTCCAAAAACCAAGGATCGACCATTTGAGCCCATATAAAAAAACATCATTTTTTTTACTGTTTACAGCTTGGTACAAAACCAGTTTTGCTCTCCACAGCTCATTTCTTTATTTGTAGAAACTGTACAGAGGGTTATATTAATACAGGAGGAGTCTCCTGTAATGGTGACTGTTTCTGTGATAAAATCACCACAACATGTACAAGGAGGTTTCCATGATACAAACGCAAAAGTGGAAAACAATATAGAGGCACCTAAGATGAGCAGCTATGATTATAGAGCGTCAATGTGAACTGTTTCATTGACCTGTCCATTTTCTCGCTGTGTATGTTCCCGACTATTACCTGCTGCATTCACAATTCTAGCCAATCTGACATCATATATATTGTGTACCATGAAGTTGCCAGGAAAAGGACAGTCCTACTGTAAGTCATGGTCAACAGGTTCAACATTTGCACTCTCATGATGTGGTCGGTCTGAAATGTCTTGGCATTGTCAGGACTGCAGTGCATGTGAGAAAGGGGCTTTAGACTTAGAACTGATAGGTTGGCACTAACACATTTTACAAAAAAAGAATGAAAAGTCATTCAGAAAACATCATAAGGTCATACTATGTCCCTTAGGTGTCGGCATACTGTTTATCTGCGGCAGTGAGAAAAAGATCCATCAATGACAATTTGGAGACAAAGTGAAAGAACACAAAATGATTACCCAAACCCTAATCTTGTGTCCCCATTTATTTATGTCATTATATAACGTTCCCTATTTAAATGTTGAAAAATCCTTCTCCAATATGTATTTTTTTAACATCAAAATCCTTCTCTTTTCTCTTCCTGTAAAATGTTAGATGACGCATCCTGAACTCGGAGGCGGTTGCATACATTAATTCAATTAAATGTGATAGCTAGCAGTGGGTGTCATTGTAGGAGGTGTGTGTTTGGATCCCTGTTGGCAAAAACTCTGTTTATGTTTCCAAAGACTGGTTGGGGCTTAATTTATTCATTTCTCCCTTGTCCTCCTCCTCCTGATGTAATGAGGTGTCTGAGGGAGGTGTAGGTGGAGGTCAACGATCCTCCACAGCTCCGTCTCACTGTAGCTCCATATCAAGGGCCTGTATTTGCTCAGTCACACCCACTTCAGTCAGTTCCCTCCAGTACCACACCACATCACACAAGATAAGAATGTTTAAACTTCTATTTGACGACGGCTTAAAGTCTGAAAATCTGGATCACAGCCTGGCAGATTGATCCTAAGTGGATAAACCCCCTTATTATGAGGTAGAAAAATGTTTCACAAATGTAACTCTATTTTATTCAACTAGTGGTTAAGGTCTCAGGATAGCAAACAATTCTCAATTTTTCTTCAAATTAATTTATTGTTTTCTGCTTTGTAATGACCACAAAAGCATCACAGGGCAGCTAGTGTGGCTACAGACTTTTACCTTTTAAATGTGATTAAACGTGGCACTATACAGAGCACTTTCATTAGCCAGTGTCTACATTCTGTGAGCAGACTCTTCTAATTACAGGATTACAAAGCGTGTTCTAGTCCACCTTAACAAAGATCATGGGCTGCTCAAAAGGAATAAAACAAGACAGAGGCCCTTATCTAAATGAATACCATTGAACAATACCCAGCTGTTTATTATATCTATAAATAACAAGAAGGTGTCTTTTAAATAGCAATTAAAACATCACTGTTATATCTTTCAGGAAACAAAAGGGCCATGAGGACTATTTTTTCCGAGGTCAAGAATATCTCACTAAAAAGGAAAGTTGTCTGTTTTTTTTTTCCCTTCACTAAACTTGGGGCGTTTTCAGCTGTCTCTCTCCTTACCTGCTGTCACACACAGCTGACATTAGTATTCTGATATAGCCTCCTGCAAGCAGTGTTCGGTGCCAGCCACTTAATTTGTCATTTATTGCTCCATGACAACTGAAGTAATTGAACGTCTTGCCCATGGACGGGATCTGCCAGCCTTGTGGCCGATTTCCCTCATTGTGGGAGAGATGGAGCTACAGGACCTTGGTGCAAATAAGGGCGCAGATCTCATTTTATGGGGCTATGAGATGGTGTGCATGTACCCAGGCCACAGGGGCCTCTGAGATGCTTATTGCAAGCTCAGAAAACCAGGAAGGGGGTAAAAATAGAGGAAATTAAAAAATATAAATAGATATGAAAATGAAGGAGCAATGTCAGAAGATATGAACACAGACCTGCTGATTCTTTGTCGTGGAAATTTTTGGGTTGAAATAATGGACTTTTCAGAAATCCTATCACGGGCTGTAAGAATGAGAACGAATTGTGTAGCATCAGACTTCAATCAATCAATAAATAAATCTATCTATCTTTAATTGTATAGCCCCAATGCATAACAAATATTATCTCAAGACACTTTACAAATAGAGCAGATCCAGACCATACTCTTTTTTATATTATTTACAAAGAACTAACATTAATCCACCATGAGCACAACGCTGAACAACATTTAGCAAAGTGACAGTGACAAGGAAGACCTGCCTTTCAGAGGCAGAAACCTCGAGCAGAACGAGACTCAAGTTGAACGGCCATCTGCAGAAACTGTGTGACGTGAGAGCATTTGGGGCATGCTTAGATGTAACAAACATCATGCACCTGGATATGAGAGTGCTTGGGTTCCAGATGAAGGTAAAACAAAAATAAAGATTTTTGTTTAATCTGCTGATTTACTTCTTCCAATGTTCCCGCAAAAGAAGTAATCACCCTGTTCCATCTATTTGTGTTTGTGTGTTTCCCTGTTTGTCTAATGGCTTGATTAACATGAGATGCTATGAATATTCACGCTTCAAACAGAAAGAGATGTATTGATTCACATGACGCTGACCTTTTCCTGCAGAGCTCTCACTGAGGCACATGTGCATTCTCTTATTCTGGTACGTCTCGTTTTGTCATCTTCTCGACACAGTGTTGACTGTGAAAGTAACATATTGTCTGTGTGGTGATATTAAACCAGTTTAATGTTGACTCCATTCATGTCTTCATGTATTTTTCAGCAAAAACAATCAAGTCACATTAAAAACAGATTCAGATCCAATTGTGTAACTGCAGGAAGTGTTCTTATCGACATTAATGCCAGATAGCTAACACTGTAAAGTTTGCATATTTATGTCCTTAAGCAACAAATTAAAGTGTCGCTGCCTCACATGTAAAAAGTCATATTATACTCATGTGGATGAATGAATAAAGCCAAATAATCATCTTAAATAAGTAGGGTCTAAAACAATACAGTTTAGTTTAATAAACACACACCAGTGTTTCCATAAGTTAGTAATACAGCTCCATTGGATCTAGGTGTTAACTTTATCACTTTCTGCTGGACACTTAGCATATTATGAGTTTATCAGAGATTGTATAAAAAGAAAAAACTAACGTCTGTGAGTTTTAGATTGGGGTGAACAGGCAGATACAGTGAACCAAGATATTAAAGCTGCTTTGAGGACCTTTCAGTTTGTTTCAATGTTGGTGACCTCTGTTGACAAAAAAAGTGTGCCTTTACTCTGTGCTGATCCTTTTTCTGACAAAAACAATCTCTTCCTGAATTCTTTTAAAAGTCAAACTTGTCCCTCACTGTTTCCTCCACAGTGCCGTCATGAAGCTCTGTAGTCACTCCGCCTTTGTACAGTTACATTGAATCTGCAGTGGCGCGGGGCGTGGGGTTGCCTAGCGGTAATGTTGCATGACTTATCTTCAGAGGCTATAGTCCTTGATGCAGCAGCTGTTGGTTCAAATCCAACATCCCCTCTTTGCTGCACGTCGTCCCCCACTCTCTCTCCTCCCAAAGTTTCCCGTCTCTCTTCAGCTGTCCTATCCAATAAAGGCAAAATGGACCAAAAAAAACAAACAAACAAAAAAAAAGAATCTGTAGCGGCACAATATTGATGTCCCAGTATGTGATTTCCCATTGTGTTAAGATATTGTGGAAACACGAGAGGCAGGACAATAGACAAACAGCAGGAGCTTCACCCACACACTCAGACACACGCACACACACACACACACACACACACACACACACACACACACACACACACACACACACACGTATTGCGGTTCTATTGTGATGTATCCACTGCGAATGAGCCGGCTCTATGTGTTGCCTCTCTCATGTTAACAATGAGTGATCAGTGGTCTTACATTAATGTTTGTAATATTGCTATTCTGGGTTTTATGAGGAGTCATTTGGGATCCGAAAGAGCCGACTCCTTTTACTGATCTGAGCCAAATTGACCGGATAACTAAAAAGAGCCCTAATTCCCATCACTACCACTCTGACCTGCTGGCACCTCCATTCATCATTCATAGTTTTCACCCTTAAGACACCCCTGTTACGCCTCTCTTACTACCTCTGATGCCGGCTCAGAAGCATAACGAACTTCCAACCTTTTCACCTCTGAGGCATTTTTATTGACAGCATGGCTTAACAGAGGCGTATCAGTCCTATACTGTACAGACAATGTAAAAGGGGCTTGTGAAAACTTAAACAAAGGCCATGCAGTTCTGTAGTGTGCAGTCAATAACCTTTCCTGTAGCAGCAGATACAGATATTTAAAATTACTACACAGAAATTCAGTCAAAAAGCAGATGTATGGAGTGCTGCATGGGTGTAGAAAAATGGTTTCAAATTGTTCACAGAATGTGTCCCTCTGGTGCTCTTTAGTGTGGGTATCCAACTTAGAAGGTATTGAAGAGGTCTGAGGCCCTCAGAAGGGTAGTTAATAAAAAGCCTTTATTTCATCAGGGGTACAGACTCATAAAAACATGCCAAGATGTTTCAGCCATGCAAGAAGCTCTGTCACATTATTTGGAAAATAGACAACCAGAACAAAACCTGCTGCATTCATCTTGCAACTTGCAGGATGGACTTTATCTAACAATGTTTTTCTGTTTCAGAAGCCGTTCATGGGGTATTAGGAAGACAAGTTTGTCCAGCCTGAATGTTTACCTTGACAAAATCATTTGGTGGGGCAGGTAGATGACATTCTTTTACTTTGGTCAGAGTTAGAACTTTTACAATCTCATTTATATCTTAATAAAACAAATAGCAATTAAAAGCTAATCCTTGACATTTCATCAACTGTAATCCATTTCCTTGATCTAATTATCTTTAAAGGTCCCATATTATACTCTTTTTCAACCAGTTTAAACAAGTCGAAGAGCTCCCCAAAACATGTCCCCTTTTTGTTTCTTGCCAAAAATGCACTCTGATCCTGTATTTTAGCATATCTATAAACCCCTCTATTTCAGCCCTGCTCAGAACAGGCTGTTTATTATCTGTAGCTTTAAATGCAAGTGAGCAGTGTTCGACTAGGGGATGTGTCTCGGGCTTTCTCGCTCCATGCCCTATAGTTTACGGTGAGAAGGCAGACTCAGAGAGCAGAACAAACACCTAGTTGTGGGAGTGTCACACACCTGGGGGAGGGGTTGCTGCCCTTTGTGATGTCACAAAGAAAAGAAAAATGGGGTTGGGGTGGGGGGGTCGACTTTGGACCCATATTAGTGTTGGAAAAACATGGTAAAGTGTATTTTGCATAATACGTGACCTTGTGACCTATGTGATCATAATGGTGACTTACACTCGGCCATTTTTTTTTTATAAAATGTGGGCATCCAACTGATGTTAAAGCCATTCTGAGGGCAGACAGTTTCCATCCTCCTTGGCTGATGGATAATAAACTGTTTGGCGCCTTCACAGAAGTGAAGCATCTGAGGGGAGGAGAGGATTTTGAGAGAAATGCGCAAGATATGAGCCAAAGATTTAAGAAAAGAGGATATCAACATACGACTATTGCTACAGCTTATCAAAAACCAAATGTCTCCCTCGAGAACAGCTACTAGTCCTAAAACAGAGGCAACAACAGTCTTCTACTTTGTGACAAATTGCAGCTGCAGCGCAAACCAAATTAAAGAAATAATTGAAAGAAACTGGGACATATTACAAAGTGACAGTTTTCTTAGAGAAGCTTTTCCAGATGCTCCTACCATCATCTGTAGAAGAGCTCAGACCCTGAATGACAAACTGGTAAAAAGCTATCTCCCCCCTGTAACCTAGAAAAACCTGGTTCGGTTTTAGAACAGGTAACCACAAGCGTGGAAATTGCAATCACTGTGATATTATGACAAATACCAGAACCCTAACAGATGTTACTTGAGATTGTAAGTTTAACATTAAGTCTTTCATAAGTTGATATACTTTGTGGTCTATAGACTGGAGTGTCCTTGTGGTTGTTTTCACATGGGCAGCACTACATGTAAACTGAAGGTCAGAATGGCTGAACACAAACATGCCATTAAAACTGGCAATCCACAATATCCCATGGCTTTACAATTGAAAGAGGCTCTTCATGGAAGCTGCAACTCTGCAAATGCAAGTACAACTTTTATTAATAGCCTGGTCTTTTATTTTCTTTAGTCTACGAAATGACGCTGCCATTTTTGGGACAGGCATCCATACGAGATGGGCTTTTAATTATCTTAAAGATAGATGGGAATTGTTATAGAATTGTAAATTTACACCAGAAAGAATATCTGTGTACAAAATGAGGATATCAATTAGCAAATTAAATAACAAATCACTTATTTGATCTGACTTTGTAAGATAGTATGGAAAACTGCTTCACGGCCTGAACGCATACGAGCATTATTCAATCTTTATTGGAAGGATGTTGAAGTTCAGCTTGAATTTTTGTGGGCTTCAGCTTTTTCTCCTTAATTTTGATCCACACACTAAATCTGATTGAGAGCTCCCTTTATTCACCCAAACATGTGGCAATAGGCTAGTAAAAGGCAGTGGGCTTTAAATTGGGATTGGCTTTTATTTTATGTTATTGGGTATTAATCACATACCAAGCTCAATCAAAGTAGTAGACAGATTAAAACATCTCCTGCAAAGATGGTCTTTTTGGATTTATAAATTGAAAGCTATACAATATCCAGGTCTAAAAAAAAGTGAACTGCACTTCTCTCTTTTCCTCTAGTTGTCTTGCTGTGGGATTTCAAAGTTCTTTTCCAAGTTTCCAAGTTCTTTAAAGAGTAATTTGCTTGTAAATTCAGTCAATTATATATGTCATTTTCATCTGCCTTGGCATCATGTGAACATTTACAGTAGATGTTTGGCTTACTTTGTTTAAAAATGTAAACTATTTACTTCATCACCAGACTTAATATCATGTGACTGGCTGTAAATCTTTAAAGGAAGTAGTTTGGCAGCAATTGGTCCTAATGAAGTCCTGTATGGCTAAAACATGTTGGTATATGTTTATGAGTCTGTAGCTCTGATGAAATAAGTACTTTTTATTAACTACCCCTCTGAGGGCCTCAGACCTCTTCAATTACTTCACAGAAATATTTAATCTTGAAAGTGTTGGTCTAGTAGTTCAGTATGTCGTAAGGAAGAATCAGTCTTCATTTCAGTTGGTTTCAGAACCTGTTTAACGCTCCTCACAGGAGTTTTAAAGTCACGGGCCAAAAAATGCCAAATGCTGCTTAAAGTTGAAAACTGCTTAGTCAGAGTTAAATTAATTGGTTGTCACTACAAAAGACACTTTTATCATTACAGATTGTACTTTAAGTCAGTGGTGGTACGAAAAACCATAGAAGCTTTAAAAATGTACACTGCATCCAAAATGCAGAAAGCCAATAAGCTAAAAATGTGCTGAACCATTGAAACCAATCACATTGAGGTGGAAATGATTTAGGCTCGTCCCTGTAATGATCTCCATTTAGAGTGCTGGAGTTACTAAATATAGCAATGAAACTTCGACAGCTGATGGAGACACATTAATTTCCAGTAGATTCCCAATACACTAACAACAAACCCAGTAGCCTGTCCTTACGTGTCCTTTGCTAACATTCAGATTCAGATAAGAAGGGCTCCCGGGTTTGAAATTAAACTATCTAGCAGGGAGATATGTAGAAATGCACATCACCATTTCTTAGGTTGGTAGGATACAGCAGCTTTGTACTGTTGTTGATCCATCCTTTAGGGAAAATATGCCTGGACACATTTCTTTTAACTGATGTGTGGGTTATACGAAATGACATTTCTTTCTCCAAATTGTTGTGTTATGGTTCTCTATTTAATTCTGTAATCCATCCCCCAACCCCCACCCTTTGCCCTGGGCCAAGTCAGTACATTTTAATTGCTGAAATGCAATAGATAGAGGTAAAAAAAAATGCATGTTCCCATGCATGCAGGGTTTGGATCTGTGGAGCGATTAGCACATATATGAGAGAACAAATTATTAGCATCCCTTCAGGCATGCATTATCCATGATGAGATGTATTCTCCCTTATAAAGGAGAGTTCAGATTCTGTAAAGTGGGGCTATACGAGGTAATTATCCATAGTGTGTTTTCAACATTAGATAGCGAGTCAGCAAGGTCCCTGTTTGGAAGAGCCACCAGAGGTACCAACATGAAAGCTGAGCTGAAACATTATAGACAGGGTTTGAAGAAACATGAACTTAAAAGCCGTAAAAAAAAACTACATCAAACCATTTTTAATATTTTCACAGCTTCACTCCGCCTTCAAACAGCCTTTTCCTTTGACTCTACTTTTTTTAAGTACTGTGTTCCTACACATGCAACATAGTATGTTAGCTGTTTATAATTCATAATATAATCAAACTTCACTTTTCTAGAGATTTCAAAAAAGGGGCACGCACACATATCTAAAGCTCTTCAAACAAAAAGTGTCCTAGTCATCATTTAGGTTTCAACAAGTTCTCTCGAGTGATATTGCTCTCAGACAGCTTTTGCATGCAGCACTTCTTATATACATTTTAACACTCCATGTGCAACACTGAGGCAATTTTTTTTAATTATGTAAAACCATAGTGAAATAAACCAGCTAGATGCTTGTTGAATAACACTTGTGTCAATGGAGACTGAAAAATAAAACCCTCGATACCCTACACTACACCACTGTCAGCCCAATTTACATAAATCCGAACTATTCCTTCAAAGCCGCAGTATTATCAGAGGCATTCAGAGAGTATTCAGAGAGAAAACCTCTGACCAGTTTGAATTATTTTCACAAGTAAACATATGTCTACATTCATAGTAAATATTAAGATTTAAGAAAAAGTTAAGATGGAATTCATCATTCATATTAAATCAAATTCTGAAAAGTGTTAAATGAAGTAAAAACAGAATGGATTTTTATATGACCAGGTAAACTTGCATTGATAAGATAAATGCTGAAATTATCAATTCCAAGACCTTAGAAATGTTCAGAGTCTCTTGAGAGGTAATTATTTAAAAAGAAATTCAATATATGATCCAACTTTCTCCTCAACTTCTCTTCAAGGACTCAGAGAAATAGAATATTTTCTACCAGAGAATCTGACATCTTTGTACTCCGAAAACAATTCTCAAAACTTCAAGGCCCGATCCAAGCTCATGAGTCATCTCAGGGCTTACTCATTCCTCAACATCCCTGATATCAATCACTTCATCACATATCAAGACTAATTAGCCCTGAGGTTTTGGCACTCAATGAGCTGCAGTATCATCAGCAAAGGTGAAAAGTACAAAATATGTGAACTGACTCATCTCTCGCAATGTCATAGTTTAGATAAAAGTTTCATGGCACCATAAAAGCACTTGTTCACTATTAAGGTAGCGATTTAGATATGGAGCTAATGATATAGCTGAATATATCAAACTCAGCTAATTATCTGTGTTTGTGTCAGTGATAAAACATTTTGTTGTCAACAGTACATGTTTTCCCAAAGCACTGCTGACACTCTAACAAAAGTGGGATAAGTTAAAATAGACAGAAAAGGTAAAGTAGAGGCTAATCAGAAAAGATTTTGCTTTGCTACTGGTTTAAGTCTGGGGTTAGCAATGTCTGAGTGTCTGCTACTTTTGTTCAAAATGAAAATTACAACAATAAATTGCACTTTGAGTAATAATTGTGTAAATAGGGGCCTACATACATGCTACCGAGACTGAGGACGAAGGCTCGAAACTTTAGTACACTCCTCGAGCTCTTCAGAAAAGACAGCGTGACAGCTAACTGTTAGCATACTAACATTAGCCAGAAAGGACAGGACAGGTAATGCTAGCTTGTGAGTCACAGGCAAACAAACAAATAGGCCCAATTGTTAAATTCCGATGCGTAATAAAATTACTTTCCATTGTAAAATTAGTGGGATATAACATAATGCTTTGGGTGAATATAAAAAACTGGACCTTGTACATCACAACTCAGCTGTAGTAATTGCTACTATGATAACATGCTAAAGTAAAACCTAACAAGTAACCTATCTATCCTAGCAAACATCATCACATTAGCATTTATAATTTGAACATACAGTATTAGCATTTAAACATCATTTTTTTTACCGAAACACTGCTGTGACTAAATACAGCCAAAAAAACCCTTATACGGCTGAAGGCTTTTAAGTTTGCAGTCAATTGTTTTCACTACAAACCCTTCAGAAATGTATGTCAGACCTGAAAGTCATTTTTTATATCTAAAAATTCCTAAATTATGTAAAAGATAAATTGTTCCTGTGTAAGGTCACAATTACGTATTTACATAAAAAGTCATGATTATTATGAGGATATAAGTAAAAGCAACTTCAATACATTGAGATCTGTTGACTCATTTCTGTGTTTCCTGTCAGTCTGAGGACATAAACACGAGGAATGTGGGGTATAATTTCTGCACATGCCAACCAGAAGGATTCACTATCACTATCCTGACAAGAACATGAGCCGAAAAAAACAACAGTGTTCAATTGCTGCCCAGCTAAGAGTGATGTGTCATGTTTTTTCAGCTCTCTGCATGTGTTTGACTCACATGCTGTGTTTGTACATGGACGAAGTCTGAGCGACGGTTTCTGAAGTGCTGCTCTGGAGGCCTATCGATGGCCATTGTCACATTGGAAATGCTGACTCTATCAACCTTTCACTCAACGTGCAGTAACAACATGCAAAAAGCTGGAGCTTAGGGGGGCCTAAAAGTGTCCGCTTGCCGTTAGATATGTCACGCCCCTAATTATGTACTTGTATTCTTCATCAAATGAAAACGGGTGATTTATGAATACATTTACTCCCTGTACAGTCTGTTGTAGTGTTGTCGTCACAACAACACAAACAGAGACCAAGACATACCTGAGACCAGAGTGCTCCGAGACAGAGACCAAAACATTTAGGGATCGAGACTGAGTCGAGACCAAGACCAAGGCAGGACGAGGCTGAGACAAGACGAAGACCAAAAATATCAATAAAATATCTTCATCTTGTGTGCAGCAGACGTGTCACTTACTTAGACTGTAACACCGGGAAGGCTTCGGCTGTAACTGGGGGATAAAATGTAATTATGAATGTATGAATTTAAGTTATCTGTTCTTTCAGAAAGGGGCGTTTTCACAGTAATGATGTGCAAATAGCCGATCAGTGGTGGTCTTGACTGGTTTTGATTGAAAATCAGGAGCCTGTCCAGTCTGAGACCGAAACAAGACCGAGTAAAAATGCTTTCAATTTAGAGATGAGACCAAGTCCTTCAAAACGTGGTCTCTAGAGCGGTCTTGAGAACAAGACCAAATTTGAGTACTACAACACTAGTGTGTGGTTGATAAAAACATTAACTTCACCTTTAAGAAAAATCACCTTTTGTACCAGGCTGTAATAATGTTGATTTCTGCTCTCAAAACTGACATTTTAAAACATGGACTTGTATGGGACTTGCAGGTCTTTTGGATCTGGCCTCAAGTGGACACTTGAGAAACTGCAGTTTTCTGCAGTTTAACTGCTTGGTTTGACTTCACTTTTATGATGGAGCTCTATGACAGTGTGCATCCAACAGGGTAACGGACAGTAATACTGGGCTGCCTTTATCTTAGCCTTGTTAGATGGTGCAGACATTTTGCTTCCTTTTCACTGCACACTTCTTATCTTAATGATGCTCACAATATAATTTTCACTGGTGTATATTTTACCTGGATTTCATAATGCATCAATCAAGGCTGTATCCAGATGCAGTTTGTCCTCATTGCTTTCATATTTGTCAAAACAATTTTTATCAGCTACCACATAGACCTATCATAATGTTTTCACCTCTCCGTGCTGTGCTTCTCAACACGAAAAGGCACTTTGCTTTGACAGAACTACCTTTCTCCGTGACAGTTTACATCTGTTTTCATTGTACTGCATTGTAAGTCTTGTCTGTGTCCAATGGCTGGAGCCAATCCCAGTGTGCATTGGGCGGAAGGCAGAAAAACACAGCAGACAGGCCTCATGTCTACTCCAGAAACATGTAGTCAAACACACACACACACACACACACACACACACACACACACACACACACACACACAGGCAGTCATAGTCTTAGTCACACAGCATGAGTGTCATCCATGCACCTGGTTTGGTTGCAGTGATTGTGTGGATGTGTTGTGCATCTGTGAGATTCACGTGTTTTCTGAGGAGTTCACAAAAAATAATCACTTTTTGTTAATACTCAGTGTGACAAATATTTACATAACGAGGAAGGCCACTTGTGATCAAACTGCTGTTAAACAGCTGCGTGGTACAGGTTGAAAACAAAAGTGGATGAAGTTCTATTGTTTGTTTTAAGAAAATATACATATCCTGTCTGAAACGGGGTCAATGCAGGTATGCATGTTTGTGTTTGTGTACTTGTGTGGGTGTACCATAGACTGTATAAAAGAAGTGGATGTAGCCTCAAGTTCTAAGTCAAGCATGTGCAGAAGTCTTAAACTTGCAATCTTTCTAATGGCCAGCAGGGGGTGACTCGCAGCAAAAAGGAGTGTGACTGAATAAGGAATGGGAAAATCAAAAACTGCTCGTTTGATTTATTGTCCAAGTAAACATTTTTGTGTTGGGTTTATGGTCCACAGTTTTAAATTCCTCTTAAATACAGATAATGATTTTTCTCTATAAGTTATGGTTCTAATTAGAGACAAATAAAGCAAGTGAGCTGTGGGGCGTGGCCTCCTGTGATTGCCAAGTTGCTACTGCAATTAAGTCTATATTGTCTGGTTTTCTTCATAATTCTTTGCTACTTGACAAGAGCCTGAGGTGAGTTGCGGAGCGCAGCAATACATGTACAAAAGCTGTTTTAATGTCCGTATCCACACCTGATGGACTGAAATGCGTTTGTAGAAATATTGATGAGATAAGCCCTGTATGGGTAACTGTCATTTTTAAAAGCTAAAATGTCAAAATAACAGCATTGTACATTTATTAACCTTCTAGCTTCTGTGTTTAAAAATCACCTGCTGTCCTTTTGTAGTGTGCTGCCCGACTGCTGCAGTAATGAGCCGACTGTATGCCAGCTCCAGTTCAGATATAAATTGAATATTGAACCAGCCAGCAGAAATGAAATGTAACTAAAGGAGGTAATATACAACAACAACATGTCAAACAGGATAGAAGTACACTATATCAATGCATATACAGCCTGGTTTACATGTCCTTTGGCCGGGACAGTCTTGACAAAGGGATTTTTAATCTCAACGTGTTTTTTTCCTGGTTTAAAAAAGATTAAATGTAAAAAAATAAATAAAAAATGTCCTTTAAAAAAAAAGATTATGGTTCTGGTATAGCACCATGCAAACAGTTTATTTTTCTTTCAACTAAAAATGACCAGAATGTGAACTTTGGAATAAAAATCTACCTCCAATGGTATCAAGCTATTATCCATAAATAGTTTAGGCATCATTAGAATTAATATAGCCTAGAATTGAAGGACATGGAAGTAAAGACTACATTTGATTTATTTCAGCTATTGGTGAGAAGTAGGACTCTAATAGGACCCTCGTCGTGAGCTCTGTATCTGCTCCTGTAGAAGAGTGAGTGGGCAGCGTTTGCCATCACAGCAGACATAACAACCTGTTAAGATAATATGAAGCTATAAAATAATGGCTGTGGCTGAAATCACTATCTAACCATTATGAAGGGCTCTTAATTTCCTCTCCAACATTTGGATTGAGTGTGTGCATGTTCAGTTGAAAATGTATTCATGATGTAGTGTCATCAAAGAAAATGCCACAATATTACAAAGAATTAATTTTGTCCAATGCACACACAATCATTTCTGGTAAAAATTCCACAATGCCACGTTTTGTATTTTGTAGCTGCAGAATTAACAGTTTTGTAACACTACATCTTTCAGTGAGAGCGCAGAATGATGATGATTATTATGTGTTAGAAATCTCCATTTACTGCTCCCCAGTGATCAACTGAGTGTCTGTTATAGAGAATTATAAATATTTGGACAGACAGAAAGTAGTTCTGACGACATCGCGTCCTTTATTTATTTAAAATGTTAAATAGATTGTAGGGCTTTATTATGGTCGTTGTAAATTACTTGATTAGTGTCTAACCCATCAATCAACTTTAAACTTTAAAAATCTTTGTTTAAAAATATTTTTATTACTCATCCTTTTAGTTTATGAAAGATAAGAGTTATGCATAATAAGGGAATTACTGATATGACCGCAAGCGGGTACGTTATAGCTGTTTACCAGGAGCTTTAGGGTCTGCCTCAGCTCTACCTTATTGCCTGTTGCTAGGCGGACCAAAAGTGATTTTAAGACAGAATTTGCAATATGTTGACCACCATCGTTTGGCTTCAAAACTCCCTATCGGTAACCAGTAAGTGACGTCACTGAGACTACGTCCATGTTTTGTACAGTTTGTGTTGAAATAATAGAAACATGAAACTCAGTCAGCATTATCAAACTTTCCTTTTTTAGACTTTCTCTGTGTTTAAAATTGAAGTCTGGCTAAATTAAAAGTTGTGAAATCTAAGAATCACGAGTCAAATGTTGTGTTAAAACTTCAGAAATTGAAAAAGCAGATTCAGAGATCAAAGCTTAAATTCCCTGGCTGATCGTTATTCCAGCTTTACGCTGCAAGGCGTTAAAGCCCTATCATTTCTGACACAAGCAACCAAATGAGATTCCCTCTCAGAGCGTCTGGGCCCACTTTGCATAACAACAGGGTGAGAAGTTCAATGATCTGAGCGAGGCCCCGGTGTCCTGCTGCTGCTCAGCCATGGCTGAGGTTTTATAAGTTACAATATCACCTGCAGCATAGATTCCTATAAACAGAGCCCATGGCCTCCACATAGGTGACACATTATGAAGGTTATTTGACCATGTCAGGAATTTCATCTTTGAGATTTTCTTTCCTCAAAAGTTACAGTTATTACACAATCACAGTTTTCCTTTTCTAAACAGTGGATCTAATTTCATCATGAAATCAGGTCCCATAAATGTTTCAAAATTTGAAAGACTACTAAATAAATTCCACCCGAAAGAGGCCCTTGCTGCACTTGTTCTAATCCTACAGGATAATTTATAAGTAGTGGGAGAAACCTCTCTGTTAGCCTGACCCGTAGGAATTTAAATACAGTTTACCAAAGGGAAAATTCATGAGAAAAATCTCTCCATTCAGCATCTTTCGAGCACATTAACAGGAACATGATGGGGTGTCAGCGAGCCCTTTTGCGACACACAAGCTTTCGGTGCTGCTTTAGGGCTCTTGTCATGGCTTTCCAGTATCTGTTGTGGTAATTGTCACTGAATTGGAAAAATCCACCGCCAGCCCCCCCTGGCTCTTAAATGCTGACAAGCGCTACATGATAAAGGATTTATACATAATTTCCTTAATAAAAGGAGAAAGTTGCTTTCCTTACTCTGCTCTCAGATGTAACCGCCACACATGTTGGCCTCACACGACTCTTTGCTGATGAATGTTGTAGCGTCAGTGTAAGTGCGTGTTTGTGTGTGTGTGTGTGTGGGTGGGTGCTTGTGAGTAAGCAGTGGGGAGAAGTGGAGCCACACATGACTCCAGCAGTATGTGTGAACGTGCAGCTCTCTGGCTTGTACAGTAACGTCTTGATGCAGACCGAACTAAATGCTGCTTCTCATAACCATTCATACCAGCAACCTTTTTGTGACACGTCTGACTGCATGGAGCCCGTTTCTCGCCTCTTTAAGTGTTCAGCGTAAATAGCCATATTTCACAGAGTGTATCACTTAATGTGCTTGGAAAACATTACCACTTAAAATACATTGTGGCCAATAAAATGCTCCGCAGGGGAAGGTTTATCTTCTTTTATCGATTCTATAATATCTTGAAGAAGACATTAAGGTCCAAATGAAGCTGCTTTAACAGATAAGACTACATTTAATTTATAAAGTGCACAATTTTCTACATTTGCATTGACACTACACCATAAAGCCGGGCTTGGGAAAAAGAAGAATAAAAAAAAATGAAATAGCTAAGAGCTGGAATCTTCTTTTTAAGACACAGTACGAGAGAGTTAAGCTGTTACAAAATAATAAAGAAAGACGTTAAGAAGGTCAAAGTGTGCAATACATTTAAACTATTACGACAAATAAAGAAAGAAAGAAAAAACAAAAACCTCAAATCCAGCTTTTGATGACTATAATGCAGCATATTACATAAAAAAAGAAAGAAAGAAAGAAAGCACTGCTTTTGAGAACAGAGCCTTTGTTGTACAGGTTACATACTGTATAAAAAAAGAGAACAGTGTGACAGGTGGGTGGAAAAAAGAAGAAAAAATCTACCTCTGGAGTATCGGAAGCACACAACCTCTCAGCTCTGCCGCTGCAGCCGGCTCACACCTCTGTGCTCTATGGAAATTGGGATTGACTGAAATCCAAGAGTCACCAAAAACAGGGGGGTTTCAGTAATGTCAAACATGCATGGGCTGCCGGATCAATACAAAGTCCTGATCTCCAATTGATGAAATGCCTCACCTCCTGGCTGCAGGGATAATCTCACCCACTGATTTATCTGAGGAAGAAACGCTCTGCACAACATGCCGTGTTCCTGCACTCTGGGCTCTCGTGTTTGGAATCTACTTGTTACAGCAGGTTTGGATCCAATTAAGCACAAGAATCACATCGAGTGCAGGTGGGAGACTGTCTATAACAAGGAGCATCAATCATTTAAAAAAATTACTTAAATCTCTCCTCTTTCCTGTTACAAGACAAGGACTGTGTCCTGTGTGCATTTTAATGACAAGGATCATCCCCCTCACTTCAACCATGCTAAACAAAAAATCTGATTTAACTGGATAGAAACTTCATAGATCAAGACGTCAACATCATAGTATTTCTTTTACCATGATCTGTGCCTGAATGCAGGATATTTATAAAGCTGAATATGTTGTCAGTAACTGTTATTGGTTGGGAAATAAAATAGTATTTTAAGAGGGAGAGTGAGTGACGACCCGCTGCCACACCGAGGGGCCACACGGCCTCGGGTGCAGGGATCTACCGGTAATGATCCACATTGGCTTGCAGCTCCTCTATTTTCTAGAGAATAATAGATTGTGACCCAATCAGGACAGGGAGAGCAGGAATATATTTCACTGTGGTGTATACAGACATCTGACCACTGTAACATTAGAACGGTTTGTGTGATTTGATTCTGGAGAGTTTGAGGAGAATCTGATAACTGAAGCATAAAGCGCTGTCAGATTAAAACACTGTCCAGTATAAAGGTTCTTTATAAGGCAATGCATTTTGTTTTTTACATGTTGGATAAAGCAATATAATGTGTGTTTGCTTTAAACAAACCTGACATTAAACTGCTTCACACAGGGCAATTTAACATCTAGTTGAGTTCATGTGATCAGGACCAAAGCAACAAATATACACATGTTGTATTTTAGAGGATCGATGGTACACCAGCTCGTTACTAATCAAAACCTTCAAACATGAAGTAAAACAGACTGAGACCATTATCAGGGGCATGCATTAAGGTCCTCTAGTGTCACAAGGAGCTTGTGAAAAATGAAATAAAAGCCTCAGTAGGGTTATGAAATGCTAATGACAAAAATGGCTTTTTACAGGGGGATTCCTTTAATTTCTAAGTTTAACATTTTGAATGGATTTTGAATGCCAAAGTACAAAGAGTAGAGAAGTCTATTTTGGAATATCATATGTCTGATCTGAGAAAATCGCAATGCTTAGAAGCATACAGTAAGTAGCGGTTAGTGCGCGTGCCCCATGTACAGAGGCTTAAGTCCTCACGAGCAGACGACCCAGGTTCAAATCCAGCCTTTGGCTCCTTTCTTGCAGGTCATTTCACACTCTCTCTCTTTTCTGCTTTATGAGTCTGTCAAATCTCGAAAAATGAAGCCAGAAAACTCCTAAAAATGAATCTTAAAAATAAAAGATTGCAAACTGAGTTCACTATCAATCACTATCTGATTTCATTCTTTTACTTCCGGTTTGTTTTCACAGCAGTTCAAACCAATCACCCAAATAAGGCATTCAAACTAGAGTTAAACTGGTTATGTGTGAAATCACACATACAGCTACAACAGTCTGGGTTCACTTTAGGAAACAAGACTTTTTTTCAAAATATATTTGAATGATATCATCTATCTAGCGCCGCATTGCTGGACCAATATGTTAACCTGAATTAGTGTGGAACCGCTCGGTTCATTTTTGATTTCAAAGAGGTGTTACCAAATATCTATGCTACCACAGATAATCAGCAGGCTGATTTATTCATTATTGAGGCATCCAATTCAACATACAGTAGTAGACAGGCGTGTTTCATGACTCTCAACCTTTATCACTCACACAAATATCCTGAACATCGCCAGCCCTTATTAGATAAAGAGATGTTATTGATAGGACATGAATTGGGATGGCGGGAAATCTGTCTGAATCAGAGTTTAGCTTGCAGATTATCTGGTTCTCAGCCTTTAACCTTACAGTATCATATGTTTCAAGTGTTGCTCATTTGACCAGAACTCCTATGTTTCAATCCACTGCATCAGTTAAATGAGAAGTAAAAAAAAATGCTGCTTTTATGATTATTATACCTCAGAAACAACTTCCCTTTAACCTGGCTGTGAGTGTGCAGAGCCCCAGGTCTCAACATTTAAACCAAATAAATTGTTTATCTCAATGTTATTCTCTAGATGTTTTGATACCAGCGTCAAATTAAGGGAAATTAGCTCATGGAAATTGGATCATCAAGCTTCGCTTTTGCGATTTCCTGCAAAATATCCGGCACGTACAGGCCTGCAGAGTTTTCCTGACAAAAACAAGGCCAAACATACACTGAAGCACTGTCAAGGATCCCATTTAAAATTCTGCTGGTAGCAGATTTCTGTTGTGCAGTTTTTGTCTGTTTGTCTGCAGGTTACCTGGTTTGTTGGCCTGTTTATTTTATTCCCCTGTCTGAGAAAACATGGAGAAGAGAGGGTGTTGGTAAAACAATATGGCAGAAACAACCTGGAGTCAGATATCTGAGGATGGGAGTACTGAAGTGAGAGAAAATCAGCCGAGGTCTGTTAAAACTCTGCACTTGTAATCCAAACAGGATGATCTGAGCCATAATGTTCTGTGTAGATACTGCTGTTTCTCATTTCTGTGAATGAACACATTTATTATCTTTTTTTCGGATGAGGTACTCTCACCACTGAATCCTGCAATCAAAGCGTTTTGAATTCTGTCTGCTGAAACTCCACACTGATCACAGTGTATTGTGCCTTTCAGACAGGGCCACCAAAAATATTCTTCTGGAATAAAGAGCTGACCCATTTGTTTGAACTGAAAGGATAGATTGTCCCCAGAGGGAAAAGGGAATCCTTCTTCTTTTTCCACCTATGCACAATACATGTCACAAAAAATGATACGCCGCAAATATCCAATACTCTACAGAAAGTCTGGGCTCCAGATGATTGACGTACATTCAGGCTTTTCAGAAAATGAATCTTAATGACTTTTGTGTTCCCCAGACTTAACTCCAACACCAACGTGATGTTTAGATTTCTATTTTTGGATCAAATATCTTGTCAGGTGTTGCCATGACATTTGGTTAAGACATGTATTATCTCCAGATGATGATGAGGAATTGGTTAACTCTTAACTTATCTTATGAAGTCAAAATATAAACTAGTGGTAATGGTTTAAAAGGAAATAATGAATTATCATCCATATGAAATGTCTGTTGGACTGTGCTATTCAATATTGATTAACTGTAGCTTCTTTTACTGTTAATTATCTGAAGTTAAAGATGTGAATATGCAATAGCATCATCCCTGCAAAAATGGACCATGTTTGCATCGCCAAAAATCGAATTTATGGCCAAATAAAGCATACATGTTCTGAGATTATTGCAACTCTTCTATAGGAGAGTCAAATGCAATATAACCCCAATCACTACTCCTAAAAAGAAAACAGGAGTTATTCACATCAACATTAGCATTTAGTGGTAATTCTCCAGTCATGTGCAAAAGAACCATTGAGAAGAACAGAGTGATGATTAAAATACATGAAAATGAATCCTGTGGAACATCTGATGGAACATTTGCATTTATGTTCATGTGATGTATTTATTTGATGAATTATTCAGCCATGTCTGATGTTATTTTATAGTCTTTTTTTCAGTCAGCAGCCTTAGAGTCATCTTTTGTCACACTTTGTCAGGACTTGTCTGTTTACATGGCACTTTGTTTTGTTGGTTTCTTTCTGATGCACCAATTTTACGCCTCAGACAAACATCAAAATATATTTTTTCATATACTAAAAAGAAGATATCCTTTCATGTTTTACATGTAATTTTAAAATGTAGAAAAAACAGGTGGACAAAAACCAACTCTTTGTGGAATATATGTAACTGATATCATTGTTTATGCTGAAAGCAAAGCTGCATGTCTGTCCTACCGATGGTCCAGCCTCAAAGAGCTGTGAGCATGGCGGCAGACTCATGGATGTTGTGACTTTTTTTGTCTTCTTGCAGATATCTGTTTTTGTGTCAGCAGAGCCTATGTATATACCCAACAAAAATAAGAACATTTTCAAATAGTAGGTACCAGAAAAATATGCCAGGTAGGGCTTATTTTAAGGAACAACCCCCACACACATCACACACACACACACACACTCAAAGCTTCATGGCGGGTATTTCACAATAACCTAAAAGGAGGAGAAGTTGGCAGAGATGCTGCATCATTGTCAGTTTGTGCTCACTGACTCACTGTTTCCTCACGTCAGTCCGACTGAGGAGGTGTAGCTACGTGATAAAGGAGTTTTAGTTTCTGTGGAAACCACAATACTCTTCCTGAGTTAGACATCAACAGTGCATCAAAATCCTTCCCAGCAGGGAAAGAAAAAAAAAAAAAGAAAGCGTCTTGTTTCTATGCAGAGGAGATGCAGATAGAAACTACTGTCCACCAACTCACTGGGACACATTATGTGCAAACACTACACTTCAGTCTCTGTTAACTTTCACTCTCAAGTTCTTTAGCAGTGAATGGAAGTGACACAGTCTGCACAACTATACAGCATCTCTGCTGAATTGGCTTAATAACCCTAATTAAATGAATCATAATACAATCACTGGCTAAATAGGAAGTAGCTGCTTCAAGCTGAGTAGAAAAATGAACATGTCTGCTGTGACCATAAAACAGCATAAAACGTTACATCTCATATTCCCATGTTATATTATTCATTCTGTCTGTGGCGCCCAACTTTCCATGAAGTGCTAGATAAGCTGTCAAATCCCATTATAGGCGAGGTGTCACTGATTGATTGAACAGAAGCTTAAACTGAGGGAATCCAGGGCATGTGATGACTGACTGATAGATATGTCAGAATAACAGAGGAGCGCTTGATGCAGGATTCAGATTTTTAGGATGTTTTTAGAAATGTACAGTTCTCTGAAAATACATTTTTTCAGGGGAAACATTTATTCTGACCTAGGGAGAATTGAAATAGTTCTTTTGTTTCTCGGCTCTAACTCAGACTGAAGACTTAATGGGAAAATCCACCCTTGGATACACTGTTATGTATCATCAATCTGTGAGGCGCACTGCACGCCAAGAGTGCTTTACAACAGAGGTGGCATAAATTATTCTTTGGGAACCAAACTTAGCCAAACTCTTCACATCAAGCTTCAACTTTAGTTTGTGATTTCCCGTTTGTCCCAGAACGCATTTCGACAACTGCCAGGGGCAGTGAGGGAGAGTCTGCTGCTATATGTTGCTCCATGTGTTGGCAGAGAAACTGAAGTTTATAGTGAAAGTCAAAAAAGTCACACCCCTGACTCAAATCACTGCATATCATGAGGTTGCATTGCATTGTGGTCTGTTGAGGCTGCTGTCAGTACTGAAATTGGTTTCCGTGTCTCTTCTATAATGTATTTCTCCTTTATGATGGATTGTTGAATGCCTGTGTGAAATTGTAAGACAATCTTTCAGAGTGTCTGACACCGAAACTAGATGTTGCCCCCTGAAGTTATAGCCACCTGGAAATGTTGCAGACAATGAAGCATTACTTCAAACAACAAAATCTGTCCAGAGAAGCCGGTGTACATCCCCCATGGCGGATGATTAAAACTGCTTTATAAAGTAGTTCCTTTAGGGCATATGTATTAATTGCTAAGATAAGAATGAATATTGATAAAGACTTAAGACTTCACTTCTCCAAAGGAAAACATGAAACCACCACAAGAAAATCAACAGAATCACTTTTTATGTCATTGCATGCACGATAAGGACGTATGTTTCACGCAACAGTCCTGAAGCAGTTGTAGAATTATGACTATTGTCTGTGGGGAGCAAGGAAGAAACGGTTTGACATGATGGGGCGACAAATCAGCAGAGAAAAGAGGTCCTGGTGGTTTGGTCTTTACCTAAACCCCAGTCAGCTTCTTATATCCTGTCAACAGTCAACGTTGGTTTATTTGAACTAGAACTACATTATCTCCTTAGCCTTGATCACTACTGTAACCACGGTGGCACGCATTTGCCAAACTTGCACCAAGTACTTTTAATACAAATCATAATGTTTTCCTGTAAGCTCGTTTTTGTCTATATCAATCCAGACATCAACCAAAGCTGTCAGAGATCAGAAAACTGCTTCATTTTAGCATTTTTACAAAAATGCATGACTTTTTGAATGCACTGTCGCTATGCACAAATAGTCCCAATCACTAAAGAAAATGTATTATGTGTGTAAACACAAAGTACTAGATTGCACTGAATGTCAATGGTGGAACCAAATGCCTTAAGTCTGTCAAATCTTTGGGAGTGATGGCCAACTTCTGAGGGGCTTCCTTTGCAGCTAGCAGTAAAGACTAACGTGTGGACATTGTCATTATTTTTGGAGAGACAACTAAATTACAAGTGCAGGTGGAGTTAGAATTGAGTCCAAAAAACAAAGCGTTAGCTGCACTAGCAGGTAGACATTAATTATAGCTAAATTGTTGAGCGATGATAGCTGATGGGTTCTTGGAATGCAATTTGGCAGATTGTGTTTCCACATGGACTGTTTTCCTGCATGCAACCAGTGTCTACAGAAATGACAATTACAGAAAAAAAACACTTGGATCTTTCAATAGAGATAAATTGAAAATTTTGTAAATTTCAAAGTAAATGATCAGCGTGAAACAGACATCCACTACTGATTGTTGTAAATTTAACAAGTTATTTTTTCAGTGTGGTATGAGGACTTGTTTTTTTTCTTTTTGCCATGCTAGCTACATTTCTCTCTGGGGGAAATTTGAAATGATGTTTTCCCCAATAAACCCTAACAGATCAGTGGCAGAAGCGGCCAGAATAAAATAATCTGGTACTGTACAGCGGCCTCAAAGATTTGGAATAACTAAATTTGAATTCTTTGAAGATCGTAATACTTGAAAACAAAGTCCACCAGAGGTATAATTTGTAATTGCTGGAATTGAAATGCCTCTCAAAAGCCTTTTTTTCTGCACCAAACTTAGTTCAGCCTAGGTTTTCTCTGCCAATTAACTTAATTTTCATAAAAAGTTAATCCAGAGAACAGCGATTGCAATAAGTCTTCTTCAGTAACAGAAACATAAACTTTCGGCTTCAATTGAGGGAGAAGTCAGATTGCCAAATTGGGTAACTTTATAATAAATAATAATAGTAAACTTTATTTATATAGCACCTTTCCAAAATAAGGTTTACAAAGTGCTTTACAGAATAAAACAACAAACACAATCATGAAATTGTTAATCATAAAACAACAAGGACAACTTGAAGCTTGCTTGTGATTGGTGTGCCAGACAGCGAGCAGAACAACGCTCACCCACCATGGAGATGTGATTGGTTAATTTTACTGTCATATTGTTATTCTCTCATTGAATTATTTTTACTTGACTCTCTGTCATTTTTTATATCGGGACCACCAATCACAGAGCTGGAAGTAAAGCATTTTCTGCCTAGCAACAGCAGACACTGAACAATTCTGATTAGATTAACAAATTGACCTTCATCATTTAACATTTAACATGCATTCATCATTACTGTTAGCATCGTCGTAGCATCATACGTGTTAGCATCTCAAACCTCTGCTGGTGGTAATAAGATTTAGCATTGCAGGGCTGCTAGCATAGCCGTAGACTACTGTGTTGCTGTTGACCCTTAAAGCTTCTTTCCACCATCGCATCCTTTTGAATATTCACATCAGCTGTTTTCAGTGACTGAACTAATTTCCCACAATTTTCAAGGATTTCCATCAAAGCATACTTCTAATTAGCACCAAACTGATTTAAGCTGATTCACCAACCCCTCAACAAAATGGCCCAGAACTCTGAAGTAAAGAGAAGTTTAATATCACATTAAATATTCATTATGGTTTATGTGTGGCTGCAGGAGGGAAGGACCACTGGAGATTGTGTGATGGGAAAGGATGAATTAGTTTGATTTATCTCTGTGGTCTTTTCCATTTCTAACCAAATTAGTTTGGATAGAAACGGCTGTGTCTGCTTATGCATTTTTATACTTCACAAAGTTCTTTGTTGCTTTATGATGCACCTTTAATCCTAAAATACACAGACTCACCTGATTTGTTTATATCAGACAAGTTAATTTGATTTTGAGCTTAAGCGAAGGACTAGGTTATTGTGTATTATAAAGTGCATATAGGAGTTAATGATGTTGTCAATCAATGCTGACCTCAATTTAAAATGGAGGTTTGGAGGTCAACAAAGTGATGACTTTCATTTCTTTTCCCTCAGCAGCAGAGTGTTTTCTCCGTGAATCTACCTGCAACTATCACTTGTCTGACTTTAGGCTTCTGCCAGACTCTGTAATGACGGCGAAAACATCAATTCATCGTATATGTTCTGTAAATAAGAACATCTAACCCTGAGTGAAATTCAATACTGTCTGTGTTGAAGCGTGGAGAGGGAACATCATATTTTCAGCCTGTGCCAGATTAAGCCATTAGCAGGCTGGGGCTTGTACTATTAGTGCATCATAATGAGAATAATAAAATCACCAAAACACCAATTGGATGAAAGATGAGATGCTGAGATTAATTACTATGACACAGCAGAAACGCAGTATTCATTTGAACAAGCCATGTTAGATTACAGGGTATTATAGCACAAATCCTTGTGTTGCCTCTCCCTGCTGCTAAGTTTGTTAAATGTATTCCACCTCCTCACCAGCGCAGACATCCCACCTCCAAAAAGGAACATCTGTCAAAAGCCAGAACCATGCATATCGCTTAGTGTGTGTGTGTGTGTGTGTGTGTGTGTGTGTGTGTGTTTGGGGGAGATCTCACCCCACGCACACAGCAGCCTGAGAGGTGCTTAACACAAAAAAAGATAAGTCTGACGTCTGATTATGTGCATTTGTGCAAGAGCATCCTGCTGCAGCGTCTTAACTCAGCATGAAATCACAGCCTTGAGTTGAGTGATGGGAGGTATTCTTTATAAATCCAGCTCTGTGTTTATACATTTAACGCTTAAAGTATGTCTTTTTGTGCATTGAGAGGCTACTTTATGGTTATATATTCTATATTAAGAGCTTCTACCGAGTAAGTTACGCGCTGGATGAGTCGGTGCTACAGCTGATGGCAAAGGATGACTCGTTCAATTCCAGGAATAGTTTTGGGAAGCACTGTTTCTCTTTCATAACAAGTGCATTTTCCCATAATGTTAAACTATTCCTTCAAAAAAAACTAAAATATGAGTCATAGTATTGAGCCTCTTGCTGTCTGGAGCATTTTATTTGTCTTGTTTGATTTAAAAAAAAAAAATCTGAATTTTAAACCTGTACTTTAAGAAATCAGATTTCCATAATTGTGTTTGTGTTACCCTCCAACAGGTTCCCAGTGCAACACAGCACCTTGAGCCTCTGTGATGTGCTTAGTCATACACAAACATCTATTACAGGGATTTTTTATACAGTACCAAATCTAACAAGATGATGAGTGATACAAAACACCAAGAAAGGTGTTGTATATTTGTTTTTGCAGCCAATTTTCTCTCAAGGCTTTTTTCTTCCTTTTAGTCTGTGCAGTTGTGTTTGAAAGAAAGCCCATTTATCACAAAATCATCAGGTATGGTAACAGCTAAGTAGCCTACTTAAATGGACCCATGGATCATTGCAATCCAGTCTTGCATTAAGTGTAATTTTTTAACCCATCAAATAAGAAGAAGGCCGAACAAAATGAGAATTAATAGCAAAAAGATACAACTTTTTTTTGACACAAATGCTGTGTCTATTAATTCAGCTTGTATTTTACTGTGTGTTGTTCTGTTTTGTTTTTAATATGTCAGAAGATGCAGCTATGTGTGTTGTCCTATAATGTATGTAAAAAAACAACAACGACGTGTTAGAAATAATGACATCCCTTTTTTAGAGATTTTACTCACGCGGATACTCTTCATTTGGCAAGTAAACAACAAATATTGAAAACTATCAGACTCTCTCCACATGATGGAAGCCTGCCGTCTGTGCATTTACGCACAGATGAAGTCCAAGCTGCCATACTGGCAAGCCAAAGCAGTATATTTTGATTGCTCATCATCTTTGTTTCTTATTTTTGAACATTTTAAAGACAGGGTTTAGGAACCTTAATATTAAGCAAATGTTTGTTGAGTAAAATGCACCCACAGCTGCAGGATTTGTAATATGCAAACACTGATTAGATCCATAGGAGCTATTAGTTTTTAATATAACCAGGAGGGAAACACGGGGAGCCACATCTGCAGTGAGACATAAAAACAACTTAATTAGTAATTACGGCTTGTTCTGGCCTAAATTGGTACTTTCAAAACTGGGTTGCTCATCAGAAAGTTAACATTACTTTGCTTCTGACCCTGTCTGCTTGAAGAATTAGTTAAGCTGAAAACTGTAATTATTTTTGGTCTAGTTTTTTAAGGCAGTGTTTGTAACCATCGGTTAGATGCTCCTTCCTCTCTGCTCTCACACAGAGCACATTAATTATCTGCGAGCAGGAACTCCTCACCTCACTAATGCTTGCAAATTCTGCCCAGGTGCACGAATCGCCTTTGAATGAGACACTGGGTTTTTCACCTTGATAATTTCTGAGCTAATGTTGTAGAGGAGATGAACCCTGGTTGGACGACAACCGCTGCAGCTGCTTTGTGTGCACAGAAGTGGCTGCCATAGACAGGGGAGAAAGGGAGAGAGGGCTCCTCTTAATAATGGGCCACAGGAAGAGCATGGCAGTGCACAGTTCAAAGTGTTCATCAAAATTCACACTGGCCGAGTTCAGCTCGCAGAGTCGGGGACGACCTGCTGAGCTGTGCTGGAGGAAATCTATAGAAACAAATTTACTCCAAGTCTGTTGGTCTGAGCATGTGCAGAAGATAACTGGCTTCAATTACAAAGCCCTTTCTCCTAATTGAAAATGCAGCTAATAGCTTAAGTGCTTACTATCTGGGATAGCTAAAACAATGTGAAGGGGGCTCCCTGGGGTTGAGCATTCACACTATGCTTCTGAGTGTGGGATTCAACCCTAAAGCTGCTGTTTTTGGGCAACATCCTCCCTCCCTCTCGACACTCTCCACTGTGTGCCATTCAGTAAAACTGAAATGCCTTCTGATATATCAGGAGGGACTGTGTTGCACGGCCGTACTGTGATGCAAATAGCCTGAGACACAATCACTACACATAGTTGGCCTCTCGTCCTGCAACACGGACTGAATTCTGATGCAACTCATACGGATAATAAACACAATACTACACAAGATAAAAGATTGCAGCCGTTTGCAACAGTTTACAGAGTGTGAACGCACCGCTTGAACCTGAACTTGCATAAAAATTGGGTGGTGATTTCAAAAGTCCCCCGCTGAACCCTGTGTTCTGACTTTGCATTGCAGCGTTTGGCACAAAATGTAACACACACAGAAAAAGAAGAAAATCCCATTACATTTTTAACTACTCATGCTGCTCCCCTGAGCTGCAGAGGGCAAGGAATAACAAAGCTGGGGGAAGTCTCGGCTCCTTACCTCTGATGGGTTATTAGTTATTCTAGCTAGCAGAAGCCCCATTAGGTCTGCCATTTAATGCTCCCATGCCACCTTCTCACATGAAGGCTACGAGATTGATAAGCCGACCATCTCACCTCAAGCTCCCCTTGTGCTTGAGAAATGCTCTGCCACAGATAATCTGACAAAGAGCTGATTTAGGCGCCTGTGTACCTCGCAGTGTGTGACATTACTGAAAAACAATGAAACATATTTGTGGCAGCCCCTCAAGTGGCCTCAGCAAAGGCCAAAACAAGAATGAAGGTACAATCCACTGACTTAACACATTATTATATGAGTTTTAGGGAATATAGGAAATAAGCAGTGTGTTGATGTGAGATAAAACTTTGTCTCTGAGCTTTGCTGACAGATACAATGAAGAAGAATGTCTCCTGCTCTCCACAGCATGTCTGCTTAGACTGACTGAAGGTGCAGCTAAGATTCCAGTGACACAACATATTTTCCAACACAGCATGTCCTGTTAATCACAGTTAGCTCCGATGCTAAATGAAAATAAAAGCTGCTGCAAAGGAAGATGCATGCGTAGCAGTAGGGGGGGGGGGGGGGGGGGGGGAGTATACAGACCAAAAAAAGTGCCTAATCAAGCAGGAGAAAATTGATTAGCTGTTCTGTCTCAATCCGTCTTTGCTTTGCTTACAGAAGTTGTGAGTCAGAGATGTGAAGGAGTCCCGCTGTCGGATGGGAATATAGGTTTGAACTCTTGGGCCAAAATTTTGCAGAATACTTTTCTTTATGTTTCTTTAACTAATTTAACAAAGTGTAATGCAGTTTTATTTTTACTGCAGCAGTAAACAAAAGCCAGACAGAAATCGAGCCCAAAGGCATAATTTATCTTTTATTTGGCTGCTGGTCTTTATAGTTTCCTCCAGCCTGCAGTAACTCTTTGAACTCTGTAAATTAAACTAATGAGTTAAATCCTAAGTAGATGATTCCTAGAGGAAGAAAAGGAGGATGGGATCCATGATCAGTGAGTATGTAGGTAAGTATGAACATGTGAAGGACAGCTAAAAACACAAATATCAAAACTCACATGACTGATGTGTTTGCTACTACAGCTGTGGTAGCAAACACACAGGAAAGGAAAGGACCACCTGCAAAGTGACTTGATCGAATAGCGCTCTTTATCATTCCACACAGGGCAGCAATTCATTTATGAATAAATAACAGACTGGCTGATAATACATAGATTCATCAATGGGCTCTTTTATGTCAGGGATGACAGATGAAGCCACTTTGGTTGTATCGCATTTCACTGTATGTAAGTTATCCGCAGAGAGGAGCTGCCGCTGCAGTTTCAGCTAATGGGACTCATATTTTAGCAATAAAACTGCATGATTCACAACAACAGCTGGGTAATCATATGGAACCGAACAAACCCAGCATATTGCAAAACAAGTCACTGTGCACTGACCTTTACTTCCTTATCCCAAACCGACACAAGCAGAAAAAAAAAAAAAACAAGTATTCTTCTCTGCAGATTGTTAGAAAATTTACCTCTCATGCCTCGCAGTGGAAATGGATTTTTGGAGGGCAACGGTCATACCTCGCATTCCCTGGAGCCTGAGATGGTGTATGTGTAAGGTCCTGTCCCATTAACCAGCACATCCATAGTCTCTGAGTGTGAAGGCTTGTAGTCCACATAGTACTCTTGCAGTGGTGAATTAAGGGAGCGCTCGGTCTCCCGCGCCTTTTTCTGGCGCTTTTTGACCGCCGAGCGCTGCTGAAGCTGTTTGATACTGCTCGGATAGCGCTTCCAAGACACATAGATAACCAGGAGAATTATAGCCACAGATAAGAGGAGGGCCACAGTACCAGCTATGATCTTGTGGAAGGACACATACTCAGTGTCTGGCAGAGGGATGGTGGGGGAGGCCTCGGTGGGAGTAGGGGACGCTGTCCTGTTCCAGATCAGCTTCTTATCCACCACAGGCAATGTGGGAAGAGGAGGCAGCGCAGGCTGAAACATAGAAGTGAGAGGGGAAGTGGTTGTTGTTGTGGTGGTTGTGATAGGAGAAGGTGTTGCTGTACAGATATTATAAGTCTCCACCACATCTGTCACTTTCTCTCCTTGAGCCTCCTTAGGACCAGCACAAATCATCGTAGTCTCCTTGTTACCCTTAAAGGCCTGGAGCCAGGCCGCCAGGGGACATATGTTGGGATTACAGTACCATAAATTACCAGCCAAACTAATGGTGGTGAGGGAGATCCAGGCCTCTACAGTCTCCTGAGACACATTGCTCAGTTTGTTGGAGTCCAGGTTAAGTGTCTGCAGATTAGGGAGACACTGAAATGTGCTCGGGTCCAACACTTGGAGCTCGTTCCCCGAGACATCCAGTTTTTGCAATGAAGTCCACATCCACGGCAGGCCCTGGGTGAGCAGTTTGATACGGTTCCACTGCAAGTAAAGCGCCCTGAGGTTAGTCAGACGGGGGAAGTGGGAAAAGTTTATCTTTGAGAACTGGTTGTGCTCCAGGTGAAGCTCTATGAGCTTCATGAGTCCCGCGAAGGCGTTGCGTGTGAGGCTCCGCAGCCTGTTGTAGCCGATATCGAGAAACTCAAGGTTACGACAGTCGAGGAAAACTCGCATGGGGACGGTTTTTAAGGAGTTTGACCTCAAGTGTAAACTGAGAAGTTTCCGTAGACCGAAAAACTGCTTGGGTTGGAGAACCTGCAGCTTATTGTAGGAGAGGTCGAGGTTACGTAAATTAGGAACATCATGAAACGTGTTGTTCTTGAGCAGTGTGATCTTATTTGAGCTGAGGATCAGTTCTTTGAGCCTCCGTATCCCATGGAAAGCCTGACCATCCACGGCATTGATGTAATTATGGTCCAGGTAGAGCCAAACCAGTTGGCTCAGACCTGCAAACTGGTGGCTTCTGAGGTTGGCCAGGCTGTTGTAGCGCAGGGAGAGGCCCTGTGTGCCTACAGACACATTGCTTGGCACATCACGGAAAGCATTGGATTCACAGTATATTATTTTCCCATCACATCTACAGCTCAGGGGGCAGGGACGCTCACGGACGCTGCTTGGAGAAGCAAGCAGCCAGGCGGGCACCACAACTGTGAATACAAGCCATCTGAACAGCACGAGAAGTCCTGAGGACACACAGAAAAGTGAAATACTTAAGAGCATAACATATTTATGCACAAATAAGTACCAAAATACTGGGACTACATTAAGACTGAATAAACTGCAATAGAAATCTATTTGAATCAGACAACCAGCCATTATTACCCATCCTATGTTTTCAGGCAGGAGGGGTTATTTACAGCTCACTTCACACACACTTACAGTCATTATCACATTCAAAGTCATGTTCTAGGGACATTGGAAAGGTGATTGATATCCACACGCTTCAGTCTAAACCTATCACATAGTTACTGATCCCCCTCAGATCCCCCTGCCTGCAGTCATCACTCACAACCCGCAGGAGACAAAGACACCGGCAACATTAGCTTTAAGTGAAGTGTAATTATCCAAACGACTGAAGACTTTGCGCAGAAATGCAGACCATAAGTACCTTGCAGAGCAGCGTACATACCCATATTTGTGGCGGGTCGGCTCATCCTCGTGTTTAGGGCTGTTTGTTGCATGCGTCCCGGGTCCACATGTTAGAGGTTTTGTCCAAAATAGTTGGACACGCACCCAGGACGTCTTCAAGGAACATAAACGCAATTTGCGTCGCAGCCGGATCCGATTTGCGCACGGCCGCACACCTGTCGGAGATGTGAGTAGCTCCAGAAGGTGTGCATCCACCTCTGCCTGTAGTTTCCTACGTTACCGCACAACATCAGCCTGAAAAAAATGCATATTTCAGACCACCTTTCAAAGTCCTTGGATGGGCGCACTCAGGCTTGCAGGCTCGTGAGAATGACACTGTTTAGCGCGCGCTCTGGGAGGCTCTAAAACACATTTGAAAGACCGAGTCGCCAAATGTTAAATCTAGGTTAAGTGACGGAAAAGACTCTGGAAACCAACCAAGGGGAGAATTTAGTGAGGAAAAAAACTGCGGTCCAAAGCCGACAAGTTGGATGTTTCCTGATTTCTTGGAGGAGAGCGGAGGGGAAAGGCGCAGTCTGCTGTGGATTAGAGCCGTTGACCGTGGCATCACGAATAAATCAGTTGTATAGCAACAGGAATGATGTTGGAGGAGGATTAGACTGAGATCCTGGCGCTCGTTTCAGGACTTGAGATGCCCTCTCCTGGTCACTGAGTGATTCTCAGCAGCCCACATTAAAGCAGTCTTCATTGTCCTCATGGACACAGGCTGCATGCCAACTAAGGCTGGAGGAGAGGAAGTGAGCTTCTCCTGCTTTTAGATATTTGAGAACATTTTATACCAAATCAAAACCTTTAGGACAGCCTGCTCTTGAGCTTTTTTCACTAAATATGAAGCCATCAAATCTTAGATTATATTTTCTTCCACCCCCTCTTATTATATGTTAACATGAAGTGGAAGATCTTATACTATACACAATGTATTTGTATATCATGTTGTAATTTTGTAGTTTTCTTATGCATTTAGATTTAGAAAGCATTTTGATTCAGCTCATTCTGGTCCAGCGGATATTTCTGTTATTTGTGCTTTTTTGGTAATTTTATCCATAAAGAATCAATTTTTTAAATAGAAATGTATGATATGTTTAGTAATATCAGTAAGAATAATCAGTAACTTCAATAGAAGAACTTCATGACTAGAATGTTCATGCTTTCTATTACTAAAATCTACTTGAACAGAAATATTGTTGCAAAAAAAAATAACAGATAAAAAAAGGACTTTTCATCCCTTCTACAAGAAAATGTACAGTTTCTTCACTAATTCATCCAAACTATTCATTTACATGCTTTGGTGATGCCTGCTGACTCAGTTTCTTATTCAAAGTATAGTGTCCACATTATAGCATGTGCTGTTTTTGATTACATTGCCTTTCTGCACAGTTTCAGTTTTAACTGATAGCGCCCTCCACGCACTATCTTCCTGAAAGCTCTCCGGTGTTAACATGATTCCTAATTAGTGTTTCATAGTCAGGTATGCCTGCAGTGAAAAGGTCAGCGTGTTAAGGTTAACAGTTTATGTCTTCTCCTGGTGTCTGTGATCCACTTTTTAGTCATTTCTAATAAAACATTTATTTTTTATATTTTGTGAAATTAAAGATTCATAAAACATCAACAGATGTGTAGAGTTTTTGTGTTTTATCTCAGTTAGTTGGTTTGGAATGTATCTTTTCATCATTGCCAAGAAAAAGTTAGAAAACCTCAGTGGGTATTTTTTCACTGCTCACTGTTGTGTATTGACACTGAGATGCATCGTGCGTCAACAAAGGGTGCTCTCAGGTCCATAATGGGACTCTGTGTCAGGGTCAAAGTCATCACTTTTAATGGGTCCCTCTGCTCCTGTACTTAATGAGTGGCGTAATTACCAGTGATGGACATTAATGAACATTTGACCTCAAACCGCAGATAGTTTGTGACAAAGAAAATTGGTGAAAACAAAAATAAAACTGATGCATGTAGCACTTCAGCGGCGGTCATTGATTTAATTTTCTTTGTTAGATCAATCTGCTAACTGGAGTTGAAGGACGGGGCAGAAACCTGTACTCATACACACAAACACACACACTCCCTGTCTCTCAAACCATACCAAGGCCACTGGAAGAATGGCAGCTACAGCACTCAGTACACTGCCCACAGCTTTGAATGTCTCATATCTTCTAGTGTGATTCTTCACATTAAGAAGTGGACAAATGATGCCGCATTCAATATTTCAAACACAATGAAAAATACAATTCTTAGATTGATGCAAAAATAGAGCCGTCACAGAGAATTGGCATGTTTGTTACTCCAGATGTTCAGAATGGAAGATAAATGAGTTTATTTTTTCTCTAACTCGGGCAGGATTTTTAACAATGAGATGTAGGTAAACAGACTACAAAGACTTTGTCAAGAGGCAATCATAAGAGCAGTGTACCAGTACTACAGTATTTTACTTTAATTTAAAATAGATTTTTCAGAATATAATGAAAGATAACTGCTTGTTCTTGCTGTGGTTGCTTTTATTTAATTGGAACCGCCATGAAACTTTTATCAACCAACTCCTTTGGATGGAAACAATTGCATTGAAGGATCATAACACATACACCAACTATAGCCTTTAAATGACATACAGTTACATGCAGAATAAAATAAACGTTGTTTGTAAGATAGGGCGAGAAAATTGTCTCTGCTATCAACTCAAGATAAGATAAGATAAGATATACTTTATTGTCCACTTGGGGGAAACTCCCCCGAAAGGGCCCAAACCTCAAGATGAAACACAACACTTAGATTAAAAATCTCTTGATTGTACAAAAGCCACAGCATAATACCCACACTAAATACACTGAATAAATACACAAATGAATACGTTACAGAATAAATGAAACATTTATTGCCTGTAGGTGGAAATTCTTTGCGCCCAGAGCATAAAACTTTTTTTAAACAAACAACAACTCAACATGACTCCACATGAAAATAAATGAAAACAAATCAACAGAAATACATAATCAAAGCATGATGTGGTAAACCATGATGATTTAGAGTGCCAAGTTCAATGAACGGCTCACATTAGACTGTGGTATTAGGTATGTAGGATGACGTAGTTTGTGTTTCTGTAAGGCCATGGATTACGATTGGGATAAAGAGTTCTTGTGAATATTTCTCTCTGCCTGTCGATGTTGTGCGTTTGCCTCAGTGCACTGCCTGTCTGCACCTGTTTCTGATCGGACTTAAAGCTGTTCATTTGCACTTAGTGACGTTGTTTCCTCCTTTCTAAATCCTCTCTTGTGCTGTTCTTACTCTCAGACGTACGTCGCTTTGGATAAAGGCGTCTGCTAAATGAATTGTAGAATTGTAGGTTGAGTGTAACCTGAAGACAGTAACTCAAACTCAAGGTAGAGAGGATGTGTTTTGTCACTGATGACTGACAGGGCCTTCCCGTTTACAGCTGTGATTTAAAGGTCATCTATGGCTTTTGTTGGCAGCCTTCAATCTTCCATTATCAATCCTGTTCAGCTTGTTGCTATTACCAAAGTGAAGTGCCTAAACCAAACAGAGAAATCCTAAACAAGGATGTTCTCCGACTGTCAGTCTCTGTCTTTCTTTTAGTGGTGAACTTATTCATCTAACCTCTTTACAACACATTTTCCATAAACTTTGAGTTCTTCTTCAGCGTGTTACAGAGAACCTCTGTATTGTGTTATAGTGGGATGATGAAACTTTTGTCATTAGCTAAAAGCTTTTTAGGTTGTGGGAAACTTTTAAGAGATCAATTATAAATGTCTGTGCAGTCTGGTTACCCCTAAAGAGATGAGAGTTGGACTGAGCGTCTTTACAGTGAATATTTATATTACAAAGTATTACATACAGTCATAAAAACATTAGAAAAATTTAAATTTTAACCCAGATCTTGATACTTTACCAATCTGTCTAAATAAACTTTGCAGAGATCACAAAGTAGCCTATATGTTTTCTGATCGAAGGTTTGAATAAGAAGTGAAAAGACAGACTGTTCAGGAAAGAAGCATTTTATAAACTCTAAAAGGCATAAAGAGTGTTTGGTGTATGACACTGTATCTCTGACATCCTCTATGTTCCAACGATGCACTGTGGTGTATACTTAACCACACAGGAGGAATTCAAGACGTAGACTTCTAGAGAAAAATCTATTTCTTCCCCCAGGCTGTCACTCTGATGAACGCTAAACAGTCACAGAGTGTCAGACCAGTCGCTGTGAAATAACCCTGGAACCAAACTTGTCACTGTGAATGTACATATAGGCTACGTATATATATATATAATTTAATTTAAATGATCAATCTATGCACACCTTCAATGTAAATACTGTAAAACTCTACCTCATGTAAATTAACCCATCTGTCACATCATGTTTACTTCAGCATCTTTTGCACTACTCACCACTGCACTCTGATCTTATTTAGTCTTCTACACATTAGTCTTTGCTTATTTGTGTTTATTTTTGTGTTTATTGTTGATATTTAAAGTTCTACTTGTACATAGAAAGCACAGTTCATCAAAGTCAAATTCTTTGTGTGTGTGGGCCAATAAAGCTGATGCTGCTGATTCTACTGATATGCACACATACTGAACATAGCCAATGCGACTTTAGCCTTTAGTTTTTGGAATAGTCTTTCAAGTTTTGAAGCCAAAAGGGACCATGTTTGGACCATAGGTTGGAGCTGGAGAGAAGTGACTGATTGGAAAACAAAGACTTATCAGATTACTATTTCTTAATTAAACATAACTAGGAAAATCAATGGGAACGCTCGTTTTTTCACTATACACTTGGCAGAGGCAATAAATCAACGAGAGGTCTGGTCAACTTTCTCAAAGACTTCTATACAATCAGACTTACAGGTTTTATAAACAGCGGGGTGGACCCCTGCTACAGGTTTAGGGCACATCCAAATGGATTTGATCGGACTTGGAAGCTCTGTTCACTTTTTAACCACGGCCTATTATTTTACAAGAAAATATCTAAAATTTTAAATCTTTAAATCTGATCAAATCTGATCATGGAAGGAAAAGCCAAAAAATAAGAGATAAGTCTTCAGCATGTATTTAAGTCAAGGGTCAGGGCAGATCTTATGTGACGAGGTTAACTGTTCCATAGTTTTGGTGCAGCTGCTGAAAAAGCTTTTGAGCATTGTCTTTAGCACATCCAGGAGCAGCTGGTTGGTGGACCTAAGTGCTCTGGCCAGAGAATGGACACTTATCAGATTATTGAAATAAGTCGGTGCCAGTTTATTCCAGGCTTTAAAAGTCAGTCACAACAGTTTAAAATCAATCCTGTAGCAAACAGGAAGCCAGAGGACAGAAGGCAGCACAGGGGTAATGAGGTCCCTCTTTTTTTGTGTCTGTTAGGAGGCGTGCAGCCGCATCTTGGACCAGCTGCAGCCGTTGGATGAATGACTGGTTCAAACCCACACCTAAAGAATTACAATAATCAAGTCGAGATGTGACAAATGCATGAATCCCTCTCTAGACCAGTAGGTGGGAGAGAGGCTTTTACTTTTGCGATGAATCTCAGCTGATAAAAGCTCAACTACAACATCTAAAGATCATCTGCAGCGCTGATTACGTCTCTTAAGATGTTATCAACTAAGAAATCAAGAGTGTCCCTCTGTTGACATGAAAAGCATGGAAACTCCAGAAATCAACAAAGGTATAGTATACCTCCATATGCACTCACCTCACTTTGCAAATAACTCAGCCACCAAATTGCTTCCTATGAATCTTTAATGACTGTCTGTGACTGACTAAGCTCTGAATAAAACAGCGAAGTAAGGATCTTTTTTTTTTGCAGCATAATGAATCCCACGGAAACTCTAAAATGCTTAAATAGTGAAGTAATCAGGACAAAAATAGAGGTAAATCTGTTTTATTTACTCCGCCCCTGACCTCTAAATGTGTGACTTTAATTACCCAGCAAATTACAAGCAACATATCCGAGCAGCAGGTTAATATTTGTGGGCTCAACCCAAAACATCTGGCACTTTGTCCCCTGCTGCCTCTGCGACTCAAATAAATAAAAAATACTGCACACACTTAATTTTATCTTTTGACACCTGTATATTGACTTTTCTCTCATTATATGTAAGAAGCGATTCCCTTCAAATCGATCCTCATCTCAGCACAATTCAGTGTTTGTGTGTGTAGTCGTGCCTGTGATGGAAGACACTCAGAACCCCAGAAGGGATTCTCAACATTTTCCAAGGCTCAAACACTGAGACTTCATTTGACCTGGATTCATATGTTGTTATATTTAATTTCAAGGAACTCTTTTCTCAGTGTCACAAATCATCTCTTTAGACCGATTCGCAGGTTGAAACACAGGCAGCAGAGGTGCTGCAATATTCATGAGTTAGTTCCATGAGGAAGAGGTGATGGAAAAAAACAGTTAAAACACCGCTGTATTAAAGGTTGAGAGCTCTTCAGAGAATATTCCCTCAGTAACATTTCCCAGAAAGTGATCATATCATGCCTGTACATGGCAGTCTACCTTTTTAAATATATGTCATGCATAAGAAAGATCACATCTGCCAAGCCTGTGAGGATCAGCTGGTTGTGCATTATAGAGACGATGATAATGGGCTTCTGCATTAAAATCCTACTTCAGATAAAGAAGTGTCGGCATGTGAGGGAATAGGATCCAATGCAGACGCTGAAGCAAGAGTAGGAAGAAGAAAAAGAACTCCTCTCATTTTTTGTGGAAATAGAAAAGCTTACAGACACGAGAAGGCAATGCAAATAAGTAAACAGATGCAGGGGAGCAAGACAGACAGGCGGGCAGGTCATAAACAGGCAGCAGGTCGGAACACAGATAGTAGGTATCAGGCAGAAACTCAGGCACAGGTGGCTGAACCGCAAGAGCACAACATGACAAACTGGCAGAGGGGAAGGGCTGGTGGGCTGGTTTTATACACAAGAGGACTGATGAGATAATGACAGGCAGGTGTGTCAGCAGGATTTGGGAATAAGAACAGGTGAGCAGGTGGATGCTGATGGAGTCAGGTAACAAGGGGCAAATCCGTCTGCAGTTTTCACATTACGCGTGTGAGGACTATAGAGCTATCCTGCTGTCACACCGACCGTGATGTGAACTTGAATTTTGAAAAACGGAAATTGTGCTTATCTGTGTGTCTTCCTTTCATCACACTTTTCTGTCAGACTTTCACATTGATTAAATCCAAATTGTGGTTTAATGCGGTTTTCCGGCAGTTGTTCATTGACCAGTTACTGAAAGCTGAAAAATTGAGCCAATGCAGAAGTACAAAAAAAGCTGCAGTTACCACGTTTCTGGTCGTGGAGCTTATTAGAAAAATGCAGAGGCTTTATAGGTCGGGTAGAATCCGTTATATCTGAACCGCCATGCTTGCCCACTTCCGTTGCTCAAACCGCTGTTGGTTTGCCAATGACTTGCAAACACAGGGCCAATCCAAAACGGCTGTGTTGGCGTGCCTTAAAACAGCCTACCTTCTCCGGTCAAAACAAATACAGGACATTTTGGACGAGAATCGAAAACTTAGGAGGAGGACATACTTGCTGAACTGTTGTCGAAGAAGCCGACCAATATGGCTAAGTATGATAATTTTCTGATTTAATCCAGTAGATATGTTACATATTAGTCCTTTAAGATATGGGTTTTGTGCCCAGAGGGGTCAAGATTGATGGGAAAATGTGAGGACATCTCGTGGACAGGTTGAGAATGGCAGGTTTGTGAAATTTCCTCTGATATTAGTTGGACTGAGACTGAGCAATATCAAAGATGCAGAACCAACAGAAGCAGCAACCAACCATGATGAGTTCTTGCACCGTGAGCTGTTTTCCACATCACAAATGAAGGAGTTCTTCCTCTACAACAGTTCATTTATTTTTCACCAGAGTGTTTCCTTACACATGCATTGTAATGGCTAAACACAGAAGATGAACAAGCAAAGCAGGGATTTTGCTTTTTCTCTCTCAGGAAAAAGACAAAAAAGATATACCTGCAACAATCACGTTTACATGAATAAACAGGTAATGTATTAAAGTAACACATCAGCCAACAAAGAGAAAGAACTCTGTCTTCTTAAGCTCATGTTTTTTGCAATGGGTGGCATTTATTTCCTGAGTTTCAAGCTGAAAACCCCCTCAACTTTTAAATGTTTAAAAACATATCCACATACCTGTTGTTAAATATAATTCAATGATGGAGAGGAAAGAAGAATAATCAATCAAAACTTTCCATTTGTTGTTAATTTATTGGAGTTCTTTCTTTCTTTCTTTCTGTCTGTCTTAAAACCACAGAAACCAGTGTATGTTTTATATCTTGAAGAATTTAGTCATGTAAAGTGATTCAGCTTTAAGTAACTCATTCAGTGGTTTCTCATGTCGCTCATAGCCTCCTGTTCAGTTCTCTGTTCCTCTTCTTGATTTTTGTTGTTGATTGTAGTCTGAAAGCTGTTTGGATGTTGCCAACTTGTTTGTTCTTTATGGGCAAATAAAATTTTAATGAAACACCAGAGTTTGAGTGGGTGAGAGTCGAGTATTTGCATGAGTGACAGGATGTTGTAACACTCACTGTTAGTCTTAAAACAGGTTTCCTATGCACATAATTCCTTCTATTGATCCTTTTCTCAAAGAAGTGAAGTACAAAACTAATATTTGTGGGATAAGAATCAGGGGGGGTCATTACACAGAAACCCCTGCCAAAAGGGGTTGGCAAAGAAAACATGCAAATAAGAATGTTTCAGATCACAAACATCTACTGTATTTTTCCAGTTTCTTTATTGTTTGGACATTAAATTCATCCAGAAAATTCACTTATAGGTCACATATAATGATTAACTGAAATGCAATCACCTTACGATATTAAATGCAAAAGGACTATTTGGATTACTGCAGAGCTTTGCACACATCTCAAGACAAAGGCCACTGACTTTTATCAAGAGATTACCTTCCAGCTCAGATATTTTTAGATATTTCAAATATCACGAAAGGCCATTTTCAGAAGATAAGCACGGAAGATTATCTGCTGTTTGCATACAACAGTGACTTTAATATTATGACACGGCTATACCTTTTGCTCTTACAAACTTATTTTGGAGGATGGAGCTCCATGGGAAGAGTGAAAGGTCAGTAGAAGATGGCTGAGAGAAGGAATAAATCTCTTTATCCATCTGTCGATCCATCTGTCTGTAAATCAGATAACGATGACATTCTGCAGATATAGTACACTATGTAGTGCATACAGCATAGTAGACCATTTTCATCAAAAAACCTTCTAGATATTTACCAGTCTGGTTTTCAGTCCCACAACAGCACAAACAGCACTTATTAAAGTTGTAAATGATATCCATAAATAAACACAGGCGCCAATAAATTACCCGTTCTTGTGCTTCTGGACCTTAACCTACTGCTGCAAAGAGTAGAATAATGGATGGGCTTCTCAGATCGAGTCCTATACTGGTCCGGAGCTTACCTGAAAGACAGGCAATTCTTTGTGTCAATTAGACACCTTGAACATAATCAGTGTAATGTGTGGTGTTCCCCAAGGTTAGATTCTCAGACCACTGCTATTTAATCTCTATCTGATCTATTTGTCAATCAGAAACACAGAACAAATTTCCATGTTACGCAGATGACTCAAACCTTTACATTTCATTATATCCACAGGACTTGGTTCCCATTCATCCCCTCACTCAGTGTCAGAAAACTTTTTGCAACTTTACAAAGACAAATCTGAAGTTCCCATTTTTGATGCAAGAAGTTGGAGACAAAATATTGCAGCCCATCTCAAGTCTTTGTCCACAGATAGTAAGAAATTATTTTTAGTCATATCGATAAAGTCAGAAGATTTACTTTTTACCACCTTAAATATCTAAAAAATAAGGGCTTTGTGTTCATTTCAGAGCTAAAAAATGTAAACATGCTTTTAAAACAAGTGAACAACTAAGTAGACTACTGCAATGGTCCATTCACCCGCCTCCCAAAATCAGCTGTCCACAAGCAATCATTGAATTCAAAATGCTCAACAAAACCAAAAACTTAGCTACCCCCTAGAACATCTCAGGTCCATAAGCATAAGGTATTCTTACTTTTCCACCAACAAACTCCAAAGTAGGGGAGGCTGTTTTCAGCTTTTATGCCTCAAGATGGAACACCCTGCCTGAGGACTAGAGAGGGGCCTCAACACTAGCACTTTTCAAGTAGATTAATAAAAAAAACTTTTTTCACCAGTTTTAGGCTAAAGCCTTTAATGTGTGTGCACAGGCTTGGTGTACTTATCTTGAAACTTGATATTTATATGTATGTTCATGTAGGTGTGTATGTACGCATGTGTATGTATAAGTATGAGCTCTGAATCTTTTGACTTTTTTCTCTGTTTTCACTTTATAATGGTGCTGTGATTGTCTTTTTCCACTTATTTAACTTATTGTGAAGCACATTGTGTTGCTCTGTGTATGAAGCGTGCTATAGAAATAACGTTTGACTTGACATGATTTGATTAGTATATTTCTATTTACAGTTATTAACATAATTTGCGTTACATTCTGAGCCCTCTGAATGAATCATTGTGAAATATGTGAAAGTGTGATGTGCTGTATGCTCTCACTATTAAATGTAATTTGTAATTTGCAGACAGAAAACTGTATTTATAATTATCAGTCATACTTGAGTAGTTATTATTTTAGTCATAGTTCAACTATTGGGTATTATTATAATTCTTTATTATTTGTTCTGGTAACTCCCTATCCGTCTGTCTTTCTGTTTGTTTATCTCTGTCCATTTTCATACGTCTGCATCCCCCTGTGCGCCACTTTCTTGGCCCAGCCTGTTGTGGCAGATGGATGTTAACCAGTGACTCTGGTTCTGCTCCAGGTTTCTGCCGGTAAGAGCAGGTTTTTTCTTGGCAAGTGTTTGCTAATGGTTTTATGTTGGTATAATGGTTGTACTCTATGCCGTGTTGGTTAGAGAGGACTGATGCTGTGACACCAGGATCTCGTTTTGGTTGACCCACATTTCTCCAATAAACATCCAGTGAAACAGAAGCCTTCATTTTAATTGTACTGCATGTCTTACCTACACAAGTAAAGAAATGCACAACACAATAGTTGTACTTCCTGCAATTACTCTTAACCAGCTATCTTTCCCTGACAGTTTAGTGAAATCAAGTTATGAACAGGTGGCTGAAGACATATTAACATTGTGGGAAATTAAAGTATGCACATAATAATATGACAAACAGGGGATAAGGACAATAACTAATTCAAAACAAGTGACACCTATCCCACAGGAGAATCGTACATGAGGGGACAGGAAGAATAAGAAGAAGAGAAAGAAGGATTTCCTTGGATTTCCTGTATTTGTATCATTGGTTCTATCATATTCTGATCCCTGATAGTCACAGCACATCACTGACATGTATTTTTTGGTCCCTGCCAGGCAGCACACTTCTCCACACTTTAGTTTCACATTTCTTGAATAGCATTTGATTTCCAGAGACACGTGTGAGGCAGCCAGGGTACCCTTTGAAGAGCAAATTGTGTTTGACATTTCATGCTAAATGTGCTACCCTTAGTCTGGGAGGTATTATCTTAACAGAATGGCTCATTTTCACAACTTGCAGATCCCCCCCCCCCCCCCCCCCTGCTGTGCTGGATCATGAATGTATTCCTTCTCCACACAACCTGCATGAGAGGGAATGCTGTTTTTCCAGGAATATTTCCACACTCCAAGCCAAATATTGATATGAATTCATTAGCTCATTTTCCTTTGAACCACATGCAAAATCTGGATGCTGATTTCGCCCTTATCTTTGATGGATTCATTAAACCAGCAGCTCTTAGAGCAAGACATTTCTTTTAGTGTACACAAGGGGTTGCTGTTCCCACACATTTCAAGTCAGACTCCACGAGGCTGTGTAGTCAGAAATGGTGTTTTCCACCCTGCTGTGTTCACTGTGATGGATGTCTGTTCAAAGCCAAGTACGAAAAATTAGTATGAAATGAACACAGAATTACCGGTTTTCATATCTCCTCAGACTTTAAACACATTTCCTTCTCCTCCCTCTGCTGTCTGCAGCCTGCCCACTTCATGAGGGCTGTTAATCTGAATACCAAATAATCCTGGTGTTGCCACCTCTTCAGCAGCATCTCCAGACGCCACAAGGTGTTACCTGTTTATCTCGCTACATAAACTCTCCCTGCTGCCTAGGAGTGTGGAGGGATGATGTCACAACATCACACTAAAGCTGTTAGCGAGATCATCATTTTGACAACAAGCAGCTGATAGGGACCCAAACACTCTTATTACACAACTTCCTGTTTGCGCCTGCCAGTCTTAGATGAATGACTGGAGGTATTAATGAATGTAAGGTGGATTTAGTTCTCCAAATCTTAGATCGCTACCTCAAAGTAGGCCTACTCATCATCATTGTCAGCAGCATTGAGTTATTGTGTATGCCGCCTTGTGTTTACTTGGCTCATCTCCTGACTCCAAATTCCATTAAACTTTGGATTAAAACCAAGTTTGATGAACTCTGGAAAAAAATGAAACCCCATCATTCACAAGATGAAACATCAAATATTGTCAGTTATTTTTTAGAATTCATATAGCCCTGCATAAGCAAGATAAATGGGCTATAGCTCAATATATAATACAGTATTCATATTTGATACATGTAGGCTATGTTTTAACTTTAAAACGACGATGGCCAAAACCATAGACAATACATCAGCAACATATGTTTCGTTAAATGATATATTTGAATAACAGCTAAATAAACATGTAAATATGCTGGTTTTTACTTATTTTGGGTTTGTTTGTGTGCAGAAAGACGCCTACGCCTCCGATGGAGAGAGAGAGAGAGCGAGAGGAGAGAGAGAGAGAGAGAGGAGAGAGAGAGAGAGAGTGAGAGTGAGAGAAGGAGAGAGAAAGAAAGAGAGAGAGAGAGACACACTGTATGGAGAGGGGGATTGTGCATCAGTCTAACGGCGCTCAAATGGGTTATTGCGCACACAGCGGGCTGAACTACAGCCGCGGCTCCAACTACAACCCAAGTGTTCAGGCAGGCGTCTCTTTCACCCGGAGCGTCGGGCAGAGATCAGGCGCTCCGAACCGCTGCGGAAAACTTGCTTTGTATTCGATTCCCTCCTAATTGAAAAAAATAGGCTAAGTGATGCTCAGCATGCGGACCGACTCAGAGGCTGAATGAACTGTGTTTTTCTCATCTCAGAGCAGTTTCATGTGCTCTTTATCCGTTTATTTCAGAGGATTACCCCTTCACACAGTAACGATGGGTAAGTCTTTATGTTCTCCAAAACTGGCAGCTCCTCAGCCAAGACGACAGCTTAGATCATTTTTTATTCAATGATGTATGAGTTTTAAATGGAATTACTTGCATTCAAAGAAAAACGAGTATGGATTTAAACATAGGCTATATTCTTTTTCATTCTCTTGCTCCTCTGTTGTTGATTTTTCACATATTCAAACATTAAAAGTAGCTCCCTCAAACACTGAAACCAATTCTTATGATTAATATATTCTGTCGCCTCAGACAAACCCTATATGCAGCTCCTCACAACAGGATCTTCTGTTTGAAGGATTCATTTTCACCATTATCTCTTGGTTAAACGTCTTTGAGCACTCATTTTCTGCAATCAAGTAATCCTTTTGATTGCCCTTGCCCCCAACAGGTTCTGTGATGTTGGACTGGAGGTTATCGTGTCTTCTTCTGCAGGCGGCTGCTTTGCTTCTGCTCAGCAAGGGGGAGAGGATGTGCCCCGTGAGTTGCCGCTGTGAAGGAAAGATTGTTTATTGCGAATCCGGCATCTTCCAAGACATCCCAGTAAACATCTCCACAGGATGCCAGGGTCTGTCTCTGCGCTATAACAACCTGCTGGTTCTGTTGCCCTACCAGTTCGCTCATCTAAATCAGCTTATCTGGTTATACTTGGATCACAACTCCATCCATACCATAGATGCTTTAGCCTTCCAGGGTGTGCGCAGGCTTAAGGAACTGATCCTCAGCTCCAACAAAATATCCCATCTGCACAACAATACCTTCAGCGCCGTACCAAACCTGCGCAATCTGGACTTATCCTACAACCAACTGCAGTCGCTGCAGCCAGGACATTTTTATGGTCTGCGCAAGCTACAAAACCTCCACCTCCGATCAAATGGCCTGAAACAGATCTCCCTTCGCACCTTTCTGGAATGCCGCAGCCTGGAGTTTCTGGATTTGGGATACAATCGCCTGCGGAGCCTCACTCGCACAACGTTCTTAGGCCTGTTCAAGCTGAAGGAGCTTCATTTAGAGCACAATCAATTTTCCAGGGTTAATTTCTACATTTTCCCGCGCCTTACCAACCTCCAGGCTCTTTATTTGCAATGGAACCGCATACGATCTATCAATCAAGGCGTGCCTTGGACCTGGAACAAACTAGAGAAACTAGACCTGTCGGGGAATGAAATACAAATGCTGGACCCGGCAGTTTTCCAGTGTATGCCAAACTTACAAACTCTCAATCTTGAATCAAACAAGCTTAGCAGTGTGCCTATGGAAGCTGTGGCAGCTTGGACTTCACTGACCACCATCAGTCTAGCCGGGAACTCCTGGGACTGCAGCCCCAGCATCTGCCCGCTCATGGGATGGCTGAAAAACTTCAAAGACCCCAAAGACATCAGTATGATATGCAGCAGCCCAAAGTCTGTGCAGGGCGAGAGAGTAGTGGATGTCGTGAGGAATCATTCGACCTGTGCAGAAATGTCAAATGTTCTTTCATCCACAGCTGTCCTTATTCTCACTTCAACCCAAATATTGAACATCACAACTGACGTGTCTCCCTATGATTATACTGACCTGGATTTTACCGAGTCACCTGTTGATGGATTAACTCCTTCTTCTGTCGATCCTACTGAGTCAGACAGAAAGACAACAGAGTCCACCACCATGAGCCCCACATCCCCCATCTCCCCTGACCCCCCTTCCTCTTCTGTCCCGGAGCTACCGTTTGAACATATGACTTTCCATAAAATTATTGCAGGCAGCGTAGCGCTGTTCCTGTCAGTAGCATTGATCCTCCTGGTAATTTATGTTTCATGGAGGCGATACCCCAACACTATGAGGCAGCTGCAGCAGCACTCAGTCAACCATAAGCGCAGGAAAAAGGCCCTAAAGCAGGAGCAGGACCTAAACTCTCAGCTGCAAGAGTACTATCTGAGCTACCATTCAAACTCAGAGGCGATGGATTCTCTGGTGAACGAGACAAGGCCGTGCACATGCACCATATCTGGATCCATAGAGTGTGAAGTCTGAGCTGCACATTCCACCATAAGAGACTAAATCTGCAATCGCTAAGCAGAGGTAAATGTTTTTTTCCCACAAAGTTAAGTGGTTTTTATCTCTAATGTGAGATGATAGACCCTGCAGCTCTGAGGGAAATTCTTGGAGGCATAGTACAATATAATTATGTGCACAGAGAAGAAGACTAGAGCGGGAAGATATATTTGGAGCTAATTATCACCCTGACTGACACGAGGACAGTTGTGGGGTCAGCCAGGTTAGCTGTGTCTGAACTAATGTTACCACTGGACCTCTGCTACAGCAGAAGTCAGCTCTGCAGAGAGACTGACCTCATTCTGAGACAAACTACATTGCCATAGAACAAATGAACCAATGAAGACACTTTTTACCTGCTAGTTTTGATTTTTATTGTATAGCTTGTAAAGCAATTTAGGACGTGTGTGTGTGTGCATCTTTGTGTGTTCTGTTTGTCTGTATGCCTGTGTTATTTGGAGGAGCCGAGAATCTCCTGGGTTATTGATTTATGGTCAGAAGATTTACAGTGATGCACCTTATTCCTCCAAATTTAACTGTTTTGCATTTGGCAGTCCTGTGCAGCTATTAATATAGCACTACCACACAACAAAACAAGGGAACAACAGAAGAGGGAATACTTGTCCTGAGATCTTTTGCATGAGTTCATTCACCCAACTTATTAAATGATCCGGTCTAATTCATGTTGAAGTTGCATTTGGTTCATTGTGGTACTAGCAAACGAGCTAACCATACTTGAAAAAACACATCATTAGTCTCAGGACTGATCATTTTCCAGCTGTAAGAAACTATTGGGTCCAAGGAAGGCAAAAACCAGGGCTCAGTTCCAAGTCGTCAAATTCTCCTGGTTGTCACAGCTCTTGGTGTCAGATGAACCCATTCGTGTCACTTTGCAAAGATTTCCAAAAAATTGTGATGTGGTCGAAAGACCTTAAAAAATGTCTGAGTGGCGATAAAAACTCTCAACCAAACCCACCAGACTGGAGTTTGAGTCTCTTCCAAAACCAAAATGAGGTGTCAATTTTATTTTCTAAAACTATTCCATAAAGTTCAACCTATCATTAACCATGTCAGTTTTTTTTTTGACATGAACCATCTATTAGACTTGACAGACGTTTACTGAATAGGATGCCAAAGGGATACGACAAAGCACGAATATTTGACGACATGGGATGTGAACACATTGGAAAGCCCTGATGAGTCAGAAGTAAAGTTGTTAATCTTCATAATGAATTTTGTATTTCATTCATTTCATTGCGATTATGCATTGTTTGTGTAAAGACATGACAATATGGGTACTTGGCATTCTATGTGACAATGACTGTATAATTAAAAGAAACACTGTCGTTGGATGAAAGATTGTGTGTGATGAGAATATCGAGGTGCAGGTGCAGCTCTTCTCTTAAGTCACGCTCCTCATGAAGTACATTTCATTGGATTTGCTGCTGCATGCGTGAGTAGCTGACATATTTTCCATCATGTCTCTTGTATTCAGGCTCTCATCTTTTCAATTCTCTCCTAGCACCACATTATTGACAAAAGTATTGATTCTATCTGGGATACACACCTCACACTCAGGGTAAGGGGGGGGGGGGGGCCCAATTCAGTCCTTTGTACATAACTGTGCTGGTGCAGAAATGAGCCTTTTTTTTATATTTTCAGCTTTCTCGTAAACAGGTTTGCTTTTAGTGCAAATGGAGCCCAAGCAGGCGATGGCTTTCATTGCTAGTCCAAGAGACAAAAACACATTCCCTGAAACCAAAAACAGATTAAGAATCGTACTTTTATGTAACCATAGTCTCTGTCGGTTTGGAGATATTGCTCTTATACTGTGAAAAAGCAAAGGGAGAATAGAGGGAGACGAGGAAGGGACAGTGTGTTACGGGTCAAAGCAGTTATGCTATTAAGAAGATATCACCCGCCGTGGTCTGCCTTCTTCGAGCTCTCTCCTTCCTCCTTCTCGCTGTCTCATTTTTCTTTCTTTTTTCTGGCTTGCTCACTGAGAGGAGAGAAAATTAACCTGTGCCAGGGGACATATATGCATGTGTTAAGCCAGGCAGGATTAGTCAGTGCTGGAACCAGTATGCAAGAGCTGTCAAAAAAAAAGAGTATATTACAGTGTGACTTAACTAAAAGTGGTAAAATATTGGTTGCTACAGTCTTTCCCCTCACAGCTGTAGGTTTGTCAGACTTTTTGTGCATCAGAGGGACAGATTTATCCCTTCTCCTTGTTATCAGCCATTTGCATGTCCACTCATCTCATGTGCAGTTCGTTTAAGGTTTAGACTGGTCAAAGGTGGTTTAGATAAGGATTTATGATCTCCTATTCACTTTCTAAACATGACTCAGGCTTTCTTTAGCCTCCAGGCAGGAATGGAGGCAGGCTGCCAACAGAATTTATATCCATATATTTAGTTTCCAGCTCTTGCATATATGATGAATTTCGTTTGAGGGCCAACAGGAAAATCTGCAAGGCCATACAAAAATGTAATTTCAACAGAACAAATGATTTGTTGATCTAGTTTTGTCAGTTATCGTAATTAGTGTTTGATTTGTCATATTGTGAATGATGAAAAGCCAGTGTTGAGAACATTTTTCCATGTGTTTGGCTAAGAGTATAATGTTGATTACTGAGCTGTGGTCTGCATCATGCTGATCATTATTGAAGGTATTTGTTTGGCTGGAAAATTGTAGAAGTGCACAGAATTGACTTAGTACAACAATGCACAAATAGAAGCACACTCCACCTGCAAATCTTTCTTTCTTTTTGAACAATGGAAAAAAATTATTCTCAAGGGACCTTACACCACAGGGTACTTAAGAGCCGAAAACGGCGTAAAATCATGCCTGAAAAACGTGGAGAAAAGCAGAATGATTTCTCTGAGCTTTCTGTAAACACTAGCTGTTAGGGGTGAGCTGCTTAGTCCTCACTGGCAGGCATGAAATCTTGATTTGCATCTCACTGGGGATCTTTTCTAACGTAACATGTGTGCAATGTTGTGATATCTTTGCCAAAGGTTATACTTGGGGTTCAAGAGCATAGAACAATACAACAAATGGATTTTTGCCAATATATCTCAAATGCATATTTTCATTTTATTTAACCTGTTTACCATCCAGGGGGTCGGCCTAATAAATAGCTTTATATTTGGGGAAATGTGCTTTTTGCTTTCACACTGGGGTTTGGATTTAATTATCAACAACACATGTCTCTTTACTGAATTTGTAGTTACACTGTAAAAATAACCGAGTTGTTTGAACCTTAACAAAGAAGTGTCCGGGCTTCCTTCCAATTTGAATTTGACAGAATTTAGGCCAAGTAGAGATACATTTGTACTCATTCAAAATAAACAAAACATTTCCTTGTCAAACTTACACTGTAAAAAAAAATGTAGACAAACAAAAATGTTCTTTTCCTGGCTGCCCTAAATGTTTGAATTTGCTGAATGTTGATAAATGATACAGATGATAAATTGAGGTAAATTTGTATTCATGTAAAAGAAGAAACGCTCTTTGTCAAATTAACTTGTCATTTATATTTTACTTAACTTTAATTTACAAATTGTTTTGTCAACGCAGTATTTCCTTTTCACCCATGCGCAAGCAGACGTGAACTAGAGACTTTTAAATTGTGAGATATAGCTCCTCTTTGTGTATTGTCATTTTAGTTATAGATTTAGATTTGGGGTATTCAAAAGTAAATCCTTTTGACTTGTTTTCTAAACTTTAACTGAATAATTTTTGTAAGGTGAAAAACTTAACATGGTTGAGATGACGTCAACACCAAAAAATTGAGTTATCACAAGTTACAATAACTTGGAGTTAATGTTAAGTTACCTCGACTACGTGTTTTTACAGTGTACAGAAAACAGCTGTTAGCTTAGCTTAGCTTAGCTTTAAGAGTGGGAACCAGGAGAACACAGCCACCAATGCTCTGTCCAAAGATAGTGTGGTGTAATACTGAGCTGCAGGTCACAGGTTGATTATGTCCTGGAGTATTTTGCAGCATGAATAATAACCCTTCTGAAGTCTTTGTTGGTTGCCTGGCAACCTCAGAGTGACCAAAACACTGCAGGACTTTTCAGCTCAGGTTTTTGTTCTGATGAAAACCCTCGATTATAATTTTGCAATTAGTCAGCTTTGGATGCGCTCATGGGCGGATTTTGTTATTTGACAGAGCACAAGTCGATTGTTTTTCCAAATATGCTAAGCTAGGCTAAGTAGCTGCTGGCTGTATAAGTTAAGCATACAGACATAATGGTGGTCTGGTATATTGTATATCTCAGCTAATTAATTGTGCTAATGCACAACGTTAAGTTTCAAACTTGCTCAAAGCTTGTTTCCATGACCATATGTCATGATTGCTCTCCCTTTTGTACTTAGCAGCCTATTGTCCACTGGAAGGGATTTCTTCATGGATGAAAGAGCCAGGGAGGTTTGAAATTGGATAAAAAGAGCTCACCAGACGGAAGAGATTCCCTTTTTCTTACTCAGACTTTCTTTCTTTCTTTCTTTCTTTCTTTCTGTCTTTTTCTCTTTTTTTATCTTAACAACTTGCAGCATCCCATCTGCTCTTAAATGAATTTGAAAAGCACATGTAGTCCCTTTGAGCGTGCTAGCTAAAATAATGAGTGCCAGGTAATTAAATTCAAAAGATTAACGTGACTTGAAAATAGAGTCAGTGAAGTATGAAGGTATTCAAAGACAGTGGCTACATTTTGGGTGGGTGGACAAAGTTGTCCTGCTCCAAAACATTATTTTTTTTCCAGTTACACCTCCTTTTGTGGACTGTATCCCACCTGTGAAGTTCCTTTGAATACTAATGCTTTACTGCTTTTGTTACATGTCCCAGGAGGCTCTAAGAGGAGAGTCCTCGCTGGCTCTGCTCATGTCAAAGTCCTGCTAGTCAGAAAGACCTTTCAGCATGAATAACATCATTGTTCCAACAAGACGACACAAAGAATTCTGAAATAGTTTCCAAGAAAATGATTTTCTACTGTAACATATTCATTTATTCACATTCATATTCATCTTTCCAATTCATTACTCACTCGAGACTTGAACTTCTACTGGATGCTTAATGAAAGCAAGAATTCAAATTGGTCTGAGTGTCTCCTCAAAGCAGTAGGAGGCAGAAACCTCCATCAGTCTAAATAAATTTGTAGTTTGGTCTGTCTAGTCAGAACGTGTTTCTTTCACACAGCAGGGTTTTTTCTGCTGCGCAAATGATTCCAGTGGTCAGACAGTTTATCACAATAAAACCGCTTTCTATTACTGTAAATTCCTTTCACTAATGTTTTATAACATGACAAGACCTAGAGCATGAAAGGCTGTCCCAACCATCCAGACTGATTTATCACATTTGCTGATTTACTTTCTCATTCATACACACTGATCTCAGAGCAGCCTCAGTTTACTTAACATCAGGAAATCATTCACAGCTTAAACCCAGTTAACAGCTTGACCTTTAAAGCTTCATTTTTACTTCCCTCTGACGAGATGTCTGCTATGTTCACAGCTCCATGTAATATTTATAGATCTTGTAGCCACAGATTTACACTAAGATTAAGTTGTCTTGTATCTAACACATGCCGCTCATGGTCACTGTATGATATAACCGTAATATAGTTCTTTCTTCAGAGATGATACCTTGTTGTTTCTTTCGATTTATTTCCCCTGATTCTGCCCTGGCTCTGCTTCTCACACCGGGGAAATCAACCAAAAGCCGACAACAATTAAATGTATAAGATTTATAAGCAGTGCAGTCTGTCATATTGTTTTTTTCTGAGTAATAAAACATCAGTGTGGTACCTATGATAAAGAAAGCAGGCAGTGTCCACAAGAGGATCTACTTCAGAGGTTTATACCGTTATACTTCTCTGTGAAAAGACATTTTCTCTGTTTGGTAACCTCAAAAACTGGTACACACACACACACACACACACACACACACACACACACACACACACACACACACACACACACACACACACACACACACACACACACTCACGTACACACATACTCACATTTGTCTCTTCTTCAGAGATACTCTTTTGATTTGACAGCTGCCTATGTGACAGACAGACAGGCTGACTTGACAAAATGGAACAAAGAAAAAAATGAATAAAACATGTGAAACAGGTATCCTTATCCAGATTTTTTCTATTATAATTGTTATGATTTAAAATCTAGCAAAGCTGAAATAAAATGCAAAAAAAATTGTGAAATGTACTGAAAAACCCAATCAAATTGAGTGAAAACCGAGCAATAATCACCTCTCTGAAAGTTTGGAATCCAACACACTGGATGTAAAAGTAGCACAATGAACACTGCCAACCTAAATAGCTGTAAAATATTGCACTTATTAAGTGTTTACTGCATTGGGACTCTTTGTGACATAAGTCCCTCAGGCTCCGCTCCCTCGGCTTCTTTGTTACTGCATGAATGATGGCAGCATTAGTGCAGCAGAGGCATGAAGCCCCACCGTCCTCTGAAACATCCTAATAAAGATAAAAAAGTACCAAACCCACTCTTATCACCACGGAGACTCCACACTGAATGCTGTTAGAGGGCAGTAAAAATGGGCGCTGGATTGCTGCTGGATCAGAGAGGTTTGACTGCCTTTGAGGAGAGGAAGCTCAGAGCGTCTGGGATTTCCCTACAGGGCTCGTTCTGATCTCCGTTAAGTAGCTTCTTCTTCACTTGTTTGTAAAGTGGAATATAGTGTTCAGTAATCTGTGGCATCTTTTGGCAGTCGCTGACACTGTGGCATAAATAATTAAAAAATAACATTTTCTGCAGAGTTTGTTTGCTAATCAGAACAAAGGTTTGTCAGCAGAAGAGCTTGTACTCCATCACATTTTAAAGTAGTGTCATTTTAACACTGTCTCCTTATTTGACATGCTTCTGCCTTGAGAATCACATTTCCTCCACTTTTGCTGTTGCCTATTTTGGCCAATGAGGTGGTAAAACTCTCACCTGGATGGATCATTTCAGCTGACAAACAGTGCAATCATGTATTGATATGATTGAAGGAGGCGTAACTGCTGGAAGACTCACAATCACCCGTCATCACAGCGAATGTTTCACAAACCTGCCGCCTCAACACTGATTTGAGTTGCCATTTTCGGTTGATTTTTAGTTTTTTTTGGGAACATGCTTTAAATATCTTTAATTGTGAATGGCAGTGATTATCATCCCGTTTCAAAACAGCAAGCCAGAGTGAGAAATGCTACTCATGCTGCATGCTGTCTATAGAATACAATGACTCCTCCACAATCCAATGCAGTATTTACATCAATTACACACTAATCAGTTGAAGTAATGATTGCTCTACATTTTCACAGCCTAATCTATAACTCATGACATTTATGAATAAGGGTCCAACCATAAAGTACCCCTTTGCACACAGTGTTACTCCTGAGACAGAAGTGAGTTTCTGCACGCCGTCATGATTACTGATTACTGCGGCAAAAGGAAAAGTGAACGGATTAATTAGCTGCTAGCTGATGAGAATTAATAGAAAATAAACATCCATCACTGTTTGGTTTATATTGAATTATTTTATTTTGGCACAATTAACATGGTGGTAATTTTAATACCTTATGCAATATGTTAATATATATTTTTTATTAAAATACACAAATGTAATTGCCATGCACTCTGTCCTTAATGCAGCCATCTCAATAATATTATGATAATTTGTGTACTCATGTGCAACCAGTGTTGTCATTGCAAATTGCTTTGCCTAGTTAGACTAGAGAGACATTTTAACATTTTAAACAGGTTTGTTTTATTTATCTTCCTTACACTGTGCATGGACAGATTCATTCATGCATACCTGATGAGCAGCTAAGCCGAAAATAAGTGAGTGAGAGCGCAGGGTCTTCATTTGGTCATTTGGAATGTGCGGCACTCGTTTCTCGAGGACATCCATGTAGGCTGGGAGTTGTCCAAATATTACAGTAACGTTTGAACATGCTATTATTTGTACATGACATACAAGAGGGAATTTGACTTGCAAAAACAGCATACACATAAATAAAACATGCTCATGTTTAAAATTCACATATTAGCCGCTGTTCTAATCTCCATATTTACAGCGTTATGAAGTGGCTGTTAGTCATTTCACATAAACAGTTAAAGGACGAGGCTGGAGATTTTCTATGCATGTATTTTTTTAATTGAAAGGATGAGCCACCAACATGTTACTCTGTCCGATGGTATAAATCTTTATAAAATGGTCACAATCAGATACATTAATTCATGTCACCAAACATCGGGGCACTATAGTTTTTATTAAACATGTCTGAAACAAGATTAGAAATGGTTGGGGACCAGTTTAAGCCATATATTTGGAGCCAATCAAAAATAAATCAAATTATCAAAAAGACAGACATAATCTCATCATAAAATAATTCTAAAATATAGTACAGTGATGTTATCATCATAATGAAATGAAATATTACATGAATTAATCTATAAAACTTTCAGTAGGGAATGCCGCAGATATCACAACTTGTTTTGCTTGAGAAAAAACATGCTTAATAGACATTTCTCCACACATGGAATTTAATTTGCACATGAATTCTATGCACAAATAATGGTTATTCTATCTTTAAAGGAAGAATGTGCAACATGTTACACATAAATACAGCAGGAATCTACTATATCCATATGTAAACATCTGAGTCATGACTGTTTACAATGAGTGAGAAGCTTGAGTCTCACCAGCTGTACTGTTGTCAGGTCGTGTTTACATCATGTTTACATGGATGGGACGGCCTTGAGTATAAAGCTGTTTTAGTCAAGGACTAGAGAAAAGAAGAATAACATACTCACTGCTTATTTGGATGTCACATATGTGTCTTTAGATCTCAGTCATTCCGTGTCAGTTTATGTGCAATATGAAGCTATGAGTAAGTGTGCTAACATTAGCCTGCTAACACAATAATGCAGGCCACAGGCAATTGCAGCTCGAGCTGAAGACAATTTTGTCGACCGCTTGGGCTTAATGATGCTTAATCATCGTGTGTTAATTCATAACTCCTTGAGTTATGTGAGTGGAGGGGGATTGGGCATGTTCCGCTGGAGGAGTGCGGAGGCTTCAGAATAGTGGATCTATTGTGAATCTACTGGATCAAAAAGCCGCACAATCTTCCTCCAAAATGAATCACTTGAATATGAATACAACTTCACGTTTAAAATCAAAGCGGGATCAATAATGCAGCCTTTGTAACTCTGAGCAGGTTCAAACAGCTGGCCTTCTCTAAAAGTCTATAACCTCATCACATCCCTTCAGCTAATTTGAGCAGTGGGTCATTAAAACTCTCATTAAACATCTTGATGAGGATTGACCCATGCAACTGCTCAAGCATCCAGCACCTTATATCACACATACACAATGGGTATTGAACTTCCCCACAGCAGTGTTTCAGCTGCAACATAACAAATGAGAGCTCGAGTTCTTTTCAATGTGGGGACCACATCTTTACTTGCGACCAAATTCAGCACAAACATTGTTTTTCATCTGGGAAAATATAAACTTCAATGTGGGAAAGACTCTATATCTGGTTAAAGACACAAAATATTATACTCAGAATATTTTTGTCCTTCATGAGAAGATTTCTATGACTGGATTTTATCTTCAGACTTGATTTGGTCCCATGACTTCAGCATAAACTGACTGAACAAATGAAACAGTGTTTAATGTGTGTCACCATTTTTTTAAATCCACACTACTTTTCTTACATCTGTCCATGCAGAAAGAGGTAAGAAAGAGTCGCCCACCTAATCCCCATTGAACTGTGTTGTTGTGCGTCTGTGTGTGTCTTCAGGGGAGTAAAGCTCAATCACTTCTATAGTTGAAGTTCACAGTTCAGCAGCATCATAAAAGTAAAGCATTGAGTATTTCTGTCAGATTTTTTTTCTTTAAAGCTCTCTAGATTCACTTTTCTTTCCAGTTCAAATGGGGTGCTCACTTCATAGCAGGCAATCCACCCACACCACCCATTCATCTGGGTAGATGGTGTGGGTGTATGTATCTATGGGTGAGAGAGAGAGAGAGAGAGAGAGAGATAGAGAGAGAGAGCGAGAGCCTTCAGATATAATGAGTTCATTTTGTAATGTCTCCTGGTTGTCCTTGCTTCTTTACAAGCTTCACAGTTTCATTCAAAACCTCATTTGTTATAACGCTAAGCTCCAAAATTACAAGTATAAGCAGATCTAATCAAATGTTTTATATTTACAGCTGATCAAATGACTGTGTGTAAAAATAAAGTTATCTTATTATAGAAACAGAGAAGAAGACAGAGAAGTATCACCTACTTTGCATATTAGCATTGTCAAGAACATTGTTTTGACACTTTATGTATTTTTTAAGTCTCTCCTAAACGATCACATCCCTGTTTCATCATTAGCCTGTTTTTAGTGGGAAAAGTTTTTAAAAAATCTAATAGATGCAAAATGTCCAGCATCAGCTTTTAGACAAAGCCAGCTGCTAGCTAGTGAATATGGTTAGCATTAAGCTGCTGAAGACACAGATATTTTCCCTGGATTTAGTGAAACCAAAACAAAGCAACAAATAACTTTTACTACAAATGAATGCTAATATTGCTTTGCATTTGTTCGATTTTGACCTAACTGTTTCTAGCATATCAGAACAGGCAACTTTATTTGCCCTATTTAGGTGTAAGTGAATAAAATTAATAAGTTAATAACTTGCATTAATTAAACCAATAGCCTAAGTTAGCATCACAGTTATTGTCACATTTACCATGAAAACAGCTACTGCAGCACGGGCTAGCTTAAGCTAGATGAAAGGCTTACTACCATCTTTAAATGTCAAGGCTATGTGAGCTGTTCAGAGACCGGTAACTTGAAGCAGGATATGGTGTTAGTGAGGTAACTTCAGGTTTAGTCCTGGGTTTTCAGGTCTAAGGTGTGAGTTACTTCTTTGTATAGCCCTACAGCTCCATACTAACATGCTGCACACCTAACCTGCTAGAACCAGTGCGTTAGAGTAGTGTGATCATACATCCCAGTTTGGGACCATCTGGTTTTCAAGCTCTGTGTCCCGAGTCCCCTCAAGTATCTATAAAAAATACACATGCTTGCAACACTGATTTGTATCCTACAGTAGGCTATATATGAAAATCAATGTTGTTACCAAGGCTGTTGCTGTTTTAACTGAAAGAAAAACATCACTAATGCACCAGTTGTGTGACCAGTGCAGATCACTGATCTGTGGATCGATAAATGTGGGTTTGCTGTAAATTATAGTGTCCTAATTTGAAGCTTTAAAATTCTGGTTACCCTAGATAACAGATCAACCTGTTTTAAGGAAATGCCTACTGGCCAAACAACTCTAGCCTGGTTTGGGTGTAGAGTTTTTAGAGAACTTTTTATTTTATTTTAGAGATATTCATTGTGATCATTTGACTGATAGCTACGACAACTCTCAATCTCAAACAAATTTCCCCTGGGGAACAATAAAAAATCGTATTGTGTGGTATTGTATCATACCGTATCATATCATATCATATTATGTCATATCATATTATATCATATCGCATCGTTTAGCCACTATAGCCTGATATTTGTGCTTCAAATAAGATATGGAAGTAAGCCTCTACCCCTCTGAGATATACACTTTAATATTCCTTTTTTTTATTTGCTCCAACCTCTGTTGGACAACTCTGGGGCTGCAGCTAAAAGAACAGCTGCAGAACATTTTTAATCACAATATCACAGCTAATGGGTTGTTAAAGCTAATGTCCAAATTATAATTTCATGTCTGTAAAACAGAAAAAAACAAAGAGGTGGATTGTTGGTAATATTAAATTGAGTTGTTGGCTATTTACTTAACAAAATCAGAAAATGTCCTTTAGAATAAGTAGTGAAGAGATGAAGTCCTGCATTCATAACTTTGTTGCTATAATAGTAGGCTATATTACTGAACAATGAGAACAATTTCCTATTATACTGAATGGCTCAAAAATAATGTATAATATGTATTTAACAATAATAACATCCGTACATATTGAATAGTTTTGCAAAAACAGCAAATTCCACCTTTCATTTTCTGACAAAAAAAAAATGTTGTGGTGTAAAACTCACGTTACATTTCACTGTTATTGCTGTTATGTCATACAACATTTGGCATGTTGGAAAATATTTATTGTTCCATGAAATTAGTTATTTAAAAAATGTAGGTAATTTATTAAATTAATTAAAAACTTGCAAGGAACTTTTTATGTCACTATTTCTCTGTGAGCTGAGCAGCCCTAAAGGTCTGATCCTGAACCCCTGACTGATAGTATGTCAGGCTCTCTCTTCCTGACCAAGATGTTGGCTTTTGTATGTTTGGATTATGAATTCAGTCTCCCCCAAAATGTTGAGCTGGCCCTTTAATATTTGGGTTACATCTTTTCGACATCAGGTTGTGTAATGGTATGAGTGCTTGTGTAATTGCTGTGCGAGGGTGTTTGTTTTTACAAGAGTTTATGTTTTCATTACTACCCTACTTATATAACTCTCCGACTACAACAAAGTGAAGTTGGCTCATTTGTTGCTGTGACAGAAAACAAAGACAAACCGCATCAAACGAATGCAAATTCTACTCCACAAACTATTGTTAGAGTTTGGAGGGAAATTGCCGTTACTCTATGAAATATTATTTTGCTTTCAAGCATGGCCGAGCATGACTGTGAATCCATTCAACGCAGCTTCAATCCTGCAGAAATAATTTCCTTTCCAAATGAATGAGTGTTTTTATATTGACTGTGGATAAATCAGACAATAAACAACCAGTCTTTTGCCAGAGCACACTCAGTGCACCAGACTATTATTCTCTTAATTTATGTGTTAAAAAAGAGAAGTCAGCGTTTGATTACATCATTATATCATAATTCTCCAATGTGTGTGTGTGTGTGTGTGTGTGTGTGTGTGTGTGTGTGTGTGTGTGTGTGTGTATTTGTGTGTGTGTGTATGAGAGTGAGTGGGAAACAGGAGTTCTCGTAGAAAGCAGCAGAGAGGGGGAGAGAGATCTGAAGTTCTTTTTTCACAGAATACAGTTTCTATCCCACTCCTGCGAGCGAGGCTTAGGGGACTGCACTCTCCATGGACTCTCTCTGTGTGCCAGACTTCACTGGGTTTAGCACAAGAAGCACAACTTATTGGATTACGGGGTCCACCGTGCTCATTTTGCTGGGGGCTGTGAATGTGTGCGGGGGTTTACGTGGGTGGGCAGCTGGTGAACCGAGGCAGGGATGGAGTGTTAAATACATGATAAAGTCATATTAGCTGTCCTGTTTGATATGCAGAACTTCTAATAGAGCTGTGCCTTTTCATGTTTAGAGGTTAGAAGTTTAAACAGGCCAGTGGGGCGGCCAACAGTAAATGTAGCAGGACTGTGAAAGCTCTTCTTGTTTCACGTGGATTTAACTGCACCTGTTTCAGTTCAATCCTCGGGAAGTGCATCTGCATGGACAGGATAAGGTTTTGGCTCAAATCCTTGGTTAGATGAACTCTCTGCTGATGATATAACTCTCCATAATTGTCTTCAAACAGAACAGACACAGATTCACAGTGGAGTGATGTACTGGAACAAAAAAAACATGTGTGTGTGTGTGTGTGTGTGTGTGTGTGTGTGTGTGTGTGTGTGTGTGTGTGTGTGTGTGTGTGGTGTGTGTGTGTGTGGGTGTGTGTGTTGTTGGTGCCTATTGGATGTAGTAACCCTGCTCACCCCTTCACAGATTTCAGCCCAGGCAGTGTTGGATGTTCTGTTTAGCAGCTGACTTTAATCTTTCTCTCTGTTTTCTCATATTGCCCTCTTTTTTTTTTAGACCCTCTTTTAATGCCATATTTACAAAAGCTTGAATCACCAAATGCTGTTTCTATAGCTGTGCTGCTTTCATTTTCATTAATACTTGAAAACAAAAGTACGAGAGGCAACAAATGGGTTTCTGTCCTGCTGTGTGGCATGTCAGGCATGCTCTGATGGTGGATGTGCCCTTTCCTGAGCAGGTTACTTAGCGAGATGAAGAATAATAGAAGCTGTGAGGCATCCTTGCATTAGCCTCTTCATTATTTATTCTGCAGCACGAGACATCGGAAGCATGCAGGGCCAGAGCCGCTAAAAAGGCTCCCTGCTTGGAGAGAGGGAGTAATCATAACAGTTTCACAGTGTTACACATGGTGACACTAATATTGATGCTGCCTCTGTTCTCATTATTGCAATGTGTGTCTAACATGAGTTTATGTTTATGACTTGAAGGACATCTTGGATTTACAACTGATTATTGTAAAAGAGACAAGAATCAATTTGTCTCTCAATGTGAAAGTTTAAATGCAGAGATTCAGGGGTTGTAAAAATGATGTGCTGGCTTTGTTCCACCTACGTACTGGAGACTCTTTGAGGGCCTGAGTGACGGCCTCCCTCTGCCAGAAGCGACGTCTTCATCCCAGTGGCGTTCCACCTTAAAAAAGATGAATATATGTGCCCAACTGGCTCCCTGACATTGACACACCGTGACTCACGCTGCTGTGCTATTTCAGTATGGCTGCTGGCAAGCCCAGCCCTTCTGTAGCCTCTCCCTTCCCTGCTTCGGTCGTTTGTTTGCCTCTCCTGCTTGGCTGTTTACTTGTAATTTGGACATCTGTCAAGGTATTTTGTTTGCAACCCTGTGGTGTGATTACGCTACCTTTTGCCAAATCTGGAGAGATGGATGGGGTAATACCAAATCTTGGCTGCAGAGACAAAGGCCAGACTTTGGCTTTACTTTTCATCTACTCAGTTTAGAGGGATAATTAAGAAATCGTTGGGTGACAAGAAGAGCGCCGGGATTCAGAGGTCACAGATGTATTCATCGGGCTTGTTCACACCCGCCCTCCTGCAGTGTTAATGGTGACATTGTGCTGCGTCCCGGTACTGTCTGTGTGGTCCCTCCCTGTCCTGTCTCACAGTCTGTTCAGTGCAGCGTTTTCGATGCCAGGACCTCCTCCTACACCGGGGGGGGGCAATTAAACACCTGCTGGGAAAGCAGCCACACACACACCTTAACAGTTGCAGCATCGCTCATGAACACATTCGTCCACAGATTTATGGATTGGTGTCAGTCACTGAAAGTATCCAACCTGCAAACACTCAGTGTACAAAAATAAAACAGGGGACGAGCTGGTGCTGATTTGCTCTCTGATCATGTTTCATCGTGAGCGTTTCTAATTTGTTCATCTCCTTAATGAACACTATTGGCAGGATTGCATTAACCCAGCACTTAAGTTTGCTAATGGCTAACGTCATGCTCCACGCTCACATCCCATACTGTAGACTCTCCCACAATCACTGCTGAATAATTCCACCGACACATCCAGCTTCATTAAACATGTCTGTCTTTGGATCATCAGCCTCAGAGAGATTTTATACATTAAAAAAAATAAAAAATCTGATGAATAAAGCTGTTAAACAACCCAATCAAAACTCTGCATTTGGTTAAATTAATTACGGTTGATAAAAGTTGTTAAATTGTAGGCTGGTTCAAATAGCTCAAAGTGTTTTTACGATTCTCAAACTTTAGAATCTAATAAATCCTTATTTACAGCCTGAACACTGCAGTAGTTGCAGTACTTCAGCTCGCAGCTCTGTCACTGTGTTGGCACTAACGTACAACTCAACACACGTCACATTGTGCTGCGTCTTTCTGTAAACATCAGGGAGTGTGTTTTCATGGGTGTGTGAGGAGGGTGTGTCGGGGAAAATTTAACAGCAACCATGCAAACAACATGATGTCAAATCACTTTCAAACTACACTACCCTGAGAAAAGAACAATGTAGGAGAATTTTTTTTTGTGGATTATTATCTTCGTGCAGCATACAGAAACTCCTGTTATACTGAGGGACTTTTCCACACACAGAGATATGATATGGATTGTTGTGACGCAAGATGATAGGTATGTTGTCCGTTGTAAAAAAGCAGCTCAGCAGCATAGTTGTTGAACTGCTCGACACTGACAGCTAATCAATCGTTGTCTTCAGCCTCTGACCTGTAAAAAATTAAATAAAAACAGCTGACAGAGTAACACAAAACCCTTCATCTGGATTCTGAGTTATATTATTTCACTATCCCTTTAACACATTTGCACTTTTTTTTTCTTTCTGTTTTACATACAATGCTGAGTTTCAAAAACAAGAGGCTGAATTTGAAAGAGGCGTGAAAGTTCCCAGCTTTAGGAGTGGCCAACTGTTGCACTATGGACAGAGAGGGTGTGGCCATGCTGACTGCTCCTGAGTTTCACCTGAGAACTAAATAAGCAAGCTTCACCAGTCCTGCCACACAGCCAGGCCTCACAGGATCTACTCTTACTCTGGATTATTACCTCACTTTAAGGTACGTCAAAGCAGCTTTATGTTCCTCTTCTTGATTTTTCCTGGAAGGGTGTACTTTAGACTAAAACATTTTGCCTCATCTTGTTATTTTTAAAGTGATATACACATTCATTGTAGACCTCACTTCAAAAAAGGGGGAAAACAAGAGCTGCAAATCCTCCATTCCAAGGTACATGTTTGATTACAGATAAACAAATGTGGCAGAGAAGTGGACGCCGACCGTACTATGACAGCATTTTACCTTAATGAAGTTGTATTACAGATAAAAAAAATAAAAAAAACTAGCATTCAAAGATAGCAGACACTGAATTACAGTCTAATGTGTTGCCTTCATGTTGCTCTCAGGGTTATAATGAAGCCTGAATTCACAAAGAGGAGGCTAAAGATGGCTGTGTTGCTGCTTCTAACAATCCAGATGAAAACAGGTGAGTGCTCTTTTTTTCAAAGTGCAGCCAAAGAAAAAAACAATATTTGACATGTCTTTAAACGCCCCCTCTTGGACTGTCCTGTTTACAAGAAGGATTAAATGTTCTGCTCAAAGAGAGTGTAGGGTGTGTGATGAGGAACAGCAGGTGGTTTCTGTGTTGTAAAGTCTGATCAGTGATTCACACTGGCCAATCTGGCTTTGCTGAAGTTCCAACAACAATTCAGTGGGTGAATAGCATAGCAGACAGTCAATGAACCATGCGATTATAATGTGGGTGTCTGACAGGTACCTTACATAGCATTCATAGCTCTGTCCGTATCTGCTTCAGTTTGGGGTCTAACTTCTGTGTGTGTGTTTTTTTAAAGAACATCTTGAGAGACTTTATTAAAAAAAAAATAACTGATTATCCAAGCTGTCCATTTTGATACACAAACATGATGTGATTTTTGATTTTTGATTTTTGATTTTTTTTTGTGTATTCCCCATATTGATACACTTTGAGATTTATTTGCTCCTGTGTGAACATTTTGGTCTTCAACAGCACTTTGGTCAGCTGCAGCGGTTTTTGAAACATACTTTATGAATAAAATAAAATAAATGAAATATAAATGAAAAAAACCCTCCAGCCCTTTTAACCATAATGTGTCAGCACCTCATGAGAGCCGTGGTTTACCGCCTGATGTTGAAGTCCTGATTGATTCTTCAAGTTTCAGTTCTAATCCCCATTTTCAAACTGATTCTTCAAGTTTCAGTTCCCCACTTTGATACACAAACATGATGAAAACAGAATACAAACTAAATTGAATGCAGCACAATTAAAGTAAAATAACATATGAAAACTCTTATCATTTTGAAAAAAACACCGAGCTGGGGGAAGGCCAGTGGCCTCGGCCGGCTCAAATGGCAACAATCCTTCCGCAGGTTCACCTATATGGAAACCTTGTTACGACTTTAAGTTCACTTTCAAAGCTCTTAGTCCAAGTCCCTCAGATTGTCTGACATGAGGTTCATGGCCTTCCCTCACTGTAGACTCGAATGTTAAAGTTACTGCGCTTTTGAAGTCCTGAACACTGAAACAAATCAGCCACCATCATGACCATCACATGCTGGGGGGCGCCGGTAGCCTAGTGGTTAGTGTGCGCCCCTATGTACGGAGGCTATAGTCCATCGAGTGGGCAGCCTGGGTTTGAATCTGACCAGTGGCTCCTTTCCCGCATTTAATCCTCTTTACAATAAAGGCATAAAACAAAAATACTGATAAAAAGACTCATCACATGTAACCATAACTGCAGTTTGTGAAATAATCTTGAAATAAAAATGGACAGATATTTTCATTTTACAATTCTAGACAGCATCAATTTGGAACCAATGTGTTTGGATAGGACTTGCCAATATGTCAAGCTTTACATGTCAGAACATGTCCATCACTTAATGGTGGCACAAATGATGTTTCACAGAAAGCCATCTGGGTTCAGGTAATCTGAATGAAAGCTCTCCCTCTTTACCAATGACACTTCTGCGTTGGTGCTTTCACACTTGCCTAAAACTTCTCAGAAGTTTTCGGGGTGAGCTGCAGGCGTGAACACAAACAGATGAATCTTCACTCCGACTTTACGTTTACTTTTTTTCCTGCCAGCCCCCTTGTATGGAAATATTCAGGATAATATTCCGTAGTGAGCGGAAGAGAGTGGTGTTGTTTATACACTGCTTTGGTGGCCAAACACTGTACTGCATGCAGCCAGTGTGATCTCTGAACGTAATGAAACTTCTTCATTACGTCTGCCAGTATGTGCATCTCCATTCTTTTTGTTAATAGTCACAGTCTGCATGGTGGAAGGTGCAGAGATGGGTCAAACAAAACAGGACTTTCTTTCTTTCTTTCAAAGGTCTTTTTATTGAAAGATAATAACAGAAAATAGCTTTTACTGTACAGGGAAATATTTTCCCACCCACCCTTAACAAAAACACTCATACATGTCGCAAAACATCCAAACATGAGACAAGCCTAATCCAGACGACAAACAACCACAACTGCACCTAGAAGTCACATTCTGAATAATAAAAGGTCAAGGTCAACAATAAACACATCTGTACAGATAAGGGCAGTCCTTCCTGCGAACTCTAAAGGAAGCCGAGTTGCATTTAAGAACTATGTTGGTATATAGGATGCAGTAACACACCCCAAACTAAAACAGGACTTTCTAAGGAGTGGTGCAATTATGAGAGACCAAATTCAAAGCTCCATGCTCTAAACGTAACAGAGAGATATCTCTTTCATAACCTGACTTTAATCCTGCTAGTAAAGATAACTTAACTGATAATTTTCTTTAAAGCTAACAGAGTAGTTCTCGGGCTCAATTACAAAAAGTACAGTCATGTTTAGGAGAAGATCATGGATGGGGTCTTAAATAATACTGCAATGTTCACTTCTGGAAACAGCTGTCACCTTGGTGAAAGACGAAGACGAACTGCCTGGCAGAAAAGTTTTGTGGTTGTTCTGACTGACAGGAAAAGAGTTTGTGGTGTTTCAGGCTGGAAATCCAGTAACAACATTTAAAATACGTCAGTCTGAAATTCATGCTGACTGACTCCGGGGGAAAAAAGAGAGAACTTGTGTCTAGGTACAAGAATCAATAAATTATTATTTCATGACTATTGCACTGACTCATGTGAGACTGGGTGGGCTCAAAATCTGCCTCACACACAAATGATAAAGTCGTCCTCTTTGAGTGCAGCGCCTATGTGATTTTTGATTTTTTTTGTGTATTCCCCATATTGATACACTTTGAGATTTATTTGCTCCTGTGTGAACATTTTGGTCTTCAACAGCACTTTGGTCAGCTGCAGCGGTTTTTGAAACATACTTTATGAATAAAATAAATGAAATTAAATATAAATGAAAAAAACCCTCCAGCCCTTTTAACCATAATGTGTCAGCACCTCATGAGAGCCGTGGTTTACCGCCTGATGTTGAAGTCCTGATTGATTCTTCAAGTTTCAGTTCTAATCCCCATTTTCAAACTGATTCTTCAAGTTTCAGTTCCCCATTTTCAAACTGAAAGTAACCTGTTATTGGAGCATGTAGTGTGGGCCAATGAGGAGGTTGACCGGATTTGAATATTTGCAGCTCTTTATGCAAAGCTTACTTCCTCACTGGCACATTAGCTTAGCTGCCCCTCCACATGGAAAACACGTCCTCCTTGGATCACACTGTTTCTCGCCCAAGGGGGCTTCCACAGTGTAAACATTTGACTGACTAATTTGAGCTTTTTGTCAGACTGCATTCATCATGTCTGCGGTTCAAATGCTCTCGTGAATACCTCTGACATTCTTTGTTTTGTTGCAGTGGCATTGAAGTGCTATAGAAGATATAACGCGTGAAAAGAGAGTCTGCGTTCACTTATCTACATGGTCTATGAAGACATTTGGAGACAGATAAACATCTCAATGGGAAGATGTTGAAAATAAATATTTCTCTGGAGATGTCTGGGAACAACAACATTAGCAAGATAAATACGTTGTATTTGTAGAAATGCATTGCAATGTGATAATAATAAGCACTGAGTTCGTTCTTTAAACATGAAGCCATCAGCGTTAATTAAAATCTATGGCAATAAACAATGAGTCAGCGGGGTGTGTTACAACTCAGAGACAGCTTCTAACTGCCACTTGTCAAGTACATTTTTCATGTTTGCTCATGCATTCATTTTTCATCATCATTTACGAACAGCATTGTGACAGCTAATGAGCCTCGAGAGGTTTAAATTAAAACGTTACTCCATTTTCGCAAAAATAGGCCGAACATTTCCACTTTTATTCCAGCAACCAAATGCTCGTCGGTTTGACTTAAGAGGCCAATTAGTCTCAGATCAGCCCCCCTTTTTCTCCTTTCTGAGATGTTTACGAGCACATGCAAGCTGTGGGCTTGGAAAATCAAAAAATATGGATGCATTGGAGGGGGAACCATAAAAAAACTGATTTGAAATGTTGTGTCCCTTCAGATGTTTCAAAGGCAATGCAGGTGACCTCATCAGGGCCACAGACCATCCAAAAGGCTCAGGGGGAGTCTGTCAACTTGGGTTGCACATACACCCCCGGCCCCCACGACACAGGAGAGCTGGACATCGAGTGGTCCAACGTCAGCCCGGATATGACGCAGAAAGACCAGCTGGTGGGTGTTTGTATAAGACAGAAAGGGGAGTTGTTGTGAAACCTGTCTGTGAGGTCTGATGAGAGGTTTTAGCTTTGAGAGGGGGGGAAGGGGGGGTTTGCTACCTTCAGGTTCTGTATGTGAAAAAACCTGCTTTTAAAAAAAACCTGCTTTTAACATGGTTCCCCACTCACCAAAATGTTTGCATCTCAGATCTTATCCTTCACAGGAGGCCTGATGCACCAATACGGTGATCCAAGTATCTCCAGTAGGATGAAATTCACAGGGAAACCCCTGCTGGGCGATGCCTCCATCTCCATCTCTGCTCTGAAGATCAAAGATACAGCCACCTATCAGTGCAAAGTGAAGAAGGCACCGGGAGTGGATGTGAGAAAAGTCACCGTGGTGGTGATGGGTGAGGAGGAATTCCTTTTGACTGGTTTTACTTGTTTGCTTTCTCAGACGCCTCATTCTTCTTTTAAACGTTGTTCTCACTCGCATGGCATGTTGAGGCTCTTTGAGACTGTAATCACACCTCTCTCAGCATAGTATTCCCTTTCATACCTTGATGCCAAAGCATTGAAACGTTCCTCTAAAAGCAGCTTTTGTGCCACGCGTTTATTCATTCCCTTTCACCAGTTCGCCCGTCAGTGCCAAAGTGTTGGGTTGATGGTGGCGAGGAGAGGGGCGGCACCGTCTCCCTCCGCTGTAAATCCTCTCAGGGGTCCACGCCTCTGAGCTACACGTGGAGGAGAGAGAGCGGAGGTGCTATTCCGGCCACAGCCACCCAAGGTGAGGAGAAGACTTGAGAAGACAGTGAAAAGGGCTTTTATGTAATGCAATCATGCTGCTAAATTAGTATGGTGTGCTTGTGTTTAATGTTGTCTTCTTTCATTAAGACCCGCAGACTGGGCAGCTTTTGATAAGGAACCACTCAGACAGCAACATTGGAAGTTACGTGTGTGAGGCGCAAAACGCTGTCGGCAAAGCGCAATGTAAATACGCTCTGCATGCATACAACCGTAAGTCTCTTTTGTTATCTGCATATTTACACTTTAGTCCTCAAAATGCATTCGCCCGAAAGGGATTTTTTGTAACGCACGGTTACAGTAGGCTATATTCTGCAGTCTGAGATGCAAAGTCACATGTAGCGTAAGCCTCTTGTTAAAGCTGTGAAATTGTGTCTGTTAAGAGTAGAGTTGCATTTCTTTGATCTCATGTCGTCTCTTTCAGCCACCAACAAGGCGGGTGTCATCGCTGGGGCTGTTATAGGAGCATTGCTGCTGCTGCTCCTCCTCTTGCTTCTTATCTGGCTCCTGATCTGCTGCTGCCATAAACGGCGCTACCAGAAAGAGGTTGCAAATGAAATCAGGTATCACATCAGAGCATAAACGATTTATCCTTCAAAAATCTCAAATCTAAGGATGGTGTTGTTGAGACCTGTGTGACTTGTCTCCTCAGGGAGGACGCCCCGGCCCCAGAGAGCAGACCCACCAGCAGAAACTCCAGTCTGCGCTCAGTGTTAGGGTACCGCACCCACCCTGGGGTGATCTACAGCTCTGTGAGGAGCCACCTTCCCAGCAGGCAGTCAGGCCGCAGCGCCGTCTACGCGGGTGGTAGCAACAACCCATCATATCCTGTTACTGCAGGAGGGAAACCTGCCGACCTCAAATACGATCCTCGATATGGTTACCCAGTGTGACATCAAAACCAATTTATTTTTTATTGTTAAGGAAAGTATTTTAGGAATACCCTGTTTAGTGTTTATATGACAGATGGTGCAATACAATAAATTTAAGTAAAGAAGTGCTGGTCTTCCACTACAGGGGACTTTTATTTAATCTGACCTCAGCCGTTGGACAAAGCACTGTCTGACTTTCATAATGCACTGTGGCACATCATTACTATTGTAAACTAGAAAAAGACCACATAATACACAACTCAGATTATGCCCAGTGTTTGTAAAATGTATGTATATAAAATCATTTTTTGTTCTTATCCTCTATGGTGTACATGTAGCTCATTGAATTCATGGTTTTTATAAGTGTGTACAATAAAAATAGTTCCTCTTTTTTAAGATTTGTTTTGGAGGACTTCTTTCTTTCTTTCTTTTTTCACACTCATCCAGGGTCGGGTTGCAAGTGCAGCAGGACTGAGCAAGTAGACTTGTTTGGATTTCTTTCTTTGTTGGATACAAACAGCTTAATGGACAGGACAGGCAGGGAGAGATAGAGAGATGGAGAAGACGTGCAGCAAAGGCCCGGGTCTGAACTGAACATGATCTGCAGTGATAATAGTACATGGCCTAGCAGGGGCGACCCCAATAAAATCGTTTTCAACTGACAAGACAAGAGTAGAGTCTCAATCCCCTTTAGGGCACATTCAGAATTTCTTCCCTTGCTCTGTCTTTTTTAGTGGGATGATATGCAGGCTTTACAAAAAACAAGTATATAGAATAACATCTGAAACAAAGTCCCAAAATATAACATGTTATTTTCCTCAAATTGAGTAAAGAGAATGAGTTTTCTTTTGCCATGAGTTGTCTTTGATAAGCAAGATTAGATCAATTGACCAATGACATAACACAGTCAAAATATATATATATCTATATATAGGCCTATATATATATATATATATATATATATATAAATATACAGTCTGGAGTATTTTTAGAAATGTAAATGAATGCATCAAAAATGAAAATGCTGCAAAACTATATGTTAAAATTCTGACCTTTGGGCATAAACATGTTCAAACAATGTGTCTGTTTCCACAGCCTGCTGGCTGTCTTCTCGGCTGTAACTGGGTAAACACAAATTGAAGCTTTGCGCTGCTCATGAGTCAGAAAATTGGGAGACAGTAAAGTTGTTTTGCTTCAGATCCTCGGTGTGTATTTGCCTCCTGGAAAATGTTTCACTTGCAGAACAAAGTGTTTGGAAATTGCCTTTTTGTGTTGCACTTTCCTTTCGTTTTTGAAAAAGCAGCCAACTAGTAAACTAGTTATTAGTCAGCCAGTAGCTGAGACGCTAAGCGGCACAGTCACAACTTTGCCCACAGCCCCACCTCTCGCCCGCTGTGGCCTCAGTCCATCCTCAAAAGGTGTTCGTTGAGTTGAAAGAGCTGCAGGAATTGGTGACAGTTTGAAGGCCCTTGGTCATATATTCTGCTTAAGGCCACTTAAAGGGCCAGCGCTGCTCTTCACTCATCTGCTACACTGCTTGACCTTTGTATAAAAAAATAATCTGTTTATTCAAAATGAAGAGGGGAAAAACATAAAAATAGTATTTTCTATTTGCCTCTGCCGTGTTTATTTCTTGTCTTCCTCATAAAACAAAACGAAATCTGTCAACTGCTGTGTATGTATATTTATCTTGCTGTTGCACATCCATCACAGGGACACATTCTTGATTTAAGAAAGCCTTTTTATGTACGTACACGAGTCTGTCCTTTGATCCAAGCATGAACATGGGGAATAGGAACATTAATTCATTACAAATTATTTTTTGGCAACTTCTCTGGGAAACCACATAATCTCTTCTTTTAATAATAAGTTTCTTAGAGCGCAGAGCTTCTAACAGGCTTGGTAATTATTTTTAAGAGTGCACTGCAGCGTTCTTTCACATTGAGTTCAAAAAGCGTCAGCGTGTAACAAAAAAAAATCTGGGGTTCTTTTGTGCCATTGTGTAAAAAAGGCAGTTCTGTCCTAGAAATTCACCCCTTGACTGTTTTGGAGTGTTTGGTATAAAATGTATTATTTATCACAGTAATAAAAAAGTAGCTTAATTTAAGTGCTATTCATGAAGAAAACATGGCGAGCCACACTAACGGCTAATTTAATAAGGATTTAGTTCTCTGTATAATTGGATAATTATGATGGTTAAAAAAATCATAATAGAAACATATGAAAAAAATAATTCAAGTCATCATCTGGTTGTAAAAGCCTGTGTACAAAGTTAGTGTCCTCCACATCCAGAATATAGTGATAAGCTGCTGCCTTAACAAAGCTCCTGAAGGTGATTCAGAGGTGATTTGCTCATCTTATCAGTAAATAGGTGTGTGTCTTTATGTAAGTGTGTGTGTGTGTGTGTGTGTGTGTGTGTGTGTGTGTGTGTGTGTGTGTGTGGGGTCTGAGGTTTGTAAATATGTGGCCGGGCAGCAGGGATAACCATTTGCATGCAGAGTTTGGTCGAGAGTGGTCCGAGCTGCCACGCTGCACCGACTGCCATACAGTAAAGTCCAATTATATCATCACATAATGAGCACATATCCTGTCTGAGTCCATGCAAATACACAATCACCACAACCTGTGGTCATTCCTGATGCAAATCAAACCTATAACGCTGCTATATAAATCCCAGTCCAGGAACTAATCTCAGGACTTCACCTTGGTGTGCGATCACACAGACAACTTGAGGCGAGGATTAATGCCCGGATAAACAGAACAAAACAAAACAAAGGATTTGAACGACTGCAGCCAAAGGTGTCGAGTCAGACACATTTTGACGACGTGAAAGATCCGAGGCAACAAATTTGTTTTTGACGAGGCAAAGATAAAAAGCCTCTTCCAACCCATGGGAGCTTCCTTTGAGGTAAAAATGGAGAATGTGTCTTCCTGTATTTGCTCTAACCTTCTTACCCCAGCTTTCCTTTTTTGCACAAGCCAACCTCAGTCGTAGATTTCACATTTATCTAACAATGTTACAAGATTTGAAACGAGCACATATTGACCTGTTTTGATGTACCTAAAAAAAAGAAGCTAATTATGTGAATCTTTCCTGCCCCCAGGACCTGCTGACAAAGAGTGACTAAATCCATTCTGAGTCAGAAAAGAAGAATCATCTGTTTGGGAGCGTGTGTGAATAATTCTTTTGCCTTTTTGTCTTTGAATGCAGCAAAAACAAAACACTCCAGAACCCACACACTGACTTCCAAGACAGACATTTTAACTTATTCCCAGAAAGTTTACCACTGCATATGTCTTTTGGGTTTAGTTGAAATCATGTACGGTGGAATTAAGGTTACCCTCTGGGCGCTGACAGGTCTGCTGTCCATCACCACCGTCTTCTTCAACGTTTACATCCTGCTGATGAGTCTGTGGAACTACAAGCAGAACAAGAAGTGGACTCCAAGTGAAACCATCATCCTGGCGCTTTCAATCGCCAACATCGCTCACCAGCTGATCTGCTACTTCTGGATGACCATGGCTGAGGTGGACAGTAGCTGCCACATCATGCAGATGCCCTACACCATGATGCTGCTGCTAGTCTACAGCCTCAAGTACACCATCATGTGGGACAGTAGCTTCCTCACCTTTTACTACAGCACCAAGCTGGTGAACACACCCAACCACTGCTACACAAACATCCAGGGGGTTATCCTCAAACATGTAGCTTTAGTTGTGTTTCTCATCCCTCTTTGTGGCCTTGGTACATGTCTGCCCATGATGGCGGTGTTTCACCCTGACAACCAGACCACAGTCAACCAGGACTGTGGGGTGTTAATGCCCGACACCTTACCCGGTAAGGTCTACGAGGTCCTCTACCTGCTCTTTGCCGATGTTCTACCAGGGCTACTCATGATCAAGTGCTGCATCTCCATCTCCGTCCACTTGGGCATCCACCTGCGCCACATGAAAGCCAGCACCAACGGAGCCCACGCGCCCAAGCTGGGCGCTCAGATGAGGGTGATCCGCATGGCTTTGTCCCTGGTGGCTGTCTTCATCCTCTTCCTCATAATTGACCTCTACGTCAACTACCAGATCTCTGTGAACCACGATAACATCCTCATACTCACGTTCTTCTTCACGTCCATCTACACTACCGCCACTGCCATGGTGCTGATCTACGGGAAGAAGCCTTTTTGGAAAGCCCTCATACATGAATTCAACGTCAGCATGGATGAATATCCGTGTTTGTCGTGTCTGAAGGTGCCTGAACAGAAGGCCAAAGCCAGCACAACCGCAAAGATTAAAAACTGAGAGGCAATCCGCTTCACGCTGGAGTTCTTTGAGCTGAAATCAATTTGTCATTGTCTGGACTTATTAAAAACTCTGCAGAAACTTATTCTTTTATCTTTTGTGTGAGCAATTTCTGTAATGACCGCTGTCCTGCTGTATCACCATAAAACTTCTTACATCAATGCAGTAGATAAAAAAAAAGGGCTTCAGGAGCTGTTTAAGTGATGCACAGATAACAATGGTCAGGTAACCTGCTTTCCATCCAAATCACTCACTGATCCCACAATTATTAATATTTCAGTAGAACAAATAATAGTCAAGCCTGTAAAATAGATCCCCAAGCATGGCTGCCTGGACATGATGCAACTCTGCACCCATCTAAAAATGTTAAAAAATACATGTGACTGTCGTGAGAGTACAGAGCATATTAATAAAACAAGAAAGTACTCACAACCTGAATCCCTCTTTTTGGTTTGCATCACAGAGGTTTTATGAGATTTTTCTCGGGCAGGTTGCAGAGATTTTAAGCTGCACAGAGGGACAAAAGCAGCCGAAAAACTGGAAGGATGCCAGTCAAAACTCCTGCACTAGTTTGTGGAGAAAAAACATATACTTGAAGGGGAAAGGCGTTTATAATCTCAATTTTGCTCCTGTGGAAGTGTTCATTGATCCTCAACAGAGGTGTGCAGGGCTGTGCTCGACATCTCCCAGGTGTTATTGTGTGTAGCTGCAGCTTTGTGCGTGTGGCTGTGGGTGAAGCTGGGCGTTCCTGACAGAGTGCACTCAGGCCGAGCAAACCTTCCCTGAGTAAATAGAGGTTTACAGAAGTGCAGCAGACCTCTTTGCAATGCTCCATCAGTTCACACCCTCTGGCACCACCTAGTGAGGTTCAAAGTAGAGATACAATAGAGCGGCTAATCCCTCTCCACACACCGCCCTGCTCCCTCCGGCTGTTAAATGGACAAAGTAGGGAAGGGCAGCACTTCCTTTGATGCAGGGGAATTAAGTCGTACAGAGGCCTCAGTTTCCATCGTGACTGTTCTTCTCTCTTCAATTGAGGGAGCAGGTCGTGACATGACAGCTGAATATTATAAAAAAGTGGCAAGTGACGTTACAAATCCTCACTCTATGGAATTATATCCTTGATCTTTATCCTTTTAGGAAATGACAGCATGGATGTCCAAAACTTGTGAAAAATGTGAACTACAAGGTCCTGCAATCAACTAACCAAAGTGTTGAAGGAATATTGCTCCCCTATAAGTCACACATTATCACAATTTACTTTTTGGTTTATATAACGTTTTTATCTACACTATTGTGTTCATGATAGAGCCACGTTTCATCGCTGTAGCTCGTTGAGGTGGAGCTAATTGACTGTCACTACTGTGTAAACAGTTGGGTAGGTTAGTCCACTGGCTCCAAACATGGGGCTCTGACCCCTCTGGAGGGTCACTAGACACATCTTAGGAGTCATGAAATTCCTAATGTGGTAAAAAAAAAGAAGAAGAAGAAGTCACATAATAAATAATTGTACCGTACACAAACTTGTGAAATTTTCTTTACTTTTGTCATTTCTCAATTTTTTTTAAAGATTTATTTTTAGGCTTTTGCCTTTATTTAGATAGGACAGTGGATGTAGCAGGAAATCAGAAGAAAGAGGGGAATAACATGCGGGAAAGGTGCCATAGGTCTAACTTCCTTTTTCATTGACTTTATTTATCAGGGGACAGTTTGCAATGACATTGAAATACAAAGAAAGATGAAAAGATGGTTGCACAAGCTATAGCGAGATGCTAATTTCCATCTGAACGCAGGCTGTTCGCTTTGAGGACTACAGAATCTGTAAACAGAGGCGCTGCTTGTCAACAGGCAAGGCCTGCAACTGCTTGAGGTCCCAGACCATTAGGGGGCCCCTGAGGGCTCACAAACTTTAAACCACAACAGTGACCCAAGATGTGCAAATTTTGCAATGACATTAGGGACACCTCCCTAAGGGGGCCCCATTTGACAGCACTCACCCTCGTTGCCCGGCTAAGCGCGGCGTGCATTATTGCAGTGAAAACCAAAGGTTGTTAATGAAAGTCAGCAAAGGAAAATAAAGAGGAATTATCAGTCTACAGGAGAGAAAACAGAAACAGGAAAAAAAAGAGGAAGAGGAGTAAGCGTGGGGACACTGGCAGACATGATGGTGATAAATGCAGGTTGTAGGGCCCCTAATTATTTCTTGCCTGGGGCCCCAACAGACTCCTAAATCACCAATGTCTGTAAATGGGGCGTAACCTAACCGCTAGGCAGTCAGTGTCCTGACATTTTAAAAAAACAACAACCAAAAATCATAAAATGTTACATCTTTTAGCCGTTAACAGTTATTCAAATCAGCCGTCTGTAGAAATCTCTTTGGTGGTCCGACTTCAATGCTGAGACATGTAAACAACTAGACACCGCTTTTTAGCCAGATCTCCATCAATGCATGTTTGGAACCACTTACTGTATATTTTACAGTATGTATGACAGTTGCTAATTATTGTGAAGTAAGACATTTATTTGGTTCTGAATTTCTTATCACTATAGTGTTAAAAACTCAATAAAAAATACACAAAAACTGCACTGAAGAACTTCACTTAAGGAACTATACAAGTTCAAGAACTTAAAAATTATATGTAAGCTACCATCTGTGTATGTTTGAGGTCGAAAATCCTCCCATCTGCTCCAATAGCTGGTTGTCTCAAGGTGATGGAAATTCTGCCCGTGTGTTTACAGCCTTAGACTGTGTAAGAAGTCAGATTCAGACACAGATGTGTCATCGGCCTATTGTCAGCGGGGTCGATGCCAGCTGAGGGAAAAGCAGACTGTTGTGATTGATGTCCTCATGTTCTATACATCATGAGGCTGTAAACATGTCTGCTGTATAGAGACTGGTTCCATGGAGATGTTCCTCCCAGAGAATCTGCTGAACCAGGCTGCTGCATCGTTGTCCCCTTTGCATGGCTGAACATAGTTTCAAATAGTTATTGCTCCGGAGACTTTGCAGGCAGAGTGATATCCCCTGCTTCACTATCTGACAGGAAGGAACAGGCCATTAACAATCCAGATTAGCAAGACTAGCATCATCACACAACTCCCATAAACAACTCAAACTCCTCCCTGCAGACGGACCCCCACCCAGAGATTAGGCGTCTTTAGCTGGAGCATCAGAGGCATCTTCTTCCTATACACCTTCTCCAATTGTGTTTGAAATGCATAAATCACCAGCTCAATGCCAGTTTGTGGGATGTTCTGAGCTTGGGTGGGTAATTTTTCTGGCTATCAGCAGCATCCAAATGTCAGCGAGTTCTCTCCAGTGAGGGCACGGAGAGTAATCTGTATTCACTACGCTGACAGGATCATAGTTAAGAGATGAAGATGCCTTTCTAAAGGAATCAATGTCACCACAGAATGAGAGTCGGCTCTTTCATAAAGTTTTTATTTGTGTTCAGTCAACAACAGCTTGTTCATAAAAAAGATCATTATATATCTCTTGAGGCAATGTTTGTAGAAGATTTCTTTGATGCTTGTTAGGAAAAGTTTACTATAAAAAATGAATCCCTTTAAAACAATTTACACAGACACCTTAATCAGCATCTCATTTTGATCCTATTCAAACAGCTTACATATATAGAGTCAGCACTCTGAAGGCACTTATACTGTATTGCTTTTTCTAATAAAAAAAGGTAAGCAAGTGGAAATTAGATTTTTCTGCATAAAAGTAAACAATCTCTGTACACAACTGGTGTGCAAAACAGTGGAAATATTCATTGAATGAAAATAATTTAAATTCCATTGATTAACTGGTAAAAAAGACCTAGATCTACCAACACCTGAAATATAAAAATTTAAGTCAACTTCAAAAGCATTCATGCTTGTACCGTACAGCGCTCAGGCTTCTTTAAAGGAACAGTCTGAAACTTTAGGTTTCTTTAATTTCAAGGTTATAGTTGAAGGGGAGATAAACACATCTCTCATGTCTGTGGATAATGAAGCTGCAGCTAGAAACCTGTTGGCTTATCTTTGAATAAGACAACAGGGGGAAACAGCTAGCTTTGCTTAATGTGAAGGCAACCAAATTAAACGGCCATTATGTCTAAAGCTCATAATAAACACATTACATCACATTTTTAATTTTAAATCACCTTAAAAACCTTTTGGGTTGGCCTTTTTGGTCATGAGCATTCATTTGTTATCTTTACTGGTTGCCTGACAACTGCACAAACCCCCACAAGCTGTAATTAGTACACATATTTTGACCATTTGAATGACAAAAGATAAAAATGGTTAATTAGTGCACCTCAGTGCTGGGAGGCAGACGTTGTTTCCTTTGACACAGCCGGGCAACATGTTTGTTGACCATGCAGACATGAGAGCTGTTTCAACCATCTCACGTAAACTTCTGCAGAACGGCATACTTCTCAAAATGTTGAACTGTTCCTTTAAGAAATAACGTGCTTAACTGCGGACCTTTATCAATACAATGGAGTTTGGAAGCATCATTGGCAGTACTAAGCTCATTATAAAGTTATATAAAAAATGCATTATGTGCTACACATTCATCAATGCCATCCAGTGTCTCTTAGAATCTGTTGAGTTAAAAATTGGTTTGATCATTGTACAACTGAACACCATCATCAGACACACACAAAACTAACAGTTACATTCTGTACATTGTATTCCCTGCTCTATATCAAGTTTGTCACGTATCTAATGCAGCTTTTTTTTTTCCTGTATGGAAAGGTCGGTTTGGAATGCCGGTAAACAGCTAACGGGAAACAAGTCATCCAGTGTCACTCCGTCAAATCAAAGCTAAAAATAACATTGCAGCATTGGTCATTCTTTTTCCCTGCGAGTGATAACGTCAGTACAAAAAAAAAAGACGCACATAATCACTGTTTCATTATATCTGAATAAAGGCACACTAAAATCAAGGCTGCAGTGACCTTGTGTGTACTGACTCATCTATCATTTCTGCACAGTAGTACCCTCTAACAACAGAAACATCACATGTACTCTTTCTTGCGGCTTCAATACAAGACAAATTATTGATAACACAGGACTGCTTGAAATGATTAGTGACTTTTTTTTTAAATGGAACATGTTGCACACATCCCACGCAGATGGCCCTGCATCCGTACTCACAGTAGTGCCACAAGAATGAGTTCAACCTTAAGGCCTGCATGAAGGGTACAGCCTTAGTGGGGCGGGTGCTCGTATGAGGGGAACATTGACTTTCGGGTTTTTGGAGGCGGTGGCGGAGGCTTGCTCTCAATTTTCATCGGTAAAGGAGGAGTGAACTGTGGGGAAACAGAGAAGAAAGTGCGGGGCTTCAAATGAAATAAAAACAGAATATTTTAACGTTTACACGCCATTAAATATGCATTAGTGAGCCGATGCTTATTTTCTTAGAGCAGATATTACCTCTGAAGAGAAGCCTGGGCTGTCAATCTCATGAGGGTGCTTCTTCGGAGGCATGGGTGGGGGGGTCCCTGGGGTGTCAATGGTATTGACATCGTTGTCACTGAGAAGCGATGAATAACCTAACACAGGGGAAAGAAAATCAGAGCTCTTCAGCCTGCAGGCCTCTGTGAATAAGCCTGTGAGTGTGTGTGTGTCATCTGATTAGGTGAATAAACTGAATGTGCTTTTCACAGAGCTAGCAGGCATGATATTCACCCTTGTCTGCGAGCAAGGTACATTTTAAAGAGAAATATTAAACAATGACATGCAGTGCGGCGGCTTTCATCAAAGAAGAAGATTTCTGCTACATACTGGAGCTGCGTGGTGTGCGTGGTGTATGTGGAGAGGCAGGTAGCGGGCTCAGAGGATTAGACAGGCTGAGATGGGAGGAAACACCCTGGAACAAGGAGAGGGTGAGCCGCCGGTCTCCTAGTTGTAAACTCTTGGGCCTCTGCTGCTTCTCTGGGGGAGTCTGGAATGAAAATCAGGACACGGAAAACATCAGCCTCCATGTAGAACCGTCCAGAATAATGGATCAACTTCAGATTCACAGCTGAATAAAGGGAACTTCATTTAAAGGATGATACGGCCTATAAACAGACCACCTGGGTCAAAGAATCTCGGATGTGGAAATAAAAACAACATATCATATATATATAAAAAATAAACCTGATCGTACCACATCGACATCTGACTGCCTCTCCAGCAGGACCTGGGATTTGCTCACACTCCATTCCTTCCTGTTCTTTCGAGCAATCCTGTTGTCTTCCTCCGAACGGGACAGGACGGAGGCCCTGCGATCACTGGGACGGGACAACAAGGAACTGCTTGTGAATAACCAAGGAGAGAGAAAAGGACCGAGAGAGATGTAAAATCTCAAACACAAATGTTGCTTTCCTGTTCAAACAAAGATAACATCAGTGTTTAACTAGCACAGCTTTGTTTTAGAGTAACACAATGTCAGACACAACCAGCCAGGGAAAAGGTAGAGGAAGGAAGCAGGGAAAGAAGGAAGCGGGGACTGACTCGTGGGAGGAAATGCAGGAGGGTCCGTCTGAGGACGCAGAGCCGCTGGAGAGGCCCGAGGAGGCATTTGAGAGGGTTGAGACGGTGGACATGCGACGCAGGGTGGAGGACAGGATGTAGGGCATCACGACGGAGCCCACGCGACTCTTCTTCTTCTCAGTGAGAGAGCAGGGCTGGGACACACAAATGGGATTAAGCATCATCGGGGAATCTTGGCAGGAGAGGAGCACAATGACAAGCAAAATCTCTCCAGGTTGCAATGCACTGACTAAAGGAAGATTTATGGTCCTGCGCTGATAAAATGTACACTGCGTTGAATGAGAAGCGTTTGATAGGAAGGCAAGGGGGCCAATAGCTTAAGTTGGCACCCTCTTACATTAAATCGAGTTTAGGGTTGGCAACGCACCAAGGTTATGACGCCATAATGCTTCTCCACTTTCTCCCGCAGGTCTTGGAAACAGGTGACCATACGGTTGTGTAAGGGCTTCAGCTGCTCCGTCGTCTTCTCCCCGTGGATGCGAATCCCATCTGCCAAGAGAGGGATCTAGAGGGGAAGAGGACACTTAAGAGTAACAAAACGTTTTCTCCTTTAAGGCCAGAGTCAATGACAGTGATGGTGGAAGGATGTACCTGCAGGGCGATGAGCTGTTTAAGGACTTCTATGCGCTCATGGTCCTCTGGGTGCTCTTGGATGTAGGTGTCTGTAAAGAATGCCTTCAAAGGAAGAAAACAGAGCGGCTTTTTAAAGACACAGGCTTAAAATATATAGCTGCGGGCAACAATGAACAGGTGTCCACGGCATGACAAAGAGGCCACAGAGGCTCCCTTATGAATTCAACTTTGTAGCTTCTAACAGACTCAAGGACAGCAGGACCTTAAAAAGGACTTCTAAATTCATTGTATCATTATTATTTATCTGTTTCTAGTTCAGTTTGGCAGTGTTATTCTTCTCCAAATCACTTGCTTTATAGTCGACTGAGTACAACTTGAACCTGGTTGGGAAAGAGCATAAATCTAACAATACAGTGCAGTCTGTTAACAGGACATTAACGTATTTCTGTGCGGCTTTTCTGTTCTCGCATATTGGATTTGAAAGCTAGATTTGAGCACTTAATGACATCTGTACTAACATTATGGCTTTTTATATATGGAAATGATGGCCTGTTGGGTCAGAGCCAACTTTCGACAAATTTGTGCCCTGGGCCTGATTTCATTTTTGGAGCCCCTCTCTTCCCCACTACCAGTACTGCTTCATGACCTGAGAGATAATTTACAGCATGACCCTGAGTAACGACCAAACTGCAGTATTTCAGGTCATATTTATTGATTGCATGTCTTTTTGCAACACAGCAAGAGAGTAAGCGAGAGAACTCATTTATTGATTTGATATTTCAATATACATCAAACTTATTATGGGGTAGGATTTAAGGTCACTATGGCTTTCTGGGAGGGGGGAGGGGGTATTTGCGTTCACACATGCACAGAGTTCTAGGGCAAAGCATGTGTGAAAATCATGGACTGTAAATATTAATGGACGAAGCCTGAGTGACGTCAGCCATCTGTCATCGGCAGCCGCCACCATGCTGGAAATCCTGTCTCGGCCTAACTTTCAGTCAACCTAACAACATGCTGAGAGCTGAGGCGGGTTTCAAGCCTCTTGACAAACTGTTACATCGCGGATCGTGCCCACCTGTCAATCATGTCAGCTACGCGCCTAACTATGGATAACATGTATCGTTTTCAAAATCAAAACGGAGACGTTTCACCCCTCGTACAGTGTGTGCCAGTGATGATAATAACTAATTAGAGCTATTTTGTTTTTTTTTGTACCAGGCTGTAAAAATGTTTATTTATGCTTTAAAAATGGCTTCACGTGTACTGTATGTGACTTCTGGTGTTACTGGAGCCAGCCTCAAGCGGACACTTAATGAACTGCAGGATTCTGCACTTCCGCATTGGCTTCATTTTTCAAGACCGGAGGTTGCCGCTTGGTGAAAATGCGAAATGCCATTTAGCATATGTTAGCACATTTCCATGCTGAACACATCTTAACATCTGCATATTGTAGTTTGAAGATGTTAGCATGAGACTCAGTAAGTACCATGTCCCCAGATCTGTGTGTAGCTTCAGAGTCCAAGTCTTTTAAGGAAATATTTGATTCTTTATGTCTCTGCATGTCTGTAAAATACTGTCTCTGAAGTAGTTTGTTACTCATTTTGACCCCAAAGAGCGGAGTCGATTAGATTCAGTGTCCAGAAACATGCTCAGAAAAAACAACACAAAATATCAAACCTTCTCGTAGTTGGAGAAGCCGCCCATGACAGCAGGGTCAACGATGCCGCTAAGCATCATGGACAGTGGGTTGATGGACAGGGAGCTGTCATTGGCTTGCTGCTGCACAAGGTTACTCAGCTTTTCATTGGCCATCTCCATCGTCTCGACAGCGTTCTCCAAAGGACTGATCTCCTTCTGTACACCAGGAGGATTCAAAGAAGAATAACATGAATGTGAGGAACTCATGATGCTAGACAAGCTTTAAAAAAATAACAACAACATTACAGTTTGTGCATCAAGGTTGCTTCTTACCACAGAAACAGATTTGACTTCAAACCATTTCAGAATCCCGGGAAAGTGATACGCTGTGATGTATGTTGTTCTCTCGATCCACATGGTCTGTAAGGCAGAATACAAATCAATAACTTATTAAATAGTTACATTTCCATAAGACTTGGGGGAGGTTCGGCCCAGACCAATGATTATCTTGAAAATGGAAGAACTTGATACAGACTAGAAGGCCGAGTCCCATTTATTTCACAGAAATGATCTTAGTCTCACAGAAATCTGTATCCTCTGCAAGAGCTCTGATGTTTCCTATAATCCTGACTACCAACAACACGGCTCTGATGAGTGTTCAATATGCTGAGGGGGGGAAAAAAAACAATATTACAACTTTAAAGATGTTGTAACTTCAAGCCAGTGTAGGGAATTTCAATTTGGCACACTGATGCAACTCTGACATGTTTACAAAAATGTAGGCCCGTTTGAGCTTTTTTTGTGTGACAGAAATTGTGAAATCTATCTGGTTTTATTTTTTTCAAGAAATGTAAAACTAATGAACCTAACTCTCCCTTTTCTCCTGAATTGACGCCAAACTTTCTGAACTTTAACTTGAGACGTTTTTTGACGAGTACACTAGACCGATTTTTGATGAACAATTTAGCCCCCGATGCAGCAGCATGTTGTGATGTGGAGGATTCTGTAAACAGCTGCTGTTCATTCTCGCTGAGTAGGTCTCCAATCTTCATAGACAATCATTACAAAATGTTGATTTAATGGTGGATGCAGCAGGAGTACAGGACGTAGTGGTGCTCTTAAATAAGACTCAGTGTAATCACTTTCTTTTGTCTGTTTACTACAGTAGCTGTAATGTGTTAATCATACATCCTGCCAAGACTTACAGCAGGTCAGAGCTGATAGTCAAGTGATGTGCAAATATCAGCTGAAATTTGCACATCACTTGACTATTCATATTTATCATGTAAATATTAATCTTTTCTTATTATGTTTGTTGTTGATATTTAATGTTGTACCTGTACATATGAGAGCACAGTTCACCAAAGTTAAATTCATTGTGTGTGTAAGCATACCTGGCCAATAAATTTGATTCTGATTCTATCAGCATTAGCTAATTCCATCTCCCATATGTGCCGATATTACAAGATTTATTCACAAGTCATACAGCATTTTATTCGAGTTTCATTGTATTACACTAGCAGTTCTCGTTCACCAGCAGAGTGTGATATATGGATTACAACCAGCATTAACACTGTAAAGAATGTCAAGCGGTGAAGCACATTCATGTACTTTCCAGTTGAGTGAGCATCTTGTCTTCATTATAGATCTTTTTCCAAAATTGCTAATAACTGCATTTTAAAGATCAACACAATAAATGTGTGTGAGTCTCTATAAACTTATCCATTTCTAAAGACAGAAGACAGATCTAAGAAACATATCACCCTACATATCGGTATCTGATTTATATAAATCAAACACGTCTGATCATCCTACCAACCATCGCCGACCTCATTCATGCACAGCCTGCTCCGACCTCCACCTCAGCACCAAGGAAGTGTGGACAGTGGAAGTGAGGAACACAAAGGAGAAATCCTTCCTGCATTCATCCCATCTCTCCATATCCCATTTTTCTTTTGCCTTCTCCTTTGTAAAGCGCCTCGAGATAACACTTGTTATGAATTGGCGATACACAAATAATGACTGATTGATCCTTTCAAAATGAGCAGCATTACAAGATGATACAACTGCTGACAGTACGGAGCCACTGCACAAATCCAATACAACATAAATGCCACCAAGCTCTGCTGCTCATTGGTGGTCTTGAATTTAATAAAAACTGCACTCCATAAGGTCTACTTACTAAACAGTGAATCACAGTTTTCTCCCTGCCCAAACCAGGCTGGCAGCACCATTGTTTGACAGCTTCCCCCTCTCATTATGTCAAAAACATCTTAAAAAAACCTTGGGTCTGAACCATGAGAGGGAGAGAGAGCTCATACAGTCAAGTTGAACTACGGAGTGTGCCATTGTGCAAAGAAAAGGTAGAAACAAAGACTTCAATTGATCATCTGTTCTAAGGTAACTCAGTTTACCAGCGAGCTGTGTGAACATTGTGGACTGCGCTCCCTGCTAACAGAATAAGACAGTACAAACAGCTGCAACAGGCGCTGGGTGTTCTAATATGTCTGCACGTCAGCACGTCAACATCACTGCTCTGTTTACGATCAACTATTAAAGGCAGGGTTGGTCATTTACAAAAACTAGCTTGATTTTGAAAGTAGCATTCCCTCAGTGCTCCATCTACACCCTCCCCCTCCCCTCTGTGCTCCCTCAAAAGCCACGCCCCCTCACTTACATGGACAAGCGGCATTGATCCAGAAGCTTTGAGTGTGGGCTGACGTGCATGCATGGGGTGGAGAATGAGCAGGGAGACAGGGAGGCGTCTGATTGGTTCATCAGATTGGTACCTCGTGGCAGATATTGGTTAAAGTTTTTACAGGCTTACAACTGCTACAGATGACGGGTTTCTTCGTTTCTTTTTCAGAGCTCATGAGTTATTAATTTCTGTCAGGACATAAAGGCAATTTTAACCAAAATCTTAAAAAGTTTATCTGGAGAAAATTACCAACCCTGCCTTTAACTGATGATAGGACATGACTGTGGGAACTTTCAGTGTGAGCTTTGTTGTCTGTTGAAGTGTTAAATGTTTAAAAACTGGTATGACTTGCTGTTTATACTCTTAAGTATTAATAATCCCGAACATTAATAAAACATGAATTTGTGCAGCACAGAGTATGACGTGTTCTCGTGGAATGACTTCTCTCTGTACCCCCAACTCAAACTTATTTGGAGCGATGCAGTGTGTTCAATTTCACAATTTGAATTGCTGGATGAAAAAAGGATGTTCTTTAAATGAGCACAAATAGCTTCATGTTTTTTTTTTAGATAAGAACACTAAGATTTTTGTTTTGACAAGTATTTGAAACCATTTTGAGATCTTCCCTCCCTTGGCAGAAACAGTTTTTATATTAAACACGGTGAAAGCCAAAGTCTTTGTGTGAAACCACCTCTGTGACCCATTTCTGTCTTGTTAGCTCAACATAATCATATTGTGCTTCAGAAGGCCAAGGATGTGTGTTCAAGACTTTAATGAGGTAAACTTAACATCTTAAACCTACATAGACAAAACTCTGGATGAAGACTGCCATTTAACTGGAGGTTTCATGTTTAATCTGAAGAGCTCTGCTCCAAATGCCAGAAATGATTCTCCTAAAACCCTAATTACAAATGTCTCATTCTTACTGTAAGCAGATGGGAAAAAGTCTGTTTGGGCCAGTGTGCATCACATGACAGAACTGGAAGTCGGCCACTATGTCAAATTGGCTTCAAAAACCCAGTGCAATGCTGAGGGCTTCATCTTCATGCTCACTCATTATTTACGTTCAATCCCTCACTCTCTGCTTCAAACACATGATCTGATTCTGGATGTTTCAGTCTAACACTAAACATATTTTTAGCCTCCACCCTTTGAGCCACACATCTTGTTGCTGTCAGTGTTTACAGCTGCTCTGTGTGGCTGCCGGTTGTAATTTTAGACAAAGCATTCACATTCAATCCTCATCACATTCAGCTCAGAAGAATCTGAAGCTCTGCTCCACATTCATCTACAACACTGGTCCTCATCACCAGCACTGTGTCTACTCTCAGAAGATATTCCTTTTCATCTTGTTCATCTCTTCCCCCTTTTGATGAAAAATGTTGTCTCGATGGGCTCTAATCGTCAAAAACTGCTTCATAAGCATGTATCTTGTCAATAAATTGTTTTGATCTCTCTTCAAGCCATCATGAATCAAGTCTTCTCCAGTTGAAAAGTTTTCGTTCATCTTCTAAGTGAAATATGTGCACGGACAGGGTTGTTTCATTGCTTTTCTTTTTAGAATGTATGAGTGTGTGCTAATACATATTAGCTCAGTGCTTTGAAGTAAATTTAAAAAGTGCTCACTGCAAATTCATTGTCTGGGTCCTTTTCACCTTTCCTGAAGGGCCGGGAATACTGGAACTGGTCCACTTCATTGGTTCTGTAATAGCTGCAGAAGCACAGGGAAGGACAGCAGTGAGTTAGCAGTTTGACCAAAGAACCATAAATCTCAGGATATTCACGACAAAATAAATCAGCCTTTTAAGTGTTCAGTTACACACTTTAATATCTGCTCTGGAACCCCCTTGTCTTTAAACTGCTGCGGCACGGTGAGAACAGGCTTGACTGTAAAGCTCTGGATGTCTGTGAGGTTCAGTTAAGGATAAGACCAGGAACAAGGGGAAGGTGCAGAGGAAGTTGTTCGAGATCAGTTTATTTTTTCTATTATCTGTCCACTCTTTGAGGATGTTCAGGGCTTTCATTTAAATGTTTATATGAACTTGCTTAAATGCATTAAATGAAATGGCACACATGCTGATGTTCAGCAGTTATGTTTACCAAGTTTAGCATTTTAGTGCAGCTAATTAGCATGCTAATCTTCTAATCCAAATTAGCATTTCACAGCGAGTACATCGGAGGCTATCGAGAATAAATTAGCTCTGCAAGATTTACTCATTAACATAAACATTTGACAGATAAAATACTGAATGTAAAGTTAAAGAAGCACAAAGTCTTTTGTACTACACATCCTGGAGGAATTAAATATATTTACACAGACAATTTTGTTTAAATTTGTTTGTTTTTTTACTCAGAACTACAAATGTCTCTCCACGGCCATCCAGTGGCTACAATGTAAATAGCTCCCCTGGGGCCTGTAACTTCAGGATACACTGTCCAGTGGAGTTGCTGATGTTGTCTCCAGGGGGCGCTGTGCTGGTCATCCGTGATGCATTCGGGAACTGAGAGAGCAGCTTTAAGGTGAAGTCTTCAAGCCACTCGTACTCTTTGCCTCGATAGATGAACATCTTGTTCTGCAGCAGATATTTTCAGAATGCAAACACAACAAATTAAACTCATTAAAAAAACAAAAATATGATGATGCCTATTTTCAATTATTGATGAGGTCTGTGCTGGTGACTTAACTGTTTTCATTCCAACATTGTCTTGTGTCATCAAAAAGCCAATAACCTTTATCGACATTATTGCACATTGCCTCGAGAAAGGTTTCAAACAGCAAACTCCTTGCATAAGCACGGTGCATCATGCTTTAACTACATCTCTACTGAAATAGGTAATCACTTCCTTACCCTGAGGAACGAGGGGAATCCAAGGCCGTAATAACCTACAGCAAAGTACTCCGGCTGTGGCCTCATTGCATGCATGATATGTTCATAAAACTTGGCTTGTTTTTTCTGTGACAGAGGACAAAAAAGACGATTAAGACGCAGAACATATACAGCATGTTGTATTTAGTGTGTTTGCGGTCACAGAATGCACTTCAATCATTCATATTTCAGAAAAAGAACAAGTTGACATTTTCTTGTATGAAATTGTGAGAAAAGTTTATTGGAGCACAATCATTCTAAACTACTAAGGCTGAGAGACTTTATGAATTCTTTATAACACATTAAAACTCCACTGCATCAGCAGACACTCTCTGGGTTGAAAGGAGTAACAGTAAACAGGTTAACACACAATTATCGCTTCCTTTCTCTTTAAGTTGTTTTTCCAACCAACTGCACACGGCCTCATAAGAGCTGGACCAACTTCTTGCAGACCATTACTCTTCAGACTAATGTCAATAGTCTTAATGAGGCAGTAACAATATTATTTATAGAGCTGCCTTTAAATGGGTTTTTTAGGAGTGATAGTGCTTTGTTAGTGCAGCTGAATTAAAATACATGGGTCCTCTTACTAGCAGCTGGCTCAGCTCCATGAAGTCAAACATGTGGCTCTCGTGCATCTTGGCGAGCTGTTTCCCCAGCTCGATGGCTTTCTCCCACATCTGAGAAGACATGTGCGTCACTCAGTTAAAAGAGAACAAAACACATCAAATACACAGGAGCCATCTGGCTGTCACTTCTGTGCCCACCTCAGGGCTCCAAGGGAAAACAGTTGTTGTGTACCGGTAGCTGCTGGAGATATGAATACTGACACAACAAAGAAACCTGTGGCTTCTGAATGAGCTTAAGTGACTTCCCCACCAGTTTCACCATTCCAATTCAGATGGAAGATTTCAGACATTTGTTTGGTTTATTTCAAAAAGAAAAGACACAATCAGAACTCTTTACACACGCTCACATGCAAAGGCAGACAATACTCACTTTGCCCTTGTCCAAGTAGCAAATGATCTCCTGGAAGAGCCTCTCTTTCAGCTCTTGTTGGGTCCACACATGCCCCCCATCTCTGGGTATGAGATGAGGTGCACAGGGTTTGTCAGACCACTGGGGAAGCAAAATTACCGTGACATTTAGGTAGAAGCAGAGTAATATAAGCAAAGGTTCTACGGTCTAAACCATAAAAAATTGATGTTGTAAGAGATGAAAAACGGGCCAAATGTGCCAGAGACCTCCAGTAATTCAGCATGTAGCAGCAGGGTGTAGGCAGCCTCCGTGTAGTTCTCACAGTCCAGATGCAAATCTCGCAGCTTGTACAAGTACCTGATTATAAGAGCAAATCAGTTAGACACAGTTATCTCTTTGGTCCAAAGGACAGACGCTTCATGTGTCTGAATGACTCACCGGATGTAAATGTCCTCCCTTTTTTTCTCTTTATAGAAATTCTGCAAGAGCAAAAAAAACTTTATGTCACATTCTCTCATTTTCTCTGAAGCAATTGGCAGAGCCCAGACCTTATTGTATTGCTTTATGTACAGGCACAAACAGTGTTAACTCTTAGGTAAATAAAGGCTCAGGGCATACCAGCACGTTGACGGTGCAGCTCATGCGATGCTCAGGACTTTCATCATGTGTGATGGTGCGGTACGCCAGGAGATTCTTCAGCAGACTGCTCAGCAGCAGAGCCAGCTCCTCTCCTGACTGAGACAGGTATCTGTGGCGTCTGCAGTGCTCCAGCAAACTGCACATACAAACAAATAATCTTCACAGTCTTTTCTGAAGTGGAAAATGGCTATTTCTGGCTTCTACCACTTTGCCTAGGCCTGCACTCTCCTCGTGATGAGCATATTAAAACGTGTGTTATTGTCATTTTTGTCGTGAATCGTACATTCACTCCCAGAGGGCTTTCTATTGATTAGCAGTTACTTACAATTCTCACAGACTATCTTGTCCTTCTGCCTCCTTGAGGACTTCATTCAAAAACACAATTGCAAAGGCCTTTGTTGTATCTTAGCAGCAATCCCATGTGGATTCCATATCACACAGAATTGAAGGATTTTTTTTCTTTCCGGTTTTCAGAGTAAATGTTTTGTTTGATCTGCTCCTCTGCCTTACGTTTTCTCCAGAAGGACTTTGTACTGCTCATCCCCTCGGCCGCCTTCTACCTCTTGATCCAATTTTGTTATCAGTTCGTTCTCAAACTGCAAAGATAAGAGGTGAATTAAAAAACACACCACCACTGGTATCACAAATGTCATATTTAGCCGGGAGCAGATTGACTGGAAATTAAACAAAAAACATCAAAGCGCTGAACTTCTGAAGTCTTCTTACAGTTTCAAAGGTGCGACCGGGGCTGAAGTTATGCTCGCACTGCATCATATCGAAAAAGATTGGGATGGTGGCTTTCCTCAGCTCGGGCTCGGGCACCAGTGTGACCTCCAGAATGGGGCCGACCATGGCCGGGATGAACTTCATTTTGTGTGGGCCTGAGGGACAACAAAATATTATCACACAGAAATATCATAGTATGATTTCAGAAGGCAATAAGCTGAGCCTCCATTTCTCAACAAACAGAAGACAGATTTAATAAAGCGGTAAACAAAACAAAAGACTGTGAAACTGGACAATAAAAAATATTGTCTTGTTATTCTTCTTGCATTTGTGACAGGCAGTGGATAAACAAGAAAGTTTACGATAATAGAAGGACAATCAGAGAGAGAGAAATACTCACCCAGATTGTACCACATGTCTCTGATCTTGAATCCAATAGTCTTCCTCATGTCTCCATATCTGTGGACGTTTCAAATCAAACTTTTAAATTAAGTTCTTAACTTTTTATTTAAATCGTCTTCTGATGAATTTGAAATGATCTCACTTGTTCAGTATCTTATTTCGTTTCTCTTGAGAGAACGATTCCAGCTGCAGTGTCGTGTGGGTGAGGAACGCCACCGTCAAATGAAAGTAGTTATTCCACAGCTGTGAGGAGAGCGAGGTTTTCAAATATTAATGCCATAATTACCTTCTCATAACTCTAGCTTTTGATTTTGTGTTTAATAGGAAATGTGACCTCTACAGAGGCGGGGGGGGGGGGGGGGGGGGGGGGGGGGGGGGGAGACGACGACGACACACCTGCAGTTCAAAGTGTGCCTGGTCTAAGAAGTACATGTTGAGGACGTCTGAGTACTGGTTGATGGCCCTGAGGAAGACCTGCATCTGCACCAGGTTCATGATCATCCAGTCTGCGGGGAAGACGTTTCCCATGAGGTCCTTAAACATGATGAATGTCTCCATGAGGAAGTCCTGAGGGCGGCAGAAGAATGACATCTTTACTAGGAGTGTGTGCACGCCTTCGCTTCAAAGAAATACAATAAACAGGATCCAGGAGGCTGAAACTAAGCAAATCCAGAGCAGCAGACACATGTAATGCTCCCACAGCGTAATGGACACTGACATCCTCATCATGTCAGTCCAATCCATTGCATGAAATGTCTACAATCAATACCCCCTTAAGAAGCAGTAAGTGGCCAGGGTGGGTTAATGCCTGTTATTGATGATATGTTTCTGGACAAGAAGTAGCCAACGGGGGAGGAAGCAGGACACTTACAATGATGTCCTGTCTGGTCTTGAAGGTGCCGATGTGGTGGGCGTAGTGCATGTTATCCATTTGCTTCAGGATAGCCGTCATGCATGCGAGGTAGTGACCCTGCCGGAGAACATTTCACTGTTACTTTCATCATGTGTGTCCAATTTTTCTTCTTCTACAAAAATAAAAAATAAAAATCACCCACATTGCATGCTCATGGCTGCATTTTTGTTTTTATTGTTTTGATATGGCTGCTAAAAGATGTGTGTGTAGCTGTATTCAGGTAGTGTTGATGTCAGCATGGTTAACATTGTTATGAATGCTGAGGGTGCATTCTTCAAGGACATATTTCAGTTGCGACTTCACAGTGTGTCTTACAATGAGCAGGGAGGATCTGTCCATGCTGATGACAGTGCGATTAACCCTGCGAAGAAGGCGCTCCATTATCAGCTGAACGTGTCCTCGGGTGGGACCCTGCACAGACAGAAGAGCCTCAGGTACAATCACTGGAACAAACACGCTACACGGGGTCACTTCACCCCAATTACAAAATAGACAGGTTAAAAAAAATATGTTTTTTTTTTTTTTAGTCTTTGGAGAGGATTTGATTTGATTTGCAATGTTTTTTTCTTCTTTTTAGTGACTTTTCTTTGAACTTTTGTGTTTCTCCTGTTCTTGTGTGCTGCTCGCAGTATTAAAAAAAAACATTAGAAAAGTTCTGCAGCTGTGACTCTCTTCCTGTTACTCTGAGTGACAGAGTGGATTTTCCAGGGCGCGGTCACACTGGCCATCCGTACCGTGCCCAAGCACACTTCAACGCTAAAGTCCAGTTCGTTTGACCAGTGTGACCGCTCCGTATCGTGCTCAGGCACGGCACACTTCCTTGGCTTTGGCACACTTCGGAGAGGTGTGCTTCGGCACGGTACACTTCATGTACGAGCACGCAGGCCAGCGGGGGAATGGCGCTGCGGGGGGGCAATCGTGCTTGGCAATCGTACAGCACGGTATGGATGGCCAGTGTGACCGCGCCCTTAGTCAGTTTTTTTAATGCAACTTGAAGCCAGTAAAAGAAAAAAAGATCTGCTGACGAAGAGGTGAAACAATTAGTCAGTCAGAAGGTTTATAACTCGCTGAAAATAAAAATGAAACTACCTTGGTCCCTGTTGAGCCATTTAAGGGTTTTTTCAAGCGAAAAAGGCCAAACATTGAATCCAATATAGTTAGGGTGTTCTGCTTTTATTTGTCCTAAAACTCCTAACACTAAATATCTCTCTGTTTCAGGCTGCTGGTCCGAAGGATAAATCATTTTAAGTTGTCACCTTAGGCTTTAGAAAATTGTGATGCAAATTACTTTGTTTTCCTGATGTTTCCAAGAAAAAAAAACAAACCTTGAAAATGTTTGTAGGGTGGCTCTTTGGATTATTCTGTGTAGAAAGTAGCCGTTATTTGTCAGCTCTCACAAAGTTATCACAAATTAAATTCTATACACCTCCACTGCATTTTATACCACTAGTCTGGGTCTAGGTCACAGTGGCAGCATGCTAAGCAGGGTAGCTCAGACCTCCCTATCTTTAGCGCTCCAGCTCCTCCAGGGGGACGACAAGATGCTAACAGTCCAGATGGGAAATGTAATCCCTCCAGCATGCTCTGGGTCCGCCCCGGGGCGTCCTTCCAGTTGGCTATATCCACAAAACCTCTAAAGAGACGAACGAGTCACCTCAACTGGCACTTTTTCTATGCAAAACAGCAGCGGCTTGACTCAGAGGTCCCCATGGACGTCTGAGCTTTGTACCCCTAACTAGAAGGTTGAACCCAGCCACACTGTGGAAGACAGTCATTTCGGCTGCTTACTTCCTCAATCTCAGTCAGACAAGATGTTCTCTTCTATTATTTATCTGTATTGACCATTTTAAATATTCAACAAGTGATTGAAGGAGAATCTGGTCTCCTCACCACGTCCTTGTGGTCAAGGTTGTCCAACACGGTGCTGAGGAGGTGAACGCAGGCCTCATGGTCAGGTTTACACGAGTGGTCATCCAGCTGCCCACTCAGCTGGTCAGTAACAAGTGGCAGCAGCACGTCTCGACTGTCTGTGGAAGCAGAGGTACAATGTGTTAATTGGATCAAATGGCACTTTTTCCTTTTTTATGGAGCTCACTTGAAAAGCTCATGTTGGTGTAATGCAGAGCAGAGCTTTTTTTTCCCCTCCCTTCGTCTTGTGTGAAAAGTCATTATGTGGCTTTTGAGCCTCTAGCACTCCTACCTGGCTGTCTGAAAAGGTCACTCTCCACCATTTTACACATGCAGCCCAGCTTCTGACGCACGAGCTGAGAGTCAGGAATGCTCTCAATGAACTTTGCTAAGAGAACGCTGAAAGAGAGAAGAAAAGACAGAGAAAAGGCCCCAAAGAGCGGCTGTGACAATATTAATGCTTTTCACATTTCACATCTATTAATTATTGTCACTGGGGGTTAATGAGCAGAACACATGACAGGCGGATTTTACAGCTGAGCCAATTGAGAATATCACCTCGTTTACACAGAAGTAAATATTATAATTTGCACTGACACAGGCAATTATCTTTTCTCTGCTGTACAAACCCTCGGGAGAGTTACCTGAGCTCCACGGGATCAAACACAGTCTGGATGTCATTAATGATGCTGGGGAGGTATTTCAATATCGCTCCCTGAAAAAGCAAAGAATCAGGTCTCATCAGACTGAAACTTGGAGTGCGCTTTTGTTCTCTAGTGAAACAAGATTTTTTTTTTTCTCACCTTACTGTGAATACCCAACAGGGAGCCTGCATTCATTCTGGTGTTTATTTGTTCAACTTTACAATGAGTTGTCCACAACAGTGTAACACATTTTCACAGCTGGACAGCTGCAGTAATTTGACATGCATCACTGAATAAACCAAGAGTGATAATTAATGGAACGTGTCCTTCCATTCTGAGTGGCTGCATTTCATGTTTATATCAAGCTAGAAAACGGTAAACTTGTGTGAGTTTAAAACACCCCGCAAGATTTCCAGGTGTTCGTTTCTGTTAGCTGTTACAAAAGACTACTAACAATCAACATCAACCTTCCCTTTTCAGTTTACCTTAATCTTCACTCCCTCATCCAGCGGTCTGTCCATGAGCGTGTTGAAAGAAAGGAATAGAGTGCGAATGGAGTTGAAGAATGCGTCCCCATCTTCACTGTTCCCATAGAATCTGAGAATGAAGGACACACATGGCGTCACAAGTGTCCCTCCTTTGAATTTAAGAGTGAAAGGTGTATTCTTATGTGGCAGCGCTTCTCATACCTGAGATAGAGGACCCGGGACTGTACGATAAACCTGAACAGGTATTTGAGAGCTTTGAGTGCTGCATAGAGCCTCTCATTCAGGACGGGCTCCTCTGCGTGGCCCACATAGTAGTTGAGGACCCTGGTTAGCTTCCTGAGAAAAGTGAATGAGTCAGGCATCAAGGACGGATGGTAATTTGGGCGTGGGTGGAGAAAGAGAGCAAAAAGAATTACTAAAAATAGAAAGTGTGAAGGGGCGTAAGCAATCAAAGTAGGTAAACACAGAACGCAGACTCACATGTAAGCCAAAGTGGCACTGAAGTGCTTGTTGATGTACGTTTCCAGGACTGGGTTGAAGTGCTGGAATTTGATGTCGCCAATGAGTGTGATTATAAATACCTGGTAAGAAAAAATAAAAGAGGAAGGAAGATCAGAAGCTTGTCAAAGTTCAAAGCATGTAGATAAAATGTTTCTGAGGGACTTTTTGATCAGGCATGCCTTAGATTTATGATCCCTAAAAAAGACACATAACATTTTAATCTTTTAAGATACTAAATATGAACTGAATCCGTTTTTTGCAATTCAATTCACTCACATTCTTTAACTTCTCTGTTGCACATTTGAGCTAAGTTCCAGAGTCCACCATATCGCAAATAAATGTAACAACCTTTTCAAGATTTTTCCAGAAAACAATGGGCGGTAGTTGTGTTTTTTAAACACTGTTCACCCTCTGAACAGCGTACCAGAGTTGTGTTTAGTTACTGCTACTGCACACAGAACATTATACTGCTGCTGCTTCACAAAGAGCCACGAAGAAGTTGTTGTCTGGCCATGAACATGTCATCAGTATGTGAAGGCTTTATCTTGAGCAACTGCAGCCAAGGCGTTCATAGTGATGCAGTCACTTGTTGAAATGTGAAGTGAACAGTTGTGTAATGAACAGAAAGAAGAAAGCTAGTGACAGACTCTGCTTGGTTTTCTCACCTCGGCACACCCGGCCAGTCACAGTGGAAAGTGGGTGTTAACGTTGCATGTCTGTTTAGGAATGTTTTATCAATTCTGGGGACATGCACCCCAAATGAGACCACTGGAGAGGAGTCTGGAGAGAGGTTTATGTTTTTGGAAATTGTAATGTATGTTTAGACGCGTCTATATGTAAAAAAAATATACACGACTGACACTAAATGTCTAAATGTTCGATATTCAGATACTGTTCAAAACCACCTGTCTTAAACCACACAATCTCTGTTAAAGGGTTGCAGAAAACTCCTGAAAAACTCAGGATATCTCCAGGAGGAGCTGTATATGTGAGCGCAATCAGCAAAAATGTTCCCACAGTGGTCACCCGGAGTTTCTCCTGCCAGACCCCGAGTATTTTTTCTGCATCAAGTCCGAGTGGGCTGATGTGAGAACGCAGACGGATATTCTCCAGAGAATTCACCTCGAACATGTAGGAGGGGGAGTGACGTTTGTATACTGTGACTGGAGTCAGTGCATTGACTGTCTGCCCACGACCGCTACGATCTCCGTGCATGTGATTAAACGGCTGCATTACGTTTTCTGTTTGTCAGTATGTTGTTCTCCTCTCTTTTGTTGACACTGTGATTCTGCTTAACTAAACGTAGCATTGATATAAAGGCAAATATTCTTATTATAGCATTGTATAGCGGACTCTGTAGCTTCGTCCATGTCTGACCCCCTGTTAATTAAATAAAAGACATTTCTTAGTTTGGGGTGAACTGGACTTCTCTTTTGTTACAGTGATATCTAAACAGTAATCAATACTGTTTAAGTTTTACTAGTATTGTATCAAAGTTTAAAATGCTGGTATCTCGACAGTCCTAAGTGATACTACAGTCTGACAATAACAACTTACCAAAGCATTGAACACCAGGGTATCATAGGTTTCCTTCTCTGAGGTCTCCATCATGATGTTGAACAGGGCATCCAGAGTGTCCTGGAGAAACTGTGCAGAACACAGAAAACGGTGTGGATGGATGGATGGTATAAATAGCAAAGTATTTCATATCAGTGCACCAATAATGACATATAGAGAACTTACTTTGACGATCTCCCCTCCTTCGACCTCCATTAGCCTCTGCAGATTCTGTTCCAGAGCTTCAGGGTTAGACCTCCAGTTCAAGAGGCCGAGTAAATCCACTGAGAAAAAACATTAACACATGAGAATATGTTAAGCAGGAGCAACACCTCCTCTGCTACAGCACTGGCTGAGCTAATTGTGTTAAAAGCCTTAAATGTCAATGCAAACCTCATTAGGTCTACATCGATCAACATCAACACAACAGCAAAATATTAGCTACACAGATTGACTTTATTTAAATATCCACACAATCTGGGGGGGGGGGGGGGGGGGGGATATGAAGACGGCGCTGCTGCTCTGTCTGCTGTTACTTATTTCAAAGAGGAGTACATACAGGACATCTTTTAATCATCACAGAGGCAGAGAGTTAGGAAATAGAAATGTTTCCCTACAGTACCGTTCTGAGTGAGTTTAGTGGAGCAGGTGAGCGTGGCGATTTGAAAGCTGTCTTTAGTCACAGGAATCACTCCTGAATGGTGGAACTGCTTCCCTGTTTGCTTCTCCTTTTCCTCGACTTCAGCCCAGGTTGCTGGCAAGGAGAGATAAACCTTTGCATCGTCCGCCTTTTTCACGTCAACCTAAGGAATTCATAAAATAAGAAATGCATCATGAAGCATATTGATCGGCAGAGATCTAATTTCATATTCATTGATTGAGGTGAGATTCATGAATAATCTATCTACCCGCTGTCAAACAATATACTGCTGGTTTCACAGATAAGTGCAGTGAATTTAATATATACAAAGCCACAATCCAGAAACAGCACCTTGTAGACGATAAGTTCATGCCTTCCGTCTTTCAGCGTGGTCCCATCTTCTCTCATGAGGCGGACGAAGGCCATACCGAAGGGCTTCTCCGATTTGTCCCGAGCTGAACGGCATAAAGGAAGCATAAGCTGCATTTAACATGGTGGCAAGATTACGCGTCAGTGTTTGTCATACAAAATAAGGCACAGCCACTCACAGTCCTGGGAAGATCTGTGTCGGAACATCACCCTCAGGTGACAGCGGCAAACGTCTTCAATGGGAATTGTCACCTTGAAGGAAGAAGAGAAAAGCCAGGGGAATTAAGGAGACTGTGAATAAAAGATTAAACATATAGAGGAGGACTATCTGGTGGGAGATTTGTTTAAAAAAGAACATCCCGGGACCAGATTATTTCACTGAATTGAGCTCAAGTAAATCCTTTTGAAACAATGATGAGAGGACATGGGATTCATGGCATCAGACATGCAGAGCTGCACATGTGGTCGTCGTCCTCATTCTTACCTTGACTGTTTCATTCCAACAAGGCTGCTTCACCTGGTAGAAGATGACAGACTTGTACACTGTGATACCATCATATCCAGCCCCAGGAAATATCGCTTTCTATGGAGGTGCAAGGAAGGGAATCAGTTGACATTATACCAACAATTTCAATTTGATCATTGATGTTTATGAAATCAACAATAAATGCAAAATGCATTACAGGAGAATATATATGTTCCCTCTTTATTTCCTAAAATCTCCTATTGTGACACACAGAGTAAACCTTTCAGATGATTGCATGTTATCAGTAATGTTTTTCTCTATGTCTGTATATGTGTTTAACGTGTGCTTTCCTTAGTCAATATCTGGAAGTGACCCGCCTACAGGTTGCTTATTTTAATCTTCTTCAGATGCCCTTAGATTTGCAGGCACAACAGTTTTCACATTGATGCATCTGCAATCAGGCACAACAGACTTTGACTATTCAAACTGCATTTGAAATGTTCATCTCCCTTTGGAATTTGAACTTCAAAGTTAGCCCTTACCAATCTCTGAAAATGCCAGTTAAGAAAGAGTGCTTGGAGCTACTGATGACCCCAATACAACAATGTTAGAATAGCAGATCACATAGATGTGTTTAAAATGATAGAAATAAAGAGAAAATGAAATAAAATAAAATAAAAATAAAATAATAAAGTAAAGAGTCTTTAGCCATGCTTTCAGCTGGTAGTATTAAGATGAATGGCAGTAGTATGTATTGAGCTAAATGCTAATGTTAGCATGCTTACCACCTTATAATGGAAACATCTTTACCAACAAATAATTAGAAATTTATCGTGTTTGCATGCCGGTGTGTGCTGTATATACAACTGAGGTTTGTGGGAGTTTCATTAGTTTTGCAGGTATATTGCCAGACACCAAAGTGTCAGATGAATGGAAAGTTTCACCTGATTAAAAATGAAGGGGAATACTAGACTTCTTACAAACCATCCACCGGTGGACATGAATGAGATAACTAACTGACAGCCACACATATCAGCGTCAGAGTAAAGCCAGAGGATCACTAAAGACATGAGGAATAATAATGCGGGGGCCATGAATGTCTACATGACATATAAAAAATGTAAACCATTGTTACATCCACACGTCTTCTTTACCTCCACTGGATTGCCTTCAACGTCGTGCACACTGAGTATAACCTCAACATTTTTCGGCGTCTTCTTTTTGCCACGGTCGAACTCTCCCTGCAGCAAGGTTATGTAAATATCATTCCTGACGTTTCCTGGAGAAAGGACAACAGAGGATCAGGTGGATGTGCTAAGTATTTATGCATCCTCCTCACGGCTTTGTGAGCAATTAAAATGAACATGACCATGGCATATGTAGAGCAAAGCCGAGCAACAAAGACGTCAATCCACCTGGGAGGATGATTTCTGGAAAGCCCATTTTCCTGACGATAGCTGTGCTGCGGTCGACAAAGTGGGGGCAGTCCTTCCTGACCTGGGCCAGATCCCCAGGGAGGAGCTTCAGGGTCACAAACAGCCCTGCCAGCAAACATGTAAAGAAATTCAATGAAGCAGACGACCAAAGTGCACACCTCGAAGACCCCTCACACTTCATTTATTCTCTTCATAACAAAAGGTTCAATTTAGAGTGACCCTCTGAAATCACAGGGGAACACAGTGTCTGGGCACACTTCACTTTACCCTGGCCTTTGTGATTGACCTCCCGCGTTGCGATCACTTTATTGAAGACGGCGGTGAGCGGCTCATTCTCTCCAATGACTCGAGAGGGGATGAGCGGAGACATGATGAGCTGCCTCTGACGGATGTAGGTTTCCATAGCTATCCTGGGAGAGAAGCATCAGAGTGAGTCTAAAAAAAAATATATCAGCTGCCAGCATCTCTGACAGGTGACAAACAAATGGACAGAAGAGCTGCAGAGGCAGTGTGAGGCTTTCTGGATCTCTTGACAAGATGCACAATTATTCCTCCAAACAGCCCACTTACCTCAAGTGGATCCTACAGACAAAGTCACGCAAAGTGCTAGAACTACACCGAGCTTCATGAAGTTCAAGGATACTTTTTCTCAAACACTGCAATCATTTAGTCCATAATTCATGTTCTTAGATCTCTGTATGAATTTATGTCGCTTTCATTTTGAATTTAGGGAACTGTGCCGAGTCAATTATCATGAATGATTCCAGTGTGCAGGCATGCCAACCTTGTAGTTTGAGCAAATTACTAATGGTAACATGCAAACATCCTGACATTACAAAAGTCTTAACGATGGTCCACGTTTGACATGTTAGCATGGTAAGGTACAGATGGGAGCTGACAGGAAAGGCTTTATTTTTCAATGGATTTAAAACACAAAACAAGGAACTGCTTTAGAGATTAGCATTCATTTATATAAAATATGTCAAGTAACTTATCATGTAATCTTATTATGTTTGCAGGTCCAACTCAATACTTATTAAGACATATGCAGACCACAAACAGATGACTGGATGGGCAAAAGCACTAGAAAAGTGGATTTTATATAAAAGGTGTTTTCGGACCAAACTCATCTGGGACTTTTTGAAGAGGAACTATCCACCAGGGAGTTCTCTGAGAACTATACATCATGAGAAGTTTTTTTCTGTGTGCATTCATACCGCCATGGTACCTACTCTGAAGCATAAGCTAAAAAGATTCCTCTTAACGGGGTTCATAGAACTAATACAGTTCATAGTTCCTGTGAAGAATGAATAAAAAAGGAGAAGGGTTCCAACAGTTCCTAGAAATATGAACATGTTCCTGTGGACTGAGAAGTCCTAATACTGTATGTCACCTTTAATACGCAATGATGTTTTTCACTACATGCTTAAGGGAGACATTAAGGTAAAGGTTTGACCATGTTCAAAGGGTTTTGTGTTCGGAGACAAAGTGCAACACTTCATACCGTATAAACCACACCCACCCGAGGGGAAAGAGTTGGTGCCAGAAAATGCAGCGAAGTGCAGAAACGCCACCTAAATGCTGTTAACTATTTATGAATACAAGATTCCAGCATTTCAGAAGATAATTTAAGTATCCGCAGTCCACCAAAGAGGGATGAGTACAGTCCCAAACTCAACACTGTCAGGTGTCTGCAGTGTCCTAAACTCAGTTTTATATAGGAAATGATCCCACACAATAGTTGCCGATTAAATATTTCATAGAAAGAACCTCAGGAAGACACAATGCGAAATGTGATGTTTGCTCCAATGTTTGAAATCCATTACACTTTTAAGTGTAGCTGAACAATCCTGGCGTGCCCTGGATTACTCTGATCTGAAATATTATGACTTCTGATCTAATCACTAGTTAAGATCCTCATTTAACCATCATAGGATCCAAAGAAGCCTCAACAAATTTCCAAGTGTGAGGTTCACAAAGATTTCTCCTTCTTCCTGCTGGACCCTGTCTGTATGCACTTTTGTTCCCTTACAGACTCAGATGCTTAAACACATGTAGTTCTGGGTTCTGATGATCTTTGGGCCTTTTTGACTTCATTGATAGGATTGCGGAAGAGGGAGAGGAAATGTCGGGAGAAGAATGTGGGGTAGACATCCTTCAAAGAGTCGATGCCAGGAGTTGAACCTGTGACAGATTAGTTGAGGTCTGTAGCCTCTGTGGGGTGTCTGCTCTTCATATTAGTTACGCCTGATTTATTATGTCAATGTTTTGACAGTCCTTTGCAGGATGAATTAAAAATAGAGTCTGTAGCTTTGTCCTTAAGAAAATTAAATATAGACTTATAGTGAAGTAATGCTGCTCAATGCCAGACACAGCGGTTAGCTTGTGCTAGTGTGCTAAATTATAGGCTCTTACAGTACAACTAATGTTATATTCTCAGGTAGCTTGCAGTGTGGGTACAAGCAGTAAACCTACACAATAACCCTGCAGTGGGCATGTGTTTCTGGGGCGATCAGCACAGGAGGAGGGGCCTCAATTTAAATGTTGTGTTTACAAACTGCAACCAACATTGCTACTGACTCTACCTTGAAATAGACTTTACAGATTGATGTGCTTTGTGCTTACAGAAATGTATTGGGGCGCTGCCTTAGTGAATTGCTTCAGCAACTCCAAAAAAGGTTCAGTTAAATGTGTGTTTGGAGTTTCCTTTGGTTTGGTATTTTTGTGATTAATTTGTAATTGTTCACTTCATGATTACCAGTGACAACTTCGTCCCTCAGCATCTATAAAATATTGAAACATTTGTCACGGCTGAAAAGCTTAACAACTTGTGTGGAACACTTTGTCTTGTGTCAGGGACACACTTGGGGAAGTAGCACGGTATTACATGTCCATGCAGCTTTCCTTCACTTTTAATGAGGAGACATCCCTTTTGTGAAAACACTAACTATGCTTGGAACTGTATTAGTATCTCTCCAGTCATTAAAGTCAACATTTAGTGTTTTAGAGATCCTCCGATGATTTAATGATAACATTTCAATCCTACAAAAACATGTTTTTTCCTCTGTACCTCCTCTACAAAACAAAGTGAACTGTGACACCGTGCGAAGAGACAAATGGAGGTTAAACCTGAGAAAAATGTGGCTTAGATGTCGGGAATCAGTCAAGATATTTTTGGTGCGCTCCATCTAGGATGTCTGTGAACGCATCATTGCCGCATCCGCCCATCTTGCAGTGTGCTGTGAAAACGTGGCCTTGAAGCATGGCTTTGAGAATAGCTAACACTCCAGATTGCAAGTTTTTTCTTGTTTTTGTCCTTGAAATGCAACATAGCAAAAATTTAACTGCATAGACTTGATGGAACACCGTAAGGAAATATAACTCCAGTCTCATTCTGACTCTTTCCCATTATTTGTGCTGAATTGTGCAACGCTACTAAACAAGGTTGAGCCTGTTAGCCATGTGGAAGTGTGACAAAACAAGACTCACTGCTGAAAAGGGATGAAATGCTGTTTGTCCTCGTCGTCTGTTTTGCCGTGAGCGATATCTGTAATGTCCATCACTGCAAAGACAAAAACAACATCACAGTCAGCAAGCGGTCAAGGGTAAGTCTCCTGATGCAATGTTTTCTCACAGTTTTGATTGCTCTTAAAGTTAACTTACTCACTATAACTGTGCAGACTGCATTTCCTACTTCTGAAACAGAAGCAGAGCCATGTGTCTGATTTCACTCACCTGTTGCCGGGCACGGCCGACAGCCAGCCAACTAAAACAGATTGAGGGTCCTTGATCTCCAGCTTGCAAATGCCTCTGAAATGTTCATTCCACCCGGCCCTCTCTCTAAAGTGTTTTTCTTTCTCCTGGCTAAGAATAATGTTATTTCTTTCTGTCTCTGGTTTCAGTCCATTTACTGGAACCGCAGAGGAAGGCATTTCTCATCAAATCCACTAATCATCTGGCCAAAACAAAAAGACGAGTGCTAAACCAATTTCCACCAGCTCCTTTGCCAAGGCCGGGTGGAGGCATTTTCTAGGTCAGGAAGCAGGTGTTCCCATTCCATTCGGCACATGGATCCTTCATTTTTACACCTCCACGCAACTATTTTGTGCCGCCACAAAGGAGTGGCATTTTTTCTTGATGGATTCAACACAAATATTAGGACATTTTCAGAAAGCAGCTTACCAGCCACACCAAATGGTCTCCTCAGTCCTCCGGTGTGTTTCTTGCCCTCTTTGAGCTCCATGCTGCCCACTCTGATGATCTGACACACCAGGAAGAGTCTCTGCCTCATCAAGTCACTGCTGCTCAGGTCCTGGACGAAACAAAGATAAATATTAGGAAATGTTGAGGAGCTCAACATACAATAGGCGGCAGACTAGGAGGTTATTTAGTCCATGCATATGTCTGGAGCTGCAGACCAGATGGCATGTATTAGGGGATGAAAGCATGCAGCAGAATCCTCAAATGTATCATCTTTCAAACAACCTGCATGTTTTAGAAATCAGAGGAGACCTGTGTGCTTAGAGATATGGAAAAAAATGCTGAGCTCTTTGATTTGATGAATGAGTTTTTAGAAATGAGTCGACCGCTAACTCAAAATGTCACACGTGCAAGTCACATGCAGGTTAACACCAAGTTCTTTGCAGGAAACTGCTGTCTGTGCCATTACCATAAACAGCAGGGAAATAATGGAGGCAAATGTATTCAAATTTCCAGAGAGATGCCGTGAAAGTAAGCCATTCAGTGAAACTTTCAGTAAATTAGGAGCTATCCAGGAGCAAATTGTCTCCTTTGTCACAGATTTGGATTGTTCAGATCCGATGCATTGGGAATACAGCCGGTGGGTTGGGATTCAGTTACCGTGAATAGTGCTGGCAAGTTGTTCAGCTTTTCAATTTCTTTAGGCATCCCCATACTGTCCCAGCGCACCAGGAAGTTCTCGCTGCAAGAGTTTGAATAAAAATCACAGTTAGATGTTAAACTGTAACAAGGCTACAGGAGAAAAATGTAGTCAAAAAACTCAATTTCATTTCACAGCAGATTAAACGTGTTGTCAAAAATGCTTACTAATTAGCTTTCACATTTTTAATAGCTATTCTCAGGAGCCTCAGGAGCAGGGGTCTGAAACTGGCGGCCCCCGGAACAAAGCATGCCCGCCAGCAATGATATCTTGCCTGCAAGATTTAGAGTGTGACTTTTATGAATTGTATTATTTTCTAACCAACAACTCCATGATGACAATCAGTGACAGACATAAACATTCACACAATGAAGCAGCACTGCGGACACTGGACAGCGTCTTGTGCAACAACAGTTATCACCAGAATCACCTCCTCTTTGGCCTGTTGCCTTCAAAATCGCCACAGTGCCTTTTTTGAACCGGTACAGTACGACTGAGCTACAGAATACAAAACAACAGGCTTAATGTGAATACTGGCATCCACCGTCTCCCACGATTTTTTGGATCTCCTGCAATATGGATGTCATATTCATCCGAAGGCACGTAGTTCTTAAGTTTTTTATCAGTCAGTCAATTCCTATCTTGTGTGTTCATTGAGAAGAAGGTCGACTGGCACAGTGTTTCCCACAAATAGACGATACTTGGGTGAGCCACTCAGGTAAAGGCTATTTATGGCCCCCAAGAATATTTTCAACCTGTTTTAATTTGTTCATAAAAGTGCTGACCGCACGAGAGAGAGAGAGAGAGGGAGAGAGAGAGGGAGAGGGAGAGAGAGAGAGAGAGAGAGAGAGAGAGAGAGAGAAGTCCACTGTCCATACATCTCTCCTGTAAATTAGGCTCCAGTGAGTTTAAAAAGAGCAGTCAATAATTCTCAAAATTAAACTGATACTTATGCAGGTTATTTTTTTACAATACAGAAAGGGAAAATAAAAATTATCAAAAGTATTTCATGACTCAAATAGTTGGTTCTGGCCTGCCATCTAGTTGATTATAAAAAATTTGGCCTGAGGCTAACTTGCCGACCCCAGCTCTAGAGCATTTTCTCACAGCGAACAGTCTGACTTATCAAACGCAGAATTTTTTCACTTTCTTCAGTGTCCTTCAACTCTTTAAAGAGTTTGAACATTTAGAAGCACTAATTTGTGCAAAAAAACCTACAGCATTTTGTGCAAGAAAACCTTGAGAAATTATTTTTATAAATTGAAAGAACCCAAACAGGAAAATAACTTCAGCCTGATACTGAATGTTAAAAACAAGAGAGGTGAGGAGCAAACCTGATGAACTCGGACTGGTCAGGGTCGTACAGAGACATGAGCAGCTCAGCATCTTCTCCGATGTTGCACACAAAGTTCTTCAGGTTCATGAGCAGACTGTAGGTATGAATCGTACTGAACAGGGTCTGACGCCTCATCTCAAGGTTTTGTTGCCGCTTCTGGAGAAATGCAAGGACAAAATAATGCATGGACATAGATCAGTGTATACATAGACTTTATCTATGTGGGTCTCCCAGGTTTATTTACAGCCACCAACAAACGAAGACCTTTGAGAATTTTTCTTCTTTTATACAAGAGAGAGAGAGAGAGAGAGAGAGAGAGACATCTCAGATTGATAAAATACTGAATCGGTCCCCAACCTGGGATCAAGGCCCCCAGGGAGGCAAAAAGATCCCAGTGAGGACGGGAGGCTCCGTCTGTTCCGAGGTTGTCAAAACTAGAATTACGCATATTATCTAAAATGATGATAAAACACTTACTGAATAAAGTCTTTTAGTAAGAGCTCATGTGTGAAGGTCTATTCCATTTCGATGTCAAAAGAAAAAATGTTCTGCCTATATCAGAAAAGAGACACTTTTCAACGGTAAAGATTCTAATGAACACAATCAATGTTTTTTTATTTAAATTGAACCTTTATCTAACCAGGAGAGAAACTCATTGAGATTCAGAATCTTTTTTTCAACAGTGTCCTGGCCGAGACAGGCAGCAGCACAATTAACAGAGTTTCACACAAACAACGAGCAGCCACACATACAAAGACAAAAATACATCAATCGAGTTGTTAAAGTTGATGTTATTTTTTCCTGATGGGGGGGGGGGGGGGGCTCAGCTTTTCTCAGATACAAGTAGGGGGGCTTCAAGAAAAAAAGGTTGGAAACCACTGAACTGGTTGATGAATTCCTCTTTCTCTCGACCTCTGGTGTGCAACTTCTTTAAAATTGATTTTCTTAAGCGGTTGTTTTAAATCTTTATGCAACAGCTGCCGATGTTAATCTGCACAATTTATACATGCATCATTTCAATATGCTAAGTCAGCGATAACAAGACTCCTGCACATGTGGCTCACCTGTTGTGAGAAGGGTTTGGAGGAAAACTTAATTCAAACAGGAGATGTATGTTGTCTGTTCGGCTGTGTGTGCTTCGAAAGAGACAATTAATACAACCAAACTTTAAAATATGCTTTTTTAAAGGGGTTTCCTACGGATACAAGAGGACAATTTTGTGGGCCGGAGTACACAGAGGAAACAATTCTGCAGATGGAGACTCAACAAGTCTGAAAGAGAGAGGAGGAAAAACTTCTGTGGAAACTGGAGGACAGAAAGATCCAAGTCACTTAGTGGTGCAGGTTTGGAAACACTGAGCCCATATCTTCAAACCTGGAGAGCTACGAGTGGGATTTGTTACTACAGCACAAAACAGTACTTCAGGACAATCCTGGATCGGAGGATACAAGCGCCTCACACATGCCTGCAGTCTGCATCAATCACCAACCAGTGTTCCCTGTCATACTGAACTCAGCTGTTTTACCAACCCTCTTCAATATTTCACAAATTCAATTAAAAAAAAATCAGAAGAGCTGAAAGGAAGTTTGTCGCCAAAGTAAGTTTTCGCCTCACACCGTTTTTATTCATCGCAAAGAGAAACAACCCACAGTCCGCAAGAGAAGTTAATTTGATCAAAACACACTATGTGTCTGTTGTTGAAGAGGAAAACTGTGACTGTGTGACATTACTGTGATGTGTCAGCCGACAAAACTTAAAACGATCTCAAACTGGGATGCAGTAACATAAAAATTCACAGTTTGAACCAATTATCAATCTACCAGTGTCAAGTTGATATGTTACACTATAGACCCAAACAGCTAAATATTTCAAGTTGACATTCATTAATTATTCAGTGAGTCTGTTATCATGATTTAAGTTCATATGTGCAAATTTAGTTTTGACAACCTCAGAACAGAAAAAGCCTCCTGCCTCCTGCCCCCTCTCTGACGCCCCCCCGGTGGGGCCCAGACTCCGAGTTTGAGACCAACTGCCTATTTAATACATTCAGTTTCATTTAAGCACATTAACCCTCCAAAACCACAACATATATAAATGTGATAATTTTGAATTAACTCTCTAAGACATTTAAATGAACCATTAATGAAAGTCATTGCTGTCCACTAAATGACATTTTCAATCCATGTCAAGGTATTATCACATGTCAAGCTACAATGTGAATATTAGGATATAAAAATCTAGATCAAACCTTCTCCTCTTGAATCCTGTCATCAACGCTGCGGGATGCGGTCTCGTGTGCCCTGAACAGACTGACCGTACTGGTCTGGTCAGGGTCCAGTGTGTTCCCTGCTTCATCTCGCACCACCAGGTCAAGTCCCAGAATCCTGAGCAGCACGGATGATCAGAGACCATCACTTGAGTTATCTTAGACAATCACACAGCCATGACTCACACGAATAAAACTTTACAACAGCTTCTATGTCACAAGGCAATTCATTGCAGTACAATAAGGCAGCAGGATTCATACCGGTTTCCATAATCAATCTTTGCTGTGACTTTTTTTCTGAGCTCCACAAGGTCATCTTTAGGCAGTGTTCCTGACACTATCTGAGATCGATACTCAATGAGGCTGTAGGCCATCTGCTGAACACTCCTGAACTGGGATGTCTTGTTCGCCTGTCAGATCAAAACGGAAGAAAAAAAACCCTTGACTGTTGTGAGGCAGGAAAAAACAAGTCAAAAGTACAGTGCACTCCAGATAGAGAGGCTGATAAGAGAGAGGAAATCCATACTTACCACATAGAGCTTGTGCCATATCTGTGCCCATTCTCTCAGAGTCGCACCGAGCTCCTGCACCAGGGGTAAATCTGCTGGAATAATTATTTCCTGCTGGCTACCAGCCAGAAAAAGACAAAAAGAAGATATTGGAAAGGAGGCTTATCACGAGCTGATCATGTCACAAAATTTAAAAAGGACTGATGTGCATTTTTAAACATGATAAATAGTTACCCTACAAAGCCAAAAAGAGAATAAGTGATTCCTCACTCGTGCTGGTTACGAGTGCACTGATATTTTAGTGACAAACCGTATTGGAACACCTAAAGCATAGTTTGTGCTACAAGCATGATGTTATGTTTACTGATATGAGATCTCACCCTATTCCTTCAACTGTAGCCTCCTTTAAGTGGATGTAGCATGCTGGGAAAATACCCTGAGGAAGCAGTAAGGTAATATTAGCATACGCACATCACAGCAGTAGTTAGAGGATAATAAAGTGCTGATAAGGAACTTACCTTCTGTGCTTTCTTGCGTAGTGTGTATCCCCTATACCAGCCTGAGCAAACAGAAATTAAGAGGGAGACATGTCACAGAGAGGCAGAGACAGGAGGCAGAGACCCCTGTCTCGGTGCACGAGACAGGAGTGATGACAGTCCAGTCCGTCAGAAAAGACAATGTGTGAGACTCATTTACATGATTATGCATAGCTTATTGAGTGCAGCCTAGTTCAGAGTTTCATTTAAGTGCCTGTACCAGCTTGCTTAAGAGACGGGAAAGAGGGACGTGTCGGGGCCTGTTGTGTGTTCAGGCTCGCTCACCTTCCAATTTCTCAAGTATGTGCACCGTGTCCCCCACCTGTAGACACAGCTCCTGCTCTCCACTCGGATCATAATTGTAGATTGCTGAAGGACAAAAACGGGACGTCTCATTAAGAGGAACACACAATATTCATTGAAAGCTGTTGACAAAGATTTCTTCAGATAGTATGACTGACATGTTTTCCCCCAACCATATGGTCCAGCGGATTAGGAAAAACCCAAACCCCCAAAAAACACTCTTTGCACACAGGAGCAAGAAAAGCTCTGGATCAGAGGCTCACACTTTCTCCCAGAAAATGGAAACCAATCCGCCCCCCATGTCTCAGAACTTCAACTCGAAAGCATTGAGGATCTTGATCTTTGATTTATTCCTAAACTTTCGAACAGCGGGCTGTGTGTTTGTGCGGCAGAACAGTGTGACTCAAACCTTTAGAGCATTTTGACGATTCTTAATTGAACCAAAAGCCCCGCGGCTGTGTTTAACGCTGCAGTAAATGGGACTGTGCTGCAGCAGGTAGCTTCAGTGTCAAAAGTCAGGAGCAGAGATGGCATCACACCCTCTATTTTCTGTCATTATCTTTCAACTGTAGTCTTTGGTAGGTAGTTACACTCTGCAGGGTTTCTTTACTACCAGCTGGTTCACCAGTGAGGCCTGGCCCTGCCTACACTCAGTTTATTAACCTAACAGCTTTCCTGGAGGAGACTCCTATCTCTCCTTTGTTACTCTCTAACCAGGACACGTATGGGAGGGATCACACATGAACACGTCAGGCACAGACACAGACACGTACTACACACACACACACACACACACACACACACACACACACACACACACACACACACACACACACACACACACACACACACACACACACACACACACACACACACACACACACACACACACACACACACACACACACACACACACACACACACACACACACACACACACACACACACACACACACACACACACACACACACACACACACACACACACACACACACACACACACACACACACACACACACACACACACACACACACACACACACACACACACACACACACACACACACACACACACACACACACACACAAACCAGACAGTCATTCCAAAAGAGAAACTTTGGCAAACAATACTGTATCAGAGGTCTTTGTCATGACTTGAGGGAGCCGCAATAGTGCGCAGCCACTCATTCTCTTAGGGAAATAGAGGAGCTATGAGCAGAGCTCTGCCCTGACTTGCATGGTGATAATGCTTGTTGCTGGAGGCTAGATTTCACAGCACGCTTCAACTGGCTCAGCTTATCACACCTCAGTCTGAATACCAAAACTTGACTTGACTGAATGCGACTACCCTTCTCTCTCCATGATTTCCTCCTCCCTGATAGATTCTTCCAGCTTTCCATAGGAAAACATTTGCCCAGACAAAACATCTCCACAGGGAATCGTTTTTTTTATTCTTGGACTGTGTGTGTTTGTGTAACCAGCCCCTGGGCTCTTAAAATATTAAGTAAGACCCATGCTGCTTTATGTTGTATATGGGATATGTTATCACCTGCACAGGTTCCTGCAAATGAAGTCTGGCTGTGAAGTCAGTCATCCGGGCAGCAAAAAGAAAAATATGCACTGGAACCATTATGGGTCCAGAAACTCAGCATTAGCATAACACCTTCTTTGTCTCTTTTGACCCTTTGAAACTAAATGTATAATCAGCTCCTACAGCTTTTTGCATACTTTTCTCTGACTGTCGAGGATTAAAATGTCAGATATTGTTGAAGCAGTTGCAATGAAAGTTGTGATCTTTTAAAGCTTCCTTTTGTGTAACTCATTACACTTTTACTGTAAGAAACCCAGAGCCTCTAGTTGGTAGTCTACTCTAAGTGATGTCATCCACTAGTTTCTGAAGTGGAGCTTTGAAGCCTTATGATGGTGGTTCCTCATATTAGAAAATGCTTTCTACTACTAACTTTTCTTCATGAAACAGGCAAAGAGCTGGAGCTGAGGCAGAACTTTTAGCCTCCTGAAAAACATCTACAACTCACCCGCCTGTCAGTCAGATCGGCCACACCACTAATTGGTCTTACCCCTAAAAGCAAAAGAGCAAAATGAAACATCTCTTAACTGTTTACAACTAGAACAAAATGCTGCAGCCAGACTATTAACCAAGTGCTCCAAAATGTCACATTTAACTCCAGTTCTGTTTTCTTTGCACATGGCTTCCCACAAATTTCAGAATATGCATGGACCGGCAGCAGCCTACCCTCACAGAACTTCTATGGCCTTAAACTCCTGACAGATCTCTTAGGTCCTCTTGCTGGTGGTTCCACCCTCCAGACTAAAGACCAAAGGAGACTGTGCTTTTGAAGTCGTAGCTCCAACACTTTGGAACGCTCTGCCTTTGGTTTTAAGATATGTGGGCACTGTTGACTCTTTTGAAAAGCAAATGAAGACCTGTTTGTTTAGACTTGCTATTGCTTAGTTTGTTTAGTATATTGTTGATGTTTCTGTTTATATACTTTTTGGAAAGCACTTTGTGACTCTCTGTTCTCCAAAGGCGATATATAATTAAAGTTATTATGATATTAGAATGATTATGCATAACTCTTAAAAGAGGCTTAAAAATGGACAGTGTGCAAGAAAGAAAGTAGCTACTCAGACCAAAACTGTTTTTATGAACCATGTTATAAACGTGTATATTTCTGCTGTAAAAATAGGCCTTTTAACACGGGTGTTCATGAGACTGACCGGGCTTTTGGAGCCAGCCTCAAGTGGACACTGGGGGAATTGCAATTTTGTGCACATCCACATTGAATTAATTTTTTACCACCAGATTTTGACTCTTGGAATTCACCAGCAGAGTAAAAAACTGTAGCACGCTGCGTTCAAAATATATATAGATAGAGTAAAGATATCCTTTTTTTTTTTAATGACAACATCAACCTTAGAGTATTCACATTCTCGTTTTGTGACTTACATGGCAATACTCACATGGCTATAAGAGTGATTGGTCAAATTTGAGGAAGAATTGCAGTGATTGGCCAAAACTTCAAGCTCTCCCAGTGTGCACAGGGATGAATAGAATTTGCTCAAGGAACAGTATTCTTATCACAGAATCTCTTACTACAGTACAAACATCGACCTACAAAAGGAAATGTCACCTTTTTCAAGCTAACATATATACTGACATAGGCCTATACTGCGAGATCTCTTCTCAGAGAGTATTTGTTTGCAACAGGAAGTTATTTGTGCAGTCACAACAATATCGAATAAAACATGCACTGAAGAAATGACATCTGCCTCTGGTCACGCCGAGAGTGACAATGGTCCATTCACAGGCTTGACACAGTGTGCAGGCCTGGCAACAGCATGGCAATTTGCCAAAGTCAGGGTCCCAGTGGAGTGTGTTGTGATGCCACACTGTCTAAACTAAAGGCAACAGCGTGGGCCTTGGCAACACGGCTCATCTGTCCAACTTTGAGACAGAAAATCTTCCTCTTAAAACCTCCAACACTGAGCCTGAAGCTGCCGCTGTACATTCCAAGAAAGCCTCTGTCTGTGTTCACGTTAATGTGCATACTAATTCTAAATCAAAGTCAGCTTCAGTCACTCTAAATGATTTATCATAGATGTGGATTAGCCGCCAACAATTAAAGACCACCACGGCTGAACAGTTCGAAGCAGCTGCTGGCAGCTCGTCAAACTTAGCGCCGTTAAAAGTAAATCTATTGTTCTCACCACTGAGTGGCTGTGAAAGCAAAACATAAACAACTCCTACAAGTTACAGCCAGGATACAACTCACAGACAGATAACAAAGAGCGAGAAGACACACACACTGACTCACACGCAAAAACGAGTCTAGCCACCAAACCTTGATTGTACAATGTTACAGACAGATTGTTCCCCCGAATTCATTTCAGTCTCAGCAGGAATAACTTTCAATCTAACACACGGGGGGAAAAAAAGGAAACAATAAAAGACTTTAAAGTGCCAGGCATATATCAGGATGCACAGATTCTAGTAACAAAGCCTTTAAGTAAAACAGGTGTCAGCTTGAAAACATCAGAACCAGGAAAAAGGGAATATTATTACTTTAAATCAATAAAAGACAGAAGCATGTAGTGAATTTATGAAGGTTCTCAGTTGCTAATAATTCAGTGATGTAATAATTAAGGCCCGACTGATTAATCAGCCAGCCACTATTAGCATATTTGGTGACTATCGTTATCGGCACATTTTTATCGCAGATATTATAAGAGTTATTCACCAGTCAAATAGAATTTAATTTGAGTTTCATTGTATTACACTAGCAGTTCTCTGTGGATTACAACAAGCATTATCACTCTCCAGAGTGTCAAGCCGTGATGCACGTACATGCACAGTTACTTTCCACTTGGGTGACCATCTTGTCTTCATGATCTTTTCCAGTGTTTGATGTGTGGGTTACTGTGAGGTAAGCTAGCTAGATGGCTGAGATAGGAGGAATAAAGATGTGACTGATAAAGATCTTCGTTTGAAAACTGCAGAACACAATCCCAGCAGTGCTGATATTCAGTACAACAATCATGACCTTGAGTTTTGATGTTGTTCAGTTCTGATTTAACGAGCCATTCGCAGTTTCACTATACCGACCATGTGCTCTTAGACTTGCATGGCTTAATCTTTGAGACACACAAGCAAGTTGAAGGGCTCTGAATGTTTGTTATGCGTCTGAATGTTGTGTCAAATGTCTGTGTACATTTATATCCATCTATCTCTACAGATTTCATAGATCTAAGAAAGATATCGGCCGATATATTGAATCTTTTTTTTACCTCCTCAATATCGATATTGGAATAGGCCCTAAAAATCTCATATCGTTCGACCCAAGTAATAATAGTATCTCTCATAAACATGAATTCAAGCATATTCATATTAAGAGCTTCCACAGCAGGGAGAGGTAGAGTATCTCTACATGAAGTCATTCAGTAAAAGTAGGTCTCATAATGTCTGTTTTTGAGCCAACTCTCCTCAGGCAGGACGTTTCTAAAGTACAGAAGTCCTTCGCCTCCCGTCAGCTGTCTAGACAGCCAGAAACGATCTGTAGCTCGTAAACGGTGCTCCAGCTAATAAGTCCTTATAGGTTACCCGTAAATCAAAAACTTAATTCTCAAGTTCAAAGCTAATAGTGCAAAAAAAGGGATAGAATTAGGTCCAGTGAGGGTTCATCTTTTAAGTCTAGTTAAAGACCCTCCTGCAACATTTAACAGACAGAAAATGACTACTGCCTTATCAGAGGGAGAGAGAGCACAGATGTCTTTATCCAGATCTGTAAAGAATTCATGACTGATGAGTCGTCTCTGTAGTTCATGAAAACTAAGAAAACGGGGTCACCTCAATCAGGTTTGACATTGCAAGATGAACACACACAGGGATGAACTGATTGTGATCTTCGGAGGCGGCCAATTATTACAACTTTGGATTTATTTTAAGACTCCAAGCAGCATAGATACCTACAGAGCAAACAACTCTCGAGCTCTTCATCTTTTTGTGGGAAACTGGTCCGTCATTTATTGCAACATATTAAAAAGGAGGAAGTTGTGGTATCATACTGACACACGTTGTTTACTAAATAAATTCTACATGTTTGCTGTGATGAATCAAACGTCGATCATAATGATTACACATTAAAGTCCATGTGAAATTGTACAGAATTTGAGACTTAAAGATTATGATTACAGTCACCTGGAAAAGTAGAGATGTACGAGCATGATTTGTGAGTTTTTAGAAAGCAAGTCATGGCCCAATAGGAAGCTTGCACAACTGCTACAGTATGTGGATACCTGCTGCCTGCAGTGCAGTTAGTGTACTATGCAGTTAAGTAGGATACTTTGTGCTTCCAGCTGTTTCATTTTTACAATGAAAAATGTTTGCATATATTCAAAATGTGTGGACTGCTCAGAATTTTTATCTGAACCTTTTTTCTAAAATCCCTTTAAGATTTTTTTTTTGTTTTTCAAAACACAGTGACTACATCCTAATTCCCCAACTTAACCCCACCTCCTGACCCAAAGCCTCTGTTATGAGAGCTCCCGCTGAGGATAGTGTGTCTCCTTTGCTTTTGGGGATCGAGGGGTCTTGGTGTTCTAACCCTCCAAAAGGTCCCTCCCTGTAGAGTTTCTTTTGCTTTAGGTAGAGCCTCCAGATGGAGAGGTGGAGGAAAAGTCCCCGACTGACATGGCTACAGCTGCAGGGAAAAAGCCCATATCATCACAACGCAGAAGTTAAAAAATGAAATTGGTTGTTTTAAATGTTTATGCAACAAAATAAATATAGGGTCGTTATACCAAGCAAAAACAAACACACGAACTCACATATCCCATCTGACAGGGATTAATGTGTGCAGTTATAGTTGTCAGACAGCCATGTTTAAAGGTGTGTTGTAAAGGTGGAGTATCTATGTATATCTATGATAGTGGTGGGTAGTGAATTCCAGTTTTGTATTGCTCTAACTGAAAATGATAGCTGACCAAATGTGCTCTTCCTAAATGGAATTAGAAGGTCAACTCGTGTGATCTGACTGCTGTTATGTTGGATTGTGAATGAGTTCAAAGGAGGAGGAGCGGTGTTATGCTGAATTTTGTAGACCAGGCAGATGTTTTTGCAATATAGAAGAAGATATACTTTATTAATACCGCGAGGGGTTTTACACTGTTATTGAACCTGCTACACACAGGCTGAAATACATGTCACACATGCACAAACAGGATCAGACATGCACTAATGGAGAGATGTCAGAGTGAGGGGGCTTCCCTCAGCGAGCACTCCTGAGCTGGTGGGATGGTTCGGTAACTTTTTTAAGGGCACTGCGGCAGTGCCCAGGAAGTGAACTGGCACCTCTCCAGCTACCAAACCAATTTCCAGATTTGATCCCCAACAGTGTCCCTCCATTTCCTAACCCAAACCCCTACAGACTGAGCTACTGCCGCCCTGAGGCACCCCAAGTATAGTTTGTCATGTTCTGACAATAAAGAATGTTCAACCACAATTAACCATCTGGTTTCTTCAACTTCCACTCAGAAGCAAAAATAAGTCTTTAAATTTGAAAGAAATAATGATTTGACATTTATCGTGATAATCATCTATATCAACTGACATGAACATTTTTACTCATATCTCACAGCCCTACTTGCTCCTGTAACTCCCTTCTGGAGGGCCACTACTTAGTCATTGTCACTCCAAACTAGGGGTTGGGCCAAAGGGATGGAATTGGGAATGGGCTATTTTTTCCAATTTAGTAAACAATTCAACACACTGATCCCATTACCATAACCAATTAGTCAAAAAAACAACACTGGTTTCAAGCCAATTATCAGAATTACAAACAAATATGACAGCTTAGTTCTGGCAGAGTGTAATGTCAACAAAGCAAGTGTAATTTCACTGATTAGTCTTATTGTACCAGTATGCATATATTTATTTAGTGACACGAGATTGCTACTCAAGTCTAGGTATCAAATCAGAAAAGAAAAAAATCTGAATGTCTCCGGCTGTGTCTACTAACCAACAGGTACTATGGCGTTAGCAACATACTAAAATACGGATTATGCGATGTACTTCTGATCTGAGCTCGTTCGATGAGCTAGCATCAAGCTAACGTGATCGCCGGTACGTAATTCAACAACAATGTGCAAACATTGATTACTAATAGGACAAAGTACTCGTTTTAATATTATTTGGCAACATGTTCAATGTATTTCAGCACAGAACTTTTATTTTAAGCCGCTCATAGGCTCTATGAGTGGACAGTCTGAGAGTGCAGTGCATTGTGGGGCGGTTTAGTATACCAGTATGCTCCTGTATCATATCCTACTTATAATACTGGCCGATCCGGGTATTTCTCGCATACACAAAATTGCATACTATGGTTTTGGTTTAAGACACAGCCTCTGTCATACTGTATATCTCTAAACATTTTAAGATTAGAAGGTTTCTATAGATGTAATTCAATTCAGAAGAACAAGAGATATCCTCTTGCTATCCTCTCTTAGTTCTGTGATACATTTTCTGTTTTATTCTGGTGGGCAACTATTGTGAACTTGACCAGAGGTCTACAGGCCAGCTGGCCTCACTGTGTTTGAGCTCAACAAGCAAAGATATGTTTTTCATTCATAAACTGGTCATGTTTAAGCACCAACCAGGATTTTCACAGGTGACATCTTTTTATCAGATTTCATAAAGCTCCCTCTGGAGCCACATGTTTACAGAATTATTATTATTTCTTTTATCACTTGCAGGCTTACTTTGCAAGACCTGTAAACAATCTTTGATGCTGTCAATTCCTGCGTAACTGTTATCTTGCGAGGGCATCAGTTGTAAACTCTCAATATCAATGGCGAGGTCTCACTGGGTTTTAATAAAATTCATGAAAGCATTGACATGATGCCCATTAAAGAGGCATTGTCCAAAAAAACGTATTAAAGCCATGGACACATTTACTCCCAAAAAACAGAGATCCAATAAATTAAACTAATGAGGGAGCCTACATGTTTTTCACCTGCTGATTTTCAAAGCTTAGATGAGTCTCTGGAGGATTGCCTCTCTAAAGGATGTAGAAATTAAGCAGCAATCCTGTTATAGTGGTGCCACATATTCACAATTAAAGACTGATATCTTAATCCCCATATTACCCACATTTCCTTGTTAGCTAGCATGATATTGCTGATATTATCAGAGACTTGGTGATCTTGTTTTTCATTCCCAAACATAGTTGCCTGTATTTCGGCACATCCTGGGATGATAATCGGATTAAAAATGTAAGACCTTGTTCAGGGTCTGATGGCATTTTAAGGATTAAGTACAGTGTGGGTGACTTCTGCCCTGTTTCTGAGGCGAATGGTAGGAGAATAGAGTAGTCAACACCATCACGCAGGGCAACCGTTTTAAACGCCATACTGGGATCTAAAAGGATTAACACAAAACATTCCTCAACATCAGCTGCTAAAACAAGGTCGTATATAATCAAGAGAGGGGCTGTGAGTGCTGCTCAACGCAGCGCCCCACACCCACGTGAATTTGTGGGTTAAAAATGTTTTTAGTCAACAGAGCATGCAGCACTTTCTTTAAAACCTGAGATAAAGTCACTGAAAGATCCAGGTCAGAGCACAAAGCCGAGGTATTTCCAGTCCTGGGCTCTGATTCACAAACACTCCAGAGAGACTAAACACACTGGGCGTTTTCGCTATCACAACATGCAGGCTTTTCTTCAGGTGTAGCACATCTGCTGCACACAAGGAAACAGTGCATGTAGCTTTAAGCACAGATTCAGCAGTGAGTCAGTGTGGTAACGGTAACCAATGACCAGCCTACACCTGTGCTGACAATAAAGTCAAACAATAAAGTCATTACAGTAACGCTGGGAGGAATAATCGAGCCAGCTAGTTGTGCAGATTTGCCCTGAGGGCGTGGAGGAAGACCTGATAACAGGAACATGCATGCACAGTGCTTTGTACAGTAAGCTCACAAAAACACATTCAGGGGGCAGAGCCACACCTTATTGAAAACTACTGAAGTGCAATTTAAAAATTGTGACGCAATACAAAGTTTTGACACAAAAATGACGTAAAAAAAAGATAAACAGTCCTCTATATGTTAACTTTATGTAAATGCTCCTCTCTTATCTGACATGCATACAGTACAGTCACAGCAGAGGCTCCTATGTGGGGCCCTACTACAGGAGTCCTTGAGAGGTGCTGTAAGGAAGGCACCTTCCAGCAAATTGAGAATCCATTTAAGTTCGCCTTAACTTCAACTAGTCCGCTCAGCGAGATTTAGCACAATAATGACTGATAACCTGTGCTCATTGGACTCTTGGCTCCTTCCCATTTTCCCTCCACGCCTCATATGGACAGTTATAAAAGTCACTTCTTACTTCACAGAGATATGCAGTCTCTATGACAACGAGGAGAGTAAATGTGGAGTTTTCTGCGTTACAGAAAAAAAGTTTGTGAAACCAACCTGAGCTAATTATGGGCTATCCGTCGTGTCCCACCACCAACAACAACAAAGTAACCACTGAAACTTTGTGTTTCCCAACTCCACAGTCCCCTCTCCCTTCAAGTTAGTTTAGTGGCTGGAAGTTTACTCGGAGAGTGAAAAACACACGAAGCAACCATATGAGAACTTACCGACTCCGTACTTCTCTTTTTTAGTGGGAATCCAGCGGGTCATTGTGGGGAGAGACGTAGAGTTGGTTGGATGAATAAATAACTATGTACAATTGCTGAACGAGGACAGGCGGTGCACTCCTGCTCGTCCTGAAGTCTACAGTTCCGCCATCATGACTTGTGAACGGGGAGGGGAGGGCACACACACGCACGGCGGGGCTGGGAGAAAAGAGAGCCTCCTACACTTCAGTCTAGGCTACCCCCACAATAACAACCCATAAAATGCACATTACACCACAGACACTCTTTTCAGCAAGGGGTTATCTCCAGGAGCCCTGTCCGAGGAGCATTTTCATCCCCCATCATCATTCAATCGATAGCTGTTACAATTCCTCATAAATCTTCAAATGATCCAGAATTGAATTCTGGGAAATTATAAGTGAGACTGAAGTAGGCTACCCTTCGTTTAGCTTCAAGGACTCCTGGTGGTGTTGGCACTTCACTTTCAGAACAACTGGCACACCATTTGACAATCTTGTGTGTTATAAATCACTTATGCGTCATAAATAAATGATCACCTGGTTATTGTTTTTAATTTAAAATGAGATTGAGTTGCAAACTCCCGGCTGCTGCTCACATTAATTCATTTAGAGCCACTGTACTCAGAGCATGAGCATGAATGGACTTCACCAGGGACATAATCATATCACATCAGGCTATATTTGGGTTGGCCATGCAGCTGTTTCATATAAGCAACACAATTAAATGTCTACACAAAAGACTATGTAAGCCTAGGTATACTAGCCTGAACAACTTTGTTTAATTTCCATTAATGAGGCTATGACTTTTATTTAAATGCCATTCAGCATGGCCAGCATATCCTTGATGTTGCTCAACACCCTCCTTGCTCTCCCAGTAAAGTCATTTACAGCTGCTGGTGGAGATCTGGTAGCCCACTTAGCCTTTTGTTTGCCCACCGTGTGTGTGTGTGTGTGTGTGTGTGTGTGTGTGTGTGTGTGTGTGTGTGTGTGTGTGTGTGTGTGTGTTGGTATGCATGTGTACGTGTGTTTTCTGTGGCCTCTGGTCGGCCAAATGGTGCTGTCAATAATGTTCAGCCATTCATCGCTTTTGTTGTTCCCTTTGACAGGGTGATGCCCATTTATTTTCCATCCATTGTGCTGCTTCTGCTTTAAAAGCAGCTTGTGGCGAACGAGCAGCAACATAACACAACACATTCTGATTGAAAGCTATTATTGAACCTTATTATTTTGTAAAGGAAAAAGCTACTGAGTTACTGCAAAATAGCACTCTGAGAGGCTGGTTAAAACTATAATCAAGAATACTGAAATTTCAATAATTATGTCTTTAGATAACGTTGGATTGTGTTGCTCTTTTTAACACATAACACCAAAGATAAGTTACACAAGGAGCATAAATATGTGAATTGTTCTGAAGTATTCAAACATATTGACTGGGCTTATCCTGAAAAGCAGCTATGAGAGATGTATTTTACAGCTATATGTAGAATTTACAAGGTTATGGCTCAAGCTGCTACACATGAATATCATGACCTATTTTCTGGCTGAGCTGTAGGTGCCTGCTGAGTATTTGATTTTATTGGGAAAAAGGAGCCTTGAAAGTGATTGTACTCTTTTCACCCCTGATTTTCTGAATGCCTTCAGCCAACAATCTCACACGTCTCATCTAATGTGAGGAGTTGCTTTGGGTTATCAGAAGTTGAAAACAATCAAAAAGGAATACAATATTGCCATCACCTGACTGCTTTGTGCTATTGCATACAATAGACAGTTAATCTTATCCTTAAGATTTTTTTGTATTTCTATGAGACTTTTAATTAACTTCTTTCACCATTTAACTTTTCCCCCACACAATCTTTAAAGAGAAATAATAAATTCAGATGGTGGGGTTCTGGTCTGGATTTGGGTTTGCGTGCATGTCTTGCAGTAGAGTTTGTGACATTTTGACAAGCACAGCTGAACTCTGGAGTTCATTTGGAGTTGAATGCTCCATAAGCAATCGGAGCAGACAAGCCCGAGTCTTCACAGGAGATCCCCACTCGGCACATCTTCTAATTTGGATCAGAGTGGGTTATGTCTCAGATAAACCTTTTTTTTTAAAAAAACACTCCCCCACAAGATGCTTAGTGATAGTGGTTATATAAAGAAGAGAAAAAAAATCCATCATCAAACTGTGTGCAGATGTGCGGGATAAATGGAAACAGGTGCACACGTGGATATGGAGCGGAACATAAAGACTGATTGCTTTCACATTCTGCTTGAAAGTAAGGATAAGGCTTTGGTGAGAGTGGGCTGCAGTTATTCAAAATTGAAAATATACTGTTTTTGTAAAGAAACATACTATTCTGGCTGCTTACTCTGCCGGAAGGCCTCTGTGTGCATCCTCACTATGATGAACATTTAGCATGAATATGAAGCAGGAATAATACATATGTTCCCATATCTACTTCCTACACTCTGGGGGATTGGATTATTGTTTGTTTGTGTGTGTACATGCTTGAGTGCATGTGCCTGTGTTTATTTTATTGTTATGGGAGGCAAAAAGATGAAGCATCTCATATGAATGCAATGTGCCATTTAAATAAAAAGTTGACCTGACTTGACTCCACTTACTCAGTAGCTGACATTACTAAGCTCAATGAACTGTGATTTCTATGATGTCAAGGACTACAATGCTTCAGCGGCTTCTGAGTGGTAGGCTCTTAAAACTGGTTGTAGCCCCCACTGAGGTGTTCAATTCCTGGGACAAAAGCAGACAAAAGGCCCTTAATGGATTTATGGGGCCACTGCCAGCACTGCATGACGCCATAGGCAAATTGGGCCCTGGATTCCACCTGGTAGTCTGGCAGCAGAATCAGGTACTAGTCTGGTCCCGCTATGCTGTGCAGATTAGTCAATGCACTTTTGTGTGCACTGGGACTCTACATCCTGCGGCAATGTTTGATATGCAGAACACTTTTGTTGCAGGTATATATCCAAACTTTTTGACTTTTACAGAGTGCCTTTTAACAGATTTGTTGCTTTTAGCGCCTGCAGCATGACGCACAGCAGATCCCACGTTACCATGGTCACTGATGCAAGCTGTCAATATTTATCTGTTCTAATATTTGCACCTTCCTGTACATTCACTCTGTTTGTGAGATATCATCCAGTGGAAGGGCACATCCTGGCCAGGTAAATTGTGTTATTTTGCACAGAACAGCTTCACCTGCAGCCCAGACTGAAGGAGCACAGACGTGACAGCAGGAAATATACAGTGTTCACATGTGACCACAGAATCAGTCTTCTGCTGGTAAGTAAGGGCTAGCACATCTATATCCACAAGTCAAACATCTCATTTCTAGGCTGTGATGCATGAGGACGGATGTGCCCGGAGGCTCCCCCATTTGTCTCCATCTGACTCAGTGAAGCATCCTTTGTGCCCCTGCAGTGGGTACATAAAGCCATCTGAATACTGTAGCTATGTATGCCACCAGAGAAGCAAGGATCTATTCTTAGCGCAAAAATGACACATGTTTCAATTAAAATAGTCTCTGTCTGCTGTCTTCCAGGCTAATTCCACAGAACCTTCTAATTAGTGATTTTCTGGGATCAGTAGAGGGAGCCACAACTCTTGCTTTTCTTTGTGGACACAAAGCGTTGCTGTGTGACACCCCAAAAGGCAGACGTAACCACCCTCTCTGTCTGGACTGAGGCCCGAGCTGTCTGAGACCGTGCCCCACTACAATTTAAAAATTATAACCAGGATAAGCGTCTCCTTCAAGGTGAGAGTATCATATTTGAAAAGGCGAGGGCTGCATTTTAACTCTGGAGACTCTGAGTATTTATTTATTTTTTTCCATTGCAGGTGCCTGCTTCTGTTTGAACTACAGACCTGTATTTTACCACAGATTCGGTTTACTTGCAAAGTGTTTCTCAGGTTTGCAGATCAGATTTCTAACGCTGAGTGCATAGTGTATTGCTATGTCCCGTGTCCTCCTGAAATGTTATATGCATTTGTTTTAATAGAAAGCTGACACTCTTTTCCTGGAGTAGACATTATTTCATTTCTCTGAGATCCAGCCGGCACTTAGACACTGCACTGTCTAAACCAAGGTAGAAATAAATATTGATCGATAAGGCCGTTTTTTTTCCAGTCCTGACAGTGACGTTTATTTAACAGTTATATCATGCATTAGAATAAGTTTGTTTTTTTTGTCCAGCAAGAATGCACCAGTGCTGTGATTATCATCTTAAACGTGTTAGTCAAACACATTAACTTTTACCTTGAACACTATCATATCTATTTCAGGGTAACTGTAAAACCACAACATGTTTGTTTTATCTTTGTACAGGAAACTTGCTGCTGGCTGTGTCTCCTGCTGCCCCTTCAGCGCTTTGTTTTTCATCAAAGAATCCTGAGTCTGGGAGGTCTCTGTGGGCTTCAGTGATGGGCCTCTCTCCCTCTGACACACTGTTTGCCCACATGAGGTAGAGGGAGTTGTAAGATTTATATACCGGTCTGTCCACAGCCCAAACATGACAGATGAAAGGGCGGATGAAACTCAATATGTGGAAGATGAAATGCTGTGAAAAGAAATGATACAGCGTTGCTTTGGTAGGGTACATTTATAGAGGATCTGTGTCTCACCATAACCTTAGACACACCAACACTTACACTGTTCACACACACACACACACTTTCATCCTGCAAGCACAGGTGACACAAGAGCACCTAAAGGAGTCTCTATATATACTCCTGGTGGTTTGTCTTTCCTGAGGGCTCTATCACTCCTTCAGCTTTCTGTTTGCAGGATTTCTGTGTATTAAAATGCAGGCAGCAGTGCAGTAGTGTACTTTCAATCGATAATAAAACATTAACAGTATTGCTATCTCTCTGGGTAGTGAAAGGTGTGTGTAAGTGAAGCCAAATTCATCGTAAAGTAGAATTTCTAATCATTAAATGGAGTGCTCCTTTGGACCGACACCATGAGAGCAGCAGAAGGAGAATAATGTAGTTTAGCCCAGGGCCGGGTGAAATGAGGACAAGGAGGAAGGAGGAACAGAAGATGAAGATTACACACAGTTTTGGGGCATCGCTTTGACACATAAAAGATCAGCGAGAACATACACCACATTTCCAGAAAGTGAAGTTAAGTGCATGTGATAAGAAGATGCAATATTTCAAAGACATGTCAGACACATCAAACAGAAGCTCCCACTTCACATCCACTCCTGTGTAAATGCGTGTTTGAAGAGACGGTGAGGGATGGTGTGTGTGTGTCTGTTTAGAGATTCATTTGTGTGATTGCATCTGTGCAGATGCCTAAAGGAAGCCTCCGGTCTATCAACCTAAAAAGAAAAGCAGTCTGTCCTCTGTCAAGGTTTAATGCAGTGAGATATTTCTCCTCTATCTCTCCATCCTCAATAAAATAATGAAATTGCTCCCCTTCTCTCCCCCTCTCTCTCCCCCCTCTGTCTTTCTCTCTTGCTGTCCTGCGTGAGTTGACACTTGGCCAGATTCTTTGGTGCAGTAGTCTAGCTGAGTCATAAAGGTTTCAGCTCGCCTTGATTCATGGACAGTGATGTGGATGAGGGTGAGGCAGCAGGAAAAACACCAGTGTCAGCTCACTGATCACACAGAGACTGCGTGAGAAGACCTGCTGACTGGATATAAAGACAAAAACACCACTGTACCTCATTCCTTATAAGGCCAGAGAAATCTAATGTGGCTTTATTGGTAGATTTTGTTAAAAATGTGTGGCGTAATGCTGCCTGACATACTGTGATTTGTGTCGAAAGTAAAATGTTTCTTAATGCATTTTCTCTTCCAAGACTGGCTTGATGTCTTTTGCCAAAAAAAACAACTCAGACCTGCTGACTCTGCAGCAGCCGCCTCTTCCAATATGTTGTGGACTGGTTTGTCAATAATGATAGAAAGGACTCTCCTGCAGCCATCTTTGTTCTTTTCCATTAACCTGCATTGACATACAGTAAGAAAGGAGTATTTTTCAGACTAACAGACTTTTTAAACTTAGGTCGCTTCATTTGTTGCCTTATTTTTGAGACTTAAAATCCTAAATTTTCTTGCTATTTTTAACCCGTTTTTTCATTGTTTTAATTAATATTTAAGAAAAAATATTGTTAGAATTTCATGGTTGTGTTTTTTAAGGTGTAAATAATTATTTAAATTGTTTCCTACTTTTTGTTCTGACCTCTCTGGGACCTGCCCTCTAAGGCACTGTGGGCAGCATGTTCGTGTGAAGGGTGTTATATAAATAAAGTTAAGTTGAGTAAATAATTTTGTTACAACCCCTAAATGAAAAATGATCCCGGGGCTAATTAGCAAGTTAAAGTATCCATCCATGCCTCTAAAAATGAGTCACCGAGCATGAACGAGAGGATTTTATTTTAGCCATTTATTTGCAGTAAATGTTATTTGACACCTAACTGCAAAAGAGGTTCAATGAAAATCCTGAGATCAGCTCTGTGTTGACAAGGCTTCAAGGCTTTATTAGAGTTCAATGCAGCACATCATGGACTTAAAGCACTCAGTGAGGACTGAAGTAAGGCATTTCAATCGGGTTGTTGCACATACAGACAGTTTGTAGGCATGTATTGGTGAGAGTAAAGCACACAGGTGTTTGCAAAAACAAAACATAAATCCCCAAGCAGAATCTCTACTCCAGACAATCATCACTTCCTGCCTTAATCGAGGTTTAAATGAGCTTTTATATTGATTTGATTTCTTGCTGTTACATTGTACGTACATGCTGTGAGTCACTCTATCTGTCATACAGAGAATTTGTCAGGTTGTCTTCTGATTTCCATTTGGTTTGAATGAGAGAAATAGCTCTGTACTTATAGACACCAAAGGTTGACATCTTGAGCTATATGCTAGCAGGTTTATGTTAAAGCTCTCAAATTTAAACATTTTTAACTGATGTTTTTTCTTTATCCTCTTCAGCCACCTCCTCTTCTTGTTTTTCAGATTCGCCATCTCCCTTCTCGCCCTTTTCTTCTTCCTCCTGCTCAGCATCCTCCTCTTCTTGTTTGGAGCTCTCCTCTCCACCTTCCTCCTCATCTCCTTTTTCTCCATCATCTGCTTCGCCCTCTTCAATTAAGAAAAAACATGTAATGGAGGATAAAAAGGAATAATATATTACCAACACATGTGTGTATATTAATTAAACACGATGGCCACACTTACCTTCTCCATCCGCTCCCTCCTCTCCCTCTTCTTGAGCTCCCTCCTCCTTTTCTTCCGCCTCTTTCTCCTCCTCTTTCTCCTCCTCTTCCTCCCCTTCTTCTCCCTGATCCTCGCCTTCCTCTTCCTCCTCCTTCTCTTCTCCCTGCTCCTCCTCCTCTTCTTCCTCCACCTTATCTTCCTCTTCCACCTGCTCCTCCTTTTTCCTCCTCCTCCTCCTCCACTTCAAGAGGGCTGGCCTCGGCCTGCTGTGCTTGACTGGCAGATATTGTCTCCTCTGTTGGGAGTGATGAAGTGTACAAGCGAGAGCTCAGCAGATATGAAGGGGCAGAGCTCAGCTGAGACTGCAGGGAGAACTGTGTTCTTCCGTAGGACGGAGCAGAGTACAGGGCCGGGGAGTAAACGTTGACAGACCCCGGTCCTGCCATGTTCAAACGGTTCTCTTCTCCTTCAAGGAGCTTCCTAACAGAATAAAACACACAAAACAAATGCATGATGTACTAAAGTAACAGTGTTTGTATTCATTTAAATCCCACTGCATTGTAAATACACACTCACCTGTAGGCTGCAATTTCAATATCCAAGGCCATCTTCACATTCAAGAGGTCTTGATAATCTTTCAAGTAGCGAGCCATGTCATTCTTGTTTGCTCTCAACTCGTCCTCCAGTTCACTTATTGTATCCTGCAGGGAAAAGAAAATGTGTTACTGGCACACCCTTGGCTGAATGAACAATGCAGCTCAACTTATCTTCTGGGTATCATTTGGTACTTAATAAATGATATCTAAATCGCAAAGCACTGTCATTTTTAGTTTGAAGAAGGGACAGAGATATTTGCAACCTGGTTATTTATTCAAGTGTTTGTCGGTTGCTCACCTGCATACCAGAGATCTCCCCACTCTGTTTCTCCTCCACGTCCTGGAGTTGTTTTTCTAGCGCTTGATTCATCTCCCTGCAGGCATCAATCTCAAGCGTTCTGCCTTTAAGGAGCCGGCGATATTCTCCTGCTTCATCTTTGGCGTTACGAGCACTTTCTGTGTTGCGAGCAGCTCCCACCGTCATCCCATTCATCTTGCTGCTGAACCATTCCTCGGCTGATTGTAGGTTGTGTTGGGCCAGCTTCTCGTACTGTGCTCTGATGTCACGGAGGGCAGTGGAGAGGTCAGGTTTGGCGACCTCCATCTCCACTGACACCTGTGCACTGTACTGAATTTGGGCCTGCAGCTCTGCAATCTCACTCTCACAGAGGCGTTTCAGGAAGGCCAGCTCATCCAGCAGGGTCCCCACTCTTTTCTCCAGCTCAGCCTGGCCAATGGCAGCATCATCTGCTCCCTTCCTGGCATCCATGAGCCTGCCCTCTGCGTCCTCTCTGCCCAGCACCTCATCCTCATAGCGCTTTTGCAGGTTCCTCAACATGTCCTCCATCTCATCCCGGTGGTACTGGGCTGCTTGCTTCTCATGGCGGGCCTCTTCCACAGCAGAGCGGAGCTGACGGATCTCATGCTCATACAGGCCCCGGATGTTGGAGGGCTCAGTCTGCCTCTGCCTAAGAAGCAGGAGTTCAGTCTCCAGCAACTTGTTCTGCTGCTCTAGCTCATGGACTCTGTCAATGAAGCTTGCAAAGCGGTCATTCAGGTTCTGCAGCTCAGCCTTCTCCTGGGTTCTTATGGATTTAAACTCAGAGCTGACCTGGGCTGCTTGGTCAAGGCGGAGCTCGGTTGCAGCTGAAGACACAGGAGCGGAAAGCACAGAGGAGTAGCTGGAGACTGCTCTGGTGTGTGTTGGATAACTTCTGCGGGAAGATGTATAGGAAGTTAGTGGTGCAGAGTGGCTGATGTAGGCAGACCTGGATCCTATTCCTCCACCAGAGCCATATCCTGAACTGCGCACAACAGCCCTCTTCTTGTAAGTAGATGGAAAGTAGGAGTCAAAGCCGGAGGAAGCCATGACTTGAGAGACGGGATGCTCTATGTCGAGAAATGTAGCTGGGTTGACTGCATTGTGTATCTGCATTACGAAGGCTTTTATAGACCCAGTAATGATTGTGACGTAAGCTTTTTTTTCCCGGCATGCTGACAGAAGGAATTGTTTATGGTGCCAGGCAGCCACTCTCAGCCAAGAGAGAGATGGGGTGGGGTGAGGACGAGCGTGAGGGGTTGAGGAGGCGGGGATAAACCCAGAAGCATCCAGGGACTGCAACAGACAGGGTCACTGAGGACATAATGGTATACTGTTACTTCTGAAAACTGCAGATTGTTAGAATTTGCAGCCACAAATCCTGGCACAGACATAATGCATCTACCATGTTACTGCATAAACTGCCTGATGGAGGGAAAGGGGAGACAAATCTCCCTTTGCTTTGCAACATTTTGTATCATCTGTATGTTTTATTAAAAAAGAATATCAATGACTAATAACTGTCAAATGTCAAACTAAGCCAGTGAAGAGCAAATCAGCTTTAGTTCAACAGTTAGTATAATATCCTGTTTATATATATATATATATATATATATATATATATATATATATATATATATATATAACTACCATACAAGAAGAGGTTTTACAGTATTATAGGATAAACGTTTGCCCCCTAGTGGTTGTCAGTGTACAATGCAGGTTGGACATAAGAAATGCAGGCTATTAATTTATAACACAGACTTTATAAGAAATTATTTATGTTAAGCGTTTATCCTTTCCCCCTGATTTAGCCTACATTAGCTGAATATTTTATGAAGCCATAGCTCGGAGACTGTGGTTTGGGGAAAATGTTCTACTTTTCTGAAAATACCAGGGTTGGCAAGAAATGCGGAGAAGATACTTGACTATTAAATAACAGGTAAAGTGGTGTGCATTGATCACAACTTATGTTCCCCAAAGAAATCAATATTTGCAGTTTCTTGAAATATTTGAAGATTTGTATTCAGAGTTGAAATTGTAAGTTTAATTCCAATGATGACATTTTTTAGGCTTTATTTATTTTATCAGTTTATTTGTCAGGGACAATACATTTAGACATTGTTACATCTAATTAAGATGCAACCGATGCAATCAATCTAGGACTTCTAGCCAGGGCTCATTTGCAGTCCTTGTCCCTGGTTTTGGAAATGACATACAAACATGATACAATAGCACTGTAAAACAGACATAAAAACCACACCTACAGACTTAAATATTGCAGCAGACATAAGATAAGCAGCGACATAGATACATTAAAAACAAAGAGTAAAACACTCATGTACGCTGACAATAGATTGATGACAATGACTAAGCATCAGAATGAAGAACAACATCTGCAATAACAACTATGAACCATCAAAAAGACAAATGAAGTAAAATATACTGTGCTATAATAAAACATTAGTGTTCACAGGTTTTCCTATGTTTAAGCCGTAGTTTCGCCTTGTTGTTAAAAGTTTAAAGTTAGTGTTAAATCACTCCTCCATATTTTCATTGAAAATAGTGTAAGCACAGAATAAAACGTAAAGACAAGCAAAAAATATTAAATATTAAATATTTAGCCTACATAGGAGTATCAAAAACAGAATTAAATTGATATTTTCAGGGTTTCACAAATGGTCAGTGTTTTATCCACTTTTCTTTCATAGGCTGTAAATATTGAGATAATAATTGGCTGTACTTCTGTTGTCTGTCTTCTATTTCTATTTTGACTAGTTGTATTTATTATTATTATTATTATTATTATTATTATTATTATTATTATTATTATATATTAAACTACTTCCATACAAAATGAATAAATTCAAGATTAATTCACCTACAAGTGGACATTTTTATCAGTGAAGACTCTAGTCAGTGCTGTGAAGAAGAACTCAACATAAAACCTGTATCACAACATGTGATTGGTCAGAGAAATACACCCTCAGCATATTGACCAATGAGAAAGGACTTTACTAATTGGCGGGTAGCAGTCTGTCAGGGTGCTGCTAACAACAACAAAGGATGGTGAATAAATGAAGTTTCAAACTTGCTTTTTAATTCATGGCCAGTCGTGACCGCTGTGTGTTTTTTTGGAGTTTAATGTCAACCTGCAGAAACAGTAAAGTTACTAATGTAGCTCAAAGCAGAGCAAACGGTAAGTAATCTGTTACACCCGGTGAAACACAAGCTAACACAAGCTAGCACAATGTGTCTGCTAAATGTAACCACCTAGCTCAGACAACAATGCGAGCTTTATGTTAGCTCGTTAAGTTGCTAGCCTACATGGATATATGCACCACATCTTTTCAGAAATACTCGTTTTAGTCCACAACAAAGCTCTACACTGCAACACAGCTGAGCTAAGTTAACCAGGCTAAATATTGAGTGGTATTGAGGTGAGGTTTAACATGTCTATCTAAAGCCTCTGACAGTGTCTGGCTACATCTTGCTGTCTGGCTTTTTTTTCTGTCTGGTTAGGGTTTATTTAGCATGAAAAGCTGCTACATCTGCACTTGACATTTTACAAATTGGAGAATAGTGCAGACGTGGTTTTAAGGCAAACTGAATGTCAGCCTCCCAAAAGCGAGTCTTTGTCTGGTGTGAGGTGTAAAACATGTTTGTGAAACGTTATATAAGCTCTATAAATGGTTGTCTTGCCTGCTTTTGTCGTTCTGTCTTTTCTATAGACCCAGTCAAAAGCTGTAACTTGTGAATGAGAGGTCTGCTTTTCACATAATAAAATGGTAAGCCCTTTATTTGTTTATGTGCATCTTTGGTTTCTGTTTTAGATCAATACACCTTCTTATTAGACCGACTGTAATATATTCCTATGTCACCAGCTGAGTTGCAAATTTGCTTGCTAGATGGTTGTCTCCTTTTTTTGTGTTGATCTTCCCAGATTCGTATAGCAGCACTAAATGCTGCTTCGACTGCTGCAGACGAGTCCCAAGATCCTCTGAGAAGAAACAAGAGTCAGACAAAAGAGGCTCAGGTACAGACTATACGTAAATACATTCAAAATATAAGGTCTGTCTGCTGACTCAGATATTTTCCTCTGTAGATCTAAAGAAGTTGTCTGTGTTGTCTTTTATTTCTATCCACAGGAAGCAGAGGCATTTGCTTTATACCACAAAGCTTTGGATCTGCAAAAACATGACAAATTTGAGGAGTCTGCCAAGGCCTATCATGAGCTTCTTAAAACCCCGCTGCTTAAAGAGGTTAATCACACAGAATACTTTCCTGTCTAGCTTGTCAAATATATCTTTTGGAAGAACATCCAAATGACAGTTTATCTGACATATCTCACTTCATCACTGCAACACATCTAATTTAGATATTGGGACCATCGCTTTGACGAGTAAAAGCCTGAATCTGATTCAGACTAGTGTTGCACACCTATACAAGTATCACTTTACCCAACTGTTCAAAGGGATACAATGCCACCTTTTAATAATACCAACACGTCTTGTTTTGCAAAGCATCTTTTTGATAGACATGACTTGTTTAAGGAATTCAAAGAGCGACATGTTGTTTAGTGATTGTGATAAATAACATAATTAAAAGCCCACATACAAACAGAGCAGACACCTCCGTTTGGTAGGAGGGTTTTTTTTCTTCTTTGAGTTCAGTCTACTTTAGTGCACCACTGTGTGCAGGCTAGTGATCCTGGGTTTGAGCTTCTATAATCACAAAATGCAAGACCTACAGTTACTGACATTTGTGTGTATTGTTTTTCTAGGCTATCAAACTGAATTATTAAACTGTTGAAACTAGTATTGTGATGGCTCAAATACTGCCCACATACAGGAGAAGAATCTATGTTTATCACAAGCTGTTAATACCAAAGTGAATGTTTTCTCTATTGCTTTAGGCTTTGCCCTCAGACGATCAGAGAGTGGGTCTCAAGCACCCCGGACTGATGTTGAAATATTCCACTTTCAAAAACTTGGCTAGTATGTCTGTATCACGGGAGGACCTGGAGACGGCTATGGAGTTCTATTTGGAGGTAAAACAGTAAAACGTTGCTACTTTATTTTCTCTCTTGACGTTGTTCTTACGCGTGGAACTGGATTTGTCTTTTATTGAACATTTATAATACTGTGCTGAGTGTGGATCACTTACTGTATGTTGTCTTTTGTTATTTTCTTAGGCAGTGATATTGGATTCCACTGACGTCAACATGTGGTACAAAATTGGTCAGGTCGCTGTACGACTGGTTCGGATTCCCCTGGCCCGGCATGCCTTTGAGGAGGGATTGAACTGTAACTCAGACCACTGGCCCTGCTTGGACAATCTCATAACTATGCTCTACACACTCAGCGACTACACCTGTATGTAATACATCATCATAGGCTCTTTACTCTCTGATCTCATTCTCATTCACTGTTTTTGCACATGCACTCCTGTAAATATCTAGATCATTTTAGGAGGACTGTTCCTGAAATTCTCCTCACCTAGCTGTTCACATATACACCTCACAGTGGGACAGTATTCCTGTTGGGCTGGAAGGGGGCGGGGTCTCCTGAGGAATAGAATAGAATTACTTTATTGATCCCAAACTGGGAAATTGTGGCGTTACAGCAGCAGGTTATCCAACACACAATATGAGCAAAAAACACAATGTTAGCAATCTAAACACAATATAATATTAAATACAAAGTAAATAAGTACTAATAATATAAAAATTAAGAATGTGAATATATTCAACCAGGATTTCACTAAGCATTACTAGTCTTAAATAGGAAGATTAAATATGGAAGATTAAATGTAAATGTGCAAAAACAGAGTAGTAAATGGACAGTATTGACATAAGTTAAAGTGCAGGAGTGCAGACATATTATCAGTAGAAACTATACAATATAACGGTGAGTAGACAGACAAATGAAGTGAACTTGAGTGCAGGGATAATTTGTAAATTTAACATGTTCAGAACAGATTACAGTATGGAGAGACAGATATTATCATGATGACAGTTCTCTGCTCGCATGAGGTGAGCTGTTGTACAGAGTTATGGCCTTCGGTAAGAAAGATTTCTTGTATCTGTCCTTGTGACAGCGGAGTTGTATCAGTCAATGAAAGACATGTCGTAAAAAGAACGATGCGGATAAAGTCACAGTCTGCTATAATTAGAATATTTGCCTTTATATCAATGCTGTATGTAGTTCAACGGAAAAACAGTATCAAAAAAAGAGTGGAGAAGAACCAAGTGGTAAACAGAAAACATAATACAGCAGTTTTTTTTACGTGTATGGAGATCGTAGCAGTTGCGTGCATACAGTTTATACGCCGTGCACCGCTTATGGGATGTATACGTCACCGCCCCCTCACACTCACTCAAGGTGAATTCTCGTGATTATATCCTGCTGCTTTCTCAAATCCGCTCACTCAGACTTTCTGCGGAAATATGCCAGGAGTCTGGCAGCAGAAACTCCAGATAATGTCAGAGCGAAAAATGTGATTATTTGCGTTCACACATCTCCTGGAGATAGAATGATCATTAACTGTCATCTGTATTCGTTTCCCCAGGCTGTTTATACTTCATTGCCAAAGCCCTAGAGAAGGATCACTGTTACACTAAAGGTCTGGTGTTAAAGGAGAAAATCTTCAAGGAGCAGCCCTGTCTGAAGAGGGACACCATGCAGATGTTCACGAAATGGTGATAAAGCCACTTCACCTTTTATTGCTCGTCTAGCTGCAGCTTCATGCTCACTGATGTGCTCCTGTCGATTGCAGTGATATGTCTATTCACTACGTTGAAGTGGAGAAGGAGGAATGGGACTCCATTGTGGAAGAGGCGATGGACATACGTAGGCGCAGACAAGCTCTCTCACAGTGTGAACCAAAACCTGACCTAGTCCTCATTCAGCCAATCCACTGCTTCTCGTGAGTACTCTTCCTCTAAGAATAGTTTTTTCCTTCTGTTCATCAGATAACCTCTTCAAAAAAACAACCGGTTAGAATAATCTTAAATACTTGAGCTTTTGTTTTATCTCTTAGGATATACCTATCATACACATTTGGAACTTTCTTTCAAAGCTTGAAAACACAGGAAGGGGATTCAAAATTCTTGGTATAGATCAACTGACAATGAGTTCAAAGTTTTCCTAGATAGAGTTGTGCAAACCCTGGAGGGGATTTAATTTGTGATTTTCACCCTTTAAAAAAAGAAAAAAAGCTTTACACTGACATCTCCTTTTTAAGTCTATCTGAGCTGTGATGGTTTTTGTATTTCAGATGGAAGAATGTGGGTGAGAGCCTTCTTGCAATGTACAAACATCAGACCACATGTGAGCCCCCGCGTCCAAGTCTCGGTCGTAGGATTGACTTGTCTGAGTACCGTGACCCAAACTCCCTCCAGAATCTACCCCAACCCAGCAGCCCGGTCAGTGTGGTCCAGACCACTGTGTTGAGCAGCAGCCCCAGTTCATCCCTGCCACCAACGGCCCTCGCTGAGCCCCCAGTGCTCCCCCAACCCATAATTCAGCCTCAGATTACAACCAGCCAGACCACCGTGGAGATCACCACTTCTGCCCCCCCTGCTGGTAAGTTGCTCATGTAGAGAATTTAGCTCTCCTGCATTTATCATCAACTGTTAATGCATCTGGGTAACCACATTCAGTAAGACTGCATTTTTGTTATTATCTCGTTTCCCTGTTGTATGTTAGCAGCTCCAGCAATGGACGTGTCACTGTCAGACAAAGTGAAGAAAGCAGCTCCGAAAAGGAAACGTGCGTCCGAAGATAGTGGCGAAACAGCCAAGCGACGATCTGCACGTGTTCGAAACACAAAGTGCAAGAAGGAGGAGAAGATTGATTTCCAGGAGCTGCTCTATAAATACCTACCGTCCAGGTAGCTTTGACTCAATCTCACATATAGACTAAACATTGCAAAAACACATTGGTCCAGGAACTGTTTTACTGGTCTGTTTTAGGCTGAGGAAGTTTGATCCTGATAATGATGAAGAGAGTCTGAGTAATCTGGAGACCCAGTGTGACAGGAAGGAGGACTTACAGCCTCTGCATGGGAGTGGTGTACCTGTTGACTCAGTTGTGTACATGGAATCTGGTGTGTAATGCTTTGTGTATATATAAATACATGTACTATACACTGCTGTGCCATATTTCTGTTTCATTAAAAAACTGTGCTTCCGTCTGTAGAACAAACCAATGTCCACAACTTCCTGCTTAATAACATGAGCAATGGTGGCATACTAGAGTTGATGATGCGCTATCTGAAGGCAGTGGGTCAGAAGTTCCTGGAGGGGTGGCCTCGAGGGCTGACTGCTGTGGTGCTGGAAGTCTATCAAAACTGGAGGAAGCACAGCTGTGGTCTTCCTAACCCTCTGCTCCGGGACTGCAGCAACCAACATATGCGAGTAAGTGACAAATCAGCTGGTTCTTCTCTTGATAACTTGAATCTAAAATAGATTGTACACACGTTGTTGGTAAAGATTGATTATCTTAAAGTCAGAGACTCTCGACTGAATAATCAACTTGTTGAAATATGTAATTAATTTGTTTTTTCACCAGAATAGGCCTCTTCTTTTTTTCAGACACACTGACCTTTAATTGATTATTTTATCTTCTACCTGTACAGGACATGTTGACGATGAGCTTAGCGTGCATGGAGTTGCACTTGGAGCAGAGGTTACACAACAAAGGAAAGATGGGTAGGTATTAGTGAGCTCTCTGTTGTAAATTCTGATCTGATTTTAGTATTAATAAGGAGTGCGGCATTATATGAGTCTTTGTCCCAGACGGGTGCAGCTATGTTTGCTGTATATTCCATGAGTAAAATGTCTCAACCAACACTGACTGAAATACATTTTCTTGTTGCTGATTTTGCCTTTTAATATTTGTCCTGATTGGCCTAAAGGGGGCACTGCAGCATACAGATTACATGAAATATTTGAAATGAATTTGTGGGAACAACATTTTTAGTCTTGGCTTGTAGTGATATACTTTTTTTTTTCTGTCAAGTGTCACCAAGAAGAAGCAGCATTGGTCCCAGTAGTGATGCAGCTGAGTCAGAATTCCCTGGTCAGCACTTCGAGGGGGACTTGTTTATCCTGGCTTTAGGTTCATCCCAGAAAGAAATCTTTGAGGAAGACTGGGTGGATGTCATGGTGCGAGTCTACTGGCTCAAAGCTCGGTTCTTGGCCCTGCAGGTACAGATTTTTTAAAATCATGAATCGTTTCGACTCACCTCAGCCAGATGTGACTTCTGAATCTGTCATTTTTGTCTTTTGCCAGGGAGATATGGAGTCAGCCCAGGAGAGCTATGATGTCTGTACAGGCCTGTTGCAGAGCAAACCAAAGAGCCCAGAAGGGAAACCGTACACTATAAATCTGCCAAATCTTCGTGTGGATGCAGCAATCTCGGTGGAGGAGGTGAGTGCAGTGTCTTACAAAATGTACATCTTTAATTTATATAAACACATATCTCAACATACCATTAATGCTTATTTTAACAATAACATTTCCTTCACGAGTTAGAAAAGGAAAATATTGCATTCCATACTAAGTGATTGCAATGGTATGGTAAGGGCCAGATCCACAAAAGGATTACGCTGGTTCAGCGATGTTAAACCTGTGTAATGAACGAAAGATAGCGTGGAATCCACAAAGAACCCACAAAGGGTGAAATGCATGCAAACTGCGCTGCCGAGCAGATAGCGTCCTGGGTGCGCCTGCCACATTTGCATTTATGTAATTTAGGGAATATTCAAAAATTTGGTGCAAAATATCCCCCTTCCTATTCATATAAGCCTTGTCATGCATACCATCTCATCCACAAAGAACAGCACTAGTTGCTAAAGGCAGTTAAAGTGGTGCTATTTAACACGATTTAGATCTGTGTGTTAAATTGGGGAAATTTCTCTTTCTCTCTTTTTTCTCTCTCTGTGCTTACTCAAATAAACGCAATAGGACGGCACATTGCACTCAGCTTGTGGTTGAGTGGCGTAGCATTTATAAGAGATCACGCACACAACCTTTCCAGTGATCCGGAAAACAATTCTGTATGACTCTATGTAATGATCTGTTAAAGTCTGTATAGCTTACTGTGACTATTATTAAAATAATCAGGGTAGAAAATACGTCCTGGGCTGTCAGTGATATGACACGTCATCCAAATCTGTAGAGAGGTTTGGAGCCGTTACGTACAAGGATGCAAGTATTTAGTTTCCCAGAGTTTCCCTTGTGAACACAATTCACTTTCCCAGTGAACACAATTTTACATATTTCAAGTCTGAAGAAGCAGAGTGGGATTTTCTGGCACAACTTGAACAGCTACCAAGGTGCATGAAGAGTGAAAGGCCATTAACACATGAAGATCAATTATATTAACAAATGAGATGTAATTTGTTAATAAAGTTGCTCTTCATGCTACATTAGTTTCTTGAGCTTTTTGACCTCTTCTTGACATTTTTCAAGTTAGGCATCAAAATAAACCTTGACAAAGGTTGTGGATAGGGTGCTAAAACAGGGCAGATTGTGGGTGCTATTTTTGTACAATCCATGGTGCTATTAGCGGGCCCAATCCATTCTTAGTGGATCTGGCCCTAAGTAGTCAAATAATTGTAATACTACATAATAAGAAATAAAAAAACTAAAAAAAACTTTTAGCAAGTCACTCAAAGGGATTCCTACTGTTTGTGAATGTGGATTTATTTTGGCTTTCCTCTTTCCCCCATGGGGCAGATCGACAAAAGGCTGATGTCTCTGGAGCGTTGTCAGTCTTTGGAGGAGATCCAGCGTCTCTTTGAATCTGCAGACTACGAGTCTGTGTGGCGTCTGCTGCAGCCCACTCTTAATTATGGCAGCAGGAGTAAACCTCTGGAGTTTGTGAGCTCAGCACCAGAGCGGCCTGCTCAGCTGATGCTGCTGCAGGTTAGATATGCTTCAACAGTATTGATCTTTGTGTCTTTTGAAAATGTGTGATGGGGGACCTTTTTTTGCCCTCTGACTTTTAACTGTCTGTCCCAGAACGCGCTGTTGAAGCTTGAGGACTACCAGCAGTGTTTGGAGTGCAGCGAGCTGGCTCTTAATGAAGCTCTGCAGCAGCTCAACTCTGGTCCAAACAGCTCTCCCCCGAGTAAGGAGGAGTGGGTCAGGACTATTGGAAAGTTGTTGGATGGCATTGAGGTTTGCTTCACCAAAGACTTGGCACTTCTAAGCAATGTCCCACACTACTCTAGTTTGGCTCGACTGGCAAACAACCTCATTCAGGTAAGAAGAAGCCGAAGAAGACACTGGTTTTCTTTAAGAAATAGTAGAACTAATGCAAAAATCTGAAACAATATGTCTTGATGTAATTTATTGTGTTGTAATTGTGTGTTTTCAGCTGATTGATCTCAGCATGAGTGTTTCCGACGACCCCAAGGAGCCATATTTCTTCTCGGTCCTGCCTTGGATTATCCTGTACCGCATTATCAAACACGAAGAGGCTGCTTTCGACTGTATGCTCCGACAGCATATTTCCGTAGGGGATGATGAAGGTTTGTTGACTTCTTGTTTTCATGCCTTCAGATTTCTTTATGTCTTCCTGTCATGGTGGTTGTTACACCGAGTGACCTTATCAAGTCTCACTTTCAGATGACTCAGACACTCCCATGCTGCCTTCCTCCTTGATGCTTTTGAACACAGCCCATGAGTATCTAGGCCGGCGCTCCTCATGCTGCTACTCCAATGGAGCACTCCTTAAGTTCTTTGTGAGTTTGTTTGCTTTGCACACTTCTTTTTTTGTTTTTAAAGAATGCCTTAGTATAATATGACATTTGAATGAGCAGCTTGTATTTATGCATTTTAATTTGGTTTGAAGTTCTGCCTCTGAAATATGGAATACAGCAACAGTGGAACTGATGTGTGTTGCTTTTTGTTAGTCTGGCTAAATAATTTGGACTATTTGAACAATTTAGTCTTGTGTTTTGTGTAGATTCAAGTTTTGGAAAAAGAGTTTGCAGCCTCATCCAGCACTGACACTCATCCCTACAAAGAGGAGTTGGAGATGGCCTTGGAGCAGTGCTTCTTCTGCCTGTATGCCTACCCCAGCAAAAAGAGCAAGGCCCGCTACCTGGAGGACCACTCATCCCCACAGGTCAGTCTCTTTGATTTATTCTGATATGACCTGTTGCCAGAGCTTGAATCAACACTGATCTCCAGAAGAAGTTTATCCATCAAGTAAAACAGAATTCAAAAAACTATCCAACTTGAGCTCAGTTATCCTATTTTTCATCAAAATGTTATGTAACTTAAAATTTGGAACAAAAAAAACCCCTCCATATGCGGCTAAGCTGGTATTTAGATAATGGCTAAATGGTGTTGAAGAGGCGGAGAACAAGTGAAGAGGTGGTGAAAATGCCTCAAGGCGTTGACTAATTGGTATGATTTCTCACCTGTATTGGCAAACCTACATAAGTGTTTGAACAGAAGCAGACTGCAGATGACGCATCCATGTGCCCTCAGTGACCCTCCCAACGCAGCAGAAATCTGCTTCATCCATTTATGTTGTTTTGTTGCCTCAAAAGGTACACATGTCTGCTATCATTGAAACAAATTGAGGCCGTGGAGTGGCGTTAATGGCATAATAGCATTCATTAACTGAGTGAGAAATGGGAACACATGGAGACAAACAAAGATGCATACATCAGATCTGCAGCATTTATTTATGTTATTAAGCTCATCGTGACCCTTTTCTGTTGTTGCAAAGCTATTTTCTCCTTATCTAAGGAATGCAAAGATGTTTGTTTAAACTGTTTTTTTTGCATACCTGACTTCTGACTGTAGACTGTTTTTTTTGCTATATTCAGATAATGTTGTAACTCTTAAAATATTCAAAAAAAAAAAGGTGATCACAGGATTGATTTGTGCCCCCGGGAGGCTTTGAGGAAACAGTTTCTGGACTCTTGTGTTTTTGTAATGCATGCATCTGGCCACCAGATGGGTGTCATTCCCACAGCTCTGTGAAACAGACTGTAATAATAATCCAACACTACAGTGCTAAAGAAGAGTCCAAAGGAGAACCCAGACCACCGCATTGATCTTGCACTGTGTATTACACTCGTATAAGACAGACTATGATGCTAATGTTTCCTGTGTTCCTCTGTGTTTGCAGGTTGAGCTGCTGTGGTGCGATGCCCTCTTCATGTTCAAGTACTTCAAACCAAAGTCCCTCCCTGAGTTTGACAGCTATAAGACGAGCACAGTGTCTGCTGAATTAGCCAATCTGCTGAGGAGGTTTGCTGGCATCGCCCCAACCAGTGACACCCCCACCCTTACCATGGAGGAAGTGGCAGCCTACATCGAGTGCATGACAGAAAAGGTCAGTCAGGCTCACACTGAATGTGAATAACAATAGTTAGTCCGACATGTTGAAATGATTTACTTCATCTGCAGCTTTGTCACTGAGAATCATCATCATCATAATTAAAAACATGTTGAATTTTGATCTTTTAAAGGCTCCGTGCCTTCCTGAGGGTAGTGCTCCTGCACCTGCGATCATTGATGAGATCTACTACCTGCTGGCTGATTACCATTTCAAGAACAAGGAGCAGTCAAAAGCCATAAAGTTCTATATGCATGACATATGCGTGTGTCCCAACAGGTAGCTCTTTCCTCTTTCCAAGTGTCAACACTAGTGCATGATACAGAAATCATCCTGGTTTGTTTTTTGTAATTTGTGAAGGTATATTGAACCCCATTTAATCTTAGAAAACGTACAAATACATCCTCACTTATTTTACAACTATATTTCCAAAAAACAACTTTACATGAAATCTGTATCTCTCAGGTTTGACTCCTGGGCAGGTATGGCTCTAGCAAGGGCCAGCCGCATCCAAGAGAAGCTCAACTCCAATGAGCTGAAGAGTGACGTTCCCATATGGAAACACTCCCAAGCAGTGCTCAACTGTTTTAAGAGGGCCCTGGAGATAGACAGCTCCAACCTGTCTCTGTGGATTGAGTACGGTACCATTTCATATGCGCTGCATTCATTTGCTTCACGGCAGCTCAAGCAGTGGCGCAACGAGCTGCCCCCAGAGGTGGTTAAACAGGTGAGAGACAAGTTGACATGAGCAGATAATGTTGTTGCTGCTCATCAGTTTTGTCCTGTCACTTCATGTTAAGTCTGCGTCTATGTCATGTTTGCCATGTAAGAGTTAAACGGATGTCACATCCAGTTATTTAACTTGTTCCACATGTGAATTCGCTGAAGAGTAATTGATCTGTCGCCTTGAGCTAGAGTCCTCATGAAGCCCCCACTGTGCGTGTTTGTGTCCCCGCGTGCTTGTCTGTGTGCGTTGTTTCAGATGGAAGAAAGGAGAGACTCCATGTTGGAGACTGCGTTCCAGTGTTTCCAGGGGGCTTCACGTTGTGAGTGTGACAGTGATGAAGAAGAGTGGCTCATTCACTACATGCTGGGGAAGATAGCAGAGAAACGCAAACAGTCTCCAGTGGAGTATCTGCAGCTTTACAAAAAGGTAAACAACTTCAGGTTATGAGTTTCACCTGATATTTAGCAGGGGAAATCAGTCAAAGATGTTTGTTTAAAAATCAACTCTGGATATTAATTAGTCTGGCATCACATAAAAATAGTCCTTAGGCCATGTTCACACTTGACTTCTTTTTTCAACTACCTGCGCCTTTTTTTACATACAATGGAAAAAGGAAAAAGGATGACGCCTTTTTAAAAAGCGGACGCCTTTTCCAAAAGCGTTGTGCCCAATGCCTTTTTCATTTGAATTATTTCAACTTTTCAGAAAAGCGCTGGGTGATGTCAAGCGCCTTTCTGACAGCTGACCAATCAGGACGAGTAGTAACCTACGTCCCTAGTTACCTGTGCCCAAAAACGGCAAACTTCCACCAGATATATGTGCATTGCGTGTCCGCTCCGGTCTGTTAAGGGTCCGTGCATCCTCATCCGTCAACACCCACCGGCTGCGTTCTCAGTCCGCAGCACGGAGAGCACAGCCGGACAGCTGGAGTACGGAGACAAAGGAGTTTCTGCGGTAATTTTACAGATTCACTGGCGACAGGCAGCACGAGATAATACGATGTTCGTGGTATAAAACTCAATAAAAACCTTATAAACACATAAACAAACACACAAACGGTGGTTTTTCTGAACCGTCAAAACAGAGGGTTTTATTCTGAAAATAAACCGGATGTTTTAATGTTGTATCGGTGTCTGACTTCCCGTCCTGCTTGTTCTTTTCTGTGCTAAATTGATGCGTTGTGTTCTGCGCGGTTGCACCGCAGACTAGATCCCGTTGTTAAGGTTACAGAACACTCGCACATAAGCGCTCAAAAGGCGCTGAAGGCAGCGTTTTTTTTCTGAAAAAAGAAGTCAAGTGTGAACACGGCCTTACTCTTCAATTTGAGACATTGCGTCTAAAAACGCTGAAATGTGACCTGCATTCAGTGTTTGTGAATCAAAAGTCTGGATTAATGCACAACCCAGCACAACAAAAACCAAACAAACATACCAAAGAAGAACATTTCTCCTTTAAATCAGAAAAGTAAGAAGGTCATTTTTGAATGTAACATCTGAATAAAAACCTTAGTGTAATTCATCAGTGATCCTGAGACGGCAGACAATTTTCTTTCTCTCCATGGGGTTGTTTCATAATCCGCCTACAGAAACATAGACCGCTGCCCTTCCACCCTCGCAAGATGTTTTTTTTTCCTGAGACAATGTACGGAGTTAGTCATGTCTCTGTTGTTCTGATTAGATGAGTGGAGGCAGATGGACCTCCATGAAACACGGTGTCATGCAGGTCAGCATGGACTGAGGAGAGCTAGTGTGAACACTGCTAACCATGATTTCATCACACATCTTTGTCCTCTACTCCTTACTGCGCTCCTTCCCTTCATTTTACTTGTTTATTCATATTGCCAGATGATTGTGTTGAGCTGTTGCTTCTTTGCTCTTTATGTTTATAGGCAGCAAACTATCTGCATGAAGAAGCTGCCAGGTACCCCCGAAAAATCCACTACCATAATCCCCCCGACCTGGCCATGGAGGCCCTGGAGGTAAACTACCTGTGTCTGGAAGCTTGATAGTTCCATCTTGAGCCACATTGATTTTGTCATTAGTATTTAAAGACATTGTAAACATGACTGTGGACCATAAAATGTCTTATTCAAACCTTTTTTTTTTCTAGTTGCATTTTCGTCTCAGTGCTACCATGCTAAAGCTACTGGAGGGCGAGCAGCCTGATCTGGAACATGAGCTCTTGTTCAATTTGCTGGTTGAGGCTGCCACTGGGCCGTTTGCCAGGGGGGAAGAGAAGAGTATGCCGAGCATGCCCAGGTCCAATGAAAAGTAAGCCTCCGACATATAAACCAGCAGGAATAACTAAAACGCATTAAACTACATGGCTGACCATTTCTCTCCAATGTTGTTCTCGGTTAATTGCAGGGAGAAACCGCCCTCCATGATGGATGAAGACTTAAACTCGTCTGTGTGCATAGGGAACACCCACAGCTCCTCCCTTCCGTCAGCTGCCACCCCAGGTCTCACATCCCCTCCTTACGTGGCCACGCCTTTTGACCACGATTACGCCAAACGCAAAACACTCCGACGGCAGCAGTGGCAGCAGCAGCGGCATGAGGAGCAGCAGGCTGATGGTACAGTCCCAGTCGTAGACGCTGTCTCAGGGGTTGGGCTCTTTGCCCCTTCTGCTCTGGGACAGGAAGCCCACTGGGGAGCGCTCAGATCGCTAATCACCATGCTTAATGGCTTTGGTTTCAGTTACAATGATCCCCTATGCACTGGGTGATTGGGATGTGGTGAAATGGGCAATATGGCTGCTGATTATTTGACTAATTTGCTATGCCTGACAAAGCAGCAGTGTTGGAACAAATGGATATGAAGATTCAATTTAGCAGAGAGCGTTAAGACCTCTGCGTGTATGAATGTGTAAATGTCTGTGTGATAGTGTGTGTGCGTGCTAAATTAACATCCATTTCTAGTCGCTGCTTTGAAATTTCGCTCCTTACAAACCATCTTGCCTCTTCTAGTATTTTACAATTGTTGCTTTGTTGTTCCCGAAGACGATGACATCAAGGGGAAATCTGTGCAGCATTGAAGGTCCCTGTGTCTTCAGCCTTAATCAGCTGCTGGCGATTGGTAACACACCACACAAGCTGCTAATTCTCAGTGATCCTCATTGTTTCATCACTGTGTGTTATGTGCAGTTGGTTGAACAGTACGGTTTGCAATGAGAAGTTTGTGCCAGTTATAAGAAAGATACAGAAACTTGGAACAACAATTGAGCCAGACACTTGCAAGCACCGAGTGTTTTAAAACAAGCAGCCTCAGACATGATCACATCTTCTAAAACATTCATAAGAAATAATTTATTCAGTCAAATAGAAAGTCAATGGAGGGTAGTCTAGTGTTCAGTGTTTACACATTAGGTGTCACTTTAAGACTGAAGGGATGATGTAATGTTTGTGTGAAACCAGCAAAATGCTTTCTCTTCCCCTGCTTTGAATTTACAGACAAGAGAGAGCTGTGTCATTCCTTTTGTGAGCAGATAGAAGAAAGGACATTTGTCATTTTTAAAACACTAGTTGTGTGTATTGACGTGACAAATGAACATCATTAATTTAACTTACTGTATGTACATACAGAAAAATTAAATTTTTGCTATATGCACTTATATCGTATTTGTATAAAACTATGCCTGAGAAGGTGCTTTTGTTTCATAATATAAAGGTAACTTTAACATATTTAGACATTGAATATGTAACAAACACTGAAGCAGCAATGCCATTCTGATGAAAACAGAAGTGGCCATTCTTTCCTTGTGACTAAAACAGTGACATCTGTTCATCCTCCATGTGTCATGTTTAGCTTTAATGTCCAAATAACGCAGCCATATTGCCCATGTTGCCAGTTTTGTCGCCCTTTCCAGATTCCTTCCTACCTACCTACCTACCTACCTGCCTGCTACCTCTTTGCCTGCTTGCTTTTACCACCTGCTTTGCCATTGATGTGCATGTAGTTCAAATGGGGTGAATGTCTCTTCACGACTGGACAAAGTCAGTCTTCTTTATCACAGCTCACTGACCTGTCTGGTGGATCATGTGTTCCCATATTGTTTCTGTTCGGTGTGGGCTTAATTTGACACAGAGTCAAACTCCCTGGAGATACTTCAAAGTCTTAATCGTGTGTTTACTATTTTTCACTAATTTTATAGAATTGCCAATTATGGTCAATTATTATGAAAATGCCAAGTCATGAAGAATGTGGCTGGCCTCTTATTGGCACACAGCTGAGACAGATGTCAGAAAATACTCCATTGTGCACATGTTTGCTTGTAGGTGTCCAATTTTTCTGTCTGAGTCCTGCTACGAACTCATTAAGGTGACAAGACTGTAGGGCCTGATTCAGACATGACCAATCAAATCATAATTTTGACTCAATGATGATCTCCTGTTCATCATTCGTCTGGATTTCAACCTTGTGTTTTCTTTTGATTGCTGCTCTATTGACAGTTTAATAAGAGATCAGTTGTGTCTTGACTGCAGTGCTGAAGAGGCAGCTCAATGTTTTATCAATTGATCGTATCACAGGCCTTTCTTATTAAGTCTAATAGAGACACTACATGTGCTGTCTGTCTGAATCAGGTTCTACAGTTTCCTGGGGAGTGGCATTAAATCTGTTCTCTGTTTTCCATTTAAAGTAAAAGAATATAAAGATATTTCAAAGTATTGATTCAGAGATACAGCTTTTCTTGATAATATTTTAAAACCAGCTCCCCATATCTCCAACAGCCTCACCAGAGTTTGACCATGATTACTGCCTGCCCAGGTCTGCAATGTGGCTGGCTTCCCTGAATGGTACTGCTCTCCAAACCCACCAAACTCTTTGTTTGTGATCAGAAATTAGGTGCATTCTTTGTAGAAAGCACTAAATACACACTTTTGATTTCTACACAAATCTAGCAGTATTGTACAAACTTTGCTGTTGTTAACTTATGACTGTGATTCTTTTGAAAAGTCTCTTGAGTGCATTATTCACTGAAATAGCAAAAGCTTGTAACCCTCTTGATTGTGTTTTTTACCGTTCCCTGCCAAGATTTTTTTTTTTTTGCTGAGGCTGCACAACACAGCAATTAGGAGGACTGCTGGCATTTTGATTTTGGACCACTTACAAAAACAAACCCTCTCTCCTTTATAACAAAGCGTCATTGGGGATCCACTAATAAGGATTCTCTGGCTCATGACCTATTTTTCATAATTGCATTATTCCCCTCGCACACAAATTGTGTGTTGAGTGTTTGACAGTTAAAAACAATCACCAACAGCTTGAAAAAGACCTTCACAATACGTTAACATGTGCAACAACACATTGTGGATAATTTGTTTAAATTCAAATGTCCAGCCAGAAATGTAATTGTCATCATTAGATTTAAAAAAGGAGTACATGAACCCCATATATTGGACAGAAAAAAAAATCCTAATGATGTCCATGATACCCCTTTAAGCAGCAGCTATTTGTTTCTATCTGGGTCCATGCAATTGGCAGCATGACCCATGTGTGTTTTTTCTCTTTTATTGTTTTTCCAGAGCGGAGTCAGGACAGTGAGGTGGTGATGCTCTCTGACTCCAACTCCACCCAGGACGCCTTCACAGACCCCGCCAGCTCTCAAGACAGCAGCCACAAACCTGTGTCTGTGAAAGCTTGTTCATCGTCATCAGAAAGCACCACACCTGTGAAGGAGGGGCAGGCTGCATCCGAGGACACAGGTACACTCTGTTTTAAATGACATCTTCCCTGTAGCATTGCATTGTTTTATCTGGTTGTTATGAATGTATAGGACTAAATAATGAAAGTGTATTTCACGCAAAAATCAGCATTTAAACGCCCTAACATCTTTGATTTAAATCCTTCTTTAGCATCACATATAGAACATTCTGGCATCCAGGTGGAAGAAAAAATCATCCAGGAAGTAGTGGAATCTGTGGTGGTGACACTTCCTGAGACTTCAGCCCCAAAGGTCTCCGCAGAGCCTTGTCCTCTTCCTGTTCCTCTACCTGTCCCAGCCACACCTCCGAAGCCAGCCCCCTCTCAACAGTCCACTCCCCAAACACCAGCCAGCGAGGGAAAGAGGAAGCCAGAGCCCCCTATTGAGGTGATCGAGGTGCCCAAAGCGCTTCCTACAGACCGTGCCGACCAGAGACGGATGCTGGTGGACATGTGCGTTCGCGCTCTCTTCCTCTGCCTCGGCCGCTTTCCTCAACACTACAAGAGTCTGTACCGCCTGGCCTTTTTCTACAGCAACAGCAAGACCCATCAGGTCAGTCTGCTCTTGTCAACTAATGGCAGCACTGTATGTTCATTGTGTTTCAAAGGTTAAGTCATCCATTTAACATACACCTATAATCACTACCCCCCGAGCATTAATAGTGACATTTACAGAAGATGGGCTCGCTTTCCCTAAAAGTCACTCGAGCACTTTGCATGATTTTTTTTAAGCGACAGACATCTCAGAGTTGCAATGGTTATTGTTTTTTGTTCCTTTGGTTTTGTGGTGCCTCTTGAGCTCTGCGGTGACACACGAGTTGCTGAAACAGCTTGTGTTGGCTCTGAGGCTCTGTGGGCAGAGGTGTGCGTGGGTGGTAGCTCAGTGCTCTCTCAGCCAGTTTGGCACAGGGAGGTTGCATTGAGCTTTACTGCGGTGGCATCCTTCTGTCAGCTCTCAGTTTTGTCGAACCTTTAAATTAAGCTTTTTTTTCTACTTAATAAGGTTGAACTGGGCGTAGAAAAGTTGTTTCTCTTTTAGATTTTTTAGTTATCTATCATTATACCTCGACAAGCATCATGGGTTTCATTGCTCCCTTCTTTAAAGTATTTCTAATTTGCTACGAGGCTTAAGAAATATTTGTTCTAATTAACGTCAGTCACAAGCCATGCGATTAGTAAGTTCAATAAAGATAATTTCCCTGAGGCTCGATTCAATGTTGTATAATTTTTGAGGCAGTGAGTTAGTACTGTGTTTTTTTGCCTGTAGTGGAATAAACAGCAGCCCGGATGAAAACAAATGCACCCAGGTAGTGACGCTGACACGGCCAGTCGATGTAATGTTGTTTACACAGGTTGCTCAGCTGCCTTTACAACCTGTCACATCAAGTGTTAAAAGCCTCTGTGCCCCTTTTTGTTCTCAGGAAAAACCGCTTCACTCGCATTGACTGCCAGGCTTTATCCTCACTCCAGGAGAGGCTGCCTGTAATTTCATGGCATAGCCTACTGGGATTGTGAAAGATAACAGGAAGTGGCGTTACCATTGCTATCTTTTTAGACATTGTACAGGTGTAGACACTGATTTGTGAGTCACTACGGTGTGAAAGGAGCTCTGCATTTTGTTAACAGTTTCTGCTTCTCTTTTCAGCAGATATTAAACACTACACGCTTAAATGCATCTGTCATCAAGTTTGTCTTGATAAGGCAGGGATATCCCAGTCTAATAAATACCTAGATTAAACTGTACAAACATGTATGGTTTTTTTTTTCAATTATGTATTTATTTCTCTCCACAGAACCTACGATGTGCCCGAGATGTGTTGCTAGGAAGCAGTGTCCCATGGCAACAGCTGAAGCACATGCCAGCACAAGGACTTTTCTGTGAAAGAAACAAGACAAACCTGTTCAATGTAAGTCAACATCACCCTGCCTGTTGCGCCCCCCACCCCCCACCCCCTCGCTGTCATTATGTCACCACACATTACTTAATACATTGTTAGAACATCCGTCATCACTGGGTTTATTGGCATACAGTTACAGCAACACCAAAAATGATTAAGGTATCATCATCTTTGTTGACACATCGCATGCGTAACCAAAAAAATAATTTATCTTTCCCATCACATAAACAAATGGTTTCTCAAAGTGGCCTTGTTAGACCAGTATTGTGTAACAACTGGCTTGGTGATAAAACCAAGAGGCAGTATGTACCTGTGCACCTCGAAGTCAATGCACCTTTGTTTTCCGGTTACCTGATGGGGTAAACAGTAACTATCACAAGGCCGGCTTATGGGTGTAGTATCTTAACAAAGTATCTTTTATCCCTGCACATGCTTTTTTTGAAAGCTAGACAATGCAATAAAAAAAAGCTTGGCTGGGGGCGCTGGTGGCGCAGTGGTTAGTGCGCGTGCCCCATGTATGGAGGCCTTGGTCTTCCAAGCGAGCGGCCCAGGTTCAAATCCCACTTGTGGCTCCTTTCCTGCATGTCATTCCCCACTCTCTCTCCCTGATTTCCCACTCTATCCACTATCCTATCTCTCCATTAAAGGCACAAAAAGCCCAAAAATAAACCTTAAAAAAAAAAAAAAAAAAAAAAAAAGCACGGCAGGCCAAAAACTTTACAAAATGGACTTGAAACACAGTATGTCATGTTCGCCCTCTAGATTCCAGCTTTATCGTAAAACATAACAGCAGAGTAGCAGCTAATGGAGACTACCAGAGGAAGAACCTGGGAAGTGTGTCCTCAGTTTTGTGTCTAATAAGCTGTCTGCATTTTTGCTGTGAGCGTATGATCGGCGTACTACAGTCAGGTTTACCCTTGTCACACATCTTATTCACATAATTCAATTGGATGCACTAAAATCAGCTCTAAATAGATCAGCAGATACAAGCGCTGCTATAAATGGAGTCACACAGCAGGAGTTTTTTTTTAAATTATCTGCCTCTCAGAATTACAAGGCCTCTGTTGGGTTCCACTGGAGGAGATTATTGTCGGACTCTTTCATCTGTTCTGCATGTCAGATTATTTACCTCTTTTCACTAGAGGCTGATATTATGTCATGTCAATGCCAGCAGAAATGGGCTTACTTTCTGACGTGTTCCTTGTGTGATTTGTAAAAGCTTTATTGTTCAGACTTTTGTTAATAAGCGGATAACATAAGCAGAGCGTCACATCATGTCTGTGCCTCGTATCACTCAGTTTTCAGTGCATGTTGTGGCTGTGTATTTCATTTTTATGGTATCATTTTTTGAGTAAGCTGTAGAGTCAAATGCTGCCTTCAGGGAGCTTCTGGTAACCGGGCATAGAAGTGATGTGGGCCAGGGCTGAGCTGGAGCAGAGCTCTGCAACGCTCTGGCTCCCACTGGGTTCTCACAGAGCCCCTTCTGGAGGCAAACCTGCCACCCTGGCATACCAACTGTCAGAGCTTTACTGTTCCTCTCAAACCAAGCCATCTCTCACTCAAACACAGGACAGCACAAACCCTTCTAAATAGTTCTCAAACATGCCTGTTTCCACTGTGTCAGAGTTCTGGCTACTTTCACAAAAGTTGCTGAAACACATTCCAGTATATAGCCTGCATTTTCACACTTTATTTTGTTAGCTTAATAATAAGAACAGCTGATACAAGCTTTCCAATTTGAAAACCTACAGTGACCCATTGTTTAGCTCACAGTAAATTTCACTCAGAACCCTAACCCTTCAATCAAACTTTAACGTACATTATGTCAAATGTGCCGCCAGGGGGCTCTCAATCAAAACAATAACAAAAGATGGCGGCGAGGCTCGCGGGGAATCATGGGAGTTCTCTCTGCTACTCCCTCATTCCCCCCTGGTAAAAACGAACTCCGTATTGACTGTAGTCAAGATGAACGGGTGAAACCGACCTGAGGAAGAAAATATGTTTACTGACGATGTATCAAAGTATAATTTACATGACGTTTTTAACACAGCAGCAAATACAGCAACAGTACAGCAGCTTTCAGTAGCAGCTACTGCTAGCTTATGCAACGGTCTTTGACGTAACATCCGGTGTTTCCTTGGCAACGTTAAACATTTCATGTCTGTCATGGCGGCTCATCATGGCGACTGCCACGACAAGACAACTATAAAATTATGTATTTCTCTGGCTTTAACTGTTGGAAATATTTGAAGTGAAGTCAATTCTCAACAAAAAGTTATATATAAAATAGGCTTAGTCAATTTGTAATTAATTAAGATATTTGAATGTAAACATTCACAAACAGTCATAAAATTCTACATACTATACCTTTAAACATTTCATTTCTTAAAGCTTGAACAGAAAAAAATCCCACACACTTCTCTTTCTAAGCATCACTGATTTTGGTCCCTCTGAACCTTGGTTAAGTGGGTCAAGGTTCAGAGGGACCAAAACGTTGTGATTTGTTTCTAATAAATCTGCGATTCTTAGCAACAGTAGTGTGTGGGATTTTTTCTTTTCAAGTTACAGTTTGTTGTCCTACGCACCTACTTCTCAAGGTAGTTGGATGTGCGAAGAGAGACCTCTGTACAAATCTCTAAAAGCTTGACCTAATGTCTCTGTTTGACAAATATGTCTGTGTGTTAACTTGATGTCACAGTGGCCTTATGCTGGTCCTTCTACCAGTGGAGAGATGACTCAAACATAAAGATTGTTAATCCTGTCAGACATACGGATGGGGGCCGTGATTTTCTTCAAGGACACTTGACTCTCAGCTGAGTCCACACCTCATTGAGTGTGTTGGTGAATACAAACTTCCCTGATGTAGGTCATGATGCCCTACTTTTCCTTCTTGCTTTGGCTGGGTTACATCAACTGCGGCCTGCATAAGGTAACCTATATAGTGCTGTTTAGAAATGATCCAGATGAGGTTGTGTTGCATTATTTATCGGTGTGGTTGTCAGTGTGAGTTCTTTCTAGGATAACAAGCTCACTTGTAAACATATGATAAACTTATACTATTCATATAGATTATATTAAATAATAATTATTTTGACATTATGTTGTCTCTGGTTTACATTTCAGTGTCATAAATATGGTTCATTATTGATACACAGTCTGAATTGAGGCGCTTGGTTTTATGACACTGTGGACAAAGTGTTTCTACATTTATTGCAGGCATTTGGACTCTGAGCTGTTCTAAGTGTTTTTATCTTTGTTTTTGACCAGTGTGTATTAGTGCCAGACTGATATGGTGTTTTTTTTAAGTTGATGCCAATTTCAGAAAGGAAACATTTTCTAATGATTTGTGCCTTATCAAAGATAATTTATTAAGGAGCTGTGGTGCCACCATCTGCTCACCTGCAGGGCTTTCACTCTTGCAGAAAACTCTTGATATTTCCAGGAGGAGCTGTGTGTGTGAACGCAAACAGCCAAAATGTTCGCTCGGACTTCACATGGTTTCTCCTGTCAGACCCCTAGTATTTTTTCAGCAGGAAGTCTGGGTGGGCTGATGTGAGAACGCAGCAGGATGTTCTCCAGAGAATTCAGCTGGTGCCAATAGGAGGGGGGAATGACGTTTATATACTGTGACTGGAGTCAGTGCATGGATTGTCTTCACGAGGTCTAGGTTAATATTTTGAGTCACAGATAAGGAACTGTTGCATTATTGACATTGACCATAAATGGTATTGTGGTGCTTGGTGTTTTTTATATTGGGGTGTTTTGTCATGTCACTTCAGGCTGATGAACTGTTAGCTGATTTAAATGTTGGGATGTTTGTTTATGATCAATGTGTGTATTATTACCAGACTGACATGGAAATGATGAAGCTGATACAAAAGAGAGTACTCAATAACTAAGATAAAGATAAACTTTATTGATCCCCCATTGGAGACAACAGGAATATAATTAGCAAAAATAGCAAAAAGTAAAAAAAAAAAAAAAACATATTTACATCAATTACATAAAGGGAGAAAAATACAATAATAGAACAATAGTAGGTATGTACAGTTTCACTTGTGGAAAGAGTTATTATTATTATTAAAAACACACACAGTGTGTAGCATTATTGATATGAGTCATGAGGTGGTGATGCTGTTAAAGAGTCTGACTGCAGATGGAATGAAAGACCTGCGGTAGCGCTCTGTCTTACAGGGTGGGTGTCTGAGTCTGCTGCTGAAGGAGTTGCTCAGAGCCCCCACAGTGTCATGCAGGGGGCCAGGTCAGTTTCACTAATGTCCTCCTCTCACCCACCTCCTCTACAGAGTCCAGAGGACAGTCCAAGACAGAACTGGCCCTCCTGACCAGTCTGTTCAGTCTCTTCCTGTCTCTCTGTGCTCCCTCCTCAACAGCAGACCACTGCATAGAAAAGTGCAGACGCCACCACAGTGTCATAAAACGTCCGTAGCAGAGTCCTGCACACTCCAAAGGACCTCAGTCGCCTCAGCAGATGTAGTCGACTTTGGCCCTTCTTGTACAGGACGTCTGTGTTGTGTGACCAGTCCAGTTTGTTGTTGAGGTGAACACCCAGGTATTTGTATGTCTCCACCATCTCAATGTCCAAACCCTGGATGGAAGTCAATGTCTTGCTGGCATTGAGCTGAAGGTGGTTGAGCTCCCTCCAGTCGACAAAGTCCATGATGACCTGCCTCCTGTTCGCTGCCCTTAGACACACACCCCACGATGGCCGTGTCTTCAGAGAACTTCTGCAGGTGGCAGCTCCCAGAGTTGTAACTGAAGTCTGAGGTGTACAGGGTGAAGAGAAAGGGTGAGAGCACTGTCCCCTGTGGGGCCCCTGTACTGCAGACCACCATGTCAGACTCACAGTCGACTGTCGCAGCCAGGTGACAGTCTACTCCCGCCCTTTTAAGCTTCCCCCTGAGCAGTGTAGGCTGGATGGTGTTGAAGGCACTGGACAAGTCATAGAACATGACCCTCAATTTTATGATGGCTTGTCTAACAACTTTTGGGGTTGTAATATTTTCTATGTGGATTGTTCATTAACAGAGGCTGTAGCCCACGTCACACTGGTCGACTGCTGATCCTGACACTTGGTGCATGTCATCACCTACACTCTCTCTCCCCAAATCTCCTGTCTTTCTCCCGCTGTCCTGACCAAATAAAATCCAAAACTTATCTTAAACAAAAAAAGAATCTGCTTTCAAAAACAAAAACACTCCATCAGCGATTATTTACCAACATACTTACATACTTTTTTTTACATAAGTCTTGGGGCATCATGTGCTGAGCCGTCATGCTCTGATACATGCAGACAGTGCTGAGAGTCTCTGATCTATTGAGTTAAAGCAAACTGATGTATGACCCCAAGCATTGTTCACTACATAATATGTTTTTTATAGGTTTTTTTGTGTGCATTTTTTGCTTTTATTTAGAGATAGGACAATGGTTAGAGTCAGAAATCAGGGAGAGAGAAAGTGGGCAATGACATGAGGGACAGGAGCCACAGGTCGGATTCACTATTCTAAGTGTTGGCATGTTTGTTTATGATATGTATGTATGTATGTGCCTGTTGCCAGGCAGATTTTGGATTATTTAAGATGATACTAATATAAATAGGAAAAAATTACCCCATATCTTCATGGCTGCTGGTTTAGCAATTTTTTGAGATGTAATGACCTTTTCAAATTGTAATTGATTTTTTTCTTTGGATTGTGCCCCATATACATTATGTGACGATTAGACTCTTAAACACAGAAATATATATATTTTTTCAAAAACCAATGAAGGAAAATATTCAACAATTTTCATGCAGACCACCTGCTACGGTTGACTGTGACTAAATGGCTGCAGACAGTGCTGTGGGAATTTGAATCTGTGGAGTTGATGCATAATCTGCTGTTTAGAGGACATGATGAGACCTTTAGTTAAGCGCCCAGAGCTTTGTGCTCTTCATTAAAGGTTCCGTAAAAAAGTTTTCATACTTGCACAAAAAGGTCCCGTGTCCACGTAGTGCTGGCTGTGCGCTAGGGAGTGCTTGCATGAAGCGTTTGTGCGCTGAGAAGCGCTGCACGTCCGTCCTGTCTCTATGACAACAGTCTGTTGACAAAGGCCGCTGTATGACCAACACTGCTCCGTTACTTTTTACTGTATGTTTTATATTTGAGATTGTTTTTTACCCGCTCAGCTCCGGAGCAAATAGGATGTGGGTACAAGTCACGATCCATAGGAGGCAAAACTACAGGGAATATTTTACATTTGGAAAAGAGCACCGGTGACGTCAACAGCCCCTTCTTAAAAGTTGAAAGATTTCCACAAACGTTCCCTCCTCATTTGAAACAATTGAATAAAGACACTGATGTTCAGAAGAGAAACGCTAGGTGGACACACGGCCATACAAAAACATTTAGACAACTGATATCTGGAACCGTTCAAAATATATGCTTATAATATTGAATGAATGGTACATCTGTCAGACTCTAGTCTGCATTTGAAGAGTCTCAGCCTCCCACAATTCTAATGAGTAGTTAATTTCAGGTCGGGTTAATAAACTCTATAATGCTTCAAATCTGTGTTTAAAGAATTGCCTGGTATATATTTTGTCACACATACGCCTGGCACACTATTGCAAAGGGCTAAATGCGTAGTCAAATTCTAATCATTGTAGGAAAATAATTACTATGGAGTACATTTTAATACATTTACTCTGCAGCAGTTTAACAGCAGGACAAGGCTAAATGTTGATGTTTGGTAATAATGCTGCTCCAATGTCAAACCTCCTTGATATTCAGGATGACTGTTGATCGTGAGCAGTCAGATGTGTGTTCTGACAAGCACCATGTTACCTCCTCCCTCCTCCCCCCCCTTACCCTAACACGCCTCACACACACTCACACATACACACATGCTCTTGCTCACATATTCTTCCACCACTCACACATTCGCTCTCTACAGAGCTCCAGAGAAAATGGATGTCCTTGTTGCCATATTTTGGAGAAAACCCCCGCTTCGTGTCTTGCTCTTGTAACTTTTTTTGAGAACATATCTTCTATAGATTCTGTCTTCTCAGAATGAGTATTTATGTTTGATTATTACTTTGCTTTTAGGCAGGCTCTGAGTCATGTTATGTTAGATTATATCAGCTGAGGTTATTAAATCTTCAGGGGAGCAGTAACACTTGCATTTCTTGTCTTGGTTTGATGTATGACTCAAACATTTGTGTGCTCAGCAGTGCAATGTGCTGTAGGTGGAGCTCAGCTCGGGAGAACCTTGTTATTCTTTTTTTTTTTCTCTCTCTGAGGGGCGGAGTATTGGCCAAATGAATACAGTTTGTAGAAGTTGATATTTAGATTTGCATATTGGAGGGTTTAGTCTGGCTGCCTGTTTGTTTCTCATTGCCTTCTTCTGCTCTCTCTTCAGTTCAGCTTGACATTTTTCAGCATTTTTTTTCCCCCCTCACACACGCAACAGGAAGCAGGAAAAACAAGGTGTGTTTATCTTAATATGTTTATGGTGGCCAGCCTGAGAGACACGACAATAGAGGACAGAGAGGAAAGGAAGAAGGTGAGGGCTGTTACTGCTGGCTGAGGAAACACTGTGTGTGTCTGTGTGTGTGCGCGTGTGTGTGTGGGCAACAGAGTCTTATCTGTTCAGGCAGCTCTCCTCTTCAGCCTGTGTTTCTGTGGTTATTGTGGGCTTTTCTGACACAAACCTGTCTTTTTCTCTCTCAAGTTCTGTGGTTCTTTTTCATTATTAGTGTGCCATCCTCTTCATGCCTCCAACTACACTGATGTGGTGGCACTGAGTTCATTTTTCGGCCAGTTTATGTTCTCTTGTTCTTTTCCTGTTGCTCCGTCTTCAGGGTGATCACGCTCTACCCCTCCCCCTGGCTCTTATTCGCCCTACTCATCTGCTCTCTCTGTTGCACTCCTCTGTTTCCTCATTACTCTCTCTCTCTCTCTCCCTCTCACTCCTCTGTTTGTGTGTGTATTGTGTGGGTGTGCACTAATGGGCGGGAGTTTCTCCGCATGCCTCGGATTGGCTGGCAGAGGTCTACGATGATTGGATATACGCTGTGTATAGTGCAAGAGAAAGGAGGGGGGAGAACTCCAGCAGGCTGGGGTCAGGGGAGAGCGGAGATAGAGTGCGTGGGTGTTTTTGTTTTGAGATGGCAGGGTTTGAAAGCAGGAGAGGAACGAGTCGTGTTGTCTGTCAGTGGCATACAGAGCTCGTAGGCCCTGACTTCAGCACTCTTTCTCGTCTTGGCAAGGTGGCTGCCATTCTCCTCCTGTTCTGTTCCTGTTCTGCCGTGTGCAGCTGTGCTTCCCTCCTCTTCTCTCCTGCAACTCTCGCTGCCCTAGCACCCAAATGCAGCCCACCCCTTGCTCTCTGAGCGTCAGCCTCTTTCAGGGTGGAGGCACTGCCAGGGCTGCTTGTGCCTATCGCCAGCAGGAAACTGTCCAAAAGAATACTAACACAGGCATCGTGGAGTAGCTTTCTTTGGTGATGGTGAGTCGCTTTCCCTCTGACTTTTACAAAATCCAGTGCAGGTTGGTTTTCATTTGTGGATGTGCAGAGTTCTTGAGTCATTTTTTGACAGCCTCTGTTGTACTTTTAATGTTGTGTTTTGAAGTCAGCTGTACTTTTATTGAGTGCAACAACAAATGCATGTGCTCCTTATTGGCATCTCTAATTCATGTTCTGTAGGTCAGAAACACCAAAAAAAAAGAATGACTAAGAACATGTAATATTATACCACCTACCTGCAAACTGCTGTTAGTATTCACAGGTAACCTGTCATCTTTGATGTGTAGGAATCATACGGTCTCAAGTTTTTACCAGTATGCTTAGCTTACTGCTTGTTGCTACAACTCTGATCAACCCCTCAGTTTCTGCAACTTCCCTGCAGGTAATATGTTTTAACATGCTGAATGATTTGGCTTTGTGCCCATCCTTTCACTGTTGGGTGTTAAGAAATGGTAAGAAAGTTTTTAAGATAACTAGTTGAAGTTGTACCTCCTATTGTTGTTTAGCAGTCAGACATTATTTTGTTTTGTCTTTTTCTAAGGAAGTAGAGGACAGATCACGACTTACTCTGCTCATCATCTAAATGTTCTACAGATGTTGGATCAAAGTGTTTTTAACAGAATGAGGTGAAAAGTGTTTAGATACACTGTCACAACACTCCAGGAAGAATTTACAGAAGGACCTGAGTGTCAGAGTTCATTACTATGGGGGGGTCAGAGTATCACTCATTGAGGATCTTTGCAGGGTAAAAAGTCAAAGAGTTTCACCAGTGAGCTCTTAATCCTCTCATCTGACACCTACCCCGTGGCAGCAGCTTCAGTTATAAACGATAGTGATGTAGAAATAATCGAGTTTGCTCCTGATGGTCTTGTTTGCTTTAGTTGGTCAGAAAGAGGCATCAGTCTTCATTTCAGTCTGTTTCATGACCAGATAAAAAAAACCTTACCAGAGCTTTAAGATCTTTTTTCACATTTAAATGTAGCGGAAATCAAATATATCCTCTGAAAATAACTCTGTGAGTCATGACTGTCTATAATGAGTGTGACACCCGGCCGCCTCATCGCCTCGCTTATAAAAGTTGTTTAATTGAGGGACTAGAGAAAAGAAGAATAACATACTGTACTCACTGTTTATTTGAATGTCACGTAAGCGTTTTAGGGCATATCGTGTAAATTTACATGCAGTTTGACAATACGAGCATAATGACGATCGCAAGCGTTAGCATGCTAATTGTTTTGGTTTCATGCTGGTGCTCAAGGGCGACATCTGCTGGATCAAAAAATCGCATGTTCTTCCTTTAAATAATCGAGAAAATGTTTCTCCTGGTTTTGATTTTTTTACTGAATAGTTTGAGAAACCTGTAGGTTTTTACACTTCAGTCATTGTCCTTGCATTTCGTACTTACTGGACATTCATTCACTTGGTTGTAGAGTATGTGTTTTCTCTGTTTGTTTTTTTACTGTATGTTTTTTGGTGCACTCTTTGCCAGGTCACTATTGCACATTACATTGTGATCTCATTAAAGGTCAGATATTATTCTCCTTTTCAATAAGTTTAAATAAGCCTCAGAGTACCCCATAACAAGTTTCTTGTTCTAAATCCACTCTGATCCTGTATTTGATCATGTCTATAAACTCCTCTATTTCAGCCCTGCTCAGAAAACGCTGTTTCTGTGTCTGTAGCTTTAAATCTAACGGCACTCTGGAAGAATGGATGGCTTGGGTTTTCTCTTGTTTATGTTTAGAAGGCAGACTCAGAGGGCAGAACATACACCTAGCTGTGGGAGTGTTACCCATCTGGGGGAGGGGTTACTGCCCTTTGTGATGTCATGAAGGGAAAATATCCAAACAGCCTGTTTGAGCACACATTTTCTGAAAAGTGGAGCAGGCAGAAGCTGCAGAGGATGGACTTTTCTCTTCCGTTTGTAGACAGGTTAGGGACACGAGTTAGTGTCAGAAAGACATGGTAAAGTGTATTTTGCATAATATGTGACCTTTAAGGATTTTATCAGGTTAAATATAATATATACTGAAGGTATATAATCCCTTTGCCCTTTTTGCTTGCTGCACATTGCTTCTTTAAGTTCACGTTTTTAAACCTTGAATTAGTGACAAATTAGGGTTTATAATGTGACGTGTCCACTGACTTCCTCCTCCTCGTCTCGTTCTAAACACAGAGACCCTTTAAATCCTGAATATGATATGAACAAAAGATCAGATTCAAATTGTACCAAACCACTCCCCGGTCATGTTTTTGTCTCTAGTCTGTGATGCATCTTAATCTCTGTCTCATTTCTGTGTAATGTATTGACCAAATCTGTGCCAAAGCTGTCGCTCCAGATATCAGACAAGCAGTGGTCATATTTTGTCTCACATAAAAAAAAAGTGGAGAAAAAATAGATGCTTAAAATCATTGCAGTTAAAGTCTTACAAATCTGCTTTAGCTGTTGTGCTAGAGCATAATCTGTATAAAGCCATGGCTCTGCTTTCCCTAAACAGATTTACTGTGAATGGATGGTTCTCTGATGAAGAACAACTCTCCTCCATTAGAGATGTTTTTCTAAGTGAGCGGAGCCCACCCCCTCATCATACTTTTCTCGCTCCTGTTGGAGGCTTCTGGTAATCTGTGCATTGAGAGGTTAAAACCTTTCTAAGCCTGATTGTGTCATACGGTTATAATAAATATTCTTATTTTCACAGTCATCGGAGCCATTCGTTTGCCTTTCTAGGTTTGTTGTTGGACACTTGATCTGATTTGGTGATCATTTCACCTTTTCAACTGGATCCTTTAACACGTTTAAAAAATAAGTACTAAATTAGTCATGACAGGTGGCTATTACCAATAACTTAGTTGCCCTAATGAGTGAAAAATGAACCGTGTGGCCACGATTAGATTGTCTAATGAAACCTGGAATGACACCCATCTGAGTGGGATGGGGTGACTTTCTGTAGCACATTTAAGAGGTTATATTTGACAATTCCTAAGTGAGCAGGCTATAAGTCTATCCTCAGGAATGTAATTTGTTTTGATGGGTTTATTTTGCCTCGCTTTCCTGCTTTGTTTCTCTCCAGTGGCTTTGAAAATGTCATCTGACAATCTGGAGCTGTCTGTGAGGAGGAGCAGCCCGCTCCCCCGGTGCCTTCAGTTAGCTGATAGAGCCACCTCATTTGTTCTGTTCAGTCCCCCTGATATGGTCATTTTTGTTTAGTCTCGCACACATTCTCTGAGGCCACAAGCTGCACTCGGTGCCATGTGCTTTATGACTGTACACAGCCTAGGCCACCATCTGCACTGTCGTCAGTAGCTTCAGAGAGCAGAACCTTGCCTCGCTCCACCTGCTGAGAGGACATGTGCTCACCGAGAAAAAAAAAAGAAAAAAAAATCACCATCAAAAAGCACCTCATCTCGCTTTCTACAAAGGAGGGACTGTGTTTATTGGCAGCCGGTCAGCTGGTCTGTTGCATTGCTTGGACAGAGCTGAGCTCTAATGAGGCTTCCTATCATGTGTGCCCAGAGAGAGAAAGCCCCCCCATCTCTCACTTACCACCTCCTACATAGCAAGCCAGTCCGAAAGATCTCTCCTGCCGCCTTTCCATCCCCTCATTAAAGTTTTGTCCTTTGGATGCCATGTTTTTAACTCCTGCTAGTTTCTCTGGCTTATTCCTCTACTTCATTTAATTTTAGGTTTTTTTTCTGACCATAATACACTGTTGATTGTTTCCATATGCATTACAAAACAAAAAGTAGCAGCAGAGAGTAGTCATAAAATGCCAACTTTGACTGTTTGCTCTTTGTCCGTCAGATATGAGCCAGTTTGAATAACATAATGTAACTGAAGCCTGCATTGAGAGATAGTTTCTTTATTTTTATGTACTGTTTATAGACAAACTTACCTCATGATTCTGACTCTTCTTCTCTTTTCTCTCCTCGCCCCCTCCAGGGCATCTGGCGTATTCCAGTAGATGAGATTGATCGCCCAGGGAGTTTTGCATCTCATATGAACCGATCCATTGTCCTCTTGCTGGAGGTGCTGTCTCAGCTCAAGGATCACGACACCCTTCTGAAAGTCTCTTTCATGCTGCAGAGAACCCCTGACCAGGGAAAGTAAGGATCATCTCTGTTTGATGCTGCTATTTCTGTGATCTATTATGTATCTGCTCCTCAATGCATTGCTCTCTTCCCTTCTTCCTCCTCCGTGAAGGAAATATTTACGGGATGTTGATCGGCAGGTTTTGGCCAAGAGAGCATTTTTCCTAACTGTAAAAGTCCTGGAGGACAATCTCAAGAGTCTCTCAGGGGTAAGGAAGCCCAAATCACTACACACACACACACACACACACACACACACACACACACACACACACACACACACACACACACACACACACACACACACACACATACACTAGGAGCTGAGAGGCGCAGTGAGTTTTAGATGTCTGGCATGCACTTGCTCCATGTTTTGACAGGTTCTGTTTTCTTTCAGGTGTCTGAGCAGCTTCACAAAGCGCCCGCACCCTCCATGGGGGAGATGACCACAACAGACGCATCCAGCAGGCCCAGTTCAGAGGACAGCAAACATGCACTGCCTAAGAAGCTTGGGCTCACAGAGGGAGCTGGTGCCACTGACACCGGGCCCAGGGAAGCATCTCAGGCACAACTCACCCATCCACAATCGCTACCCATAGATAAAGGGAGTAAAGTTCAGGAGAGTTACTCTGGGAAGGTGGAGACTGCTGGAAGTGAGGGACAGAAAGCAGGTCCAGAGGAACCCATGGAGCTGGACTGTGGGAACTGGAGGAGACCCTCGGTCACCACAGATTCTCAGGGCAACCAAACAGAGACTGAGACCCCCCTGAGTGCTGTGGAGCCCCTGCAGAAAATGACTGACAGTGGCCGGACACCAGAGCTGTCTCTAGAGGAGCTGAGTATCAGTTCCAGGCAGCAGCAGCTACAAGCCTCAGCACCCAAGGTCACTGTGGCAGCCAGCGGGACTGATCAGGGTTCTGTACGGAGGCCAAACAGGAAAAGGAAGCTTCTTGAGGATGTCGAGTCCGGAAAAACCTTGCTGCTTGATGCCTACAGGGTTTGGCAGCAGGGACAGAAAGTCATGACCTACGATCTGGGACGCATTGAGAAGATCATGTCTGAGACCTACATGCTCATAAAACAGGTAAATGTCTTTATTATGCACTGCACTAAATACCTCCGCTGCGAACACAATATGATAGGACATTAGATCACAGAGTCGTTATGTCTTATTATCCCCAAAGTTAGTCACTATATGATTTTAGTTCAGTTAAATGTAGGGGTCTGCAATCATTAAGAAACAATAATATTGGTCCATCTAATAAAATCAGTAACACAATACAATATACAAAATGTAATATGATACAATAATATTGATACAATATGTAATACAGCAATAATAAAAGTAAGTATTTTATAAAATAATAAAACAATAAAAATGCAATAATATCCTGTATTAAACATCATTTGAAGATTTTATTACTGAGGTCTTCCAGACTTAATGATAATAAACAGTCCTCACTAGAGGTGGGGAAAAAAGTCGATTTATGTAAAAATCGAGATACTTATCTTCTGAGATTTTAACTTCCAAAAAATCGATTTTCTTTTGGCTAATCAGTCACTCCCTGCTAAGTGCTAAGGCTAGCTCTTTAACTCAGTAGAAAGCCAAATGGAGCAGCAAGAAATTCAGCCAGTCTCACAGATGACTGGAGTAGATCCTGAAGTATTTACTAATTCAAAATAGACTTTGAATCCATGGATCCAGAATTGTTTTGAATTGAAAATAGATTCTCAATCGAATCGTGACCCCGAGAATTGACATCGAATGGAATCGAGAGACAACCAAAGATTTCCAGCCCTAGTCCTCACCTTCTGTTGTTGCTCTAATGAGCAAAGAGACAATGTCCTGTTTCTTCCTTGGTGTCAGCGCAGGTTGTTTATTCTCATAATAACAGTGTCGCATGCTGCTTATACTTTGACTGTTGTCCTGTGTTTTCTTTAAAATCCAAAATATTTCTACACTGCTAATTGATTCTCAAGAGAGGAGTTAATTATCTGTCCTCTCTTAGCTGCATGCCAATCTCTACCTGGTTCTTAAAGATTTGCTTTGATGGAAACACAAACATGCCACTGGAAATTCAAAGTAAAGACTTCCCTTAAAGATGGATTCTTTTGAGTAGATGAGTAGATCCATTTGAATGAACTGATACTCTCAGTGTGCACAATCATATATTATATATATATTTTCCTAATATGGGATGAATACAGAGAACAACATGGGAGGTGAAGCCCCTGATGCTAAGCTTTGCATTAAACATTGAAACTCTAAAGGTATAAAATAATTCTGATCTTCCAGTAGCTATATAGTAAGAAGTTATTTTCAGTGTGCCACAGACTTGATTTCTTTTTCGTGGTTTGTTCCTGCAACCTGAGAACGTGTTTAGGCTGTGCACGGGGTACCCTGTTGGCCATTTAGATAAAGCTTTATGTTTACATTTGTGTATCTAAAAATTTAGCTTTTTTTTTTTACTAAACCTTTTGTCATCATGTGATGGATCTAGAAGATATCATTTTATTTAAAAAAAAAAAAAAAAAAAAGCATTGCATACTCCCTGGAGGCTTAGTACTCTGCATTTCTAAATGTAATTTTGCAAAGTAATTCATGCTTCATATGAGCCCTCTTAAAAAAAATAGCATTTGGGAAACCCCTCTTGTAACTTAGCAAGGAAACAGGGCCCAGAGTTGTAGCATAGGTACTTTCCCTCCTTCAGTTTAAGAACACCGAAACAGTCAACTCATGAGCTGCGTTTTTTTTTTGCTTTACTTTATGACACCAATTCAACCTCTTTCCGTTTACTCTCCATGATGTTTCTTTAGAAAGCGGGGGCGGCTGACTGTTACAGTATTGGTATTACAAGGGTTTTTTTTAACATCATATCAGCAGTAGGTGGGGAGTTTTATTTCCTTTTTAACTACTGTTGTGTTGTCAAATCAATGCATCTCATCACTGAATATTGTAATTGCAGTGGTTGGCCCTGAGATTGTGTTCTGAATTGAATAGCTGCGTAATTGTCCCCTCATACAAAGACGTTGCAAAGAGTTGCATGAAGTGGCTTTGATATCGCTGCCAAAATGTAAAAATGTGTATGTATGTAACACTTAAAATTACATTCTGTCTGGACGGTTAGATTTTTGCAAAGAATTTTGTCTATTGCAACAAACTGCTAAATTTCAATTGTTCTGAGTACTCAAAAGCCCCATTTCCACCAAGACATCCGGTTTGGTTCAGTACAGTAAACCCTTAACTTGCTTGAGTTTCCACAGCCAACTGTGCCCTTATTTGGTAAGCGGCGTGTAGGCCAGATGGAGATATCCGCATCAGCTATGTAATAGTGTGACATCATAGCAGCCCAACACAGTGTAGCCCGCTACAAGGGACCCTTTAACCCCAACAGAAGGGTACCAAAAAGGTAGGATGGTACAGATGCCTTATTTTGGTACCATTCCCAGCCTTTGACGGTGGAAACGTCAATAAATGGGTACTGAATCAGATCGCTTGGTGGAAACGTGGCTAAAGTTTATTGTTATTCAAGGTACAGTCCGCTACCCCTGTAACTCTGTTTAAGTGCTTTCACACTTGCAGAAAACTCCTTAAAAACACAAACAACCAAATTGTATGCTCTGACTTCTCCCAGAGTTTCTCCTGCCAGACCCATAGTAATTCCTCCGCAGCAAGTCCAAGTGAGCTGATGTGAGAACGCAGCAGGATATTCTATAGAGAATTCACCTCTAGCCAATTGGGGGGGGGGGGGGGGGGGTGACGTTTATATATAGTGACTGCTGCATGATGCATAGAGTGTATACATGCGACATCGACGATCTCCGTTCACATAATCTAACAGCTGCAGAATGTTTTCGACTCCTCAGTATGTTCTTCTCCGCTCTTTTGATTCTGTTGAACTGCAAGTAGCATTGATATAAGGCAAATATTCTCATTAAAGCATTGTGTGGCGGACTCTGTTGCTTCGTCTGCTACTTCCATGTGGGGTTTTTTTTTACATCACGTCCAAAATCAGGTCCCTCTCTTTTTTTTTTTTCAAAGTCGAAGTTCAGGGCTTTCTAAGACATCGATGGTACAGTTGCAGAACAGCCCACCTCGCCTTGTACAGGGATATTGATCTGAAAATCAATTGCCCTTACAGAAGTTGCCTTGTCAATGGCTGTGTGATGCACGAGAAGTCTATAGCTGGAGTGGGAGGGCAGTAGGCGAGGGGCAGCTGAAGAAGAAATCCGAGGAGAGAGGCGTGCTTCAGCAGCTCCTGTTTTGTATCGTTTTGTTTGAGGTGCTCACACATGCCACTCAGATTGTTCCCTGTGCTCTTTAGGAGATGGCAAAGTGAACCATTTCTCAGACACACCCATTAGAGAAAGAAGCCAGAACTAGACCTGACATGTTCCTCATCGACAAATGAGTTACGTAATTAATACGCCTGGACTTGTTCCAGAAGCAGCTTGTGATTGTGCACTTACCTGCACCAGCTGCAGTGCAGACACTGTTATGCTTTTCTTGTCTTCTGCATTGCACAGCTGCTCATAGTTAGAAACAAGTATCATACTTTGTTCATCCCTGTTAATGTCATTATTTCTGCATATTTCAGACTGACATTTGTCTCCCTCTAGGCTCACATGTTGAAGGAATGTTCTAGACAGACAGAAGCATTTTGTGAAATCAGAGCATAGTGAGTCGTGTCACATTAAATTAATTGTTTTGTTGATGTGATAAGAGACGACTGGTTGAAATTGGCCTCATGCTAATTTTAATCATCATTAAGTGATATTGATAAGCCATCACTGAAAACTGTATGTTGATTGAAGTGAACTAGACATGGATTGAAAGCAGTGGGTTGTGATGCACTGAAGCTTGACTCAGTCCATTTAACAATTGGCATCATTCGGAAAGTAGAATGAGGCAGCTGTAAAAAAATAAAAAACCTCTCCCTTTGGGGGTCCCTGAACTGATGCATACAACCGGCTGCTGGAGGGAACATAACAGCTGTGTGAGCAAGATTACTGCTAAGTGTGTGATGTAGGGCTGCAGCTAAGCTTGCTAACTCCCACACATTCATCCACACTAACCCGACTGGGCCTTAATGTGAGCCTTTCTTTACTGCTGCTTTGATCACAGGCAGAAGACCAGAAGAAATCCTTCTGACTCTGATAAAGTAAAAGAGCAATCCTTTTCTCTTTTCTGGTGGTTCTACAGGATGTGCGTTTGTTTTTTGGCGCGCCAGAGCAACCTATAATCCACAACTTGTAAGTTGTGTTTATTGTTGGGGCCTGGAAAGAGGAGAATTTCTGTCACTGTTGGGACAGGCGATAACGTTTATCTATTTATCTAACTTTTCCATTTAATTTTCTGTTATTTATTATCCAAGATCCACACATCAAACATGTGCTATCAGACTTAATTCACAGTCACATTTTGCTGCTTTAGTAGGGGTCTCAAACTGTATAGCTGCATGCCTTTAGAACACCGCCAGCCCAAACAGCTCCCCTGAAAAATCTCAGGTGCTGAAGTCACCTCACCTGTCAAGTGGGGCGGGTGTCGTTAATTCTCCCGTCCTCCCTCCTCGACCAGCCAGCGTTCAGTACTTTATGGTGTTTGAATTTGGGCTTTGACAGTGAGTGTAAATGTACGTAGGACAGGTCACCTCAGAAACACGGGATGATTTCACCGTGGCACTCACTGCATGAGGAAGTTTGAATGAATAGAAAGAGATGATTGAAGGATAAGAGATGATCTGATACCATGTTCCCTTCCTGATACGGATAGCATTACCTACACTTGAGTATTAGCAGGCTAAGTGTATGAAGTTATTTTTTGGGCCTTTTTGCCTTTATTGGATAGGACAGCTGAAGAGAGGCAGGAAATGCCAGATGGAGAGAGTAGGGGATGAGGACCACAGCCTCACAACAGGGCGTGCGACACAACACATTTTTTAATTTTTTTCAGTGGCTGTAGGTGGTACTACAACCCTGCATATAAATGATGTTGTTTTCTACCATTGTTGTTTGGTCAGGCTGAGACTCAGCACACTGAATCTGAACCCTAAAACAAGCTTTGAAGCTACAAACCAGCTGAGCTAACATTAGCAGCAGCTTAGCTCGCTGCCTGTCCTCGTGTATGTGTCAGCAGAGAACATTTGAGAAACATAGACATTAACATGAAACACATTTTTAGTGTTTCATGTCAAAACACCAGTTTTGCATTTTCAGGCAGTGAGTTCATTTCCGATACTGGTATCCGTACCTAAACAACTCTACAAAATGTGAAATTGAGCCATGAGTGTATGAAGATATATTACTCTGCCCTAACACCAGTTTTCTGTTTGCCTCTCAGGTGGACGAGGATGTAGCTCTGGATCAAGCTGTGAAGTTCTGCCAGATACAGTTGGCCACTTCTGCCCAAAGACAGGTAAAACTATTCATCTCAACCTGCTCATTGTCCATCATGCTGTTCTCCATCATGCTGCTCTACAGTGAGCACACCATGCATACTCCTAATTTATCCAAGCTCAGACCAAATGCTTCTTTTCCCCCCTTAGGTTTTTGATGATTCAAGGTTTTACTCAAAGCAAGTTTATTAAAACGGCCAGACTTTTAATGATACGCTGAAAAAAGAATCCAGTCAGGAAATGATTAATAAATCACTTGATTTGATTGCAGAAGTAAACAATGTTTTAAAAAAAACTTGTTCTGCTGTTGTTATCATGTCACTTCACTGACAATTATAATTGATTAAAATGTAGTATTTAATTTAGAAACTTATGGTGTGGTTCTGATGTTGTACATCCAACTTATCTGCCTGTCCAAGAAAGTAAAATGCTGTTTTTCCTGTCTGCTATTTAGCTCTCAAATAGCAATGTTATTGTTTCACAATCAGATAACACAATTAATGCATAACAAGCAGCAACCTCCGATCTTGAAAGTGGAAGTGCAAAATCCTGCAGTTCGTCAAGGGTCCGCTTGAGGCTGGCTCCAGGAACTCAAGAAGTCACATACACAATTAATGCTGTAAAGACAGCTTTTACAGTCTGGTACACAAAACAAAATAGGTCAATTAGTTATTGTCCTCATGAGCACACACTGTACGGGGGATGAATTTTTTCAGACTGCTCCGTTTTGATTTTCTGAAAGATACATGTTATCCGTAGTTAGGCGCTTAGATGACCTGACTGACAGGTAGATGCGATGTAATGGTTCTTCAGGAGGCTTAAAACCTCAGCTCTACCTCTCAGCCTGTCGTTAGGTTGACTGAAAGTTAGACTGAGACAAGATTTCCAGCATGGCGGCTCCTGCCGATGAGCCTCCTGAGCCCCCTGCTGTAACAGATGGGTGATGTCACTCAGGCTTCGTCCAATAATATTTACAGTCTATGATGCATACACATACGAGAAATTAGACTTGAAATGCACTCGTATACGCATTAGGGCTGTGCAATTAAACACGATTTTATTGTTACCGCGATGTGAGCATTCACAATTAACATATTGCAAAAGTCTGAATTTATGGCAATAAATAAAAAACGGTTATTAACAGTTTTAAAGTAGTCAAACTATCTCACTCAGCATGTGTACATTTAACCAGCTGTACGGAGACCTGAGTATAATATCCATGTTTTCACACCATTTGATGCGGTCAGATGAAGCTAAAGCTAACTATCAACCACTCGCTGATTAATTAGAGACAATTTAGTGTAGAGAAATAAATTTTTGGATTTATTTTGGATTTACATGGGAGTGGGGCGTGTTGCAAACACAGGTGTTCTGTAAAACATAAAGAACATCAGACAGACATGGACACTTTGAGTTATAGCTAATATGCACTCTTTAGTTTTGTTTATTTATCACAATTCATATCGTTATCGCAGTATTGAACAATGTTATCACACATTGCATATTTCTCTCACATCGTGCAGGCCTAACAGGCACAAAGACCTATGACTAAAGAAACCAAATAGTGAAGGGTTATAGTAGACGGGCTGTTCTGTGGGAGGGTGACACAAAGCCTCTGTAGTATAATGTTATTTAATGGTTAGTCACATATTCATGTCCACAGTTATTCACATATATCCTGCTCCAGCCTGCAGGTACCAAAAATAGCCGTGCAGCGTGGTGTAAATGCTCCCTGTCGTCCCCTCAGCCTCACACAGTAGTTGCCAAAGTCGTCATCAGTTTCAGGTTCGGCCTTGGTTTGCACTCTGTTTATTTGCACAGACATTATGATAATGATACACAAGGCTCAATGACACACAGACGTATCTTAAGACGTTACATAATTATGTATAACTGCATTTATGTGACGGATTTATCTGGTGCTGAACCGACCATAAACGTAGCTTTGTCTCCAGCGCTCATATTCCTCATCAAGTCATTATCCGCTCTGCCTCTTCCTGTGTCCTGTGTGGCGACTCCCCCTTCCTCTCCTCCCTCCTCCAGCCCACACAGTCAACAAGGGTCCCTCTGCCCACATCCTGTTGTCACGGTGATGTTCCCCCCCAAACTTCACACTCTCGAGAAGTAGCTGTCGGCAAAATAAATCTGTTTTTCCTTGTTCACTGATCCTATCATCTTATTTTCTGCATGAGTCTTTTTGTTGTCTTTGTTCGTTTTGTGTGTGCGCTCCTTGTTGTGTGATAAATAGACTCTGAGATAATGGGCTAGAGGAAGCAGAAAGCCCGATGCCACATTTCTCAAAAGTGTAAAAACCTAAAGAGACGAATGAGGAATGTTGGAGATAAAAATAATTGAGAGTGATATTAAAGTCAGAGGGACTCTTGGATCACAGGGACAGATGTTGTATGAAAATAGAAGCAACAACGCCTGGCTTACTTTAAACTGAGGTCCAGTGTATTGACTGACAGTCTTACAGCAATTCATGGCACTCAGAATATTGTACGTTATATATACAGTATACTAAATCCTTTGTTAGAACGTGGATAAAACTCTTGCACTTTAGAAGTCTGTTTCTATTTGTCTTTGTTTGTGTGAATCTGCATTATATCTTCATGCTCTTCATCTCTAAACCCCAAATTCTTTAAAAACGTATTCTTGATTCAACTGTCATTTACTTCCATTCAATTATCATTCACCTTAAAACTTTTCTGCAGTCCCCCAACAACAACATCAATCAAACTCTGCTGCATAAACAGAATGTGCAAGGTGCTGACTAAAAAGTTTTCTCACAGTGGATGTTCTGTCGGAGAAGTTCACCATTGTTTTTGTTTAGTTATTAATGAGAAGCAATTTTATTTAAAGGCGCCTTTCAGAACACCCGTGGTTACCTTACAAAGCAGAGATATACTTACTGCTGTTTTATTATAAAAGCTCCTGTGAGCTCTTTTTAGCTGGTTATGATACAGACCAAGACATATTATGTCTTCATAGAATTTCGACTCCTCAAACAGCTGTGGGTCAGATGAAGTGTTTTAACTGCACGCTGCCAGAACAGATTGTTTTCTGTGTCAACGAGTGACACCTCTGACGGGCGGCAGTAGTTCAGTCTGTAGGGACTTGGGTTCGGAACCTGATGGTCACCGGTTCACGTCACGGTGCAGACCAAATCTGGAAATTGGTTTGGTAGCTGGAGAGGTGTCAGTTCACTTCCTGAGCACTACCGAGGTGTCCTTGAGCAAGGCACTGAACCACCCCATAAGCTCAGGCAGCCCCCTTACTCTGACATCTCTCCATTGGTGCATGTCCATAGGATCCTGTTTGTGCATGTGTGTGTGTATTTAAGCCTATGTGTGTGTAGCATGTTCAACAACAGTGTTTTAATCCCGCGAGTGGGAATTCGATTTTTAAAGTATATCTGCTTCTTTTAATTCAAATAAAGCAGGATGAGATTTTTTGTTAGTAAACAGTACTTACACATGTACAGGATAAGATCAGCTCTGATAGTCTCAAAGTGAAAGTTCCTAACAGGAACATGTAGTTTGAACCAAACAATCTCCAGTCAGCTGACAACTGTCAGGTGACTCTGATTCCTCTGATTGTTGTCAGACGGCATGCCTATTGACCTTAAAGATGTTTTCATAATTAACCTGTGATAGCATTTTCCCATGATGCTAATAGGAGAGAGGACAGCTGCACACTATCTTGCTCTGCAGTCTAATTGAACTGCTGTTTAGTTGTAATTATTGTGCTCCCCCTCCCGTCACTGGTTTTGAGTTTGTGTGTAGTTGGAAATGTGAGTAGGCACCTTTTGGAAGCTCTCAGCTCGAGGACATGAAGAAGTTGTTGCCTGCCTTTACAGATTCACACATTCCTTCAAGCCCCCACAAGGGCAGAGTGAGATGTGCTGCGTAGTGCTGCGGAGCTGTTTGGTAATCTCTGCAATGTTTGTCTCCTCGGTTTGATACATCAGGAGTAAAATACAGTCAAAGGTGAAGGATCTGTTATCTTTATGTCAATCAAGGAAGGCCTGATATGTGTTCTCATGTCATTATTACTCTCCTCCTCTTGGGAAAATGCTTTACATTTGTAAGAGACTTGGTGGAGGGTCCTCTTTAAACACACCAGTCTCATCTGCTGTGTCCACAATGTGGAGCTCCGGTGTCAGTCCCATTTGGGCAATTTAATCAAAATGTTCGGTTGGCCGGTCTTTCAATTGTGTTGAAGAGATGACCAAACCCGTACACAACATCTCCAGCTGCTCTAATCGGATTTAAAGCCCAATCTGGATAATTGCAAAGAACCATCTTTTGGTTCACATTGTGGGACAGCAGCCCGCTCACACCACACAGCAAACCCTGAGGAGGAGCCCACAGACCGACTGCATGCTATGTGCTGCAATTCCCTCAGGTAGTGTTATTTTTCTAATGCACACGGTCCAGCTGACTTGTTAGTATCTTTGTTTCCGATGTTTAATTCATGAGATATGAATCATCAAAGCTGGCTGTGGAGCTGCTGCATGCTCGGAGCTGCTGTGCCGCTCTGTGACGGGCTGAGGGACGTGTCGCTGACGTGAGCTTTTGGAAGGCTACACTGTTTTGATTTTCCTGTTGTCTCTGTGTGAATCCCCCAGGGACCCTCATCTTACACAGCTCTGATTCAGACCAAATTTGACCTCAACTCCAAGCAGAATGACGGAGAGAAAAAGAGATGCGATCTCTGTTATCGCCAAATTATCTTGTGCTAACATACTATGTGTGTCATGTGGCCCTGTGGAGTTTGAAACCCTGACAAAACTGTAAGACATAAAATAATCACATTTACCGAATAGAACAGCACTGCATGTGGCAGATCTGAAATCATATTCACTGTTATGAATAACACAGTTCTTATCTATGTAGCATTTCACTGACAAATATACTATATCATATATATATATTACTTGTTGTATTTTTCTATTGTTGACATGAAAGACATGAAGAGATGGATTCACAGGTTTATAAAGTCTAGTTCTCCTCCAACCTTTCATCCATTTTACATTGAAAACTAGAGAAGGGGTATTTATTTCTTTTAACTGTGCTCCTCAGTGTTGCCATGACAGCGGCTCTGGGAGCAGGGCGGCTGTTGTCACAGGTTGTTTGTGCAGCTCTTGTGTTTATAAGTGGTCCTCTAAAGGACACACAGGGAAGTGGCTCAGAGGGATGTGGTGTGGTGTCGAGCGGTGCACCCAGCACTGAGTCCAGCACACACAGGGAGACTCTGAACCTCAGGGGGACGACATTGCAGCTCTGTAGAGGATTTCATTACTTCTTGTGTGACACACTATTACTGCTGATGTGTGGTGTTTGAAAAGTGCAGAAGTAGCAACTGCTTCTCTGGCTCTGAGTCTCTGACCAGACTTACCAGGGAGGGGGGGAACTCTTCTGAGAAACCCACTTGGACAGAGCAGGTTTTACGCTGCTGATGGATCTCCTCACTGCTCTTCTTTTGTCACCAACAGTCTGCAGGCGACACACCCACAACGCCAAAATATACCAAGGATCACCGAGACATCTTCTTCCCCGCCTCCCTGCCCACGCCTGTCCTGCTCAGCCACACCGCCTGCCACCCGCTCTCCACCCAGGACGGCCAGGCCAAAGTTCTGTACGAGCCCCTGAGCAAGCTGTGCAGACCTCCTCAAGCCTCAGGCTTCCAAGATCAGACGCAGCAGCACAGGAGAGCAAGCAGTCACCCTGCTGCCGCCATGGCCTTCCTACCACACACAGGTACAGTAGACTCCACTTTAACAAACCCCTTACATAGTTACTTTAATGTCAATGTGCACACGTTACACAAGTTGAAATATTTTAAGGATGAAAAATGATGGTTAAAATAAGGCTGGTGTAGTTTTGTACCACTGCTGAGGTGAAGCTATACTTCAAGATCCCAGAGTGCTTTACTCCATGGGACCAGCAGGGGGCGCTTTTGGACTTCCACAGAGCTGTTGCATAACACCTCTGGCCTGCTTAATGCATGCCTTTTGGGTTTTTGTCAGTCTCCTAACAAGAGTTTTAGAAATCAGGGTGCCCTGGATTGTGACTCTTTTTTCTGCCTACGTGAGCCTCTGCAGGCACAATCATCCTGATCATGAATATTCTGCTGGATAGATTTGATGATTATCTTGTTTCCTGTCTGAATTTGTCCAACCCAGTGTCTTCATGAAGTCCCCTCATATCATGTGGGCTTACATCTCAAAATGTTTTGGATAATACTTTTACTCTACTCCATCAAGTCACACTATAATTAATTAAGTATACTGATGAAATATTCAGATTTTTCTCTCTATATTATGTTGTATTCTTCTTGTATATATGTTCTTGTAAACATATCCATATATTTAAAAGCTATTATACATCACATTTTTAGTTGTTGTTCAGTGTCATCTTTCTATTTTCAAATACTCTCTTCTATTGAAATCCTATTTTGTTCTTTATTTCAAACTAATGATGCTGCTTCTCAGCAAACTCTACAGAGTCTCTTTTTACATCTCCACAGAGGTGAACTCAGCTCGACTCAGTTAGGGTCAAGTCAACACAACACTGTCAGTCTTCAGGCATCAGGATGAGAACAGACTGCACTGGATTTTAAAAAAGAAAAGCATATTTTACATCTGTAGAAGAGGATGACAAAAAAAAGTCCAAAATAATCCAAGTCTGTGAAAAAAGAGCTGCATCAGATAACTATCACATTTTTCTGAAGCTATTAAAGTTCAATGATATTAGATGATGTTCAAAACACACCCACAGACACACACGTACACACAGGTTAGCATCAAGCAACACTGCAGTGCTACGTATTATGTAATGGTTTCCTAGGCAACTCTAGTAAGAGAGAGTATTAGATCATTTTTGTTTTCATTTTTTCTGAGCTGTGCAATGATTCTGTATCTACTCATTTTAAAATGTGTTCTTTCTAATGAAGGGGACTTTAAATCATGTGACGCTTGTTCCTTCAGAATTCTGTTTTTTTGTTTTCTTTTTTTACCCAATAACACAAAATCTGAGTTTAGAGATTAGACTCAACCTGAAATGTTATCTAGTGAATAAAAAAAGGAAGATTAGGATTCGGCGATGTCCTATGTTGAAGGATCTTTTGATATTCTTCATGTGTTTTTTGTAAGGAATAAGAAAATATTGGCTAACTGCCTGATAGCCAGAGAGTCTGGAGCTCATAGTGTAGTTTTAAAATGTTTTTTTGTCCACAGAGGAGCCATCAGAGGGACTGGCGTACCGACAGCAGGAGTCACACCTTTGTCAGCAGATGAAACTGGCCACTGTATCCCAAGGACAGGAGTCAGCAGCAGGCTGGTTTCAAGAGGAGACCGCCACATGTAGCAGCGCACAAACATGCCAAGGTCAGACATGTGACATGAACGATCACAGCCAGACAGATGGATCAAATATATGATATTCAGTGTTTCCCACACACAGATGATACCTGGATGGGCCGCCCTAGTAAAATATGTGGCCGCACAAGTATATCTCCGAAAATGTTATTTTATTTTGAATTAATTCATACAATTGCTGCGTGTGTGAGAGAGCGAAGGCTTAGCTCCCGTTTAAAAAAAAAACAATCCCTCTTGACTTCTGCGAGAGTGCAGAATCACATCAGCTTCAGAGAAAGAGAGAGAGAGAAGGTCCACTGTCCCTACACTAAATGCATCTTGCTCCAATCAAAACTGAAGCTTCTCATGGCTTCGTTTGAAAAATGTTTATGTACAGCTGCTTGCTGCTGATGCTTTGCTGGACTCCTATAAATAACAGAATATCAAGTGGAACTTTTCAAAACGCGAGGCGTACTCCTGGTGTTTGTATCTGGGCGAGTGTGTGGATAAATTGAGCAGATTAAAGTTGTTTGTTGCAAAAACTAAATGAATTTAGAGGGGAAAACACATTTGATATAAATACAAACCGAATATTAAATAAACCCTAACATAAGAGTTCTAAAAAAAAAAACGTATGTGGATCCCCTGCACAAAGGTCACCCTTGCCATGTGAGCTAGGAAACTCCAATACCATCACAGATGCTGGAATTTGAAGCGTGCACTGATAACATGCTGGATGGGCCCTCTCTTCTCTCAGCTCAGTGAACATTTTCACTGAATTTTTTAAGCAACTTTTCAGTCTTTTGTTGCTACTGTCAAAACTTTTCTGAAACATGTTGATGGCAGTAAATTCATATTGTGCATAAGATTCACCAAAACAGGAAATACATTTCTCAGTTTCAGCGTATCATCCCGTTGTGATTTTTATTTTAAATGTCTACAATATTTGTTGTATATACTTGCTATAAATATTGAAAATAACAAATATTTGGAGACAAATGTCTAAATGTTTGGAGAGACTGCATGGTCCTTTATCTGTTTCTTGTTCTTCTCTCTCAGACCAGCAGCAGTACGCCAGCAATGAGCATTCAAAGCTTCCAGACCCCAACAGAATCCGCTCTCGGGTCCCAGCAAACATGCCAAAGCTTTTCATCCCGTCCACCGTTACCAAGTTCCCACCAGAAATCACAGTAACACCCCCGACACCCACGCTTCTCTCCCCCAAAGGCAGCATCTCAGAGGAAACCAAACAAAGACTAAAGGTATGCAGTTAGCCTTTTGAGTATTTGCTTCTGTGTCAGTGTACATGACTGTTTTTAGACTCAACAGTGCCCCCTGCTGTCTTCCCCTGCACAGAACGTCATCCTGTCATCTCAGTCTGCAGCCACTGTCAAAAAGGACACTCTGAGCCAGCCTGCGCTGGAGGTGCAGGAGACGTCGAGCCAGGAATCGTCTCTGGAGAGCGAGTCTGACGAGGAGGATGAGGAGGAGGACGACGACTACATGGACATCTGAGCTCTGAAGGAGCTGTGTGCACGCTCAAAACGAAACGAGACCCGGCGCTCTGTCGCTTCACTCTGCCAAACCCTGTGCCCCTGTCTTAAAAAAAAAAAAAGAAATGTTCATGTCTCTGCAGCTGTCTTTGTTGATGCTATTGTTCTGTCATGTGCATTACTAAATAAAATGCAGTATTCTCATCGCCTGTCACCGTATTAACGGTGCATATGACAGACGACAAAGGCTTTATTCCCACAGCATGTCTGTAATGTGCCACTCATGCATATCACACATCAGCTTATGGAGCTCTCCTGTACCCAGCTGGATCCGGCAACAAAGACTTGCAGCCTCTGAAGTCCGGTCCCGTGTTTATGCATCTATTTTTGTATGTCGTTTGCTAACCTTACCTCCGAGCCGCAGCTAAATCCTCGTCTGAGAACTCTCCTCTCTGAGGTGCCTCAGTCCGTACTGAAGCTCAGCAGCATGAACCTGCTGTCCTCCACTTTGAACTTTCACTTTAGCATGAGAATTTCTTCTGCCAGATATTTAACACCAGTACTTAATATATGTCAATGGACACAAAGGTGAATTAAGGACAATCGGCTGCACTCGAGGTTCGTCTGTGGTTCAGAAAAAGTCCGCACAGCCTCACAACCTGTAGCAGATTGGAAATGTTTACACTTAATATTCGGGATGTTTTCATTTGGCACTACACTTCGTGCTATTTTTGTACTCGCTGTACTTCTTGTAATATTTTGTCCTCTATATATATTTTTTTCTGGGTGTGCATTTGTAGCTAAGAGGAACCGTTCTTACCGAGAAGACGTCCTGTCACCAGCACTGATCTGAATGATACACAAAGAGGTGTCACTTATTATGAATTAGCTTTTGTACACTTGCTAATCCGAGTCTCTTTCCAACATGTTTGGCTTTAACGGGTGGCGTATTAAGCTGAAGAAGTGTGTGCATGGGTGAGGGTGTCAACATCAAGGCGAGGGTCGCTTTCGTTTCAGTCGGCTGCAGGAAACGACTCCCCATTAGCAGACGCTCAGCGAGATCTGTCCTCAGTTCAGTGGAATTGAAATGCATGAGGAAGACTTTCTGATACTGATGCCTTTCCTTATACACCACTTTGGTAAATTTGTCACAATTCTAGCTAAACTCAGAGGAAGACAAGTGAATGTTTTTTACAGATTGTTTTCTATACAGAGAAAGATATATACTGATTGTGTTTCTTGAAAGCTGTCTTAAAAAAAGAACTTTTGAAAGGAACACAAATGAATAATTGTAAACTATCACCCTTGATAACAAGAAAGCGTTTTGTATTTGATTTCATTGTTTTTGGTTATTTTCTTGTAAAAATAGTTTTCTATTGTTTTTCGTGGTATGTTGGGAATGTACCACATTTAAGAAGGTGAGCAGGTTGAATCCCCCCTTCATCTGCTCAGTCTGTTGGAGAGAGGGGGGGGGGCTGTTCTCTTTGTCTGGACTGAATGCATTATAAATGTCAAAACCAAAAATATATTTGAGAAACACCTGTTTGTTCTGTGTGCTGCTTGAAAAAGGACTGCATGAAATGTTCTTCACAGGGTCCTCGATCTGAGAGAAACAGCGAGCGGCCATTGTGGTGACTGGTTTATTGTAAGACACACAACTAATCACATCAGTTCAGTAAGTAAATCCAGTAATAATATTATTCCTCCCACGTGTTCATTATTCTGTTAGCGTTTGAACACTGTTACATGTTTGCAGCATGAAGTGTATGCTTCAACGCAATACAGGTTCATATCAAACATTTGAACAACACCGTATCTTGTTACATGTCTCAAGTTTTATAGAATTATCTATCAATGCATCAAAGTACAGAGCCCCTGAAGTCCCAAAAAGTAATATATATATATATATATTTTGTGTGCACAATGTAATTATCTAACTTGTGTGCACAATATGTATTTGTTATGCTATGTGGGACTCAGTTTTTTTTGCCAAGTACATTTACACATACAAGGAATTTATCCTGGTGTTTTGGTGGAAAACAGTTAACAAAGGAAATAAAGCAAAAATAGCAAGAACTTCAATAATGAAATATAAGAAGCATTTACAAATATATAGAATAGAATTTAAAAAATATTTTTTTATAAACAAAATGCGCAATGTGCGACATTGAAAACAAATCTTAGTGTATATAAATCTACTCTGCATATACATTCTTTATATATATATATATATATATATATATACATATACGTAATGAACTATTATTATATTTTAGAGACATGTTTCTCACACACACATAGGCCTGAATCACACACATGCACATACAGGACCTCTGAACATGTATCAGTATATAGAAACAGGAAATAATAAACCCAGTGAGTATTAATGTAAAGCATAAAATCAGTTTCAGCCTTCACATTACTGTGATGCTGTCTGACTGTGGGGCTGGATGAGAGTCTGGGCTACATGGTGGGAGGCAGGGACTTCACTTTACTTGAAAGTAGTTTTCTTCACTGCCCAATTTGAGAATGAATCAATAAATATGTTAAAAGCTGTATCTATTCAACTTGATTAAATGAATAACTTACAGGATTTATTTAAACCAGGAAAAGAAATAATGAGCATTTCCCACAGAGTCCTCTTCTTTGACAACAAGCCTGAGAGTGTGCTGTATATGCAGCCTGATGAAAAATTCACTTATCTGACCGTGTTAAAGAGACCGTGGCAGCATGAAACTGTTACCACGACAAATGAAAATACAGCAAAGGTTGTCAAGTTGGTCCATATGAGAGACCATATGGAGAGGAGTGTGACGGACATCAAGTCAAAAAACATAAACATCACGTCATGTTGAAGTCTGTCTTTTACATTTACCAGTGCACTTAAAATGTCAGGGCTAAAACACAGTATCACATTTTATTTTCTCATATCAATTTGAGAAATCAGAAGAATGGTGAATGATCCGGGACATCCTGAGTCAGAAGCTGTTCATGGAGACATGACTCCTCACTAACACACAAAGCAGTCCATTTTGTCACAAGTCACAACCACACTACGTTTTCACACTACAGTCACGGCTCATTACTTGAAAGTCAAGAATATTTTTTTTTGTATCTATGAGACTGACAGTTACCATTTTATTTGCAACACACTCAGATGTTTGACCCTGGTTTCCTATTGGCTGCTTATGAAAACTTATTTTTTGTTTTTCTGCCAGGAAAAATGTAACTCTTCATTTCCAAACTAACTGACTAATGTTCAGCTGCAGGAAAGTCAAGTCACATATTTGTTTGGCACAAAATCACACATTTTCCTCATAAGGCTTCACTATAACTTCCCTCAGAGTTATTACCATCAGATTAGTGTAGAGGCCAACTCCCACCCTTAAAACACCGTAACAGGAAATAAGGGAAAGTCATTTGATTAATACATCTTACTTTAAATAATTCTGATACATAAAATAAATCTTGTGATAAACGGTTATCTCCCAGCCTCCATGATGCTTCCAGTGGAGCTGTTGGACCACCTCGCTGACCACATTGACTTTGTGGTCATAGGGCTTGTACACGGTGGTGTGAAGTCTCCGACACGAGGGAAGTCATTAGTCTTCATTAGCAACTTCCAGGAGTTTCTTATGAAGTGCTGTGAAGTTGTCATTTGCCCCCTTTGCCAGGCAAGCTAGATCTGAGGTTTGTTTTCTTATGTGGTCGACCAAATGTGGCCTCAGCCGGCCCCTGGTTTGGTGCATGTGGGACCAGGAGTGTTGGGATGTAGACAGCTCTTACATAATGTTGTCTGTTTTCTTGTTTGAAAAAAACAGGATGTATTCGGTTGCAACGTCATTTGCATGTCCTCTTTAAGATTAAAGTTCTCTGCCGGCATCTTATCACAGCCTCTTGAATCAGACAAATTGGCATTATAATATATGTTGTCGTGTTTTCATGTGGAGGCATGTCCCCTGCCCTGTGAGACTGTGCTGCTATCTCTACAAACCCCTCAAAGTGGCCAATTAAGCATCAAAAGGGCATGCTGCATGGCTAATGTGAGCGAAAGGTGTGAGATTTCTCGTCAGTCCACTCCGGGGGCTCTTTATTGGGCTGCTAGAGAGCCGTCTGATCCCTGGGCCCTGGCTGTATATTGGCAGCTGTTAACTGTGGACCACAAGGGGATCTGTGCAGTTAAAGCAAATGGCTAAAGACTGACACCTGGGAGGTGGAACATCACTGCTAAAAAAAAAAAAAAGGTGATCTGGGTGTAGACGCAGGGAGGAAGGACACAGCGGAATCACACATGCTATATGTTAAAAAGCTCTTAGAAAATGCAGTGAAGTAGATACAGTCCTGTAGTGTATTTGGGGTATTTAAAACATTCAGTCATGTTTCTGGTTAGCAGCCCCTTTAAGTCGTCTACACATGATCTCCCTGATGTGTCGTCCCGTCCAAATTGCCTTGAGGCTGACTGTCAGGCCTCTCTGCCCCTGACTTGTGTCCTCAGGCTATGTCCCAAAGCCTTTTACCAATCACACCTGCCACCTCCAGACCCAGTCCATAATGGGATTGACACGGCCGCTGCTGAAACGTACACCTCTCCTCTGACACTGACACACTCTGCTGCAGGAGCTGAAATAACCTGCAAACAATAACCACCATCTTTTCATCTTTCAAACAGCTGCATGACCTCTCTGACCCCCTGAAATAGTGGAAGGGTAACCCTGCGTAGCCCCCGAGAAGCTGGCTTAAGTCCAGGTGAGGAGAGCCACACTGAACCTGTGATTAATAACTCCTTGGCAACAACTGGTTTCACATGTGGAGGATAAAAACACTGCGTGTTTCCTCAAGGCCAATGTTGGGCCACCGTTAAAGAGGAGGGGGAGGAGGAGGAGGAGGAGGAGGAGGAGCGGGGTGTTGCTGCATCAGGGCCTTTCACATGAATACAGCTTTAAGTGCATCATTACAAGCTGAGTGTTGTTATCCTTTTTATTCTACATCGACCCTGCACATTAGCGTTAAAGAGGCTGCTCAATATCTTCTCAGGGAAGACTTTTAGGAGTGAAAATCTCTTTATGCACACTGAACTGCTGATTCTACAGAGTCCACGCTTTACGGACGGTTTGAATGCTGCAAATTTTGCTTTTTTAATTGTACAAGAAAGTTAGTCCAAATGTGTGGGCTGTGAAGTCAATGTCTAATGTTTGTAGTTGCTCTTTTATTAACATGAGCCTCTTTGGTTATTAAGTATGATTGTTTTATTGCACTGCTCTGCTGCTGGCACATTTTTTGGGGGGCTTTTTTTTTTTTACCTTTATTGGATAGGACAGCTGAGAGAGACAGGAAATGTTGTTGGGAGTGAAGAGAGCGGGGGATGACATGCTGCAAAGGGCCGAAGTCTGACTCAAACCAACAGAAGCTGTGATGAGGACTCAGCCTCTGTACATCGGGCTGAGACATAACCGCTAGGCTATCCAACTCCCTGCTGGCCCTCGTTTAAAAGTGATCTTTATATTTAGGAGGTAAAAGCATTTTAGGAAATTCTTCATCCTAGTCTAAAGCAGAGGGGGGCACATTAGTTTGATTGACTTCCAGAGGGCTGAATTATTACAAGTTGTAGGATACTCTCAATTATCATAATAATGACTTCTAATTTCAATAAAGAAACAAATAAACTGCTTTCTATGAATGTGTTGTACCAATATTCATTAAGATTAAACATATAAATACATTATTTAAACTAGTTAAAGCTACTTTTTCAATGTAATAATCAGAGTATTTACCATATAACACAACATGTTTTACCTACATTTCTAGTTTTTCTTTCAATGCATTTAATGCTACAAAGACAAGTTTACCTTAAAAATGACATCAAGTTATATAAGTGTCTTATAATCTCTAAAACAAATTCACCAATGAAAGAGAAGGAGAAAAATATTTCCTTTTTTCATTTTCTAATGCATTTGGTCTTCATGCATGGCGTTGTGTTGTCAACTGGAAATGTTTTTTCTCATTTTTTCTTCATGTTTACAATTTGTTGGTATTAAAACTGACTCACAGTTCGATTGGTTGGCTCAGTGAGAAGGGGGCCCGTGGGCTGCCAGTTGCCCACCCCTGGTCCAAAGTGTTTATCAGGGATGTTTGTTACATTTTCAATATGCTGCAGCTTTCTTAACTCTGGCTGTAGCTGGTTTATAGTAATGACATGTAATCTGTTATCCATATAGTAAGAAAAACAGGTTTTTTAAAAGTCCTTTGTGCATGGGAGTCAGAGCTGAGCTAACAGGAGGCATTGTATGCAGCATGCAGACATGAGAATACAATGATACATGGAAGTGGAAGTGGTGTGTTTATGCTAGGAGAGAGATTGAATGAGACGTTAAAAGTCGCCTCAATTCAAATATTCGTAGTTGGATTTTGTTCCTCTATGCTAACGGCTGCAGTGTTTAGCATTTGTTTTGTTAAACACAGTACGATATAGGCGGAGAAATGGCCCTATGAATGTCACCCGTGCACTGCGCCTGGATGTGGATGGTGGGAGGACAGTTGGGGTTGTTGGTGCAGGTCTTTATTCTCAGACCCCTCATGTCCCCATTCAGGCCCGTTTTTTGGGCATGTGGTGTTAACTGGCTGTTAATTGCCTGCCTATACACGAGGCTTTCTCCACATGCAGAAACTGTCCCCTTCAAGGGAAACTGGCCTAATGAGATTATCTATCAGAGCACTGGCCTGTCTAGACAACCCCAATACACAACCCCCCCAACCCTACCCCTTCACATCACTGCTGCCTGCGGGCCTCATGAGGACGCCCCCAGGTAAAGAGTTACCTGCAGAAAGAGTTCATGTTGTCATTACACCATTATAGGTTTACACACAGTTTCCCTCCCACTGCGTCATTTCTCTGATGGAGGAAGCTGAGGATGTGGACAAGTGTAAAGGGGACAAACAATTCACGAGCGAGTTTATTTCTCTTCATTGAATTATTACTCCACTCAATCTGAGAGGCACATTTTGACATCTCTACCTTTGTCCACAGCTTTAGATTCAAGCTACTTTTCAGATTCAGATTCACAACATGAAATATCATCGATAAATAGAATCTCAATTTATTATATTAAAAGACTTTACTGTTTCCATTGGCAACAGCAATAATCTCCCCTGGAGTCTGTCAGTATAATATTATTCTCAAATGGCCCCTTCTGCAAATCTAATACTTTAACTTTGGGTTATTTTCATATATTTAGTAACTTTTGCACGTTCATTTCAGGATCATTTCTTTACAGGACTTGTACTTGGGACAGAGTATTCCTACCGTGTGGTATTACTTATTTATTACTTAATTATTAAATTAGAAGATCTCAGTTCTACAAACCAATAGAATAATGTTTATACTTTCACAGATTGATTCTTCAGAGTGCAATGAATTAATTGAGCTGTATCCTCTTCTGTATTTCTATCAGTTGTGTTAAAATGTTATATTGGGTATCAAGCACATATCACAAACAGTCTAAATGTTGGCTTACGTGTGTGTGAATGATATTTACATAGATTCTGGTGCCGCTGCCGCCCAGATCTGCTGCAGGGAAGTGCGTCCATATTTGTTTTAGAGTCTCTTAGCAGTTAATAAAGATGCATTTCCTCCGTCCCCCTTCCTGTGGGGACGGTATCAAGGCTCTGTTAAGTCTCTTTGATTTCCAGCAGCCTCCAATCACAGCGGGGACCTGACTCATCATTGTGCCACTTCAAAGCCTGGGAATGGCTCTCCTGACCCCTCCCACTCTGAGGGTCCCCTTAAAAGTCATGGTCACCTCTTCCTGCAGGACTTAAGAACTGTGAAATATCTGACGCAACAAGACCTGACTGACCCCTGCCTGAGCTGCTGGATTTCTTCTTTTTTTTGTACACATGAAGCAGGAATACCAGGAGGTCTGAGCTGAAGAAACTGTTGAATATATCGGGATCGGATTGCTAATTGGCCCTCAGTGCATGAACATTATCAAGATTTTCCTTTACTCCTACTGAACCTGAAGTATGCAGTCCTTTAGAGGTGAGTGTGACTTTTATTGGATTCATGCTGAACTTTGCCGTACAGCTCAGTCTTTATCTGTGTAAAATTCTGAATGCATCAATGACATCAGAAGAAGAATCAAATTCACTGTAAGCTTAATCGGTCTTGTTCCCTTCTAGACTTGAAGCCAAACTTCAGCGGCCCTCCTCCTGCTGGACCCGACCCTTATCTCCAGGGTAACATCAGGTTGACTCTGGAGGACCCTGACCTCTGGAAGACCTTCCATGGAATAGGAACAGAGATGATAATCACCAAACCGGGCAGGTAAGACACCTATGAAAAAAAAAAAAAAAACCTGTCAATGCAAAAATATTTGCAGAGTTGGTCTCCCTGCATCTGCAGAATACCTAGTAATTCATGTCTGTGTTTTCCAGGAGGATGTTCCCACACTGTAAAGTGAATCTCTCCGGCCTCATCCCATGTGCAAAGTATATCTTACTGGTGGACATGGTGCCTGAGGATGGCTTCAGGTACAAGGTAAGACAGCAATCATTTCTGTAAAGCGCCTGTGAGGAACTTTGAAGTTTGTGTTGATTTTGATGACCTCGACAAAGCAGTATCTTTTATGCCTTTGCTAATGATTTCCTGTAAGTGATAAGAAGTGATTTCTGCACTCTGCTTTTTAACAGTCGAGATCACTCAACATGAATCTTTGCCTCAGGAAAGAAAATGGAAAGATTATTTAGAAATAATCAATCTGTTCGCTGATGTTAATGTTAGCTCTTAAAGTTTATACAAAGGCATTTGCATTCATTGTTATTCTGTAATTCTATAAGTATTTAAAAACTTTGACTTATGAGCCTCGTCTTGATCCTGTATAGTTGAAGAATTTTTTTTTGCAGTGATCTGATGTGGCCTTGACTTAGCACACACATGGCTTTGGCTGTAGATTTCCTTCAGTTGGTCTCAAATCTCCAGACAAGACACCCCCTGTTTATCACCCCCCCCCCCCCCCCCCCCCCCCCTCTTGACATCATACATCAAAGGGTGTTATCTCTTCCTGTTTTTCTATCCCCTGCTGGGGGCCCACTGTACTACCCCCTGTCTCTGTGGGTGGTGCTGGCCAGCAGACGCTCTCCTCTCTGTCGTCCTGCTCTCACACCTCCTCCGGGGAAGAAGGAAGAAGATGTGGCTCTTTCTGTAAATGACTTTTCTCTTGACCGACCCTCTGTCTCTTTCTCACAGTGGAATAAAGAGAAATGGGAGGTGGCAGGGAAAGCGGAGCCACAGCCTCCCTGTAGGACCTACCTCCACCCGGACTCTCCGGCCCCGGGGAGCCACTGGATGAAGCAGTCGGTGTCCTTCCTCAAGCTGAAGCTCACCAACAACACACTGGACCAGCATGGACATGTGAGTCAGAAACACAATCATATCACGCGTAATCTTTGAAGAGAATTAGATGTCCTTGGTGAAGTGGTAATACTAACATCTTGTGAAATGAAGCTTTAACAATGAAAAACTCAATTCCCTCAATTAATTCTCCCCTTCTTCTATCTGTAGATTATTTTGCACTCCATGCATCGCTACCACCCGCGCTTCCACCTCGTCCAGGCAGACGACCTGTTCAGCGTCCGCTGGAGTGTTTTTCAGACCTTCTCCTTCCCAGAGACTTCTTTCACAGCAGTCACAGCCTACCAGAACACCAAGGTCAGTTTACAACACTGCAAACCCACCAAGACTCTTTTGATAGGGCAACACACATCATTTATATTTAAATTGTCTTTAAATTTTCCCACCTGCAGATCACAAAACTGAAGATCGACCACAACCCGTTCGCAAAAGGTTTCAGGGAGGAAGGCACAAACAAGAAAAGGTGGGTTTCACACGGATATTTCATCTAGTGAAGGGCTCATTTCAGGGTAGAACGTAAACTTACTGCAAAATGTAAAATGCAAGTCTCACTTAAAAAACAATATAAGGCACACTTTAAGATTTGTGCAAAAAAACTTGGGATTTGTTTTTCATTGCAATATATGTTTATAAAAAGGGAACTAGGATTAAAAATGTTTTTAGCACTTGTAGTAATTCTAGAATGAACCTGGTGATGCCATTTTACACAAATGAAGTTCCTAACGGATAAATAAAGTTATTTGAATTTGAATTGAATTTGAATTGTGTTTCTTTGCAGACGTGCAAACAAGAACCCCGCCTCCCTCGAGAAACGAGCCAAGATGTCTGACACTCTGAACCAGGACTCAGAGGAGGACAGTCCACCAGGTACCATTTTTAAACCCTTCTTCTTGATGATGTTTGGACTTTTTAAAATCCTAGATCTGAAGTTAAAAGGTCTATTTTTTGTCCTCTCAGATTTCTGCCGTTCATCGTATGAGGGTTATGACGCAGAAGAAGGCGACCTCCCCAAAAGGAAAGAGGGTGACGCGGTCAAAGAGGAGCGTTACTCGCCCTGGGCTGCAGAGAGGGAGCACAGTGTGAGGACAGAGTCTCCTGCTGGAGCCGACCACAGAGACATGTACAACACGGAGCAGCTGGTTCCTGCTCCTGCTTCCTACCAGCCGTACAGGTGAGAACTGACAAAGAGTTGTGCAACAAAAGAAGAAGTGTGATGTCATGAAAAACAGTAACTGATCGCACGCTTTTACTCCTCAGGTTCCACGAGTACGGAAAGTCTCCCTCTCCGTCCTCGAGTGTGGGCAGCAGCAGTAGCGGATCAGTACGCAGCAGCTTTGAGTCCAGAGTTCCTGATGTCGCCACCGTTCCCGACCACGACTCCTCAAAGCCGCGCACGCAGGAGGTTGGCCCTTCATCTTGTGGCCCCCAGCACCTCCCGGCCCCCCAGGACTACACGGGGGTTCTCAACATGAGCATGACCCCGACAAATAAACCTGGAGTGATCAGCCACCACATCTACAGCCCGTACGGAGCTGAGCAGTCGCTGGGCCAGTGGAATGGCCCCGGACCCGCCCAGTACCCCCCACCTCACCACCTGACCGCCGAATACCCCACACAGGCTGTGCATCATGGCTATCACCATGGCAACGTGGCTGAGTGGAGCCAGTACCCACTGTTCTCGTATTCCTGCTGGTGAACAGATGAACTGATGAAGGGGACTGAAGCGATGCTGCTGCAGCCAAGCGCTCACAGCTCAGAGAATGCATGTCCAGAAAAACAAGAGGTCGGCAAGAAGAGCAAAACAAACTGAGAAATGAAATCGAAGGAGCTGCCTGTTGCTGACCAGCAGGACTCAAACTCCACTTAAGCTAAATGAAACTAAAGTGTGCTGCTCCATATCAACTGTTTTTTTTTTTTTTGTTGGGTTGTGTATTTATTTCGTGTTTCATCTCATCTGCAAGTGTAAATATTATTTTTATAAAGAAGAGAATTAAACATAAGTGTGCAATTTAAAGTTTGTCTTCAAAATGTGATGTGATCAGAAAATAAAAACCTTAAGAGCAATCTTAATTGACATTATGTCTGATTTGGGTATGTACTTTTTTTGCTGTCTTTATAACATACTATGTTTATGTAGCCTATAACTTGTTACTCTTATAAAGCAAATTTAATCAAAAATAAAATGAATGTTGTAAAAAAAAAAAAAAAAAAAAAAGTTACAAATATTTTCCTTTTTACAAAGTTGGCTCTGAATAAAAATTCTCACATGTGAAGCTCATGTCAGGAGCATTTAATTGGTGCTTAATTTAATTTTGGCGCCCCCTGTAGTTGAAGCCGTACGTATTTGGTATCAGATTTAACTTCTCAGACATTAAGGTTTTTTCACACTTGCAGAAATCTACTGAAAATCTCCTGATAGTTCCCTGAGGGGCTTGAGTCTATAAGTGAACGAAAACAACCACATTTTTTGCTCTGTGGAGTTTCTCCAGCCAGACCCCTAGTATTTTCCCAGCAAGTCCGAGTGGGCTGATGTGAGAACGCAGCAGGATATTTTATGGAGAATTCACCTCGAGCCAATAGGAGGGGAAGTGACATTTAAATATAGTGACTGCTGCATGGTGAGTGCCACTACGATCGTCGTTTACGTAAATAAACAGCCACATGTTTTCAGTTCACTAGTATGTTGTTCTCTGCTCATTTTGTTGATAGTGTCATTACGTTGAACTTGATATAAGGCAAATATTTCCATTATGACATTTTGTAGCGGAATCTGTCGCTTTGGCTGCTACTTCTGCGTTGTTTCTTTACATCACGTCTTACCTCAGGAGACCCCCCCCCCCCCACCCCCCACCCCCCGCTCCCCCTCCAGTCTGACAGGGATAGTCTCCAGTTGTGAGGAGCATATGTGAACAGCCAGGTCAGGAGAATCTTCGGCGCAGTCCTCGCAAAATGATCTAGATATTATCCAAAGTGCATAATGTGAAAACGGCTAATGTGAATCTTTGCAGTGGGAAATGCAAACAAGGCTCATTCTGCAATGGTCTGACACCGACCCTGCTGCTGCAGTTTTGCACATTCGAAATTACTCAACATAAATAATCAACATTTTCGCTGATTGTCTTGTTAGCTGTTGTTGGTTATAAAAAGGCATACGTGTTTATTTGAGTGTTTCATTACCAACAAAAGAAAAGAGTAATGAAGCTTTTACTAAACAAATGACCATTTAATCCCTGATATTTCTAACTTCTAACATAAAGCTCCAAAGAGCCAGTCAGTCTATTTTGCATTTCATCCAGTTACTGTTCTGCAGGTTTATTGAAAGCATGCATGTAAAAGTGTCCTTGTCTGTGTGTGAACATCTGCATGCCCTGTCCCTGCTCGGCTCTGATAATCAGCACATCCTCTGGTTGTGTTTGTTTGTATTTCCTCTTTGTTGATCTAATGAGCAGCCCCTCTGTAGTTTCCCCAGGCCCAGCATGCATTAAAGACTCTGTGTTTCTGTGACTGTGGCTCACCTGCTGATGTTTACCCACCAGCATCATAAAGCAGCGTACGACTCTCAATCTGCATCTCAATGAGCCTTAAGAAGCATGAAAATGGGGGACTGTTGGCCCCTTTTCACAGCTGAAAAACACAAGCAGGGCCCATCGCCTCCACCCGGAGTGGATATGAGCTGCTAATGACTGTTGTAAAGTTCAGGGGGGAGGAGGCGAACATCCCTCAGGAACTAGACTGATGTGGTGTGGATTTTATTTAGCATGATTCATTATCTGTGGGTCTTCTTGGAGCTCACCCTCAGACCTCTCCGGCTGTATAATTCACACAGATAATTTACTCACTTTAATGAGGATGAGAACAGGGAGGTCTTTACTGTACTGCTGGGTGAGAAGGTCAGGGTGACGAAGTTCAAACTCAGAGAGTTATGAGGAGATTATATCCCTCACAGGCCTTTTTATTCCCTAAAACCCAGGAATAAAAATCATACCAGAAGTCGGAGGAAAAAATAAAATCCTGACATTAAAGTGTTTCTCCTACCACGTTATTTCTCATCTCAGCAATAAGGGGGAATAACATCAATCAGTGTTTCCAGCATTAAAGAGGACATATTATCCCCCCTTTTCCACCTTTTCAAACAGTCCCCTGTGGTCTAAATGAAACATCTGTGCTGTGCTTTGGTCAAAATATAACATGAATCAAGCACCAGAGGAGGTTTGTGACCCTGTATAAACCAGCTCTCTCAGAACGCTCCGTTTTGCTGTGTGTGTCTCTTTAAATGCAATGAGCCCCCCTGAGTTTTCCCGGTAGACATCACTCCTCTGTAGAGAGAATAAAAATGGCGGACCTGCGCAAAAGTTTTGCTCTAGGCTTGGGTTGGAGTCCATGGGTGGAGATATCAGGTATTTTATACAAGGAGAGCATATTTGAAACGGAGCACTTTTCTCTGTGTTGTAAGACTTATGCAGACTACTAACAAAGGACTGGATGGATTTATTTTGTGGATTGGTAGACACTCAGGTTACCCAAATATATGTTCAAAAACACTGTACAAGTGGATTTTTCATAATATGTCCCCTTTAAAATGAAACAAGCTCAGGTGTATTTTAGTCCACAATAGAAAAGCTGTGACTTACACATTAATTAAGATGACATGATTTCGATTAAACAACATTGTTCCTGTGGGAATGGCGTGGAGCTTTAACAGGAGCTTTAGTTAAATGTTTTTCATTGTAAAGTTAAATAAATATGATGATTAACATTTCCATCTTTACATTGGAAAGGGAGCATCACTAGACTCCTGCTCAACCTAAAATCTTGAATTGGAATATGATAAAGATCTCCAGATGTGTGTTTTAACACCTCTGTCTTATTAGTGTATATTATTTTTGTGCTTTTGTCTTAATAACGTTTCAGTGTTATCTGTAAGATGGAGTGCTGCGTGTGTGTTGCGTCCCCCGTTCGCCTAAAACTGTGAACAAAAAGTGAAACAATATTGAATGCTGTTTGCAATATTAAATCAAAGACCTGCCGAAGCTGCACAAAAGTTTTGAGGTACAGTTGAGATTTGAGTATGCAGAACAAGACGAAGAACACTTCACCTTAGCCTTTGAGAGAAAAACGGTCACAGCCTTTATCCCGGTCTACAAAAACAGTTCCCTCTTTCTGATGCGTTCATTTAAACCTGAATAATTGGATACATTGAAACCAAATGGCGCTGACTCTGTTTAACATTATAACAAGGGGCAGGAGATGGAAAGAAGGGTCGCAGGTGGAACAGTTTCTACCTTTTTGCTTGAATGCTAACCTCTTCGTCCTGTTATGCTGATGCTATGGGAAAATCTTTATCACAAAAAACGAGGCCTATATACGGTACAATATGTGTAGTATGAAGAAGAATGCAAACTTCTGGTATGTGTGTTGCATTGTACATCACGTCGTGTCAGTTAGGGCCTGAGGTAATGTTTTGAAATGTGTTTTCATTTGAAGCAAACCGATAAATCTCAGTATCTTTGACCACAGGTGACTCTCTCTTTGTTCTCTGTGACTGGTTTCCATTCAAGCAGGGGATCTGAGGGTCTCCTCCTCACCTACACAGCAGAAGAAACTAAAATGAAAGTGTGCACTTAGTGGAATTCCCCCGACACACACATCCACAGCTCCTCTGGGTTTAATCTGCATAGCTCCACACCGAGGGGTGACTCGGGCCCTTTAATAGCTGTGGTAATGGTCCAGCAAAGAGCAGCAGATCGACCTGCACTCAAAGGCCTGTAAAGGCCCCTGACAGGGTTAAGTGCATGACATATGTCTGAAGTATCCCCGAGGTGCTACTACAGCTTCAGAATGAAAAGAGTGACACATAAACGCAGCAGATTGTTGATCCACGGACGTCCAGTGCTGCTGTCAACTCATCCCAGCAGACAACATGATGGGGGCTGGCATGAGAGTGTGAAAGAAAGTGGGGAGGTGGGGGGTACTCAGTCAGGGCTGGTGGGGGGTAACAGATGTAGATGAAACAGCCGCAGAGAGGAAAGCAGCAGTCAGCCTTCATAAAGCTGATGGAGTGGAGGGACAAATGGAGAGGAACTGGAAGAGACAGGGAGGAATAAAGGGCAGCGGCCACAACGCACTGTACTTCAAACAAGGAAGACATTTTAGAGAGGAAGTCTTTGCTAAAGAGTGACGGCACAAGGTCTTTACTAGAATTATATTATAGGAATACTGAGGTCAGGAGTCAAAGTCCAAAGAAAATGCATTCAAGATTTTAAAATCTGGCTTTTGATTGCAAGTTTTCTTTGAATCAAGCAGCTTTCTAGCAGCTCCAAATCTATCTAAAAAAATCTACAACTGCTTTAAACAGAACAGGCAGATCCTATCATTCACTGTTTACCAAATACAGTCCAAAGTGCTCTTCATTTAGTCTCACAAATACGAGAGAAAAGAAGCAATACTCAAATAAAAGAAACAAATGTTGGATATATTTGCCGGAAAATGTATTTAAAATCATACGGGTTCAAAATAAGTATTTGCAATCCATTATATTTGGCTTGATTTGTGGTTCAAGCTCTGTACTGCTTGTAATAATGAGCACGCTTAAAGAAATGTTTAGAAATGACGTATCTGAAAATGAAGAATCAATATTTACTTGCCTTAGTGTACATTTTGTTATACAGCCCTCCCTGACCAATTTAAATATAATTAAGTTTATGAATACTTAATTTAGCCTGAATAATATACACTGTCTGTTTTATCTACAATTGGATAACTTGTGAAAGCTCAAAATTCCCAGAAAAATCCAGACATGACTTTGGGTAACTTCCAGCTAACACACAAAACAAAAGACTGATAACATATATATATTACTATTTTTATTAAAATTCTCAAAAGATTGAACAGGATACTACATTTGCATATCATGTGACTTAATGATCTAATACAGATTTTTTTTTAACAATGTACAGCTGCTATTATATGATAACACAAAATTACCTCTTAAAGGGACCCCCCCCCCCCCCCCCCCATGGTGATTTTCTATGACAGTAAATAAAGGATACATGGTACAGAGTTTATCATTAAACCTCTTAACTGCTCAGATTAAATAAACAATAAACTGAGCCAACATGCAGAAGCACAGAGCAAAGCCTCCCCCTATTCAATAAAGAAGTCTCCTCTTCAGTGTGTTCTTTGGATTGAGTCGTAGAATAACTTAAACAGAATGCAATAACAATGTTTGGTTTGGTTTGAGTCACACAAATCTCAAGAAATGACGTTGATAAATCAATTACAGACATGACGGCAGAATGTGAACTGAGGTCTACAACCTGCAGCCCCAGTACCTCATCAAACACAAATCAGTCCTGAATGAACTGAATGTGTGCAGCACTTTGAGTCCAAGACTAATTTCCCCAAGGGGATAATAAAGTGTATTGTATCATATCGTATCGTACAGTACCGTAAACTATTATACTGTACTGTACGGTACTGTACCAAATCATATTGTATATTACCATACTGATACCGGGTATCATATCCTATCATATCCTAAAATATCCTAACATATCATATCATATCATATCCTATCACATCATATCATATCATATCCTATCATATCCTAAAATATCCTAACATATCATATCATATCATATCATATCATATCATATCCTAACATATCATATCATATCCTAAAATATCCTAACATATCATATCATATCATATCATATCATATCATATCATATCCTATCATATCCTAAAATATCCTAACATATCATATCATATCATATCATATCATATCATATCATATCCTAAAATATCATATCATATCATATCCTATCACATCACATCATATCATATCATATCATATCATATCCTATCCTATCATATCATATCATATCGCATCTTTAAAGTTTTCCAAACAGAACTTGATCATAGGCACAAAAGCTAAGGCTCATCTCCACAGATTATACTGAAACAAAAATACACCTCGTTCAGGATGCATGACATTAACAAGGCACAAAGTCAAAACTTAACAGCTTAATGATTACTCAGTAGTCTGAATGTGAAGTCCAGAGTTGTCCAGTCTGTATAGGTAACTGCTAAAGGTGACAACTAAATAATATCAGAAGTGGTCTTAATGTGTCAGAAATGGAAATGTTAGCTAAACTTATAGGGAGCATTCCATCAGATGCTCCCTGTTGATGTCTGAGGTATAACCTCAGTACTTGAAGATCATGTAAAAATTATTATTATTTGAGGAAAAAATCAGTCAACACACCAGAAAACCATTATTACCAATATTGCATAGCCAGTAGTCTTCTCATCTCTCTATGATGCAAACTGTAGAGAGAAAAAAAGGAAGCATAAGCTGCTAGCATTAGCATCAGCATGTGATCAGTGCAGAACTCATGAAAGGAGTGTTATTATGAAAGGAAGACACCAGGAGGTGAACACAAAGTGTGCAAAGGTCCTGAATGACACTTTGGTTCTGAGGCACTCAAAACAATGAGCTGATCGACACGATGCTGCCACTAAAGTTCCCAAAGGTCTCTGAATTCAACAAGCAGTGTGTGAAAAGTGCATAAAAGTCTCCAGACAGTTAGTTCAGGGAGTGTATCGTATCATACTGCATCGTATCAATTCAGTCCTCATTCGAGTCCTCTGAGTTGTCCATGTCCACTTCTTCCCATGATGCCTTGGTGCGCTGCTCCCAGCTCCTTGCCTGTGCGATCAGAGCCGGGGGCATGAGCACCACGCAGGCTGCCAGGCCAGAGACTCGCTCCTTAAAGTCAGCGTCAAATTCCCACTCGTCTGTGTCGGTGTTGTACACGTGGACGTATTTCATCCTGTTGCCTTTGTCATGAGAGCGTCCTCCAAGGACGTAGATTTTATTCTCCAGCACGGCTACACCCGGTTCTCCATGTCCAGCAGGAAGGGGGGTCATTAAAGACCAGGAGTTCACTTCTGGGTCAAAACAGGCCACCTGACGAAATGGAAATACATAACTTAATTGTACAAAAAGTCAGCCCAAAAAGTAAACCATGTCAAAAAGCTCCACTGTGACTCATGCTTAATTCAATAAGTCAGAAGGTTTCTAAGCTCACAATGGTCTTCTTAAATCCCAGCTTGACTCAGCCCACTACAGCAGTGTCTATCAAACTGGTAATCGAGCTCCCAGAGGTACGACTGGGGGTCGTTTCTTTATTTGAGCTTCAATCCGTCATCCGTTCCTAAGTATTTATTCTTAACATGTACATGTGAGTTAAATACACCATAGTATACTCTGAAAGGTTTCAATGGTTTTCTTAACTGAAGAAAACTGTCAACTGCAACATTGCAGTCATGTTTGAATAAATAAAGATCTTACATAGGTGGTATGACGTTTGGGACACACATAGACAAATGAAGACAAAGGACATTTATTTTCAGTTAAAATGTAGCAGCAATGAAGTAGATAATAATAATAATAATAAATTGGTTTTATATAGCACTTCTCTAGAAACTCAAAGACACTTTGACTAGGACAGTACAACGAAGAAGTAATGTAAGGGGAGAGGATGGGAGTTAGTGGTTAGGCAGGATGTAGGATAGGATAGGAAAGGTAGGATGTGTAAAACAAAGGGAACACAGGGCATACAACATATCATCAGTACCAAGAAGATGATGTTGTAATGGGTGTTTAAATCCTTGTCAGGCTGCGTGCTTTTTTTGCAGACAGAAACTTTGAGTGTCAAGAAGCCAGCGCACCTTATTACGTCTTTTGCAGTTTCAGGTTTGTTTATCAAGAAGTCAGACATGTTGAACTGTTTCCCTTCACATGGGCTTTTCAAAAAAAAAAGTGTGATGGTCGGGGTGGACTTGCTTAGCTTAAACAATATTTCAAAGGGAGAACAAATGTGAGAAAAAGGTTACCAACCTCTGGTATAAACGTATGTACATTTGTAGGACAGAGAGGATAGGGGGGTATTAAGAAGTAGGGGCACTTTGTGTTTGTTTTCAAAATGCTAATAAAATAATAAATAAAATATATATAATATAAAATACATAAATCTGCAAAGAAAACTGAAAGAAATGGCATTAGGCTACAGTGAAACTTAAATGTAGCAGTGTGAAAATTGCACAGCACACAGCACCAACAACACTTTTGACATTGTACCTTTAGGACATCTCGCCGATATTGACACTTATCATTGCTTCCACCGATCACATAAATGCGTCCATTGACTGCAGCCATGCCATGCCATGCCCGTTCCACCGGCCCCTCTGCACATGCTGTCCAGTGATTGGCCACGGGGTCGAAACAGTACGTCTCCCTGAGGTATGCCCCCCCTCTGCGCCCACAAGTGATGTACATCTTCCCGTCCAGCACGATTCCAGCGTGGGCATACACCTAGAGGAGAGGTTAGGCTATAATTCAAGTTTGAGGACAGGGGAATACCTGGTGTGTAGAGGGAAATCCCCTTTAACAACACACAGGTGAGTATGTAGCACCATCATGTGGTAATTCACAGTATTGCATGCTCTGTATTCTCTCACCTCTCTCTTTAGAGGAGACACAAACTCCCACTTGTTGGTGCGTGGGTCATATTGCTCCACTGTGTCCAGCTCGTTGCTGTAGTCTCGTCCTCCAATCGCGTAAATATGTCCGCCCAACACACACACACAGTGATCAGCATGCTGCTGCTGCAGCGGCTGGATGGAGCACCAGCTGTTGTGACGAGGGTCGTATCTGGGAAAATCAACACGTTTAAACTGTGATGAGAAAAGAGGACTTTTTAAAATTAAATCAGCCTTAAAAAGTCTGAAGAAAAAATCTAATTGAATGAAACAACCTCACTGAAATAATCATCTGTTTAATTCATTAAAAAGAAGTTAATTCAGACAGAAATATTTTGATTTACAATGAAACATTTTCTGTAATCCAGCCATGTTTCTCCCTTTACAGAAATTATAACTGCATAACTTTAGAACAGTTTATCAGATTAAGCAAGAAATGTGAGAGCATCTGACATCCACAACTACTGTTCTGTCTTTAAATCATGTGGGTAGTAAACACTGGCACACTGCAAAAACATCCGCTTCATGAAATGTCAGCTGATATTTATTTTTATTTATTTTATTTTATTTTACCAGGTAGTCTCATTGAGATTTTGTGATCTGTTTTTCAAGAGAGACCTGGGTACATCAGTGGCAAATAAAATAATAAAAAGTAAAAGTAACAGACAGGTCAAGTCAGGTGTTCAATGCAGGGCTCTAAACATAGACAACTCCCAATTGATTTAAATTCGTGCTCTTTCAGCATCCCTTTAAATTCCACTAGAGTAACCAGATCACTCAGACGCAAGTCAGCCTGTAGTGTGTTCCAAGAAGAGGAGGCGGAGTACCTAAAGGCCATCTTACCTAATTCTGTGCGGACCTTAGGTACAGATAGCAATAACAGGTCAGACGAGCGTAGGCTATAGCCACTGATGTTGTGTGAAATTAGAGTGCATAGATATGAGGGGAGTAGACCAAGAACGAACTTGTAAATAAATGTGAGCCAATGAGTGTGCCTCTGCATAGCCAGAGAGGGCCAACCAGCCTTGATATACAAGGTACAGTGATGTGTCAGAGCTTTGCAGCCAGTCACAAACCTCAATGCGAAATGATATACAGCATCAAGGGGTTTCAAGGTGGTGGGAGAGGCATGTATACAATGTCACCGTAATCAAAAACAGGCATACAATAATTGTAGATTGCACAATGGTTTTCCTACTGGCAGTGGAGAAGCAGGATTTGTTTCTGTAGAAGAATCCTATTTTTATTCTAATATTTTTAGACAGTTGTTCCACATGGGTGCGGAAAGAGAGCCTATTGTCCAGCCAAATCCCGAGGTATTTATAGGATTCTACCGTCTCAATTTGGGAACCCTGAAGTATGTGAATACCAATAGGAACATTGTTCACATAGGACCTTGAAAATAAAACATTTAAGATAAGCTTGTGATATGACACAGGACACAGCAGTACAGAAGATATGTCTGAAGTGGTTTACAAAACGTAACGCCATAGGTTGTTCAACAGTCAATCTGTTCACTATAATTTGGTCCTGGGGATCGTTTAAGTGTTTATGAGGTTTTAAATAAAAGAAAAAATGTTGTCATGAGAAGTTTTCAAATTGCTGTTACTATCTACTAAAATATGTGCGTGTTTAGTCGACTAAATGATTAAAGTTTGTCACCCTTCCTACTCAGAATCAGAATTAGAAGTTGGTTCAACGTAATACTAATATTTTTTACACGTTGGCCCTCAATAGGCGTTTAGATGTTATATCTCAGCTGTGATGCAGCTGCCCACCACCAGGCGGTGCTGCAGCCATAGACTTGCTGTACAGTGACTATTCAGTCTACTGCTCTGGCTCTACTGCCTGGATGTAAACAAGCACACTGGACATGTAGCATGTTGTAGGAGCAGTGCGTGTGGCAGTATTTTGATCTAGAAAATGCATTTTAAATTGTATGTAGGCTGCGTCAGGTTAAACTGCCATATCATCCGGAGTATTGTGTAACCACATTTAGCGCAGGAATGTGGATGCTAACCATCAAGCCTTCAAGGCTGGCTGGGCTAGCACTGCTAACGATAGCCAGGCTCAGCAAACCAAGTTAAATTGTTTACCAGCAGACACTTTAAATAACAGCTGCATTTTGACTGTTTTCTGAGTGTTTTCTTACCTTTAGACTAGTCGCCTAAACTGAATTTAAATTTGCGGTCAATCGTCTCGTATATGGAAAGAAAATCTGCAACTCCTTACATCTGGTTTTTGCTACATATCCTATAATTGAAAGAATTAGCCTTTCATCAAAATGGTTGCTGATTTATTATCGATCAGTCAACTAATGGATTGTTCGACTATTCTATTCAGAATAAAATAAAATTAACAACAAAAATCTGAATAAAAGAAGTGCGTTAGTTACAGTCATTACTTACTGAACTCTCTTTTAGAAAGTAAACGGGCTCTCTCTCACCTCCAGCAGCGAGTCTCTGCACGAAAGCCGCTGGTGTTCTTGTCTCCTCCGATGAGATAGACAAAGTTGTTGAGCACAGCGATGCCCTGGTTGGACATTCGGGGGGCGTGAGCCGCAGTGAGCGTCCTCCACTCCCTCCAGCTCGGGTGGAACACCTGAAACAAGTGTTCACTGTCTGTGAGGGAGTTGGAGGTGAACATCCCCCCAAAGCCCAGGATACAGTTGAAAGTGGAGCGAGGCTGAGTGAGAGGACTTTGCATAACGGGCTGCCAAATCTCCTGCTCGTGGTACCGCAATGCCGCAGACACAGAATCCTTCAGGGGGCACTGGTTCAGTCTGCCGTAGAGCCTCTGCAACACTTGTTTCTCAATGAGGCAGAAACGGACAGCATCGAGCATCTTCAGATTGTCCTTTAAGACACAAAGATTAAACAATGAATAGATTAGGTGAATATTCATACGGGTAAAGCTTTGACAAAGTGTAAGTAAAATTCAAACTTAAACTGAGGATGCAAAGAATAAATAAAGATTACTGTTAGGGCTGGGAAATGTGGAAAAATAAAGATTACTACTATTTTTTGACATTGATTAATATCAGATGTTTTCACAGATTATTATTTGTTCATTTTAGGGATATCCTGATAAATATAGTCCACTACACTAGAGAATATGTTGCACTATATGCACATGCTCAGATGTAGTTTATTTTACATTGTATTGTTAAAGTTTAACAACACACAAAGCTGTTTTTTATTTGGTGAAATATCACACTCTTTCCTGTGCTTTCCTCTGAGCACAGAGGCTCAGGGGAGTGGTCTAACATTAGCTCAGCTTGTTTTTTAGGAGCTTTATTATTTGGAGTCAGTGCTCATTGGAGACTTCAATGAGAGACTTCATGAAGGAGATTCCCTTTGAAATCAGTAAATCTCTCTAAAGCTCAGCCTCTTTTTTTAAGATAAGACAAACCTTTATTTATCCCACATCCGAGACATTACCAGAATTACTGATAGACAAAAAAAGAGCACACATTGCACAATTATATAATTGAGGAGCAGCAGTTGTTACAAATGTAGTCTAAAAAAAAGACTATCAGTTATTATTATGTTAGGATTCCTCCAGTGTTCACCACAAGCAAGTTTTTGAAGAGGAGCAGAAATCCTCCTCCTCTTCAAAACAAACGGAATCAGTAAAAATCTGTACATCTGTTCAGCTTCAGCTTATGAAGGATGCTGCCTGCTATCATTGACATCATGTTCCCAGTTAATTGCCAACAGCTATCTCTAATTTCTAGGTTTTTTTTCCCTTTCTAAAATGTGTTTAATTGCAGCTTTTTAGTGGTAAGTTGACAGGTGCTCCTCTGTTTACTTTACAAATTTATGCTGCGTTCCATTTGATCTTGGAAGTCGGAAATCCTGAGTTACTATAACTATGTTACTATTGTCAGGTATTAGCTAAGAAAACAAAGTTTCTCCTGGAGGTGTTCAAGCTGATTGTCTGACTTACGACTGTAACGCAGTTAACTCACGTATGACGTCATTCCCAGCGCCGAGATCCGAGTTCAGAGGTCAATGGAACGCACCATTAGACCAACTGGCTGTTACCGCTATGTCTGCTGTACAACTTACACTTAATATATATTCACAAATGTCAAAATATTTGATTGTTACTGATATCTTATTGACGCTTCTTCTTTATAATCATCTACCAAGACTGTTTTATCGCCCAGCCCTAATTCCTGTCTGGCTCAGAATTCAATAATAAGCTTCAGTTCAAGCCAAGCTTTATTAGCATGAACATTTTATCTGATGGAGCTGGTGAGATGAGGAAGAAATGCAGACACACCTTGCAACTGACCTGCAAGTACACCTGGTCAGTTTCCACCTGCTCAGGAGTGTAGTGGTAGTGAAGCGCCGCCTCATACACCTCGTTCTCACTGGTCACCTGAAGCTCGTCGCTGCTCAGCGCCCTGAAGACCTGATCGTGGGGGAGTTTCCTGTACATGTCGGTTCGAGACAAAGTCTGGATGTTCCTAAGCATGTAGGAGTGGACCCTGGCATTCAGCTGCTGCAGTCCGTAGACATCGGCTAGATGGTGAACCTCTAAAATGTTGCTCTCGTCCAGCCAGGAGAAGAGGAAATCGCAGCAGAAGCCAATGACGATCTCAAGCTTGAAAACACAAAAGGACACAGATTAGCCCGATGCAAAAGAATAATGGAACATAATGCAAAGAAAATCAATGAGCTTACCTGTACAAGTGTGGCGGCTATCAGGACCTCCTGCACACACTCCAGGTCTAACTCAATCTGTGAAGTGTAGATGTAGTCCAGTATTTTCTTCATGGCGATGTAAGATACTCCATGGATTGGGATTTCCTTCTGCTGTGACTCGCGGAGGCCTCCAGCAAACATTCCCCTGGTGGAGAACGGTGACATTTTAGTTCGATGGCTTAAATCGGATAAACCTTCAGGCCCAGTGATGATAAGCTAAAAACCAATTAGCCACCTTGACACCAGTTTGAAATCTGCCAGGTCTGTGCCAATGTTTGACTAAAGACTTAAATGCAAATAAAGACTAATTTAAGCTGATAAACTACACAAACAATCACTTTAAACCTTTCGTGCTTTAAACCAAAACGTTGTTGTTCAGTATATACAGTAAGTGCCTTATCTTGACCTACTTTAGCACTAAAGTGGGATTACCAGGCCCGCTCACATAAATGGTTGTGCCCATGCGTGATGGATCAGTAGTGTTAGCTCTGGCCTCCTCACCAACATTTGACCCCTATCCAGGCTCGGATCAGCTTTTGGAGCTGACTGAAAAAGTTTGCTTCCTACAAGTTATTTTCAGAGATAAATGCCCTATCATCCTTTCTTTCTGGCATTCTGACGTTTGTGCAGTAAATTAAAATATAAGTACTGCATATGCGTACAGTTATGATACTTGTACTTTACCGGATTATTTCAAGAGTTATGCTACTTCCCACCTTTATTCCTCTGACATGTTTTTTTACGCCACTACAGTTACTATAAAACTTTTTCAAATCACTTTGCCGATTTAGATCATTAATAATGAAAGACAAGTCAACAGGCACATTTCTTATTGCTGTAGAAAGGTCCATCATTTCTAGGCGCAACATTACCAAGCATATGAAATGTATCCATCTATTAATATATATAACACTTTTACTGCTAGGGATCGGGGGGGGGGGGGGGGGGGGGGGGCTGGAGTCGATCCCAGCCGTAATTGGGCGAGAGGCGGGGTACACTGTTGACTGATCAATCACAGGACTGACATAGAGACAGACATAGAGGACTTTATTCAGGAATATCTGATACTGTGAGTAAACATCAGTGATTGTTATGCTGTCCACCAAAGTTCAGGATTTATTAAGGTCTGTATGAAAGAAGATACAACAAAGCACAAGTAAATGCAAAGTACAAGTAAAGCCAATGTGCATACCACTGTTGACCTTGTGACAATATTGATAAGCTGCAGGGAATGGTGTACAAAAGGAGAAATGTTGTTTAAACTGTACTCCACCCCAGTCCTTGTTCTTGTCTTGTGACTCACACAGTCTTCTTACGTATTAGAATGAGCCATTGCCTAAGTATATTGAGACAAAACAACAACAACAACAACACAACTAGCTGTGTAAAAAGCTTGCTTGCATATAAGTTTGAAGCCTGAAGGCATCTGGCCATTTAGTTACGGTCAATGGTATGCATGACTACTGCCTTTACACTGAAAGACTCATATCAATTTGCACACTGTGAGTTAGTCTTGTGAGAGTGGTATCTTGCACATAGCATTACACAAACAAAGACATTTGTTAATAAAGAAAGTGAAAGTACAGCTACAGTCAGTTTTACCTAAAATAGTCGCAAGAGGCTGCCAGGAGTATACGGTGGGCTTGGATGGGTCGCCCCTCTACCAGCAGCACCACATCAAACAGGATGCCACCCTGTCTGAGAGCCAGCAGGCCGTCCAGCAGGCTGCGGAAATGGGCTGGACTTCTGTAGACCTGTCGGCCCGGGCGGCCTGGACTCAGCTCTCCATCCTCAGCCATGGCAGAGTACGGATGTTTAGGCTTCATCACTTATTTAAGTCCAGTGTGAACATACCTCAGCGTATTTCTTGACATATAAGTGATAAATGAAAGCCTCGTACAGAAACAGGCTGCACAGGAGAAGGAGAGGGCTTTGGCAGCTCTCGGCTGAAGAAGGGAGGTTACGGCTGCTTGAAATGTCACTGCGTAGTCAGTGTAATGTTACAGCTATACATCATGGTATGCATAAATAATGCCACAACGTCAGCACTCAGACAGGGCTTATTAAGTAAAAACGTGTTATAGGTACGCCCACACTGACCTACTGCAGGCTGTCAAAAAGCTGCAAAGCCGTCCACTGACGTTAAATTACTTTAAAGCCGAGACCGACAGCTAGCCAGCTATCAGGTGGCTAGCCTACTAGCTGATGAAACAGTAACACAGGATAAAAACAGCATTTAGAAAATGAAAGAGCTGAAACAAGGCGATGCACAAACAAAATATGTTCGTACTCGTCGAAAACAAACCTATTCAGAAAGCCTATTTGCTCAATATGAAAATAAATCCATTGTGAAATGTCAACCTCAGCCGTCTGATTTCTGACAGATCAAAACAAGTCTGTTTACTTTTTGGTGTTAGGCGGTGAGCTCAAACTCTATTGGTCAATGCTGACTCGTAAACCCGCCCACGTTCAAAATATAATCCAATCAGATACGTCTGTCATTTGTTTGTGCATGCAAACAACATCTTGTCTTTTAAGTGTTCTTACATGTTGTGCTAAATAATATTGTTTTATTTGGATGTTGTTTCCTTTAATCATTTTTTTTTTGTCAATAAGTGTTTAGAAGAAAACAAGTGTTGAGATATTGTGAAGCCATCTGTTGAACACACGAGGATGCTGTTTCCTTCTTAAATGTGAAGAACTGTGTGTGCTGTCTCTAAATACCAAACACATAAATACCAGCACTTAGGGGACACATATAGTCCCACGTGTTTTTGCCGTAGTAAGATACTACTAGTGCTGTTTTTTTAAATATAATTTAACACGTGTGATTCACAAGCTGTAGGTAGGTAAGGTATGAAGACATAATGTCAAGTTTTTGGGTTCAGTTCAGAATTTTCTGTCTGCAGCTGCTACTTCTTACACAAACCATTCAACTATACCATTTGGCAAGGGACACCTGTATCAGCTGTATTTAAATAATTCAAACTTATTATTGCATAAATAATTGAATGTTTTAAAACATTAAACATTTATCATGTCTACTTAAGATACTTAGGCTAGTTTTGATTGATGTTCTCTTTTTTTAGTAATGGAGTGATATTAGGGAACCTCTCCTTGCCTCTAGCTTCCTACTGGAACACTTCAGCTATTGCAAAACGTTAAATAGAAGTAAACACGCTTTTATCAATAGTTATAATTTAAAATAAATATAAAATGTATCTCTGTTTAAAACATTAGGGTTTATGCATCACAGTTAAATAAAACAATGATGTGAAAATAAACTAAAGAAGTTAAATGTGTCAGATCTGAAATATGTCTTTATCAGTCTCTCTAACTGTTTGTTGTATTTATCATTTTCGCCCCTCCGATATTTGCACTTCATATAATCAAATGGTTTCCAGATTGATTTTCCAGCGCTTGATAACTGCATGAGCTGCCAGAAGGATTTTATACAGCAGCCAGTCATGATGTTCTCTTTATAAAACTGAAGCCTCCATATTGCTGAGGGTTTTACAATCTCATTCATCTTCTGCTGGGGCTTCAATTTGCATATATCATTTTCCTGACACGAAGGGTAAAGATTTTTCCACTCACAAAAACACTGTTGGAATAATCCATCAGTTGATTTATTTTCCAGTCTAATACACATCGCAGTGCAGCTCAGAAGGGATCGAAGGGAGAAAGAAACTCTCGCCTGGATATTTTGTTTTTTGTCTTATGGGTGCAGAAATGTTCTTTTCAAACACCAAATCAGAACTTTTTCCCCCTATATACATTGGTTAGATCTATCATGTGTCTGCAGAGATGCTCTGCTATAGATCCTTCCACTAATGGAGCCTACTGTAACTCCCTGAACAGCCAATATACACACCACAGATACACTGCATACATTGCACCACTAACAAGTTTTGGTTATACTAAATCATGAATCCGACAACTGGACGTGAAGCAATTAATCTACTATACAGAAAGATATAAAAGCACCATGCTGTGCTGATTAATGTTTTTCTCTGTGTAAATCAGTGTACTTCTAGTGGTGAAAGATACAACAGAAAACTCAAAGTACTTGGTCTCTTTTGAATCTCTGATTTTTTTTCAATTTCAAAATCCAAAACAAAAAACATTTATTAAGGTTTTGGGGAGTTAGGCAGACAAAGATAGTAAAGGACATATACTCCTTTAAGCTTAAGGAAACTGTGTTTGTCATTTTTGATACCAAACAAGAATTGGTTATTTGGAGAATCCAGTACAAATAATTTGATAATGAAAAGTGTTATTGTCTGCATCTTAAAGCTCCTGTGAGGAACCGGTTTGTCCGCCTGTGGACAATGCCAAATGCAAATGTCATAAAGAGGGGTCAGTATTCATCTGACACCACCAGGAGCTTTAAATCACAACTATTGTCCCTGCAATATTGCATATTGGTAAATACAGTGAAAGGTTAAGTCATAAAGATATTACTTATCAATCATACAATACAGGTAATTAATGCTGAAAGTGATATGATCTTTTTTTACATATATACTATTTATTTCCACTTCAGCTGCAGCTACCTGTTTGTTATTAAGCAGAAAGATAAATCTTGTTAACTGAACTTTATTGTATTATCATTCTGTTAATTTGCCTATATCCTCTAACAAATAGTGTCAAACCTTTAAGCCTTAATGTACATATATCATACTCATTTTCAACAAGTGTATATAAGCCTCAGAGGTTTCCCAAAACATGTCTGTCAAGTTTGTTGTTATAAATCCACTCTGATCCTGTATTTGATCATATCTATAAACCCCTCTATTTCAGCTCTGCTCACAACAGGCTGTTTCTGTGTCTGTACCTTTAAATGCAAGTGAACTGTGCTCGCCCACGCCCCTCTGGGAGGCCTTAGGCGGCTTGAGCTTTTTGCTCCATGTCTTATTATTTACAGTAAGAAGGCAGACTCAGAGGACAAAACAAACACCTAGCTGTGTGAGTGTTACCCACCTGGGGGAGGGGTTACTGCCCTTTGTGATGTCATGAAGGGAACATCTCCAAACGGCCTGTTTGAGCACACATTTTCTGAAAGTGGAGCAGGCAGAAGACGGAGAGGATGGGTTTGTAGACAAGCTAGGGCACATATTAATGTTAGAAAAAACATGGTAAAATATATTTTGCATATGACCTTTAAGTATAAGACACTAATATACAATTTACTTCAATTCTTCATCTTCAAATATAAATAATATTTACAGAATATAATTAAATAACAGGTATATTATTATTAAGAAGCAAAGCATTTTGAGGGATTGTCTTTGTTGTCTTGTTGTGATGTCATTTCATTTCAAAGACTGAAATCATGCTCTTGTTGTACGGTTTGGAGAGACCCTCCTGGAGTTAGGTCACACACACAGGATTACGTGTCAATCTGTACCTCAAATGGATGCTTGCAACAGCGGAACCAAAACAATCATCTTTGACCTTCAGCTTTTGTGAGCGTGCCTGTCAAACAAACCATGCAAATGTTTAAGATGATTCACCTTTATCCAGACAATTACTGAAGGAGGCCTTTTTGCTGTACTATGACTGGCGCTCCTATGAGGAGCAGGTTGGCTAGTATCAGGGAGGGTTGAGTGATTGTGTGCCATGGTCACAAAGGGCTCTAATAAGGAACAGTGCAGACAGTGCAGCAGTTTGATGGAAAAAAAAACTGAATGCACCAACAATTGCCAGTAGCAGAGCAGAGGACAATACAACTGATTAGTTTGGGACAGCAGAGCTCCAGTGGTGCCATTTAATCAGCCTGAACCCAATCTACTGTCTGCTCGTTTCCATGCCAACATAAGAGATTTGACTGCAGATTATGTCACAAAAACTGTACACTTGACTTTCTTACATCCTTGACAAAAAAGAGCTAAAATCTTATGACCAGCCAATCACCTTTTAATTGATTTATCAGAATCAGGTTTATTTGCCAAGAAGGTTTACTTCAAGGAATGTGTCTTGTTTTATTGTACACACACAATGAGCATGGACGTAGAAAACAAAAGTAGAAATCCAATTAACAGTTGTACAGTCAAAAAGGTTCAATAGAATAAGATAAAACATGTTAAAAATGATACAACAAAAAAATGTATACAGTATATATATACAAAGGTGCAATGAAGGTGCAGGAATATGCAAGATGGTTGTGAATGTAACTATCTAAGATTATGAAGTTTGACACAGATTGCAATGTAGACCGTGCAGAAGTCCAGTGTGCTCTGTATACAGGATTAGTCAGGATTATTGCAGAATCGGTGTGAAAGATCTACATTCAAAAATTGGACAGCTCATACAGTAATGACAACATTGTGAAATGGACTGCGTCTGCTGTTTTAGACACACTCTCTGCTCTGTGATTCACAAGTTGAATGGAGGGTTGTAAAGTGTGTGAGGTGCAGCCTTGGCAGGTGCAATTTTGCCCCCACTGCTCAGTGATCGGGAGGCGAGCGATCAATTTTCCCCTGCACCAAAAAAAATCCTGTAACACAACAACTTCCAGCGCTGTGGTTTTGATGAAGCCTGCACAACCCTTTTAGTGAGGCAGCCGCTGGGTGACACATAACTCTCCTCCAGTGATAAACAGTGGGGGGTCATTTACACAGGATCTGCCTCGGTTTATTTTGTTTTTGAATGTGAATCATGTTGTGAGAAATTGTGATGGCACAGCACAGTGTGATTGATTGGGGGAAAAGCATTCTTAAGCAGTAATCAGACTGGAATCAGGGTAATTTATAATTGCATCATGGGAAAATATTGACTTTTATTGTTTGACCATAATGCCAGCTACAGTGGTGTCCCTTTCTTTTTTTCCGTTTGTTTCCCTTTGAGTTCTTGGAAAAGGCTGTGAGCTTCCTTGGCCTCCCCGAGGACTTTAAGAAAAATAAACCATTGTTACTAAAACATTGAAGGATCCCATGAGCCTGCGCTGCTCTGCATGATGCAAGGATTGTCAGTTAGTGTAATCATAAAGAATGTAACAAAAGATTTGTGTAAAATCACAAATTATCAGCATGTTTTATATAATCCTTCCACCTGCTTATCTCTCCCTCTTTGTTCAAAAGTCAACTTGTGTCCTACTTTTAAAGACAGGCGGTCACACACAAAAAAATCACTGTACTTTGTTGCCAGGCCCACACATGACAAGAAACAGCAATTTCCCAGTGGAAAGTATTATACAAGACAGCAAGCAGAGACTTGACCGCATCAGAGAGCTCGGGTGAACTGAGCATGACAGCTGGCCTCCTAGGAGAGGTTCTGTCTGCATCATGTGGACGGTTTGCCCATACTGCTTATAAAATATCAACCATGACAGAAGTAGATTTATGATTTTTCTTCTTTTTTTTTTTTAAACCTATTGGGTGATACTTTTATCACTGCATTGCATTTTCTACAAGACGTATCAGAAACAGGCACGTACAGTAACCCTGGTAACTGCATCCTCTTTAACACTTTCAATAGCGCCAAGTAAACTGGGACTGATTGTGGTTTGATTTTATAGATAAAGCTAAAGAGCAGCTAAAAACATGAGCTGGTGGGAGGTCATATCTGCCATGTGTCAGTGGATCAGGACTTATATAAAACAGGGCGTCAGGTGTCTGAGGATCAATTTCAACCAGCTGTTCTCTCTTTATCACATCTTTCCCCTGAATTCAGTTCTCACCTCTCGCTCTCTGGAAGACGGCTATTCTGGGAGAGGGGGGGCATCCACGATCTTATATGCTTTGAAAACGTTAGTGTAAATTTGACGCAGGAATGCTGAGGGAGAAGCAAAGGCTGTATAAAGAGTGATGTCTGCAGCTGAGCAGAATACTTATGTGGCTTTAAAAGGCAAGAAGGACAAGCAGGGCATTTCTATGAATTAAAGGAGGAGGGTCTAATGCATGCTGGATTGATTCTACCATTTGGTCTGCTAATGCAATTTTGTTTTAATAAACCCCAATCTCAGGCTCCCCTCAAGTCTTTTTCTCCCTCTACTCTCCGTCGCTATCGTTCTTTTCTCCTTCCGATACTTCAAATCAGGTTAGTCTACTACACCAAATGTAATTCTTGAAGGAGCACGTACAAAAAATTGAAGTCAATTTATTTTCAACTTTTTTTTTCATTTCATACTTGGCAGACTTTAAGGTTCAAAGCTTAAACCCTGAGTTTCCCTTTAACAGTGAACTGGAAACACAGTAGTGATGAATGTGAGAAAATTGGAAAGACTTGATCTTACAGTACCTTATTTTACTTCTATGGTTTTAACACAAGTCCATCTTTTAATGTAGTAAATAATGAGTGTGCATATTAATATTTATTGTATAATTTTCTCAATAAGTTATTCCACTTCAGTAACTTATGTTACCCCAGGTCACTTCTGCTTCTCTTCAACATTGGACTAATAAACATTGTGCCTCTGGGCTCTCTATCCATTGTCACAACATGTCTTATTGGGCCATGTCTGACTTGACTTTTCAGCCAGTAGGTCATTGGTTCAGAGGTGATTCAGGTAGCAGATAAGAGATTTTGTTAGTTTAGTGGTTCTGGTGTTATGAGTACCAAAATAGCTTTAAAAAAGGCTAAATGAGTCTATAGTTGGAAGAGCAGCTTCTATAACCTGGTGTTACTGGAGTTCAATAATGGCATGGCAACAACTGTCCTAACTGGTGTGTGAGTAAAGCATCTAGGAAGCATGTTATATGTGGCTATATGATGCTATGTGCAGACCAACTCAACATCTTAGCTCTGAGGGATGTTTTGATAGCTTAGTAGTAGAAACTTCTAATGAGCAACTAATGTATGTAACACAGTGAATTACATCAAAATCCAAATAGATGTCCTCTGACCTTTGTGTTATGTTTCTGGTTATAATGAGCAAACAAGAAAAACGATGAGGTCCATTCCAGCTGGGATGGACTAGTACCTATTTTGAAGTGTAAATGAGTCCTTCCTGTGTATATTTGAGAAAATTGCCTGCATTGCCATTACATGCTGAAGAAGAGCGTCCTCTCGAATCGTCCATGTGGCAATTAAAATACAATTTTGGAGTGCTGTCCTAATTATGTTTTTTTTAATTGAACATTTTTTTCCGGATACAGCACCCAGTTGTTTTACGTTGAAAGGGAGTTGAGCGTGTTTACGCTATCATTATTTCTGGTTATAATTAGGCATTGCTTTTATGTAATTCTAACTTGGGCTGTCTAATGTAGGCTCATCATGTTGTTTTTGGTAGAAAGGGAAAAATAGCATCTATATGGAGAATAGTTTGGTATGATAAATTGCTTAATAGACAGAATCCCAGCCGACATAATTGGTAAATGGTAAATGGACTTGAGCTTGTATAGTCCTTTTTTTTTGTCTTCTGACTACTTAAAGCACTTTTACACCGCAGGTCACACCTACCCATTCACACACTGATGGTAGAGGTTGCTATGTAAAGTGGCCATCAGAAGCAGCTAAGTATCTTCCATTTACTGTCAAATGAAATGGTAATTACTCTATTCATGTCAAGTTCAGGTACGTATGGTAAATGTGAAGCCTAGAGATTTAATATATTTTCATTCGAGTATAAAAACAGACAGAAATAGAAATGTAGACTCTACCCAAAGGTAACATAAATGCCCCTTCAGAACCTCTTAAACTCCAGCATGTCTGATTATTTGTGTATAAAACCAGTACTGGTTGGCAATTATGTGACCTTCATAATGTTCGTCTCTCTGCTACATTTAGCAGACCATCTGCTACTATAATTGAGATGTTGGCCACTTTAAGGCAGTGGAAAACAAGCTGTGTACAGAACATTCACTATTCAGATTAAATTGTGAACGTTTTAAAGTTCACATGAGATTACCACAACCCCTTGACATGCCATTACCTGGTATGAAAACATAATGTGCCAAAAAGCTGGTGTCATTGCTGGGTTCACATGGACAAAGAAGAGGGTCTGATAAACGTTGAGAAAAATTGTAGAGACTAGTTGGTTCGGTAAAAAGGAAAGCTCTGGTTTGGAACAAAACACGTACTTAAGTCAGGGAACGTTACATGCACAAAACAACTTGTGTGTGTATGTAACATTTAGGGACAAAAGGTCAATGAGTCAATGTTTGATTTAAGTATTACACAGAACTGCAACTCTGGTCTCCTTTAGTGAAAGTCTTAAGTTTATGTTTCCCATCAATCTCCCCAAACCACAACCCCAAGCAGACTTTATCGCTCATTACACTCCTCACTCTTCATTGATGACTTTCCATCTGCATTATTCCTGTGGTGCTGACATGCAATTCCAGACACATTGTTTGCAGCCACTACTTAATGCAGTGTTTAGAAGTCTTGTTTTTTTTCCCATAAGTCTATTAGACTTTGACATGGAGTCACATTAGCACCATTTGGTTTTGTGTTTAACAACAGTCGAATGTAAATCCAATAAAAAGTCTGTTAGGCTCCAGTTCTTTTTTTCTGAGGAAAAGAGGGTTGATGAGAGCAGTGATACTCAACAAGAACAGTTAGCTGAGGGTTAATAATGGAAAAAAAAGAGCTGAATATTGTAAAATGACTCTGCTGAGCATGTGGAAATACAGAGTTGGGTGGTAATTCTCTGATGGTGTGTCGCTAAGAGCAACACATTAAAGCAATCTACATAACTGCTGACTATTACCTATCTACAGCAGATCAGAGTAAGAGTTGTGAAATTATCAACCAAATGTTTCTGAATGACTCATTTAGCAGTGTAATAGCAAATGAATTGGGTATTTTTCACCACTGCTTCCAAAAGTCACGGTAAAACAGAAGGGCATGAGGGTGAACCTGTGTGTCAGATGTGACCTGTGCAGCTGATGGGGGTTGTTTATCATGCAGGTGTACCTGAGGCATCGTGGCATTTGTTCTTGGCTGGGGTTATTGAAAGCCTCAGGGGATTTGTAGGACTGTGTTGCACTGATGGTGTCAAGGATCACTTGGTTCTTGTGAGCGGCTGCAGTACTGCAGGGGAGATCGTGTTCGCTCAAACAGAAGCTTCCTGTACACATTGTGTATGGATTTATGGTCGCACGGAGAAAAGAGCTGAAGGAAAAATCGAGCCACATGATCAATACGGCTTCTGAGATGTATTTGGATGATGAATAAGACGTCAGCTACTTTAAGATGAATGTATGTTCTTAATTCTTTACACCTGCAAAGAAATGTAGAATATCCAACAAACTAAAGACACTCAGCCCATGAAAGTCATAGCTTGCACAGATTTTACTTTACCTGACTTTATTTCACACTACTTTTATAACCACATACACAATGTACACTCCATGTATACTGGTATGGAAGAATTAAAGTGCTGCTTTTGATTTATAAGTAAGCAATTATATTTCTCTCCAGCTAATTCATTCTGCCCATACATGTGTACATAAGGTTCCTTATCACTGCCTGACATATGGGTATATTTCAGCGAGCTGATATGCGACCAGCACTATAAATTGTTGGCAATGAATAACATCCGGGTGTTATTAATGTCAGTGGAGGTGACTGTAAATCTTTCCATTAATGATGTTTTTATACCCACTGTGTATGTGCACTGCAAACAGGAGCATCCCTGAACAGACAGACCTTGACATCATTTTATGGTAACAATTAAAAAACGTAACATACAAATGATAGAATCCTTTTCTATATCCAATCTGTCTCACTTTAAGAACTCACCATGAGGAAATAATATGTTACAATTCGTTATTGTTTTTTACACAACTGTTTTTATGCCTAATATGCCCATTTATCTGCATCTATACTGCTGCAGTAAGTCTTTATCTCCATTTGAAAAGGAACCAACCAGCACTGAGCTCATATGGTGAGATACAATCCCATACCACCTCTAATATGGGCCAAAAAGAGCGTCACCATTTTGCAAGCATAATTCACACTTTCAGAATGACTCCTGTTTTATTTCATTTCATTTTTCTTTATAAAAGGTTTATGCTGTGCACTATAGAAAATATCCTCTTTTAAGAAAGGACCACTTTGATACATCAGATATGTAGTAACTTTGATTCCATTAATTATTTTAATGATTTACAATAATAACTTGGCACCATGACAACAAGAACAACCAGAAAGCCTCAGTGTGGAGCAAACTCAATCACAATACAAGGTTTTGTTTTTTTGCTCAAGGGAGGTCCTATAACTAAGATTTTAATGCAACACTAAGTTCCCGTTCTAGATTGCAAGAAGTATCTCATTTTTATCAGTACTATACAAATAATTTTTGTGTTATCGAGAGATGCAATCACAAGATATTTCACAAATGTGTCACAGGCACAAGATACTGAAGTTCCCTTTTGTGTTCAGGTTTACAGTTTCATCTTTCTTTCTTTCATTTGTTCTTACTTCTTTCTGCACCTCCTTCAATCACGACTGAACAAAGTGTGAAGTTACAGAGTCTCTTTTCTCGTCCTTTGCTTTGGTGTTTGTTTTGGTGTTAAGATCTGTTTTGAAACCTCACTGCACAGCAGAGGATTTTAGAGGTCTGTTAAAATATGAGCAGAGCCAATGCAAACAAATCCAGCATTAACGGGCTATATGCGGTTACAAATACAGACAATCAACTGCTCCCTGAACACTATTATATCTGGACTTACAGCAGGATAACCATTCAATGCAAATGGGGCTCAGTATATTGACTTACCCTGTTGGTGGCACATAAAATGATGAACAATTTTCCCACAAGAAACCCGTACAAAAACCTTATGTAACATGAGTCCCTCTCTGAATCCAAATATGGACTTCTGCTGAATCAAGTCACAGTATGTAAAGTGTAAATAGACACAGGGTGGGAGTCTTAACAGTTGATTGAGTACTGAAAATTTTGACAGCAAGATTATTAAATCAACAATCTTGAGCACGTTATCCGTTATTGCTCTATCGTATCATGTAAAATGTAACAAAACCATCTACTTCTCTTTTGTTAATGCTCATGTGCTGTGTTAGTGTATGTTATGTGCTATTATGTTAGAAACTATGATGCCTTTTACATGGTAAGGTATTCTTTTTCTCCAGATTCTCTGAGCTCCTCTGATCACACTTCAGGATGCTGAATGTCCTCCGGCAACTTGTCACTTATCAATCTCCTCACACACCGTGTCAAAAACATAATTGTATGTCGCTACTCAGTGCAGAATTGTTTCGACGTTTAAGACTTTCTCCATGAATTTTTTTCCCGCTCCTTCCATCAAATAATGAGACAGAAATCAAATAAAAGTGACAGTAGGAGATTGCACATCGGAAAGGTACAATAACCACTTCATATCTCCATATATTGACCTTTCTCATTAAAGGAAACAAATCCCAGACCTGCAGCTCTGTTCAGTTGGTCTTTGTCAGCAATATGTGCATAGATTAATTGTCCTGAGGGACTTGACACCCATGTGTCTGTGTCGAGTAAACACCCACAGAGCTGTCGTTGTTGGCAAGTTGTTTCAGCGCTCTGCCTCTCAGACAAACAGCTATAACTGTTCTCACTAACAGCCTCCTCTTCAAACAGGAGTGTGTGGGGACTGTGTGAAGAAGCAGTTAACAATCTTCTGCACAGGCAAGAGAGGTGCAAAAAATGGGTTTAAAATAGTTCTAGGTGTTATCTGCGGAGGGATCTATGCAAGGATGTTCTTGCTGATGGTGATTGAGTTTGTATGGACGTGGGGACTTGTGCAGCGGTACACGTGCAGAGAATGTGACATCAGTGAGGCTAATTTTGGGTTTACACTGCAGTGCATTTGTCAATATATGACATTAAGTCAGTATATTTTGAGCAGAGTGATGGCCCATGCAGGAACATGAGTTGAAAATCAGCAACAGCTACACTCTGAAGGTAACACAAACATCTGTTTAAAGCTTTGTAAAATTGCACCGTCCCTATCAAATAAAATTACACACATATGTATACATTTCAAAACTTTCCCTAAATGTTGATGTGGTTGATATTCTTTTGAACAGCTTTAGATTAGTCAGCTTAATGCAACACTACAATACATGCTCATATCAATCCATATCCATTAGATTCAATCAATGCTGATTATTCAGCAATTGATTCTGAATTCTGAAGATTTATGCATCATAGTCTTTTGGGTGAAGAAATAAAATGAGAACACGAGATAATGTAGCCTACTTTACGTCCTCTTATAAGCTGACACTGTGTTTTTCCACTACAATGTATACTGACTATTCATTTAAGGCCAATACAACTGCAGACTACAGTGAGATGTAAAAACTGAACACAATCACTATCTGGGTCTGAAAATTCCTAAACAGACTTGTTTTACGTTCAATTAGTGTATAATAATCTATATTCTGGATTTAAAAAAAATAATAATTACACAGGCATGTTATGTATTTACTTTATAAGCACACACAGGGAGCCCCATTCGATATATACATATTCAAAACAATCATGTATCAATATTATATTTCTGTCATATATAGGTAAAGTGACTTCTCATTAGGGCAACAAGCTATGAAATCAAACTCGCCTCATAATGAGAGGGTTCAGCCTCTTTCTTTACAAGAGCCTAAAATAATCCTCTAATTTCACTAATTGGCTACATTTGGGCGAAACAGATCATGTGTAGGCCTAGTGTACACATTTCATATAGCCTAACTCAATTTCCCCAGTGGCCCCTGTGTGTGGGCGCGTGCCTGTGCGCGCGAGTTACGCTGAATTATTATGTAACATGTTCCCAATCACATCCCAGCCCGAGTCTGAGGCATAAGGTCGCTTTAAGAGATTTCTCAGCTCCTATCAGAGCTCCTGGCAGGACGCCTCCTACCTTCACTTCAACCACAAAAACCAGCTGAGTCTCACCTGATGCAAAGCTGCTCGCGGAGTCCAAGAAGACGGAATATTTCGGTAAGAAACAAAAAAACAGCTTTTGACAAAGAATAACTCTTTTTGAGGTTTGCAGGGCAAATTAAAAGTAAGAAATTCGTGGTCGGTTCTTTCTTTTTCTTCTTAAAATGCCACGATAACGATTTAATGTTTTAAATGTTTCAATTGAACACGTTTTTATCGCCGTGTCTTTTGTGAGTAGGTCTTTTGAATTTCCCGTGTTTGCTATGCTGATGCGATTTATCATTTTCTTGCCGCTGGCAAGCTTGTTCTGGAAAAGAGGTTCAAGTTGGTTGCAGTTAAGTGGACATTCAGCGGGTCCTGACGGTAATGGGTTTCCCTCAGAAATGAGATTGGGGATCAGTGAGAACACAGGAGCGAACAGAGGGGTCTCCTGCACCTGTCCGAGTCCAGAAAGTCCCTCTTAACAGACCTGACAAACAGCTGCAGACAGAGCAGACAGCGAGTCCCGGACAGCTGCAGAAACCTGCTCGTCATGGAGATTGTCAAATTTAGCATTAGCGAACATATGACTGTTTAGTAAGTTTATTTATGAGATGACTTAACTCTAATGAATACATGTGTTTAAAACCTGATACAAAAACTACAAAAAATGAACACCCCAATTCCTGAGCTTTGATTTATTTTCATGTTGTTTTTTTCCTTTCTTCAGGGACATCATAGTTCCTTCTATAGTGTATTTCCTAATTTTGCATGCATGCTATTTGTTGTGTAATATGCAGATCATCTGTATAATTTATGTGTCAGGTCGGGCATTAATATTTGTTGTAGATTTCCAAGAAACACTGCTTGCACTGTCCTCCTGCAGACACAACACAAGCCATCACTTTAAGTGTCCGAAAGCTGCCATAAATAATCAAGATCAAGGCTGCTCCTTGGTTATAATATGCGGACCACATATCTAGACCCTCTGCCAGGTTGAGTCAGGTTGACATCCAGCCGAGGATTAATTATCCAGACGCTGGAACAGAGGGGACTGTGTACCACATAGGAATTTAAGTAGTTCAAAACTTGGCTCCAGGTATTAGTGTTTACTTTGTTATGGATAGTCTAGCTTTGTTTGCGTTCCCCGCGGAGGAAACAGCACACTATAATAGGACTTTTCCGCTCATAATAGAGACAGCCACTAGCAATTAATGTCCTACCTGTCAGCATTTATCATCGTTAGCCAGTCCTCAATTAAAAATGATAAATCCTGTAGATTTTATTCTGTGTGCCTTGTTGTGTCGCACTTTCTGGGGAATTGAGCCGTAGGCAGAACATCTCAGTTAATCAGTACTGTTTTGACTGCAGCACAAACACATTAAAACATGCCTGCATGCACACATCCACAAACACTCCTCAGATGTTCCTGGTGAAACAAAATTGTATTTCTCTTCTGTGTTCCAGTACATTAATTTGTTTGAGATGTGCTTTGAATCTGAGAAGCTATTATGAATGCTCAGTGACAATCAGAGGTGTGTGCTTCTTTATGGACAGAAGCAAAATCAATTCCCGCTGTCAAGAGTGAGGAAGGCAATGTTTTTCTCTAAATGAGCAGTCATTATCACGTTATTGTGATGTAAATTTAAATCAGCATGATATTAGAGCGATAGTATGAAGGCTTGATGTGCTGTTTTCTTGATATGCCATCAGCACATCATTTATTCGTAGTGCCTGTCCTCATGGAGATGGAATATCTAAGCTGTGGCAAGAGCCCCGTGATATCAACATACCAAAGTGAATTATTCCCTTCATAACTCTCTGGTTTTGTAATATTCAATCTAGTGCCAGAGTTTCCGAATGAGAAATGTGAACACTTAATGCATCTTAGCTCCAAAAAGACACTTTGAGAAGTACATCAAGGAGCACTTCCAATTTTAAAACCTCTCCTGGAGCGAGGAAATCAGTTGCTGCCACGGAGCGTCATTTAAAGAAGTAATGATGAAATGAGCTTCCCCAGCAAGTGAGAGGCAATTTGAATGATTTGAATGGAGTTAGAATTCAAATTTAGAGAAAAAAAATAATTTCACACGTGAAATGGGGCCTTGTGTACATAATATTAAACATCTTGAAATTATCAAAAGAAGACTCAATTAAATTAACAATATTAACATTTATTTGCCTGAACACTTCAGATTCTTGAGTTGCGCTGAAGAGTTCAGTATGAAATTTAAGCATTTGTAAACTTAGGCAAGAAACAGCTTCACAGTCGCTTATTAGATGTGAGCAACCAGCTTTGCGTCACCTGTTGTTGATTGTTGACTGTGGTTGTTAATTCTAAGCTACTGAAGTTGAGTGCAGCTAGTTGTTGATCGTGTTTATTATTGTTATCGCGAGTAGTTCAACCCAGCAATAATTCACCAAAGGTTACGCTTCAGAGACATCGTCATCAGCATTGTTAGCTGCTCTTAGCATCTCAGCTAGCAAGAATTTGAATATTGAACATTTCAGATGGCAGGTCGTCCATTCCTTCTCTGATGAGTCTCACTCAAAAGTACTCAAACACAAAGGGCCAGAATAACGTCAGGCTGGTGTCACATGAATTATTGCGGTAGTAAGGGGGGTGTTAATCAATCTGCTATATCCACACAATTTAGAAAAATTGTCCAAACTGCAAAATTAGGAACTTTGATTCTCACATTTTGATTTTTGAATGAGACTCTAAACTTTGCTATGATGTATGAAATGTTACATTTTCATGTCAAGTTCCCACAGGCTTTAAAAATAACGATTTCATGAATAGGAATTTGTGTAAGGTACCCCTTTTCTTTTCTTTTCTTTTCTTTTTTTCAGGCAGCAAATGAAGACTGCTGTATCAAAGGTGAAGGATAATGGAGAGCTGTAAACAATGCAAATATTATTCATGAAGTAATTACAGCTTGTGTGACACAAACAACTACTCCAATTAAACCCCGGCCTCTGAAGTGAGCCCAGGAAAACCATAATGGAGCTGCAACACAGCACCAACCACAACCAAGGCTTGTGGAAAGAGATACCGTTGGATTTTAACGAGGACTGCTCGCTCTCTGTGAGCGGCACTACTTTCCTCATCATCGCCTACAGCACGGTGATGGCGGTGGGTCTCATTGGGAACTCTTGCCTGGTGTTTGTCATCACACGTCACAAAGAGATGCAGAATGTCACCAACATCTTCATCGCCAACCTGTCGTGTTCTGACATCCTCATGTGCATCGTGTGCCTACCTGTCACCATTATCTACACCCTGATGGACCACTGGATCCTTGGAGATGTCCTCTGTAAGCTAACACCCTTCATCCAGTGCATTTCTGTTACTGTCTCCATCTTCTCCCTTGTCCTAATCGCCATGGAGCGCTACCAGCTCATCGTCCACCCAACTGGATGGAAGCCTGTGGTGGGTCAGTCCTACCTGGCTGTTGCTGTCACCTGGATTGTGGCCTGCCTAATCTCGGTGCCTTTCCTCTCCTACAGCGTCCTCACCTTGCCTTTCCAGAACCTGAGCATCCCCTTCCCAGTTGGTGACCATCTTGTCTGCATGGAGCGGTGGCCTTCAGTTGAAGAGCGGCGAGCATACACCACCTCCCTCCTTGTCTTCCAGTACTTTCTACCTCTCCTCCTCATCATGGTCTGCTACCTGCATGTCTACCTGCGCCTGAGGAGGAGGAAGGACATGGTGGATCGCGGCAGAAATGCTACCCAAAAGAAAAACAAGGGCTCCATGAGGATCAACGCCATGTTAGTTTCCATAGTGGTGGCATTCGCCATCTCCTGGCTCCCTCTCAATATCTTCAACACGGTGTTTGACTGGAACCATGAGGCCATTCCATCCTGTGGTCATGACGTCATCTTCTCATTCTGCCACCTTGCGGCAATGGCCTCAACCTGCGTCAACCCCATTATTTACGGCTTCCTCAACAGCAATTTCCAGAAGCAGCTGAAGTCTACCCTGTTGCGCTGTCGCTGCTGGGGTGTGGTGGAGAGGTACGAAAGCGTCCCGCTCTCCACTGTCAGCACAGAGGTCACCAAGGGCTCAACCCTTAGCAATGGCTCTATCAGCATCAATACTTAGACCCATCCTTGTCAGAGAACGACAAAGGAACCACTTGCGCCCTCATTGTGCCATCCCATGGCACTTTTTTTTGTTTCATTGGGTCCAAAAGGAAGATTGACATTTTCAAAGTTAGAAACCTCTCAACAGCAGTCCCACAGGAGACTACTGAGGACCCTTTAGCAGCATGGTGCATTGGCCTCAGTTCAACATGTTCACATGAAAGAGGAAGTAGATGACAAAGGGACGGCACAAAGGTTGGACAAGATTAAGTATTGAAGGGCAGCTGAAGGCACTTTACATTAGCACTTTTGTAACTTAAGTTTGTATAGTCCATCCCCCATGTGCTCTGGACATAAAGAGACAACATTTAATCTGGTAAACATTAGTCATGTTTTCTTTTGAAGCACTTTGATGTGTTCAGAAGGATTTTTTTTTCACGTTTACCTGCTAAATGTGAGCGCTTGGACCAACAGAGTATTAAAAAGGACAAAGGGTTTGGGCACTCTGCAAATGTTTTTTTTTTTCAATTTTGCTGTTTTATGTTAATAATATCAATGAAACATATTAAGGGATTGTGAAATATAATGTCTTAATGAGTATCGACTGAGGAGCTTATGGAGGAGAGACCATTACAGCTCATATTATGGCTCCAGGCATATATTCAGAAGATCTGGTAGCATCTTCTTAATGCTTTTCTTATTACCTAAAATCCTCACAAATGATGTAAAGATCATTCCCAGAGAATCTTGATAGTAGCTATATAAGTTAAATGCTTTCTGCCAAGGTCTGAGCTGCAGTATATTGTGTGTGCGTCCTTTTTTCTCATAAAATGTGCCATACAATAACCGTATATCAAGTGCCGTAAAACAAAATAAAAGTGTATGTGAAGGACTTTGTCAGAGCGGGGTTCTTTTGTTATATATCATTCCTGAGTACATACAAGGCCTGTGAAGGAGCGACACATTTATAGTCTATGATGTGGTCAGAAATAAAGAGCACTGTGTAGCATTGTGTTTATCTCCTAGGAAACCTATTGTCTTTGTGGTATTAAACTTAACTAGAACATTTACTATTATCTTTAATGACTATGTGTATTTTGTAATAATTGGTCTAACAAAACTTGCATGCCTGCCTGTCTTTCTAAGTGTGTTAACGCACGCAAAGAATAGATGTCTTTCTGGGAATTGGAAGGTCAGTTAATTATTCTCAGCCTTAACCTTTTAACAGGTTATTTATTTGCCTCAGCTAGTCTTAGTTTAAGTCATAATTGCCAACTGAGACAGATTGCATCGCTTTAAGACAGTATTAATTGTTGAATGTTAATTGACAGGAAATAATAATATATTAGTGTTAAAGGAAGAATGTGCAACTTTTTGCAGTAGATGTTGCCCTTGAGCACCAGCATGAAACCAAAGCAAACTGTTGTTTCGCGGCACAACTCCAACCCCTCTCCACTCGCGTTGGCACGAAGGAGTTATGAATAAGAATGCACCTTAATTTAGCACCATTAAGCACAAGCGGTGGACAAAATTGTCCGAAATCACCTGTGTCCTGCATTGTTGTGTTAGCAGACTATAGTTAACTCATAGCTTAATATTGCCTGTGAATTAATGCACAATGACCGTGAGCTAAAGACTCTTTATGTGACATCCAAATAAGCAGTGAGTATGTTCTTCTTTTCTCTTGTTCTTAAACAGCTTTATACACAAGGCTTTCCCGTCCATGTAAACATGATGTAAACACAACCTGACAACAGTTCAGCTGGGGGGACGCTTCTCACTCATTGTAGACAGTCATGACTCAGAGACGTTTACAGAGGATATACTTGATTTCTTCTGTATTTATGTGTAGAATGTTGCACATTCTGCCTTTAATAAAGTAGTCAATCAACACTTTTACTGTACTTGTATATAATATGCAAGAAACCCTTCTACTAAAGAATTAATGTTTTGAAATGTTGGTTTAATTCTTCAAAAACAGTGTGCTGTCTCTGTCTGCATTATTCCCTGGGAAGTCTTGGATCACAACACAGTTCAGATCAGCTTGTAGTATTGAATATCAATGAAGTGTGCAGGTCCTTATTTTAATTAGCATGCAGATTAAAAAATAAAAAAATAAAAAATATAAAAAATAATTAAGCCAAAACTTTGCTTCAAGCTATGAGAAGGTGAATTCAGCCTCTTGGTTTCAAAGGTTCAATGCAGAACTGCCTTAAACCTGCATTATTACTAAAGGCCAGCAGGGGGGTGACTCCACTGGTTGCACAAAGAGGTTGTGTTGTGTGAATCAGATGGAAAAATTACCTTTCTGCCCCATTAATGAATAACCTCAGTAAATATTTTCTTAACAAGTTAATGGTTTCAATGGCTGGTCCAAGTCTTCAGTGAACTAAATTCAGTATGATTTGATTTTGCTAAGTTTTGGTTTCACTTAGAGTGAAATAGAGGGTAAAAAAGGGCAATGCGTATTCCCTGTCTTTCAAATGTTAACTTATGGTCAACACCCCCTTCTTTATTACAGTCAACAAGTTTACACTTTTGTCTGTGAGGAACATTCAAGCTTGATCAAAAAGTCAAAAGGTCAAGTGAAAGATTTTTCTCACAGGAAGCCAAAAGTGTTTTTGACTGAAAGCCTCTCCAACAACCTAGCAAACTGTTCTCCAAGGGCAGTTTGGCCCTTCAGGAGCTCTCAGGGGTGTTTCTCAGTGTAATTGACTGTGTTGCATCCGCTGCCTCAACCTGGGCTGACCAATCACACTGTCAGACCTCTCTTTTCTGCTGAAATTGAATTGCTCTCACCTGTCTTTTCTTTTTAAACACCCCTGAATAAAGGAGAATTGTTCCTTTTGTTTTGAAAAGGACCCAGGATGCCAAGATGCTGACGTACCTCAGCTTCAACTCGACAATGAAGAGATCTTCAATAATGCAGTTTTAAATTGCTACAAGTAACTGTTGAGGGTACAAAGGCACATTACTGTGCAATGAAATGAAGCTCATCTGGAGAAAAAACACTTAATGAGTACACAGGGCCAGACTCCAGAAACATTAGCATCTTGGCTCTCTGCATTTTAATTTTAGAGAGACTCACATACAAGCAATCGCTCCGGATCACAGGAACAACATGTACCACATAGCTGGCCAGAGCACTTCCCAAGCTGTCGTTCTTGAGCATTTAAATTCACATTTTGCCTTCATTACTTTTGTAAAATGAGGGCACGAATTACATTCTGTTTTAAAGTGTTCCCATAGTGTAATATCCTAGCTTTTAGTGCTTTTCATGTTGCTTTGCACTTCTCTCATGTGTGAATCCCTTCCCCCAGCCTGCACCCATTAAATCAAGAAGCTGCTAAGCGTACTGAGGGAGGGGGGGAGATGAAAAGGGCAGAAATTCACAAATTTTTTTACAAATGGATATTTAAGTTACAATTGAATATGCTATGATATCGGACATTGTCATTGGCCCTGTGCCCCTCTGGTCCCTTGCGTGGGTGAACTAATCTCTTTGTTTTGGCAGATGATAAGGTCAGAGGGAGTAAGACTGCTGCTTCTGGAATCTTAATGGAGGCATTAAACACACCAACATCTGTAGGTCTCATTGAACAAACAGGTTGCTCATCTAAGGGTCAAACAAAGAGATCAGGCCAGTCAATATTTCCTCGTTTATTCTTATCTTTCTATTGAATTGCTCTAATGGTTCCGCCTTGAATCAGGCGCTTCCTTACATCCGTGAGTGAGGGTTTATTTCAGGGTTGATTTCCTGGTTTTATCTTTTTATTAGTTTGGGTGTCATAAACAAATGTTGTGTTCATTAGCCAAACCTAAGTTACACGTATAATTCCACAAGGTGAGTTCAAGGCCAAACAGTCCTCTGTGTCTCAGCTTTTGAGGCATACATAAAAATATTCAGCATAAACAGCACAATATTTCTGGGCCTTAATTACCTCTGTGTCTTCTATATCACACACACACACACACACACACACACACACACACACACACACACACACACACAGAATTAGGTCTTGCATAACAAAAACACTTGACAGCCGGGAATAGCAACCCCCTGATTGGTGTCGGCAAGTTTTTCCTGAGGATTTGTTCTGTTTTTGCATGCATGTACAGTCTTAAAAAAACAAAACAATTATAGACGATGGGATGGACGGACAGACAGACTGACAGAGACTGATTTTTTACATCAGAGGAGGGAGGAATGACTTCATCTCTATTATCTTGCCCTGATAATTTGGGATCTAGCCTCTGCTTCTGACCTTCCATTTTCTTCGGTCAGAAGTAAAGAGGTTGACAACGGCTGCCTTTTGTTGCCTGGTTACAGCTTCCTCAGGGGTTTCAGTGGGTTTCCTTCAAGCTGACACAGAGCACCGAGCTATTAGAGGCACTTTATTAAACACTGACAGAAGATGCAGGCCACACCGTTGGACAGTTGTTAGGCTCGGGGAAAAAAAGGAAAATGGAAAGTGAGAGATAATAATTATCCATGGAGACTCTTGTTGACACATGAGAACCTTCTTTGTTGTTGACTACCTTGACTTATCAAGGTTGTATAATTGAAAGCAATAAAGTAATAGAGTTTGTTTAAGGCATTATTTTATAGTGTCAGACAGGGAAAACACAGGTGTAATAAATAACCTTAATGAGGGCTGTATTTCATTTATATGTGCGAGGGCCATTTTAACTGTGCACCTTTATTCACTGGAATAGCTAACCGGGGCCCACTTGTTCAGAACTCTGATTGTATGAATGTTATTGGATAGGATCCATTTGAAAAAGTATTGTTCAGAAGAGAAAATGATTTCTACAATGCAGATCAGTTCTATTCAAACACCAGGTAATTCAATCCTGTTTTTTATCCAACCTGCCGTTTTAATTGTTGAAAACTTTAGAGTGGATGAAAGAGGGCTGGATTCAGACTGGATTAAAGGAAACAAATGTATTACAACTTTTAAGATGGTGAAATACCATTTTTAAATTTTTTTTGTCTTCAAACATGAAACACAAAACATTGAACTGACTCCACGCTGGGCCCTACAGGGATCATGTCCCCCTTTTCACTTTGATTACTTCATTCTGTGTCATACTGGTCTCTGTGGGACCAATTACACGTAACCTGCTGGACCTCAGGTGTGAGAGTAACAGCAGGATCTGTGACAGGAACAGGTCATTTTTCTTGGTAAGTTGTGTTGAGCTTGAGCAAAAATGTTCCGTCCTGCTACACTAGTTGTTTTACTTATCCAAATAAAATCACTCAAAACAGAAAAATACTCTTCTGGTGTCGTGTGTACATTCAACAAGCAATAAGCTAATCACATATAAAACTTGAAACCTGCAGGTGTAATTTTTGTCTCATATATTTGCTGCAGGAAACACACAAATTGAACTATCATGAAAAACACTCATGCATTTCTAATAAGAGCGAGTCAGTGAGGCCTCCCAAAATGCTCATTGGGTTATAACAGGCTGCTGTATAACTGTCAAGTCTTCATGATGGATGGACTTTGATTTACTTCTCACTTTGTTTGAACTTCATACATGATCAACAAACACACCTTCTGTGGCCTTCTGGTAAAAATCATTCTCACGATGCTCATCAAACCATGAATAAACCCTTTATTAAATCAGTTTGTGGAGCGTGTGCAAAGCAAAACAAGGAATAAGCTCATTAAATACATTTGTTTTAGAATCGTTTTCTTTTTGTGCACAAACACAATGAGTCGAGTTAGAATAAAACTCAGCAGCCTATTAAAACTATCTCGTCCAGCTTTGTGATAAAAACTGTCATCTGTTGATAAAATATCAGCTGCAGTCAGAGAGATTTTGTCAAGAATTAGGGGAGATTATTCAATAAATTAGTGAAATACTAGACGATTTAATTAAACATGTTGTTTAATACTGCCACCTGGTGGCAGAGTATTGAGTCTCTGAAAAGTGGCTTACAGTTTTTCATCAAAAAAGCAGTTTATCATTTCTTTGAACAAGTTGCAAATGATTATGTACAATTCTCTGCTGTTTCCTGCATTATCGATTGCTTATGTCATGTTGATCAAAATGTATTATAATGGGTCTCTGTTGAATAGTCTCACCCCCCACAACATTTAGACATAATTCATCGCATAAGTCTTTACATGCAAAATGGTTGAACAAGTTGTCATAATATGTCAAGCATATTTCTATTAGACTCTTTTTCTAAATCTGTCCTGAACTGGTAAATTGCTCCCAGGTGAATCTCCATCGCTCCAACATTATCAGGCAATGGTTTGCGACCCACAACAGGATGCTGATGGACTTCCTTCTCCCCCTACTGCCCATTCCTTAACCCCATTGAGGAATATTTCTCAGCATGGAGATGGAAAGTATATGATCGCCAGCCACATACACAGATGACCCTTCTGGCTGCCATGGATGCAGCGTGTGATGACATCACAGCAGATGCCTGCAGAGGCTGGATAAGACACTCTAAAAGATTATTTCCACACTGCATCGCAAGAGAAGATATTAGTTGTGATGTGGATGAGAATTTGTGGCCCAACAGACAGGAACGTCAGGAGGTGTAGGAAGACTGCACTGTAATTCCTACAGCACTGCATGTACAGTTTTCCTTAAGGAGATTGTCCTATGTTCACATTTCTACTTTTGTTTTTTTCTTTGTGCTATGCAGTGCTGTCTTTTCCTTTCTGTATCGCAATGACATGGTCTGTCAACAAATTACAGTACAAACAGTAAAAGTGTAAATGTGAGGTGTAACTTACAATTTACAATAATTGTAATCAGAACATAAGCCATCTCCTATGCGTAACCGTACCAACCCAGGACCTCCACATGCAAGACACCAGCCACCAGCTGATGAAACAATTGGTTTGCTCAATCAAAGAATCTTTGCACAAACTGTCAGAAACCATCTCAGGGAATCTCATTTGTATGCTTGTCGTCTTCAACGGGGTCCCGACCTTACTGCAGATTGTCTTCCTAACCAACTTGAGTGGACACTCCTTTAATGGCGTCTTGCTCTTTCAAGAAGTGTTCACTTCACGGTTTAATCCTGTGCAGGGAGCATGTATGGCGTAGTGTGGCTAAGTGGTTTGCTGATGTCAACTGTTAAGAACTTGTTGAGAAGTTATTCCCTTCAGTAGTTTCAGTTGTAATTTTACATTTTGTTAAACAGTTTTGAACTTGTGAGAACAAGAGAACAGTTTGAGATTTAAGACGACTGCACATGAAAACAACTAGTCAATGTCCAGAGCTCACAGCCAGCGCTTTTCTGCCTGGAATAAAATGCTCTGTGGACACAAGGCCTGAGATTGCAGGGAAATATGGTTGGGCCACTGGTTCAGTTAACCCCACAGCATCTGGCTCACTTTGCCCCATGGCCAACATCTGAGAAATAACAGCCTAGCTTGGCAATGTGGGATAATCCTTAGCTAAATGATCCACATAGTTTAGACAAAACTTTAGACATAGATAAGTTTGCTTTGACATAAAAGCCATTCTACCTGAATGCATGACATTTACTTTGACGAGCAATAAAGTGTTTTTTGTGTGAAAACAGAAGTGACCTCTCTTATCCTATGTGCTTCTCCCCTTCACAGCCAGATACAAATGATGTGTGCCACCAGAACGTATAGTCACATGACAAGAAATGGGCATAGTTGCCTAGAGACAGGGGGTGGGTCAACGTACCCACTTGGCTCATCTTACCCCACTCTACCCTACAATTCCTGGAAGCTAAAAAAAACCCAGTTCTTTCATGGCCTGCATACTCACAGGACATGTCACCTGTTGAGCATGTTTGGGATGTTCCAGTTCCTGTCAATATCCAGCAATTTCAGATGTTGGATCAAAATTCCATAGTCCACAATCAAAAACCTTTTCAGTGCCAAGTGGTTGTGTAGTTGTTACATACAACTGTCTTTATATATATATATGTGTAAATATACATTTTTAGAATCCAGACATCTGTAAATATTATTTCCTTACAGAAATGAATAAACTCAATTTTAAAGATCCTGTCCATGACTCAGATCTTTCAAAAATAATGTGAACAAAGAGATTTGTGAACCACTCAAAAGTTTCAGAGTAATCACAGCTTTTAGGAGGAACAAAAACCTTAAAGATATCTTGTAGTATACTGTTCAACAGCGACCCCTGGCTGCTCAATCACGTTACTTACATTTTTGATGAGACTCAGGAAAGGGTAATCCAATCAGACAGAGAATACAACTACAGACCACCAATTCATGCTATCAGTGCCAGCACCGTATGCAACTTTAAATAGGAGAGACAGAAAAAAAACCAATACCAATCATGCACATTTTATTTCACAAGGCATATAAAATGTAAAGCCTATAGGATTAGACAGTAATTTGATTTGGACGAATGCTCAAAGAAAATGTCAGGAGAGTATACGCAGCAAATTACAAACCTATGGTTTTAATGGTTTTCATGAACCATGGTGTTCAGTTCATTATAGAAATCATCTGAAGCAAAATCAAAACAGCCCTCTTGCAGAACTTCAATGCAGTGACCAGAATAAAAGTTAACTGAGTGAAGGTGTTTATTGTCTTTTTTTTCTCTTCAATGTTTGAGCTGTATTTTATATTTAGTCATAGTTGTTGAATGGAATTTTGTGAAAGTGAGTTCCTCTACCATATTTACATGTATACATTTAAATATAAATGTAGTAATATAATAAGTATTTTTAAATCAAATTTTGTTTAGCACTTTCTAACTTAAGCTTTTATTTCATTATTTTAATATATGCATAAATAAGAAATACATTTGGGATGAATGTGTGCGAATGCTCCTAATGGGCCTGGACCTCTGCTCAAAGCTGCTTGACTTTTTTTTTCCAGTCTGGGAACTGGTGGTGCTAGAAAGGAGTTTAAAGTTGAGGGGTGGTCCAAAGGTCCAGAAGAAGAATCAGTTGGGGTGTGGGAAGGGGACAAGGATGGAAAAATTAATCGATTGTACGCATGGTGGAGAGGAGGGGAGAGGAGGGAGGGAAATCCTAAAACCCTATTTGTGTAAAGACGATAAGGTCTTTTCTGTTTGGAGTGTGTATGCTGTGAGGATTCTGTTTGGTTTTGGTTTTGCTGTAGGTTTTTTTTTTTGTATTTGTTCTCTCTCTCCTTCTCCCCCTCCCCTTTCTGTTTTCTTTCTCCTGCAGGTATGTGAGTGGCAGGGGGTGTGGCTGGCTTCTCCACTCAGCAGCAGACGAGGCACACCTGTGCCACCACATTTGAAATTTCCTTCTATGTAAAACAAAAAGTGTAATATTTATCTGAACGTACATATACAAGCATGCCTACATACACACTTATCAGGCACCCCTGACTTTAAAAAAAACTTGCACAGTATTTGTGTGTCAAAAAACTCTGCAGCAGCAGTGACGTTAATGCACACAGTCTACTAACACAAAGCTAATGGCAATGTGTATATAAAACACATGTGGTACCTCCTTTCTGGACTTTTCCTGCACGCCTTTGTTACATCTCTACATTAACGATGCTCCGTCATACATCCTTGGCCTACACAAAATTGCAGATTTATATTACAACGAGTGTGCACTTGATGCTGGCTATAGCAATGAGTCAGCGTCAAATTCATCTGCAGCAGTGAAATACAAAACTTCCTCCTGCACACCAGCTTCAAATACGGCACGATTACTGAAATCTGTCATATTGCTCACATCTTAACTTTCATCCACCAAAACAGAGAAGTGCTCAGCATCCTTCACCTCATCACAAATATATAATTTGGAATGTCATGGTGAATGTATTGGCATTTGACGGGTTGCTGGCTAACTTTTTCTTCACTGTTGGATCATAAAATCCAATTACATCCAGAAGCTCGTAAAAATGTCATCTTTTAGCTGACTCCTCACATTCACTGTAGCCTCCCTCACTCCATGTCTCCATAGCAAATGTTACTTTGACATTACCATTTACAATATGCAGTTTTACTATGGCATTTTGTTACTTCCGCTCATAAAAAAAAAAACTGGACCACTCATCCAACTGCTAGACCCTCCACTGTCTGACCTGCCAGTGGAGGAGGAGGGGAGCTGCTGTGTGTATGGGGTTCCTTGTATTCCCCCACAGATCACAGATTAGTGTTTACGGCCCTCATCCATTAAGCCCCTCCCTCCATGTTATAAACAGAATAACTCAAGGTGTGTGTGTGTGTGTGTGTGTGTGTGTGTGTGTGTGTGTGTGTGAGAGAGAGAGTGAGAGAGAGAGTCCTGCAGTCTAAATGTGATCATGTGACCATATGATCATGTGATCGGTGTATTTCAGGAGGAGTCTGTTTACATGACCCCCACCACCCCTACCCCACCCCCACCCCCCACTCCCCCCATCACCGCCGACCCGTGCCAAACTATGTGAAAGTGGATCTCCAGCCTGCATGTTGTTCAGCTTGGACTCCATGATGGAGGAGGGAGAGCTGCAGGAGATAACTCGTGCTAACCCGTGCTAACTCACTATCTCTCTCGTGTTGGCCCCGGCTCGGTGTCCTCTCATCCTCCCATGTCTCTACCGGTTGTCCTGCCCGGGTCCTGCTGTCCGGTGACCGCAGAGCCGTGTTTCAGAAACAGACCCCGCGGACTCTCCGCCTCGTCCCGGCTGAGCGGCGGAGGCTCCCGGTTGCTGCTGCCCGGGCGGCCGCTGCTGTCTCTGGGCTTACTGCAGCTGCTGCTCGGGGGCTCCATGGTGGCTCTGTCCGTCGGAGCTCTGTCCCTGTCCGGGTCCCCGCCCGTCCGGACCGCATGTCCCTTCTGGGCCGGCTCCTCGGTGAGTAAAACGGTTAAAGGGGGGAGGGGGGAGGAGGTCATGAAAAGTTTGTGTTCTAGAAATCATAAAGTAACCTTAAAGTGTTCACAGATTCACACTAATACGGTATTATCAGTGTTTACCTTTTTAAACACGGAAATGACGACAAAACCAGCTGTTGATCTCTAAAACAGATGAGCTGAAGTCACTTTGTCTGGTTTATATTAGTACTGTGTGTGTGTGTGTGTGTGTGTGTGTGTGTGTGTGTGTGTGTGTGTGTGTGTGTGTGTGATTGAGTAGGTGTATGGTGTATTTTTTGCATTATTGCATCAGATGTGAAACATGTTAAAGGGGTTTTATTATAGGCCTATTACTGCATTATTATAGTAGGTCTATATTATATTACATTATAGTATGTGTGTATAATTGTTGGAGAGGAAAAAGGAAAAACTGAATTATAATGGTTCTGAAGTGGCCTAAACTTGAGAAATGTGAGAAGTCAATATTTAACAGAGAATAAAAACCAGGGGTGATGATAACTATAATTTATAGATAAACTCACTTTCTGTTAGTTTGTCCCTGAGTGTCTGACGGACCACCTAAAACAAAAACCTTGTTAAAGATGTTAATTCACTCTTTGAGTTTATAAAACTTACTGAATGTTATGTGTCAAGCTGTTGGTTAGTACAGTTACATATTTTATTATAGTTCAATTAAGAAATATAAAACTACTTCACCTGATTGTGTTACATGTTGTTGGATATGTGTTTCTTCTTATTTTGTGTGATACTGTAACATTATTATCTTTGTTTTTTCAGGTGATTCTATCAGGTGTGGTTGGACTCACCACATGGAGGAGGCCCATGCTGCTTCTGGTAAGAAACCAAAAGTTGATTATTGATCACCAATCAACGCGAGTCAGTGAGTTCAAATATACCCAAGCGATCTTATCTATAGTCCTGTTAAAGGTCACACATTATACAAAATACACTTAACCATGTTTTTCAAACACTAGTATGTGTCCCTAGTCTGCCTACAAACCCCTCAATTTTGAGAGAAGTCCATCCTCTCCGTCTTTTGCCTGCTCCACTCCAATCAGGGCGTTTGGAGATTTTCTCTTCATGACATCACAAAGGGCAGTAACCCCTCCCCCAGGTGGGTGACACTCCCACAGCTAGGTGTTTGTTCTGCTCTCTGAGTCTGCCTTTCCATTGTAAACAATAGGACGTGGTATAAGAAAGCCTGAGCCACCGAAGCCGAGTAGACCTTCAAGATAGGGGCGTGGTCAGACAGCTCATTTACATTTAAAGCTACAGACACAGAAACAGTCTGTTCTGAGCAGGACTGAAATAGAGGGGTTATAAATATAGGCATGATCAAATACAGATCAGAGTGGATCTATTACAAGAAACTTCACAGACATGTTTTGGGGAGCGCTGTGATTTATTTAAACTTGTTGAAAAGAAGAATAATATGTTCATTTTAAATTATCTTACTTCTAGTTCTCATCTTAACCCAACTAAAGGAAGCTAAAGGTAACTTAGGTTAATTAAACAATATCTAATAGATAACTAAAGGTTAATGAAGGTAACTTTAGATAACTAAATTAACTAAAGATATCTTATGGTAACTAAAGATAACTTAAAATTTCCAATGGTAACTAAGTCCAAATAAAGGTAAAGATGACTAAACATAACTAAGAGATAACTAATGATAGCTAAATATAACCAAAGATGACTCAACGTAACTAATGATAACTAAATGGAACTAAATATAACTAAAGGTAACTAAAGAGAAAACCTAAAGATCACCTTGGTATGTTGAACTTACATCTTAGAATAAGCCTCAAATGAGTTCAGCTGTGTTTGTTGGAGAGCTTACAGTCTGAATGTTTCAGGATGTTACACACTAATCAGTACTGCTCAGGTATGAACAGTCACCTGTGAGCTCACCTGAAGCCGCTTTCTTTTCAGTTTGAAAGACTCTTCTGATAAATAGTGACAGGCAGAGAGCACACAGGTGGGCAGGCAGGTAAACAGGGGAGGTAAAGGTTCTTTTGTTCAGTTTTTCTGCCTTTATGAGCTGTCTGTCAGGGTGTAAAACATGAAAATGTGTTACAATCCTTATCCATGTCCTGTCAGACTTCTGGCTTTAAAAAAGCTTAAACATAAAAAACTGAAAGCCATCATCATCGGGCAGTTTACCTGCATGTGTTTTTGTTCCTCAGGTGAACTTTCTTCTGTCTGGTGTCCATGTGTTTTGTCTTCACCCCTTAAATCAAACACTGACTAAAGAGATATTTCTGATTTAAACTCATGAACACGTGAACAATAACTAAACAAAACTTTGAGTGAGAAAAGTGAAAGTATCGTGAATTCAGATGGACTTTATTCTAATTTGAAATCATCTCTTGTCTCTGCTGTCTGTCTCAGATTTTACATCATTGATTTAATGTATTAGACAAATATCCTCTGCATTTAATAATCCCTCTCCCCCTCATCCAGGTGAATGTGTTTGTGTTGCTGTCTGTCGTGTGTGTGCTCCTGAATCTGGCCGGATTCATCCTGTGCTGCCAGGGAGCCCAGCTGGTTTCCAGTCTGACCAGCTGCCAACTGGTGAGGCTGTTTGTGTGTAACCTTTTTTTTTTTTTACATTGTCCTCTATTATTCCTTCTTCTTGTGTCTTCAATCTTGTTCATGTGTGTTTCAGAGTGAAGCTAGAGATGTGTGTTACTGCTGCTCTGTGTCTTCGACATCCGAGTGTCCACAGGAGAAGCTGCTGGAGCTTCATCCTGCTCACTCGTGCAGCACCATGAGAATCCTGTTAAAGGTCACCCATTTAACACACACATGCACACACACATGCACGCGCACACACACACACACACACACACACACACACACACACACACACACACACACACACACACACACACACACATGCACGCACGCACACACATGCACACATACACACACCCACGCACATTTGGCATATTTTATACTGTCACTCCTGCAGCACCATGAGGTTTCTGTTGAAGGTCACACAGATACACACGTGCCACTGACACACACACACTGACTGGACATTCCTAAAATCTGTGCCAGTTATTGTCATCCTAGCTCCCACATTTCCAGAATATTAAACAACATTTCCCCCCACAAACATCTTCTTTTTCTAGTGATGTTCCGGCAGGCTGTACACTGTAGAGTGTCATGCTGCCCTCCACAGTCTAGGAGTAGATTTTCAACTCATAGTTTATGATACAGGCCAGTTGTGTGAAGAGATATAAGTGCGCGGTCACACTGGCCATCTGTATCGTGTTGACTCAAGCACGATTGGCCCCCCGCTGCGCCATTCCCATGCTGGCCGGCCAGGACTAACCGTGCCTAAGCACGATAACCTCTTGTACATAATGTCGTAATACAACACATGCACGCTTTATGTTATTATGAAGCGTGCTCAGTTTACAAACAGTCAGAGAGAGAGAGAAAAAAAAGGGACGCACAGTCGAGTCCGCGTCTGCACATCGGAGAACAACACAGAGAACATGACAGCTACTTTGTGGCTTATATTGTGTCACTTGAGTCAGATACAGCCATGAAACTCTGTATTTCTCCATAATGAAGGCTGTCAGCGTTGTTTACCCGCGTCCTCACTCACTCTATCAGCCTATCATGACTGCTGGTTAGAGGAAATGTAGAGAATCTGAGGGGTAGAGAGAAAACCTTTTCACACAAACAGACAGGATCCTGGGAAATGTATTCTCACACCATAACGCATTGATATCTAAATAGTGACTTTGAAACAAAAAGATTTGACCTGGCGGTTTCTGTTTTCTCTTCAGAAAGTGTTGTTTGCACTGTGTGCTCTGAACGCTCTCACTACAGCTGTGTGCCTGATGGCAGCTGCTCTCCGATACCTGCAGATCTTCTCCAGCAGGACCCCCTGCATGGTACGTTCACAATCACTGCATTCACATCAGTCTGATCTAACAGGTTCATGTACGTCATGTACACCTGAACTGAACCAGTTTGTTAAATATGGAGGTACAGTAACAGTACACATGTAGTTTGCTATCTAAGCATGTAGCCTGAAACAAGTCAGTCACCTGTTCAGGTCACAAGTCATCTGATATAATATGATTTAACATGATGTGTGAAGTCATGTGTTCCTGTTGTTTGACAGGACGAGCCCAGGGCCACAGTGGAAGACAGGGAACAGGCTGCCCAGGTGCCGGACCCTGATGAGTTTGTGGCCCCGCCCCCTCCCCCGTCATACTTCTCTACTTTCTACTCATACACACCACGCCTAGCTCGCAGGTAGACGTGTATTCCGTTACTGTGACTCACCTGTACCTTATAATTGTATCAACTATACTACAGTACCAAAACAAACCTTTGGCGGATTTTGGCATATTTTCCCTGATGTTTAATTGTTTATATTAATTTTAGCTTGTTTGTTTTCATTGTGTTAGCTTTTTGGAAGTTAACTTTTTTTGTATTTTCTTTTATTAGCTTGTTTTGGTGTGTTACTGTTAGCCTGCGTGTGGCATTTATGTTAGCTTGGTAAAACATTCTTATTTATTCATGACTGTTGTGTGTGTGTGTGTGTGTGTGTGTGTGTGTGTTTGTTTGTTGTGTGTGTGTTTGTTTGTTGTGTGTTTGTTTGTTGTTTGTGATGTGTTTGTGTGTGTGTTGTGTGTTTGTGTTGTGTGTTTGTGTTGTGTGTGTGTGTGGTTGTTGTGTTTTCTTTGTCAGAATGCTCGGGGATAGTGTGATTCCTCTTCCTCATATCTACGGCGCTCGGATAAAAGGGGTGGAGGTCTTCTGTCCGTTGGACCCTCCCCCTCCATACGAAGCTGTTGCTGGAAGCTCCGCCCACACAGAAACACAGGTGTGTTTCATTAACACCTTTAACTAACCAGGATAATGAATGCTGCTTTATCAGGGTATAAAAAGTGGAAACAGTTTTACTCAGCAAGCAGGAGGTGGAGAAGGGGTCATGTGAAAAAAACAAACAAAAGGACTTCCTCTGTCATCCTGACAAAGACTGTAGAATACACACAGGATACACACTGTAATCATCATTTTGGTTGTTTTTATTCACAACACGTCTGAGAGTCACATCGTCTGAGAGTACGCTGGTGTGATTGTTGCCACTTCTCAATAGGAGTATTCTGCTTTGTCTTTTGTTTTTTGTGTTCTGTTCTGATGTTAAGCTTCTCTGGCTCCCTTGAAAGGAACTATATCAATCCAATCTATTAAGATTATAATCATTATTATTATTATTATTATGAAAATATATTATTTTTCTACTTAACTGTTTGGACACATCACGTCTTCACAGAAATGTTCTGCTGCTGCGTTCACTCTGAAATCATGACGGTGAAGAGAAATACTTTATTCAGATTCAGATACAAAAAAATCAGCCATCAAACAATGTGTGATAAAGAATCTGATTTCTAAACAATAATCATGTGGATGTAACTGTGTCTCAAGGATCTATGATATGTTTATTATCCCTGAGGATCAATTTGTTTTACAGTCAGCAGTGCCACACAAACAAGTCATTAAAATGAATTACAGAGGAAAACCCGAAATGAATTAAAAGGGCAGTGGCAATTAATAAATATAACAACACAGGAGTTCTTAAGTCTGTTTTCTTCATGATCTGCATGTTGATAAGATGGAGCAGCAAGAACTCATTAAACTTAAGTGACCCATAAAAGCCAATCAATCTGTTCTTGTTGTGCTAAAACGATTTCATCATTTATATTCTGAATTTCAGGAGTGCCAAATTTCTGTGTCAGAGGAGACCATGACCCCCCTTCCACCTGGAGCCTCTGTTCAGGGTAACTGACACACACACACACACACACACACACACACCCTACTCCCTGGTGTCGATACGCACGTGGGTTGCTGTGTCGCGGACACAGAAGCTTCTGTGTTTAGCTTTGCATTGATCTTGAAACCTTTCTCTGTTCTCTCTCCATTTTTGTAAGACATCTCCAATATTCATCCTAGTGTTTGCTCCTGGAGCTTATTAGAAACATGCAGAGGCTTTTTAGGTCGGGTAGAATCAGTTATATCTGAACCAGTTCACCTGTTCGCTTCCAACACTGCAACACATGTTTGTTTTCCGTGATAACTGGTCTCACATCTGGTAAAATGAGGGGCGTCCAAAACGGCTGTGTGGGGGTGATTTAAAACCACCTACCTTCTCTGGTCCACACGAATCCAGACCATTCAGTCAGGACCCTCTGATATCAAAGTAAACCCTCTGATTTTAACACAAACCTTCTAAATTCAACAGCAGGTGTGTTTTAATGTCTGCTCACTTTCCTCACTCAGAATCTCCACCAAGAGGGGTTCCTCCTCCGGCCAACCCCCCGCTGCAGCCTCCTCCTCCTCCTCCAACTCCTCCTCCTCCTCCTCCTCCTCAGCAGTGTACTCCTCCTCCTCAGCTGCGTAATCCTTCTCCTCGTACTCCTCCTCAGCAGCATTCTCCTGCTCTGATTCCCCGCAGGAAAACCAGGATCCATCGGTCCAGCAGTGACCCGGTGCTGATGGACCTGGCTGCTAAAGGTGTGTGAGATCAGGAGAATACTGTGACACACTCAGAGTACATTTATCAGGTCATCACCACTCCGAACAGCTGGACTCATTGACTGTAGACTCAGTGCTCCGACTGGTGGATCTGTCGTGTTGACTTCCTGCACATTCCTCTAACCAAAGCACACACATAACTTCCTGATAAAGGTCAAAGGTCCCTCATGAGGGTACAGTCCACAGCAAAACAGATTCTTGTGTTGGTTTAAAGCAGACTCTCACATTTATGGAAAGTTCAATGACTCTTCATTACGTTTCCTCTGACCGTTCTTCCTCTGCTCTGATAATACTGTACGCACAACGCTGCAGACGCCTCATTGGTCAAAATAGCTGTCAATCATGGTGTTACATCCCTTTTTAACATTTTATTCTTATTTTATAACACACAAACAGTCCACACATAATAAGACAGACAGGGTGATTATAACAAAAGAAATGCTTCACATCATCTGACATTCTAAACATTTATATGGGAGAGAAGAAAAGAGAAGAAAACCTAGAGGGCTATACAGGGGTGTGAAAGTCTGTGGTCCTCTACAGCCCCAGTACCTCTTTTTTGCACAATGTAACCATTTGTCATGATGCTTAAAACCTGCTTCAGCCCCAGCTCTCAGCCTGTCATTAGGTTGAAAGTTAGGCTGAGACAGGATTTCCAGCATGGCGGCTGCTGCCGATGGGTGACGTCACTCAGGCTTCATACATTTATATTTACAGTCTATGTATAACATACTAAATGTGAAATCAAGCTCTGTGAAGATAATTGATCTGATCCCGGTCACCACATCCACCCAGTAAGAAGGTATATAAGGGCACTCTCAAAAGATGTGAAAATGACCACACAATCTCCAGCACTGACCTTGCTGAGGTTTGCTACTTTGTGACTATTCATGAAATTCTTTCACATTTCTGATCTTTAATTTTTTTATGCCAGATATTAAGAGGGACAGCACTCCAGTTGGAAAGGTTATCTCAGTACATTCATGTTGTAACATCTACTCGATTTAGTTATACTGCTTTTTACAGCATCAAATAACTAATAAGAATAACACTTGGACATAGATCAGCATGATGAGAACTAACTATAATTACAAAACAGAGTTTGAGATACAGTCAATTGACTTTTATGTAGATTTTATATTTTTGACCCGTCTCCCATCTGTTAACATGGAGGAGGCGGAGCTTATGGCCTTTCAATTCAATTCAATTCAAAAAACTTTATTTGTCCCCGGGGGGCAATTCGAAAGCACACAGAGCAGTAAATTAACAACAGTGCAAGTAAATGAAACATTTTAACCTAAATATAAAGTGTTGATTTAAATACAACTTAAAGCTTAAACTTAAAATACAAAATATAAAAAGAGTAGATATAAGTGGACAGTGATCAGACTAACAGATGTAAACAGATGTAAGCAGAACTATGTGCAGTAAACGAGAAATAAATATATATATACAGAGCTATGTGCAAGTAGGCCAAATACTAAATGATAAGTTATTAAGGTGCATGGTGAATAATGGAACAACAGAAATAATATAAACAATATAACTATAAAGGTAAATATGAGATAAATAAAGTGACCGTAGTGCAATGATGGATAAGAAGCAACAGGAATAAAGTAACCAGAACTGTATGAATACTGATATAAAAAGGATAGAATAAAGTGATGTAGTCCATGAGACCAGATAAAGCAGAGGCTGTTAAGGTGCAAGGCAAATAGAAGGAAGTAAAACAGCAAAGTTCACAGCTGAGAGTCTGCACTGGGTGAGAGGTGTTGGCGTCTGTTTTTTTTTGGGGGGGGGGGGTTCTAAATTCAGTGTGTGTACAGTGATTTCAGTGTGTGTGTGTATCATCTCTGCTTCATCTCTTGTTTCTGTTTTTTAATGGAGCATTTGAGAGACGCTGACACGTCATGTTTTTCTTTGTAGTTCAGAGCAGCGGCGCCCATCTCAACCCCCCTCAGACCACAGACTCCTCCACACAGACCTCACAGCCCCTGCTGGCCCCGCCCACTCAGGCCCAGGTCACTCTGAGACGGGCCAACAGGGAAAGCCGGTCCGCCCGGCAGCCCCGGCCCTCCTCTATGGTGGACTACCAGAGCTACAGACACACCCAGCAGCTGGTACGCCGGATCCTGGAGCAGCCGGCCGCTCAGGGTCTGACCACGGAGGTCCAGGAGCTGGTGGACAGCATCCGTAGTGTTCTGCAGACTGACCAGGAGCACATGGAGGAGGCTGTCCGCTGTGCAAGTTATATAGAGCAGGTACATGAACACACACATGCGGGTGGTTTTGGGTCCTTGATGGCTAGTGCTTTAAATAATGGAGAAAAAAAACAAATTAAGTGTAAAGAGAAAGAAAAGTTTAAAATGAATGAAAGTTATTTGTCGTGTGATGGTTAAATTAACTTAAAGATGGCCGCTCTTCAATGCACTAATGTTTAAACTTTTTTTCACTTGCAGAGGTGTAAAGGAACAGTCTTGATGCAGTTCCAAAAAATAAATGTGCATAAGTAAATAACTTCGGCACAAACAGGTTGCCATGGTGATGATTTAGTAACGGGGAGTAATGTGAATTGTTAATGATTGTCTCTTGTTAATACTGTTGCTGTAAATACCTCATTAATATTCAAAGTAGCTAAGTGAGTGTATTCATGCTTATGTGAGTCTGTCAGTGTCATCCTCTTAGAACTGGTCTTTACGAAACGGTCCTCATGCCTTCTGTAGCAGACAGAACCGAACCGCTTGGTGGAAACGAGGCTTGACAGGCCCATCTTTGTTATTAGCTGTCAGACACAACATGGTCCTGGCTCGATCTTAATCTGATTTACAAATCACCCCGAAGGAGCTTCAGGGGAAGACGTGGTTTGGATTTTAACAGTAGGATGTGGTTTGGAGTGAGCGTTTTTAAGACTCAAGATTCAATTTAATGTCACTTCCATAATACACTTACAGCATACATAGGGGGGGAAATGGGAGTTACCTGTGGATAATCAGAAAGTTTTGTGATAGGACTGTCACTATCACAGAGTGTGATATGAAAGCGCTCATTGGAGGAGGAGTCACTGCAGGACTTTTATTGGACAGATTAAACAAGCATATTTATTATAGTCTGATTTCAAACTGCTATTCTGGTACTGATGTCTTTGTTGTGTTTATCATGCAGATGTTCATGATGATCTTGTCTGCTCTCAGGTGTTCAGTGACTCACAGGTGAGGCCCCATCACTCTGACCCCCCACAGCAGCAGGAAGTTGGTTCTCAGACTTTCCCTCGACCCCCCAGGAGGACACCTGGTCTGTTGCACCTGCAGAGCTGTGGAGACCTTAGCTCCTTCACCTGTGCAGCAATCGATTCTGTGGAGCATCGAGGAAACAGGAGAGTGAGGTCGAGGGCGGGGTCGAGGGCGGGGTCGAGGACAGGGTCGAGACCGGATCATCCTGAACGCCCGCACAGCCTGATCGGAGTCTTCAGAGAGACAGTGCTTTAAGCAAAACATAGAAAGCTGATCTGAGTGTGAGTGTGAGTGTGTGTGTGTGGAGAACTTAAAACTGTTTATTTTTGAGAAAAGAGAAATGTGAGACTTTGTATGAAAACTGTTTAAAGAGTTTCTTTTTAACATTGTCATAAACAGAGCTTCCTAGTGCAGCCCGATGTCTTCTGAGTTTATATTTCACTGAAATGTCTGCACTGTTTTTCCACACGGTGCCTCCTGCAGACTTGGGTTACAGTTGATGTTGCTGAATAATGTTTTCTGCATCCAATGACATGAACTGATTCAGGTCTGAAATAAATATAAATGTGTTTAAAAATGTTGCTGTGAATTCAAGTTATTAGCAATCCAATTGGACTCAAAGCTGATCGTTTGCACTTACTGACATTCCTCTTTTCTAGATCCTTGATTGTGTTGTACTTAATCTCTGATGTCGCTTTGGATAAAAACATCTGCTAAGTGAATTGTAGAATTAGTAACCAGAACTCTTCAACTATACGACAATTTGGGCAACAACAGAGTGCACGTTTTCTCCTTTACACCCTCCGAGTTCTGTCATTTAAAGCCTTTAGTGTCCAAAAATATATTCAGGTCCCGGAGGCAAACTGGGCACTGCTCAGTGAGCTGCCCACATCACTGACAGTGTTAGCCACTTCCTGCGTTTTGTGTGAACACCAAATCATTTGTTTCCCACATAGCCACACTCTCAACATTTCATTCTCTGAAGGACACCTCCAGAGTTTGTGCAGGTGATTCAAAAACATAAACTTCTTCTTTACATCCCAAACTCAGATATTTTTTAAACATACAGAACTTGCAGAGCTACTCTAGCACCCCGTTAGATAAAAACAGCGGAACATGCAAACGATGATCCGCTTGGAGAGATCTGACAACTAGTTAACCAGCACAAATGAATCCCTGATAAACACATCACGGTAACACTTTACAATAAGGGTACATTTATTAACATTAGTAAAGGCATTATTAAGCAATGGTTACTAACAGTTAACTAATCTGTCTAGTAATCATTTATTAAGGGTGTTCATGTTAACTATGTTATCAATTAATACATTATTTAATCCTCATTAAGGATGCTATTAACATTAGTTAATGCAGTAATAAGCCTTAATTAACAGAAAATTCATACAATAATGAACATTAAGAAACCCTTAACAGATGTCTCTTGTTAACATTAGGGGTTTACATGTTAATTAAGCCTATTAACTACAGCTAAGTCATGTCATTAAGACAAAAGTGTTTGTTTTAAGGTTAATAACTGTTCACTTACATGTCCATCCTCCAACAGGTGACTTATTTTTGGTAAAGGTTGAGATCAGTGGACCACACCATGGTCTTCATGATGTTAGATTGTTCCTTTATCTTCATGTAGACGTTCTTAACTTACAGCCTAACCTATCATTATTGTTGATGTTATATAAGCATTACTAAACCATGATTAACCATTTATTAATGCTCTGAATAAGCCTTACTTAACCATAATTAACCATTTATTAATGCTCTGAATAAGCCTTACTAAACCATAACTAACATTTATTAATGCTCTGAATAAGCCTTACTAAACCATAATTAACCATTTATTAATGCTCTGAATAGCATTACTTAAGCATAATTAATCATTTATTAATGCTCTGAATAGCATTACTTAACCATTATTAACATTTTATTAATGCTCTGAATAAGTGTTACTTAACCATAATTAACCATATATTAATGCTCTGAATAAGCCTTACTTAACCATAATCAAGCACTGCCACACATGATAGCCAGGGTACAAGCTTTGTTTAGTCTTAATTGTGATATTTAATAAATATAATAGTCTGCAAGTCTGGACCTCCTCTTTGTTTAATGTTCAAAACCTGATATGGTACAGACTGACCAGAATGGACCCAGCAGAACCGTTTCATTTCTAAAATGACATACAGACCCTTTTTAGGATGGCTTCCAATTAAGTGAGGTGAAGTTGGCTGATTTGAATCAATCCCGTTGGAATTTGAATTGCCACATTTCCAGGGACCAGTGCACTCAGACCAGGCCTAAATTCCAGCAGCCCATCTACAAGCACATGCCTCAGCCTCCCAGTGCCCCATTCTCTCAGCCTCCTGACTCCTCAAAACCCCAGTTCCTGTATAGCTCACTCTGCCCACAGTCCCAGTAGCGGGCCCTTTGCCCTTAATCCCTCTGAGCACCTTTGTTCCGTGTTCCTGCTGAGTGACATTGGCCATCCATCCCTGCTGAGTGATTCAAGCCACCAGGTCCAGAGAAGGGGGTCGAGTCGGACTGGATTCAGATTCTTGAATCTTTCATTGGCGATCCAATTCTCCGATATAAAGAGACCTGGATCATGTGACGTAGAAACAACATTTATATGAAGAAAACCAAATCCCATGGGGAGTTGCTATTTCAGTCCTTTATTGTTGTAAATACAGTAACAAACATGTTGCTCTGCTACACGAGCATTGCTCCAACAGAACGGCACAGGAAAAGCTTGCAAATAAAAAACATTGCTGCTGCTATACAGAAACAGTTCATAGTTTTTCTTTTTTTTAGTTAATGTTACATTCAGAATGAGTGCACTTATTAACTCTGTAAGCTAAACTGCAGCCTGCAGCGGTTAGCTTCGTTCTGTCAGGTTAGCTTACAGAGCCTGACAGACCACGCAGAGGGAGAAATCACACAAACACACGTGCCCACACTCACACTCACACTCACACTTTAAATAATCTGTGCTCTTTATATACATGAAAGGTATTTTACACAGTTTCCTACATTCACCTTTAAACATGTTTCTCTACACACAGCCTTTACATGAATATACTTTACAGTTTATATGTCATATTATATATGTGGAGATTATATATCCAACATAAGTACACACACACACACACACACACCCACTCACACAACCATACATGGAGCATGCTCAGTAAGGCCGAGATGAGCTTCATGTAAACAGAGAATATAAAAGATATTTAAATATACATGTCTTTATATTTGAAATCAGAGAGGTGTAAACAATGAACAGTCCTTCAACATGAACAATATGAAATAAAATAACAGCTTCATAATGAAGACATACACAGGCATAATAATAATAATATACCAGTTTAACAGGTGCTTACATGTGTTTTAGTTAACATTTAAGATATTTGAGATGTTTGAGCTTCACAAGAGAGCAGAATTAAAGAAACCTTTTCTTTTACTGTATAATTAAATAAAACATGGGACAAGAATGATCTGTTATAAACATCAGAAAATCAGTAATTTCCTCAGCAGAGTGTCAGAGTTTTAACAAATGTTTACTGGAGGCACACACTGACTCAACAACAGTCAGACTGACAACAATAAATTTACACCTGTTTCACATTTTAAAAAACTGAATCTGCTGAAAAGGGAAATAAAAAAAAGCACTTTGAAAAAGGCAGATATTGATAAAAAAGAACATTCAGAAAATTAAACATACAGGACAAAACACTACAGACATGTCGCCCTATTACATCCAGTCTTAAGATAAGCACCATTTAAGCTTTAACATACCGTTTTTATATGTATGAATACATAATAGTTTCTAACTACTCCAAAACATAAGAATGACAAACACAATTTCTTAAAATGATTCCTTTAGTGTTAAACTAACTGATCTGCAGTGAAGCTGACATTCAAGTGAAACCTTCATTATAACTTATACCATGGTCTTAGTCAATGCTCTATTTTGATTGGCTGCAGGGTGTAGAATATTTCCTTTCAATGGCGACAGTGAAACTTTCAGTTAGCCGTTCTAACTTGAAGTACTCGTTACGCAAATCTAAAATAGAAACAGGGAGACAGAAATGAGAGGGACAATGCAGGGGGCGCTGTAACAAACAAACTGCAGGAAGTACACTGCCCATCTGACCTTATACTGTAGATCACATCAGCATCATCTCACTTACCGTTTACCATTCTGCTCTCTGCTTCAGTGTGATCACAATAAACATGGCCGACCATTCAGCTCTCTGCTTCAGGTTGACCACAATAAACATGGCCAACCATTCAGCTCTCTGCTTCAGTCTGACAACAGTAAACAAGGCCGACCATTCAGCTCTCTGCTTCAGTCTGACAACAGTAAACAAGGCCGACCATTCAGCTCTCTGCTTCAGGTTGACCACAATAAACACGGCCAACCATTCAGCTCTCTGCTTCAGGCTGACCACAATAAACATGGCCAACCATTCAGCTCTCTGCTTCAGTCTGACAACAGTAAACAAGGCCGACCATTAAGCTCCTTGCTTCTGACTAATAAACAGTAAACATGGCGAACCATTTGTTGGTAAAAATCTTCATGTTGATTTGGGGATGATGAGGTATTAGCTGGTTAGCTAGCTAGTCTTGTTCTTAAACATACTGCCATATTATATTTACTGTCAACTTTACATTGTCAACTTTACACACTGTTATTGACTCTCATTGAAGTGCTAGCATTGAGCTGAGGTGTTTTATTTACTGGAGTGGAAAATGTTTCCATTGGATTCAAGTATATAAAGATATATTATTAAAAAATGCAATTGATTAAAAGTGATTATTCTTTTTCTTTTGTAAAAGTGACCATGGTATTAGCAGAATAATGCCCAACGAGGTGTCCCCTATGAGGTTTGGACTCCAGTTTGCTGTCATCCAGGCTGTCCTTGAACCCCTGATAATGGACACGTGGTCAGGTATTTTGACTTCATCAAGAGAGAACATTAAACATTAAGCATGTTAAAGATGTCCTCCTCTCTAACCTTTCTCCCTTATCATAATGCCTACATGAATCATTATTTATGAGTGAATTAAAACACATCAACAAATGTGGACATTAAGACATTTCATTAAACACACGATGAAACTTTCAGTCATTCAGTCAGATTTGGTGAGTAAAAGATGCTACATGAGTATCAAGAATAATAAAATGCTCTTTGGTGATTCATGTAAATGTCTAACTTTTACTAAAAATTAAAATATGTATTCTAACTTTGATGATCAGTTTTGAGAACTGCAACTGGATAGATTAGTTTGTTGTTTTCCATTCAGAGGTTTTTTTTTTCTCTCAGACAACCTGTTTTATACAGTTAACCTTTCACATTAAAAGTCTTCCATGGTTTTAAATACATACACTTTAACCAGACTAGAAGGATTTTGTTGGGAAATATCTGCAGTAAACAATTTTACTAAAAGTAAAAACAGTTATTCACTTTTTTTGTAAGTTTTTGTCATGGTGTTAGATTGATGTGTTGTTACATAGTGTTAGATTGATGTGTTGTTACATAGTGTTAGATTGATGTGTTACATAGTGTTAGACTGATGTGTTGTTACATGATGTTATTTTGATGTATTGTTACATGGTGTTAGATTGATGTGTTGTTACATGGTGTTTGTTACATGGTGTTAGATTGATGTGTTGTTACATTGTGTTAGATTGATGTGCTGTTACATGGTGTTAGATTGATGTGTTGTTACATGGTGTTAGATTGATGTGCTGTTACATGGTGTTAGATTGATGTGTTGTTACATGGTGTTAGATTGATGTGTTGTTACATTGTTAGATTGATGTATTGTTACATGGTGTTAGATTGATGTATTGTTACATGGTGTTAGATTGATGTATTGTTACATGGTGTTATTTTGATGTGTTGTTACATGGTGTTAGATTGATGTATTGTTACATGGTGTTATTTTGATGTGTTGTTACATGGTGTTAGATTGATGTGTTGTTACATAGTGTTTGTTACATAGTGTTAGATTGATGTGTTGTTACATAGTGTTAGTTTGATGTGTTGTTACATGTTGTTAGATTGATGTGTTGTTACATTGTTAGATTGATGTGTTGTTACATGGTTTTAGATTGATGTGTTGTTACATTGTGTTAGATTGATGTGTTGTTACATGGTGTTAGATTGATGTGTTGTTACATAGTGTTAGATTGATGTGTTGTTACATAGTGTTAGATTGATGTGTTGTTACATTGTGTTAGATTAATGTGTTGTTACATAGTGTTAGATTGATGTGTTGTTACATAGTGTTAGATTGATGTGTTGTTACATGGTGTTATATTGATGTGTTGTTACATAGTGTTAGATTGATGTGTTGTTACATGTGTTAGTTTGATGTGTTGTTACATGGTGTTAGATTGATGTGTTGTTACATTGTGTTAGATTGATGTGTTGTTACATGGTGTTTGTTTGATGTGTTGTTACATAGTGTTAGATTGTTGTTCATTACATGGTGTAAATCATGTAAAGTGAAGCTACTACAGCTGTTTTGTGTATTATCACCGTTGGGGATACAGCAGAGTGTGAGAGCTCTGCGTATGAAATATCAAACCTTTAATGCTGAGATCAAACAAAGCAGCAGATATGGAATGTGAGGAAGTATGAAAAAGATTCAGTTTGTCTGTGATGTGCAGAGTACACAGCTGTACAGTGTTTCAGCGTGTTCCATTAAAGTGACACATAATACAGTATTTTGTAACATTTAAGTAAAGTAACACATTTGTACAGGGTTTATAAATTTAAAACTAAAGTAAAATATTTGTACTGTAATTAGGATGGGGATGTGAGAGTGAAAGCAGGCTGGTCTCATTACATGTTTCCACAACAGGAGGAAATAAAAGCACATCAAACAGGCAGAGGTCTGACAGTGAGATAGCAGCGTGGCAGAAAGCAGCGTCAGGCTGTGAAGGTCAGGACTTGCTGTGCAGGCTGCCTTATAGTCAACAATCAGGGTTAAGTGCCAAGCTCATAAAAATAAGGTTTCTAACTTCTGCTTTCTCTTATTTAACAATGACAGAAACTGTGTGAGTTTCCCAATCGGAACATTAAAGACACTTTTAATGTGGACGTGTTTTAAGACTGACACATGTTCAGATACAAATTCCAGCAGAGAACAGGTGATTCAGGTGTAAACCCTCTGTTACTCATTTTACCTTTAAACACAGTAACAGATCAAACATTTGTGTTGTTATGATAAAGACGAGGCTGCAGAACACAACATTGCAACCAACATTGGAGACTCTGTCCTTTCAAATGTAAACAGGCTGCTCCTGAGCCGTCAGCAGGCGGTACATGGCCGCAGGCATTGTCTTCATGTGGATCTGACACAGAAACAACAATGGGTTAATTCAGAGAACAATTGAAAGTAAGTATTTTATTGAGCATGTGAAAACTAGCTACGTATTTGCGCAGAGTGACCTCTCACCTCTCCCACAGCGTTGGACAGGATGTGGACGATCTTTTCGTGGGGTGTGGCCACTACACTCTGGCTGTTGATCTCGATGATTCGGTGACCAACTCTGACCCCGCCCCGCTCAGCAATGCCCCCCCGCATCAGGCTACAGATCTGATGACAAAAAAGAGCATTTGTTCTCATGATGAACAGAACAGCAAATCTGAAAATCCAATCCTACCAAGAAACAGAATTACAAAACTACCCACAATGCCGTTCTGCACGCTAAAGCCCAGCTGGTAGCGGAGGTCAGGCCGTCTGATGAGTACGGTGGTCACCGGGGGACATCTGACAATGTTCAGTTTGATGCGAGCCTGGTTCTTCAGACCCTGCAGAGAGAATTTGAGAAGTCTTCCCTCTGCTCCCCGAACCATAAACCTGTAATGTCTGTTATCAAAAATGAAGACACACCTTGATGATGCTCTGGCAGGTGGACAGCGGAAGTCCCACCAGACTGGTCCCATTGATGGACATGATCTGGTCTCCAATGTTCAGTCTGCCAGACCTCTCTGCCGGACCAGCATGCATCATGCTGGCAATGATGACGGTGGGCAGGATGGAGCCCCACCCACTCTCCACGATGACCACACCCAGGATCTCCCCCTTACCTTTCTCTATGAGCACCTGAGGTCACAGCAGGTCAGCCAATAAGAAAACAAACAGAAATACTCCAAAACATTTTAAATATAATAAAACTGTCTGAGACAACACACAGACAGAAACTATTCTAAAAAATATTTAAAATGTTTAAACAGATGGACAGAAGCAACAAAAGCATCTAAATATAATGAAGACTGACAGAAACAACACAGTCAGAACGTCTTTAATCTAAACAATTATAATGAAGATATTTAAAAAACAGACCAAACAACACACATTTTATAGCATTGTCATCATAACAGAAAAATATTTAACATTACATTTTTTAGTTTGGTTTTATGATTATTTATTTGATGTACCATTGCTGTTGTGATTGACACTTTTTGGTCGAGCAGCTGTAGTAGATTAAACATCACTAATGAGTTTATGAGTTAATGAGTTTTAATTCACAAACAAATTACAGTGTTTGGATTTTTCTGTACTCACATCTTTGCAGTTCTCAGACTTCGAGAAGTGGACCAGGTCGTCGTTGTACATGTCCTGAGTGTTGAGCAAGTCGCTGTACTCCTTTTGGCTCAGGTCCTCCGGGTTTATACCGTTAGCTCGTAAAAACTCCTGGTACGCCACGCTGAATGCCTGCCCAATGGACTGAGCGATCAGCTGGGCCTGAGGGGGCAAATATATAAATATATTGTTTTATAATTGTGTGAATGTGATTACTACCCATGGGTACTTTACATAGCAGCCTCTTCCATCAGTTTGTCGATGTGAATGGATGAGCATGTCCCACCCTCTGTGCTGACGGGCAGTGCACAGAGGCAGAGGACAATTTTTCTTTTCCTTTTTTTTCTTCATCATCATCATCATCATCATCAACAACATCGATGGCTTCTCATGAAATAATGTATATGTATAAGAATATACCTTTATTCTAAATGTGTCAATAAACAGTCTATTAAAGATGAGATAATTATTATTAAATTATAAATAATAAACACATTATTTTTTGACTTGATTAACATGCCAAGAGAAGTTGTCAATAACAATAATCTTTTTGCTAAATTACGATAACAATAAGGTTTTCAAGGTGACACTCTGAAATGGTTAACCAGTTATATAAGTTAAAGTGAACAGTATGTAATAATGAATAGTTGAGCTTTAAGCATTGTTGATATAACATGTGGAGTACCACAGGGATCTGTAATAGGACCTTTTCTTTTTTATTTCTTGTTTATCTGGAGGAAGTGGTGGCTAGTCAGTTATGTGACTTTCTCCATTACAACACTTTATCTGAGGATTTTCAGTCAGGATTTCAAGCCCACCGTAGTACTGAGACTGCACTGGTAAAAGTTACAAATGATCTACTACCAGTCTCAGATGGGACTTATTTCTGTGCTCGTCATGTTAGATCTTTGACCGTCACATCCTATTACAGAGACTAGAACAATTACTTGGCATTACAGGAACTGCTTTAAGTTGGTTGAAATCCTATTTTTCAGATCGATCTCAGTTAGTACATGTTAATGAGTCCTAGATTGCACACCAAAGTTAGTGATGGAGTTCCACAAGGTTCAGTACTTGGACCGATTCTCTTCACATTATGTATGCTTCCTCTGGGTTATATTATGAGGAAAGACTCCATAAATTTTCATTGTTATGCAGACAATACTCAACGTATCCATGAAGCCTGATGTCACCGATCAGTTATGTAAACCAGAAGAATGCCTTACGGCCATTAGGACCTGGATGACCAAAAATCTTTTGCTGCTTAAAGGCTTAATATGCAATTTTTCACACTTAAATGTAATAGAAATCAAGTATATCCTCTGAAAATAACTCTGTGAGTCATGACTGTCTACAATGGGTGTAACAGCCGAGTCCCACTGTCTGTGATGCTTTCCGAGTTTTCCGAGTCCTATCTTCAGTTTGTTTACATTGCCCGGACTGCCGCCCGGCTCATCCCCTCGCGTATAAAAGTTGTTTAATTGAGGGACTAGAGAAAAGAAGAATAACATACTGTGCTCACTGCTTAATTGAATGTCACGTAAGTGTTTCTAGATCACAGTCATTTCGGGTAAATTTAGATACAAGCATAATAAAGATTGCTAGCATTAGCATGCTAATACAACAATGCAGCACGAGTTGTTTTGGTTTCATGCTGGTGCTCAAGGGCGACATCTACTGGATCAAAAAATAGCATATAAAGCCTTTAAGTAAGACAAGACTGAAGTTATTCTGTATGGCCCCAAAAACCTCAGAGAGACTTTTTCCTAATGAGATAACTGTTCTTGATGGTGACAACGTCCACCGTTAGGAATCTGGGAGTTCTATTTGTCCATGTATTTGTTACCTCCAGGTTGGATTATTGTAATTATTTTATCAGGCTGGCCTGGTAAGTCTCTAAACACTCTTCAGCTGGTCAAAAATGCCGTAGCTCGTGTATTGACTAGAACTAGGAAAATAGATCACATTACTCCTGTATAGGCTTCTCTGCACTGGCTACCTAGAATATAATTTAAAATCCTTCATCTCACTTACAAAGCTCTTAATGGCCAGGCAACATCTTATCTTGAAGAGCTAATAGTGTCGTATTACTCTTTGATAACATTACGCTCCCAGAATGCAGGCCTGCTCGTGGTACGTACAGTCTCTAAATGTACTATGGGAGGTGGAGCCTTCAGTTACCTGACCCCCCATCATCTACCAGTCAGGGTCCGGCAGAGACTCTCTGTACTTTGAAGAGTAGGCTTAGAACTTTCCTTTCGATAAAGCTTATAGTTATAAGTTATACAGTTATGGACCAGCTCCTAGATAGGCTGTGATAGGCTTAGTCTGTAAGGAGACCTGGCACCTTGAGCTCCTGTCTCTCCCTCTTTCTCTATCTGTTTGCATTTACATCTTATTACTGCATATGACTAGCTGCAAATTTTAATGTACCATTTAAGTTACTACCCATATATCTTACTCGGAGCTCCTAAGCTCCCTTGTCTCGTAGGTTCTTCTTAATCGTTTGTGTGGATGGCCGGCTGCTACATCTATTAATATCAGCCTTACAGCTATCATCATTATTATAAATATTACAGTGAATCTTAAAGCTGCTCAACTTCAACTTCGTCTATAATTAACATTATCAGTCCTCCCTGTTTCATCATCATTACAGTTTCTAATGTCAGTCTTTTATCATACTAAGCTGTTACTGCTCATACTACCTATACTCTTACCATTATTACTGACATTGTAGCTATAAATCTATCTTATTCATTGTTGTTGCTGTTCTGTTTCTCTCTATCCATCTCCTTCTTCCTGCATCTCCATCTATCCCACTTTTCAAGCTCAACACAGTAGCAGATGTCTGTTCAACATGAGTCTGGTTCTGCTCGAGGTTTCTGCCTCTTAACAGGCAATTTTCCGTTGCCGCTGTAACTTTGCTAAACGTTGCTTCGTTCTCACTCAATTTGAGTGGATGGGGATTTGAGGTGTTCCGCAGGAGGAGAGTGGAGATGTCGCCATACAGCAGTTTGTTTTGGTTTAATGCTGGCTCACAAGGGCGACATCTACTGGATGAAAAAGTTGAACATTTGGTTTAATGTTGGGTAATAGTAAATAATACAACGAAGAGTAAGGCCTTTTATATTCTCTTTTGTAAAGTGTCTTGAGATGACATTTGTTATTAATTGGTGCTATACAAATAAAGATTGATCGATTGATTAGTGACTTTCCATTGGGTTGTAATTTTCTTTTCCCATTTTGTTTGTATTGGTTTTAATTGTATATTTGATTGATAAGCTGATACATTTGTGTTTTTATTGTTTATTATTATATGATTGTTTTATTTTGAAATGTTGTTATTCATTTTTATTGCTGCAGTGGTTAGCGTTGTTGCCTCACAGCGAGCAAGCCCCGTCGGACAGGAGCCACTGTGTGTGGAGTTTGCATGTTCTCTCTGGGCATGCATGGGTCCACCCATAGTCCACTATAACCCTATATACTTATATACAGTCTATATATAAGATTAGCTATATACTTTTTTATACAGTCTTTATATTTGTATACAGTTCATTAATATAACTGTCTATATTTTGAACAGTCTGTATGTATTCATTTACAGTATACAAATGTCTATTTTTCTATGTACAGTACATTCTATATAATTTTAATCAGTCCATATATCATAGTATATATTTGAAATTGTCTATATCTTATCAGTCAGTGTTTTTATAAACAGTATACATTTGTATTGTCTATATATAGAGAGAGAGATATACGCAGTAGTTTTATACAATGAATATATCATAGTCTTTGTAATAAATATATCTATAAAGATTTAAAAAGTTGGACTCACATCCTCGGACTCGAACACATGACAGATCATCTTGTACTGCCGCTTGCTGTCCTGACCCGGGTCGGAGGCCTCCAGGTGCTCCTGGGAGTCTGCGCGGGGCATCCTGCGGCGAGCCATGAGAACCACCACGTTCCCGATGTCAGCAATGTAGGAGATGGTCCTCAGAGGATGATCCATCATGGTGTCCTGGTGAGCAGAGAAACATAAATATAATATAAACACAGCAGAGTTTATAGAAATCTGAGGAACAAATTGAGCAAACAAAACAACACAGCCAACATCCATTTAACTGTGTTATAATCTCTTCTGTAAATCATTTAGCAGATTATCAATCTGGATTACAATCTGATGTTTGTTCTGTTTCAATATCTCAGAGATGAGTAGCTTAATTTCTCACAGGTCCCTCCAGACCAATGAGAAGCTTTAATGATTAATAAACTGCTGAAATAAAAGTGATGAGGCTGATTAAAGTACTTCATGTGTTGTGTTGTGTAACAGTGTGTTTTTTGTGTATCACCTGTGTGTCGGCGTTCAGCACTTTGATTCTCTGTGTGGAGATGAACAGATCCACCTCTGTCATTGGCTGAGGCTCACCTTCGGGGGCCTGCACACACACACACACACACACACACACACACACACACACACACACACACACACACACAGTCAGTAAATTTACATGATGTCATTCTATGTGGACTTTCTCCAAGTCAGGCTATCACACCTATTTACTCTTACATGATTACATTTCAATCAGATCCAAACTGGACTAGACATTCTGAGCATGCTCCACAGTTCCCACGCTGGGCTTTGACCCGGAAGTCAAACATCATAAAAGTTTAAGAAGAAAGCCGGTAAGAAAACACAACAAAGGTATCAAAATGGAGAGTTGTTGGTGAGAGAAACAGACGAAGGTACACAGGACATGTTGAGTCCGCAGGAGGAGGTCAACATGTTAGAGGATATGGATCGAAGGAAAATTAGGAATGACCACAGTCGATTGTTTGGTATGTGATAGGTCAGCAGGAAGAAGGTCCAATAGTAACTAGCTGAAAGGGGTACTGTACTCAACTGTAGACAAGTCAGACATACTTCTTTTGATAAACAGATTCTCCTGTGATGCTTGTGTACTGGGACAAGGACAATAGTCCAATTAAATTGAGTAATAAATCTGAAGCTTGATATAGCATATGATACTATAGCTCCATTTAACTAAGCATGTAAACACACTGTCTCTCTTTAAAGACAAAAAGAAGGAGAAAAACAGCTGTTCACAAACAGAGAGGAGGAGGAGGAGGAGACAGGTAGAAAGGTACTTCACCTTCTTCCTGTTTTGTGCAACTTTTTGGGCCGTCTGCAGGAATAAAAGAGAGAGAAGAAGAGTTAGATCTCGGACTGATCACAGGTTGTTCTATCACACCTGAACTATCAGAGAGTGACTGTGATCACAGCAGGTGATGTGTTCACAGGTAACACAAACAGGTAAAATATGCTGATACAACAATCCTAAATCTAAGCTAAAAACAGATTAAATCCGCTGTCAGGTCGTATTAATTATATTACAATGTTCATTATATAATCACTGATGGAGTCTACTGACACCATGGAGCTCATGAAATCAATGAAACTGCAGTAACCCTATTCCACCAGAAGAGGTCTCTGTTGTTTTAAATGCTTGTTTAGACCGCGAGGACAGACTTGTTTAGACTCCATCATCACTCTGTATAATAATTACTTATTGTATAATAATTCACTTCCATTTAATGACTATTACTACAATTGGCTCCGAGGTCAACTCTGAGGATTTAAACCTTTTTTATGAAAAGAAAGATGTTACAACACATAAAGTAAAAAACAATAAATAATAATAATAATAATATAAACCTTTATCTTGCTGACGGCCTCCTGCGCCTGCATCATTCGTACGTTTTTGGAAGGCGTTTTGTCCGACAGCAGCTGGGTGGAGCCGAGGTAGTTCGCAGCAAAGATGATCCCATCGATCAGGTCCTCAGGGTCACATGGTCCTGGGACTGAAGGGCAGGGGGCTCAGTGTCAATGTGTTATAATTAACCCCCCTTACACACAAACACTTTGTCGTTCCTTTCTATAAATCTGTGATTTAAACTAATTAATCTCACCAGGTTACGCATCATGTTATCAGACATTCTAACAGTCATTGATTAAAATAGCTGCCATGTTTTGAAACCTCCTGTGCAGAGGAGGGCGCTCTTACCTTCTACATATGTGGGGAAGGAGGCCAGACTTCTCCTGGACTAAACATAAACAGAAAAATAAATATAAGCATACAGATTCATATTGATGTAAAAAAAAAAAAAAAAAAAAAGACAGAACAGATTATAAACGTCTGTTCACAACAACATAATGTGTTAACAATAATGTAATCAAGTTAGAATGAAATTATCTGTTTAGAATAATATAATCTGTTAGAATCGATTGAACTCTGACCTCAGTAGTGGAGGGGGAGGAGTCAAAGGTGTGGTCCTGCAGCAAGTGGAGGCTGGAAGACTCGGCTCCTGGAGGAGACGGGGAGCCTGAACGAGGAGACTGAAGGAGGACGAGAAGGAGCACCAAACAATTTGTGAATCCTCTTTAGATGGCACATGAAGTGATCAGTATTACAGATCATAACAATAGCTTCAGAACATCACATGTTTCAGAGCACAAACTGATCTTTGGAACTGAAGAGTCTGAACACTTCAAAGATGTGCTTTCATATTATTATTATTCTTACCCTGCAGTTACCTGAAAGTCTTTGCTCGCCTGTCTTCACTGCACACATCTATCGCACTCACTGAGCCTTGTAGTTATGCTTCATCTCGTCTGTTTTCACTTCCCCTGTTTTCTTACTTTGACCTGCCGTCCTGTCAGACGGTTTTTATAAAGGTCACAAATCCTTGTGTTACACCTGTCTGCCTGTTACTGTCTGCTTTTTGCTCCTCTCCTCCTGCGTGTTTACACTTCTACTTCAACTTCTCAGAGGACAAATTAATTTGCAGACAGATAAAACCATAAAAAATAGAAAACACAGGCAAATAGAAATAAAGTACAACATGTTACAAGAGAAAGTAAACCATCATCAGTCATCGGTTTGTGTTCTTGAGAGATGGGAGTATTTCTACTACCTTCGGTAACCTGAACCTCCTGTTGGATAAATACGAAGCCTATGGGACGGTCTGACAGAACTGGCTTGGCAAGACAATGTAATTTCTCCTCGTGAGTCATATATAAACATCCTCAACTTAAGTCGTCTGAGTCTCCTGAATCTTTCATGAGTGAAGTCAAGTTTATACAAATTTCCTCGACAGGGAGGAGCTCAAACTGAAGAGGAGGTCGAGGACACTGAGAGATCTTGGATGTTACTCTAAAGGTTTGAGACAGGTCGGCTAATTTAACACCAGTGATTTTACAGGCGACTTTAATGATCCGGTGTAGCCTGTTTCTGTCTCTGAATAAAAGGTCATTAAACCAGGAGATGAAGCCAAAGGTGAGGACGGACTGCAGCTGAAGAACAGTGTGTTCATTTACAACAACCACACAGTTTAGTTTGAGGCCACGCTGGTGAGTCTCACAGACAGCTTCTGTGTTTTCACTGAATGTTAGCTGATCAATAACATACCCATATTTATAAAATTGAGCCTCTTCAACAGTCTGTCCCTAAATTTCAGTTAGAAAATGACTCCCTTCTAATTTCTATTTACAGATCTTGAGTTTTACTGACTTTAACTTTAAAATCTTGATAAAATCCTCTGGTCCACTGGTCCAGATGCTGTGTCCTCCACCTGTAACAGACTCTCTGTGACTGTGCTATCTGCAAATTTCACAATATGTCTTCCTCATTAGGAACTTCCTCAGGGTATAAAATGTATAAAACAAGTGAGAGGACACAGCTCTGTGTCTCTGTTTAGGGGTTTATAGGCATGATGAAATACAGGATCAGAGCAGATTTATAACAAGAAACTTCACAGACATGTTTTGGGGACCTCTGAGACTTATTTAAACTTGTCGAAAACAAGTTTAATATGTGACTTTTAAACCTCTGAAGAAAATAATTAAAACAATCATCTATCTCCTCATCTGATTTAAAATCATCCTTAATCATCATTTTTTCTGTCATGACTGAATTGCTCTCAGACACTTTAAGGTCCTTGCTTGGTTGAGTTTTTTCTTTAAATTTCTGCTCTGTTGCTTCATCATTATACCATTTTTAAAAAGATTATATTTAAGCGTTACTTGATTGTCCATGTCTTAATATTTGGTCAGGGTTTACCAGGCACACACAGTGTCTGCTACACAGCAGTGATCGTCTCCTGCTGTTCACAAGAGCTAACACACCAGCAGGACGAGCCGCAGCTCAGAGACAAAACATCAGAACAGATCATCTCAGAAAGCACAAACACATCACAACACAACATTCTGCAGGCATCAGCTTATACAGCCACCTGCTCACCTGTCTCTGATCTGACCTTTTTCTGTTCTCACCTAACCCTACTCCGACAGTTTTATTCTTTTACTCCAGAACAACATAGGAAATAAGAAATCAGTCAATGACACTATTCCGACATTCCACTTGGAAGAAACCTCTGAGGCTCAGAAATGAAGCCAACTTGTATACCAAAAACTGGAGTTCCTCAAGTGCCCACTAGAGGCTGTCTCCAGCAGTGAGTCAATCCCCATAGAGCCCCATTTTAAAATGCCAACCTCTACAGCAGATACTATATAAACATGTTTACAGCCAAGTACAAGATCATTCAACTCAACTGTCAGACCGTGAAGTCTGAGCTTCACTTTGTACAACCGGTCACATTATACAATTATTTTACTACATGTTAGCACTTATTAGCTGCTATCTGTGTCAGTGAGAACCATACCCGTCCTATTTGTCACACATTGATATTTGTGCAGCCTATGCATGGAGCAAGAGGCAACCTCCGGTGTTGAAAGATGAAGCCAATGGAAGTGCAAAATCCTGCAGTTCATCGAGGGTCCGCTTGAGGCTGGCTCCAAGAGCCCCGGAAGTCACATTTAAAAAAGCCTGTTAACATGTTTAAAGCCTAGTACAAACGCAGGCAGACGCATCAGTTTTGATTTTATGAATGATACGTGTTATCCTAGTGAGGCGCGTAGCTGACCTAATTGACAATTGGTCGTGACATAACGGTTTGTCAGGAGGCTTAAAACCCGCCACAGCCTCCGGACCCCCTTCAGTAACAGATGGGTGATGTCACTGAGGCTACGTCCATTAATATTTACAGTCTATGGCATGGAGTCAGGAATAGACGACTGCACCTGTAAATGATTCATTAACCTGCCGCTATCTTACAGCAGATTTAGGTTAGTGAGCGGCAGGTCTGTCCATGACCTTCTGATAACTCAACTCTGATCAGTTTCCACTACAGATAGATTCTCATTCTGTGTTTATATGGTCACTTTCTGCTCAAAAAAGCAAGACGGGGTCTAAAATGCTGGACTGGAACTTTAAAAAGTCAAATGACTGATGTTTGGTCTGTTTGTCCCTTTTTGTTGCTCCATGTCAGTTCTGGTCTAACAGGTCTGAAAACACCTGCTCAGGTGTCTGTTCAGGTTTTAGAAAACAATGATGTCACCATCTAACTTCATTTACAGTCACTTCTCACAATTTAAAGCTGTAAAAGGGATTTATAAAATCACCAAAAAGAGGAGCTCAGTATTTCCTGTTTAATATTTTCATTGACTTGTTTGTCTTCACCTCAGGCTGCTGTTCTGTAGGTTTATTATAAAACTGTTTGTGACAAACAGAAAACTAACTGTAAGATCTGCTGTAAATCCTGAGCATCATACTAATCTGTTAACGTTATAAAATCATCACCTGTCGTCTGAAACAATGAAATGATTCCTGAAAACACCATCAGCTAATTCACCTCAGGGTCCAACGCATTTTATCAAACATCAAACGATAACCCATACATCTCTATAACATATACCACCAAACCATCTCTATACACAACTTAATCATAAACTAAAGATATGTAATAAACTGTCTACAACACCTGTCACTATGTCATCACACAGGTAACATATTTCATCTATAAAACTGAGCACACCTCCTCCTCCTCTGCCTCTCGCTGCTCCTCCTGTTTGCTCTGCTCCTCCTCCAGCTTCTCGACCTGATACATCCAGAAGTTCTCCATGTTTTCTCTGAACAAACTGACTCGGTAGCTGCTGCAGGTACACTGATGTTTAGAGAGGCGGTTGCTGTTTAAATACAACACCTGAGAGCTCAGGTAACACTCAGGTATCAGGATTCAGCTCTGCATCATCAACCTGGAACTGTTTACTGCATCACCATTAATAAACACATGAATAAACTCTGAACACATGAACATCTGTTCACTGTGTCACCATTAATGAACACATGAATAAACTCTGAACACATGAACATCTGTTCACTGTGTCACCATTAATAAACACATGAATAAACTCTGAACACATGAACATCTGTTCACTGTGTCACCATTAATAAACACATGAATAAACTCTGAACACATGAACATCTGTTCACTGTGTCACCATTAATGAACACATGAATAAACTCTCTATACATGAACATCTGTTCACTGTGTCACCATTAATGAACACATGAATAAACTCTCTATACATGAACATCTGTTCACTGTGTCACCATTATTGAACACATGAATAAACTCTCTATATGAACACATGAACATCTGTTTACTGTGTCACCAACCAACCAGAAAACACACTTTATATCTTTAATAACTGATGAGATGAATGTGTGAAACTCACTCTCTATGAATATAATACATATATCAACTTTAGATTTTATATATGAATGTGTTAAATGCACTGTATATGAACAAATGAATGTTCTCTGTATGAAAATTAGACTGTAAATATTAAAGGATGAAGCCTGAGTGACGTCACCCATCTGTTACTGCAGGGGGGTCCAGAAGCTCGTCAGCAGCAGCCGCCGTGCTGGAAATCCTGTCTCAGCCTAACTTTCAGTCAACCATTATATCACACCCACCTGTCAATCATGTCTGCTACGCACCTAACTATGGATAACACGTATCAAATCAAAATCGAAACCGTACAGTGTGTGTGTGCCAGTGATGACAATAACTAATCAGACCTATTTCTGTTTTTGTACCAGGCTGTAAAAATGTTTATTTATACTGTAAAAAACTGATTTTTTGACAGTCATGTGTTTGTGACTTCCGTAGTTCCTGGAGCCAGCCTCAAGCAGACACTCGACATACTGCAGGATTTTACACTTTCGCATTGGCTTCATTTCTCAAGACTGGAGGTTGCCGTTTGGTAGGAACCCATGAATGTACTCTGTATGAACACATGATGTACTCTGTATGAACACATGAATGTACTCTGTATGAACACATGAATGTACTCTATATGAACACATGAATGAACTCTGTATGAACACATGAATGTACTCTGTATGAACACATGGACACATAATGTACTCTGTATGAACACATGAATGTACTCTGTATGAACACATGAATGAACTCTGTATGAACACATGAATGTACTCTGTATGAACACATGGACACATAATGTACTCTGTATGAACACATGAACACATAATGTACTCTGTATGAACACATGATGTACTCTGTATGAACACATGAACACATAATGTACTCTGTATGAACACATGATGTACTCTGTATGAACACATGATGTACTCTGTATGAACACATGAACACATAATGTACTCTGTATGAACACATGATGTACTCTGTATGAACACATAATGTACTCTGTATGAACACATGATGTACTCTGTATGAACACATAATGTACTCTGTATGAACACATGAACACATGATGTACTCTGTATGAACACATGATGTACTCTGTATGAACACATGAACACATAATGTACTCTGTATGAACACATGATGTACTCTGTATGAACACATGAATGAACTCTGTATGAACACATGAATGTACTCTGTATGAACACATAATGAACTCTGTATGAACACATGAATGTACTCTGTATGAACACATGATGTACTCTGTATGAACACATGAACACATAATGTACTCTGTATGAACACATGATGTACTCTGTATGAACACATGATGTACTCTGTATGAACACATGAACACATAATGTACTCTGTATGAACACATGATGTACTCTGTATGAACACATAATGTACTCTGTATGAACACATGATGTACTCTGTATGAACACATAATGTACTCTGTATGAACACATGAACACATGATGTACTCTGTATGAACACATGATGTACTCTGTATGAACACATGAACACATAATGTACTCTGTATGAACACATGATGTACTCTGTATGAACACATGAATGAACTCTGTATGAACACATGAATGTACTCTGTATGAACACATAATGAACTCTGTATGAACACATGAATGTACTCTGTATGAACACATGATGTACTCTGTATGAACACATGAACACATAATGTACTCTGTATGAACACGTGAATGTACTCTGTATGAACACATGAATGAACTCTGTATGAAAACATAATGTACTCTGTATGAACACATGAATGTACTCTGTATGAACACATGGATGTACTCTGTATGAACACATGATGTACTCTGTATGAACACATGAATGTACTCTGTATGAACACATGAACACATGATGTACTCTGTATGAACACATGAACACATAATGTACTCTGTATGAACACATGAACACATAATGTACTCTGTATGAACACATGAATGAACTCTGTATGAACACATGAATGAACTCTGTATGAACACATAATGTACTCTGTATGAACACATGAATGAACTCTGTATGAACACATGAATGTACTCTGTATGAACACATGAATGAACTCTGTATGAACACATGATGTACTCTGTATGAACACATGAATGAACTCTGATGTACTCTGTATGAACACATGAACACATAATGTACTCTGTATGAACACATGAATGTACTCTGTATGAACACATAATGTACTCTGTATGAACACATGAACACATGATGTACTCTGTATGAACACATGATGTACTCTGTATGAACACATGAACACATAATGTACTCTGTATGAACACATGATGTACTCTGTATGAACACATGAATGAACTCTGTATGAACACATGAATGTACTCTGTATGAACACATAATGAACTCTGTATGAACACATGAATGTACTCTGTATGAACACATGAATGTACTCTGTATGAACACATGATGTACTCTGTATGAACACATGATGTACTCTGTATGAACACATGAACACATAATGTACTCTGTATGAACACATGATGTACTCTGTATGAACACATGATGTACTCTGTATGAACACATGAACACATAATGTACTCTGTATGAACACATGATGTACTCTGTATGAACACATAATGTACTCTGTATGAACACATGATGTACTCTGTATGAACACATAATGTACTCTGTATGAACACATGAACACATGATGTACTCTGTATGAACACATGATGTACTCTGTATGAACACATGAACACATAATGTACTCTGTATGAACACATGATGTACTCTGTATGAACACATGAATGAACTCTGTATGAACACATGAATGTACTCTGTATGAACACATAATGAACTCTGTATGAACACATGAATGTACTCTGTATGAACACATGATGTACTCTGTATGAACACATGAACACATAATGTACTCTGTATGAACACATGAATGTACTCTGTATGAACACATGAATGAACTCTGTATGAACACATAATGTACTCTGTATGAACACATAATGAACTCTGTATGAACACATGAATGTACTCTGTATGAACACATGATGTACTCTGTATGAACACATGAACACATAATGTACTCTGTATGAACACGTGAATGTACTCTGTATGAACACATGATTGAACTCTGTATGAACACATGAATGTACTCTGTATGAATACATGATGTACTCTGTATGAACACATGAACACATAATGTACTCTGTATGAACACATGATGTACTCTGTATGAACACATGATGTACTCTGTATGAACACATGAACACATAATGTACTCTGTATGAACACATGATGTACTCTGTATGAACACATGATGTACTCTGTATGAACACATAATGTACTCTGTATGAACACATGAACACATGATGTACTCTGTATGAACACATGATGTACTCTGTATGAACACATGAACACATAATGTACTCTGTATGAACACATGATGTACTCTGTATGAACACATGAATGAACTCTGTATGAACACATGAATGTACTCTGTATGAACACATAATGAACTCTGTATGAACACATGAATGTACTCTGTATGAACACATGATGTACTCTGTATGAACACATGAACACATAATGTACTCTGTATGAACACGTGAATGTACTCTGTATGAACACATGAATGAACTCTGTATGAACACATAATGTACTCTGTATGAACACATAATGAACTCTGTATGAACACATGAATGTACTCTGTATGAACACATGATGTACTCTGTATGAACACATGAACACATAATGTACTCTGTATGAACACGTGAATGTACTCTGTATGAACACATGATTGAACTCTGTATGAACACATAATGTACTCTGTATGAACACATGAATGTACTCTGTATGAACACATGGATGTACTCTGTATGAACACATGGGGATGCGAGCAGCACCTGAGCAGAGCAGCGAGCAGCACCTGAGCAGAGCAGCGAGCAGCACCTGAGCAGAGCAGCGTACTACGGTGAGCGTATTGCATAATTGCTTGTTCTGTTCTCCTCTGCACTGTGTTACTGTGTACCTACTCTTAGCTTAGCCTAGCAGTTAGCTTTACAATGGCTTCTTTTTCTGTCTCTCCCTCTCCTGCTCTCTCTTGCTCTACGTGTCAGATGTTAAGTTATTCCTCGTCCTCCTTTAGTGATAATGATACTTGTAAGAAATGTAGTTTATTTTTAGCTTTGGAGGCGAGGGTGTCTGAGTTAGAGAGACGGCTCCGCACCATTGAGTCGGAGTCATCGTATGCAGCAGTAGTTAGCCAGCCACCTGTAGCCGGTGCGGGCCGACATAGCTTGGCTTCCCCCCCGGTAACTCCCGAGCAGCCGGGAGGCAGTGGCTGGGTTACTGTCCGAGGGAAGCATAGTCGAAAATCGAAGCACACGGTTCCCCACCAACCACTTCACGTTTCAAACAAATTTTCCCCACTCAGCGACACACCCGCTGAGAATAAAACTCTGATTATTGGAGACTCCATAGTCCGAAACGTGAAGATAGCGAAGTCAGCGGGCATAGTTAGGTGTATACCCGGGGCCAGAGCGGGCGACATCGCATCTCATTTAAAGTTGCTGACAAAGACTAAAGGTAGATTTGATACAATCGTAATTCATGTCGGCACAAATGACTCCCGACTACGCCAGTCGGAAGTCACTAAGGTTAATGTGGAGTCGGTGTGTACTTTTGCTAAGACGATGTCGGACTCCGTAGTGTTCTCTGGACCCCTCCCAAATCAGACCAGTGATGACATGTATAGCCGCATGTCATCACTCAACCGCTGGCTGTCGAGGTGGTGTCCAGCACACGATGTGGGCTTCATAGATAACTGGCAGTCTTTTTGGGGAAAACCTGGTCTGCTAGCTAGAGACGGCATCCATCCCACTTTGGACGGTGCAGCTCTATTATCTAGAAACATAGCAGAGGTTATTAGTCCAAAACCTTGACAACAACTCAGAGTTCAGACCAGGAAGCAGAGCTGCAGTCTTACACACTTCTCTGCGCCTCCCTTAGATCTGTCTCCCAGTCACTATAGCTGTAATTCTGAATCGAACTGTAGTTATACTATAGGTACTGTGTCTGTCCCCCGGCCCAAACGCGTTTTTATAAGTCATCCAAACGGCGTGAATCATCAGAATCTGATTAGAATCAAAACTACGAATACGATTTTGCTACAAGATCGGAGGATTCACTGCGGACTTTTGAACATTAGGTCCTTAGCATCCAAGTCTCTTTTAGTGAATGATCTGATATCAGATCAGCACATTGATTTACTTTTTTTGACTGAAACCTGGCTGTGTCGAGATGAATATGTTAGTTTGAATGAATCCACTCCTCCCAGTCATTTTAATACTCATATACCTCGAGACACCGGACGAGGTGGTGGAGTAGCAGCTATTTTTAATTCCAGTCTTTTAGTTAACCCTCGACCAAAGCTGAATTTTTCTTCTTTTGAAAGCCTTGTTCTTAGTCTTCCACATCCAGTCTCAAGAACCTTTCAGCCAGTTCTAGTTGCTGTAGTTTACCGCCCTCCTGGCCCATATTCTGAGTTTCTATCTGAGTTTGCAGAATTTTTATCAGATTTAGTCCTTAGCAGTGATAGAATAATTGTTGTAGGTGACTTCAATATCCATGTGGATGTTGAAAATGATAGCCTGAGCACAGCTTTCATGTCACTATTAGACTCTATTGGTTTCACCCAGGGTGTAAACGAACCTACTCATCATTTTAACCACACCCTGGATCTTGTTTTAGCTTATGGAATTGAAATCCATAACCTTACAGTTTTCCTAGAAAATCCTCTGCTATCAGACCATTTTTTTATTACATTTGATTTTGTCCTACTAGAATTACCTCTGCCTGGAAGAGGTGTGCTTTCTAGAAGTTTGTCGGATAGTGCTGTGGCTAGATTTAAGGAAGCTATTTCAGCTGTTTTTGATTCAGTACCGTGTTTCAACCCAGTTGGAAACTCTTACGATAGCTTTAGTCCCTCTCAGCTAGATCAGTTTGTTGATAGTGCAGTGGATTCGCTGAGAGTTACTCTGGATTCGATTGCTCCCCTGAAACAGAAGGTTGTCAAGCGGCGGAGAGTGGCTCCATGGTTCAACTCAGAAACCCGTACTCTGAAACAATCATCACGGAATTTTGAAAGAATATGGCGTTCGACCAAAACGGTAGAATCTCGTTTTTTCTGGCAGGATAGTCATAGAAGATATATGAAGGCTCTACGTCACGCCCGAGCTGCCTACTACTCCTCTCTAATCGAGGAAAACAAAGGCAATCCTAGATACCTTTTCAGCACTGTAGCCAGGCTGACAGAGAGTCATGGCTCCATTGAGCCTTGTATTCCTCTAGCCCTCAGCAGTAATGATTTCCTTAGCTTTTTCAACAACAAAGTTCTAGACATCAGAGACAAAATTGGTAACCTCCTGCCCTTACCTGGTGCAGATACGTCTGTTACGGCAGAGACAGTTCCAGGACCAGATATTAGTCTCGACTGTTTTTCTCCAATCAACCTTTCAGAGTTATATTCCATTATTTCTGCATCGAAACCGTCAACCTGTATTTTGGACCCAATCCCAACCAAGCTGTTTAAGGAAGTCTTTCCCTTAGTTAGCAACTCCATATTAGATATGATCAATATGTCTTTACTGGCAGGCTATGTACCACAGACATTTAAAGTAGCGGTAATCAAACCTCTACTTAAAAAGCCTACTCTGGACTCAGGAACTCTGGCTAACTACAGACCTATATCCAACCTTCCTTTTATCTCGAAGATCCTGGAGAAGGTGGTAGCTAAACAGCTGTGTGACTTTCTCCATGACAACAGTTTATTTGAAGAGTTCCAGTCAGGATTTAGAGTCCACCATAGCACTGAGACTGCACTAGTTAGAGTTACAAACAATCTACTTCTAGCCTCAGACAGGGGACTTCTGTCTGTGCTCGTCTTGTTAGATCTTAGTGCTGCTTTTGACACCATTGACCATCGGATCCTGTTGTACAGACTGGAGCATTTGCTTGGAATTACAGGGACTGCTTTAAGTTGGTTTGAATCCTACTTATCAGACCGATCTCAGTTTGTACATGTTAATGATGAGTCCTCTATGCACACTAAAGTTTGCCATGGAGTCCCACAAGGTTCAGTGCTTGGACCAATTCTTTTTACATTATATATGCTTCCTCTGGGAAATATTATGAGGAAACACTCCATACAGTTTCATTGTTATGCAGATGATACTCAGCTTTATGTATCAATGAAGCCCGATGGTACCAGTCAGTTATGTCAGCTAGAAACATGCCTTAAGGACGTTAGGACCTGGATGACCAGAAATTTTTTGCTACTTAACTCAGACAAGACTGAAGTTATTGTGCTAGGCCCTAAGAACCTCAGAGAGACTTTTTCTAGTGATGTGACTGTCCTTAATGACATCAGCCTGGCATCTAGCACCACTGTTAGGAATCTAGGAGTTCTTTTTGATCAAGATATGTCTTTTAGCTCTCACATCAGTCAAGTTTCAAGAACAGCCTACTTTCACCTTCGTAATATATCCAAGATCAGGAATATCCTGTCGCAAAGTGATGCAGAAAAACTAGTTCATGCATTTGTTACCTCCAGACTGGATTATTGTAACTCTCTTTTGTCAGGGTGCTCTGGCAAATCTCTAAAGACTCTTCAACGGGTCCAAAATGCTGCAGCTCGTGTACTGACCAGAACCAGGAAATGGGACCACATTACTCCTGTCCTGGCTTCTCTGCACTGGCTCCCTATACAGTCTAGAATAGAATTCAAGATCCTTCTTCTCACCTACAAAGCTCTAAATGGCCAGGCACCATCTTATCTTAAGGAGCTACTAGTGCCGTACTGTCCCTTGAGAGCGTTGCGGTCCCGGAGTGCAGGCCTGCTGGTGGTACCTACAGTCTCCAAGTGTACTATGGGGGGTAAAGCCTTCAGTTATCGGGCTCCTCTCCTCTGGAACCGCCTTCCAGCCGGGGTCCGGGAGGCAGACACAGTCTGTATTTTTAAGATTAGACTTAAAACTTTCCTTTTTGATAAATCTTATAGTTAGGGCTGGTGCTGGTGTAGACCAGCTCTTAGTTATGCTGCTATAGGCTTAGACTACCGGGGGAACTGGCACCTTGAGCTCCTCTCTCTCTCTCTCTCTCTCTCTCTCTCTCTGCATATACAGTACATCATATTACTGCATGTATCTATCTATAAATCTCAGTCACTAACCACCTACTTTCCTGGGAGCTCTTGAGCTCCCCTAGGCTCCTCAAGATCGTCGGTTGACGGCTTGCCAGAACAACCCCCACCCCACCACTACCCCCTCCCCACCGGATCGTGGGTTGGCGGCCTGCCAGAACAACCCCCCACACCCCCTCCCCTCCCCACCGGATTGCTGATGGACGGTCTACCTCCCCCCACCCCCTTGCTCTCTATCCCTCTTCCTGCATCTTATCCCATCTCTCCCCCTATCCCTTTCCAAGCCCGGCGCAGTCTAGGCCTGTGAAGACTGTTTCGTCATGAGCCGGGGATCCGGCCGAAGATTTCTGCCTTTTAATAAGGCAGTTTTTTCTTACCACTGTAACTTTTGCTGCTTTGCTAAAGTGCTCATGATGGATAGGCCGGATCTTTGTAACATAGCAATAAGTAAGGTCCTTTACCTGCTTTTTGTAACATAACAATGAGTAAGGTCTTTTTACCTGCTCTTTTGTAATGTTAACAGACAATGAGTAAGGTATTTTACCTGCTTCTTGTAAAGTGTCTCGAGATAACACTTGTTATGAGTTGACGCTATACAAATAAAAGTTGATTGATTGATTGAAGTTGATGAATGTACTCTGTATGAACACATGAACACATGATGTACTCTGTATGAACACATGAACACATAATGTACTCTGTATGAACACATGAACACATAATGTACTCTGTATGAACACATGAATGAACTCTGTATGAACACATGAATGAACTCTGTATGAACACATAATGTACTCTGTATGAACACATGAATGAACTCTGTATGAACACATGAATGTACTCTGTATGAACACATGAATGAACTCTGTATGAACACATGATGTACTCTGTATGAACACATGAATGAACTCTGATGTACTCTGTATGAACACATGAACACATAATGTACTCTGTATGAACACATGAATGTACTCTGTATGAACACATAATGTACTCTGTATGAACACATGACGTACTCTGTATGAACACATGAATGAACTCTGATGTACTCTGTATGAACTCTGTATGAACACATAATGTACTCTGTATGAACACATGAACACATAATGTACTCTGTATGAACGCATGAATGAACTCTGTATGAACACATGAATGAACTCTGTATGAACACATAATGTACTCTGTATGAACACATGAATGAACTCTGTATGAACACATGATGTACTCTGTATGAACACATGAATGAACTCTGTATGAACACATGAATGAACTCTGTATGAACACATAATGTACTCTGTATGAACACATGAATTAACTCTGTATGAACACATGAATGAACTCTGTATGAACACATGAATGAACTCTGTATGAACACATAATGTACTCTGTATGAACACATGAATGAACTCTGTATGAACACATGATGTACTCTGTATGAACACATGAATGAACTCTGTATGAACACATGAATGTACTCTGTATGAACGCATGAATGAACTCTGTATGAACACATGAATGAACTCTGTATGAACACATGAATTAACTCTGTATGAACACATAATGTACTCTGTATGAACACATGAATGAACTCTGTATGAACACATGAACGCCTTTTTTGTAAGGGTTATTAAACCCTGAGTTCAGGCTGCAGGTTGTTGTTCGGCTGCAGGTCTGATCTGATGGAAACATTCAAACTCTCCTTTCTCTCTGCCACCTGACCCTCACTGAATTATTGAACCTGTCTCACCCTCTACCTGTCTGACTCACCTCATCAATAAATCAGGGTGGCACGGGGAGGAGGAGGAAAACCTCACATGACTTAAATTCAGTTTAAACTTAAGTTTTGATTAATACATTATTCTTTTTTATATATTTGTGACTGATATGTTTATAAATATCTGATATCTGTAGTTGTAATATTTATAATAATGATCAGACAGTAACTGCTGTACTCACATCGCCCCCTGGTGGTGGCTGCAGGTCACACTCTGCACTCGGGCTCAGGTCTTGTCTCATCACCCAGACCGGCTCTTTGGGTTCATCAGGTGTGTAAGGAGACCTGACTGTCCGGGTCTTCACCTCCTCAATGGCCTCCTTTATGTCCTTGATGGCGAGAGAAATGGCGTCTCTCTTCTCCTGACTGCTCTTTGTCGACTCCGCCTCCTCTGAGGGACTCACAGTCAGTTTCCTGCCCAGCTTTAATTGTCCCGCAGCTTGGTCGTTTTCGGTCTCAGAGTGGACTTTATCTTCTCCTGGAGGAAGCTCAGTTTCTTCTTCTATGGTGTCTCCAACAGTGTGATGCAGACTGTGAGCACTCACGCTCTGTCTGACCTCGGCCCCAGCGTGCTCGACGTCCTCCTCCTGATCACAGCTGTCAGCGCGAGGATACGGGGCAAACTCTGCCTCCTTCTCTGGACTGTCAGACTCTCCATCCGAGCGCTCGTCGTAGTGACGCAGACGGGATCCCACCGCCTCCTGCTGGTGGAAGTCTCCGTCCCCTGACTGACCGTCAAACAGCTGGAAGCCAGCCCTCCTCTGCTGGAGGGACTCAGCACCAACTTCAGCCGGAGGACCAGAGGACGCCACGTCACAGATTTCCTCGTAAACATGTTCAGAGAAAGAGTAAATGTCGTACGGCTCCGAGTACGCCTCTTCTGCCAGCCCAGCGTCCAAACTGTCTAATCTCTGATTGGCTGAGAAGTCCTCCTCCCCCCCGGGAGGATTGAGGGGCTGCGTGTACACGTAGTTGGAGTAACCGGTGTTCATCATGTCCTCGGTTTCACCTGGTCTCTGGGGGTTCTGGGTATCAGGGATGGGGTCACGTGGGCGGGGATGAGGACTAAAAAGATGTGGATTGACATGATGCTGTTCAGCCTCAGCACTCTCAGTGTATCCCTCTGCTTCTGGTCGTAGCTGGACCCCGTAGTTCCCTGTCTCGTCTTCGGCCTCTGGTTGGCCTTCAGAATCAAGTGACATCACTAGCAGGCCGTCATCGCCCTCGGCACGGTCCGTGTGGGCGTGGAAGCCGCTCTCAGTGCTGGCTGAGCGTGCAAGCACAGAGTCGTCCCGATCTCGGTCCTCGTCCTCGTTGTGGCGCTGCTGAACGCGCTCTGCCTCCCTCTGTTGCCTGAGTCTTTGTCTCTGCTGCTGCGCCCTGAGCCGAGCCTCGCTGTCCCCCTGTCTGCGGTACCGTGCCACTGCGGGTCGGGGGATGGGCAGGTGGGGCTGTGGCAGGGGAGCTTCTGGTTGCAGCTCCGCATCTGGCTCCTCCTGCGGGCAGCGCTGCTGTGCCGCTCTTACTCTGCTGCCAGCAGCTGCTCCAGCTTCACTGCGTCTGTAGCGTTTGTCATGGTTGCGGGAACGGCTGTTTTGGTTGTTGTGGCTATGGCGAGAAGGGGCGTCAGTCTCCTCCGTCACCTCCTGGCCAAGCTCCGTCTCCTGGGGGTTCATGGTGGCTGTGGAGGTCGGATAGTGTCAGACTGAGGTTTAAACGCTCATCATCAGCAGGAGCCTCCACGAGGTCAGCACAAAGGATTCTGGGATGAGACCAGCAGGAGCCTAGGTTAGGTCAGTGCAAAGGATTCTGGGAAGAAAGTGAGAGTGGAGTCAGAACGTGTCATAAAAGTGAATGTTACGGGTTCTGACATAAAGAATAGAGTATTTCTACAGTATATTAACACATAAATGTTTACAGATTGTTGGTTTGAACAGTGCTGACAGATTTATCTCATACTGAACATTAAATCAGACAGAAACAGACACAGAGCTGTAAGACCACACTGTTCATGTTGAATGATAACAAAAAGTGTAACTATTAAACACTCACCTGATGATGATTTTCTTTGTTAAACCTGAAACAGAAAGAAAAGAAACACATAAATTTAAAAGTGTTATATGTATAATAAGACACCACAGGAGACATTATAGATGAAAGTATTTTTAAATAAGACAGAGGGTATTCCCTGTACACTCTATCTTATTTATGTTAGTATGTGTTAATATACATTTAATCTGACAGCATGTTTTCAAAGCTCTGTTCTGTAACTTTGTGTTAACTGATTCTTCTTCTGTGGTGTTTCAGAAGTGATCCTGTTTAAGATGGCCCTCTGTTGGTCACTGCATGTAACTCTGGAGCAAACAAAGAGTTCATGTCATTAAATATTTAGGCCTCTCCTCTGCTCACACCGTCAGGGAGACAGACAGTGGTTGTCATGGAAACCCCTGGGTAACCTTTATGAGGAAGCTTATACTATCAGCGTGCTCTTCAGTTGTCCCCCTACCCAGAATATTCCTCCTGTTGATCCTCAGGGGTCCCTGTAATGTTTTCATCCCTTCTGTTCACACTGGAGTTCAGATTAAAGGTGAAGCTGCATAGACACCATCAGATCACCATGGAAACACTCACCAAAATACTGACTGAAAATGTCTGTAGGGAACTGAAGTGAGCAGAAACCACGACATTACGACAGGATTTCTGCTCAAAATAAAACAGTTCTTATGAGGTTCGAATGAGTCAGCATCACAGAAAATCTGTCAGGGATCACTGATCACGCACCTGGAGAAAGAAAACAGGTGAACACACACCTGGAGAAAAAGAAAGTTGAACACAGACCTGGAGATAAACAAGGCGATAGAACACCGAGAGTAAAATCAGAAACATCAAGACCATGAAAGAGTTCAGTAGATTTGTATGAGCTTTCAGAGGAGAACAGTACCAGGACAGGTTCAGGGTCAGACAACAAAGAAGAGCAGAGGTCTTTTAGCTATGTCCACCTGCTGCTACCTGTCCACCTGCTGCTACCTGTCCACCTGCTGCTACCTGTTGACCTGCTGCTACCAGTTCACTTGCTGCTACCAGTTCACTACCTGTTCACCTGCTGCTACCAGTTCACCTACTGCTACCAGTTCACTACCTGTTCACCTGCTGCTACCTGTTCACTTGCTGCTACCAGTTCACTACCTGTTGACCTGCTGCTACCTGGTCACCTGCTGCTACCTGGTCACCTGCTGCTACCAGTTCACTACCTGTTCACCTGCTGCTACCAGTTCACTACCTGGTCACCTGCTGCTACCTGGTCACCTGCTGCTACCTGTTCACCTGCTGCTACCTGTTCACCTGCTGCTACCAGTTCACTACCTGTTCACCTGCTGCTACCAGTTCACCTGCTGCTACCTGTTCACCTGCTGCTACCAGTTCACCTGCTGCTACCTGTTCACCTGCTGCTACCTGTTCACCTGCTGCTACCAGTTCACTACCTGTTCACCTGCTGCTACCAGTTCACCTACTGCTACCAGTTCACTACCTGTTCACCTGCTGCTACCAGTTCACCTGCTGCTACCAGTACACCTGCTGCTACCAGTTCACCTGCTGCTACCAGTTCACTACCTGTTCACCTGCTGCTACCAGTACACCTGCTGCTACCAGTTCACTACCTGTTGACCTGCTGCTACCTGTTCGCCTGCTGCTACCTGTTCACCTGCTGCTACCAGTTCACCTGCTGCTACCAGTTCACTACCTGTTCACCTGCTACTACCTGGTCACCTGCTGCTACCTGTTCACCTGCTGCTACCAGTTCACTACCTGTTCACCTGCTGCTACCAGTTCACTACCTGGTCACCTGCTGCTACCAGTTCACCTGCTGCTACCAGTTCACTACCTGTTCACCTGCTGCTACCAGTTCACTACCTGTTCACCTGCTGCTACCAGTACACCTGCTGCTACCAGTTCACTACCTGTTGACCTGCTGCTACCAGTACACCTGCTGCTACCAGTTCACTACCTGGTCACCTGCTGCTACCTGTTCGCCTGCTGCTACCTGTTCACTTGCTGCTACCTGTTCACCTGCTGCTACCTGTTCACCTGCTGCTACCAGTTCACCTGCTGCTACCAGTTCACTACCTGTTCACCTGCTGCTACCAGTTCACTACCTGGTCACCTGCTGCTACCTGTTCACCTGCTGCTACCAGTTCACTACCTGGTCACCTGCTGCTACCAGTTCACTACCTGGTCACCTGCTGCTACCAGTTCACTACCTGTTCACTTGCTGCTACCTGTTCACCTGCTGCTACCAGTTCACTACCTGTTCACTTGCTGCTACCTGTTCACCTGCTGCTACCAGTTCACTACCTGTTGACCTGCTGCTACCTGGTCACCTGCTGCTACCAGTTCACCTGCTGCTACCTGTTCACCTGCTGCTACCTGTTCACCTGCTGCTACCAGTTCACTACCTGTTCACCTGCTGCTACCTGTTCACCTGCTGCTACCAGTTCACCTGCTGCTACCAGTTCACTACCTGTTCACCTGCTGCTACCAGTTCACTACCTGGTCACCTGCTGCTACCTGTTCACCTGCTGCTACCAGTTCACTACCTGGTCACCTGCTGCTACCAGTACACCTGCTGCTACCAGTTCACTACCTGTTCACCTGCTGCTACCAGTTCACCTGCTGCTACCTGGTCACCTGTTTGTTCTTATGTGAACTATTTCCGTCTTGTCTCTGTACTGTGTAATTATATGAGATGATATAATAATAGATACAAAGTGGATAATACTATTCTATAGATGAGTGTGATGAATGATATACAACTGTTTTATAATTCTGTAATAAACACTAACTGCTTTGTGATTGGCTCAGAACAAACACCTTATTTCTTTTTCCTGGATGTCCAGTCATCACACACTCTGTGGATATATGTCCATGTGTGCTTGTGTGTGAGTGAGTGTGTGTATGTGTATTTGTGTGTGTGTGTGTGTGTGTGTGTGTGTGTGTGTGTGTGTGATGATGATGATGATGACATTCAAAGATGAAGGCTTTGCGCTACACAAAAAATAAATGAATCCTGTCATCTTGTCCTCATGTGTTCGCCTCAGACTGGATGACCTTTTACACAAAGGTATGAACACACACACACACACACACACACACACACACACACACACACCTATGAACACACACACAGACAGGCGCACACACACATGAACCCACACACATCTAATCTAATATTGACATATTCACAATAAAACCCAACTGACCCACATTGGTCGATTTATGGAACAAAACCTCAATACAATTAAAAATGTATACAAATATGGACAATTTTTATCTATTTGACAAAAACATAATTTCCAAAACACAGGAGAATTCATGGTAAGTTAAATTCAGGGTTACATGTATTTAAATAGGGTAATAAGTTCAGTTAAAGTCAGGTTTAGTTCATTCAGGTTTAATTAAACACATGTTTAATTAATTACATTAAATTAAAATTCTGGTTTAATTCAATTCATACTTTGTTAAGTTCAGGTTTAGTTAAATCCAGGTTTAATTACACTTAGGTGTAATTAAACTCAGGGTTTATTAAATTCAGGCTGAATTAAATCCAGGTTTAATTTAACTCAGGGTTCATTTAATTCAGGGTTTATTAACTTCAGGTTTAGTTAAATTCAGGTTTAGCTAGCTTAGCTTATCCACAGGATTTCCTCAATCTCCCCTTCTCTACTCATTATACACCACCTCACTTGGTGCAATCCTCAGCTCCTATGGTTTCTAATACCGTTACTATGCTGATGAATCATACCTCGGTTTTCCCAACGTTCCCCGCAGCTGACACTACAGTCTGGGCATAGATTTTGTCATACCTCGCTGATATCTCTAAATAGATGATCAAACGCCACTTTCAGCTCATTCTATGAAAAACCAAGCTCCTTGTCATCCCAGCCAGTCCCTCAGCCCCATGTTAAAATGTCCAACTTAAAACAGAACAAACGATTTTACAACCTGGTACAAAAACAGATATTTCTTTACGGCTAATCTCTCTATTCAGGAAAACTGCACGGGCTGAGTTTGTATACAAGTAACCTGTTTAAATTAAGGCTTAAAGTGATGTAGAATTAAGGATGTGGCCTCGTTGAGTGACAGGTGGGAGCTGCAAGCTTTCTGCCAGGTGTCTTATTAGCTGATTCAGTCACTGAACTTAACCTCTGGGTCGTCTTTGTGCTGGTGGAGCCTCTTGGAGATTTTTTAAATGTAAATATCAGACAAATAATCTGTTTTGCTGTACTCTCTATTGTACTAACAGACCGTCTCACAAGTCTAAGCTTCACTTTTTACAACAAAACATTATTACGGTGGAGACGTACTGGCTGATAACTGAGCGTACGCCCAGAGGCAACTGCTTGGGGCCCCAGACCAGCAGGGGGGGCTGACAAACTTTAAATCAGAGCAGCAGTGCACATTTTGCAATGACAGTAGAAAACCTCGCTAAGGGGGCCCCATCTGACAGCACTCAGTCTCGTTGCCCTGCTAAGCATGGAATGCTTTATTGCTGTGAAAACCAAAGTTTGTCAATGAACGTCAACTATAGGAGAGAAAAAATAGGAAGAGGAGTAAGGGTCGGGACTATGGCAGACATATTAGAATAGTGATTAACGCTGGTTGGAGGGCCCCCTAATTATTTTTGCCTATAGGGCCCAGACAGACTCTAGAATCACCACTGCGTACGCCTACGCAGGACGGCTGCCACGTGTCCCCTCTGTCTATTTGGTGCGTCGGCTGTATGCGTCCTCAAGCAGAGAGACAAGCTGACAAACCAAGTCTTTAATTAACCACATCTCCACAATGTGTCATTATCACTGCACTGAGAGAAACATGCCTCTCACAATAGCTGAAAAAAGCTGCTCAGCAGAAAAGTTCTGCTTAGAAGTCGACGTGGAAACCTGCTAAACTAAATGGAAAAACGATCGTCGTTTAGGTTCCATGAGTGACCCTGAGTGTGTCTGCGGCTGTATTTTGGTTTTTCATTACATACAGAACTGATGAGAATATTTTGACATTACGATGAAAAACTACACAAAGGGGCATTTGTGTAGACTCTTTCTGTTTCCAACAGGTGCTGTAACAAAGACATCTATGGACACTGGTGAAAGTCACCAGTTAACAGGGTCACTCGTTAAAGGTAGTAAGTAGAATTGTTTGTTGCAGCTTGTAAACACAACATTCAAACTGGCCCCCTTCTCCTGATCCCAGCGCTATCAGAAGCACACACTCACTGCAGGGTTACCGACAATGCAAGCTACCACACCTGCCTCTCCAACAGAAAGCAGACAAACTCAGCGTACGTAGGTAAAGGTTCACCCTTGTATAGGAACAAGCTTTATCCGCTTGGCGTCTCACCTCACTATGATGGATTGTATCCACTCCTACTCCCACACCAGCTCCCCGCTCAGGACCGTCCAGAGTCAACCAAAACAAAGCAAAACATCAAAATCCAGGCAGATCCAGGGCCTTCATGTACAGTATGGAGGCCCATAAGTGATGATTGAGCAGAATAGGTTTCATTTAAGTCTATATTTTGCTTTTTTAGGAAAAAGTTACTGACTCTACCTCTACAAGGCGACGGTTATGTCTATGTGCACAGAGGAAAATGTTAATGAAACTGATGTTGTGTTCTGTTCACCAGCCATCAGTCTGAGCAGATCTGATGTTACTATTATTATTGATGTTAGTTATGATCTCAGAATTAACATAACAGTAGTCTCCTCCATTGTCACCATGTTTGAAATGTACATCCTGCACGTCAGGTAGGCCTGAGCTCTCTGGTCTGCCCTATAGGTGTATTCTGCAGTAACACGCGTCAGTAACCCTCATGCACAGTCAAGTGTATTTACAATAACGCTCATCTGTCACACCGGTCTATTTGTGCATCCTGTGCATGGAGTCAGGTTTGCTGTTGTATTTTACCTGAAAAGAGGACACCTGTAGTGATGAGAAGTTATGTTGAGTTGCCTGTACATGCTCATTATAGGTACATTAATGAGCTTCTTTAGTCTGATAAATAAACTCTGATCAGTTTCCACCACAGATAGAATCTCATTCTGTATGAACTAGGGATGATATGATAGCATCATGTTAAACTTTAATATGATTCTAGTCCTAGGCACCCAATATATCGGGTTACTTCTTGTCTTTAATTATCAAACATTTCCGGAACAATCCTGCACACAGTCTAAATTGCACAAATATGTTGGCAATGTTTCCCCACTGAAACGTTGCCGGTGTAATGTGAATTGTTTAAAAAGTAAAAGGTATCAAGGTATTGCACATTTTGACAACCTTCACTGCGGTGGTTGGTCCAAAGGGGTTGCCAGGGATGGCGTAGGCCCCCTTATAAATCTGATAGTCTACCCTAATTGCCACCCCATAATCCTAAATTATGCTTGGCTATTTGCCGTTTCTGAGGCGGGATTTATGTTCAGATTTCTTTGGGCTGTGTTGTAACAGTCCTGCAGTAGTTTTCTTTACATGACAATGTAGAACATTTTCCTCTGTTAGTTTTTTAGATTGTAAATAAATAGTTTCCACATCTGTTTCATGAGACAGCTGTGTAGGAGAGGAATCAGTCCATAACAGATTTGCATGCAAACTCCTGTACACAGTCACACTTGCATAAACTAACTACAAATGTTTTGTTACAGAAACTGTTCCAATAAATGTCTTTCAGCAGTTCAGACTGTGTGAAGGAGTTTGCATGCACATTTTTTCAAGTGCTTGTATCTTGCCTTTGGACAACTTTGTTAAGAGTCCTTTAAGTATTAAACTTAGAGGATGTAGCCTATATGTTTTCATTCTCTTTTGTTACTTTAAAGAAGATATGATGAGTGGAGATATGACGGGAAATTCAATTCAATTGTGTGTGTGCATGTGTGCACGAACTCCCACCCCTGCATTAGTCAGCACCACTGTCAAAAAGGCCACATGAGTCAAAAAAAAAAAGTCTGGACGCGCCCCTGCTTAGCTTGCACAACAGAGACAACCTCACTGTGTGTGAAAGATTATGGACAACTCATTAACCAATTAACCTGGTATGAACGAGACTATCTCTGACACCATCACCTTTAAGGTTTCTGACAGAACTGAAGCCTCAAAACATTTACAATCAGGTTTACAGAGTCAGGCAGAAGCAGTATGTCGACACACACGTAGGCTACGCACACAGACACAGACACAGACACACACACACACACACACACACACACACACAAACGCAGAGTTTATTTTTTATTAGGCCTATAGGCCTGAATTCAAAAGCAGTCATCAGATAGGCCTATGTCTGTAGTAAAAAAACAAAACAAAGAGGATGTAACTGCGCATTCAACATCTGTTGTAACCATGACAACCACAGACACATTCGGCTGAAAGTCATCAGTTAACACGGTCACTCTTGAATCCGTAACACCGGACCAAGCTGCGGCTCTGCACCTGCCGACAACAACAGGGCCTCTGTTATCCGTTAACCCCCCCCCCCACCCACCCACCACCACCACCACCACCACCACCACCCACACACACACATAAACACACACCACCCCCTCAGACCGGCACACAGACCCTGCAGGTCCGGCTCGGTCCGGCTCAGTGTTGTCCCGGTCCTGAACGCGCCCTGGTGATGATGTTTTTATGAATCACAGACACCGAGCACAGCAGCGGGACGGTAACGATCCTCCGTAGTCACATCTGCAGCTACATCCCCCCCGACACACACATATACACACACACCCGGTTGTGGGGGGAGGGGGTATCCACTAACACAAAGCCAGAATCAAATCGAATCGGACCAGACCATAACTCACCTTCATTCAAAGAAGAAGACGAATCAGGTCCGCCCCGCTGCTGCTGCTGTCCTCCATCTTCCCTCTGACTGTGTGTGTGTGTGTGTGTGTGTGTGTTTGCGGCCCCTCCCTCCTACACGCTCACACACATACACACGCACATACACGCACACACTCAGCCTCCGGTCTCTGCAGGATTTGTGTGACGATACTTAACAAAGTAAGAAGAAAAATACACAATAGGCCTACATCAGTTTATACTTCTTCGTTAATTAAAACACACTTTTTTTTTTACTTTTTTTTATTTAATTTAATTTAATTTTTTCAAATAGAAGATTTGCTTAAAAATGTAGGCCTAATGTTTGTGATTCTATAAAAAGTTGGTTTAGTTTAAATTCTTGTAAAAAAAAAAAATTTGCATTATTATTTAATTTATTCTACGGAAGCCCTCACTAGCGTTATGTCGAGAAATCAACCAGAAATTATTCTAGGCCTATATAACGGGGAAATAGAATCAAATAAAATGTATGAATGTATGTCTATACATTTCAATTTGATGCTGCAATGTAAATGCTTTTTAATTGAACTATTTCATTTCTCATTATGTTGGAACATCAGGAGCTAATCACATTTTCATTTTTTTCATTTTACCTTTATTTATTCTCAAGAAATCATTGAGGGCAAGCCCTCATTTACAATGACGTTGAGAGTACAATTAAAACGAATAAGAGACAAAAAAGACGAAAAACAACGAAGACAAAATACATAGATTATAAGACCAGAAGAATAAGCAGTAAGCAGGTAACTACAGTTAATAACATTTACACTCATGAGTACAGTGAGCTGTGATCAAGTTTTTAAATTGACCCATAGTAACCATTGTATTGAGTTTGAATGTGTTTTGTATTGTGTTCCAGGTGTGTGCAGCACAATAGGTGAAGGATGTTTTCCCAAAGTTCGTTTTTACATGTGGAACCGTTAACATCAGCCAGTCACTTGATCGAGTCTGATACTGATTATCAGCCAAGATTAATAAAGAAGTGATGTATGCTGGTAGATTACCCACAAGTGATTTATAAATAAATAGCAGCCAATGCCGTTCACGTGTAACTGTTAGTGAAGGCCAACCAACTTTATCGTACAGGATGCAATGATGAGTGGAATATTTATCACCAGTGATAAATCTGAGGGCGGAGTGATAAACTGTGTCTAATGATTTTAGGGTGGAGGCAGAAGCATGTCTATAAATGACATCCCCGTAGTCCAGAACAGATTGGAAGATGGCTTCAATTATTCGCTTTCTACTCACTAAGGGGAAGTTCACTTTGTTTCCAAGTATCCAATTTTCTGTCGTAGTTTAGTGGTTAATGTATCAATGTGAAATTTAAATGAAAGGGATTGATCCAACCAGATACCAAGATATTTATAATGAGGTACTCTTTCAATATTGTGACCTTCCAGAGTTGTTATATGCAAGTCATTGTCTGTGGTATTTCTGGCTCGTGTAAAGAGCATGTATTTAGTTTTCTCTGCATTCAGTAATAATTTTAAATCAAGGAGTGCATTTTGTAATTTGTGAAGTGCTTCTTGTAAAATTTCCATTGCTAAGTGTGCAGTCTCAGCAAAACAATACAAAACTGTGTCGTCAGCGTAGAGATGGGCATTACAATTTGTAAATACAGAAGCAATATTATTAATATAGATCGTGAACAGCACAGGACCCAATACAGAACCTTGTGGAACCCCTTTTGATAGTGGTAAGTATTCAGAGCGATCAGATTGTACAGTCAAACATTGCAATCTATTAGACAGATAATTCTGGAACCATTTAAATGAAGAGTTGTCAAAACCAACATCATGTAGCCTCTGCAGGAGTATGGTGTGATCAACAGTGTCAAACGCTTTAGTTAAATCAACAAAGAGGGCAGCACAGTATTTCCCTTGATCAACAGCAGATACAATATTATTTATGACAAAGGTAATTGCTGATGTGGTGCTGTGTTTTTTTCTGAACCCAGACTGGTGAGGACTTAATACAGAATTTCTTGAAAGGAATGATTTTAGTTGATTATTGACTAATGTCTCCAGGATTTTAGAGAGGCTGGACAGTTTGGAGATCGGCCGGTAGTTGTTGAGTTTGTTTTTGTCGCCGCCCTTATGCATAGGGATGATGTGTGCTGACTTCCAAACCTGAGGGACAACTCCAGTGGTGATTGAAAGATTAAAAATATAGGAAATTTGTTCCTTGATTAGAGGGGCACAGAGTTTTAAAAAGTACGGCTCTAGATTATCTTCTCCCCTTGCTTTCCTAATATCTATAGAGTGCAGAGCCTCCATTACAGCAGAGGAAGTGAAGGCCTGTATAGTAAATTTAGGGGAATGGTTGTGGGAATTAGGAATATGAGCCAGTGGCCGGATATTAACAGTGTTTCCAGAGTACAATGTTTCAAACTGACTCCCAGAAGCGACAAAATGGAGGTTAAAGGCACGGCAAATATCTGAAGTTTTATTTGTTTGGCCTTTATTTAAAGTAACATAAGAAGGGAGAGATGGGGAGGATTTATTTTTGTTTATATTCACTGCTTTCCAGAATTTTGATGGGTTTGAAGAGCAACTAGAAATCAACTCCTGGTGATAAGAGGTTTTAGCTTTTCTCAGTGAATATGTGCATTTATTTCTGAGTTGTCTGAATAAAAGCCAATGGGCTGCTGTGCCTGTCTTTCTTGCTAATGCCCAGGCTTTGTCCCTTTCCTTTAAAATGATAATTCAGTGGAGAACCATGGGCTTGATCTATCTTTAACCCTTAACTTTTTAAAAGGTGCATGCTTGTCAATAATTTCAAGAAATGTATTTGTAAAATATTCAAGTGCATGATCCACATCAGGTATTTCAGATGTTTGACATATATTACTGTTCACAATGTCATTAAAAAACACCTGTTCATTAAAATTTCTAAAATTTCTCTTGAGTACAATCATGGGCTTAGATTTTGCTAGTCTAGCACTCCTTATACATGCCAGAGGACAATGGTCACTGATGTCTAGGGAGAAGACCCCAGAGGCTGTAATTTTGTCCCTTTTATTAGTAAAAATTAGATCAATCAATGTTGATTTTGAGGGATCTTTCAAATTAGGTCTAGTTGGTTCAGTTATGATCTGTGATAGATTTAGATTGTCACACATCTCCTTTAAGCTCAATGAATCATTTGACAACCAATTTAAATTAAAATCACACAAAACCAGGATTTCTGAAGTACTGAACTGAGAAAACATTTCTGTTAATTGATTAATAGCACTGGGATTAGCTGATGGTGGTCTATATACACCTAGCACATGAAACACACCCGGTCACCTGGTCCAAACCATAGATGGTATGAAGTCATCAAAATGTGAAAACATTTTCAGGACAGTGGATGGATTTGGAAATCTGGTAAAGAGAGAGAGTGGGGAATGACATGTGGGAAAGGAGCCACAAGTCAGATTTAAACATGAGCCGCCTGTTCTGAGGACGACAGCCTCTGCATGGGGAGCGCAAACTAGATCCTAGGTCAGCCATGTATGACCTTATGGTTCATGTTTCACAGTCCACTATCAACTCTTCCTAAAACTGGATGAGAAATGTCACATGGTCAGTGAAAGGTGTGCGCATTACTTTTTGTCTGTCTTATGAAATAAACATTGCTATGTTAAGAAAAATACTAACTGCCTTTTCAAAAATAGACCTTACAGTTGGTTTCAACAACAAATCCCTTGCTTCTGTCAGGGCAAATAGCCAATCACAGTTTAGGAATTTTTGGATGGACAACCAGATTTCTAGGGGGGGTCCATGCCAACCCTGGCCACCCACCCGGACACGCCCCTGCATACATGGGGCGCGACCCAAGTGCTAGGCCATCAACGACCCAATCGGTGTTATCTAAGTAGACACATAAACACAGTTTAAATTATTGATTGATTGGAGGTTTGGATTAAATAAAGAAATAGAAACAAACATAGGAAAGGTAAAATGCTGTTTCTCCTCTCATATTTATCCCCATGAATCATAAGTTTGATCAAATAAAAATGATTGTTCTGTGAAGACGGCTTCAACTGTACGATCAAGTTGATCGCTTGTTTTCCTAAATGGTCAAAGTTTAATACTATGAAGTTTCTTCTGTCCTTTGGTAAATGACGGTCCAGTGAATCCTTAAAGAGATAATAAAGAAAGCGTGAAGCTCCTTTCCTTTTCATCTAGAGAATTCAAACAGCTCTTATTGTGGCCGACACTCAAACACAGCATTAGGGAGCAACCAAAAGAGTGATTATTTAATTTTTTTTTATGAAAACACAAGACCAAGACCAATCATGTTATAGCTCAAGATTAAGACCAGGATCCTGACCACATCACCTTGTAGATCCTTCAGTCCTGGAGGTCAGTAAAAGTCCTCAGGTGTTCAGTTCTCGTTGACGTCTGATGAATCAGAAAAAAACTCAAATACACACAGAAGTTTTTTTTTAATTTATTTTATCCCAGGTGAGTTTATTTTGTTTGTAAGCAGATGAAACAGTTTAACCCTAAAAATAAATACAAATTAATGTGATTTTATAGATTAAGACAAACCCTCCAGTGAAGAATAAATTAGAATACAAGCTACATATTTTCTGTAAAAAGCTCAATGAACCTTTAAAAAGACATTTCTGCATAGAGTCAAAGTTCAAAAGTTGAATATCCCATCATACACCTGTGAACCCGTTCTTTATTACATAACATAACACGACCAGGTTATCTCATGTTATTACGAATAGAGTCTATAATAAACCTATTACAAGGCTGTGTGTTTACCAAAGCAACGGTCTGACATCCCTCTACAGATCGCCTTTGTAAAGGAGGACACACCGTCTCTAAGAAAATCAGGCGGTTGGTAGAGACGCGGCTCTAACCACGGACTGTGGAGAACCGACTGTGGTAACATCACTCCATAGAAAGCAGTCTGGTTAATTAGACGTCGGTCTGTTTACTGTGGGAAAAGAGAAAGGAGAGGATAACAGAGGAGGAAGGATGATAAAAGACGTCTAAAAAAAAAAAAAAAAAAACGGAATGCCATGGTGGGGAAGATCTCCCAAACTGAAGAAGGCCCATGAAGTAAACATGTAACAGAACGTAGTATGGGATACGGTGGAAATCAGCTTACTTTAAGATATGCTCAGTTTAATGTGAGTAATGGAAGCTAGTTTAGCTCATTTAGTGAAGGATAGAGAGTTAACCGTTGCTATGGAAACAGCTCTCACTGTAGAATTCTAGCAGACTATTTGTTAAGCAGAAGGAATAAATACTTTTTGAATCAATAAATTAATTTCCAAATTAATATTTAGTTAATTTCTGAAGTAAGCTAACTCTGCATTATCCCTTACATTACACAACATGGATTATGTTCTCTCATGTTCTCTCTATTCTCATTTTATCCATTTCAAATTCTTTCATTTTCTGTTATCTCACATCTCATTTTCAATTATTTTATCTCTTCTCAAGTTTTCTTTTCATCTGTTCTTATTGAACTTGTGTGTTCTCTTATGTTAAAGTGTATGTTACAGTGAACAATAAACAACAAATGAATGAAGATGAAATGTACAGAAACATATTTAAAGTTAATAATAATAATAATCTTAAACATAAACATTTAAGTAGATTTTGACCTTTATGATGTCACTTCTTAATTTATACAGGGTGGTGACATAAAGCAGCTACTGTTGCTTAGTAACAAAAACAGTTTAATATTTTGATCTATCCTGTCTATAATCAATAATTACTGTGATTATCATGTTGATAGTGCTGTTACCTGTGCTCACCACACACCTGTAACAGGTGCAGAGTAACAGCAGCATGTAGCACCAGAGAACAAACATCAGTACCGCTAACTGCTAAAGCAAACTTCTCTCTGCTGAGATTTAATGCTTCAGGTTGGCTGTAAGTAAGACTTCCTGTTCGTAGCGAACAATTAGCCATTTGGCTTCCTGTTGCAGGCTACGCTAAGTTAGCGCTGAGCTACATAGTTGGCATTTACTGAATAGATTCCGCATTAAAACAAGAAACCAGCAGCGAGGACTGTAACGTGTTGAGCACAGGTGAGTTTGACTGTGACTCCTGCTCAGGGGAGCGCTGAGAGAATGTAACGGAGACAAGAGATCATCAGAGTCACTTCAGTGTGTTCAGTTCAAAAGGCTTCTTTAACATCAAACCACCTGAATTTAAATGAAGAGGATTTATGTAATAAACTGTTTACAGTTTAACTTCCTGTTTATTTATTATAAACTTGCTGTATATTTACATTTAAACATTTAACTATAAACTTACCAGATATTAACTATGAATTCACTGTTTTTTTTACTAGAAAAGACCTTTAAATGTATTTATTAATAAACTGTTACGATGACCAAAAACTTCTTAACACCTGAATTTTGAGAAATATTGAAATGATGTCACAGACGATTGTTTCATATCAAATATATATGTGTGTGTGTTTAGCTCGGCTCTCTGCAGACACTCTGATCCTCCTGCAGCTTCATTTAACATCATTACTGAAACAGAATGAAATCAAAGAGAGGAGTAAGTCAGAGTCAGTTTGAACTGAACACACCTGAACACTGTGACAGCTGAAGGGGTCCTGGCTCAGGTGAAACTTCAGGGGTCCACATGCTTCCAGGAAGACCGGACCAGGCAGGTAAGACCAGAACTCATCCTCCGTACCTGTATCAGTGTGGTTTCACTGACCTGAGCTCTGTACTCTGAGGGATGCTCTGTTACCATGGTAACTTCAGAGTTAACTCTGAGTTTTCAAGACTATGAAGGTGGTTCACTTCTTACCGAGGTAGATCACCATGGTAACTGATGCTGAACACCTGACCTGCTCTGGAGCGGGGTTATGTTCAGGACAAGAGATGAAGAGGTCTGTGAGCTGATCGAGAGAGGGGAGGAGGTAGAGAGACCGACTCACACTTTGTGTTGACAGAACAAACACGGCTGTTAGTAATGCTTACAAGATGTTATATACTCGTACTTATTGCTTTGAATTTTTCATATTCATTTCTACTGGCTCCATGCCGCTCGGTTTGTAACTGTCGGGGCTGCAGCTGAGTCTATAACGTCTAAATCTGTCACACAAAAAAATTTGAGCAACAAATGAATATAAGTGGACAAACAGGAGTTACACAGTCAGAATCACAGTCAGATCTAAAGTGCACTAATCATGAGAAAGAGAGATAAGACTTCATTTGCACATTCACAAAGCGACTTTTCTTTCTTCAGTCAATTCTTCCTGCATTTTTCTCTGCAGATGTGTGATTCTAGTCTGGATTATGTGTTTAAATTCTTCATATTTTTTAATATCAAAGCTCTGAGTTTGTTAAATATGACGATCTGCTGACAGTTTATGTAAAGCTAACTCCGGCCGTTTTATGTGAACACGCTCAGAAGCTCCGGGTTTACTTATCAGGCTGATAACCAGCTTCATGTGATCATTCAGTGTGATCTCACTGGTTGGGGTTAGTGAAGACAGATAACTAAACATCACTACAGGTAACTACGTGTAACTAAAGGATCACTAAATGTAAGTGAAGATAACCTGGCTATGATGAACTCCCTTCAAAGTACAGGCCTCAGATCACCAGTGAACAGCTCCAGACTCAGAGTTCACACTTTGCACGGACCTGCTGTGTCTGCAGGTAACACCCGTGTTCAGATCTCACCTGCCTGCTGCATAAAGGATCACCTGCACATCGTTTCTGTTTGAAAAGACCAAATGTGTTGTGGTTTTCATCCAGCAGGAGCCAGCATCGTTCTCACAGTTCAACTACTGCAGATGACAGCGCGTGAGGGGGAGGTCCTTCATGTGCCCCAGGACACATGAGTGTTAACATTACCAAACCAATGTGGACCAATGAGTTCCAGACCACCTCAGTATGTGGTCTGAGTGAGCAGATCTCAATCAGTTCTCAGGACACATCGGGCTGCGTTCACACCAAGCACTAAGACTTGAGATCTGATCACCCAGGACAGATGTTAGTGTAAGGGTCTGCATCAGACTGACCCAGGACAGATCCAGGACTTACTCAGAACTGATGCTAACTTAATCCCTGATTTGTTCCTGCAAGCCTCAATACAAACATGGCGTTTGTCTCTCAGGTGGCAGTACAAACGCGGCGTCCCGTCTCTCAGACGCCGGTACAAACGTTGTGTCCAGTCTCTCAGGTGTAAGTACAAACGTGGTGTCCCTTAACTCAGGTGTCAGTACAAATGGGGCGTTTAGTCTCTCAGGGCTCCTGGACGATGACTGTGTCTAACCACTTTTTGTAGGACACGGCGAAGCGTCTCTGGTCAGGGGGGCAGCAGCTGTCCAACACCGAACTCACAAAGGTGTACTCAGAGGGCAGGGAGGGGGGAGCGGGCAGGTGGACCCCTCTCTTCAGACGTTTACTGTCCCGAGGGTCGGGGAGACACACCCTTTCCACCTCCATAGCATCACTGTGACTCTGTCCGTTCACACTCTCCCCCCCCAGACATCCCCCCTTCTGAAGCCCCGCCTCCCCGTCACTCAGCTGGGCCAACTCACCACCGTTACTGAGCTTCTGATCCCGCCTCCACTGCTGCCACAGGAAGAACACGTGACGCCTGAAAACATAAAACACAGTTTATCAATGAATGTGTTCGGAACATTAACATGTCATGTTCTAAATTCTTACAAAGTTGATTTTTTTTTTTTAAAAGACGTCAACAGAAGATCCTGGTATCTGATCAGCCCAACTGACTCAAATAGCTAGATTGAGTATCGATGTCAATGGACCAATCAATATGGCAATCTATACAATTCAGTTCTATACTTTTTGTGTTTATAGAGAGAATGTGTGTGTGCTACGTCACTGTCATCTGAGAGCTGGTATGCCTGTACATTTTGGTGCAGAGCATTAAGGGTGCTAATAAGAATGGCTAAACAGTTTGGGAGTATTTCACGCTTGTTACGCCAACAACTTCTAAAACAAAAAGGAGGCAGAAGACACTCAGCCAAGCAGTTCAATTTGTCGGCTACATTGCATGAAACTTCCTAGTGAGGTATCAAAACGACATAATACTCTGAACCACACTACAGTATGACATCACGGAAATATTTTTCTTAAAGTGCTCTGCTTGCCGGCCTATAAGAACACTTATCAACCAAGTTAATGGATGTGAAAGCTGTCACTTCAGAGACCTGGAGCTGTGATGTTATCCCTACGGGCTACAAGCTAAAAGCTAAAAACTCCCAAGGATCGCACTCCAGCGACTCGAATACACCAGCATTTAAGGTGTAATCGGTTCACTAAAGTGCATGAACGTTTAAGAGAAATTTAGTAAAATGAAAAGCCATGGACAACAAAGTAGTGCACTGATTAGACTGCTTATACACAGGGTTTTTTCCTGCATTCAAAAATTGGAAAGTGGCTGCCACTGCCTCATTTAGTCTTCTGCTACCAGCCCAGGTCAAAGTCAGACGGGTGTTTTGATGAAGAACACAGAGTTCCAAGAACATCACCTGTTAAATTAGCCAGTTCTAACTGCAAATACAGCTGTACACCAACATGCAGATGGCACTGTATTATCAATTGAGTGCACCAGGAAGCACACTGCCAAACATCAAAAGAGGATGAAAAGTGAAGGGAGAGGAAGATCACATGTTTCAGAGAGAGCGTTTGTTTCTTTATTTGTACGCTGCTGTACAGGCATGCCCTACACTAACATCCGGCTACAAACAAATAGTCCCTCAGTGGTTTTGTCCTTAACTATAAACACCTACGTGGATCACCGAAGCACGTTCTGCCTGCTGATAGCTGTGAGTGTTAGAAACTCAAGACTGCAGCAGATTTGAAAGAAACTTCACTGAAAGACCTGAGAATCACACAAGGCTTCAGGATTATTTACATTTTTATTACTTGTTTTTTTTATTTTATACTTTTGTGATTCTAAGCACTTACTCCATTGTCTCTCTCTGTCCCTTTGTCTTCTCTGGCACGGTCAGAGCATAACACGTAAAAATATGATTTATTTCAGATTCAGCTCCGTCTTGTCTCAATTACAGAGTTGTGGCGTGTTAACAAACAGTCTTCGACATGCCAGAGTACCACAGAAGAAAAAACTTAGATTAAAAAACTGATAAAACTTGTTATTGCCACGAATAACATTCACACAGTCAGGATCAACAAGTCACGGAATCAGCTTGACAAACTGTCTTCAGTTTTCTGCAGTCTAAAGTGAAAGATGCTTAAATCAGACTTGCTTATAATCTGCTTCAATCTGCTAGAGTGTGACAATTGAAGTACCAGATATTTATTAATATCAATATCAATTAGATCATTTTCCTTTTTTCAAAGATTTCCGTCAAACTGGTGTGCAACAGAATACCAGAGTTACAGAGTTTGATGCTCAAAATGTCCAGGGGGAGGACCCCTGTTGATTTTCAATTTGAACAAGACACATTAAATTGTATAACAAGGTTTTAATGTGAGATTTGTCAATTAGTAGAATTCCAGAGGGTGAGTGATGACATTGTTAATGGTACACAGATTGTGCTACAGTTTCTTCAGTTCATATGCATTTACAGTAAACCTAGACAGGCACCTCAAGGTATACTTACTCCAAACTACATTTGTTGACCATATTTGCATTTTTCCTTTATTAATCTGTATAGCATTGCCATCGAAGATCAATCTTAAGGGTGATCTCTGTACGGGCTACAGGTGGAGAGACTTGTGCTGTTCTGCCTGTCTTCAATGTTTTGCTTGTGGCGATTTGTCTCGTGTTAAATAAGAACATGTTGTTGTTTTAAAGAGTTTTGTGTCGCTGGTTGCTGCCCATGTAATTCTGCACACTCTTAAGTTTTGCTACGTCATTAGGAACAACCCTTTAAAACCAGACTTGAGATGTTAGGGCGACTTTATGAAACTTTTTGCTAATTTTCAATGAAACGGGCACATACAGGCAGAGAGCAGGGCTCTCTGTGTGTGTGTGTGTGTGTGTGTGTGTGTGTGTGTGTGTGTGTGTGTGTGTGTGTGTGTGGTCTAACCTGTGGCTCCAGAGTGTCTCATGTCCAGGGAAGGACCGGATCAGGTCTGAGATCAGCTCCATCTCCTGGTGGAAGAGCTGAAGGACAGTGATGAAGCTGAGCTGTCTCTCCTCGCCCTCCCCCTCACCTGTGAGGTCCTCTTCCCCCTCCTCCCCCTCTCCCTCCCCCTCCCCCTCCCCTCCTGACAGCTCCCCGTTAGCCTGACTGTGGAGTGTGGGGCTGCTGGGGGCTGAACTGGTCCTATGCTGAGGTGAACTGGTGCAGGAAGCTGCAGACTGGGAGAGCTCATGGATCAGCTCCTTCAGTAGGAACTGACGATAGTGAAACCCGCTGTGATCGGACACGTGCATGGACACCCAGAGACGCATGGACGACAGCTCGTCATGGAACACCTGTGAGGAAGAGGAGAAGACATCATCATGAACACCTGTGAGGAGTAGAAGACATCATCATGAACACCTGTGAGGAAGAGGAGAAGACATCATCATGAACACCTGTGCGGAGGAGAAGGAGACATCATCATGAACACCTGTGAGGAGGAGGAGAAGACATCATCATGAACACCTGTGAGGAGTAGAAGACATCATCATGAACACCTGTGAGGAGGAGGAGGAGACATCATCATGAACACCTGTGCGGAGGAGAAGGAGACATCATCATGAACACCTGTGAGGAGGAGGAGGAGGAGACATCATCATGAACACCTGTGAGGAGGAGAAGACATCATCATGAACACCTGTGAGGAGGAGGAGGAGACATCATCATGAACACCTGTGAGGAGGAGAAGACATCCTCATGAACACCTGTGAGGAGGAGGAGAAGACATCCTCATGAACACCTGTGAGGAGGAGGAGGAGAAGACATCATCATGAACACCTGTGAGGAGGAGGAGACATCATCATGAACACCTGTGAGGAGGAGGAGAAGACATCCTCATGAACACCTGTGAGGAGGAGGAGGAGAAGACATCATCATGAACACCTGTGAGGAGGAGGAGACATCATCATGAACACCTGTGAGGAGGAGGAGACATCATCATGAACACCTGTGAGGAGGAGGAGGAGAAGACATCATCATGAACACCTGTGAGGAGGAGGAGGAGAAGACATCATCATGAACACCTGTGAGGAGGAGGAGACATCATCATGAACACCTGTGAGGAGGAGAAGACATCATCATGAACACCTGTGAGGAGGAGAAGACATCATCATGAACACCTGTGAGGAGGAGGAGACATCATCATGAACACCTGTGAGGAGGAGAAGACATCATCATGGAACAATGATGTGATTGGTTGAAGTAGAAGTATAGCAAGGAGAAGAAGTGAAACTCAGATTATCTCTGATATCTGTTCCTGCAGGTGTGCAGAGCATCAATGGAATGAAAAGAGCAGGTGTGTGTGTGTGTGTGTGTGTGTGTGTGTGTGTGTGTGTGTGTGTGTGTGTCTCTTACCTTGGCGTTGCCCCTGGCCATGTGCTGCAGCACCCAGATGCGGTGAGACCAGGCGTTGTAGTTGCTGGGGTAACGGCAGGCAGCGTCAGAGCACACCTTCATCTCCTGATGAAGAGTTCGAGCCAGGTGATCGCTGAGCTCCTGTCTTCTGTCTGCATCCACCTGCTCTGCTTCACCTGTCTGCTGATGCTTCCTGCTGCTGCCGACAGCTGCCAACTGAGCCAGGACATGCTGCAGCACCCAGCGTCTGCATGAAGACAACAACAACCAGGGTTAGATATCTGACCCAGTCTGGACTCTGTCACAGGTGGGGTTGCCAGCAACTTCCAAAGTGAAATATAGAACACAGCTGATACAAAGGGGTTAGGACTGGCTTCTTTTGTCAGCAAGGCTGGACGGCCCGTCTAATGATGGTGTAGTATCTGAACTGGGGACACTGACAGCATTTAGACTAAATTACACAGGAGGTTTTACCTGTGGATCCAGGTCTCTGGGCTCTTTGGGAACTTGGTGAGAGCCAGCTGTCCCAGGTACAGGTCTTTCTCTGGGTTCAAGACTCCGGACTGCAGCAGCTCCTTTCTGCAGAACAATCAGATCTGGATTACATCTACACATCAGACTGATTAGACTGGTGGTTTATCTCACTGCCGCAACACTGATCTGTTTTCAGAAAATACAAGACATTTTCAGAATAAGACTTCTTCTTTTGTTGGTGTAAATGTGGTGATGTAGCTGCCGGCTGTGAGGTGTGACCAGGGGGAGACAAGTGTGGCTAGGTTGTGTGTTACCTGACGTTCCATGCGGTGGTGAAGTCCGGGTTGAGCAGCAGCACGGTGCAGGTGATGTCCACTAAAGCTGTGACACACAAACACTGTCAGTAAGAAGCTGTACCCTGAAACAGAGGGTAAACGATGTCGATGTGTTGATAGAACTCTCACTCACCCTCCCGGTCCAGCCAGTGTTTGCGTTGGCGATACAGCAGCAACTTGTTGTGGACGTACGGCAGCAGGAACTTGACACACCAGCTCTCCACGCCCAGTTTGTTCTCCACCAACACGATGGGACTGCGGTTATATCGAGCCTCGGGACACGGGATCACCCCGATCTCATCTCTGAGGGAGATAAACACACACGGAGGAATCACTCTGACAGCACATCACGTGTCATAAAGTCAAAGCTAACAGCTAGTACTACAGGTTTTACTCTGCATGTTCACAGCAGGGATGGATCACACCGTGTCAGTCCTTATACAGATTAAACTGACCAATCAGAGGAAGGGACATCACACACCTGTCTAATCAGTGACCTGTATTTGTTCTCCAAAGCACTTAAGAGTCCTTTTGGCCCTTTAACGGGTCTCAGATCATTTCTCCCGTACGTTTAGTGTCTCTGGGATCCACAGCTAGTCCCTCACTCTAAACATTATCAGGTGACCAGGGTCAGAATTTCAGGATTGTATGTAATGCACATACAATTTCACACAATTCCCTGGGACTAATGATACTGGAAAATCCCCCAAAAAGTACCAAGTCCCTGCATACCACACAGCCCAGTCTCTGTCATCAAGCAGGTGTGCAATGAGACTGACAATGAACCACTGTAGACAACGTTAGAGAGCACACACACACACACACACACACACACACACACACACACACACACACACACACACAGTGTTGTATGTGCAGAAATGATATGTTTAATAAACCGAGGATTAAAGTGTGTCTGAGCAAAAATAACAAATTACCATTTCATCAAAGCTTGTCAACCACCAATACCATCTGATTTAAAAACACGTGATCTATTATTTTCAAAAGGAAGCTTTAAAAAAACTACAGTTGTTTAATAAACACAGGATCAGCTGAGGAAAGACGCTAGCTTGTGTTAGCCTAGCATCAGCTAGCCCTGACAGTGTGTCACAGGTACACCTGACAGGTGAACCCACTGACCGGCACCTGACACAAGAAGTGAGGAACATTAAAGATACAGACACCGGACTGTCATTGATGAAGTCCATTTATTACTATTATTAACACACCGCTAACACACAGTCTACTACCTGATGTTTGAAACATAAATACAAAGTGTCTGTTCCCGGGATGTTTCTGATAATCGTTTTATTTCGGGATGTCAGGAGAAGCCGGTAAACTAACAACTTTCTCTGGACCTACTCCTCCAGGTAATAGTCGGAGCCGGCTCCATGTAACTGCAGGTTCAGGAGGTTTTTCTCCAGTTGATAGTCGGAGCCCCGCGCAGTGTAACAGGAGTTATTTTATCTCCTCATACAGAACATATCCAGCACCTCGGCTCCGTCTATCCACAGTGTTCACACTAAGGTGTACTTACATGCTCGGGTTTTTCTTAAACGCGCTCGTGATGTCTTTAACAACTCTCTGCACCAACACCTCCACCTCCTCCTCACACTCCGCCATCTTTATCACACCTGATGACGTCACATCAACAACAAACTCTTTCCGGGTTAAAATGAAAACAAATACTACGGATGCCCACAAAGACCATTAAAGTCGCCAAAAACTACCTGTATACTACATTATAGAAATCATATAATATAGATATATAGAGCTCCATTTCCACTCATCCCTCTGATTCATTACACCTACACATATACAATATCAAAACGTTCATACTTTAATTTTATTTAACCTTTTTTATTTGTAAAGGGACAAAGTACAATATTAAACATAGTACCAGAGTTATCTTACAGCTAGTTTACATCCGCAGTCCCTCAACTGGTCACAATTACAACATCACATACTAATACAAAATACAGAGTATCACAAACATTATCCCAAGATCCCAGATTATCCCAAAGCAGAACATCACGCACACACTCTCTCTCTCTCTCTCTCTCTCTCTCACACACACACACACACACACACACACACACACACACACACACACACACACTCACACACACACACACACACACACACACACACACACACACACACACACACACACACACACACACACACACACACACAATCCAAATCCAATTAGTAATACCCTATCAAATCACATTGTATTGTGCCTTGTTTTTTGATTGTTGTTGTCATTTTTCAATGTGCTTTATCATAAATGTAGTCTACTTGCTCAAAAAAACAGTCAACAAACAAAAGAAAACAAAAACACAAGATGAGCGATGACAAATTAAGGGTCTGGATGTAGATATATGTTTCATAGACTTTTAGTTTGATCACTGATGAAGAAGTTCACACAGAGAGGCATCATGGGTAAATTTAGACGGAGGAAAGTACAATGAAATTCTGTCCAATGCATTAAAGTCAGAAACAATGATTGAATAGTGCCTGTGTTCAGTTCTTTTGACACATTTTGTGTGTTTAACTCATTATACGATATCTGAATTATATCAATAAAACAATGATCTATAGTCCTCTCAATAAAAGGTCTGTTCAACTGTATTAAATTATATTATACTGTAGAGTATAATAAGTATTATTATATAATATATATATAGTTTATATAAGTATAAAAAAAAAACGTTTTTCAGATCAGACAGTGTGTTTATAAAAGTGTCTCTTTAATTAAATGAGACTGTGTTGAATGTATTATCTTTTTAACATTTCTCTTAGTTTATCAGCATAACATCTTTTAATCTCCGCCACAGAGGTACTCTAATGCTTCAGGTTTATCTCTAATGCTTCAGGTTTATCTCTAATGCTTCAGGTTTATGTGTGTGTGTGAAGCTAGTCAGTTGTATTTAAATAAAAATCTGATTTAATGTTTAATAAATGAACTAATTGGTCTGTTTTTTCTTATTGAAGTGTATAAAATATCAGAGCAGCCAGCAGGGGGCAGCATTTGGACATGTGGAATGTGACCTGTATCTGGGACTTCTGCTCTGCTGACTGGGATGAACCAGAAACCATTTGAATCTGTGTGAATCCTGCTTTAAGATTTTATCTGATGCTACATTTCTGAAAGATTCAGAACAAAGCAAATAAATCAAAGAAACACTGAGACACAAATGTTACTTTAAAAAAACTATACCAGAGGAAACAGAACAGCTTAAAGCTTTCACACACACACACACACACACACACACACACACACACACACACACACACACACACACACACACACACACACACACACACACACACACACACACACACACACACACACACACACACACACACACACAATCACACAAAGAGTTACATAAGAGTTGGGGAGCGTCTGTGGGGAGAGTGTGTCATGCTGCAGTGGGGGAGTCACAGCGGGGGAGTGGACTGTTTACAGAAAGTGTCTCGGAGTTTTCTTTCACCCTGCAGTGATCTAAAACAATGCACACACTGTGTCAATGTTGAATAACCAATAATTCAAAACATTATTAATGATTTCAAACATACAGACAACGTTTTAAGGTTCTACAATAGATGTGCTCTCAGGATGCGCAGCTCCTTTAAATCTTTATAAATGATTGAAACATTAAAGCTCCTGTGAGAAACTTAAACTTTGTGTTAAATTTGGTGATAACTGTGGAAAAAAAGGGTATACAGGTAAGTATCAGATCACTGCAAATCTTTGCAATGAAAATGTAAACAAAGTCTAGTTCTGCATTGTGATGTTCATCTGCTGGTCTTACACCGACCCACCGACAGGAGTTTAAGGCAATAAAAATAACTATAAAGAAGTTATCCTTTTAGAGGCTGATGGTCTTGTTTGCTCTTGTATGTCATATATGCATCAGTATTCATTTTAGTCTGTTTTAAAATCACATAAAAAACTCCTCACAGGAGCTTTAAAGTTGTATTATTACTGCGAGATGACTTGCTTTAAACTTTAAACTGTGCTGACTGACTCATCTGATAATAGAGAAACTTTAGCTCACACACTGAGTTAAGTCCTGCAGTACTTCTGAACACCACAGGAGGGCAATGCAGGGAGTTAACCAACCTTCTGAATTTATTATTACTGTGGGTCACATCAGCATCATGTCACATCCCGCTGACTATCAGCTTCAGACTGACCACAGTAAACACGGCCAACTAAACAGCTCTCTGCCTCAGAATGTTTATTTTTACATTTTGCCTCCACTGGTCAGGAGAGCTGAAGAAAGACAGGAAACGTCTCTGAGAGAGTGGGAGACCAGAGGGTCGAGGCCAGATTCGAACCCACCACCCCTCAAATGTACCTGTTTGCCTCTCTTTGTCTCCTCTCTCTCACCCTCCTTCTTTCTCTCTTTTTCTCTCTCTCTCTTTCTCCTTCTCTCTCTCTCTCTCTCCCTCTCTGTGACCGAGATTATCGAGGGATTACGTGTTTTTCACGTTATAAACCTTACATTCACTCTGCAGTTACACATAAATATATACATGTAAAAGGCTATAAATTACAATATTAATACAATAAAGATAATATTGATCAATTAATGCCAGCTTTAATTGGAAAGGACTGTCTTGGTTTCACTCTGTATTTGCAGCTGTCTCAGTAAAAAAAGTTTTTTAAAATATAAATGTAAATATTTGTACATTAAAAATAGTAAAAGTCATTAATTAAGCTGGGTTTTGTTTGATACAAAGTTCTGACCTGGTTTCACTCTGTGTTCACAGCTGTCTCAGTAAACTGATGTTTGTGAATGTGATGTTTCTGAATATAACAGACTCCAGATGTTTAATATGTTTGTACAGAGTGCTCTTTTAGCCCTCAGTTTGTCCTGCAGGCTCACATATATTTCACATTAAAGCTTCATCTCTGAGAGATCATCCTCATTTGAAAAAGGAAATCAAACATAAAACAGGAAACAGTTTGTTTGAAATCTCAGACTTCTGATGGGTTTAAACGTTTTTTTATTTTACACTGTAAAAAAAAGATACTTGAACTTGAACCCTGAAATTTTCTGATAATCTGTTTTTACCTGTTTGATTGCTTTATGATGTTAATATTTTTCTCTGTTTGATTTCACATGAGGTCTGAATGGTCTTGTTGTTCTGTTTGACCCTCAGGTTTCTCTTCTCTCTGCTATTACAATAACACCGATCACCTGATCAATCACACCTGCTGATCAATCCTCTGCTTCATCTTCATCATGTTCTAATCAGTACACAATCCTCTGAGTGTGTATGATACAGGTTGGATTTAGAGTCACATGTTCTGTTGCTATGGTAACCAGGTTTGTTTACAGTTTTTAACATAGATACGATCATCAGAGCAGCTCTTTGTCTTCAGTCTGAGCTGAAAGTCTTAGTGTTTACATCATTGAATATAAATCATTTTAATGAAAAACACACACAGATCAGAATTACAGCTCAAACACTGAGTCACACACAGGCTCACAGACTGCAGCTCTCTTTCTCTCTCTCTGTGTTTCATAGACTAACTGATAATTAAACACATTCAAGGTGTGTACGGACACAGGGAGTAGGTGCACAATTCAAACCATTAGCAGGGGCGTGTCCAGGATTCCTGGGCCCCATGAAAAGATCTCACTTTGGGCTCCTCCATCAGCCTCCGTCAACCCTGACATATTAATAGAACCACACCTCTATTACACAAATGACCCATAAAAAAGCAAAATGTAACTACTTCAATACTTTAAGATAGCACACATTTTAAAATGATACAATCAATGTTATTTAAATGATAGACACTATTGAAAAGTGCTAAAAAAAAATATATGTGTATATTTATAAAAATATAAATGTATATAAAAATTGCAGGCAAATTACTACACATAGCCTAAATTGCACTGAAACATTGACAACTTTGAGAGTTATGGGTTGGACTGCACGAAGACGATTCTGTTGACAACGCATGAATCCTTCCAATGTCAACAATAAATCCCATCGTTGCCAATATCTTTGTAAAATTCACACATTGTAAAGGAGTTTTTCTGCAATTTGTATTTAAAAAAAACAATATTGGGTGCCTAGAAGTTCTATTTTCATTGCTGTTGTATCAAAACAGGTTTCAATATCGGTTTCAATATCGTTAAATTTTTATTAGAATCCTATCACAGTTTAAAAATCTGGTTTCTATAGTAAGAGCCCCTTCCTCCATTGGGGCCCTGTGTCACTCTAACCCCTACTACTACACCCATGACCATCAATTTAACATTTAGACTTAAGTTCAGCCTTCTTATGGGATATGTTGTACACCGATATGTGATCACTTTGACTCTGCAAAGTCTGTAACTTGTTTCTCTTCCTGCAGTGACTTAACTCCCAGCAAGACTTGATTTTTCTATCGTTCACACACTGAGATGTTTCAGATATTTTTCACATAAAAAAGAAATCTAAGATGTCAGATTGTCACACGGAGAAGCAGAACTTCATGGTTCTCTACAGATAACAGTTTGACTTGAGGGCAGGTTTGGACTGGTCATCTGGCATTCGGGGCATTTTCCCAGTGGGCCGAAGCACTTTGTAATTAAATGTAAAAGTCAAATTATTCATGAACAGTATAAATGAATGATGTCGTTTTTAATTTATTTTAGTAGGCCTAGTTGCCTCATTTTGACATGCTTCTTGAGTAAGGACATTGTGTCCTCTGTAGATGATAAGGGTGTCAAAAATTCCTGTGGACAAATTTTCTTCCCAGTCCAGCGCTGGGGGGTTGGGGGGATCCAAAAGAGGCCCCACACAGTGTGTAAGCGGCCCTGCATCCTCAGTGTGACCCAGCAGAGGGAGGCGGAGAGGAGCTGCGGACCTGAGCCTTCTCCCGCTCCAAACATCAGCTCGTCCACACGGACCAGACCTCCTTACACCTCCTCAGTCCTCCGCCCGCACCTCTGACACAGTGAACATGTGAGAGAGGAGGAGGAGGAGGAGGAGGATTGTTTGAAGCAGCTTGTGAATCAGAGTGGAAATAATCTCAGCGAGAGAAGCGACACGATGAGCAGCTTCTTCTTTTGTTTGCACGGTGAGTTCACACTTTATCTTCGTGTGTGAAATGAACTTTAACTTCCCTAAAAAGTTACAAATAGAAAGTTTAAAAGATGATTTTATCTGAAATCACCGACGAAGTTTTGATAGCCAAACTCTCCTCACGGAGAAGTTTCTACTTTGTGGGTTAATGTCTAGAGACTCTTTCTGGTGACATTTATAGGCTATACAACATAAAGCGTGTTCACCACATAATGATCTTCAACAACTTGAATGTTAATGCGCACTGAACGCATATGAAAGCATCAGTTTAAACAGCGTGTAGTTTCTTTCACACACTTCACTGGTTAACTGAGTTACATTAGAGCGGACGATGTCTCTCTCTCTCTCTCTCTGTCTCTCTCTCATTAGTGTTAATAAGTTATTAAAAGAACAATCAACAAAAACTCAAAATTCTTACACACATTAGTACATGCAAAAGGATGAAAAGCTCTGCTATGCTGTGACTGTTTCATTCAACGGAATGTTTTAGTAGTAAACTTAAGTGTAAACATTTTTATCAGGGGATATATTATTTTTAGGGGCCGATGCCGATATTGGGATACTGATATATCAGGTGATATCTTTCTTGGATCTATGTTTGATCTATAGAGAAAGATAGATTTAGATAAGCACATTTGTTTGCGATGATCCTTCAGATGCAGTTATCAAACATTGTGCATGTAGGTGCATCACCATTTGACACTCTGGACACACTGGAGTGTGATAATACTTGTTGTAATCCATATAGCTCTAGAACTGCCTGTGTAATACGACGAAACTCAAATGAAATGCTATTTGACTGGTAAATAAATCTAGTAATAGCGGCGCATAGTTGCAATAAAATAAGCCAATATCGATAGTCACTGGATATGTTAATATCAGCTGATTTTATCTGCGGGCAAATGAATTGGTCGAGCTCTAGTTTTTTTTAGAGGTAAAAGCAACAATTGAAAGTCTCTGCATGGAGAAGATCAGGGGCTTCGGCGAGATATTACTATAACCACACCTCATTACACAAATGACCCATAAAAAGATTGAAATGAAGGTTAGCAAACAGCTTTAAAATATTAAAAAAATTACAACATCTATTTTATATAAGACAGGTGTGTAGGTGAAGAATGAATCCATCCAAAACTGCAAACTCCTGCACACTGTCTTAATTGCACAAAAACATTAGCAACATTTCCTTATGGAAACAAAGAGAGAGAGAGCACGGTCCAATATGCACAGATAGGTTGGCAACTACTGGAAAAGAGGGTTAAGCAGTCTTTTCCTTCCCTTGTGATTTGTGAATTCCCTGAGTGTGCATTTTTTTCTTAACTCTGGTCTTTGTTGAGTGTGTGCAGGTTAACGATCAGATCACACTGATTAACCTGGGCAGGATGATTCAGCTCTTTCATGATTGGTCTTTCCTCTCCTGATGGTCTAATGCTGCATTCATGTGCTGCTCGGGTGGTCCAAGTTTCAGAGTTGGGAAGTCGTTCTTCCGACTTCAGTGTGTTCACATGATTTCGGTTCGGAAAGTCAGAATGTTGTAACAACAGCACAAACAAGCGGTGATGCTACGAAGAAGATCAGTGAAATGTCTCTGTTAAAAGTTATATTTGAGCAAAAAAGTTGATGTGTAATACGGGAATTAATAAAAAGTATGTTAACATTAACGAAACATATTTTGCCCCCCATTTGTTGACGATACTGACGCCAAGTCAGCAAGTCAAGCACCTCATTATTTTCCGAGTTTCTGAGTTGTTCCGACTTGAGCAGGTGTTCATGCGTATTTTACAACTGGGAAACTCGTTTTTACGATGTGTCAGATACCACATGAATGCACCATATCTCCCTATTGGTCTCTAGTCTTCTGATTGGTCTGTCTCCCCATTGGTCTCTCTCTCCTCAGTGCTCCTCCTGTGTGGCCTCCTGCAGGCTCAGCAGCTCCTCCTCCCCGGTTCATGCAACTTTGAGCTGGACTCATGCGGCTACACGTCAGACCCTCAGAGCGGTAGCTGGAGCATGAATGAGGAAGGTACACACTCATCTTCTTCATTGTCTTTGACTGATAGATACGTACATCAGAGTTACATTTAACTTTATTCTAGTATATTGTAATAAATCTTTTTACATAATTTCTGTATGGTGGTTTTGTAGCAGAGTACCGTTATTTATTATGGATTTGGCAGTGTCATTAATAACATGAGACAGATCACACTGGTCAGTCTTTTAGGCTGTGTCCCAATTGAAGGGCTGCTGCCTTCAGAGTACGCATTTGTAGGTCGATTACGCCACAGCGATGTGTTGAAGGCTGTGCGTTCCAAAGTATTTTTTTCAAATGCCTTGGTGTAGCCTTCGTAACCATCTCAATGACGAAGCATCTCCATGACGATCACATCACAGAGCGTCTCCATGACCAAGCGTCTCCACCATGATCATATCAGTAAGCATCTCCATGACGATCACATCACAGAGCGTCTCCACCATGATCACATCAGTAAGCATCTCCATGACGATCACATCACAGAGCGTCTCCATGACCAAGCGTCTCCACCATGATCACATCAGTAAGCATCTCCATGACGATCACATCACAGAGCGTCTCCATGACGAAGTGTCTCCCAGATTATCACATCAGCAAGTATCTCCATGGATAACACATCACGGAGTGTCTCCATGACGATCATATCACAGAGCGTCTCCACCATGATCACATCAGTAAGCATCTCCATGACGATCACATCACAGAGCGTCTCCATGACCCAGCGTCTCCACCATGATCACATCATCAAGCATCTCCATGACGATCACATCACAGAGCGTCTCCATGACCAAGCGTCTCCACCATGATCACATCAGTAAGCATCTCCATGACGATCACATCACAGAGCGTCTCCATGACCAAGCGTCTCCACCATGATCACATCATCAAGCATCTCCATGACGATCACATCACAGAGCGTCTCCATGACCAAGCGTCTCCACCATGATCACATCATCAAGCATCTCCATGACGATCACATCACAGAGCGTCTCCATGACCAAGCGTCTCCACCATGATCACATCAGTAAGCATCTCCATGACGATCACATCACAGAGCGTCTCCATGACGAAGTGTCTCCCAGATTACCACATCAGCAAGTATCTCCATGGATAACACATCACTGAGTGTCTCCATGACGATCATATCACAGAGTGTCCCCACGACGATTACAATACAGAGTGTCTTTCATGTCTCCAGCTTCTCCATGATGGTCACATCACGGAGCATGACCATGATTGTCACATCACGAGTGACTCCATGGCGACCACATCACAAACATCTCCATAAAGATGACATCACGGAGCGTCTACATGACAATCACATCACAGCATTGAACATGATTCAGTGAGACTGAATCAGTGCAGATTCCCTGTTTAAGGTTTTAATAGGCCCCTCCTACTTCACACTTGGAGGAAACTCTGTTAGCATGCTAACTGTGTGTGTGTGTGTGTGTGTGTGTGTATGTATATATGTGTATGTAAGCCCAAATTCAGACTTACTCTTATTGTGAAAGAGCTCCTCTGCTGCCACAGAGCAGCTGCCTTGTGTTCTCCTTCAGTTTATGTTCCCATTTTTCACATAAAGTGTGTGTGTGTGTGTGTGTGTGTGTGTGTGTGTGTGTGTGTGGCATCCTGTAGGCTCTGCTTCCTCTGACAGAAAATAGAGTAGTGAAGGGACCATGGCGCTGTTTGTGTTTGGTTGCCATGAAGATGTGGTGATGTGGGCTTGAGCTGAGGAAGCTGCTCCAAAAAAAGAACCTGAGGGTTAGTGGTTAAAACCAGGAGAGACTGAAACATGGAGAGAAGGAGAGAAGAAGGAGGAGGTGGAGAGGAGAGGAGAGGAGAGGAGAGGAGAGGAGAGCAGTAGAATGTTGGACAGATAAACCTTGTTGTGTTTAGAGCAGAGGTGAATTCAGCTGCGTGATTATGCTCAGTCAGTGCAGAGATGTGAATTTACAGCAAGACAGAAACCATCAAAATTAAGAGGGTTATTTTTTTTAATCTACCAAGACATGTTAGTTACTATGTGGTAAAAATGATTAGCCATTACATTCTCCTGATGTCATGATGCCAAACTCCATTTGAAAAACAAAGTTGTGTTCTTGTGGTCTTGCTGACAGACCGGACACACATGAATTTTATAGACCAGCATCATGATGTAGTTATTTCTGCATCCTTTCAACCTGTTTATTGTATTTAAACCACAGTGAGAATCTGTTTATTGTAACAACAGATTTCAGCCAACTTTAGTGTGTGACTTGTTAGGTACAGTGAAGCTGTCAGTTTCCCCTGCAGGAAGATCCTTCATGGACCTCTTTTGACCAAATAAGGGATCAGATAGAACTGTACTGAACGCACGCACGCACGCACACACACACACACACACACGCACAGCTGATTTAAGACTGAGGGCTTTTAAACTCCGTAAACACACTTTATATTCTCTAAATGCACTCTGTGTCTGTGGGTTTAATGTGGGGTTAATAATCCCTCAGCTGCGACTGAAAGGAGAGAGGAGACTCTCTCAGTTTATTTTACTCAGACAGTCTTCTCAGTAAGTTTCAGAGTTTTTTTTTACGTCTAAAGCTGTGTGTTTACAGTGTATGTACAAAGTGAGATTTCTACATGTATGTTTGCAGTGTATGTCCAGTGTAAGACTTCCTGTGTGTGTGTGTGTGTGTGTGTGTGTGTGTGTGTGTGTGTGTGTTTACAGTGTGTGTCCAGTGTAAGACTTTCTGTGTGTGTGTGTGTGTGTGTGTGTGTGTGTGTGTTTACAGTGTATGTCCAGTATAAGACTTTCTGTGGGTGTGTTTACAGTGTATGTCCAGTGTAAGACTTTCTGTGTGTGTGTGTGTGTGTGTGTGTGTGTGTGTGTGTGTGTGTGTGTGTTTACAGTGTATGTCCAGTGTAAGACTTCCTGTGTGTGTGTGTGTGTGTGTGTGTGTGTGTGTGTTTACAGTGTGTGTCCAGTGTAAGACTTTCTGTGTGTGTGTGTGTGTGTGTGTGTGTGTGTGTGTGTGTGTGTGTGTTTACAGTGTATGTCCAGTATAAGACTTTCTGTGTGTGTGTGTGTGTGTGTGTGTGTTTACAGTGTATGTCCAGTGTAAGACTTCCTGTGTGTGTGTGTGTGTGTGTGTGTGTGTGTGTTTACAGTGTGTGTCCAGTATAAGACTTTCTGTGTGTGTGTGTGTGTGTGTGTTTACAGTGTATGTCCAGTGTAAGACTTCCTGTGTGTGTGTGTGTGTGTGTGTGTGTGTGTGTGTGTGTGTGTGTGTGTGTGTTTACAGTGTGTGTCCAGTGTAAGACTTTCTGTGTGTGTGTGTGTGTGTGTGTGTGTGTGTTTACAGTGTGTGTCCAGTGTAAGACTTTCTGTGTGTGTGTGTGTGTGTGTGTGTGTGTGTGTGTGTGTTTACAGTGTGTGTCCAGTATAAGACTTTCTGTGTGTGTGTGTGTGTGTGTGTGTGTGTGTGTTTACAGTGTATGTCCAGTGTAAGACTTTCTGTGTGTGTGTGTGTGTGTGTGTGTGTGTGTGTGTGTGTGTGTGTGTGTGTGTTTACAGTGTATGTCCAGTGTAAGACTTCCTGTGTGTGTGTGTGTGTGTGTGTGTGTGTGTGTGTGTGTGTTTACAGTGTGTGTCCAGTGTAAGACTTTCTCTGTGTGTGTGTGTGTGTGTGTGTGTGTGTGTTTGTTTACAGTGTATGTCCAGTATAAGACTTTCTGTGTGTGTGTGTGTGTGTGTGTGTGTGTTTGTTTACAGTGTATGTCCAGTGTAAGACTTCCTGTGTGTGTGTGTGTGTGTGTGTGTGTGTGTGTGTGTTTACAGTGTGTGTCCAGTATAAGACTTTCTGTGTGTGTGTGTGTGTGTGTGTGTGTGTGTGTGTGTGTGTGTGTGTGTGTGTGTGTGTGTGTGTTTACAGTGTATGTCCAGTGTAAGACTTTCTGTGTGTGTGTGTGTGTGTGTGTGTGTGTGTGTGTGTGTGTGTGTGTGTGTGTGTGTGTGTGTGTTTACAGTGTATGTCCAGTGTAAGACTTTCTGTGTGTGTGTGTGTGTGTGTGTGTGTGTGTGTGTGTGTGTGTGTTTACAGTGTTAGACATTATAGGTTCCTATGTTTGCTCTCAGATACTTTGTGTCTGTCTGTGTTTGTGTTGTTGTGTCTGCAGGTGAACTCTTTGTGTGTCTGTAAATAAAGTCAGAGAGGATAAGAAGCAGGAAATTAATAACTTAGAGCTTCCTGTTGGAACTGAGCGTGCTCAGTGGGTACAGCACAGCCTCTAATTGGCTCCATGTCTTTCTGAATAGATTATTCTGTTTCAGGATGTTTTTAACATCAGACAGTCTGACAGAAGATCTATAAACTCAGGTTATCAGACTGAGGTTATCAGATTGTCAGACTCAGATTATCAGGTAGATCTGTTCATATAAATTTGGAAAGCTTATGGAGCTTTAACAAAATAAAAGCATGCTTTATCCAAAAACTTTGAAGAGTAAACTACACATGCATAAATTACTGCATCACAGCTGACATGTTCCATCTCATTATATCTCCTCAAAGAATGATCTGTCATGGTTTACTCTTCTTTAGTTAGTTTAATCATTTATTATTTATGTTTCCTGTTTAATTTTGTAGTTCTTGTCCACACTGTTTCTTGTCTTGTATTACTTCCTCCCTTTGTCTGGTTTCCCTCCAGTTTGATTGCCCTGATTGTCTTCACCTGTGTCATTAGTCTCACCTGTGTCTAATTACCACCCCTGTGTCTGTTTAGTTTCAGTTTACCTTTCCTCTTGTCAGTTTATACGTCTTCCTGTCCGTCTTCCTGCTTGGTCTTATTTCCCAGTGTTTCCAGTGGTTTTTCTTATGGCTCCTTGTTATTTCTCGTTTGATCTGGATTTTGGACTTTTGATGGATTTTGTGTTGAAGTTGGATTTTCTGAAGTAAGCTTTTGTATTTGCCTTGTTTTTTGCCTTTTTGTTCAAATAAATATTTTAGTTTTTGTTATCTGCAGTTGTCTCCAGTTCCTTATTTGTTTTTGAGAACCTGACATCATCTGCTGCTCATAACCAAACCCTGCTCAAAACTCAGTCATCCCTACTTGGAGTGAAAACACAAACACCACCACAACAATTCTGTTATTAAACTGAATACTGTAAACATTTTGGTGGAATCATGTAACCTCTCCTTTCTTTGAAGAGAGACACAGGTTGATCTCATTATTCACCATGTTACTAACCTTGACACAGTCTGCACTCTCTGTAAGACGGCTGGATCATTATTCTCCGGTGCCGGGGTTTGCAATTTCTCACTGATGAAAAGGGATGTACATCTTAGATTGTTAGCTTAAAGCTAACACATAATGGATATTGCCATCAATGGGCTAACACATCACAGTACTGTTTAACTTGACAATGTTAAGTGAAATCATAGACTGTATACAGTATGAGTAAAGTAGATTGTTCCCTAAATTAGGAGATGTGAGTTTCTTATCACCTCTTCAGTCCGTAACTCTATAGTTGTATCATAGGTCAAAAGATGGTGGCCTGGGGGCGCAGATGGCTTAGCGGTTAGGTCGCAAACCATGGCCCTTTTCTGAATAGCCACAGTTCAGTATGCAGTGCGTACTTTTCAGTAGGGAGTTTCAGTATACTGAACCCTCGTGGTCATTCAGTAGGCAATTTTTGGTCCTCCTCAGTAGACTGAACATTTCAGCATGGATCCTAACTTCCAGGTTTTGTGCAGTATGGATCGGATGCATCCTTTCAGGAGATGAATTGTATTTAAACACCCACAATGCTGTGCGAAATTAAACGTAAAACGTCATGTCACATGCGCCTCCGAATCAAAACAAAGGAGGATGAAAAAAATAAAAAATAGAATATATAAATAAAATAAAAAACGAGCATGGTTGCGGCAGGTTCAGGTAACCCGCCTTTCAAATGTTAAGTTATTAAGTTATTTTTACATGCATTGGGAAGTTTTGTATTATTTTCTGAGCCATCGTGCATATCACGAGTTGGAGTGTCAATGACATGAGACGGGTTAATGACGCCACTTCCACACTGAATGAGTCAGACGAAGTAGGAACAATTATCTGCCTACTGTGCATGCCGACTGTACAGTAGGTCCTAACAGTATACAGCACGGATAGAACTATCTACTGTCTACTGACAGATTGTGTAGCCACTTTGCAATTTGGGTGCACAACAACCTCTGGCTCCTTTCCTTCATGTCATTCCCTGCTCTCTCTCCCTGGTTTCCTACTCTATCCACTAAAAAACACTTGAAATGTAAAAGGAAAAAATATGATGAGATATCTTAAATATATGTCAAATATAATATAGTTTGAATATGATAAATTATGTTAAATATGATGTATCTAAACTTTGAAAAAATAGGACACTATTATTAAATATAGTACATAAGATATATATTAAATATGATATTTATTTATTTGATATATATATATATTTGTATATGTTTTAGGACATCTGATCTCGGTGGACTCTGCCTTTCTTCAGGACCAGGAACAGGCAGTTCTGGTAAGTCCGGTCCTGGACCAGCAGGACTGGAGTTGTGTGCGTCTGGTGTACCAGATCACAGGGCAGGGGTCACTGCAGGTCCACCTCAGACCAGACTCTGATAACTTCGACTATCTGCTGTGGTCCTCCAGTGTGGCCTCCGACAGTTGGCTCATCTCCAGTGTGGACCTGCCAAACACCACTGAGCCACTGCAGGTGAGACCACAGACACAGAACCTCAGACCTGATGGACAGGAAGTCAGATTTGATTCTCACAGAGTCCTGAGAGGGGTCAGAGTCATGACAGGGTAAAGCTAGCTCATAGTGTCAGGTAGGAAGCTGATTCTGTCAAGTGAGCACGGGGCAGCTGAGGCTCAGATGGTAAAGTCGGTTGTCTCCTAACTGGAAGGTTGGGGGTTCGAGCCCCAGCTCTTACAGTTACATGTCCGATGTGTCCTTGGGCAAGAAACGTAACTTAAATTTGCGCAATTTGTCAGCGGTGTTTAAATGTGTATGAATTGGATAAGTTACTTCTGATGGTCACTATTGCATATAAACCTCTGCTATAAGTGTGTGAATGGTAGGTGTGACATGGGTAGCTCATTCTCTCAGGAAAGATTCCTGCAGGGTCAGGTCACTTCTATAAGGGGGTCAGCTAAGTATCAACATTGGTTTGTTAAATATTTTGTTAAACATTAAATTAAAAACCCTATAGCTTGCTTACAAAACAGTGACAAAACTGCTCCTACCTACCTGAACTTCCTCCACCAGGTGTACAGTCCCTCCTTACTGTGTATGTGTATGTTATATAAAATACATTTCTTTCTGGTTGATCTAGATTTAGAAGAAGCTGATGTCAAACACAGACAGAGGATATGATGTCATGTAAGCTCAGTCCGATTATAGTTAACCACAGAGCTGTTACACAACTTTGTGGCTGTGAGTGTTATAAAGCGTGTAATGGAGACTGTGAGTTTGTTCCACATGTTGGTTAATGAGAGGAAAACGCAACGACATCACACACACACACACACATGCGCGCGCACACGCAGGCACACACTCACTCACTCACTCAAGAAACCACAAACCATTTTCACCTCTGATCACAGACTGTTTCTAAAGCAGTCTGATTGAAGTCTATGATAAAATGGTCCCTCTTTTCAGTTGATTTATTTCCTCAGTAAAGGTTTTCCTAATGAGTGTAAGGTCTCAATGTCTAGTTTCGAGCCTTCTTCAAAACAGCAAAATGTTAATTTAGTAATTATGGTCCCAAAGACCAGAAAGCAGGGGAGGAGTTAGGTCGGGCGACCTAGGATGGACAAATGATACCATGGCAACCTAAAAAAAATAATGTGTTCAGGGTTTCGTTGTGACAAAAGAAGCTCTGATGAAGTTACCATATTTGGAAAAGTGGGTCGCTCCTCTCTACCTGGCTACCTCACATAAACAAAGCCTGGGGTCTGTTGAAGCTGACAGCACTGTTTGGGTCACAGTGGCCACTGAGGGTCATAAAAGTAGGTTATGTAACTTATCAGTAGGGCAGGACTAGGGGACTTCACTGATCACTTATCCTTTGATCAGAGTGCAAGTATTTTGTGTTTATTTCTAATGTACAGTGAAAGTTGTGTGACGTGATGTTTCTGTGGGATGCTCTGTGTGTTTTTTTCTCCCTCAGATTTTGTTGTCAGGTCGGCCTGAACGAGGAGCAGGAAACAGTGTGGCCATCTTCGAAATCCACATTGTGCCTGGTTACTGCATAGGTCAGAGTCACACGATCTACACAATCACCTGTTTCAGGATCATGTTTCAGTAGAATGAAATAAAGAGGCCTTTATTCATTCATGAAGAATAACGTACATAACAGTTTATATTTTTAAACATAAAGTAAAGAATGTCTTACCTGTATGTTTTACCTGTATGTTTTACCTGTGTCTTACCTGTGTGTCTTACCTGTATGTCTTACCTGTGTGTTTTACCTGTGTCTTACCTGTATGTCTTACCTGTATGTCTTACCTGTGTGTTTTACCTGTGTCTTACCTGTATGTCTTACCTGTGTGTCTTACCTGTATGTCTTACCTGTGTGTTTTACCTGTGTCTTACCTGTGTGTCTTACCTGTGTGTCTTACCTTTATGTCTTACCTGTGTGTCTTACCTGTGTGTCTTACCTTTATGTCTTACCTGTGTGTCTTACCTGTGTGTCTTACCTGTGTGTCTTACCTGTGTGTTTTACCTGTGTCTTACCTGTGTGTCTTACCTGTGTGTCTTACCTGTGTGTCTTACCTGTGTGTTTTACCTGTGTCTTACCTGTGTGTCTTACCTGTGTGTCTTACCTGTGTGTTTTACCTGTGTGTTTTACCTGTGTGTCTTACCTGTGTGTTTTACCTGTGTCTTACCTGTGTGTCTTACCTGTGTGTCTTACCTGTGTGTCTTACCTGTGTGTTTTACCTGTGTGTTTTACCTGTGTCTTACCTGTGTGTTTTACCTGTGTCTTACCTGTGTGTCTTACCTGTGTGTCTTACCTGTGTGTTTTACCTGTGTGTCTTACCTGTGTGTCTTACCTGTGTGTCTTACCTGTGTGTCTTACCTGTGTGTTTTACCTGTGTCTTACCTGTGTGTCTTACCTGTGTGTTTTACCTGTGTCTTACCTGTGTGTCTTACCTGGGTGTTTTACCTGTATGCTTTACCTTTGTGCTTCACCTTTGGGCAGAGTGTAACTTTGAGGAGCATCACCTGTGTGGTTACAGTAACAGCTGGAATCCAAACGTAAACTGGTACGTAGGAGGAAGTTTAACCAGAGATAACCAGGCTGATCTGAACCAGACCAACAACAGAGGTATTGACGCACACACGCACGCACGCATGCACTGTAATGTTAGAGTAGTACAGACCTGTCAGTCATGTAACCTGAGGTTTGTTGGAATAGAAAAGTTTTATTTTTATATCTCTCTAACAGTGACTGTAAATCCAGAATAAAAGTCTGACCTGTATATAAGTCACAGTCTGTTTTGGGGGTCTCCCAGAGGGAAACAACGTTTTAATTGTCTTCCTGTGTGATGATTTCAATAATGTTCAACATAATCCACAACATGGTCTGTGTAGCTCATTTAATAGCAAATGTTTTCACCACGTGGAGTTTGTAATCCTGCTAACTTCCTGTACCTGTAGTTGAGCTCTCAGCATATGCTGACGTTGATAGTTGTGTAGTATAGACCCACAGCCCACGAGTCTCTCTGCCCACCTCCTCTGTTAACTTGTTCTCCTTAATTGAGGACTCTTTGCAATCAAACCAGTATTAGTATTAGGTAAGCCTGGGCAATAAAATGATAATGATAATTATCGCAATATAACTTTTCTCAGCGTTTTCCAGCACTGTGCACTTTGCTTACGAATGAAATTTGAAATGTTCCTCTGTTCAAGTATAGTTTATCATCTTCTGACAATAAATAATATTTGAACCACAATTAATCATCCGGTTTCTCAACTTTCACTAAGGAGGAAAAATCTGCCTTTAAATTTGAAATAAATCATGATTGGACATTTACAGTATCTATATCGAATGAAATGACAATTTTTATCTTGATAACATTTTTTGTCATATTTCCCAGCCCTAGTATTAGGATGGTGAAATAGGTATTAAAGTGCGTCTTATACACTAGATTTTCACACATGCACTCCTTAAAATTCAAAAATTCAAGACAGGCTGCCCCTGAAATCTTCCTGACTTGCTTGTTCACACATTTCTCTTAGAGCAGGATGTTTCCTCTATCTGAGGAGGTGGGATATGATAGAAAAAAGGACAAGCTGGAAGTAGCAGTAGTAACAAAGCAACAGAGTATGCTAACTTTTTTTTTCTTTACATCAATGCTACATGTAATTTAAGATATTCACCTATTATCGATAGAGTGTAGAAGAACATGTTGGTTAACAACTTAATGAAACTGTTTCATTAAAACTGTTTCATTAAGTGCACAGAGATCTCACCAGTCGTGTGCAGGTTTAAGGATATAAACGTCATCACCCCCTCCTGCTGGCTTGTAGTGAATTTTTCACATCAGCTCACCCCAACTTTACAGTTTTACCAGGAGGCTGGCAGGAGAAATTCCAAGTCAGTTGTCTGTGTTCACACATGCAGCTCACCCTGAAAACTTCAGGAAGATTTCAGGAGTTTTGTGTGTTTGTGAAAACAGCATCAGACTGCCGCCCTGACAGTCATGATTCCCTAAATCCAGCTGAGCTGAAGATGAATGTGCTGCTCTGTTGTTGTCTCAGTGATCAGTGTGTTGGAGCACAAACTCATGTTTAGTGTGCGTGTGTGTGTGGTCAGATGTTTACGTCTGCACTCACAGCTGATTGTTACTGTGCAAGAGATGAGAGATGAGAACAGGCAGCTCAGATACACACACACACACACACACACACACACACACACACACACACACACACACACACACACACACACACACACACACACACACACACACACACACACACACACACACACACACACACACACACTTTTCATTGCTTATATACAACATCTACTCTTCATATAAAAAAGGTCACCTGATCTGACACAGTCTGAGTCCTGCTGTGGTCTCTGTGGTCTGACAGTCAGAAGATCAGGTCACATGATTGATGGTTGTGGAGGTTCAGGTTATAATCAGGAGGAGAGCTGCAGAGACAAGCTGCTGTGATGTTTGAATTTTTGACCTCGTCCATCTCTGTTTAAAGAAACAATATCATAATCTGCAGTCTGTGAGAGAACCTCTGTACTGTGACACGTTGTTATAATTAACTCATGACACAGCTGTGTTAAATACTCAATACTAATTGGACCATTGAGAATAGAAACAGTCTGCTATCCCATCGATATATCACCGTTGATAAGAAGAACACACCTTTACTATCAAAAGCAGACAGTTGTTAGGGACCTATTTTAATCACAGACTCTGGAGAACTAACTGTAATTTCAAGCCGCTTAAATAAATCTGGTTGCTCTGTTTACTGTAGGGAAAAGAGAAAGGAGGGAAACAAAGAGGAAAGATGATAGAAGAAGTGAAAACGGTACACTATGACTGAGAAAAAAGTAAAAAACATAACAGAACCTGGTCTGGGTTAAGTGTTGCTATGGAAAATGCTGTAGATTTCAACTGACTATTTGTTAGCAGAAGAAATCAATCATCTTGAAATCAATAAATATTTTACAAATCAGAATTTTGTGTCAAATAATCAATTTCCTCAGTAATTATCAGTCTTATAAGTGTGATGATGTTTAGGGAGCAGGTTGTTATAAAGCAGGAACACCTTCACCTAATAATATAAATACATTATACAACAGTAAAAACAATAGTAATAATAATAATCATCATCTGCTGCAGGTCACTACATGTACGTGGACTCAGTCTACGCCAAAAACTTCCAGGAAGTGGCCAAGCTGATGTCTCCCATGACGACAGTGCCGATGTCAGGCTGTCTGTCCTTCTTCTACCACAGAGACCAGGAGACAGGAAACATCTTCTGTATCTTCACCAGAGACCAGCAGGGACACTATGAGGACGTCTGGAAACCGGACGTGTACTCTACAGCCGGCTGGACTCACGTCAGCGTGGACATCAAGGCTCCGAGACCTCTGGAGGTCAGTGTGTGTGGACCAATAAGATAAGTCCATATTGATAAGGCTGTACTCACACACACAGAGACATCACTGAGGTACAGAGAGAGATGGATCACAAGCAGACAGCAGACACACACTTTCTGAGAGACTGTGGGAGCGTCTGTCTGATTTGCAGAGCAGCCTCAGTCTCTGTAGACTCAGATGATAACACTGATGATCAGGTCTCAGACTGCTGTTTGGCATATGTAAATTAACCGTTGTGCAGTCATTTGATCCCCTTTCTATGCAATTCAGCATCATAGCAAAAATCATCTAATTCACAAACACCGTTGCTAACAGCCCGGCACAGTGAGAGTGAAGAAATGACCTTCTTCTGAGAGTTGTTGGAAACTGCGCCACAGTATTTACAAGAGAAGTCCCGCTCAAACTTTCCAGTTATCAGGAAAACAATTCCACCTCTGTATGACTTACAGGAGTTAAATCAGTCCGGCGCTGTCAGTGGCTCCAAAGTTCATCCACATGTGTGGACACGGTCTGGAGCCGTTACCATGACGAGGAGGCAACTGTTGTACTTTCTTGTTCCATTTAGAGAGGAAGCTTTGTTAAACAACAGTGAAACTCCTATGACAATTTTTGAGTCTGTTCTCACAATGAAGTTTGAAAAAGATTCCCCCCCCCCATAAGCTCATCACCTTTGTGTGGACCAAACTGAGCTTCATCGGCATGAGAGTAAGAGAACTTCTGGTAGATAAAGAATAGCTAAATGTAACTTAACCATGGAAAAGGGATCTTGCTGATGGAACAGTAAATGAAAACTCCTAAAGGGAACAGTACAAAGTCAAATGCTTGATGTCACAAGGTGGATAAAACTTCTTCAACTCCTCACACACATGGGTCCAAAATACACACATGCACAAACAGAACCTGTGGACATGCATGAGACAATGAAAGGCACAGCATTGACATTTAGGAAGACGCCAAGTACTGTGCTCCGTTAGGGTCGAAATTTCATTCGAATTAAAAAAAAAATGAATGCATCAATTTCTGACCTTAGTTGCATCATGATTAACACATCAACACTGACAGCCCTAGTTGATTGTAATTAATTAATCACAAAATAAAAATAGAAGCTTGTTAATCTGACAGGAGGACAACGATAAAGCTTCATGTTGTCTGAGTTCTGTGATAAAAGAAGTTGAGGTGTAAGGAGGGAAAGTTCAGTGAGGAGCGTTTTGAGATAAACTGGAGATCAAATCATCGTTGGAGCAAAAATGTTTATTAAAAACAGACTCTTCATGAGTGAGACGACCCTGTGAGTCAACACAGACTCAGGATTATTAGGAAATGGAAATGAGTCTGACAGTCAGGACGGAGTCTGTGATCCATTATATAACACTCCGGATACAAAATTCACTTTAAAATATGTATTTATAAATAATAAATGATCAAAAAACAAGATGTAACAAAGTAAGGTGTACTGGGCTAATGTAGTTTAGACTCTTGGAGCTGGTGGAGAATTAATTAAACACACGACACAGAATGTTGATAACCGGTTTTGTATTTCAAAGTTCAATTTTTAACAAATTACAAAAAACACTTGAACTTAATCAAGGAAAATACCACAATTTAAATAAAAGAAAATAGGCCTTCAATTAACAGATTCTTATGGGCACATTTTACCCTCCATACAATGTATGCTAAATATTCCAAATTCTATTCGTATAAATCAATGCACCAAAACACATTACACGTACTGCAGTTATTTGTTATTTGTGTGCGGATATCCAACGAATTCAAATGTTTATTTAGGTAGGGGAAATCCTACCACACCCTTTAACCAGACAGCCAGGCTTGAGGCCTGCCTTTTGAGGGACTCTTGAGTCTTTTGAAGTTGCTCCTTTAGCTCGCCATCTTCTTTGCTCCGGCAATATGGCCTGACCTGTTTAGGCAAACAGGTAACAAAATCACATGTCTGCTCAACTTGGAAGCAGCAATTTAATCAAATGTTCTATTGTGGATGTCTCACCAGTGTTCAGTCCTGAAACATTCCTCCTCCTCAGCAGCAGCAGCAGCAGCAGCACAGCAGCTCCTCAAGGGCTTGAAGTTTCAGTTCAATTAAGTCCAGCTTTGTGTCCAGGGTTGAAAAGCACAGTGTTTTTCTTTCAGAACTTCTCTTTGACTGTTTTAGGAATGACTGTCTCCTGCTGCCTTCTGACTGACTCCTTGATTGGTTTCAATCAGGTGATTAGTGCACCTGGGGAATGGGGGGGTAGATGCCTGTTGGCTGCAGGCTGCATCCAATTGGCTCAGGATTTGAATGACAGATGCTGTTGTCCAATGTCAGCAGTGTTACAATTATATAAACTATTACTATACCTATACACCATATAAACTATAACTTTAATGAAAACTATAACTCTAATATAAAACTATAACTATAAACTATGACTGTAAAATAAACTGTAACTTATTAACTATATGGTAAAATATAATGTAAAAGATCTGACTCAAGCAGAAAACATTCCTCTTCTTTGACCTTCACAACTGTAACGCTGTGACAACACAATCAACACAAACTATAAAAATATAAAGATATGACCCAGTAAGCACAGCATATTCATTATTCTCTTTGCGCCCTCTAGTGGTGAACCGACTAGATTTGACAATCCTGTTAGTTGTGAGCAGAGTAAGAGGTAAAATCAAAATAACAGTGACAGTAGCACAATGACAGATATTTCTAAGTGATTGAATATATAAATAGAATAAAAAGAGGAAGAAACCTTACATCCTGCCAAAGTCTGATCAGAGCTGCTGAGACTGAACTGAGCTGAGATCAGATGAATACACAAAGAAGATAAACTGAATACACAACATAATGCTGTTAGCAATGATTCATTACACATTGACTTATCTGATTTTAAACTGAACTGCGTAGATCTCCGCTCTGTTTTTAATTTAATTTAATAATTTAATTTTAATTTAATGTTGTATAATTATTGTGTTTACATTCTTCTGTGGACGTGACTGAAAATGCAATAATCAAAGATTCCTATAGATATTAATAAAGTAAATTAACATTTGAAAATACATTTTAAACTCTCCCTCTCATTCACTGTTTATACTGTAACTGTGTGGCAGGATAACTATTATCCTGTTACATTATGTGTGTTCTGTTACCTGGTGTGTGTTTCTGTTACCTGGTGTGTGTTTCTGTTACCTTGTGTATGTTTCTGTTATCTTATGTGTGTTTCTGTTACCTGGTGTGTGTTTCTGTTATCTTATGTGTGTTTCTGTTACCTGGTGTGTGTTTCTGTTATCTTATGTGTGTTTCTGTTACCTGGTGTGTGTTTCTGTTATCTTATGTGTGTTTCTGTTACCTGGTGTGTGTTTCTGTTATCTTATGTGTGTTTCTGTTACCTGGTGTGTGTTTCTGTTATCTTATGTGTGTTTCTGTTACCTTGTGTATGTTTCTGTTATCTTATGTGTGTTTCTGTTACCTGGTGTGTGTTTCTGTTACCTGGTGTGTGTTTGTGTTTCTGTTACCTGGTGTGTGTTTCTGTTACCTGGTGTGTGTGTGTTTTCTGCTCACCTGATGACTGTTTTGTGTTAATCCTGTGAGCTGCTGACAGTATAATGTCAGATTACCAAACTTTCAGACACATCTTTTGCTGAACAGGCACATATGTTTTACATTTGAGTTATTTCTCTTTTTCTCCTAACCCTATGTAAAGCCACAGAAAAATCTCTGCTCAAAGAAAATCATCAGACAGAAAAAGATTCTCAGAGACAGACACACACCACAATGTTTCATGAGCTGTCAGCCACCGTCTGGTGTTTGTATGTGTGTGTGTGTGTGTGTGAGTGTGTGGAAAATATCTTGTGTAACTGGGTCACTTCCTGTGTTGAGGCAGCCAGCAGCAGAACTTTTCCATGGAGCAGAAACATTGAGTTAACATGGTTCTGATGTAACGTCTGAATGTGTGTGTGTGTGTTTGTCTGTGTGTATTAACAGGTGGTGTTTGAGGCAGCCTTTAACAGCGCCAGAGGAGGATACGTGGCCATAGATGACATCACGTTCTCACCTGAGTTCTGTCACACAGACACAGGTAAGGAAACACACACACACACAGACACACACACTGTGGCTCAGTGGTAGGGTTGGTCATCTTTCCCCATCTGAAGGTTTGGGGTTTGATCCTCAGCTCCTGCAGTCATATGTCGAAATGTCGCTCCTGCTGCTGCGTCAGTGGCCATGCCATCTGTCATCCACCAGAACATCAACTAGACATCAGTCCACAATCATTGAAGAAAGCTGTGTGGAGATCAGCTCCAGGGTTCTTTCCAGATGCATCAGCAGTGTTGGGCTTTATGACAGAGAGATCCTTGAACAACCGATCTCCAGTCTAACACAGGAGTTTAAGTGGGTCCAATTCTGATTGGAGATGATGCTAACAAAGGTGTACATGTAAGACTTACTCAGCCCAGCTGTCCCCACCATGGCTACTGGTTGAAAGTGAACCCCAACAGAACTGACCCAGCAGGCAACGGCAGCGCTCAAACACCAGGTCATCCTGGGCCAAGTATGCCAGGGGTGGCCTGAACCTCAGGACCAGCACACCGCCCTGGAACAAAGCCTCTCCATCTCAGAAACCCTTGTAGTGCCCGTAGAGGCAGACAGACCACAGCAGGAGAAGGCAACCGAATTAACAATGGCCGTGGCACCGGCTTAGCGAGGGATGAGCTGGGAGAAAGAGGAGAAGAAAATGAGCTGTGGGAAATAAAGACATTCAAATTGAGCTTCATCATAAAGCTTGCATGTGATGTCATGTATCTCTAAAAAATATCAGCCAGTGGTACAATGAAAACCCCACATTCATTTTCTGAGAGGTAGGGGGAGGAGCCAACACCTGCCCCAGGACAACAGGTGACACTGAACTATTGGGCTAGTTCTGGCATATTTATATTTACACATACTGATGATTACTATGAACTGTCCTGATTGAATCAATTCAATAATTATATTATTTTACATTATATTGTATTATTATAATATTGTACGGAGTGAGAATATTTAAAATGAACATGAATCTAAATCTTTAAATGTTTTTGATGAGGTTTTAACACACCTGTGCCCCAGCATCCTAACGCCAACACACCTGTTACCTGCATGACTCACTGACCTCATCTGAAAGCAGGTGTATATGATAAATACTGTGTGTATTGTGTATTGTGTGTGTGTGTGTGTGTGTGTGTGTGTGTGTGTTTCAGAGCCAAGCTTTGACCCCTCTGTAGCAGACTGTGACTTTGAAAATGGACTGTGTCTGTACCATCAGGAGAGAGAGGACAGCGCCGTGTGGAAACGAGTCACAGTGAAACCTAATTCATACAGGACAGGAGATCACAGCACAGGGACAGGTACCACACACACACACACACACACACACACACACACACACACACACACACAGAAGTCAATTGATGACGAGATCTTCTGATCAGCTGTGCAGCAAACAGGCTGTAAATACAGTAATGTACACAGTCATGATATTTGCTGTGTTTAGCTATTTTGTAACTGAGGTGCTGACAGAAGAACATAGAGGGAGGTACATCACATTGAAAACAGACTTCCTGTTTGTATCAAAGATCAAATGATTTAATTTTAGTGGTGACAGTGACTTCATAAAAACATACCATAACATACGCACCAAACCAGTAGTCAAGAATCAGAAATGAATGATTTCATAATTTTTTCAAATGTCTTATCAAATTCATGATGTGATGATGTCATGTTCGGGGCGGCGGTTAGTGCAGTGGTAAGGGTTCTGTCTGTGTGGAGTTTGCTGCCCTCATCATAACATCACACCATATTTCACATAGCTACCCGTACATTTCAGACATGACTGAATCCAGATACGTACATATCACATTCGTTATTTGATACGTTAAATGATCATTTTGTGCTCCCTCTTTGTTATCAGCCCTGAGCCAGGTGGTAACAAGTTGTTCCTCTCTACCTGCACACGACCCTCACCTGCTGTCTGATCATAAAAAGGTTGTTGTCAGCAGGTACCATCACAGAGCCTAACGGTGTTCTCTGTCCCATCCATCACAGGAAGTTTCCTGATGGCCAACACTCGCTTCTTGTTGAGCCCGGGTTACGTGGGTCGTCTCCACGGCCCTTTGTTGCCAGGTAACCACAGGTACTGTGTGAGGTTCTTCTACCTGCTGCAGGGCTTCAGGAGCGTGGACAACGCGCTTGTTCTCTACGTTTATGACGAGAACAACGTGGCCCAGGAGAAGGTGTGGAGTCTGAGCGAGACGTCCAGAAACGTGTGGACTCGGGTGGAGATTACCTACATGAAGCCCATGACCACCAAGGTACACACACACAGCCTGGGGGGGTTAAGAGTAAAGACAGTCTTAGATGGATGTAGATGGATGGTAGGCAGGGTTAAGACTAACACAGACAGGTTGATAGATGTATGAACAGAGGGAATAATGGGTTTACTTTCATCTCTCAGCTGGTCTTTGTCAGTATCTGTAAGAACTTCTGGGAGTGCGGTCTGGTGGCCATCGATGACATCACAGTCAGCCTGGGTAGCTGTCATGTGACTACAGGTAAAACACTCACTGCCACACTCACACACACACACACACACACACACACACACACACACACACACACACACACACACAGGGGGGACTGTGTGCTGTGTTACATACACAGAAACACACATGGTCTAATGCAACAGAGAGTTGGATCTACAATGATTCTTATACATGACTATGAGTGCCACTGACATTAAAGCCCACATATATTAATACAGACTGTCCAGAGTCCATTATATATACATTAGAGAACATAGTCAAGGATTCCAGCAGAGTGAATAAATATTACAGCGCTCTATTTTGATGTTGAGCACACAGAACATTAGTTGATCCTGTCTGATTATGTTAGCAATCCTGATCCTGTAATCATCATTTAGAAAAGTTTCTGTTTTGTGAACACTGATCTGATCCGTTCATATGCTGCTTGTTGTTGTTGCTATATCCCATGGTGAGTAAAGTGATGAACTAGAGCCCACTGAAGATAAACTTTATTTGAGATGATTTAAAGGTCCCATATTATGCTAAATACACTTTACAATGTTTTTTCTAATACCAATATGTGTCCCTAGTTTGTCTAAAAAAACCCTCTTTTTATGAGAAAGGTCCATCCTCTTCGCCTTTTGGAGATATTCCCTTTGTGACATCACAAAGGGCAGTAACCCCCTCCCCCAGGATGGGTGACATTCCCACAACTAGGTGTTTGTTCTGTCCTCTGAGTCTGCGTTTCCATCGTAAACAATCAGTTTAATCCTGCACTTGAATTATTTACCTGCACACTGATCTTTTACCTACAAACTGATCCCTTACCCCCTACCGATCCTTTACTTGCACACTGATCCTTCACCTGCTCATTAATTCTTTACCTGCACACCGATCTTCTGCTCTTCAGTGTTGTCCTCTGACTGCCCCCCCAGGACCCCTTCCCACCCAGTGTGACTTTGAGGATGGAGTCTGTGGATTCATCCAGGACAAGAGTGAGGACAAAGCTGATTGGCTTAGAGTCCGTGGACACACCCCCACCTCCTACACTGGCCCCAAAGGAGACCACACCACTGGGGTGGGTGAGTTCATTGATTCATTTAATTATTCCTTCATTTTCTACAATTATACATTTATTCATCTACGCAGTGAAAGACCATGTTTTAGTGTGTGTGTTTATGTAACCACTGTGTTCCTCTTACAGGTCACTTCCTGTACATCGAGGCATCCCTCATGCGTCCTGGTCATAAGGCACGCCTCCTGTCGTCTTACCTGCGGGGGGCGTCATCCCCTCAGTGTCTGATTTTCTTCTTCCACATGTACGGCTCAGGTACAGGCATACTGAGTGTGCTACTACGTGACGGCAGCAGAGACACGCTGCTGTGGAGAAGACGTGGCGAGCAGAGCGTCAGCTGGATGAGGGCGATGATCGACTACCAATGTGACGTCAGACATCAGGTACACACACACACACACACACACCAGGTACATACAGAAACATCAGGTACACACAGACCCCAGGTATAAACAAAAACACAAGATACACACATTTTTACCTTAACTTTTCTAAAGCCATAACATTTTTAAAACTTTTCTTTATTCGATTTGAAATCATTTGTCAGAATTTCAGTTCAATTTAAAATGAGTTTCATCCTGCATCATGCTCCTAGTGAACACATAAACATGGAGGTGTGTGTGTGTGTGTGTGTGTGTGTGTGTGTGTGTGTGTGTGCAGATTATATTTGAAGCCATCAGAGGACCAACACTCCGCAGCGACATCGCTTTAGATGACATTAGCTTTAAGAGAGGACCATGCACAGGTGAGAACATCTGTTATTATTCATATATCTGTTATTCATAGATCTCTGTACACGGCAGACTTTATATGAAATATTATTACTATATTTGTACAGTGTTTTATTATCTGTGTATTATAATGAAAGTAATTATTATACCCATGTTATGTCCTCCTCTGCAGATCCTGCTGATGTCACTCCATTCTCTGGATCCTCAGAATATTTTAACGAAATCGAGAACTGACTGTCAGTCAGATTGACATAAATGAGACAATTTACATGTTTGTAGAGCGATTTGAATGTGGGCTGCTGTTTTTATTCTTCAGTTTATTTGACATTTTTACACTCTTATCAATAATCCTGACCTCTCTTTGTAAGGGAATGAAAAATAACATGTGAGTCCAGTCACAGCTTAATAACTCAAACACACACAGTGTTTACCGACTCACACACACACACACACACACACACACACACACAGTGTTTACAGACACATACAGGAAATTATTAACTTAGGATGGATTGAAGCTGCTCAAAGAATATAGCACTCATGATATTCAGGCACAAACACATCTAAAAAGTTGTCCTGCTCCTTGCAGTTTGCTCTTGTTTTGTGTCTGAATGTGGAGTAGAGCTATCTGCACCTTTACTCTCATGCTGACGGAGCTCAGTTCTGTCCACAGAAAGATGATGAGCTATACGAGGGTAGGCGACACTTTTTCAGCTTCATTTTGAGGGCAGACTGACAAAATGTGATATGAATTTCACCTTTTAAGACAAAGCTTCTTCTCTGAATGGAGCAAGAAAGGACAACTCAAGGAATAAATAAACGCTGTAAAAGATTTTTAAGTCATAAAGAGCTTCATCATCATCATTTTCTTATTTCTAGAGTCCAAAACAGAGATTATAATTCAACATAAAGAAATCTGAAAAATGTTCTTTGGAAGCAGAAGCTGTCATGGTGTTCGGTGTTCGGTCTCTTTTGTCTTATTCAGCTTATATGTTCATTACAAAAATAAACTCTCCAGCCGGAAACCTTTAAGTAAACGGAGAGTATTGAATGACATGTTTTCTCTTGGTTTCACATTCATTGTTCAGTGTTTCATATTTCCAAACTTAAAAAATATCTGTTGCCTACACATTTAAATAATTAATCCTGTGTTTTCTTGAAACTTCAGCTTTGTCTCATCATCTTCCTCAGCATGGCAAGGTGAATGTTAAAGGAGGAATATGCGATTTTTTCACACTTAATGTAGCAGAAATCAAGTATATCTGAAAATAACTGAGTGTGACACCCGGGTCCCGCTGTCTGTGATGCTTTCCAAGCTTTCCGAGCTGTATCTACACCGTGTTTACATGGACAGGACTGCTGGCCGCGTATAAAAATTGTTAATTGAGGGACTAGAGAAAAGAAGAATAACATACTGTACTCACTGCTTATTTGAATGCCACAATAAGTGTTTCTAGATCACGGTCATTTCGTTTAAATTTACATGCAGTGTGAAGCTACGAGCATAATAAAGATCGCTAGCATCAGCATGCTAACACAACAATGCAGCGCCAGTTGTTTTGGTTTCATGCTGGTGCTCAAGGGCGACATCTGCTGGATCCAAAAGTTGCATATCCTTCCTTTAATGTACGTTTGAAAGACTGATCCTCGATTTGAGAGTTTTCCAAGTTATATTTTTACTTTGTTACATGAAGAATGAACTGTGTGTGTGTGTGTGTGTGTGTGTGTGTGTGTGTGTGTGTGTGGATTAAGAGAAGACATATCTCTAAAACAAACCTGCGTATGTGTTAGTGGACTCTGACGATGTTTTAAAGTCGTTCTCTAAATCTGTTCTGCTGTCACACAGAGTCAGACATGAGCAGTCGATCCCTGAACAACAGGACAAAGTCTTCTTCCATCCTTCAGAATAAAAAGGTGAAATAAATTATTGAAGAGTTGATGCCCTTCAATGAGAAACAGCTAATTATCCAGCCGTCATTATAGGAGGTGGTCAGTCAGTGTGTGACTCATCAGGAGGTGAACTCATGGATTGATTGGTCGACCATCCCCCGAGGTTTAATCACTGACAGGATGGAGGGGTCAGCCTCACCACGACTCAATCGATATGCCTCTATCACAGAGAACATCTCAAGAGGAACCACTCCACCACATCATCAGGATAACTTTATGAAGAGATTAGAACCAGGAGCTGGAGGAGGGGAGAGAGAGGAGGAGGGTTGAGCAACCTGTTGGACAACTCTTGAGACAACAATAGAAAATACAACTCTGACTTAAATACTGTAAACTTCATATAAAAGCTCATCCCAGTTTAAGGTCCAGTCCCTTTTACTAGCCTTGTCTTGTGTAGCTGACAAATAAAGTTAGTGCATTTAATGTTGGAATAGTTTGTGGATAAAAAATAAGGAGCCAAAGCATCAAGACACGAAAAATAAAGATGAACCAGTGGGTAAAAGAAGGTTTAAGTTCCTCTGATTCATATGTTTGTGTGCATCCACAGAATATGAGCAATGTTTCTCAGAGTCTTGTGCATGATGATCTGAATATAAACAAAAGAAATGCAAACCTGAGTGAGGGACAGGGAGGACTCTGCCGCTCGTGCTGACTTTAAAATAAACTTCAAATTCTCCATCTTGCATGAGAAATTTGAACAATGAAACATCTGCTTTAAATAAGAAAAATGTTCTAATATGTTTCCAAAGCTAAGCACAGCCCTCACATAGTGATATTAACAGGGGTCTCTTCCACAGTGCAGCAGGTAAGCAGGAATGGTCTGACTTACAAAGCAACATCAAATAAATGATATGTGCTTTATTTATCATTGTCCTGATTGTTAGCAGCGTTTGCCCTTACCACCCTCCCTACACCTGTGGAACAAGGTCCAAGAAAACCTGAGGCTTTCTCAATCTGTAGGCTCTTCTTAAAAAGTTATTAAAACACAATATGTACTGCTGCTAAGTTCAATCACTTTCTATCTACTTACAACTAATTTAATAAAAAGAATAGAGTGAGAAATATTCATTGCAACATGTAAACACTACATTCAAAATGGGCCCCTCCTCCTGGGCTCATTGCCACAAGAAGCGCACGCCCACTGTAGGACTTAGCATGTACCTTTACTGCTGGTGGTACTTACCTTATTATTACAGTCTACGGTACCTACACTGCAAGCAGCCTGAGATTATTAGCCTACTTATAATTGTGATGGAAAACTGTTAAGCATATTACTGAATGTAAGTGCAAAGCCATGTTAAATAGCCCACCCAGTGACGTCATTATTAGAGCATGCGTGCCTGCGTGCACCGTTAAGAGGTCAGAGGGAGTTCCCAGACCAAAAGAGATGATAGCGGACGTGTTTTTCTTCTGTTGATATTAGCCACTAGATGGTATTAGCTAACCACTTTGGATGACTGTAAGGACGCGAAAGACTGCTGCAGAAATGTCTAACGTAACAGGTTATGGGCCCAGTCATGCAGGCCAAACGTGGCTCAGACTTTTATTCGACGGTGATGAGAAAAACTACGAGCTCTGGGAAAAGAGGTTCCTCGCGCACATGGAGTTACGCGCAGGGGAGGACCCGCAGATAGACGAGGACGACGAAGAAGCCCTCGCGCAAGATGAGACAAAGAACGGAGAGGCATATGCAGAGTTGGTGCAATGTCTAGACAACAAGAGTTTGCCATTGGTAATGAGGGACGCGAAACGTGATGGAAGAAGAGCACTTGAGATTCTTCGCGGGCACTATGCGGGAAAGGACAAACCCTGCGTTGTGAGTTTGTATTGTGAACTTTCCTCGCTCCATAAGGATGCAATGAAACTGTAACTGACTACATAATTTGAGCAGAGACTATATTCACATCATTGAGAAGAGCAGACGAGCATATTAGTGATGGTCTTCAGATAGCAATGGTAGTAAAGGGGCTACCTGATTCATACAAGCCATTCGTTGTGCACATCACCCAGACAAATGACATTGTAACGTTCAGCGAGTTTAAAACAAAACTGCAAAGTTATGAGAGTACTGAAAAATATGGGAAGAGTGACGGAAATGTAGAAGACAACGTGATGAAGACTAGCGGGGCAACAAGGGCACGTGGAAGAGGAAGAGGAAAGAAAATGAACCTGGCTGATGTCGAGTGTTAGACATGTGGTAAAAAGGGGCACATGGCAAGGACATGTCATGACGGATTCCAAGCGAGAAGGGAAGAACGAAAATGGGACACACCACAGCGAGGAAGGGGGCGCGGCCGAGGACAAGACTGTGAGTATGTAAAGAAAGCTAATGGAGAAACGGAGGCAGAGCCGACATCGTTCTGTTTCTTTAAAATAAGTGACTGTCCGACACAAAGAGGAAACAAGAAGGGTCTCATGGTCGACTGCGGCGCCACAACACACATGATCAACGACCCCAAAAAGTTCAAGACAGTTGATAAGAGCTTCAGACCTGAAGGCCACACGATCGAGCTTGCCGACGGAACCAAGGTGAGCGGGATGGCGAAGATGAGGGGAGACGCCGAAGTCTACTTGCTGGACAGTATGCAGCAGAGAAGCAAACATGTAGATATAAAGTATGACTTTGTACGGTCTGCACACACAGAAGGGTAAATAGATAGTAAATTAACCATTAGTTAATAGTTATTTACTGTTAACAAACAATGAAATGATAGTTAATAATGTTTGCTAATGATTTGTAATGCTATAATTTATGTTATATTAACAGTTTATTGATGCACACATTATAACATTTCATACACTTTATGAAGTGTTTGTTAATGATGACCAAATGATTTATAAACCTTTAAGAGATGGTTTATAAAACATCTATAAACATTACAGAGACACATGGACCAGATATTTGTTCATGGTTTGTAAATATTTTATAAAGCGTCTATTAACATTATTTGGATGGTTATTATAAAGTTGGAACTGAAGATTATAATCCCTTATTGATACTTTGTAAAGCATCTATAAATATTTTTTAGATAGATAATAAATATTTTATCAATGATTAATAATTGGTTTATAAACCATCTACAATCATTATCCACACCATGTTTGTGCGCCTCATTAAATGTTATATAGATGACCTATAGAAGATTATTTTTTGCACACCAATAACAGTATTGAAAACACAATATTTCACAAACCTTTAAGTTATTGTTAACTAGAAGGAAGACTCAGGGGGAATCGCACCGAGGACCTGCTAAGAGATCACCTGATTGTGATAGAGTGGAACGAATGACTGAGTAAAAAACAATATAATGTTTCTTTAGGACACCTGCTTGATGATATTGCTAAGTGTAGCCCAGGTTTAACTATGACACATTTCTTTATTTTAAAATGAACATATATGTAGTGGAGGTGTAACTCAAAATATAAAGTTATTGAAAGATAGTTAGAGGGTTAACTTTCTGTTGTTGTCTTTGAGTGATTTTATGAGTTTGTAAGTGAGCCAATCGGTGAACTCTATTAGTCCGTGAGCCGGCCAATCCAAGTACCAACGCCTTATTTGCTGCATATTGTCCTACAAAAATGAAATCATAGGATGGGTTTAATATGTAGCCAAAACCCCCTTGTATTCATATGTCATGTGTCATAATTTCTACATACCTCACTGAGGTAATTCATGATAGCAAAGATAAAACCTTTATCTCTTAAGATACTTTTCAGAATATAGAAGAACACCAGCCACCATGGCTCAAAACATCAACATATAGCTCTTTATAGATGCTCATACTGATTTATATATTTTCAAATGCAACTCATGCACGTCTCAGTATTTTGCTGTCTTTATTTTTTTTATAGTATTTTGTCATAGCTGTCCTGACCTTGTCTGTTTGTTTTTTTGTCATGTATATGTCCCCAGTTTGTCACGCTATTGCATCTAATAATAAAAAATAAAAAAATACTTACCTGTGCTTCTGAGTGACTCACAGTGTTTGCATGGTGGCTCCTTGTTTCCCTTTTTCGGATTGTGAACGTTTTTTTTTTTGTTTTTTTTAAAATCTTTTTAATTAAATATTTTAATTCCATATCTGCAATTGGGTCCAGTTCCTTGTTTTCCACTTCGTGACAGTTTCTTGCCCATGTGTGCAAGGCTTAGTCTTGCCTTGTTGCTGTTCTGCCTTCATGGGCAAACTTTTAAGATGTGCAAGGACCTTTTTATTCCATTTGAACTACTGTAGCTTTTTCTTTTTGAAAATTCAGCATATGTCCACAAAACACAGGACCCTGCTTAAGATGAAAATGTTTCCCCGTAGTGAGTTAATATTGTGACACTGTCATAGACATGCAATGGACTTTTTTTACATTTCAGAATGATGGTTGTTGTCTTACATTATGACATTATGACATTTTGATGTAAATCTGACTTTCTATCTCAATTACTTTTTTTATCACACTATTTTGACTTTGGCCTTTCTCATTTGGCCAACATGACTTTTTATCTCGTAATTTGAACTTTCTTTAGGCCGACCATGTTATGTTTTCCCATTGTCTATTTCCTATTGTGTCCTAGTTTCAATCTACTGCTTACATGCACTTTCCTAATATCATGTCCCAAAGCTGGATCCTCTCCTTAAACCACATGATATTTACACATGTATCCTTTATTTGCCATGTAAACATGTAATCGATCATTTTCTCCATTATTTTGCACATTTTAATGCAATTGGTCTGTAAAGTCCTGGACTTGTACAATCTTTTTCTTGTAAATTAGAGCTAGGGGATATTTGTTACAGAAGTTTATTTGCTTTGAACACAAAGAACAAATTTGTGTGTGTTGGAAAGAAACCAGGATTAATACACGAGTAATCATTTCTTTGACTTTGTTGTTAAAAAGAGTTCCTGAAGATGGAATAGACCTTTTTTTTTGCAGCAAATATTCTCAACCTGTCATTAAAAACACTTTGTTTCATTGCATTGGATCCAAAGATTTAAGGATGTTATAAACGACCTGTGTCTTTAAGTATGTTATATGCTGTATGAAAAGTTGTCAGGTCTCAGTTTGATTTGAAACGGTTTGTGAAACATTATCCTGGAGAAATGTCAACTTTCATCAAGTCAAAGATCATTTGTATAACACATTTGTATAACACCCAGGGATTTCTCATTATATGGAGAACATTTTTACAATAGCTCAAATGAATTGTCATTATTAAAAATGTTGTATTGAAGGAGCAGTGCTGAAAGACAAAATAAATATGTGACTCTGGTGTGACGAGCCCTCCACACCGTGCTGCTGGTTTGTTTTCTGTTACAGGTTCAGGTCAAGGCGGGGTCTTAATCAGGGGATGAGCTGCACCTTGGCCCGGTGCAGTCCTCATCCATATAATCCTCTTCTCAGGACAGACGCTCTCTCTCTCACCTTGTTCTCACATTTGATCATTGTAAATAAATGTGGTGTTATTTTGGTAGAGCTCGTCTTCGACTCCTGTTTTTCTTGCAGCCTCAGAGCCGGGTTGTAACAATGGAAAGAGTTTCTTTTTTCTTCCATGTTTTGATATCGTTTGACACAATACAGACACAATTACTCTCCACTGTGGATCTTTCTCCAAAAGAAAATATAAATGTCTTTCAACAGATATTTTGTCAAATATGTACTTGAAAACCTCTGTTGGATTTCACGATTGCATCATATTGGGTATGATAACAGCAGCAAAACATAAACTTCAAATTAAATAATTCAGAGTCAGGATATTAAACATGTTTGAGAAAACCATTTTTTTCCTTAATAAGGTGATATTATTAAGGATATATAAATGACCCCTACATCAAAATAAAGAGAAAATACCAACAGTTGACAGAAGAGATTATTCATGGTTCTATATTTATTCAGATTTGATTTGCAAACTCTGTTTTTGCAGCTGATTCTAAATGTTGTGCCGACCTCTTGTTGTCTCCAAACTCGTCCGTCTCCTCTTTAAATGGACTCCTCTGTTTGCTTTGAGGTCTCAGCTGAAACAAACAAATAATAAAATGGTTTAGTGAACATACATCACAAATAAAATGAAGTTCATCTAATGTCAGAAAAATGTTCCTCAAAGTGAGCCATGTTTTCTTATGAATATATTCAGAGCTGTTTTCATTAAGTTACCGTTGACACTTGTCTCTCGTCTTTTCTTCTTCTTTCTCGTTGTCGGTCTGTTCATTCAATCTCATCCTGTCTGTGTCCTCTGTGCTGCTTCCTGTCTCCTCTGTTCTGTTGTTCAGGGCTCTTCTTTAGATTTCAGCTCCTGTTCCTAAAGAAAAAAAAAACAAAAAAAAAAAGAATCAAAAAGGATCCCATGCTGAAAACAAACATTGTGTAGGAATCAAACTCACCTTTTTTAGATCCCACCTGTCCGCTGAGGGAATGAATCAAAGAGACGCTGGGACATTCAATGAACCAAAAAGTTCATTTTGATGAAACAAAATGTAGCTCACATCACATGACCTGATATTATGTCACATCATTAATCATCACATCACATCAGATCAGATCACATGACGAGACAACACATCACAACAGAACGTAACACACAAAGACACAAGACACAACAAGACGCAACAAAACAAAACACAAACAAGACAACACATCACAACAGAACGTAACACACAAAGACACAAGACACAACAAGACGCAACAAAACAAAACACAAACGAGACAACACATCACAACAGAACGTAACACACAAAGACACAACAAGACACAACACTGCACAACAAAACAAAACAACACGACATGAATAACACCACATAACACATAAACACAATGTAATACAGAAACATAATATCTGAAAAAAATCAAACAACAACACAACAAAATACAGGACAACACATGACATGAATAACACAACATAAGACATAAACACAATATAATATAGAAACATAATATCTGAAAAAATCAAACAACAACACAACAAAATACAAGACAACACATTACGTAATATAACACAACATGACATATTTACACATTAACACAACATCATGTGAAAAAACATCAAATCTGAAAAAATCACAACATCACATCAATATCCCCTGACTATGTTTTCAAGTTTCCAGTTTTCTATTGTTCAGGTTTTAAAAACTTTTGTTACCTGGAGCCACAGGTGACCATGTTTTGAGGAGAGAGAGGAGCTGAGGAGGAGCGCTATATGAGAACCACGACGTATGCTGGAGATGCTTATTACAATGCTGAAATATATTTTTGAAATTCAACTTCTTCTTCTGTGACCATATTTGGAGGAGAGGGTGGAGCTAAAGAGGAGCGAGATGTTATCAAATGCCAAGTCATCAGACCAAACAGGAAGTGCCCAAAGAGCTAAAGAGAGAAAACTACATCACACATCACAACCTTAGTCTGCAAGAATATCTTATCTGAACTTAACTTATCTAAACGTATCTAAACTTATCTGAACTTAACTTATCTAAACTTATCTAAACTTAACTTATCTTATTCTATCTTATCATATTCTACTCAACACGGGAGCTTATCTCTAGTGAGGACGCTTCCGTGGAGGCTCTCCTTCCACCCGTGCAGCCGGTCTCTTCTGATGATGCCTAACAGAGGAGGAGTGAGAAGAGGGGGGGAGAGGAGGGAGAGGAGGAGGTAGAGGAGGGAGAGGAGGAGGTAGAGGAGGGAGAGAAGGAGGTAGAGGAGGGAGAGAAGGAGTGAGAGGAGGGAGAGGAGGAGGGAGAGGAGGGAGGGGAGGAGGTAGAGGAGGAAGATGACGCTTCCGTGGAGGCTCTCCTTCCGCCCGTGCAGCCGGTCTCTTCTGATGATACCTAACAGAGGAGGAGCGAGAAGAGGAGGGGGAGGAGGGGGGAGGGAGAGGAGGAAGAGAAGGAGGGAGAGAAGGAGGTAGAGGAGGGAGAGGAGGGAGAGGAGGAGGGAGAGGAGGGAGAGAAGGAGGGAGAGGAGGAGGAGGGAGAGGAGGAGGTAGAGGAGGGAGAGAAGGAGGGAGAGAAGGAGGTAGAGGATGGAGAGAAGGAGGAAGAGAAGGAGGGAGAGGAGGGAGAGAAGGAGGGAGAGGAGGAGGTAGAGGACGGAGAGAAGGAGGGAGAGAAGGAGGGAGAGGAGGGAGAGAAGGAGGGAGAGGAGGGAGAGAAGGAGGGAGGGGAGGAGCGGGAGGACGATGACGCTTCTGTGGAGGATCTCCTTCCGCCCGTGCAGCCGGTCTCTTCTGATGATACCTGACAGAGGAGGAGCGAGAAGACGGGGGGGAGGAGGGGGGAGGGAGAGGAGGAAGAGAAGGAGGGAGAGGAGGGAGAGGAGGAGCAAGAAGAGGTAGAGGAGGGAGAGGAGGAGGTAGAGGAGGGAGAGAAGGAGGGAGAGGAGGGAGAGAAGGAGGGAGAGGAGGGAGAGGAGGAGGGAGAGAAGGAGGGAGGGGAGGAGGTAGAGGAGAAAGATGACGCTTCTGTGGAGGATCTCCTTCCGCCCGTGCAGCCGGTCTCTTCTGATGATACCTAACAGAGGAGGAGAGAGAAGTGGAGGGGGAGGAGGGGGGAGGGAGAGGAGGGAGAGAAGGAGGGAGAGGAGGAGCAAGAAGAGGTAGAGGAGGGAGAGGAGGAGGTAGAGGAGGGAGAGAAGGAGGGAGAGAAGGAGGGAGAGGAGGGAGAGAAGGAGGGAGAGGAGGTAGAGGAGGAGGGAGAGAAGGAGGTAGAGGAGGGAGGGGAGGAGCCAGAGGAGGACGATGACGCTTCCGTGGAGGCTCTCCTTCCGCCCGTGCAGCCGGTCTCTTCTGATGATACCTAACAGAGGAGGAGAGAGAAGACGGGGGGGAGGAGGGGGGAGGGAGAGGAGGGAGGGGAGGAGCAAGAAGAGTTAGAGGAGGGAGAGGAGAGAGAGGAGGAGGTAGAGGATGGAAAGAAGGAGGTAGAGGAGGGAGAGGAGGGACAGAAGGAGGTAGAGGATGGAGAGAAGGAGGTAGAGGAGGGAGAGAAGGAGAGAGAGGAGGGAGAGAAGGAGGTAGAGGAGGAAGACGAGGATCAAGAAGAGGAGGGAGAGAAGGAGGTAGAGGAGGGAGAGAAGGAGGTAGAGGAGGGAGAGAAGGAGAGAGAGGAGGGAGAGAAGGAGGTAGAGGAGGGAGAGAAGGAGAGAGAGGAGGGAGAGAAGGAGGTAGAGGAGGGAGAGAAGGAGAGAGAGGAGGGAGAGAAGGAGAGAGAGGAGGAAGACGAGGATCAAGAAGAGGAGGGAGAGAAGGAGGTAGAGGAGGAGCAAGAAGAGGAGGAGAAGGAGGGAGAGGAGGGAGGGGAGGAGGGGAGGAGGGAGGTGAGGAGGGAGAGAAGGACGGAGTGGAGGAGGGAGTAACAAGAGGAGAGAGAGACGGAGAAAGAGGAGGAAGATGACACTTCCGTGGAGGCTCTCCTTTCGCCCGTGCAGCCGGTCTCTTCTGATGACGAGAAGGAGGAGGGAGGAGGAAGAAGAGGAACAAGAGAAGGAGAAAGAGGAGGCAGGGGAAGAGCGGAGGAGGGGGGAGGAGGAAGAGGAGGGAGAGAAGGAGGGAGAGGAAGGAGGGGAGGAGGGAGGCGAGGAGGGAGAGAAGGGCGGAGTGGAGGAGGGAGTAACAAGAGGCGAGAGAGAAGGAGAAAGAGGAGGCAGGGGAGGAGGGGGGGAGGGGGGAGGAGGAAGAGGAGGGAGAGAAGGAGGGAGAGGAGGGAGGGGAGGAGGGAGTGGAGGAGGGAGAGAAGGAGGGAGTGGAGGGAGAGGAGGGAGAGAAGGAGGGAGAGGAGGGAGGGGAGGGAGAGAAGGAGGGAGAGGAGGGAGAGAAGGAGGGAGTAGAAAGAGGAGGGAGAGGAGGGAGAGGAGGAAGAGGAGGGAGAGAAGGAGGGAGAGGAGGGAGAGGAGGGAGAGAAGGAGGGAGAGAAGGAGGGAGAGGAGGAGGTAGAGGAGGGAGAGAAGGAGTGAGAAGAGGAGGGAGAGAAGGGGGGAGAGGAGGAGGTAGAGGGGGGAGAGGAGGGAGAGAAGGAGGGGGAGAAGGGAGAGAAGGAGGGACAGGAGGGAGAGAAGGAAGGAGAGGGGGGAGAGAAGGAGGGAGAGAAGGAGGGAGAGGAGGGAGAGAAGGGAGAGAAGGAGGGAGAGGAGGAGTAAGAAGAGGAGGTAGAGAAGGAGGGAGAGAAGGAGGGAGAGAAGGGAGAGAAGGAGGGAGAGAAGGAGGGAGGGGAGGGAGGGGAGGAGCAAGAAGAGGAGGAAGAGGAGGAGGGAGAGGAGGGAGAGGAGGAAGAGGAGGGAGAGAAGGAGGGAGAGGAGGGAGAGGAGGGAGAGAAGGAGGGAGAGAAGGAGGGAGAGGAGGAGGTAGAGGAGGGAGAGAAGGAGTGAGAAGAGGAGGGAGAGAAGGGGGGAGAGGAGGAGGTAGAGGGGGGAGAGGAGGGAGAGGAGGGAGAGAAGGAGGGAGTGGAGGGAGAGAAGGAGGGAGATAAGGAGGGAGAGGAGGGAGAGAAGGAGGGAGAGGAGGGAGAGAAGGAGGGAGAGAAGGGAGAGAAGGAGCATGAAGAGGTAGAGGAGGTAGAGGACGGAGAGGAGGGAGAGAAGGAGGGACAGGAGGGAGAGAAGGAAGGAGAGGGGGGAGAGAAGGAGGGAGAGAAGGAGGGAGAGGAGGGAGAGAAGGGAGAGAAGGAGGGAGAGGAGGAGTAAGAAGAGGAGGTAGAGAAGGAGGGAGAGAAGGAGGGAGAGAAGGGAGAGAAGGAGGGAGAGAAGGAGGGAGGGGAGGGAGGGGAGGAGCAAGAAGAGGAGGAAGAGGAGGAGGGAGAGGAGGGAGAGGAGGAGGGAGAGAAGGAGGGAGAGGAGGGAGAGAAGGAGGTAGAGGAGGACGATGACGCTTCCGTGGAGGATCTCCTTCCGCCCGTGCAGCCGGTCTCTTCTGATGATACCTAACAGAGGAGGAGCGAGAAGACGGGGGGGAGGAGGGGGGAGGGAGAGGAGGGAGGGGAGGAGCAAGAAGAGTTAGAGGAGGGAGAGGAGGGACAGAAGGAGGTAGAGGATGGAGAGAAGGAGGTAGAGGAGGGAGAGAAGGAGAGAGAGAAGGGAGAGAAGGAGGTAGACGAGGGAGAGAAGGAGGTAGAGGAGAGAGAGAAGGAGAGAGAGGAGGGAGAGAAGGAGAGAGAGGGAGAGAAGGAGAGAGAGGAGGGAGAGAAGGAGGTAGAGGAGGAAGACGAGGATCAAGAAGAGGAGGGAGAGAAGGAGGTAGAGGAGGGAGAGAAGGAGAGAAAGGAGGGAGAGAAGGAGGTAGAGGAGGAAGACGAGGATCAAGAAGAGGAGGGAGAGATAGAGGTAGAGGAGGGAGAGAAGGAGAGAGAGGAGGGAGAGAAGGAGGTAGAGGAGGGAGAGAAGGAGAGAGAGGAGGGAGAGAAGGAGGTAGAGGAGGAAGACGAGGATCAAGAAGAGGAGGGAGAGAAGGAGGTAGAGGAGGAGCAAGAGGGGGAGGAGAAGGAGGGAGAGGAGGGAGGGGAGGAGTGGAGGAGGGAGGTGAGGAGGGAGAGAAGGACGGAGTGGAGGAGGGAGTAACAAGAGGAGAGAGAGACGGAGAAAGAGGAGGAAGATGACGCTTCCGTGGAGGCTCTCCTTCCGCCCGTGCAGCCGGTCTCTTTTGATGACGAGAAGGAGGAGGGAGGAGGAAGAAGAGGAACAAGAGAAGGAGAAAGAGGAGGCAGGGGAAGAGCGGAGGAGGGGGGAGGAGGAAGAGGAGGGAGAGAAGGAGGGAGAGGAAGGAGGGGAGGAGGGAGGCGAGGAGGGAGAGAAGGGCGGAGTGGAGGAGGGAGTAACAAGAGGAGAGAGAGAAGGAGAAAGAGGAGGCAGGGGAGGAGGCAGGGGAGGAGGAGGGGGTGAGGGGGGAGGAGGGAGAGGAGGGAGAGAAGGAGGGAGAGGAGGGAGGGGAGGAGGGAGTGGAGGAGGGAGAGAAGGAGGGAGTGGAGGAGGGAGAGGAGGGAGAGAAGGAGGGAGTGGAGGGAGAGGAGGGAGAGAAGGAGGGAGTAGAAAGAGGAGGGAGTGGAGGAGGGGAGGAGAGGGAAGGAGGAAGAGGAGGGAGAGAAGGAGGGAGAGGAGGAGGGAGAGAAGGAGGGAGAGGAGGAGGTAGAGGAGGGAGAGAAGGAGTGAGAAGAGGAGAGAGAGGGGGGAGAGGAGGGAGAGAAGGGAGAGAAGGAGGGAGAGGAGGAGGTAGAGGGGGGAGAGAAGGAGGGAGAGAAGGGAGAGAAGGAGGGAGAGAAGGGAGAGAAGGAGGGAGAGGAGGAGGTAGAGGGGGGAGAGGAGGGAGAGGAAGGAGAGAAGGGAGAGGAGGAGCAAGAAGAGGAGCGAGAGAAGGCAGGGGAGGAGGGGAGGAGGGGGAAGGAGGAAGAGGAGGGAGAGAAGGAGGGAGAGGAGGGAGGGGAGGAGGGGAGGAGGAAGATGAGGAAGATGAGGAAGAAGAGGAAGAGCTCACTTGAAGGTCAAGGATCAAGCAGTTAGAGGGACAGGCAGGAGGAGAAACAGAAGGGGACCTGGGTGGAGACGGTTCTGGAGAGCTGGCTGCTGCCGGGACCCTCAGACTGGTCTGATCCGGGTCGTGGACAGTCCAGTGGGAGCACTAAAGACAGAAACAAACCAACATTTCAACATTCAAAGTCTGAAGTTATAAAGAACATTCAATAAGTGTTCCTTAAAGTCATTCAAACAAACACATTTCTACAAGTATTTGCTGTAATTCATATTTGTATTGTTTTGTAGGCAGGCTGTCAGCCTATATGTTCATTGTTGGTGTGATGTGCTTCGCCTATCAAAAGATCAAAGTGCACACTCACAAAGATTGATTTTGGATAGAAACTGAATTATCTGAACCAAACGTCTTTCACAGTTTCATCCACAACATAATATTAATTAAAAATGAGTTTTTTTATCAGTAAAAAGGCCTGATAAGTAAACGTAAACAAGACTTTTAGTGAAACTACAAATTGTTAAGGTTCATTGATTTACTTTAGGGTTTAAAAAAAGATTTCAATCATTCTTGAGATGAAATACAAACCAACTGTTGAGTTCAAAGGAAATAAGTGAATAATTACCTCTGCAGATGAGGAAGGAGAGCGAGGAGGAGTTCCAGGCGGGGACCTCGGTGATGAACCTCCCGAAGAGCCGGCTGAAGACGGGATCCTCCTCAGGATCACCCTCGGGCTGGACCAGTCCGGGTCCTGGACGAGGGTGTAGGCCATCCTGAATCGCTGGTTCGTCTAAAAGACAGAAACAATCCCAAAATGTAAACCTCTGATAAATTGAAGAATATGTTTTCTAAAAAATAAAGTCCTCACATCCTCACACTATTAAGTTATGACCAACAATCAATAATTATTCATTAAATGATTAAAAGTCACATTTCTATGAGTATTTACAGTAGAAAGTATTTTTTTAATATCTATATATTGTTGGTTTAATGTGTTATTAAAGTTTACACTCACATAATAATTAATTCAGGATAAAACACTGTTTCTTTCTCAACACAATATAAATGAAATAGACTTTTTGAGTTTGAAAACAGTTAAAATCATTTCGTTTTTATAAAGATCACGACAGAAGCAGCTGCTAACATTATTATGTTTTCATATTTAATTTATTACATGTTTTCATATTTAATTTATTACATGTTTTCATATTTGTTTGTGATAAAAAGTGAATAGTCTTAAAAACCTCTTATTGAACTTTAAACGTGTGATCGTGTCGATCTAGTTTTATTCAAATCATCAATCTTACGTCCTGCATGCTCAAACACTTGTTGATAGGAGGAGAAACGTTTTCGATGAAGATCTTTTGTGAAGAAATCCTCGAAAATATGAAACTTTTAAACCACTTTGAATATTTGCTGCTGTCTCTGAGTTTGTTTTTGTTCGAATAAATTCATTTTCGTATCTGGTCTATCACCATGGCAACCATGCAGCAGGTTACTATGGAGATTTAAAATGCTGTTTACTTTTTAAATATAGCTAACTTTATTTTAAAAGTGTATTTAAGCTAGGCTACAACATGTAAATTAAAAATGAGCTAGGCCTCTCCTAGACAAAAATAACATAAATAAAGTTCATGAATTAAGACCCTAACGATGAGAAAATAATAAAGGATGAAAATTGAGACAAACGCACAGTTAGTCTACTTTTTTGTTGTCTATTTTAACTCGACCTGGTCTGAAGCCTTAAATTAAACTGTGTTACTATTTTGAGTTTGTGTGAAACGTCTGTCATGTGTAGACTAATGTGAGTTTTAAATGTCATTTAATAATCTCAATATTGCGATCGTGTCGACAGTAAAAGTTTTATTCAAAGAATCAATCTTACGTCGTCCGTGTTGACACTCTTGAGCTTTGTGATGATGTTCAGTCGATGTTTGGAGAACAAAAAGTCCTTGATGAAGATCTTTGTCCAAGAAATCCTCGAAAATATCAAACTTTGAAAGCACAGTGAATATTTGCTGCTGTCTCTCAGTGAGATTTGTTTCAAAGTACTTTGACTTTGTTTTTGTTCGAATTACTTAATTTTAGAATCGTCTCCTGGCAACCTGGGTTACTATGGAGATGTTAAGTAGACTATTTAAATCTACGATCTACATTTTTTTAAATATATAAAACTGGAATTTATTTTTTGCCAATTATTTTTTTGTCACATAATTTCCCCTCAATCTTTTAGTCTTTAAATTGAGCCTGCAGATAGGGACTTCTAAAAATATAAAACACTGTTTTTCTCGATTTTATCTGATTAACCCCTTCTTCCACAAAAAGGACAGCAGGTGGCGCTGTTATTCAGGTGGTTGAAGTATCTGTGAGCTCTGTGCTCCAGCCTCATAATATTTATACTTAAAGGCTGACCAAACCACACGTGTTTTTCAATCCCCTCTACTTATCTTTGTGTGGTAGGCCTATTTGAACCTTTCTTGCTTAGATAAAGATGTGGCTGCCACTTTGATTTCTAAGGCTCTTTTACAGACAATCTTAAGCCTCACTTAAAGTAAAATGCACAAGTAACACATCTGAAGTGTTATCTCCTTTACAACAAAATCATACCAAAGTGTTTTGGTGAGCAAGCACTTAATAGTCTTTGGTTTGGTAAACTACATTACAATATATTCAAAATGGTAAATGGACTGGACTCACAGCACTTTTCTAGTCTTCTGACCATGAAAACACTCTGCATGTAGCCTATAACATTCCCCAGATTTGTTTGATTTTTTTTGCACATATTAACCCTTCCGTGCATGAATTATGATATCAGGTAACCAGTTTTTTTAATGCAATTTGCAATTTTAGGACATGCAAGGTAACATTATTATTTATTTTATTTTAAATTCATAATTCTGAAGAAGTTACAGAAATTTCCACCAGAGTGGACATGATGCAACCCTAAAATGCAAAAAATACTTTGGAGTGCATTAACTTTTCATCTCATAATTCTGACTTTTTATCTCATCATTTCGACTTAATATGGGCAATAAAACAAAGTTTAAATTGTAATATTTTTAACTGGCGGAAATGGGCTTCCATAGCCTGATTGAATTAAATATTAGATTTCACTATGCACTTTTAATCTAAGTTTATGGCACCATGGGAAAGCAGGGGTGGGGTTTACAATTAGTAAAGGAATTCAATCAATCAGGGCTCTCCAATTATTAAAGCCCCACAATGGTTATTTAGTTTTTAACCCTAAAATTGATGCTGCTAGTCTAAAAAACCTAACTGTAGGCTATTTAATTAACTGTAGCCTACCCCCCCCCCCCCCCAAACACACACACACACACACACACACACTATGGCCAATGGAGAATTCCTTCACAGCAATCGCTGGACCAAACTTGCTGCCCTAATTAGCCTACTCAGACTGAGACAAGAGTTATTCCATGTCAAATGCTGAAGCAGAATTACCCTAGAGCAAATCTAACAGGGGGAGTCAGATAAAAAGCCATTAACAAAACTCCTAGTGAAGTCAATTCGGGGCGGAGCTCAATGTGCGCCCACATTGAGCTCCACCCCGAATTGCACACTGCAGTCAGGGGCTTCTCCAGTCAGGTGCTTCTCGGCCAATCGGCTATCAGCTAGCCTTCGCTCAGACTAAGCCTTCTTACTCCCGCGTTCGCTCTTTTGCCGCTGTAACATGAGCATGAGAGATCTCATTTACCCACTTGGAAATAATATTTAATGAAATTGAACTAATTCTAAATTGATATTGCCCATACTGAGGAGAGCTGTGCCGTGAGTTGTTTATGTAGCCTGTTTGGCTAGCTTCGAAGTTGTTAGCATTTATGCTAATTATTGCTAATGTGTATGGCCATGTTCAGGCGCTAACTGTTCAAAACTAATGTGAGATTGTGGTATTTAAATGCTAATATGGTCATCAGTCACAATAAAGCTAGCGTGATACAGTCTATTGCCTGTGGAATGATTTTGTCTGTTGGTTATAAAAGGGAAATGATACTTTTCCATACTGTTAGACTATGGTGTTTTCTTAAAGGGATACTTCCCCTGTTGAAACATGAATCTGTATTGACATTGGGTCATATATGTAGTAGAAATTTGAAATAATTTTTGAAGTTGGTGCCTTCTTGGCCGAGAAAAGGCAGAAAGTGTCTTTTTGGCTCCTGTGGATGAAAGACACCGAATCCCAGAATGCACAGCACCGCAGGCCACGCCCACTAAGGTCCTCTATTTCAGAATCAGAAATACTTTATTAATCCTAGAGGGATTTTTTTTTTAATTTTTTTTAAAGATTTATTTTTGGGCTTTTTGTGCCTTTATTGTACAGATATGATAGTGGATAGAGTCGGAAATCAGGGAAAGAAGTCATTTAAGGATACCTTTCCGATAGAAAAGGACAGCTGTCATTAAAAGTAACACATGAACACCAAGATTCCTTCAAGTGTTTGTGTCAGCGTGTCGGCATGTCGGCTTGTCCCCACCCCCCCAACGCTGTAAACCTAGGGGAAACACTGCAGTTTCTCCAAAATATACAGTATAGCAGTAGAAATATAGTAATAAAAACATTTACAGACATATTTACTTCAACACATAAGGCCATTTCCTCAACTGATTCAGAGATTTCTTCCAGAATTGTTTTTGGAAATTCCTGGCAGAAAACAGACTCTATGTCTGTGTCCATAGGCAAACAGTGAGATCACCGACACCACCAGTCTGCCCCAGCTCGAGCCGGCCCCGGCTCCTCGTCCTCAACGCCGCCGACAGGCAGGCCTTATGTCTCGGCTGCTGAGCTGGCAGCGGCCGGCGGCGGGCAGCAATAAAGCAACGGTTGCTGCCGACAGGCCGGTTTTAGCGTGTTAGTGTAGCTTCCAAGCAGTATGGCAGACGTTAAGTTTTGATTCTGGGAGTGAGTTCCCACCCACTGATCTGTGATTGGTCTGTAGCTTCAGTGATCGAAAATATGAGGAACTAGCGTTGTAGTTTCACCCCGCTAACCGCAACAGCTTCCAGTGACGCAATATGATGATTTTTGCCTCACTGGAAGCTGAAGAAAAGGCATTGAAGTAGCAGCAGCAGTATCTGACTTTGCCAATTTATTGATTGTTTGTGTCTCTCTGTCCTCATATGCTGTTTGTTAACTTTGCTGTTGCAAGAATTGGGGGAAAAGTGTTTGCATTAATATAAAGTTGTCATTTCTGAGTTGTGTTAATTTTTTTTGAAGTCCCATAACTTTCTGTTTATAAATGTGTGTTACTTCATGTTTTATAAACCACTTAATATTTCATCAATTATAAATATTACAAGCATTAGTTGCAACTTTATAATAGTCATTCACATATTGTTTATGAATGGTTTATAAACCATGTATAAAGCAATTGTTAACATTTTATAAACATCAATTCCAACTTTATAATAACCATCCAAATAATGTTAATAGATGCTCTACACATTATTTATGAACCATTTACAAAGTATTACAAACATCAGTTCCAACTTTACAATAACCATCCAGATAATAATTGTAGATGGTTTATAAACCAATTATTAATCATTGATAAAATATTAATTATCTATCTAAAAATATTTATAGATGCTTTACAAAGTATTAATAAGGGATTATAATCTTCAGTTCCAACTTTATAATAACCATCTTAATAATGTTAATAGACACTTTATAAAATATTTACAAACAGGGACTTCCGGTGATGCAAGCACCTGAGTAGCCATGCTCTGTCAGAGCTCCGGCACATTATCCTGCAACATTGGTTTCACTATTCCTTTTGGCGAGAAACTTTGAAGCAAAGCGGAGTAACTACTCAAGGTGATGTCCTTGGACCAATTTTGGAGCAAAATGCCTCCCAAACAGCTTTCTAAGAAGAAAGATACACCTGCAGCCTCCCCTGAAAATGACGACGCCAGGCCAGCAGCTAAAGCGTGTGATGCTAACTCCGAAGCCGACCCGAGGCTGACCAAAGCTCTGGAGACAATGACAGCAAATATTGCCGCTATGATGGATGAAAAGCTAGAAAAGATGGTACATGATATTAACGCCAATATCTCCCAGAGTTTAAAAATAGTCACCGACCGAGTTAACGAGGCGGAGCAGCGGATACTAGCTGTGGAAAACATGTCAACCGGCGCAGAGCAACGTCTGGTGGTTATGGAAAAAAAAAGTACACGAGCTAACTGAACGGCTTAACGACTATGAAAATAGAGGTCGACGTAAAAACGTAAGGATCATGGGCCTGCCGGAGAATTTGGAGGGTACCAACGCATCTCTTTTTATGGAATCCTGGATCCCAAAGGTCCTTCGCCTGGACACCAAAGCGGGCCGTGTCAAGCTGGAAAGGGCGCACAGGCTCCCGGGTCCCGTGATGTCAAGGTTTCCTCGAGCCATGATAGTGAGGTTTCACAACTTCAGTAATCGCCAAAGAGTAATGGATGCAGCCAGACGTCTCAAGGACGTCCGAATCGACGGTACACGAATCCATTTCTTTCCTGATTTTTCTGCGGCGACACAGAAAAGACGACGCGAGTACGACCAAGTAAGGAAGAAGCTCCAGAACATAGACGGGGCCCGCTACGCCATGATCTACCCCGCTTCTCTCAGGATTACAGTGAATAACACTGTTAAAACATTTAACTCTCCAGAGCAAGCCTCAGCATTTGTTGATACTCTGTAGATTACCTAAAATACACAAATGAAGCCGAAAACGTTGTCTTTTTATATATAATGTGAGAGCAGTGCTCACTTTTAAACACACCTGTCTGCCTGGAGTGCTTAAATCGGTTTCCTAAACATCTTAGGGGTATCCTGCCATTCTGTGTTTTGTTAAGCTTTATGGAGGAGAATAGTTCACACTCCCTAATCTAAGATCTTTACCTATCAGGTACATTTATGTTATCTAACTTGCTTATTTATATTGAAGCTTGAGGATGACATAATAATGATGCTGCATGGTGTATTTCTACATTGAAGACTTGGAGGCTTAAACCTAACTACAAATTACTTAAATCGTTTTTTCATTTAGTCTCCCCTTATTTTCTTTGCCCAAATAACCACTTGTAAGAGTCATTACTGCCAACAGGAACTGTAATCTACCAATTATGTTTTTTCTTTACTAGTTTTCTGGCACATCGCCTTCTCTAGTATATCAATGATGTTGGCAATAATTCTTAGTGGTAGGAAGATTGATATACATAAATACATTTATGATTATTTACTGTGCCAGCTAAGGAAGGAAAAAATAAATGCTTGCATTTAGAGTCAGACAAGGGGTCCTCCACCCAATAGGAGGTTTAAATCTCACTCTTTGCGGTCGGTTCTGAGGTTTAAAGGCCGTAATACGGCCTGTGAGGGACCTAGTAATAGTGTTTGTAAATAGTTTTGTTAAAAGGGCCACTGTTCTGTTAATTGTTTGATATGCATTACGTGTCACCAGAGTATTATTTTTTCATGTGTTTGACAGTGTTGAGCAGCACTTATTTACATTATGTTGCAGTCAAATTTGATTATGAACATTCCTAGTATAAAGCTGTGCACTTGGAATGTGCGGGGCATCCATCACCCAGTTAAGAGAAAGAAGATCCTAACTTCTCTGAAGAAGGAAGGAGTGGAAATTGCACTCCTGCAGGAAATGCATCTTAAGGACCAAGAACATCTTAAACTGAAGAGGGACTGGGTTGGTGATACTTTTTTTTCATCTTACACCTCGAACAGTCGAGGAGTTAGTATCCTGATTAATAAGAAATTGCCTTGCTTGAATCTTGCGTTAAAGACAGTGAGGGACGATACATTATAATTAAGGGTGTACTCTATGGAAAATCAATCTCAATTCTTAACATATATGTCCCACCAAACCACCCCACAGACTTTGTTACAAAGGCATTTCTGGAGTTTGCTGAACTTGAGAGTTGTGTTGTAGGTGGAGATTTCAACCCCTACAAAAAGAGCAAGGGCATTAGCAGACACGTGTGAAGAGTTTGGGTTTGTAGACGTCTGGAGAGCTATACATCCTAACCAAAAAGAATTCACCTTCTTTTCAAGTGCTCACAAAAGCAGCTCACAAATTGATTATTTCTTTATCCCTAACCTAATGCTATCTTCTGTGGTGTCTTGTGATATAGGAGTCATTTCTATTTCAGACCATAGTCCAGTTTTTCTACAGTTGCTTTTCAGGGAAAAAACAGACATTAGTAAATCCTGGAAGTTTGACCCACACCTACTCAGTGACCCAAATTTTATTTCATATTTTAAGTTAGAATTTAAAATATTTTACTCGATAAATAAAACTCCTTTAATTTCCCCTTCCATACTTTGGGAGACTAGCAAGGCGTATGCTAGGGGCCTAATCATCTCCTACGTAAAAAGTAAACAGCGCAAGGCGCGGGAAGCCCAAAAGAAACTAGAAAGCGAACTTGCAGAGCTAGAAAAGCTAGAAAAAAGCTAGAAAACATATGCTAATTATCCGTCTGATGTTAATATGAAAGCAATGCTGGCTACAAGAGCTTCTCTGAACTCTCTTCTTACTCACAGGGCACAGCAGATTATTAGGTTCGCTCAACAAAGGCTTTATGACCATGGTAACAAGCCAAGCAAATACCTTGCTAAATTAGTAAACAGAAAGACTGATTCACACACAATTTCTTCCATTAAAGACACAAAGGGCCACATTAAATCTGATACGAGCGATATTATTAGTGTCTTTAAGGATTTTTACAGTGGGTTATATACTAGTGGGGAGCCCCAAGGCATACAGGAATTGATTGATAGATTCATGTCTAAGCTAACTTTACCAAAATTAACAGATGAACAAAAGCAGGCTCTTATTACAACTCAGGAAGTTTTGGATGCACTGCAGACCCTTCAATCGGGAAAGGCCCCGGGCCCTGATGGCCTTAGTTGTGAATTTTATAAAGAATTTAAGTCAGTACTTATGGGTCCTTTTTTAGAGATGCTACAAGAATCATTTGAAAATGGGGTCTTGCCTAGATCTTTGACTGAAGCCAGTATTAGCCTCATCCTTAAAAAAGGGAAGCCGGCTGATGAATGTCCATCATATCGTCCCATTAGCTTGTTAAATGTTGATTTTAATATGAATATTATCTAAAATTTTGGCGCAACGTCTTGAGAAGGTTCTCCCCTTTATTGTTAAGAATGATCAGACTGGGTTTATTATTGGTAGAAACTCCTGCAACAATATGAGGAGGTTGTTAAATGTGATTCAGTTATCACATCAGGAAAAATTGGACAGTATGGTAAGAGTCGAATGGCACTTTCTTTTTTCATTGTTAAACAGTCTTGGGCTTGGGGACATATTCTGCAGATGGGTTAGGTTGCTATATAACAAACCACTTGCTGCTGTTTGGATAAATGGCCAATCCTCCTCCTTTTTCCACTTGGGGAGAGGGACTAGACAGGGGTGACCTTTGTCACCACTGTTATTTGCAGTTGTAATCGAGCCCCTAGCAGAAGCTATAAGAAACAGCCCAAACATCACAGGAATCTCTGTCGGGGATAGAGAGCACACAATAGCTCTGTATGCGGATGATGTCCTACTTTTTATAACTAACCCAAAGACCGCTATACCAGCATTATTGGAGTTAATAAATCAATTTAGTGAATTTTCAGGATACAAAATACATTTTTCAAAGTCTGAAATTATGCCCTTAGGCAATTCTTAGTTTCAACCATCATCACCTTTTAAATGGTCACCCAAAGGCTTTACTTACCTGGGGATCTCAATTACTCCTTCTGTGGAAGAAATGTACAAGGCCAACTTTGAACCTCTCTTAAAACGTATAAGTGATGATCTAGATAGGTGGGTTTCCCTACCATTATCTATGCTGGGTAGGATAGCATTACTGAAAATGAACATCCTTCCTAGACTCCTTTACTATTTTCAAATGATCCCAATCCTACTTGGTACTAAAACTATCAAAAAGTTGAATAGCTGGTTCAGTAAATTTATCTGGAATAAAAAGAAGCCACGATTAAAAATGGCTAAATTACAGATGCCTGCTGAGGAAGGAGGCTTAGATGTTCCAAATATTAGACTTTATCAGTTGGCTGCACAACTTCATTACATAGCTGAGTGGATTAACAATGACCCAGAATCAGTATGGATAGACTTAGAATCGTTTAATGCAAGAAACTCGCTGCCGGCTCTTTTATTTGCTCTAGACTTAAAGAAGGTTAAGCCTGATGTGAACAACAATATAATGGTTAGAACTACCCTGCAAACTTGGCAGACAATAAGAAAGGTGGAGGGCCGCTCAAAGTCATTATCCTCCCTGACTCCTATACAAGGTAACATTGATTTTGCTCCAGCTTTGTCTGATCAGGGATTTAACATCTGAAAAGACAGGGGGATTTTGACACTTGGACATTTATATGACAGAGGAGTTATGCTAACATTTGAGCAAATAAAACACAAATTTTCCCTCCCCAGAAGCCATTTTTTTTTTTTAGATTTTTACAAATCTGTAGCTTTATTATAAAACAGAGTGGTAATCTTTTTGATTGCCAAACTTCACAGATTGAATCTTTACTTCTTCACAGAGGCAAGAAATCAATTCTTGGTCAGGGTTATGCGAAACTCCACCTTGCTGGTAGCATGTCCTCAGATTACTTGAGGCGGAGGTAGAATACTGATCTGAACCTAACAATGGATGAAGCAACATATATGCTCAAATATGGAGCTCTGCAAAGGGGATCTCCATATGTAATAGAACTAGAGAAACTCAGTTTAGAATACTACATCGCTTACAGATTACCCCCCAGCTAAGACACAGGATGAATCCAAGTCTGTCAGAAATGTGCTCAAAATGTATTGTGGAGGTGGGAAGCTATAGACACTGTATGTGGTCATGTATCCACATTGAAGATTACTGGGGTAAAATTGCTGGGAAACTAAATTTGATTTTTAATGTTCAATTTAATATTGAGCCTCAAACTTTGCTCCTTGGTTTACACAGTCCTCAGCTAAAGGGCTTTTATAGAAGAAGGCTGTTCAGTATCCTCACGTTTGCTGCCCGGAAAAACATATTACTAAAATGGATTGATAATACTCCACCTTCAGTATTAGGATGGCATAAAATAATCTTTGACCTCATACCAATGGAGTATTTAACATATAGGTTCAAGTGTAAAGGTGAGGGTTTTTTGGAAATTTGGACACCCTGCTTTAGATATAGTGGTAAAAGACTTGCAAATTCTGTACTAAAGGGAATGATGGATTACAGCCCAGAAAACAGACAAAGGGATATTTTTGGGTCATAGGGCAGAACATTTTAATTTTTTAATGTATTTTAATTTTTTATTTGATGCCCTTTATTTTATGCGTTGTTTTCTAATCTTGCTTAAAAGACATTGCTTTTATTGTTACAAATGTTTCAATGTAAAAGAAAAAGAGGTGCTGCCTCACTGTCAACTGTGGTTATTATACACTGTTTCCTGCACAAGCTTGGATGCCGTGGCATTCTTCGTGCCATACTTTGTGGTTACAGGCATAACTATTTTGTCTATAATGTATGGGGTGTGTCATGTATCTGAGATATAGATGAGAAATTTAATTTGTGGCCAATGTGTGTTGTTTGTTCTGTTGTACTGTTTGAATTGTCTGTATGTGTGTTTAAAAGTTAAAAGTACAATAAAAATATTTTTGAAAAAAATAAAAAAAATTTACAAACCATGAACAAATATCTGGTCCATGTGTCTCTGTAATGTTTATAGATGTTTTATAAACCATCTCTTAAAGGTTTATAAATCATTTGGTCATCATTAACAAACACTTAATAAATTGTATGAAATGTTATAATGTGTGCATCAATAAACTGTTAATATAACATAAATTATAGCATTACAAATCATTAGCAAACATTATTAACTATCATTTCATTGTTTGTTAACAGTAAATAACTATTAACTAATGGTTAATTTACTATCTATTTACCCTTATTTACCCTTTATAGATGATGGTTATTATAAAGTGTTACCAAAGTTTTTATTTTTGTTATTAACACTGTCAATATGCCAAATTAATATTTTAGAGTTCTGTAATTCTGGTTTTTGTTTACCTTTATAGAGAGCTATAAACATGTCTTTGAGTGGGAGTGTTATGCATATTACTGAATGTAAGTGCAAAGCCATGTTAAATAGCCCACCCAGTGACGTCATTATTAGAGCATGCGTGCCTGCGTGCACCGTTAAGAGGTCAGAGGGAGTTCCCAGACCAAAAGAGATGATAGCGGACGTGTTTTTCTTCTGTTGATATTAGCCACTAGATGGTATTAGCTAACCACTTTGGATGACTGTAAGGACGCGAAAGACTGCTGCAGAAATGTCTAACGTAACAGGTTATGGGCCCAGTCATGCAGGCCAAACGTGGCTCAGACTTTTATTCGACGGTGATGAGAAAAACTACGAGCTCTGGAAAACGAGGTTCCTCGCGCACATGGAGTTACGCGCAGGGGAGGACCCGCAGATAGACGAGGACGATGAAGAAGCCCTCGCGCAAGATGAGACAAAGAATGGAGAGGCATATGCAGAGTTGGTGCAATGTCTAGACAAGAAGAGTTTGTCATTGGTAATGAGGGACGCGAAACGTGATGGAAGAAGAGCACTTGAGATTCTTCGTGGGCACTATGCGGGAAAGGACAAACCCTGCGTTGTGAGTTTGTATTGTGAACTTTCCTCGCTCCATAAGGATGCAATGAAACTGTAACTGACTACATAATTTGAGCAGAGACTATATTCACATCATTGAGAAGAGCAGACGAGCATATTAGTGATGGTCTTCAGATAGCAATGGTAGTAAAGGGGCTACCTGATTCATACAAGCCATTCGTTGTGCACATCACCCAGACAAATGACATTGTAACGTTCAGCGAGTTTAAAACAAAACTGCAAAGTTATGAGAGTACTGAAAAATATGGGAAGAGTGACGGAAATGTAGAAGACAACGTGATGAAGACTAGCGGGACAACAAGGGCACGTGGAAGAGGAAGAGGAAAGAAAATGAACCTGGCTGATGTCGAGTGTTAGACATGTGGTAAAAAGGGGCACATGGCAAGGACATGTCATGACGGATTCCAAGCGAGAAGGGAAGAACGAAAATGGGACACACCACAGCGAGGAAGGGGGCGCGGCCGAGGACAAGACTGTGAGTATGTAAAGAAAGCTAATGGAGAAACGGAGGCAGAGCCGACATCGTTCTGTTTCTTTAAAATAAGTGACTGTCCGACACAAAGAGGAAACAAGAAGGGTCTCATGGTCGACTGCGACGCCACAACACACATGATCAACGACCCCAAGAAGTTCAAGACAGTTGATAAGAGCTTCAGACCTGAAGGCCACACGATCGAGCTTGCCGACGGAACCAAGTTGAGCGGGATGGCGAAGATGAGGGGAGACACCGAAGTCTACTTGCTGGACAGCGAGGGACGACAAGTGAAAACGAGGCTCAAGCAAGCACTCTACATCCCATCTTTTCCTCAAAACATATTTTCAGTAAAAGCAGCGACAGCCAACGGAGCCGAGGTCCGCTTTAAGAACAATGATGACTGGCTGATCCATAAAGATGGTACCAAGTTTAAAATGGATGTGTAAGGTAGGCTGTATTACCTTAACACAGTAGAAGATGAAAATAGTGATGAGTGAACGGGTGCTATGACATTCAGACGTGACATAAGATACTTGGTCATTGTAATTTTGATGATGTTTCAAAATTAGAAAAGGTGGTAGAAGGGATGGCGATAAAAGGGAAACATGACAAGTCCAATCAAAATTGTGAAATATGCACACAGGGCAAATTTACACAAAACAGAAACAGACAGGCAGACGCTAAAGCTACAACCGTACTAGAATTAATTAATTAGAATACATACAGACCTATGCTGTCCAATAGAACAAGCAGATAAAGATGGGTACAGATATGCTATAGCATTTACTGATGATTACAGTGGGATGATTTTTCCATACTTTATCAAAGCAAAGAGTGACACGACAAAAGCTACTGAAAAATTCAGCAGATGTAGCTCCATATGGAAAAGTAAAGTGCATAAGATCTGATAACGGTACAGAATTTACCGGGCAGGAGTTCCAGTCTTTACTTAGGAGTAACGGGATAAGGCACGAGATGAGTGCACCCTACTCACCTCATCAGAACGGTACGGCCGAGAGGGGTTGGAGAACCTTATTCGAGATGGCACGATACATGCTATTGGAGAGTAACCTCCCAAAGCAATTATGGACATATGCTGTACAGACAGCAGCTCAGATTTGTAACAGGTGTTACAGTAAGAGACTAGAGCAGACACCTTACCGTGTTTTCACTGGAAAAACACCTAACCTATCTAACATGAAAATATTTGGCTCTGAATGCTATGTATATAAGCAGGATAAGAAGAAGCTGGATTCTAGGTGTGCAAAGGGAATCTTTGTTGGCTATGATAAATATAGTCCAGCATATAATGTGTACTATCCTGAGACAGGAAAAGTCCTAAAACATAGGCTGGTGAAATTTATCACCAAAGGTAACGCAGATAGCCAGACTCAGACAGACTATAACATGGGGGGATGACATTGAGTGTTATGGAGATACACCACCAAAGATAGCCAACCAGGGTCAGGAACAGCCAAAGGGGTGTACAGAGTCCAGTGTTGAGACTGCTGAGACAAGTCCCACTCAGACAGATAGTACTCAGAAAGAACAGGAAGAAAGGAGGTATCCTACCAGGCAAAGAAAGGCTCCAGAACACTTAAAGGAGTACCAGTGTAAAGCTGAGTGTAACAATGATGAGAGTGAAAATGTAGATTATTTCTACAGAGTGACTTATGGTGTACCTAAAACACTTGCAGGCTATGGACTCTAAGAAGTCAAAAATGTGGGCTGACGCGATGAAAGAGGAGATTAACTCTTTAACAGAGAATGAGACTTTCACTCTAACCCCACTGCCACGGGGCAAGCAAGCAGTGGGAGGTCGCTGGGTATATACAGTAAAAGAGAGCCCAGATGGATCTGAAACTTGTAAAGCCAGATATGTCGCGAAGGGGTATAGTCAAGTGGAAGGGATTGACTATAAAGAGACTTTTTCACAGACAGCCAACATGACCTCTGTCCGAGCATTGATGCAGGTGGCTGTACAAGAGGATCTTATCCTACACCAAATGGATGTGAAGACTGCTTACCTCCATGCTCCGATGGACTGTGAGGTATACATAGAACAACCGCAAGGTTTTGAAACCAAGTCAAAAACAGGAGAACACTTGGTATGTAAACTCAACAAGTCACTGTATGGTTTAAAACAGTCCGGGCGTAACTGGAACATGTTATTGCATGATCACCTTACAGAGAATGGTTTTGTACAAAATGATGCTGATCATTGTGTCTACAGCAGAGAATCTGAGAACGAGAAAGTGATTCTGTTAGTATGGGTAGATGACTTAATCATAGCTGCAAGTAACAACACCTCACTCAGTGATGTAAAAGAGATGTTGAAGAGAAGGTTTAAGATAAAAGATATGGGTCCACTTAGACACTTCCTGGGTATCGACTTTAGACAGAGTGAGGGAGAGATTAAAATGACTCAAAAGAGACACAAGGTTTGACTAGGTTTGGAATGTCTGAATGCAAACCAAGATCAACCCCATGTGAGCAGAAGTTAAACTTCGATACTGAGGGTGAAGTTATTGACTCAACAGGGTACAGGGAGATAGTAGGTAGCTTGATATACATTATGGTACAAGACCTGACCTGAGCTGGGTTGTGAGTAAATTATCACAATACCTAGCAGAACCAAAGCAACAGCATTGGGCTAAGCAAAACACCTACTGAGGTACTACTCAAGGTACTATAGATTGTCATATTGTTTATCGGTACAATAATAACCGAAGACTGTACACAAGCACACCGAGGCTGATGCTGACTAGTCAGACTCCATTGTTTATTGTGTCCCCCCAGCAACACAGTACATGACACAGGTTCCTACCCAAATATTAACCTAATACTACATAGATCAGGAACTACACTACAAGAAAAGTGAGAAAAACCTACAGCTTGAGGGATATAGTGATGCTGATTGGGCAGCCGATCAAAATGATAGGAGAAGCACAACTGGATACTGCTTCAGCTTAACTGAAAATGGTCCAGTTATATCATGGAAAAGTAGGAAACAGCCAACAGTGGCACTATCAACCTGCGAAGCTGAGTATATGGCACTAGCAGCCACTACTCAGGAGAGTATGTACCTTGTACAACTACTTAAAGGAATAGACAGCAGCAACCAGCATGTACCAGTGAAGATATACGGGGACAACCAGGGGGCGATAGCTTTATCCAAGAACCCAGTATGCAGACAGAGAAGCAAACATGTAGATATAAAGTATGACTCTGCACACACAGAAGGGAAAATAGCTATAGAATACTGCCCTACTGCAGACATGGTAGCTGAGGTCCTTACCAAACCAGTGATGAAGGCTAAGGTTGAGAAGTTTAAGGGGTATTTGTTTGGAGAGTGAAGTGTACTGACAGATGTAAAGTTTTGGTAACACTTTATAATAACCATCATCTATAAAGGGTAAATAAGGGTAAATAGATAGTAAATTAGTTATTTACTGTTAACAAACAATGAAATGATAGTTAATAATGTTTGCTAATGATTTGTAATGATATCATTTATGTTATGTTAACAGTTTATTGATGCACACATTATAACATTTCATACACTTTATGAAGTGTTTGTTAATGATGACCAAATGATTTATAAACCTTTAAGAGATGGTTTATAAAACATCTATAAACATTACAGAGACACATGGACCAGATATTTGTTCATGGTTTGTAAATATTTTATAAAGCGTCTATTAACATTATTTGGATGGTTATTATAAAGTTGGAACTGAAGATTATAATCCCTTATTGATACTTTGTAAAGCATCTATAAATATTTTTTAGATAGATAATAAATATTTTATCAATGATTAATAATTGGTTTATAAACCATCTACAATCATTATCCACACCATGTTTGTGCGCCTCATTAAATGTTATATAGATGACCTATAGAAGATTATTTTTTTGCACACCAATAACAGTATTGAAAACACAATATTTCACAAACCTTTAAGTTATTGTTAACTAGAAGGAAGACTCAGGGGGAATCGCACCGAGGACCTGCTAAGAGATCACCTGATTGTGATAGAGTGGAACGAATGACTGAGTAAAAAACAATATAATGTTTCTTTAGGACACCTGCTTGATGATATTGCTAAGTGTAGCCCAGGTTTAACTATGACACATTTCTTTATTTTAAAATGAACATATATGTAGTGGAGGTGTAACTCAAAATATAAAGTTATTGAAAGATAGTTAGAGGGTTAACTTTCTGTTGTTGTCTTTGAGTGATTTGATGAGTTTGTAAGTGAGCCAATCGGTGAACTCTATTAGTCCGTGAGCCGGCCAATCCAAGTACCAACGCCTTATTTGCTGCATATTGTCCTACAAAAATGAAATCATAGGATGGGTTTAATATGTAGCCAAAACCCCCTTGTATTCATATGTCATGTGTCATAATTTCTACATACCTCACTGAGGTAATTCATGATAGCAAAGATAAAACCTTTATCTCTTAAGATACTTTTCAGAATATAGAAGAACACCAGCCACCATGGCTCAAAACATCAACATATAGCTCTTTATAGATGCTCATACTGATTTATATATTTTCAAATGCAACTCATGCACGTCTCAGTATTTTGCTGTCTTTATTTTTTTTATAGTATTTTGTCGTAGCTGTCCTGACCTTGTCTGTTTGTTTTTTTGTCATGTATATGTCCCCAGTTTGTCACGCTATTGCATCTAATAATAAAAAAATAAAAAATACTTACCTGTGCTTCTGAGTGACTCACAGTGTTTGCATGGTGGCTCCTTGTTTCCCTTTTTCGGATTTTGAATGTTTTTTTTTTTTTTTTTAATCTTTTTAATTAAATATTTTAATTCCATATCTGCAATTGGGTCCAGTTCCTTGTTTTCCACTTTGTGACAATTTCTTGCCCATGTGTGCAAGGCTTAGTCTTGCCTTGTTGCTGTTCTGCCTTCATGGGCAAACTTTTAAGATGTGCAAGGACCTTTTTATTCCATTTGAACTACTGTAGCTTTTTCTTTTTGAAAATTCAGCATATGTCCACAAAACACAGGACCCTGCTTAAGATGAAAATGTTTCCCCGTAGTAAGTTAATATTGTGACACTGTCATAGACATGCAATGGACTTTTTTTACATTTCAGAATGATGGTTGTTGTCTTACATTATGACATTTTGACATTTTGATGTAAATCTGACTTTCTATCTCAATTACTTTTTTTATCACACTATTTTGACTTTGGCCTTTCTCATTTGGCCAACATGACTTTTTATCTCGTAATTTGAACTTTCTTTAGGCCGACCATGTTATGTTTTCCCATTGTCTATTTCCTATTGTGTCCTAGTTTCAATCTACTGCTTACATGCACTTTCCTAATATCATGTCCCAAAGCTGGATCCTCTCCTTAAACCACATGATATTTACACATGTATCCTTTATTTGCCATGTAAACATGTAATCGATCATTTTCTCCATTATTTTGCAAATTTTAATGCAATTGGTCTGTAAAGTCCTGGACTTGTACAATCTTTTTCTTGTAAATTAGAGCTAGGGGATATTTGTTACAGAAGTTTATTTGCTTTGAACACAAAGAACAAATTTGTGTGTGTTGGAAAGAAACCAGGATTAATACACGAGTAATCATTTCTTTGACTTTGTTGTTAAAAAGAGTTCCTGAAGATGGAATAGACCTTTTTTTTTGCAGCAAATATTCTCAACCTGTCATTAAAAACACTTTGTTTCATTGCATTGGATCCAAAGATTTAAGGATGTTATAAACGACCTGTGTCTTTAAGTATGTTATATGCTGTATGAAAAGTTGTCAGGTCTCAGTTTGATTTGAAACGGTTTGTGAAACATTATCCTGGAGAAATGTCAACTTTCATCAAGTCAAAGATCATTTGTATAACACATTTGTATAACACCCAGGGATTTCTCATTATATGGAGAACATTTTTACAATAGCTCAAATGAATTGTCATTATTAAAAATGTTGTATTGAAGGAGCAGTGCTGAAAGACAAAATAAATATGTGACTCTGGTGTGACGAGCCCTCCACACCGTGCTGCTGGTTTGTTTTCTGTTACAGGTTCAGGTCAAGGCGGGGTCTTAATCAGGGGATGAGCTGCACCTTGGCCCGGTGCAGTCCTCATCCATATAATCCTCTTCTCAGGACAGACGCTCTCTCTCTCACCTTGTTCTCACATTTGATCATTGTAAATAAATGTGGTGTTATTTTGGTAGAGCTCGTCTTCGACTCCTGTTTTTCTTGCAGCCTCAGAGCCGGGTTGTAACAATGGAAAGAGTTTCTTCTTTCTTCCATGTTTTGATATCGTTTGACACAATACAGACACAATTACTCTCCACTGTGGATCTTTCTCCAAAAGAAAATATAAATGTCTTTCAACAGATATTTTGTCAAATATGTACTTGAAAACCTCTGTTGGATTTCACGATTGCATCATATTGGGTATGATAACAGCAGCAAAACATAAACTTCGAATTAAATAATTCAGAGTCAGGATATTAAACATGTTTGAGAAAACCATTTTTTTCCTTAATAAGGTGATATTATTAAGGATATATAAATGACCCCTACATCAAAATAAAGAGAAAATACCAACAGTTGACAGAAGAGATTATTCATGGTTCTATATTTATTCAGATTTGATTTGCAAACTCTGTTTTTGCAGCTGATTCTAAATGTTGTGCCGACCTCTTGTTGTCTCCAAACTCGTCCGTCTCCTCTTTAAATGGACTCCTCTGTTTGCTTTGAGGTCTCAGCTGAAACAAACAAATAATAAAATGGTTTAGTGAACATACATCACAAATAAAATGAAGTTCATCTAATGTCAGAAAAATGTTCCTCAAAGTGAGCCATGTTTTCTTATGAATATATTCAGAGCTGTTTTCATTAAGTTACCGTTGACACTTGTCTCTCGTCTTTTCTTCTTCTTTCTCGTTGTCGGTCTGTTCATTCAATCTCATCCTGTCTGTGTCCTCTGTGCTGCTTCCTGTCTCCTCTGTTCTGTTGTTCAGGGCTCTTCTTTAGATTTCAGCTCCTGTTCCTAAAGAAAAAAAAAACAAAAAAAAAGAATCAAAAAGGATCCCATGCTGAAAACAAACATTGTGTAGGAATCAAACTCACCTTTTTTAGATCCCACCTGTCCGCTGAGGGAATGAATCAAAGAGACGCTGGGACATTCAATGAACCAAAAAGTTCATTTTGATGAAACAAAATGTAGCTCACATCACATGACCTGATATTATGTCACATCATTAATCATCACATCACATCAGATCAGATCACATGACGAGACAACACATCACAACAGAACGTAACACACAAAGACACAAGACACAACAAGACGCAACAAAACAAAACACAAACGAGACAACACATCACAACAGAACGTAACACACAAAGACACAAGACACAACAAGACGCAACAAAACAAAACACAAACGAGACAACACATCACAACAGAACGTAACACACAAAGACACAACAAGACAACACTGCACAACAAAACAAAACACAAACAAGACAACACATCACAACAGAACGTAACACACAAAGACACAACAAGACACAACACTGCACAACAAAACAAAACAACACGACATGAATAACACCACATAACACATAAACACAATATAATACAGAAACATAATATCTGAAAAAAATCAAACAACAACACAACAAAATACAAGACAACACATGACATGAATAACACAACATAAGACATAAACACAATATAATATAGAAACATAATATCTGAAAAAATCAAACAACAACACAACAAAATACAAGACAACACATTACGTAATATAACACAACATGACATATTTACACATTAACACAACATCATGTGAAAAAACATCAAATCTGAAAAAATCACAACATCACATCAATATCCCCTGACTATGTTTTCAAGTTTCCAGTTTTCTATTGTTCAGGTTTTAAAAACTTTTGTTACCTGGAGCCACAGGTGACCATGTTTTGAGGAGAGAGAGGAGCTGAGGAGGAGCGCTATATGAGAACCACGACGTATGCTGGTGATGCTTATTACAATGCTGAAATATATTTTTGAAATTCAACTTCTTCTTCTGTGACCATATTTGGAGGAGAGGGTGGAGCTAAAGAGGAGCGAGATGTTATCAAATGCCAAGTCATCAGACCAAACAGGAAGTGCCCAAAGAGCTAAAGAGAGAAAACTACATCACACATCACAACCTTAGTCTGCAAGAATATCTTGTCTGAACTTAACTTATCTAAACTTATCTAAACTTAACTTATCTTATTCTATCTTATCATATTCTACTCAACACGGGAGCTTATCTCTAGTGAGGACGCTTCCGTGGAGGCTCTCCTTCCACCCGTGCAGCCGGTCTCTTCTGATGATGCCTAACAGAGGAGGAGTGAGAAGAGGGGGGGAGAGGAGGGAGAGGAGGAGGTAGAGGAGGGAGAGGAGGAGGTAGAGGAGGGAGAGGAGGAGGTAGAGGAGGGAGAGAAGGAGGTAGAGGAGGGAGAGAAGGAGTGAGAGGAGGGAGAGGAGGAGGGAGAGGAGGAAGATGACGCTTCCGTGGAGGCTCTCCTTCCGCCCGTGCAGCCGGTCTCTTCTGATGATACCTAACAGAGGAGGAGCGAGAAGAGGAGGGGGAGGAGGGGGGAGGGAGAGAAGGAGGGAGAGGAGGAGGGAGAGGAGGAAGTAGAGGAGGGAGAGAAGGAGGGAGAGAAGGAGGGAGAGGAGGAGGGAGAGGAGGGAGAGAAGGAGGGAGAGGAGGGAGGGGAGGAGCGGGAGGACGATGACGCTTCTGTGGAGGATCTCCTTCCGCCCGTGCAGCCGGTCTCTTCTGATGATACCTAACAGAGGAGGAGAGAGAAGAGGAGGGGGAGGAGGGGGGAGGGAGAGGAGGAAGAGAAGGAGGGAGAGAAGGAGGTAGAGGAGGGAGAGAAGGAGGGAGAGGAGGAGGAGGGAGAGGAGGAGGGAGAGGAGGGAGAGAAGGAGGTAGAGGATGGAGAGAAGGAGGAAGAGAAGGAGGGAGAGGAGGGAGAGAAGGAGGGAGAGGAGGAGGTAGAGGACGGAGAGAAGGAGGGAGAGAAGGAGGTAGAGGAGGGAGAGAAGGAGTGAGAGGAGGGAGAGGAGGAGGGAGGGGAGGAGGTAGAGGAGGAAGATGACGCTTCCGTGGAGGCTCTCCTTCCGCCCGTGCAGCCGGTCTCTTGTGATGATACCTAACAGAGGAGGAGAGAGAAGAGGAGGGGGAGGAGGGGGGAGGGAGAGGAGGAAGAGAAGGAGGGAGAGGAGGGAGAGGAGGAGCAAGAAGAGGTAGAGGAGGGAGAGGAGGAGGTAGAGGAGGGAGAGAAGGAGGGAGAGGAGGGAGAGAAGGAGGGAGAGGAGGGAGAGGAGGAGGGAGAGAAGGAGGGAGGGGAGGAGGTAGAGGAGAAAGATGACGCTTCCGTGGAGGCTCTCCTTCCGCCCGTGCAGCCGGTCTCTTCTGATGATACCTAACAGAGGAGGAGCGAGAAGTGGAGGGGGAGGAGGGGGGAGGGAGAGGAGGGAGAGAAGGAGGGAGAGGAGGAGCAAGAAGAGGTAGAGGAGGGAGAGGAGGAGGTAGAGGAGGGAGAGAAGGAGGGAGAGAAGGAGGGAGAGGAGGGAGAGAAGGAGGGAGAGGAGGTAGAGGAGGAGGGAGAGAAGGAGGTAGAGGAGGGAGAGAAGGAGGGAGAGGAGGGAGAGGAGGAGGGAGAGGAGGGAGGGGAGGAGCCAGAGGAGGACGATGACGCTTCCGTGGAGGCTCTCCTTCCGCCCGTGCAGCCGGTCTCTTCTTATGATACCTAACAGAGGAGGAGAGAGAAGACGGGGGGGAGGAGGGGGGAGGGAGAGGAGGGAGGGGAGGAGCAAGAAGAGTTAGAGGAGGGAGAGGAGAGAGAGGAGGAGGTAGAGGATGGAAAGAAGGAGGGAGAGGAGGGAGAGGAGGGACAGAAGGAGGTAGAGGATGGAGAGAAGGAGGTAGAGGAGGGAGAGAAGGAGAGAGAGGAGGGAGAGAAGGAGGTAGAGGAGGAAGACGAGGATCAAGAAGAGGAGGGAGAGAAGGAGGTAGAGGAGGGAGAGAAGGAGGTAGAGGAGGGAGAGAAGGAGAGAGAGGAGGGAGAGAAGGAGGTAGAGGAGGGAGAGAAGGAGAGAGAGGAGGGAGAGAAGGAGGTAGAGGAGGGAGAGAAGGAGAGAGGAGGGAGAGAAGGAGGTAGAGGAGGGAGAGAAGGAGAGAGAGGAGGAAGACGAGGATCAAGAAGAGGAGGGAGAGAAGGAGGTAGAGGAGGAGCAAGAAGAGGAGGAGAAGGAGGGAGAGGAGGGAGGGGAGGAGGGGAGGAGGGAGGTGAGGAGGGAGAGAAGGACGGAGTGGAGGAGGGAGTAACAAGAGGAGAGAGAGACGGAGAAAGAGGAGGAAGATGACACTTCCGTGGAGGCTCTCCTTCCGCCTGTGCAGCCGGTCTCTTCTGATGACGAGAAGGAGGAGGGAGGAGGAAGAAGAGGAACAAGAGAAGGAGAAAGAGGAGGCAGGGGAAGAGCGGAGGAGGGGGGAGGAGGAAGAGGAGGGAGAGAAGGAGGGAGAGGAAGGAGGGGAGGAGGGAGGCGAGGAGGGAGAGAAGGGCGGAGTGGAGGAGGGAGTAACAAGAGGCGAGAGAGAAGGAGAAAGAGGAGGCAGGGGAGGAGGGGGGGAGGGGGGAGGAGGAAGAGGAGGGAGAGAAGGAGGGAGAGGAGGGAGGGGAGGAGGGAGTGGAGGAGGGAGAGAAGGAGGGAGAGAAGGAGGGAGAGGAGGGAGAGAAGGAGGGAGAGGAGGGAGAGAAGGAGGGAGTAGAAAGAGGAGGGAGAGGAGGGAGAGGAGGAAGAGGAGGGAGAGAAGGAGGGAGAGGAGGGAGAGGAGGGAGAGAAGGAGGGAGAGAAGGAGGGAGAGGAGGAGGTAGAGGAGGGAGAGAAGGAGTGAGAAGAGGAGGGAGAGAAGGAGGGAGAGGAGGAGGTAGAGGGGGGAGAGGAGGGAGAGAAGGAGGGAGAGAAGGGAGAGAAGGAGGAAGAGGAGGGAGAGAAGGAGGGAGAGGAGGGAGAGAAAGAGGGAGAGAAGGAGGGAGAGAAGGGAGAGAAGGAGGGAGAGGAGGGAGAGGAGGGAGAGAAGGGAGAGAAGGAGGGAGAGAATGAGCAAGAAGAGGGAGAGGAGGGAGAGAAGGAGGGAGAGAAGGAGGGAGAGGAGGGAGAGAAGGAGGTAGAGGAGGAAGAGGCGGATCAAGAAGAGGAGGGAGAGAAGGAGGGAGGGGAGGAGGGAGAGAAGGGAGAGGAGGGAGAGAAGGAGCAAGAAGAGGGAGAGGAGGGAGAGAAGGAGGGAGATGAGGAGGGAGAGAAGGAGGGAGAGGAGGGAGAGAAGGAGGGAGTGGAGGGAGAGAAGGAGGGAGATAAGGAGGGAGAGGAGGGAGAGAAGGAGGGAGAGGAGGGAGAGAAGGAGGGAGAGAAGGGAGAGAAGGAGCATGAAGAGGTAGAGGAGGTAGAGGAGGGAGAGGAGGGAGAGAAGGAGGGACAGGAGGGAGAGAAGGAGGGAGAGGGGGGAGAGAAGGAGGGAGAGAAGGAGGGAGAGGAGGGAGAGAAGGGAGAGAAGGAGGGAGAGGAGGAGTAAGAAGAGGAGGTAGAGAAGGGGGGAGAGAAGGAGGGAGAGAAGGGAGAGAAGGAGGGAGAGAAGGAGGGAGAGGAGGGAGGGGAGGAGCAAGAAGAGGAGGGAGAGGAGGAGGGAGAGGAGGGAGAGGAGGAGGGAGAGAAGGAGGGAGAGGAGGGAGAGAAGGAGGTAGAGGAGGACGATGACGCTTCCGTGGAGGATCTCCTTCCGCCCGTGCAGCCGGTCTCTTCTGATGATACCTAACAGAGGAGGAGCGAGAAGACGGGGGGGAGGAGGGGGGAGGGAGAGGAGGGAGGGGAGGAGCAAGAAGAGTTAGAGTAGGGAGAGGAGGGACAGAAGGAGGTAGAGGATGGAGAGAAGGAGGTAGAGGAGGGAGAGAAGGAGAGAGAGAAGGGAGAGAAGGAGGTAGACGAGGGAGAGAAGGAGGAAGAGGAGGGAGAGAAGGAGAGAGAGGAGGGAGAGAAGGAGAGAGAGGAGGGAGAGAAGGAGAGAGAGGGAGAGAAGGAGAGAGAGGAGGGAGAGAAGGAGGTAGAGGAGGAAGACGAGGATCAAGAAGAGGAGGGAGAGAAGGAGGTAGAGGAGGGAGAGAAGGAGAGAGAGGAGGGAGAGAAGGAGGTAGAGGAGGAAGACGAGGATCAAGAAGAGGAGGGAGAGAAGGAGGTAGAGGAGGGAGAGAAGGAGAGAGAGGAGGGAGAGAAGGAGGTAGAGGAGGGAGAGAAGGAGAGAGAGGAGGGAGAGAAGGAGGTAGAGGAGGAAGACGAGGATCAAGAAGAGGAGGGAGAGAAGGAGGTAGAGGAGGAGCAAGAAGGGGAGGAGAAGGAGGGAGAGGAGGGAGGGGAGGAGGGGAGGAGGGAGGTGAGGAGGGAGAGAAGGACGGAGTGGAGGAGGGAGTAACAAGAGGAGAGAGAGACGGAGAAAGAGGAGGAAGATGACGCTTCCGTGGAGGCTCTCCTTCCGCCCGTGCAGCCGGTCTCTTCTGATGACGAGAAGGAGGAGGGAGGAGGAAGAAGAGGAACAAGAGAAGGAGAAAGAGGAGGCAGGGGAAGAGCGGAGGAGGGGGGAGGAGGAAGAGGAGGGAGAGAAGGAGGGAGAGGAAGGAGGGGAGGAGGGAGGCGAGGAGGGAGAGAAGGGCGGAGTGGAGGAGGGAGTAACAAGAGGAGAGAGAGAAGGAGAAAGAGGAGGCAGGGGAGGAGGCAGGGGAGGAGGGGGTGAGGGGGGAGGAGGGGGTGAGGGGGGAGGAGGGAGAGGAGGGAGAGAAGGAGGGAGAGGAGGGAGGGGAGGAGGGAGTGGAGGAGGGAGAGAAGGAGGGAGTGGAGGAGGGAGAGGAGGGAGAGAAGGAGGGAGTGGAGGGAGAGGAGGGAGAGAAGGAGGGAGTAGAAAGAGGAGGGAGTGGAGGAGGGAGAGAAGGAGGGAGAGAAGGAGAAAGAGAAGGCAGGGGAGGAGGGGAGGAGAGGGAAGGAGGAAGAGGAGGGAGAGAAGGAGGGAGAGGAGGAGGGAGAGGAGGAGGTAGAGGAGGGAGAGAAGGAGTGAGAAGAGGAGGGAGAGAAGGGAGAGAAGGAGGGAGAGGAGGAGGTAGAGGGGGGAGAGAAGGAGGGAGAGAAGGGAGAGAAGGAGGGAGAGGAGGAGGTAGAGGGGGGAGAGGAGGGAGAGAAGGAGGATGAGAAGGAGGGAGAGGAGGAGGTAGAGGGGGGAGAGGAGGGAGAGAAGGAGGGAGAGAAGGGAGAGAAGGAGGGAGAGCAGGGAGAGAAGGAGGGAGATAAGGAGGGAGAAGAGGGAGAGAAGGAGGGAGAGGAGGGAGAGAAGGAGGGAGAGAAGGGAGAGGAGGGAGAGAAGGAAGGAGAGGAGGGAGAGAAGGAGGTAGAGGAGGAAGAGGAGGATCAAGAAGGGGAGGGAGAGAAGGAGGGAGAGGAGGAGGGAGAGAAGGGAGTAAAGGAGGGAGAGAAGGAGCAAGAAGAGGGAGAGAAGGAGGGAGAGGAGGAGGGAGAGAAGGGAGAGAAGGAGCAAGAAGAGGGAGAGGAGGGAGAGAAGGAGGGAGGGAAGGAGGGAGAGGAGGGAGAGAAGGAGGGAGAGAAGGAGGGAGATAAGGAGGGAGAGGAGGGAGAGAAGGAGGGAGAGAAGGAGCAAGAAGAGGTAGAGGAGGTAGAGGAGGGAGAGGAGGGAGAGAAGGAGGGACAGGAGGGAGAGAAGGAGGGAGAGGGGGGAGAGAAGGAGGGAGAGAAGGAGGGAGAGGAGGGAGAGAAGGGAGAGAAGGAGGGAGAGGAGGAGTAAGAAGAGGAGGTAGAGAAGGAGGGAGAGAAGGAGGGAGAGGAGGGAGGGGAGGAGCAAGAAGAGGAGGGAGAGAAGGAGGGAGAGGAGGGAGAGAAGGAGGGAGAGGAGGGAGGGGAGGAGGGGAGGAGGGAGGTGAGGAGGGAGAGAAGGACGGAGTGGAGGAGGGAGCAAGAAGAGGAGGGAGAGAAGGAGGGAGAGGAGGGAGGGGAGGAGGGGAGGAGGGAGAGAAGGACGGAGTGGAGGGAGGGGAGGAGGGAGTGGAGGAGGGAGTGGAGGGAGAGGAGGGAGAGAAGGAGGGAGAGGAGGGAGGGGAGGAGGGAGTGGAGGAGGGAGTGGAAGGAGAGGAGGGAGAGAAGGAGGGAGAGGAGGGAGGAAGAGGAGGAAGAGGAAGGAGAGGAAGGAGAGAAGGGAGAGGAGGAGCAAGAAGAGGAGCGAGAGAAGGCAGGGGAGGAGGGGAGGAGGGGGAAGGAGGAAGAGGAGGGAGAGAAGGAGGGAGAGGAGGGAGGGGAGGAGGGGAGGAGGAAGATGAGGAAGATGAGGAAGAAGAGGAAGAGCTCACTTGAAGGTCAAGGATCAAGCAGTTAGAGGGACAGGCAGGAGGAGAAACAGAAGGGGACCTGGGTGGAGACGGTTCTGGAGAGCTGGCTGCTGCCGGGACCCTCAGACTGGTCTGATCCGGGTCGTGGACAGTCCAGTGGGAGCACTAAAGACAGAAACAAACCAACATTTCAACATTCAAAGTCTGAAGTTATAAAGAACATTCAATAAGTGTTCCTTAAAGTCATTCAAACAAACACATTTCTACAAGTATTTGCTGTAATTCATATTTGTATTGTTTTGTAGGCAGGCTGTCAGCCTATATGTTCATTGTTGGTGTGATGTGCTTCGCCTATCAAAAGATCAAAGTGCACACTCACAAAGATTGATTTTGGATAGAAACTGAATTATCTGAACCAAACGTCTTTCACAGTTTCATCCACAACATAATATTAATTAAAAATGAGTTTTTTTATCAGTAAAAAGGCCTGATAAGTAAACGTAAACAAGACTTTTAGTGAAACTACAAATTGTTAAGGTTCATTGATTTACTTTAGGGTTTAAAAAAAGATTTCAATCATTCTTGAGATGAAATACAAACCAACTGTTGAGTTCAAAGGAAATAAGTGAATAATTACCTCTGCAGATGAGGAAGGAGAGCGAGGAGGAGTTCCAGGCGGGGACCTCGGTGATGAACCTCCCGAAGAGCCGGCTGAAGACGGGATCCTCCTCAGGATCACCCTCGGGCTGGACCAGTCCGGGTCCTGGACGAGGGTGTAGGCCATCCTGAATCGCTGGTTCGTCTAAAAGACAGAAACAATCCCAAAATGTAAACCTCTGATAAATTGAAGAATATGTTTTCTAAAAAATAAAGTCCTCACATCCTCACACTATTAAGTTATGACCAACAATCAATAATTATTCATTAAATGATTAAAAGTCACATTTCTATGAGTATTTACAGTAGAAAGTATTTTTTTAATATCTATATATTGTTGGTTTAATGTGTTATTAAAGTTTACACTCACATAATAATTAATTCAGGATAAAACACTGTTTCTTTCTCAACACAATATAAATGAAATAGACTTTTTGAGTTTGAAAACAGTTAAAATCATTTCGTTTTTATAAAGATCACGACAGAAGCAGCTGCTAACATTATTATGTTTTCATATTTAATTTATTACATGTTTTCATATTTAATTTATTACATGTTTTCATATTTGTTTGTGATAAAAAGTGAATAGTCTTAAAAACCTCTTATTGAACTTTAAACGTGTGATCGTGTCGATCTAGTTTTATTCAAATCATCAATCTTACGTCCTGCATGCTCAAACACTTGTTGATAGGAGGAGAAACGTTTTCGATGAAGATCTTTTGTGAAGAAATCCTCGAAAATATGAAACTTTTAAACCACTTTGAATATTTGCTGCTGTCTCTGAGTTTGTTTTTGTTCGAATAAATTCATTTTCGTATCTGGTCTATCACCATGGCAACCATGCAGCAGGTTACTATGGAGATTTAAAATGCTGTTTACTTTTTAAATATAGCTAACTTTATTTTAAAAGTGTATTTAAGCTAGGCTACAACATGTAAATTAAAAATGAGCTAGGCCTCTCCTAGACAAAAATAACATAAATAAAGTTCATGAATTAAGACCCTAACGATGAGAAAATAATAAAGGATGAAAATTGAGACAAACGCACAGTTAGTCTACTTTTTTGTTGTCTATTTTAACTCGACCTGGTCTGAAGCCTTAAATTAAACTGTGTTACTATTTTGAGTTTGTGTGAAACGTCTGTCATGTGTAGACTAATGTGAGTTTTAAATGTCATTTAATAATCTCAATATTGCGATCGTGTCGACAGTAAAAGTTTTATTCAAAGAATCAATCTTACGTCGTCCGTGTTGACACTCTTGAGCTTTGTGATGATGTTCAGTCGATGTTTGGAGAACAAAAAGTCCTTGATGAAGATCTTTGTCCAAGAAATCCTCGAAAATATCAAACTTTGAAAGCACAGTGAATATTTGCTGCTGTCTCTCAGTGAGATTTGTTTCAAAGTACTTTGACTTTGTTTTTGTTCGAATTACTTAATTTTAGAATCGTCTCCTGGCAACCTGGGTTACTATGGAGATGTTAAGTAGACTATTTAAATCTACGATCTACATTTTTTTAAATATATAAAACTGGAATTTATTTTTTGCCAATTATTTTTTTGTCACATAATTTCCCCTCAATCTTTTAGTCTTTAAATTGAGCCTGCAGATAGGGACTTCTAAAAATATAAAACACTGTTTTTCTCGATTTTATCTGATTAACCCCTTCTTCCACAAAAAGGACACCAGGTGGCGCTGTTATTCAGGTGGTTGAAGTATCTGTGAGCTCTGTGCTCCAGCCTCATAATATTTATACTTAAAGGCTGACCAAACCACACGTGTTTTTCAATCCCCTCTACTTATCTTTGTGTGGTAGGCCTATTTGAACCTTTCTTGCTTAGATAAAGATGTGGCTGCCACTTTGATTTCTAAGGCTCTTTTACAGACAATCTTAAGCCTCACTTAAAGTAAAATGCACAAGTAACACATCTGAAGTGTTATCTCCTTTACAACAAAATCATACCAAAGTGTTTTGGTGAGCAAGCACTTAATAGTCTTTGGTTTGGTAAACTACATTACAATATATTCAAAATGGTAAATGGACTGGACTCACAGCACTTTTCTAGTCTTCTGACCATGAAAACACTCTGCATGTAGCCTATAACATTCCCCAGATTTGTTTGATTTTTTTTGCACATATTAACCCTTCCGCGCATGAATTATGATATCAGGTAACCAGTTTTTTTAATGCAATTTGCAATTTTAGGACATGCAAGGTAACATTATTATTTATTTTATTTTAAATTCATAATTCTGAAGAAGTTACAGAAATTTCCACCAGAGTGGACATGATGCAACCCTAAAATGCAAAAAATACTTTGGAGTGCATTAACTTTTCATCTCATAATTCTGACTTTTTATCTCATCATTTCGACTTAATATGGGCAATAAAACAAAGTTTAAATTGTAATATTTTTAACTGGCGGAAATGGGCTTCCATAGCCTGATTGAATTAAATATTAGATTTCACTATGCACTTTTAATCTAAGTTTATGGCACCATGGGAAAGCAGGGGTGGGGTTTACAATTAGTAAAGGAATTCAATCAATCAGGGCTCTCCAATTATTAAAGCCCCACAATGGTTATTTAGTTTTTAACCCTAAAATTGATGCTGCTAGTCTAAAAAACCTAACTGTAGGCTATTTAATTAACTGTAGCCTACCCCCCCCCCCCCCCCCCCCCAAACACACACACACACACACACACACACTATGGCCAATGGAGAATTCCTTCACAGCAATCGCTGGACCAAACTTGCTGCCCTAATTAGCCTACTCAGACTGAGACAAGAGTTATTCCATGTCAAATGCTGAAGCAGAATTACCCTAGAGCAAATCTAACAGGGGGAGTCAGATAAAAAGCCATTAACAAAACTCCTAGTGAAGTCAATTCGGGGCGGAGCTCAATGTGCGCCCACATTGAGCTCCACCCCGAATTGCACACTGCAGTCAGGGGCTTCTCCAGTCAGGTGCTTCTCGGCCAATCGGCTATCAGCTAGCCTTCGCTCAGACTAAGCCTTCTTACTCCCGCGTTCGCTCTTTTGCCGCTGTAACATGAGCATGAGAGATCTCATTTACCCACTTGGAAATAATATTTAATGAAATTGAACTAATTCTAAATTGATATTGCCCATACTGAGGAGAGCTGTGCCGTGAGTTGTTTATGTAGCCTGTTTGGCTAGCTTCGAAGTTGTTAGCATTTATGCTAATTATTGCTAATGTGTATGGCCATGTTCAGGCGCTAACTGTTCAAAACTAATGTGAGATTGTGGTATTTAAATGCTAATATGGTCATCAGTCACAATAAAGCTAGCGTGATACAGTCTATTGCCTGTGGAATGATTTTGTCTGTTGGTTATAAAAGGGAAATGATACTTTTCCATACTGTTAGACTATGGTGTTTTCTTAAAGGGATACTTCCCCTGTTGAAACATGAATCTGTATTGACATTGGGTCATATATGTAGTAGAAATTTGAAATAATTTTTGAAGTTGGTGCCTTCTTTGCCGAGAAAAGGCAGAAAGTGTCTTTTTGGCTCCTGTGGATGAAAGACACCGAATCCCAGAATGCACAGCACCGCAGGCCACGCCCACTAAGGTCCTCTATTTCAGAATCAGAAATACTTTATTAATCCTAGAGGGATTTTTTTTATTTATTTTTTTAAAGATTTATTTTTGGGCTTTTTGTGCCTTTATTGTACAGATATGATAGTGGATAGAGTCGGAAATCAGGGAAAGAAGTCATTTAAGGATACCTTTCCGATAGAAAAGGACAGCTGTCATTAAAAGTAACACATGAACACCAAGATTCCTTCAAGTGTTTGTGTCAGCGTGTCGGCATGTCGGCTTGTCCCCACCCCCCCAACGCTGTAAACCTAGGGGAAACACTGCAGTTTCTCCAAAATATACAGTATAGCAGTAGAAATATAGTAATAAAAACATTTACAGACATATTTACTTCAACACATAAGGCCATTTCCTCAACTGATTCAGAGATTTCTTCCAGAATTGTTTTTGGAAATTCCTGGCAGAAAACAGACTCTATGTCTGTGTCCATAGGCAAACAGTGAGATCACCGACACCACCAGTCTGCCCCAGCTCGAGCCGGCCCCGGCTCCTCGTCCTCAACGCCGCCGACAGGCAGGCCTTATGTCTCGGCTGCTGAGCTGGCAGCGGCCGGCGGCGGGCAGCAATAAAGCAACGGTTGCTGCCGACAGGCCGGTTTTAGCGTGTTAGTGTAGCTTCCAAGCAGTATGGCAGACGTTAAGTTTTGATTCTGGGAGTGAGTTCCCACCCACTGATCTGTGATTGGTCTGTAGCTTCAGTGATCGAAAATATGAGGAACTAGCGTTGTAGTTTCACCCCGCTAACCGCAACAGCTTCCAGTGACGCAATATGATGATTTTTGCCTCACTGGAAGCTGAAGAAAAGGCATTGAAGTAGCAGCAGCAGTATCTGACTTTGCCAATTTATTGATTGTTTGTGTCTCTCTGTCCTCATATGCTGTTTGTTAACTTTGCTGTTGCAAGAATTGGGGGAAAAGTGTTTGCATTAATATAAAGTTGTCATTTCTGAGTTGTGTTAATTTTTTTTGAAGTCCCATAACTTTCTGTTTATAAATGTGTGTTACTTCATGTTTTATAAACCACTTAATATTTCATCAATTATAAATATTACAAGCATTAGTTGCAACTTTATAATAGTCATTCACATATTGTTTATGAATGGTTTATAAACCATGTATAAAGCAATTGTTAACATTTTATAAACATCAATTCCAACTTTATAATAACCATCCAAATAATGTTAATAGATGCTCTACACATTATTTATGAACCATTTACAAAGTATTACAAACATCAGTTCCAACTTTACAATAACCATCCAGATAATAATTGTAGATGGTTTATAAACCAATTATTAATCATTGATAAAATATTAATTATCTATCTAAAAATATTTATAGATGCTTTACAAAGTATTAATAAGGGATTATAATCTTCAGTTCCAACTTTATAATAACCATCTTAATAATGTTAATAGACACTTTATAAAATATTTACAAACAGGGACTTCCGGTGATGCAAGCACCTGAGTAGCCATGCTCTGTCAGAGCTCCGGCACATTATCCTGCAACATTGGTTTCACTATTCCTTTTGGCGAGAAACTTTGAAGCAAAGCGGAGTAACTACTCAAGGTGATGTCCTTGGACCAATTTTGGAGCAAAATGCCTCCCAAACAGCTTTCTAAGAAGAAAGATACACCTGCAGCCTCCCCTGAAAATGACGACGCCAGGCCAGCAGCTAAAGCGTGTGATGCTAACTCCGAAGCCGACCCGAGGCTGACCAAAGCTCTGGAGACAATGACAGCAAATATTGCCGCTATGATGGATGAAAAGCTAGAAAAGATGGTACATGATATTAACGCCAATATCTCCCAGAGTTTAAAAATAGTCACCGACCGAGTTAACGAGGCGGAGCAGCGGATACTAGCTGTGGAAAACATGTCAACCGGCGCAGAGCAACGTCTGGTGGTTATGGAAAAAAAAAGTACACGAGCTAACTGAACGGCTTAACGACTATGAAAATAGAGGTCGACGTAAAAACGTAAGGATCATGGGCCTGCCGGAGAATTTGGAGGGTACCAACGCATCTCTTTTTATGGAATCCTGGATCCCAAAGGTCCTTCGCCTGGACACCAAAGCGGGCCGTGTCAAGCTGGAAAGGGCGCACAGGCTCCCGGGTCCCGTGATGTCAAGGTTTCCTCGAGCCATGATAGTGAGGTTTCACAACTTCAGTAATCGCCAAAGAGTAATGGATGCAGCCAGACGTCTCAAGGACGTCCGAATCGACGGTACACGAATCCATTTCTTTCCTGATTTTTCTGCGGCGACACAGAAAAGACGACGCGAGTACGACCAAGTAAGGAAGAAGCTCCAGAACATAGACGGGGCCCGCTACGCCATGATCTACCCCGCTTCTCTCAGGATTACAGTGAATAACACTGTTAAAACATTTAACTCTCCAGAGCAAGCCTCAGCATTTGTTGATACTCTGTAGATTACCTAAAATACACAAATGAAGCCGAAAACGTTGTCTTTTTATATATAATGTGAGAGCAGTGCTCACTTTTAAACACACCTGTCTGCCTGGAGTGCTTAAATCGGTTTCCTAAACATCTTAGGGGTATCCTGCCATTCTGTGTTTTGTTAAGCTTTATGGAGGAGAATAGTTCACACTCCCTAATCTAAGATCTTTACCTATCAGGTACATTTATGTTATCTAACTTGCTTATTTATATTGAAGCTTGAGGATGACATAATAATGATGCTGCATGGTGTATTTCTACATTGAAGACTTGGAGGCTTAAACCTAACTACAAATTACTTAAATCGTTTTTTCATTTAGTCTCCCCTTATTTTCTTTGCCCAAATAACCACTTGTAAGAGTCATTACTGCCAACAGGAACTGTAATCTACCAATTATGTTTTTTCTTTACTAGTTTTCTGGCACATCGCCTTCTCTAGTATATCAATGATGTTGGCAATAATTCTTAGTGGTAGGAAGATTGATATACATAAATACATTTATGATTATTTACTGTGCCAGCTAAGGAAGGAAAAAATAAATGCTTGCATTTAGAGTCAGACAAGGGGTCCTCCACCCAATAGGAGGTTTAAATCTCACTCTTTGCGGTCGGTTCTGAGGTTTAAAGGCCGTAATACGGCCTGTGAGGGACCTAGTAATAGTGTTTGTAAATAGTTTTGTTAAAAGGGCCACTGTTCTGTTAATTGTTTGATATGCATTACGTGTCACCAGAGTATTATTTTTTCATGTGTTTGACAGTGTTGAGCAGCACTTATTTACATTATGTTGCAGTCAAATTTGATTATGAACATTCCTAGTATAAAGCTGTGCACTTGGAATGTGCGGGGCATCCATCACCCAGTTAAGAGAAAGAAGATCCTAACTTCTCTGAAGAAGGAAGGAGTGGAAATTGCACTCCTGCAGGAAATGCATCTTAAGGACCAAGAACATCTTAAACTGAAGAGGGACTGGGTTGGTGATACTTTTTTTTCATCTTACACCTCGAACAGTCGAGGAGTTAGTATCCTGATTAATAAGAAATTGCCTTGCTTGAATCTTGCGTTAAAGACAGTGAGGGACGATACATTATAATTAAGGGTGTACTCTATGGAAAATCAATCTCAATTCTTAACATATATGTCCCACCAAACCACCCCACAGACTTTGTTACAAAGGCATTTCTGGAGTTTGCTGAACTTGAGAGTTGTGTTGTAGGTGGAGATTTCAACCCCTACAAAAAGAGCAAGGGCATTAGCAGACACGTGTGAAGAGTTTGGGTTTGTAGACGTCTGGAGAGCTATACATCCTAACCAAAAAGAATTCACCTTCTTTTCAAGTGCTCACAAAAGCAGCTCACAAATTGATTATTTCTTTATCCCTAACCTAATGCTATCTTCTGTGGTGTCTTGTGATATAGGAGTCATTTCTATTTCAGACCATAGTCCAGTTTTTCTACAGTTGCTTTTCAGGGAAAAAACAGACATTAGTAAATCCTGGAAGTTTGACCCACACCTACTCAGTGACCCAAATTTTATTTCATATTTTAAGTTAGAATTTAAAATATTTTACTCGATAAATAAAACTCCTTTAATTTCCCCTTCCATACTTTGGGAGACTAGCAAGGCGTATGCTAGGGGCCTAATCATCTCCTACGTAAAAAGTAAACAGCGCAAGGCGCGGGAAGCCCAAAAGAAACTAGAAAGCGAACTTGCAGAGCTAGAAAAGCTAGAAAAAAGCTAGAAAACATATGCTAATTATCCGTCTGATGTTAATATGAAAGCAATGCTGGCTACAAGAGCTTCTCTGAACTCTCTTCTTACTCACAGGGCACAGCAGATTATTAGGTTCGCTCAACAAAGGCTTTATGACCATGGTAACAAGCCAAGCAAATACCTTGCTAAATTAGTAAACAGAAAGACTGATTCACACACAATTTCTTCCATTAAAGACACAAAGGGCCACATTAAATCTGATACGAGCGATATTATTAGTGTCTTTAAGGATTTTTACAGTGGGTTATATACTAGTGGGGAGCCCCAAGGCATACAGGAATTGATTGATAGATTCATGTCTAAGCTAACTTTACCAAAATTAACAGATGAACAAAAGCAGGCTCTTATTACAACTCAGGAAGTTTTGGATGCACTGCAGACCCTTCAATCGGGAAAGGCCCCGGGCCCTGATGGCCTTAGTTGTGAATTTTATAAAGAATTTAAGTCAGTACTTATGGGTCCTTTTTAGAGATGCTACAAGAATCATTTGAAAATGGGGTCTTGCCTAGATCTTTGACTGAAGCCAGTATTAGCCTCATCCTTAAAAAAGGGAAGCCGGCTGATGAATGTCCATCATATCGTCCCATTAGCTTGTTAAATGTTGATTTTAATATGAATATTATCTAAAATTTTGGCGCAACGTCTTGAGAAGGTTCTCCCCTTTATTGTTAAGAATGATCAGACTGGGTTTATTATTGGTAGAAACTCCTGCAACAATATGAGGAGGTTGTTAAATGTGATTCAGTTATCACATCAGGAAAAATTGGACAGTATGGTAAGAGTCGAATGGCACTTTCTTTTTTCATTGTTAAACAGTCTTGGGCTTGGGGACATATTCTGCAGATGGGTTAGGTTGCTATATAACAAACCACTTGCTGCTGTTTGGATAAATGGCCAATCCTCCTCCTTTTTCCACTTGGGGAGAGGGACTAGACAGGGGTGACCTTTGTCACCACTGTTATTTGCAGTTGTAATCGAGCCCCTAGCAGAAGCTATAAGAAACAGCCCAAACATCACAGGAATCTCTGTCGGGGATAGAGAGCACACAATAGCTCTGTATGCGGATGATGTCCTACTTTTTATAACTAACCCAAAGACCGCTATACCAGCATTATTGGAGTTAATAAATCAATTTAGTGAATTTTCAGGATACAAAATACATTTTTCAAAGTCTGAAATTATGCCCTTAGGCAATTCTTAGTTTCAACCATCATCACCTTTTAAATGGTCACCCAAAGGCTTTACTTACCTGGGGATCTCAATTACTCCTTCTGTGGAAGAAATGTACAAGGCCAACTTTGAACCTCTCTTAAAACGTATAAGTGATGATCTAGATAGGTGGGTTTCCCTACCATTATCTATGCTGGGTAGGATAGCATTACTGAAAATGAACATCCTTCCTAGACTCCTTTACTATTTTCAAATGATCCCAATCCTACTTGGTACTAAAACTATCAAAAAGTTGAATAGCTGGTTCAGTAAATTTATCTGGAATAAAAAGAAGCCACGATTAAAAATGGCTAAATTACAGATGCCTGCTGAGGAAGGAGGCTTAGATGTTCCAAATATTAGACTTTATCAGTTGGCTGCACAACTTCATTACATAGCTGAGTGGATTAACAATGACCCAGAATCAGTATGGATAGACTTAGAATCGTTTAATGCAAGAAACTCGCTGCCGGCTCTTTTATTTGCTCTAGACTTAAAGAAGGTTAAGCCTGATGTGAACAACAATATAATGGTTAGAACTACCCTGCAAACTTGGCAGACAATAAGAAAGGTGGAGGGCCGCTCAAAGTCATTATCCTCCCTGACTCCTATACAAGGTAACATTGATTTTGCTCCAGCTTTGTCTGATCAGGGATTTAACATCTGAAAAGACAGGGGGATTTTGACACTTGGACATTTATATGACAGAGGAGTTATGCTAACATTTGAGCAAATAAAACACAAATTTTCCCTCCCCAGAAGCCATTTTTTTTTTTAGATTTTTACAAATCTGTAGCTTTATTATAAAACAGAGTGGTAATCTTTTTGATTGCCAAACTTCACAGATTGAATCTTTACTTCTTCACAGAGGCAAGAAATCAATTCTTGGTCAGGGTTATGCGAAACTCCACCTTGCTGGTAGCATGTCCTCAGATTACTTGAGGCGGAGGTAGAATACTGATCTGAACCTAACAATGGATGAAGCAACATATATGCTCAAATATGGAGCTCTGCAAAGGGGATCTCCATATGTAATAGAACTAGAGAAACTCAGTTTAGAATACTACATCGCTTACAGATTACCCCCCAGCTAAGACACAGGATGAATCCAAGTCTGTCAGAAATGTGCTCAAAATGTATTGTGGAGGTGGGAAGCTATAGACACTGTATGTGGTCATGTATCCACATTGAAGATTACTGGGGTAAAATTGCTGGTAAACTAAATTTGATTTTTAATGTTCAATTTAATATTGAGCCTCAAACTTTGCTCCTTGGTTTACCCAGTCCTCAGCTAAAGGGCTTTTATAGAAGAAGGCTGTTCAGTATCCTCACGTTTGCTGCCCGGAAAAACATATTACTAAAATGGATTGATAATACTCCACCTTCAGTATTAGGATGGCATAAAATAATCTTTGACCTCATACCAATGGAGTATTTAACATATAGGTTCAAGTGTAAAGGTGAGGGTTTTTTGGAAATTTGGACACCCTGCTTTAGATATAGTGGTAAAAGACTTGCAAATTCTGTACTAAAGGGAATGATGGATTACAGCCCAGAAAACAGACAAAGGGATATTTTTGGGTCATAGGGCAGAACATTTTAATTTTTTAATGTATTTTAATTTTTTATTTGATGCCCTTTATTTTATGCGTTGTTTTCTAATCTTGCTTAAAAGACATTGCTTTTATTGTTACAAATGTTTCAATGTAAAAGAAAAAGAGGTGCTGCCTCACTGTCAACTGTGGTTATTATACACTGTTTCCTGCACAAGCTTGGATGCCGTGGCATTCTTCGTGCCATACTTTGTGGTTACAGGCATAACTATTTTGTCTATAATGTATGGGGTGTGTCATGTATCTGAGATATAGATGAGAAATTTAATTTGTGGCCAATGTGTGTTGTTTGTTCTGTTGTACTGTTTGAATTGTCTGTATGTGTGTTTAAAAGTTAAAAGTACAATAAAAATATTTTTGAAAAAAATAAAAAAAATTTACAAACCATGAACAAATATCTGGTCCATGTGTCTCTGTAATGTTTATAGATGTTTTATAAACCATCTCTTAAAGGTTTATAAATCATTTGGTCATCATTAACAAACACTTAATAAATTGTATGAAATGTTATAATGTGTGCATCAATAAACTGTTAATATAACATAAATTATAGCATTACAAATCATTAGCAAACATTATTAACTATCATTTCATTGTTTGTTAACAGTAAATAACTATTAACTAATGGTTAATTTACTATCTATTTACCCTTATTTACCCTTTATAGATGATGGTTATTATAAAGTGTTACCAAAGTTTTTATTTTTGTTATTAACACTGTCAATATGCCAAATTAATATTTTAGAGTTCTGTAATTCTGGTTTTTGTTTACCTTTATAGAGAGCTATAAACATGTCTTTGAGTGGGAGTGTTATGCATATTACTGAATGTAAGTGCAAAGCCATGTTAAATAGCCCACCCAGTGACGTCATTATTAGAGCATGCGTGCCTGCGTGCACCGTTAAGAGGTCAGAGGGAGTTCCCAGACCAAAAGAGATGATAGCGGACGTGTTTTTCTTCTGTTGATATTAGCCACTAGATGGTATTAGCTAACCACTTTGGATGACTGTAAGGACGCGAAAGACTGCTGCAGAAATGTCTAACGTAACAGGTTATGGGCCCAGTCATGCAGGCCAAACGTGGCTCAGACTTTTATTCGACGGTGATGAGAAAAACTACGAGCTCTGGGAAACGAGGTTCCTCGCGCACATGGAGTTACGCGCAGGGGAGGACCCGCAGATAGACGAGGACGACGAAGAAGCCCTCGCGCAAGATGAGACAAAGAACGGAGAGGCATATGCAGAGTTGGTGCAATGTCTAGACAAGAAGAGTTTGTCATTGGTAATGAGGGACGCGAAACGTGATGGAAGAAGAGTACTTGAGATTCTTCGTGGGCACTATGCGGGAAAGGACAAACCCTGCGTTGTGAGTTTGTATTGTGAACTTTCCTCGCTCCATAAGGATGCAATGAAACTGTAACTGACTACATAATTTGAGCAGAGACTATATTCACATCATTGAGAAGAGCAGACGAGCATATTAGTGATGGTCTTCAGATAGCAATGGTAGTAAAGGGGCTACCTGATTCATACAAGCCATTCGTTGTGCACATCACCCAGACAAATGACATTGTAACGTTCAGCGAGTTTAAAACAAAACTGCAAAGTTATGAGAGTACTGAAAAATATGGGAAGAGTGACGGAAATGTAGAAGACAACGTGATGAAGACTAGCGGGACAACAAGGGCACGTGGAAGAGGAAGAGGAAAGAAAATGAACCTGGCTGATGTCGAGTGTTAGACATGTGGTAAAAAGGGGCACATGGCAAGGACATGTCATGACGGATTCCAAGCGAGAAGGGAAGAACGAAAATGGGACACACCACAGCGAGGAAGGGGGCGCGGCCGAGGACAAGACTGTGAGTATGTAAAGAAAGCTAATGGAGAAACGGAGGCAGAGCCGACATCGTTCTGTTTCTTTAAAATAAGTGACTGTCCGACACAAAGAGGAAACAAGAAGGGTCTCATGGTCGACTGCGGCGCCACAACACACATGATCAACGACCCCAAGAAGTTCAAGACAGTTGATAAGAGCTTCAGACCTGAAGGCCACACGATCGAGCTTGCCGACGGAACCAAGTTGAGCGGGATGGCGAAGATGAGGGGAGACACCAAAGTCTACTTGCTGGACAGCGAGGGACGACAAGTGAAAACGAGGCTCAAGCAAGCACTCTACATCCCATCTTTTCCTCAAAACATATTTTCAGTAAAAGCAGCGACAGCCAACGGAGCCGAGGTCCGCTTTAAGAACAATGATGACTGGCTGATCCATAAAGATGGTACCAAGTTTAAAATGGATGTGTAAGGTAGGCTGTATTACCTTAACACAGTAGAAGATGAAAATAGTGATGAGTGAACGGGTGCTATGACATTCAGACGTGACATAAGATACTTGGTCATTGTAATTTTGATGATGTTTCAAAATTAGAAAAGGTGGTAGAAGGGATGGCGATAAAAGGGAAACATGACAAGTCCAATCAAAATTGTGAAATATGCACACAGGGCAAATTTACACAAAACAGAAACAGACAGGCAGACGCTAAAGCTACAACCGTACTAGAATTAATTAATTAGAATACATACAGACCTATGCTGTCCAATAGAACAAGCAGATAAAGATGGGTACAGATATGCTATAGCATTTACTGATGATTACAGTGGGATGATTTTTCCATACTTTATCAAAGCAAAGAGTGACACGACAAAAGCTACTGAAAAATTCAGCAGATGTAGCTCCATATGGAAAAGTAAAGTGCATAAGATCTGATAACGGTACAGAATTTACCGGGCAGGAGTTCCAGTCTTTACTTAGGAGTAACGGGATAAGGCACGAGATGAGTGCACCCTACTCACCTCATCAGAACGGTACGGCCGAGAGGGGTTGGAGAACCTTATTCGAGATGGCACGATACATGCTATTGGAGAGTAACCTCCCAAAGCAATTATGGACATATGCTGTACAGACAGCAGCTCAGATTTGTAACAGGTGTTACAGTAAGAGACTAGAGCAGACACCTTACCGTGTTTTCACTGGAAAAACACCTAACCTATCTAACATGAAAATATTTGGCTCTGAATGCTACGTATATAAGCAGGATAAGAAGAAGCTGGATTCTAGGTGTGCAAAGGGAATCTTTGTTGGCTATGATAAATATAGTCCAGCATATAATGTGTACTATCCTGAGACAGGAAAAGTCCTAAAACATAGGCTGGTGAAATTTATCACCAAAGGTAACGCAGATAGCCAGACTCAGACAGACTATAACATGGGGGGATGACATTGAGTGTTATGGAGATACACCACCAAAGATAGCCAACCAGGGTCAGGAACAGCCAAAGGGGTGTACAGAGTCCAGTGTTGAGACTGCTGAGACAAGTCCCACTCAGACAGATAGTACTCAGAAAGAACAGGAAGAAAGGAGGTATCCTACCAGGCAAAGAAAGGCTCCAGAACACTTAAAGGAGTACCAGTGTAAAGCTGAGTGTAACAATGATGAGAGTGAAAATGTAGATTATTTCTACAGAGTGACTTATGGTGTACCTAAAACACTTGCAGGCTATGGACTCTAAGAAGTCAAAAATGTGGGCTGACGCGATGAAAGAGGAGATTAACTCTTTAACAGAGAATGAGACTTTCACTCTAACCCCACTGCCACGGGGCAAGCAAGCAGTCGGAGGTCCCTGGGTATATACAGTAAAAGAGAGCCCAGATGTGATCTGAAACTTGTAAAGCCAGATATGTCGCGAAGGGGTATAGTCAAGTGGAAGGGATTGACTATAAAGAGACTTTTTCACAGACAGCCAACATGACCTCTGTCCGAGCATTGATGCAGGTGGCTGTACAAGAGGATCTTATCCTACACCAAATGGATGTGAAGACTGCTTACCTCCATGCTCCGATGGACTGTGAGGTATACATAGAACAACCGCAAGGTTTTGAAACCAAGTCAAAAACAGGAGAACACTTGGTATGTAAACTCAACAAGTCACTGTATGGTTTAAAACAGTCCGGGCATAACTGGAACATGTTATTGCATGATCACCTTACAGAGAATGGTTTTGTACAAAATGATGCTGATCATTGTGTCTACAGCAGAGAATCTGAGAACGAGAAAGTGATTCTGTTAGTATGGGTAGATGACTTAATCATAGCTGCAAGTAACAACACCTCACTCAGTGATGTAAAAGAGATGTTGAAGAGAAGGTTTAAGATAAAAGATATGGGTCCACTTAGACACTTCCTGGGTATCGACTTTAGACAGAGTGAGGGAGAGATTAAAATGACTCAAAAGAGACACAAGGTTTGACTAGGTTTGGAATGTCTGAATGCAAACCAAGATCAACCCCATGTGAGCAGAAGTTAAACTTCGATACTGAGGGTGAAGTTATTGACTCAACAGGGTACAGGGAGATAGTAGGTAGCTTGATATACATTATGGTACAAGACCTGACCTGAGCTGGGTTGTGAGTAAATTATCACAATACCTAGCAGAACCAAAGCAACAGCATTGGGCTAAGCAAAACACCTACTGAGGTACTACTCAAGGTACTATAGATTGTCATATTGTTTATCGGTACAATAATAACCGAAGACTGTACACAAGCACACCGAGGCTGATGCTGACTAGTCAGACTCCATTGTTTATTGTGTCCCCCCAGCAACACAGTACATGACACAGGTTCCTACCCAAATATTAACCTAATACTACATAGATCAGGAACTACACTACAAGAAAAGTGAGAAAAACCTACAGCTTGAGGGATATAGTGATGCTGATTGGGCAGCCGATCAAAATGATAGGAGAAGCACAACTGGATACTGCTTCAGCTTAACTGAAAATGGTCCAGTTATATCATGGAAAAGTAGGAAACAGCCAACAGTGGCACTATCAACCTGCGAAGCTGAGTATATGGCACTAGCAGCCACTACTCAGGAGAGTATGTACCTTGTACAACTACTTAAAGGAATAGACAGCAGCAACCAGCATGTACCAGTGAAGATATACGGGGACAACCAGGGGGCGATAGCTTTATCCAAGAACCCAGTATGCAGACAGAGAAGCAAACATGTAGATATAAAGTATGACTCTGCACACACAGAAGGGAAAATAGCTATAGAATACTGCCCTACTGCAGACATGGTAGCTGAGGTCCTTACCAAACCAGTGATGAAGGCTAAGGTTGAGAAGTTTAAGGGGTATTTGTTTGGAGAGTGAAGTGTACTGACAGATGTAAAGTTTTGGTAACACTTTATAATAACCATCATCTATAAAGGGTAAATAAGAGTAAATAGATAGTAAATTAGTTATTTACTGTTAACAAACAATGAAATGATAGTTAATAATGTTTGCTAATGATTTGTAATGATATCATTTATGTTATGTTAACAGTTTATTGATGCACACATTATAACATTTCATACACTTTATGAAGTGTTTGTTAATGATGACCAAATGATTTATAAACCTTTAAGAGATGGTTTATAAAACATCTATAAACATTACAGAGACACATGGACCAGATATTTGTTCATGGTTTGTAAATATTTTATAAAGCGTCTATTAACATTATTTGGATGGTTATTATAAAGTTGGAACTGAAGATTATAATCCCTTATTGATACTTTGTAAAGCATCTATAAATATTTTTTAGATAGATAATAAATATTTTATCAATGATTAATAATTGGTTTATAAACCATCTACAATCATTATCCACACCATGTTTGTGCGCCTCATTAAATGTTATATAGATGACCTATAGAAGATTATTTTTTTGCACACCAATAACAGTATTGAAAACACAATATTTCACAAACCTTTAAGTTATTGTTAACTAGAAGGAAGACTCAGGGGGAATCGCACCGAGGACCTGCTAAGAGATCACCTGATTGTGATAGAGTGGAACGAATGACTGAGTAAAAAACAATATAATGTTTCTTTAGGACACCTGCTTGATGATATTGCTAAGTGTAGCCCAGGTTTAACTATGACACATTTCTTTATTTTAAAATGAACATATATGTAGTGGAGGTGTAACTCAAAATATAAAGTTATTGAAAGATAGTTAGAGGGTTAACTTTCTGTTGTTGTCTTTGAGTGATTTGATGAGTTTGTAAGTGAGCCAATCGGTGAACTCTATTAGTCCGTGAGCCGGCCAATCCAAGTACCAACGCCTTATTTGCTGCATATTTTCCTACAAAAATGAAATCATAGGATGGGTTTAATATGTAGCCAAAACCCCCTTGTATTCATATGTCATGTGTCATAATTTCTACATACCTCACTGAGGTAATTCATGATAGCAAAGATAAAACCTTTATCTCTTAAGATACTTTTCAGAATATAGAAGAACACCAGCCACCATGGCTCAAAACATCAACATATAGCTCTTTATAGATGCTCATACTGATTTATATATTTTCAAATGCAACTCATGCACGTCTCAGTATTTTGCTGTCTTTATTTTTTTTATAGTATTTTGTCGTAGCTGTCCTGACCTTGTCTGTTTGTTTTTTTGTCATGTATATGTCCCCAGTTTGTCACGCTATTGCATCTAATAATAAAAAAAAAAAAAATACTTACCTGTGCTTCTGAGTGACTCACAGTGTTTGCATGGTGGCTCCTTGTTTCCCTTTTTCGGATTTTGAATGTTTTTTTTTTTTTTTTTAATCTTTTTAATTAAATATTTTAATTCCATATCTGCAATTGGGTCCAGTTCCTTGTTTTCCACTTTGTGACAATTTCTTGCCCATGTGTGCAAGGCTTAGTCTTGCCTTGTTGCTGTTCTGCCTTCATGGGCAAACTTTTAAGATGTGCAAGGACCTTTTTATTCCATTTGAACTACCGTAGCTTTTTCTTTTTGAAAATTCAGCATATGTCCACAAAACACAGGACCCTGCTTAAGATGAAAATGTTTCCCCGTAGTAAGTTAATATTGTGACACTGTCATAGACATGCAATGGACTTTTTTTACATTTCAGAATGATGGTTGTTGTCTTACATTATGACATTTTGACATTTTGATGTAAATCTGACTTTCTATCTCAATTACTTTTTTTATCACACTATTTTGACTTTGGCCTTTCTCATTTGGCCAACATGACTTTTTATCTCGTAATTTGAACTTTCTTTAGGCCGACCATGTTATGTTTTCCCATTGTCTATTTCCTATTGTGTCCTAGTTTCAATCTACTGCTTACATGCACTTTCCTAATATCATGTCCCAAAGCTGGATCCTCTCCTTAAACCACATGATATTTACACATGTATCCTTTATTTGCCATGTAAACATGTAATCGATCATTTTCTCCATTATTTTGCAAATTTTAATGCAATTGGTCTGTAAAGTCCTGGACTTGTACAATCTTTTTCTTGTAAATTAGAGCTAGGGGATATTTGTTACAGAAGTTTATTTGTTTTGAACACAAAGAACAAATTTGTGTGTGTTGGAAAGAAACCAGGATTAATACACGAGTAATCATTTCTTTGACTTTGTTGTTAAAAAGAGTTCCTGAAGATGGAATAGACCTTTTTTTTTGCAGCAAATATTCTCAACCTGTCATTAAAAACACTTTGTTTCATTGCATTGGATCCAAAGATTTAAGGATGTTATAAACGACCTGTGTCTTTAAGTATGTTATATGCTGTATGAAAAGTTGTCAGGTCTCAGTTTGATTTGAAACGGTTTGTGAAACATTATCCTGGAGAAATGTCAACTTTCATCAAGTCAAAGATCATTTGTATAACACATTTGTATAACACCCAGGGATTTCTCATTATATGGAGAACATTTTTACAATAGCTCAAATGAATTGTCATTATTAAAAATGTTGTATTGAAGGAGCAGTGCTGAAAGACAAAATAAATATGTGACTCTGGTGTGACGAGCCCTCCACACCGTGCTGCTGGTTTGTTTTCTGTTACAGGTTCAGGTCAAGGCGGGGTCTTAATCAGGGGATGAGCTGCACCTTGGCCCGGTGCAGTCCTCATCCATATAATCCTCTTCTCAGGACAGACGCTCTCTCTCTCACCTTGTTCTCACATTTGATCATTGTAAATAAATGTGGTGTTATTTTGGTAGAGCTCGTCTTCGACTCCTGTTTTTCTTGCAGCCTCAGAGCCGGGTTGTAACAATGGAAAGAGTTTCTTTTTTCTTCCATGTTTTGATATCGTTTGACACAATACAGACACAATTACTCTCCACTGTGGATCTTTCTCCAAAAGAAAATATAAATGTCTTTCAACAGATATTTTGTCAAATATGTACTTGAAAACCTCTGTTGGATTTCACGATTGCATCATATTGGGTATGATAACAGCAGCAAAACATAAACTTCAAATTAAATAATTCAGAGTCAGGATATTAAACATGTTTGAGAAAACCATTTTTTTCCTTAATAAGGTGATATTATTAAGGATATATAAATGACCCCTACATCAAAATAAAGAGAAAATACCAACAGTTGACAGAAGAGATTATTCATGGTTCTATATTTATTCAGATTTGATTTGCAAACTCTGTTTTTGCAGCTGATTCTAAATGTTGTGCCGACCTCTTGTTGTCTCCAAACTCGTCCGTCTCCTCTTTAAATGGACTCCTCTGTTTGCTTTGAGGTCTCAGCTGAAACAAACAAATAATAAAATGGTTTAGTGAACATACATCACAAATAAAATGAAGTTCATCTAATGTCAGAAAAATGTTCCTCAAAGTGAGCCATGTTTTCTTATGAATATATTCAGAGCTGTTTTCATTAAGTTACCGTTGACACTTGTCTCTCGTCTTTTCTTCTTCTTTCTCGTTGTCGGTCTGTTCATTCAATCTCATCCTGTCTGTGTCCTCTGTGCTGCTTCCTGTCTCCTCTGTTCTGTTGTTCAGGGCTCTTCTTTAGATTTCAGCTCCTGTTCCTAAAGAAAAAAAAAACAAAAAAAAAGAATCAAAAAGGATCCCATGCTGAAAACAAACATTGTGTAGGAATCAAACTCACCTTTTTTAGATCCCACCTGTCCGCTGAGGGAATGAATCAAAGAGACGCTGGGACATTCAATGAACCAAAAAGTTCATTTTGATGAAACAAAATGTAGCTCACATCACATGACCTGATATTATGTCACATCATTAATCATCACATCACATCAGATCAGATCACATGACGAGACAACACATCACAACAGAACGTAACACACAAAGACACAAGACACAACAAGACGCAACAAAACAAAACACAAACAAGACAACACATCACAACAGAACGTAACACACAAAGACACAAGACACAACAAGACGCAACAAAACAAAACACAAACGAGACAACACATCACAACAGAACGTAACACACAAAGACACAACACTGCACAACAAAACAAAACAACACGACATGAATAACACCACATAACACATAAACACAATATAATACAGAAACATAATATCTGAAAAAAATCAAACAACAACACAACAAAATACAGGACAACACATGACATGAATAACACAACATAAGACATAAACACAATATAATATAGAAACATAATATCTGAAAAAATCAAACAACAACACAACAAAATACAAGACAACACATTACGTAATATAACACAACATGACATATTTACACATTAACACAACATCATGTGAAAAAACATCAAATCTGAAAAAATCACAACATCACATCAATATCCCCTGACTATGTTTTCAAGTTTCCAGTTTTCTATTGTTCAGGTTTTAAAAACTTTTGTTACCTGGAGCCACAGGTGACCATGTTTCGAGGAGAGAGAGGAGCTGAGGAGGAGCGCTATATGAGAACCACGACGTATGCTGGAGATGCTTATTACAATGCTGAAATATATTTTTGAAATTCAACTTCTTCTTCTGTGACCATATTTGGAGGAGAGGGTGGAGCTAAAGAGGAGCGAGATGTTATCAAATGCCAAGTCATCAGACCAAACAGGAAGTGCCCAAAGAGCTAAAGAGAGAAAACTACATCACACATCACAACCTTAGTCTGCAAGAATATCTTGTCTGAACTTAACTTATCTAAACGTATCTAAACTTATCTGAACTTAACTTATCTAAACTTATCTAAACTTAACTTATCTTATTCTATCTTATCATATTCTACTCAACACGGGAGCTTATCTCTAGTGAGGACGCTTCCGTGGAGGCTCTCCTTCCACCCGTGCAGCCGGTCTCTTCTGATGATGCCTAACAGAGGAGGAGTGAGAAGAGGGGGGGAGAGGAGGGAGAGGAGGAGGTAGAGGAGGGAGAGGAGGAGGTAGAGGAGGGAGAGAAGGAGGTAGAGGAGGGAGAGAAGGAGTGAGAGGAGGGCGAGGAGGAGGGAGAGGAGGGAGGGGAGGAGGTAGAGGAGGAAGATGACGCTTCCGTGGAGGCTCTCCTTCCGCCCGTGCAGCCGGTCTCTTCTGATGATACCTAACAGAGGAGGAGCGAGAAGAGGAGGGGGAGGAGGGGGGAGGGAGAGAAGGAGGGAGAGGAGGAGGGAGAGGAGGAAGTAGAGGAGGGAGAGAAGGAGGGAGAGAAGGAGGGAGAGGAGGAGGGAGAGGAGGGAGAGAAGGAGGGAGAGGAGGGAGGGGAGGAGCGGGAGGACGATGACGCTTCTGTGGAGGATCTCCTTCCGCCTGTGCAGCCGGTCTCTTCTGATGATACCTAACAGAGGAGGAGAGAGAAGAGGAGGGGGAGGAGGGGGGAGGGAGAGGAGGAAGAGAAGGAGGGAGAGAAGGAGGTAGAGGAGGGAGAGAAGGAGGGAGAGGAGGAGGAGGGAGAGGAGGAGGTAGAGGAGGGAGAGAAGGAGGTAGAGGATGGAGAGAAGGAGGAAGAGAAGGAGGGAGAGGAGGGAGAGAAGGAGGGAGAGGAGGAGGTAGAGGACGGAGAGAAGGAGGGAGAGGAGGGAGAGAAGGAGGGAGAGGAGGGAGAGAAGGAGGGAGGGGAGGAGGTAGAGGAGGAAGATGACGCTTCCGTGGAGGCTCTCCTTCCGCCCGTGCAGCCGGTCTCTTCTGATGATACCTAACAGAGGAGGAGAGAGAAGAGGAGGGGGAGGAGGGGGGAGGGAGAGGAGGAAGAGAAGGAGGGAGAGGAGGGAGAGGAGGAGCAAGAAGAGGTAGAGGAGGGAGAGGAGGAGGTAGAGGAGGGAGAGAAGGAGGGAGAGGAGGGAGAGAAGGAGGGAGAGGAGGGAGAGGAGGAGGGAGAGAAGGAGGGAGGGGAGGAGGTAGAGGAGAAAGATGACGCTTCCGTGGAGGCTCTCCTTCCGCCCGTGCAGCCGGTCTCTTCTGATGATACCTAACAGAGGAGGAGCGAGAAGTGGAGGGGGAGGAGGGGGGAGGGAGAGGAGGGAGAGAAGGAGGGAGAGAAGGAGGGAGAGGAGGGAGAGAAGGAGGGAGAGGAGGTAGAGGAGGAGGGAGAGAAGGAGGTAGAGGAGGGAGGGGAGGAGCCAGAGGAGGACGATGAGGCTTCCGTGGAGGCTCTCCTTCCGCCCGTGCAGCCGGTCTCTTCTGATGATACCTAACAGAGGAGGAGAGAGAAGACGGGGGGGAGGAGGGGGGAGGGAGAGGAGGGAGGGGAGGAGCAAGAAGAGTTAGAGGAGGGAGAGGAGAGAGAGGAGGAGGTAGAGGATGGAAAGAAGGAGGTAGAGGAGGGAGAGGAGGGACAGAAGGAGGTAGAGGATGGAGAGAAGGAGGTAGAGGAGGGAGAGAAGGAGAGAGAGGAGGGAGAGAAGGAGGTAGAGGAGGAAGACGAGGATCAAGAAGAGGAGGGAGAGAAGGAGGGAGAGGAGGGAGAGAAGGAGAGAGAGGAGGGAGAGAAGGAGGTAGAGGAGGGAGAGAAGGAGAGAGAGGAGGGAGAGAAGGAGGTAGAGGAGGGAGAGAAGGAGAGAGAGGAGGGAGAGAAGGAGGTAGAGGAGGGAGAGAAGGAGAGAGAGGAGGGAGAGAAGGAGAGAGAGGAGGAAGACGAGGATCAAGAAGAGGAGGGAGAGAAGGAGGTAGAGGAGGAGCAAGAAGAGGAGGAGAAGGAGGGAGAGGAGGGAGGGGAGGAGGGGAGGAGGGAGGTGAGGAGGGAGAGAAGGACGGAGTGGAGGAGGGAGTAACAAGAGGAGAGAGAGACGGAGAAAGAGGAGGAAGATGACACTTCCGTGGAGGCTCTCCTTCCGCCTGTGCAGCCGGTCTCTTCTGATGACGAGAAGGAGGAGGGAGGAGGAAGAAGAGGAACAAGAGAAGGAGAAAGAGGAGGCAGGGGAAGAGCGGAGGAGGGGGGAGGGGGGAGGAGGAAGAGGAGGGAGAGAAGGAGGGAGAGGAAGGAGGGGAGGAGGGAGGCGAGGAGGGAGAGAAGGGCGGAGTGGAGGAGGGAGTAACAAGAGGCGAGAGAGAAGGAGAAAGAGGAGGCAGGGGAGGAGGGGGGGAGGGGGGAGGAGGAAGAGGAGGGAGAGAAGGAGGGAGAGGAGGGAGGGGAGGAGGGAGTGGAGGAGGGAGAGAAGGAGGGAGTGGAGGGAGAGAAGGAGGGAGAGGAGGGAGGGGAGGGAGAGAAGGAGGGAGAGGAGGGAGAGAAGGAGGGAGTAGAAAGAGGAGGGAGAGGAGGGAGAGGAGGAAGAGGAGGGAGAGAAGGAGGGAGAGGAGGGAGAGGAGGGAGAGAAGGAGGGAGAGGAGGAGGTAGAGGAGGGAGAGAAGGAGTGAGAAGAGGAGGGAGAGAAGGAGGGAGAGGAGGAGGTAGAGGGGGGAGAGGAGGGAGAGAAGGAGGGAGAGAAGGGAGAGAAGGAGGAAGAGGAGGGAGAGAAGGAGGGAGAGGAGGGAGAGAAAGAGGGAGAGAAGGAGGGAGAGAAGGGAGAGAAGGAGGGAGAGGAGGGAGAGGAGGGAGAGAAGGGAGAGAAGGAGGGAGAGAATGAGCAAGAAGAGGGAGAGGAGGGAGAGAAGGAGGGAGAGAAGGAGGGAGAGGAGGGAGAGAAGGAGGTAGAGGAGGAAGAGGCGGATCAAGAAGAGGAGGGAGAGAAGGAGGGAGGGGAGGAGGGAGAGAAGGGAGAGGAGGGAGAGAAGGAGCAAGAAGAGGGAGAGGAGGGAGAGAAGGAGGGAGATGAGGAGGGAGAGAAGGAGGGAGAGGAGGGAGAGAAGGAGGGAGTGGAGGGAGAGAAGGAGGGAGATAAGGAGGGAGAGGAGGGAGAGAAGGAGGGAGAGGAGGGAGAGAAGGAGGGAGAGAAGGGAGAGAAGGAGCATGAAGAGGTAGAGGAGGTAGAGGAGGGAGAGGAGGGAGAGAAGGAGGGACAGGAGGGAGAGAAGGAGGGAGAGGGGGGAGAGAAGGAGGGAGAGAAGGAGGGAGAGGAGGGAGAGAAGGGAGAGAAGGAGGGAGAGGAGGAGTAAGAAGAGGAGGTAGAGAAGGGGGGAGAGAAGGAGGGAGAGAAGGGAGAGAAGGAGGGAGAGAAGGAGGGAGAGGAGGGAGGGGAGGAGCAAGAAGAGGAGGGAGAGGAGGAGGGAGAGGAGGGAGAGGAGGAGGGAGAGAAGGAGGGAGAGGAGGGAGAGAAGGAGGTAGAGGAGGACGATGACGCTTCCGTGGAGGATCTCCTTCCGCCCGTGCAGCCGGTCTCTTCTGATGATACCTAACAGAGGAGGAGCGAGAAGACGGGGGGGAGGAGGGGGGAGGGAGAGGAGGGAGGGGAGGAGCAAGAAGAGTTAGAGTAGGGAGAGGAGGGACAGAAGGAGGTAGAGGATGGAGAGAAGGAGGTAGAGGAGGGAGAGAAGGAGAGAGAGAAGGGAGAGAAGGAGGTAGACGAGGGAGAGAAGGAGGTAGAGGAGGGAGAGAAGGAGAGAGAGGAGGGAGAGAAGGAGAGAGAGGAGGGAGAGAAGGAGAGAGAGGGAGAGAAGGAGAGAGAGGAGGGAGAGAAGGAGGTAGAGGAGGAAGACGAGGATCAAGAAGAGGAGGGAGAGAAGGAGGTAGAGGAGGGAGAGAAGGAGAGAGAGGAGGGAGAGAAGGAGGTAGAGGAGGAAGACGAGGATCAAGAAGAGGAGGGAGAGAAGGAGGTAGAGGAGGGAGAGAAGGAGAGAGAGGAGGGAGAGAAGGAGGTAGAGGAGGGAGAGAAGGAGAGAGAGGAGGGAGAGAAGGAGGTAGAGGAGGAAGACGAGGATCAAGAAGAGGAGGGAGAGAAGGAGGTAGAGGAGGAGCAAGAAGGGGAGGAGAAGGAGGGAGAGGAGGGAGGGGAGGAGGGGAGGAGGGAGGTGAGGAGGGAGAGAAGGACGGAGTGGAGGAGGGAGTAACAAGAGGAGAGAGAGACGGAGAAAGAGGAGGAAGATGACGCTTCCGTGGAGGCTCTCCTTCCGCCCGTGCAGCCGGTCTCTTCTGATGACGAGAAGGAGGAGGGAGGAGGAAGAAGAGGAACAAGAGGAGGAGAAAGAGGAGGCAGGGGAAGAGCGGAGGAGGGGGGAGGAGGAAGAGGAGGGAGAGAAGGAGGGAGAGGAAGGAGGGGAGGAGGGAGGCGAGGAGGGAGAGAAGGGCGGAGTGGAGGAGGGAGTAACAAGAGGAGAGAGAGAAGGAGAAAGAGGAGGCAGGGGAGGAGGCAGGGGAGGAGGGGGTGAGGGGGGAGGAGGGAGAGGAGGGAGAGAAGGAGGGAGAGGAGGGAGGGGAGGAGGGAGTGGAGGAGGGAGAGAAGGAGGGAGTGGAGGAGGGAGAGGAGGGAGAGAAGGAGGGAGTGGAGGGAGAGGAGGGAGAGAAGGAGGGAGTAGAAAGAGGAGGGAGTGGAGGAGGGAGAGAAGGAGGGAGAGAAGGAGAAAGAGAAGGCAGGGGAGGAGGGGAGGAGAGGGAAGGAGGAAGAGGAGGGAGAGAAGGAGGGAGAGGAGGAGGGAGAGAAGGAGGGAGAGGAGGAGGTAGAGGAGGGAGAGAAGGAGTGAGAAGAGGAGGGAGAGAAGGGAGAGAAGGAGGGAGAGGAGGAGGTAGAGGGGGGAGAGAAGGAGGGAGAGAAGGGAGAGAAGGAGGGAGAGGAGGAGGTAGAGGGGGGAGAGGAGGGAGAGAAGGAGGATGAGAAGGAGGGAGAGGAGGAGGTAGAGGGGGGAGAGGAGGGAGAGAAGGAGGGAGAGAAGGGAGAGAAGGAGGGAGAGCAGGGAGAGAAGGAGGGAGATAAGGAGGGAGAAGAGGGAGAGAAGGAGGGAGAGGAGGGAGAGAAGGAGGGAGAGAAGGGAGAGAAGGAGGGAGAGGAGGGAGAGGAGGGAGAGAAGGAAGGAGAGGAGGGAGAGAAGGAGGTAGAGGAGGAAGAGGAGGATCAAGAAGGGGAGGGAGAGAAGGAGGGAGAGGAGGAGGGAGAGAAGGGAGTAAAGGAGGGAGAGAAGGAGCAAGAAGAGGGAGAGAAGGAGGGAGAGGAGGAGGGAGAGAAGGGAGAGAAGGAGCAAGAAGAGGGAGAGGAGGGAGAGAAGGAGGGAGGGAAGGAGGGAGAGGAGGGAGAGAAGGAGGGAGAGAAGGAGGGAGAGAAGGAGGGAGAGAAGGAGCAAAAAGAGGTAGAGGAGGTAGAGGAGGGAGAGGAGGGAGAGAAGGAGGGACAGGAGGGAGAGAAGGAGGGAGAGGGGGGAGAGAAGGAGGGAGAGAAGGAGGGAGAGGAGGGAGAGAAGGGAGAGAAGGAGGGAGAGGAGGAGTAAGAAGAGGAGGTAGAGAAGGAGGGAGAGAAGGAGGGAGAGGAGGGAGGGGAGGAGCAAGAAGAGGAGGGAGAGAAGGAGGGAGAGGAGGGAGAGAAGGAGGGAGAGGAGGGAGGGGAGGAGGGGAGGAGGGAGGTGAGGAGGGAGAGAAGGACGGAGTGGAGGAGGGAGCAAGAAGAGGAGGGAGAGAAGGAGGGAGAGGAGGGAGGGGAGGAGGGGAGGAGGGAGAGAAGGACGGAGTGGAGGGAGGGGAGGAGGGAGTGGAGGAGGGAGTGGAGGGAGAGGAGGGAGAGAAGGAGGGAGAGGAGGGAGGGGAGGAGGGAGTGGAGGAGGGAGTGGAAGGAGAGGAGGGAGAGAAGGAGGGAGAGGAGGGAGGAAGAGGAGGAAGAGGAGGGAGAGGAAGGAGAGAAGGGAGAGGAGGAGCAAGAAGAGGAGCGAGAGAAGGCAGGGGAGGAGGGGAGGAGGGGGAAGGAGGAAGAGGAGGGAGAGAAGGAGGGAGAGGAGGGAGGGGAGGAGGGGAGGAGGAAGATGAGGAAGATGAGGAAGATGAGGAAGAAGAGGAAGAGCTCACTTGAAGGTCAAGGATCAAGCAGTTAGAGGGACAGGCAGGAGGAGAAACAGAAGGGGACCTGGGTGGAGACGGTTCTGGAGAGCTGGCTGCTGCCGGGACCCTCAGACTGGTCTGATCCGGGTCGTGGACAGTCCAGTGGGAGCACTAAAGACAGAAACAAACCAACATTTCAACATTCAAAGTCTGAAGTTATAAAGAACATTCAATAAGTGTTCCTTAAAGTCATTCAAACAAACACATTTCTACAAGTATTTGCTGTAATTCATATTTGTATTGTTTTGTAGGCAGGCTGTCAGCCTATATGTTCATTGTTGGTGTGATGTGCTTCGCCTATCAAAAGATCAAAGTGCACACTCACAAAGATTGATTTTGGATAGAAACTGAATTATCTGAACCAAACGTCTTTTACAGTTTCATCCACAACATAATATTAATTAAAAATGAGTTTTTTTATCAGTAAAAAGGCCTGATAAGTAAACGTAAACAAGACTTTTAGTGAAACTACAAATTGTTAAGGTTCATTGATTTACTTTAGGGTTTAAAAAAAGATTTCAATCATTCTTGAGATGAAATACAAACCAACTGTTGAGTTCAAAGGAAATAAGTGAATAATTACCTCTGCAGATGAGGAAGGAGAGCGAGGAGGAGTTCCAGGCGGGGACCTCGGTGATGAACCTCCCGAAGAGCCGGCTGAAGACGGGATCCTCCTCAGGATCACCCTCGGGCTGGACCAGTCCGGGTCCTGGACGAGGGTGTAGGCCATCCTGAATCGCTGGTTCGTCTAAAAGACAGAAACAATCCCAAAATGTAAACCTCTGATAAATTGAAGAATATGTTTTCTAAAAAATAAAGTCCTCACATCCTCACACTATTAAGTTATGACCAACAATCAATAATTATTCATTAAATGATTAAAAGTCACATTTCTATGAGTATTTACAGTAGAAAGTATTTTTTTAATATCTATATATTGTTGGTTTAATGTGTTATTAACGTTTACACTCACATAATAATTAATTCAGGATAAAACACTGTTTCTTTCTCAACACAATATAAATGAAATAGACTTTTTGAGTTTGAAAACAGTTAAAATCATTTCGTTTTTATAAAGATCACGACAGAAGCAGCTGCTAACATTATTATGTTTTCATATTTAATTTATTACATGTTTTCATATTTGTTTGTGATAAAAAGTGAATAGTCTTAAAAACCTCTTATTGAACTTTAAACGTGTGATCGTGTCGATCTAGTTTTATTCAAATCATCAATCTTACGTCCTGCATGCTCAAACACTTGTTGATAGGAGGAGAAACGTTTTCGATGAAGATCTTTTGTGAAGAAATCCTCGAAAATATGAAACTTTTAAACCACTTTGAATATTTGCTGCTGTCTCTGAGTTTGTTTTTGTTCGAATAAATTCATTTTCGTATCTGGTCTATCACCATGGCAACCATGCAGCAGGTTACTATGGAGATTTAAAATGCTGTTTACTTTTTAAATATAGCTAACTTTATTTTAAAAGTGTATTTAAGCTAGGCTACAACATGTAAATTAAAAATGAGCTAGGCCTCTCCTAGACAAAAATAACATAAATAAAGTTCATGAATTAAGACCCTAACGATGAGAAAATAATAAAGGATGAAAATTGAGACAAACGCACAGTTAGTCTACTTTTTTGTTGTCTATTTTAACTCGACCTGGTCTGAAGCCTTAAATTAAACTGTGTTACTATTTTGAGTTTGTGTGAAACGTCTGTCATGTGTAGACTAATGTGAGTTTTAAATGTCATTTAATAATCTCAATATTGCGATCGTGTCGACAGTAAAAGTTTTATTCAAAGAATCAATCTTACGTCGTCCGTGTTGACACTCTTGAGCTTTGTGATGATGTTCAGTCGATGTTTGGAGAACAAAAAGTCCTTGATGAAGATCTTTGTCCAAGAAATCCTCGAAAATATCAAACTTTGAAAGCACAGTGAATATTTGCTGCTGTCTCTCAGTGAGATTTGTTTCAAAGTACTTTGACTTTGTTTTTGTTCGAATTACTTAATTTTAGAATCGTCTCCTGGCAACCTGGGTTACTATGGAGATGTTAAGTAGACTATTTAAATCTACGATCTACATTTTTTTAAATATATAAAACTGGAATTTATTTTTTGCCAATTATTTTTTTGTCACATAATTTCCCCTCAATCTTTTAGTCTTTAAATTGAGCCTGCAGATAGGGACTTCTAAAAATATAAAACACTGTTTTTCTCGATTTTATCTGATTAACCCCTTCTTCCACAAAAAGGACACCAGGTGGCGCTGTTATTCAGGTGGTTGAAGTATCTGTGAGCTCTGTGCTCCAGCCTCATAATATTTATACTTAAAGGCTGACCAAACCACACGTGTTTTTCAATCCCCTCTACTTATCTTTGTGTGGTAGGCCTATTTGAACCTTTCTTGCTTAGATAAAGATGTGGCTGCCACTTTGATTTCTAAGGCTCTTTTACAGACAATCTTAAGCCTCACTTAAAGTAAAATGCACAAGTAACACATCTGAAGTGTTATCTCCTTTACAACAAAATCATACCAAAGTGTTTTGGTGAGCAAGCACTTAATAGTCTTTGGTTTGGTAAACTACATTACAATATATTCAAAATGGTAAATGGACTGGACTCACAGCACTTTTCTAGTCTTCTGACCATGAAAACACTCTGCATGTAGCCTATAACATTCCCCAGATTTGTTTGATTTTTTTTGCACATATTAACCCTTCCGTGCATGAATTATGATATCAGGTAACCAGTTTTTTTAATGCAATTTGCAATTTTAGGACATGCAAGGTAACATTATTATTTATTTTATTTTAAATTCATAATTCTGAAGAAGTTACAGAAATTTCCACCAGAGTGGACATGATGCAACCCTAAAATGCAAAAAATACTTTGGAGTGCATTAACTTTTCATCTCATAATTCTGACTTTTTATCTCATCATTTCGACTTAATATGGGCAATAAAACAAAGTTTAAATTTTAATATTTTTAACTGGCGGAAATGGGCTTCCATAGCCTGATTGAATTAAATATTAGATTTCACTATGCACTTTTAATCTAAGTTTATGGCACCATGGGAAAGCAGGGGTGGGGTTTACAATTAGTAAAGGAATTCAATCAATCAGGGCTCTCCAATTATTAAAGCCCCACAATGGTTATTTAGTTTTTAACCCTAAAATTGATGCTGCTAGTCTAAAAAACCTAACTGTAGGCTATTTAATTAACTGTAGCCTAAAGTGTCTTTTTGGCTCCTGTGGATGAAAGACACCGAATCCCAGAATGCACAGCACCGCAGGCCACGCCCACTAAGGTCCTCTATTTCAGAATCAGAAATACTTTATTAATCCTAGAGGGATTTTTTTCATTTTTTTTTTTAAAGATTTATTTTTGGGATTTTGTGCCTTTATTGTACAGATATGATAGTGGATAGAGTCGGAAATCAGGGAAAGAAGTCATTTAAGGATACCTTTCCGATAGAAAAGGACAGCTGTCATTAAAATGAACACCAAGATTCCTTCAAGTGTTTGTGTCAGCGTGTCGGCTTGTCCCCACCCCCCCAACGCTGTAAACCTAGGGGAAACACTGCAGTTTCTCCAAAATATACAGTATAGCAGTAGAAATATAGTAATAAAAACATTTACAGACATATTTACTTCAACACATAAGGCCATTTCCTCAACTGATTCAGAGATTTCTTCCAGAATTGATCTTGGAAATTCCTGGCAGAAAACAGACTCTATGTCTGTGTCCATAGGCAAACAGTGAGATCACCGACACCACCAGTCTGCCCCAGCTCGAGCCGGCCCCGGCTCCTCGTCCTCAACGCCTTATGTCTCGGCTGCTGAGCTGGCAGCGGCCGGCGGCGGCCAGCAATAAAGTAACGGTTGCTGCCGACAGGCCGGTTTTGTGTCGTGGCTGCCCCGGCGGCCAGCGCCGGCAAGCTGCGGCCAGCGGCGGCCCCAGCGGCCAAAAACACAAACACAAACAAAACACAAGACCGGTCTGTCGGCAGCAGCCATCTCGCTGCTATATTCATAATTTTTCGCCATTATCAGCTTTCGCCTGTTAGCGTAGCTTCCAAGCAGTATGGCGGACGTTAAGTTTCGATTCTAGGAGTGAGTTCCCACCCACTGATCTGTGATTGGTCTGTAGCTTCAGTGATTGAAAATATGAGGAACTAGTGTTGTAGTTTCACCCCGCTAACCGCAACAGCTTCCAGTGATGCAATATGACGATTTTTGTCATAGACAGCCCGAGGTCCATTCCACAGAGGACTACGGATTCCAGATTGTCCTCAGATCCAGATATTCACAGATTCCAGTGTTTCCAGATTGCACAGATTCCCAGTCCTGTTGGCTGGGTGGGGAGCCGGAACGTGACTTTGACTCTGACTTTAGAAAGATATTCCCTTCTTTGCACATCGTGTGGTATGACAAACACTGACACACATTCATAAGGGTTGTCATTCAGTCATCTTGGAAAACCTGGAAAACAGTTGACCAATTTTCTAGTCCTGGAAAACACCTGGAAAATAAGAGAAAAAGTAAAATGTCCTGGAAAATCATGTGTTGTCCTGGAAAATTATTCCAACACTCTCCTACAGGGTTGGACATTGTCACCGCCACACGTTTATAAAAGTAGCTATTTGTTATACACTGCACAACGCAGATTGAATCAAAGTCTATAGATAATGTAATGGCTCCGCCGCCCCCTCATGTAAAAACGCTGATTTTTATTTACAATTTAGTTGGATTGAGCGAAAAAAATCCTTCACAAATAGAGAAAAAAACACCAGTGAATTGTGGCAACAACTATCAGGTAGACTTGTGTTATCTCCTCGGTTTGAGGTCAGCACATTAACAGTAGTTACTTAACGTTATTGATGACGTGCTAGTTAGCACTAGTTAGTTAGTCTGCCCACTGAGCAAAGACACGTCCAAAAGAAGTCAAATTAACGTCTTTGTCGAACGTTCAAAAGACGTCCACTGAGGAGCCAACGTTTTTATGACGTCTTTTTTAAACGTATTTTTAACATCCAAAAAAGACGTCACAAAAACGTTCAATCCGAGCCATATAAGTCCTATAGACGTCAATACTGAATGTTAAAGAGACAAAGTTTTTTATCGTCTTTTAAAAGTTCACTATTGACGTCCAAGTGACATCCTTACAGGGTTCAAAATCTAAGTTTTCATGACGTCATTTCAAAGACAATTACAGACTTCTTAAACCATCACCCACTGTGAAAGTACATAGACTATTTAAAACATTTTCATGTTCAATAACTTAATTCATGTAAATACTGTTATATTGTCCTCTTCATGCACATGCACACCTTTTTATGTAAATATTGGAATATTTATATTTAATATATATTATCATATTTGGACTTCAGAGCTGAGGTCAGAGAAGAACAGCTGATCCCTGAAAAACTGCACCAACTCAATCTGAATAAAGAATAAAAGATGTAAATGTAGATGAACACACTGACGTGATCATCATCTGTTCATTCCAACATTTAAGGGTTAATTGTGATTCATTCATGTTTTTGTACTTCTTGATCATTCTTACATTCAAACACTCAAAGCTCCTGTGAGGAACTTTCATTACGTGTCTGTTTTGGCACCCCTTGTGGACAAAGTGAAACCTCTTATCTCTTTACTGATCTTGTCCTGTACAGTATTCCCGAACAAAACCACTTTCTAAGTTTAACTTTATCAAATCTCAATCTAAACTTGTTCTCTGACTGGTCCCACCTGCCTCCTTTGTGCTTATTTTTGAACTCTTCAAGGAGAGTTTGAATCCTGCGTTGGTGTGACACTTTTGCTTGTGTTATACTGTTTATGACTGTTAGCTCTGTTTGAATGCTAACCACACCACCCAGCAGATGGAGTTAACTCTGGACAAGTTACATCAGCACTGACATCATCTTGTAACGTGGTTGGTACAGGTGGAGAAGCTATCGGCAGGTAGCAATTAGCAGAGGTCCTGGGATAGCTGGTTAGCATCAGATTGCTGACAGACAACATAGTGGGGATTTCCACACGGCACTTTTATTACTTCATATGGAGCACACAAAGCCAGGTCGCCACTGCGCTATATTCACTCATCAAACATAAGCAGTAATAAAGACGTAACCTGCACCAACTCGTCACTGAGGTTCAGAGCCCTCTCACCATCTTACACTCATGAAGATGGAGATCAACAACTCTTTCTATCACACACTCAGAACATAACAGAGGCACCACCTGGTGGAGCCATTTGGTACTACAACAATATTCAGGCTGTTACACTCTGACTGATGGAGCACAATGTTGAATCTGTGAACACAGAAAACTATCCCATCACATGTTTCATTTTTATCCTTTGAGTCACTCTACATACTGTTCAGACATTTGGAAGGATCGACATGAACTAAAAACATTTCCTCAGATTTTAATACAGGATAAAACTGAAAATGTAACTACCAATACTGTGCAACATCAATCATAGGATGTGGGTTGAATTTAAAGGGAACATATTATACCCCTTTTCCACCTTTTCTAACAGTCCCCCTGTGGTCTAAATGAAACATCTGTGCTGTGCTTTGATCAAAATATAACATGAATCAAGCACCAGAGGAGGTTTGTGACCCTGTATAAACCAGCGCTCTCAGAATGCTCCATTTTGGTGTGTGTGTCTCTTTAAATGCAATGAGCCCCCTCCCTGAGACGGGAGAAAGTTTGTTCACCCAGATGATTCGTTCGTTTTGAACGAATCGTTCACGAACGACACATCACTAGAGTGTTCTGCCCTTGATGTGTTTTATATGTTAAAGGACAAAGCTTCATTGTCATTTGGAAAAAAGGTTATTGTTCCTTTATTTTGAAATCTGTGAAGACACAGGAAGCAGGAAACAGGAAGTAGAAAGTGTGTAAACAGAAGGAGCATGGTGGTGTCTGTATGGGTTTCCATGTTGAATCCAAAGTCATCCTTGATGTGAATCCTTCAGAAAGCAATCACTGTAAGCCTTACTTGTTGTTTACATGTTTGATAGTGTAAATTGATACATTTTATGTACATTTATTCTAAGTTTATAGGAGTTCAATGTAAATTTACTCTCTACTATTGTTTCATAACCAACTAATGCAGCTTGTACTTCAAAATACGAGTTGGATCAGAAATACTTATCAATAAGTATCAACAAGTGAGAAGTTATCTTTCAAAACATATACAGGAAAATACATTAACAAATGAATGTGTGCAGCAGTTGTTCCAAAACAAAAATACAGCTAAAGGAAAGCTCTCAAATATACTGTATATAAAATATTGCAAAAGCACACCATTGTAGATAATAATATAAAAGAAAGATGGGAAAAAGAACTAGAAATCAATATCACAGCAGAAGACTGGAATGACAGCTTGAGTAGAAATATAAGACTAACGCAATCAAAATACTGGAGGGATTGCATGGAAAGTAAGCATGAGATATTATATCACACCATGCCAACACAGTAAATATCCCCCTCTTGCAGGCTCAAACTGTTGGAGAGGTTGTTGGGAACAAGAGGAAACTATGCACATATTTTCTTTAAATGTCCAGCTTTATTATCATTTTGGGAAGAGGTAGAGAATGTTTTTATGTTAATCTCTGAGTTAAATCTAGAGGTAGAAAATTATTTGGGCATCAACTTACCGGAGGAAATTAATGCTGCTGATATTCCTCTTTTTAATATTTTGCGAGTGACGGTCATGAAGCTGATAACAAGGACATAGAAACAACAACATCCGCCTAGACTTAAGTTATGGTTTTTAATGATTGAGCAAAGTTTAAATAACACATTATGTCCATTTATTATAAGAGGTGACCTACAGAAACTATACAAGAGGTATCCAAAAGAAAGACTTGATGGGCTGGACAGGTACATGAAATCTAAAGATCAGTAGATGGGCAACCCCTCACCCTCCCCATCCCTTCAACCTCCCATCCCCCTCCCCCTTTCTTTTTAAACTTATTAGAAATATGATTTTCTTTTTAATTTAGGTTTAAATTGAACTTGTGTTGCTATGTTTTTTAATTTTTCTTGTCTTGCTGTTGTGTTGTTCTGGTTGTGTTCTTTATTTTTTTTTAACTGTTGCAAAGCATTCGGAAGGAACTAAAGCAGACACGAAGTCACACAAGAAATAGATGTGGAAATGTATGAAAATATAACTGTAGAAACACTAAAATAAATACAGAAATAAATATACAATACAGAAATAGCTTTTTCATTAACTAAATGTATTATTGTTAATGTATTGATGCATTAATTCCAGCGTTTATTTATTCATTTTTCCTGCATTTATCTATTCATATTTGTATTTATTATTATTATTAATTCATTTATTTATTTCTCCTTCAGTCATTGTTTGTCCCTCACAGCAGCTGTGTGTTGTTTGATTTCTGCGGCTGAATTAATAAAAAGGTTTAATTCATGTTTTATTTTGTGAGTATAATCCATGTTCCAGCACTTATGAAATGTCCTTCAGATTCATGATGGAGAATAACAAACAGAACGATAAACATGAGAGCTTGAGAAAAGTATGATCCAGGCAGGCCGTGTGGGGGTGCCTCAAAACCGCCTCCCTTATCAGGTCCAAACAAATCCAGACCATTCAGGACCAGAATCTAAACTTAGAAGGACAAACTGGCTGCTGCATTGTTGTTAGAGAAGTCAGCACTTCAACATAGCATGTTTCCTTAATGTCTGATCATATAGTAAGGTCACTTTATAATTTTACTCACTACACATCTTACTGATTGATTCTTCTCTCTAAACCCTGAAGTGTTTTTTTTTTCTGCGTTGTAAGTTTGCTTTTCATTACAAACCCTGGAGAAGGAAACACCTACTTTCATGATTGATGTGCCCTTCCGTGTGTTCGTCTCTCCTCAACACTCCCATAGAGACCTTTTTTTTATGAGCTTTTAAAAGTGTTGTTGCTAGGTGACACTGCAGCCCGCTGCTTACATAGCTGGTTGTTGTGCTGCATTTGTAAGTCTGTGTTCATGTTCATGTGATTTAAGGAGAGATCAGACACATGGATATGAAGTAAGGAAAAGGTTAAATTAATGTGCTATATTAATGTAAAGAAAGAAACCAAAGGGAGGATCTCAAACAATAGGAGAGGTGCAGCTGCAGCTATTAAATGAATGGTGCAATAGCGCCCTCTGCTGGATTGACAGGTTTAGCTTTAACTAGTATCTAATTATTTACAGTCTATGTTCCATCCACTATTAAACATTACAACACGAGGCATTACGACAGAAACAATATAAAGTTAAATCAACTTAATCTGTGTCAGGAGGGAGATGAGTTTTAGTTCCTATACTCTCTGTATCCTCCTCCTAAACTTTTCTAATACGGCGATATCTCACAAATATCTTTGGACAGCTTCACGTCAAGTCCATGAAGTAATGTACATTTGCCTTCTGGATCATTTTGTAATATCACTCCTCATTTTATACATCTCTACAAACGGTAACTCCTCTCCTTCAATATACAGAAGAGAGCATAAAGAGAAATCAAACACAGAATTGATGACTTGATCTCAAACACAGCACGTCCTTAGAGGACTTCTGAACAGGCACTACTGGGACACCTTCAATTCTTTGTCAAAACCAGTAAACACAAACATCAAATCTTGAATGAAAATGAGCAGAAGGAAGAATAATCTTATATAATCTTCTCCTCTTTCACAAGACATTCATCCACAAAACACATCATTAAAAAAAAAGAATATAAAATACAACAGCTGCAGTACAACACCAGATCAAACAAGAATGTGCTACATGTTAATAAATAAATCAGAAATCAAGTCTATCCTGTGTAAATGTCTCTCTGAGCCATGACTGTCTACAACAGAGAAGTAGAGCTACATGGTCGAGGTAAATCCCACACGACCGCTGAGATCAACTCTTCCCAAAATACAGCAAAGCAGCTGGACCAGACTCTGTCTCTCCCTGCATCTTGAAGCAATGTGCTGATCAGCTGACTCCAGTCTTTACAGACATTTTTATCATCTCATTGGAGACATGCCTGAGTCCAAGTCTGGATCACAGACTTCCTGTCTGACAGGAGACAGTAGGTGAAGATGGGGAAGAATGTCTCGGACAGCAGGACTGTCAGCACTGGCTCCCCTCAAGGCTGCGTTCTTTCTCCTCTTCTCTTCTCCCTGTACACCAACAGCTGCATCTCCAGTCATCAGTCTGTCAAGCTCCTCAAGTTCGGAGAGACAGCACCACCCTCATTGGACTCATCTCTGTTGCGGATGAGTCTGCCTACAGGTGGAAGGCTGATCATCTGCTGACCTGGTGCAGAGAGAACAATCTAGAGCTTAATGCTCTGAAGACAGTGGAGATGGTTGTGGACTTTAGGAAAAACACAGTCACCCCCATCACCGTCGGTGACTCCACTGTGGAGTCTTTCTGCTTCCTAGGAACCACCATCACCCAGGACCTCAAGTGGAGAAAGGACAGCAGAGGATGTACTTCCTGCAACAGCTGAAGAAGTTCAACCTGACAAAGACCATGATGGTTCACTTCTACACTGCCATCATTGAGTCCATCCTCTCCTCCTCCATCACAGTCTGGTACGCTGCAGCCACAGCAAAGGACAAGTGCAGGCTGCAACGTATCAGCCGCTCTGCAGAGAAGGTGATTGGCTGCAACCTGCCATCTCTCCACGACCTGTACACCTCCAGGACCTTGAGGCGTGCAGGTAAGATTGTGACTGACCCCTCTCACCCTGGTCATGGACTGTTTGAGACCCTCCCCTCTGGCAAGAGGCTGCGGTCTCATGCCACGGGAACAGCCGCGGTGGCGTATGAATGTGTAAAAGCGCTTTTAGTAGTCAGAAGATTAGAAAAGAAATAAACTGTTCATGTGATTTTATACATGTTTGTAATGTTGTGAAATTCATGCAAAATAATGGTGATAATCGTGAAACCGGGATTATTCCTCAGACTATAACTGGAACATCTGACAAGAATCCAGCAGTAGCAGCAGTTCATCCTCTGTGGATCATCAGGACACATCTGCTCCTCTCTGCACCACCGACGTCCTGATCGCTCACATTCTTTCAGAGATCACCACTGCAAGCTAATGAGAGAAGAAGAGAGATCACAGAAATCATAAATCATTTTCTACACAGGCTCCCGTCATCACCTGTAAATCATCAGATTCCCCCATAGCGCTTCAACAGTCTTTGTTAGATGGAAACCTGAGCAGAAAACATTTGTTCAGAAAGAGATGGACTTCAGAAAGAAGCTCCATGACAGGACATGAGGAAAATACAGAGAAAGATCGGTTCACATCAGCTCCACAGCTGACTGTCTGATGGTCTTACTGAAACTGGGCTCAGAGACTCGGACATGGACTTCACTTTGAATGTAAGCCGCTTCGTTGCTTCTTCAGACCGGATGGTGACAGTGAAGTGAAATAAATCAGTGGGAGGAGAGTTATGCTTGTTGATCAATCACTGTGGTGCAGTTCTGTTACTGTGAGGAAGGGACTGTGTCTGACTTTCCTAAAATAATTGACATGTTTTTACATCCACCTCAAAGCGTTCACCGAATGAGCTGCTAACGGTCTTCCAGAGACAGAAGTTTCAACACATCTCTCTTCATGCTCTGAAGATCAGGTCTTTGTAATCCCTGCAATCTGGACAAAACTAGAAAGAGTTCTTAATAAGCAGCTTGACAAGTGGAAAAAAAAGCTGGTTCTGTTTTAGGCAGGCGGAGAGACGTGTGGAGGAGAGGACAGATTATATTGGACAACATTAGCCATCCTCTCCATGACATCATGGCAGACCAGAGAAGTCGCTGCAGTGGACGGTTTATTTCACTGCCCTGCAGGACTGAGAGGTTCAGGAGATCCTTTGTACCCACAGACATTAGGCTTCATAACACACAGGCCAACAGTAGCAGCTCATGACTGTAGCTGTGGGTTAACCGTCACTGCCTGCCTTTCCTCCTCTTTCTCCTGAACACTCTCTCACCCCGGGGATTGGTGCAATAATAAGAACTATTTAGGACTGCAGAGACTTTTAGTGTTTTAATGATCTGTTCATTTAATCTATGCAGCTTTTGATTACTCCGGACTTTGTTTGGAGTCCTGTTTTTAAAATTAACATCGTCTTCTTTACTGTTTGTTCAATGTTTTAACTTCAATGTGTGAGCTACGGGATACTCCTGAATTTAATCCTGGGGATGAATCAAGTATCTATCTATCTCTCCAATAATATTGCAAAATGCCTCACAAGTTACCAAAATAAAGGTTGTTGTGTCAAGAGGAGTAAAGGTGCTATGAGTGAAATAAATACAACTATGTGACATGTTTCATCAAATAAAGAACCTGTTCAAAAAAGCAAAAATAAAAAACTTTCACAGTAAATGTGCATCAAATACATATGATGAACAGTAAAAAACAAACATGCAACAGAAAGCAAACAGAGGTGCTCCAGGCCTGTAGAGGACACTACTTTGAACCCCCCCTCGGTTACAAAAAAAATGTAATCGATAATCGTTTTGTAGTCCACATTTTTGTAAATGTTTCTTGTTGCATTGTGGGTTCTAGGATAGGCCTAATTCAAAACAGAAAAAAGGAGCACACTCAAACAGAAATAAAACTTCAGGTGCACGAGCGCAAAAAGAAAATAGATGACAAACAAAGCACTGATAAAGGCTCTGTGCTGAAACGTGTCCGTTGTTGATCCGTATGCTGCTACCCTAACAAAAATATCCCTTTAATTGACCCCTTTATGAATTCACAATGAACAAAAAGTCCCAAACAAACGAAATATGCAATATGATCTATGAAAGTTCAGTTCAAATTGTCTTTTTAGTCCACAGAAAAAGAAGGACTTTCACTTTGCGATTACCACTTTACCCTCGCCAAACCAATGACGTTTGATCATCCAGGACAGAGCAGCATAACTAGATGTTTTCCTATATTTTGGAATTTTAGATGATTATTCTTTTAATAACTACAAAATGGAACAACCTTATAGGGAGGAATAGCTCATAGCAGACGGACGAGCGAGATTGAGCGAGTGTGTCATTACGCACAGAGGAGAAAGATGAAACAGACAGACACTTAAATCGTTCACCTGTTCCATTGTAACTTCATTTCCCAGAGTAAAGTGTGCTCTACACTGCAGACTGTAGTCTTTGTTAACAGAATGTTTCTGTCAAAACAGCTTCAACGTGCGATGAGTGTGCATTGATGTCTGCACGTCCGCTCGCCACACTCATTGCTCTAATTATAATAAAGTGTTAAAACGGTCATAAGTTACGCCTGTGTGAATTTTTATTTGAGGTTTGCTGTCTGTTGAAGTAAGACATTTCCTAATTTGAACGATAATACAAAGGCCTCTTTCTAACAATTATTAAAATCCCGAAGATTCAAATTAATCAATAGATACAGTCGGCATTGCGTCATAGTTGGGGGCGGGGCCTCCCGTGGGGGAAAAGAATCACAGAAAAAAAAAGAACTACAAAATGATTACTCGATTACTCGCTTTAACAATGGGAAGAGTAATCGATTAGAGAAAATTTTGCATTTCTGCACCCCTACTTTGAACTACGTTTAAGAAATCATGTCTTTCACAGATTTAATTGTCAAAGGGAGCAATGATGACAGAAGTTTTGAGGTTCACAAGGGACAGATGAACACGTAGCTACTGTAATGTTTACATTTTACTTTCTGTCGTGATGACAACTTTTAGTGACCTGGGTCCTGCACGGTCCTGCACTACGAAACAGGATTTGGGGTTAGAGGTCACTTCTTAACTGGGTATATTGCAACGGGAACTTGCGCTTCACACCTAACCTGCTCAGGAGCAGGTTATGTTCAAGATAAGAGATCAACCGGTGAAAATCTCCGCCCACTGACAAACATATCTCTTGATGGTGGAAGTCTGTGAGCTGATGGAGAGAGAGCGACAAACATGTGTCCCGTATGATTTTACACATAGTCCTTAAAGTGAATGATTATTTGTTACTGATATCCTTTATCCTATAACAGAGACTGAAAAAGCACCGGAGCCTTTGAGTTGTGTTTTTAAGGTGTTAAATTATGAATAGCTTCTCATGGCTTTGAATTATATTTTCATATTAATGTTTAGTGTCTCCATGCCGCTCTGTTTGTTATCGTCAGAGCTGCAGCTGAAATATCATTTTGCAAACTGTTATACTCGCCACATGAAAGAGTCAGAGCAACACATTCAGTTAAGAGAAAAATCAGGAGTTATTATCGTCAGTTCTAAAGTGAACTAACGATGGGAAGAACATATAATAAGCTGTAGTTTGGACATTAATACTCATCAATGTTACTTTTTTTCTGCCAGATGTCCTTCCTGCATTTGTTCCTGCAGCTGTGTAACTTTAGTCTTTGGGAGTCTGTCTGTCTTAAACTTCTTCATATTATTAATATAGTTTGTTCAGAGTTTGTTAGATATGACGATCTGCTGATAGCAGACTCTGTGATGATTGTGATGGGTTATATGACGCTAACTCTGCCCCTTTTATGTGAACGTGCTCTCTGAAACTCTGGGTTTACTTATCAGGTTGATAACCAGCTTCATGTGACTGTTCAGCCCGATATTGTATGTCAGGGTTAATGAAGCCAGGTATGTTGAACTCTCTTTGTAGTATTGACCCAAGAAAAGGATTTCTCCGACAGAAAACAAGAATTTCAATATATGTATGACCTGATATGTGGAGGGTTTACTAAAGAACATCAGAGAGACTGACCTCAGAGTCTCCAGTCGATAGTTTGGATTCTTCTCAAGGTCACACAGCAGCTTCACTCCTGAATCGTGCAGCTTGTTCCCTCTCAGGTCCAGCTTTCTGAGATGGGAGGGGTTGGACTTCAGAGCTGAGGCCAGAGAAGAACAACTGATCTCTGACAAACTGCAGCCCCTCAATCTGAATAAAGAAAAGAAGATAAATAAAAATAATGTATAATCCACTCACATGTGTTCAGGTTGTAATGAGTATCTCAACATCACTTTGTCCTGATGAATAAAGTTTTCTCTAAATGATTAGAGGATAATTTCTGATTGTGTATTCACTAAATCTAAATCCTCCAAATGTCAGCACAACATTCATACAGCTGTTCATGTGCACAGATGAATAACAGTCAGATGTCCCGTCATTATTGGATCTGTTACTAAAGGACAGTTCATGGAGGTTTGTCAGAGTCGTCTCTACAATCCTAAATGTCTTTGTGCTGCTCTTCACTGTATCTGTGAATTTCATATTGAGCTTGTTTGGATGTTAAAGGTGATGAGAGGCTCATTAACTGTTTGTGATCATCACCAAACATTCTTTACACCTGTGAGCCGTACAGGAAGCTTTTCTTAGATCAGAGGCATGACCGTCTAACAATCTAATGAGTCATGAAGGCAGGCAGGAAAAACACAACATGACACCCAGAAACAAATGATTAGCAGACCCTCTTCAGTGGACTCAGGAGGTCAGTGGGGGCTGGGAGCAGAGCTCCTGCTAATGCTAGCTTGTTTGATGGTGCTCAGCTTGTTTTCAGGTTAGGATTCACACAGTGTTCATCATTCCTGAGGTGTTTAACAGTAGCACAGACTCAAAAAAGGAAAAGGTGTCTGACCTCAGAGTCTCCAGTCTGCAGTTTGGACTTTGCAGATAATCACACAGCAGCTTCACTCCTGAATCCTGCAGCTTCTTGTTATAGTTCAGGTCCAGCTCTCTGAGATGGGAGGGGTTGGACTTCAGAGCTGAGGCCAGAGAAGAACAACTGATCTCTGACAAACGGCCCCAACTCAATCTGAATAAAGAATAAATGAAGAAGAAAAATAATGTATAATCCACTCACATGTGTTCAGATTGTGATGAGTATGTCAGCATCACTTTGTCCTGGTGTATTATGTTTTCTCTAAATGATTAGAGGATCATTTCTGCTTGTGTATTCACTAAATCTAAATCCTCCAAATGTCAGCACAACATTCATACAGCTGTTCATGTGCACAGATGAATAACAGGCTGCTGATCTCAGTCAGCTCTGTGATGTTAGAACATTTATCAAATCAGACATTATTGAATCAAAAGTGTCGAGTGAAACTAGAGTTTGAATTAAAAAAATAATTAATTTAGGGATCAATGATTATGCTATGAAAAAAGTAGGAAAAGTAACAGACATGTAAAGACATGCAATTTAAAAAGTCAGTGTAAAATTGTAAACAGTTGAATCAAGACAAAACTGATCATATTACATCAGCATATAGAGTTAGACTACAAACAGCCAATCATGTCGCGGGGATATGGGTAGGCCAGCTTACAGACCTCAGGAGCTGAAAGGAAACAGCCAAAGTTGGCGGTAGCGACGCTGGCGAAAACACCGAACCTACCAGCTCAAAGCAGGAGAAAACATCCTCGACAACACAACAAGAAAGGCTGCTTAACTTTCAGAGTTAGGGACATATTGGCTCTTTACAGTCCGACAAAAAACAGAGTAAAGTTCTCTGTTAACTGTGCCGAAGTGCAGCTAAAACCGCGACACCACAAACCTATTCCCCCATTGGAAACAATATGACCCGTTAGAACACAACACACCGAAGGAAATAAATGTCCAAATGTCATAAAAGAGTGTTAGTGTGGACCGTATTGTAAATAATATAAACTGTCTATGCATGGTGTGTGGACCCCAGCAGCAAACTGTCATATCAGCGTTTTCCAGCTCCGTACTCTGAGCTTATGATGGTGAAATAACTCTGTTTAATTACAATTCATCATGTTCTGACAATAAAGTATAATTAAACCATAATTAACCATCTGGTTTCTTCAACTTTCACTCAGGAGCAAAAATCAGCAATAATGATTGACAATTATCGTGATAATTATCGATATCGACTGATATGAAATAACATTTTTTGTCATATCGCCCAGGCCTACCCTTAATACATTATGATTGCAAGACTATTTTTATTGTTTGCTTAAAATAGTAAATGAACAGGTGAAGTAATAAATGGGTTAGATTAGGAAAAACACAGTAGTCAAACGATACACGAAAGGAATTAATCCAGAAATCTGTGAACTGTGCAGCATTGAGAAGCTATGAATTCAAAGAGGTAGTTGGTAAGAACGCTGAACTTTAGGAACTTTAAAAGACTGTTTGGCGTGGATTACAGCCGCAGCGCTGCCCGCTTAGGCAAGCGCTGACTTTGTTTGGGTTTTGATAGTGGGGCTCTTTATTTCTATATAAAGTGTTTGACTGTTTGTTTATGCGCTACTGTGGGATTAATTTAATATATTAAGCGCTGTTGATAAACTGTCGCGGAAGCACAGGGGGATGAAGGACTTTTAAGTTAATCGATTGATTGATGTGATTGCTTGAGTGGGCATATCTTTGTCACAAGTGGGTGAAAGTAAGTATAAAGTGAGAGGTTTGCAAAAAATACATGAAGTTTAAAACAGATAAATAGAATATTTATTTGATAAAAGTCAATAAATATGTTAAAATGCAGAATATAAAAATGTGTTTAAAATGCAATAGATATGTTAATAAGTGTAAAAGATTGGTTAAAAGCAGCAGTTAAACATTAATTTAATGAGGAAAATTTACATTAATTTAGCATGTGTGTTTGGAATGTTAAAGCTGTTTGTTTGCATTAATTACATGTCAACATGTTAGATTTTATTTTTTTATTTTTCTTCTTTCAAAGGTTTTTCTTCTAAACTGAAAACTAAACCTAAACTAAATCTCAAAATAAAAGGAACCAAAGGGAAGTGTTTGAGTGGAGTCCAGTCTTTTGGGTAGACATTATTCATTTCAAGTAGTGATGGGAAAAGCAGTTATTTTCAGTGTACTGAATCAGTAGAATCAGTTCAGTAAAGTGATTCGTTCAAAAGATTCATTCACCGAATCATTCAGTACTTCTCCGCAGGTCTGTCTGTGAATCAGAATTTAATAAGCTGAAACACGGCCGAACGTTTAGCTCTGCTCGCGATCGTACTGAGAATAGCTGGTGGTGAATAATAAACCAATGAGCTGAGAATTTAGTTGGATAAAGTTACAGTTTGCAAAGCTAAAACAATCACATTTATTTTCCCCGACCGTTCTGTTCAATACGTTCAGTACACGTTCAGTTCGTTCACTGAACGAGAGATCCGCCCTTTCTCTCAGTTCGTTCAGTGAACGTGATTCACGTCGGAGCTCTCGTTCAGTTCGTTCAGTGATTCACGTCGGGGCTCTCGTTCAGTTCGTTCAGTGAACGTGATTCACGTCGGAGCTCTCGTTCAGTTCATTCAGTGATTCACGTCGGGGCTCTCGTTCTGAACGAGAGCTGCGCCTCCGAGTCACTCTCTTCCTCTCAGTACGTTCAGTGAACGAAACACTGACTGAACGTGAACGACCGAGACTGTGAGTCACCAGCCTCAGTCTCACACACACACACACACACTGTACTGACTGAGGAGAGGAGGGAGGGCGGGCTTTGAGTGACTCTTACGGTCTAGAGAGAGAGACACGAGACGGGAGAGAGGAGAGCGCAACTGAAGTTGAGAAATGAATGACTCTTTTCAATAAGTGATTCAGTTCAGTTTGTACCCAGATGATTCGTTCGTTTTGAACGAATCGTTCACGAACTACACATCACTACTTTCAAGTTGGGAAGCAGTACAGCACAGGTGAAATTGACAAAAAGTGTTCATGATTTCCATTATTAACAGAACCAGAGGAAACCAGAGGCTTCATGTGCAAGTTTTTTTTTTTTTTTTTACTTTGACAGGATATAGAAACGTTATCAAAACTCAATCTAAACTTGCTCTGAATCAGTGATACTCAACCCGTGGCTCTCAGGCCGCATGTGTCTCTTTTGTGACTAGTTGTGGCTCTTTTAAGACCTAATGGAAGAAAAAACCTGCTCAACTCCCTTTTAACATCAAACAACTGGGTGCTGAATCCCGAAAAAATTTCAAACAAGATTAGAATACAATTTTGTAGTGCTGTCCTTTTTGTTTTTCTCTTCTAAGACCAAGCCTTCTGTTAAAGGTGGAGAAGCTAGTAGCAGGTAGAATTAGCAGAAGTCCCGGGATAGCTGGTTACCATCAGATAGCTGACAGACAACACGGGGGATTTCCACATGGCACTTTTATTCTACAATACTTAATATTGTATGGAGAACACAAAGCCAGGTCTCTAGGGCGCTAAATTCACTCAAACATGAGCAGTAATATAAAGAGGTAACCTGCACCAACTCGTCACTGAGGTTGAGAGCAGAGTTGGAAAGTAGTGAATTACATTTACTCTCGTTACTGTAATTGAGTAGTTTTTTGTGTACTTTTTAAAGTCTTTAAAGTCGTTTTTAAATCTGTAATTGCATTTTTACTTCAGTAGTTCTTTTTTAGTATTGTACTGCGCTAAATTTCTAAGGCGGCGGACGGTGGCCAGCAGCCGCAGCAGCCGAGCTACAATAAAGTTTATAATAATAATAAAGTTTATTTATAAAGCACTTATCAAAACCAACGTTTTACAGAAAAAAGAAAAAATCCCAACAAATACACAACAATAAAATCCTTTTAAAAGCATGAAAAATAAAACAACAGTGCAGCAATCATTCAATAAACAGAGAAAAGAGAAACAACCGAGACAAAGATTGGCTAAAGTTTACAGTAAAACAAATAAAACATCCTGGATGAAACAAGGATTATAAGAAGGCCTTATGATAAAGATGTGTTTTTAAAAGTGATTTAAAAGAAGATACTGATGTAGCTAGTCTGAGATCCTCAGGCAGGTCGTTCCACAGCCGAGGAGCCTGAGCTACAAATGCGCGATCTCCTTTAGTTTTCAAGTTTGAGGTGTGAACAGTAAGGAGGTTCCTGCCTGAGGATCTCAGGTTACGCACTGGCTGGTAAGGGGACAGCAGTTCAGAAATATATTCTGGGGCCAGACCGTGAAGTGCTTTAAAAGTAAGACGTAAAACCTTAAAATCAATCCTAAAAGAAATGGGTAGCCAGTGTAAGGTCAACAGGAGTGATATGTTCTCTCTAATTCGTTTTTGTTAAAAGTCTTGCGGCTGAATTTTGCACGATTTGGAAACAGCTGATTAATTTTTGGTTTACACCTGTTAAAATACCGTTACAATAGTCTAATCTTGAAGAGATAAAAGCATGAATAATTGTTTGTGTGTTGTTAAAAGATAGCATTGATCTTATTCTAGCAATATTCCTGAGGTGGTAATAGCATGACTGGACAATTTGTTTTGTGTGTTTCTCAAAGGTTAGATTGCTATCAAAGGTCACTCCCAGGTTTCTGACATTTTGCTTTACATTAAAGGATAGAGGACCAAGGGAGGAGAGGACATCTGGGTGCAACTTATCACGGCCAATTATTAAAATTTCAGTTGTCAGCGTTTAATTTGAGAAAATTTGATGACATCCATTTCTTAATGTCTGTAAAACAATTTCAGAGGTCTTCTAGGTTTGGAGAAGCCCTTTGGTCAATTGGGAGATACAGCTGTGTGTCATCAGCGTAGCAGTGAAACTGAATGTTGTGTCTTTGTATAATTTGGCCAAGAGGGAGCATAGAGGGAGAATAAAATTGGTCCCAATATCGACCCTTGGGGGACTCCACAGTTCACTGTGGAGTGAGGGGAAGCGTGTTCATCAATAGACACAAAAAAATTCCGATCTAATAAATAAGAGTAAAACCACTTCAGAGCTGTCCCAGATAAACCAACCCAGTGCTGAAGCCTCTCAATAAGAATTTTATGGTCCACTGTATCAAATGCTGCACTTAAATCAAGCAGTACAAGGACAGAGCATACACTAGTATCAGCCATTCTTAAAATATAATTTGTTACTCTAATAAGCACAGTCTCAGTACTATGTTTTTGTCTGAAACCAGACTGGAACTTTTCATGAATGTCATTATTTTTCAGTACTTCAAGCAGTTGCATTGCGATAGTTTTTTCCCAAATTTTTGCAATAAATGGTAACTTTGAGATTGGTCTGTAGTTGCTGCAGTCAGATGGATCGAGGCCAGGTTTTTTAATAAGTGGCTGAACACAGGCAGTTTTCAAGTATTGTGGGACATGACCAGAGGATAGGGAACTATTAACTATTGAAAGTAGCCAGGATGCTGTCACATCCATTAGTTCCAAGAAGTGCTTAGGGGGCAGTACATCAACAGGGCTTGTAGACCGCTTTAGCTGTGCAATTGTAGTCATAAGATCATTAAAAGAAACTGGTACAAAACGGTTGGGACAGGGGACATCAATAAAAGAATCAGGGGCTATTATTGTTGATTGTATATCACTGATTTTATCATTAAAGAAGTTTAAAAATTTAAGACATTCTTCGGATGAATTACCTTGAAAACGTACAGGATTTAAAAGCTGGTCTACTGTGTTAAAAAGGGCTCTGGGGCTGTGTTTATTAGTATGGATTAAAACAGAGAAATAGTTGGTTCTTGCATTAAAATAGATCATACATGCTTTCATTTCTTGGTAATGTACCTCAAGTTTTGTCTTCCTCCATCTCCGCTCTACCTTTCTGCATTCTCTCTTGTACTTGCGAACATCACTGTTGATCCAGGGTACCAACTTTATTTTATGCATAGTTTTAGTCTTAAGAGGCGCAACATAATTTAAGGTGGATGTACAGAGTAGGTTAAAATCATTCATTAGAGTCTCTGTGTCTGAGTAATTCTGTCAGGAAAACTGGATACAAATTTTGGGACCATTTCTTCATTAAAAATGCGAGACCGTTTTGCTTCTGTCTTTTTCTCCAATTCGGTTGAGATAATGCTGTCAAATAAAAGACACGAGTGATCTGATATGAACAGGTCAGTCATGCATAGAGTGTTTAGACTCAAACCACAGGTAAAAACCAGATCCAAGGTATGTCCACGGTTACGTGTAGGCCCATGGACATGCTGCTTTAAACCAAAAGAATCAGCTGCGTTAATAAAGTCTTTTGCAAAAGAATCAGAAGGGTTGTCGACATGAATATTGAAATCACCAGCTAAAATAATTCTATCACAGGCAAGAACTAAAGATGATAGCAGATCTGAGAATCCAGATAAAAAGTCTGATGAATGTCGAGGAGGGCGATAAATAATTGCACATAGGGTGGGTGTCCCACACCTAATTATAAAAACAAGAGCCTCAAAGCTTCTGACATCAGCCACCTTTATAGGGTAGCATTTGAACTTTTTGTTAAATACTGCAGCCACTCCTCCACCACGCCCATTCAATCTAGGCAGATTAAAACAATCATACTCTGGGGGGCATAATTCACAAATGTGAGAGGTATCCCCGGGTTTTAGCCATGTCTCTGTTATAAACATGAAATCAACATTGTTGGAACTTATAAAATCATTTAGAATAAAAGTCTTGCTTGAGATAGCCCTGACATTTAAAAGACCAAACTTAACTGAGATAGGAGGAGATGAAATTGAAGTTGTGGGTTGCTTGCTGATATTTATTAAATTCAAAGGAACAGAAAATCTTTTAACTCTCACAGAGAAGTTCCTTTTACTAATTTTGACAGGAATATTAAAAATATCACTATCAATTTATATTTCTGAGAGAAACGAGGACAACAGTCGTGTGCAAGAATGTGCAGCAGCAGCATCAGCACAGCGAGAAGAGCTGTCAGCCTGAGACTCATCAGTGTGTCTCACCAGCAGCTCTCTCCCATTCACAGCATGCCTTTCCTGTCACATCTTTATGACAAAAAGTGAAAAAAAAAAACACATTAACTTCCTTTTACTGCATATAAGAGATTTTCTTTAGTATTGTTAGTAACCTTCAGAGCGCTGGAATTATCTGCCTCATGTTGAGAAACATAAAGAATTATTGTAGAGATATTCTCACTTAGCTCGGAAACTTTTACATGATATCGCAGGTCTAAATGAATAAAATAAAGATGCATGTGTCTCCACTGTTAGAGTAATTCATTTGTTTCACTGTCATCATTTTCTCATTGAATCTTCAGCAGGATGACGCTGAGTATTGTGGGCTCAACATCCAGCTGACAGTCATCACACTCTCTTCTCTCTTCATACTAACAACAAAAACAGAGAGAATACTCTTTAACAACATGCTGATTACTACACAGAGTTTAAATAATATCAGGAGGTAGTTCCAGATTCGTGGTGTTGTTTTTCTATTCCAAAAGGTTGTGGTCCAACACATAACTTATTCAAAAGGAAAGGTTATTAGTGCCAGGAAAAGGGAAACAAGATTTATATTTTGGATATTGAAATCTGGATTTTGACATTCTTCCTACTCTAGTGTAGATTTTCTTATTCCTCCCACTGATACTGAGTCTTTCTGTGTTTTGGACATGCAGACTTTAATCTCAAAACAAGAACAGAAAATCAGGTCTCGCCTCTGAACTTTGTCTTGTTGCCTTGTACATGAAACAAATCTAAATATTATAAACATTTTAACATAATTCTTAAAATGCAAAAATAAAAATCATCCCTCTCCGCTCTTTGTCTTCCTCGAGCCTTAACACTTTACCCATGGTTAAAAGCACCTGAATGACCTCATTAAGAAACACATTTAACTGGCTTTTTTTTTTACACTATTATCTAAAGTAATTAAAAATGAACTCAACCTATGTTATATATATGTTTGTTGTTGAATTCTTATAAATATTTCCAACAGTTATCAAAGCCAGAAACGGCCTGCGTCTTTCGTGACAGCTGCCATGTTTATCGTTGCCATGGTAGGTCGGAGGTCCAAATCCAAATGATCTTATATTGTTATTTAAGGGGGAGCTAAAATGATGGGGACTAGGACCTGGGGGACATCATTCAGCAAAAGACTGGTTAGCACGCAGTGGCCGGCAGCCTGAGCTGTTTACAGGTGCGGTCACGCGAGCATGCTGCATGCCACAGGTGACGTTGGCGGCGAGCATCCGCGCACCTGATTTGTTCAAGTGCAACCCGTCCACACCGAAAAGATGCCTCCTACCCCAAAAAACATCAAGATTGTCAACAAATTCTATGCCGTGGGAGTGGCAAACAAGAGAGAGCCAGGTGTTCAGACTGAGCAGTCTGCTGAAACTCTCCATTCCATGCCCTCAGGAGGGAGTTGGTCCAGAAATGAAAACACTACAGCGGGATTGTTTTACAGTTTTAAAAAGGCTTAAAAAGTCCCTCTTCAGTAGCTCAGACTGCTGTTTATGAACATCGTTAGTACCCACGTGGATAATGATTTTATCGGGTTTTGGATATGATCTCATGATTTCGGGAAATTTCTCAATTATATAGAGAACCTTAGCACCGGGGAAGGACAGCGTATGAGCCCCTTCTATTCTCACGTTCCTTACAATTGAATCACCAGAGGAGCTTTAGGGGGTTTGTGAGGGCGAAAGGCCTTTGAGTCCGCTCTGGTCCTGCACGGACCCACAGAGCCCGCACTGACCTGCTCGCCCCCACCGGAACGTGGACAGGGGGTGTGTTGTTTTGAGCTTTCCCTCTGTTTTTGGGCTTGGACCGGAGAATTTGTTCCAGGACGAGGCGTAAAGTGCATGAATCCGGGTCGGGAAGGGGGTGCAATTCTCTGAGACAAACAGCCCGTGGTAGAGCCAGAGGTCCTGGAGAAAGCCGCAGAGGAAGACTGGAGCAACAGGTGGGCATCTGACCCTGGAGAGGAAGAAGGGAGTGGGGGGAAATCCCGTTCATCCAGGATAGAAAACTTGTTTTCCAGTCGTAGAGACTCCGTTTGAAGGGGATGAAGTTTAGCACTATTTTTTCCTTTGCTGGCAACGATCCATGGCTCCTTTGGCTCCTTTCGGCCAGGAGTAGAGCAAGTCAGTACCTTAGGCTTTGCCCCTCGCTGGGTTCAGTAGTCTACGGCTTGGGCCGTGACAGTATCCAGTTATTATGGAATCCATGATCCGCTCTTCATCTTTGATCTGGTACAATATGGATATCCTCCCTTCCAGTTCGGATATTTTTTGGGTCAAGAGAAGACAGCTATCGCATCTGGATGGTGAGGTTAGTGGCGGCATAGTCCCTTTGGTTTGGTCGTGGTCAGCTTCGGCTGATTAGCTCAGGCTAAAACCAAACCGAGTTGCTTCTAGCAGCAATGTTCTTTCACCCGGCATCCGCGAGCAGGGACCGGCATGTCGGCAGCAGCCGCCTCGCAGCTACATTGTGGCTCGTAGAGATAGCCAAGAACATCCGATTCGACCACAAGACCTTCAAAATCCCCTTCATCCATATCCGTTTGAGTTGAAACATACTTTTTTCGCCATTATCAGCTTTGAAGCTATGCTAACAAGCAATATGGCAGACGTTACGTTTCGATTCTGGGAGTGAGGTCCCACCCACTGATCTGTGATAGGTCTGTAGCTTCAGTGGTCAAAAATATGAAGAACTTGCATTGTAGTTTCACCCCCGCTAACCACAACAGCTGCCGATGACGCAAAATGACAATTTTTGCGTCATCGGAGGCTCCTTATCAGACTTAGAAATACAAATATATCCCAACTTAGGGGAGAATGAGGGCAGGATGCATAACCATTCAAAATACTACCAGGTTTCTAATGATACAAAGCTTAGTGCAAATGGGTGAAGTATCCCTTTAAACTGGTAATTTTACTTGTACTTAAGTAAAATCTTATGAAAGTAATAGTACTTTTACTTGAGTAGATTATTTTAGTACTCTTTCGACCTCTGATTCAGAGTCCTCTCACCATCTTACACACATGAAGATGGATGTCAGAAAATGTAACTACCATTACTGTGCACCATCAATCAAAGGATGTGGGCTGGATTTAAAATAAATACATTTTAATGATAGTGTACAAATTAAAACAACTTGTTCTTGTTTTTTGTGTGTCTATAATTTTCAGTTTACAACTAACCCAAAGACGAAGAGCTCTATTGTTGCTCTATTGTTGCTCTTTAAATTGTTCATTAAAGATGAGACGTTGCATCTCAAGGTGCTAACCTTTAATGAATTCAAACAGTTTCTATTATATATGTATATATATTACAGTCAGTGATCTGACCTCAGAGTCTCCAGCCTGCAGTTTGGCCTTTGCAGATAATCACACAGCAGCTTCACTCCTGAATCCTGCAGCTTCTTGTTGTCGCTCAGGTCCAGCTCTCTGAGATGGGAGGGGTTGGACTTCAGAGCTGAGGCCAGAGAAGAACAGCTGATCTCTGACAAACTGCAGCCACTCAATCTGAATAAAGAAAAGAAGAAGAAGAAAAATAATGTATAATCCACTCACGTGTTTAGGTTGTGATGAGTATCTCAACATCACTTTTCAACATCCTCCAAATGTCAGCACAACATTCATACAGCTGTTCATGTGCACAGATGAATAACAGGCTGCTGAGCTCAGTTAGCTCTGTGATGTTAGTACATTTATCAAATCAGATATTATTGAATAGTAAGTCTTTATGATTTCACTTCTTAACAGAACCAGAGGCTTCATGTGCACGTTGTTTTTAATCTTCATGAAGAGTTAAAAAAAAAGAGTTCTCCACATTATCAGAAATCTCTGCATAAAGATGATTCCTAAATCTGGAATACTTTGACAGGATATAGAAACGTTATCAAAACTCAATCTAAACTTGTTCTAAATGATAAACTCTCTGAATGGTCCCACCGGCCTTTCACTGTAGTTGCTGACCACTGTGGAATTTTACATTTAATTTTCCACAAACACACGTAAGTTTACATTTTGATCTCTGTAGGCTTTTTTATTTTTTTCATTTGTGTGAGGGTAAATAGGCTCTAACCAAACAGGGAGGGGGAGGGGGGCAGCAGGTGTTGTTACATCTTATAAGCTGCTACTGGATGCTTCAATTTCCGTTAGGATGAATTAAGTATTTAAAGAATTAAATTAAGTATCTATCTATCTTGCCTGAACGTAAATGTATTAATAAATTAGTAATGAAAGGTGAGATTATTTGTGCAGCACATTTCATACAGAGGCAATTTAAAGTGCATTAAAGTAGATGGATGGATGAATACCGTCTCTCACTGTCTTACTCACATGTATGATAGTCAGAGATCAATGACTCTTTATATCACACACCCAGAACACAACAGATGATGGACTGATGGAGCACAATGTTGAGTCTGTGAATACAGATAACTATCCCATCACATATTTAATTTCGCCTTTGAGTCACTCTACATACTGTTCAGACATTTGGAAGGATCGACATGAACTAAATACATTTCCTCAGATTTAATACAGGATACGACTAAAAATGTAACTACCAATACTGTGCAACATCAATCAAAGGATGTGGGTTGGATTTAAAATAAATAAATATTAACTATAAAATACAAATGAATACCTGTTCTTGTTCTTGTTTCAATTTGCTTGTTCTAAAAATAACACAAAGATGAAACGCTTTATTGTTGCTTTTTAGTAATTGTAAGTATGTCTGTTAAGTAATGCTGTTTTGGATGTTTGTGTATTACTTCATATTTGTGTTAGGACCCCCTTAAAGATGAGATGATGCATCTCAAGCTGCTGACCTTTCATAAATTCAAATTCAGTTTTTATTATATGTTACAGTCAGTGATCTGACCTCAGAGTCTCAAGTCTGCAGTTTGGACTCTCCAGTCCAGCCGATAGCTTCACCCCTGAATCCTGCAGGTCGTAGTTGTCACTCAGGTCCAGCTCTCTGAGATGGGAGGGGTTGGACTTCAGAGCGGAGGCCACGACGTCACAGTGAGTCCCTGATAGTCCACAGAGAGAAAGTCTGTTGTGACGCATATGATAGAGAAATATTACTTATAAAGAAAGCGATTTATATATAATTTATTGATATTTATTATCTTGATGATTAAACAGTTTGACATGTCCTGTTTTGTCTTAACTTTACACATCAGTGAAATCTTTAACTGACACAAAACTTAAAGTAAATGGTCTTATATAGCTTATATAGCACTTTTCTAGTCTTCTGAATACTCAAAGCACACCGCATGTCTCGCCTACACAGTCACACACTGATGGCAGAGGTTGCTATGTAGGGAGACCATCAGAAGTAACTAATCCCATTCATACGCCGCCGCCAAAGCAGCAGGAGCATTTCGATGTTGAGTGTCTTGTCCAAGGACACATCGAACATGTTGATGCAGGAGCTGGGGATCGAACCCTCAACCTTCCAGTTGAGGGACAACGACTCTACCACTGATCCACAGCCACACAAGTCTCATCACTCGTTTTCAAACCTGCACATTTTTTTATCTTTCAATCATTTACTAAATGTTGCAGATGAATGGAAACAAATGTAGTTCTATTTCACCCTTCCTGACTGCAAGGCAGTTCTTGATTTTTACATCAATCGATTTTTTTTCCAAACCTCTACTTCTCACTGAATATCTCATCTTGCGCAAGCGCAGGTCGAGTATTTATACCAAAAAAGTAACGTCTGACCTCTGATGACCCCCGTATAACTACCGGTGTCATCTGAGCGCTCATTCCCTATCATCTTCTCGCTTACACAGGTCACTGTAGTAGCATTGAGTTGATCGAATAGCATCGCATAACTTAACTTTAACAAGAAAGTGTTGCCTGAAGCCTTGTGACCATTTGGTCTGAGCAGCGGATTGTAAGCCCCCCAAAGGCTTGTGCTCCCGCTCGTGCTAACATGAGCACGTTCGCTCTGTGTTAGCTTATATACTGGTTAAAGTGTTGGTGAAGAGAGTGCTTTCTCTCCCCTCTTGCCATAGTAGTGTAATATTCATTTTGCCTCACGTTCTCACACTCGGCTGAAGTGCTCTCGCTCAGGCTAACTTTAGCTAGACTATCGCCACTTGCTGATTTGGATATTTCAGTCAGTGGAGTGCTCTTGCTCTGCCAGACTCACTAGTCCACTGTATCGGACATAGCCGCTAGGAGGAATTCTCATAACTGTGCTAACTATATGGCCCTGTTCAATCCTGAGGATTGCCACGATCTTTGCCCTTGATGCCTTGGTATTGAACATCTGAAGGAGGGTCTCTCAGAGGACCCGTGCATTAACTGCAGCTTCATGCCTTGCGCATCTGATATCTCCCTTTTCAGGGATCAACACTATCAGCCATTTCAGTCAGTTCTTAGGGGATTTCCTCCTGAATTTGTTCACAAAAAAAACTATCAATATTTTTGAACTCAGGGCAAAAAAAATAAAAAAATATGACTGACTATTTCTCCTGAACATTAACAGTGGAAGACTATTTGGGGAACAGTGAGGATTTTGTTTAGTTTTAGAATAGAAGTAAATAAGTACATGAAACTGATTTATAATACTCTGGACTTACTTTGCCGTCCTGCAGTTCCTCACAGCTGGAATCAGTCTCAATCGTCCCTGGCCCGATGTCTTGTACTTCTTCAGGTCCAACTCATCCAGAACCTCCTCTGACATCTGCAGCATGTAGGCCAGAGCAGAGCAGTGGACCTCAGAGAGTTTCTCCTCTGATCTATTCTCTGACTTCAGGAACTCTTGGATCTCCTGATGGACTGAGAGGTCGTTCATCTCTGTCAGACAGTGGAAGATGTTGATGCTTCTGTCGGGAGAGATTTTGTAACTGTTCATCTCCTTCAGGTTGTTGATGACTTTCTTGATCATTTCTGGACTGTTGTCTGTCTGACCCAGCAGGGTTCCTAAGAGTCTCTGGTTTGACTTCAGAGACAGTCCATGAAGGAAGCGAACAAAAAGATCCAGGTGACCTTTTTTATGTTTCATGGATTTCTCCATGGCTCTACCGAGAAAGACTTTTAAAGAAGTGTAGTTGTTGTCATTGTCGTTTTTGCCATTACCGTCATGGCCGTAGTCTTTGCTGTCATAGTAGTCTTCGCTGTCATCGCCGTCGCTGTCGTCGCCGTCGCTGTCGTCACCGTAGTTGTCGTCGCCGTAGTTGTCGTCGCCGTAGTCGCCGCCACTGTTGTCGCCGTAGTTGTCATCGCCATCGCCGTAGTTGTCATCGCCATCACTGTAGTTGTCATTGCCGTAGTTGTCATTGCTGTAGTCGCTGTTGTCGCGGCTGTCGTCGCCGTCACTGTTGTCGCCGTAGTTGTCGTCGCCGTAGTTGTCATCGCCATCGCCGTAGTTGTCTTCACCTAAGACATCGTCTTCATCGTCGTCTTCATCGTCGTCTTCATCGTTGTCTTCATCGTCGTCTTCATCGTGTCTAAAATTGTCTTTCCCGTAGCCGTCTTCATCCTCATCTGCATCGTCGTCTATGCTGTAGCCGTAGCTGTCTTCGCTGCCTTTGCCCACGCCGTCTTTGCTGTTGGAGTCGTCTCCACCCTTGTATTCTTTATTATCATCGCCTTCATGTTCACTGTTTTCTTGCTCCAGAAAAGCCTTCAGAACTGTTGTGTTCTTGTTGGTGAAACAGTGGAACATGTAGACTGCAGCCAGAAACTCCTGAACGCTCAGATGAACAAAGCAGTAGACTGTTTTCTGGAAGATCACACACTCTGTTTTGAAGATCTCTGTACAAACTCCTGAGTACACCGAGGCCTCTGTGACATCCAGACCACACCGCTCCAGGTCTTCTTTATAGAACATAATGTTTCCGTCCTCCAGATGTTCAAACGCCAGCCTCCCCAGCTTGAGAAGAATTTCCCTGTCGGCCTCCATCAGCTCATGTGGACATGTCTCTTGTCCCTCATCATACTTGTGCTTCTTCCTCTTTGTCTGAACCAGCAGGAAGTATGAGTACATGTCAGTCAGGGTCTTGGGAAGCTCTCCTCTCTGCTCTGTGCTCATCATGTGCTCCAGAACTGTGGCAGTGATCCAGCAAAAGACTGGGATCAGACACATGATGTGGAGGCTCCTGGATGCCTTGATGTGTGAGATGATTTTGTTGGACAGATCTTCATCGATGAACCTCCTCCTGAAGTACTCCTCCTTCTGGCCGTCAGTGAAACCTCGTACTTCTGTTACCCTGTCAACATATGAAGGAGGGATCTGATTGGCTGCTGCAGGTCGAGAAGTTATCCAGATAAGAGCTGAGGGAAGCAGATTCCCCTTGATGAGGTTTGTGAACAGTGTGTTTAATGATGACTTCTGTGTGACATCAGAAACAACCTCCCTGTTTTTGAAGTCCAATGACAGTCTGCTTTCATCCAGGCCGTCAAAGATGAACAATAGTTTACAGACAGCGAGCGTCTCTGCTCCGACCTTCTGTAATGTTGGATGGAAAACATGGAGCAGCTCAAGAAGACTGTACCGCGTATCTCTGATCAAGTTCAGCTCCCTGAATGAAAGCAGGATCAGCAGACTGATGTATTGGTTCTCTGCGCCCTCTGCCCAGTCCAGAGTGAACTTCTGCACTGAGAAGGTTTTTCCAACACCAGCGATGCCATTTGTCAGAACCACTCTGATGGGTTTCTGTTGGTTGGGTAAGGCTTTAAAGATGTCCTGGCACTTGATTGGAGTCTCATGGAGGGTCTTCTTTTTAGAGTCTGTCTCAATCTGTCTCACCTCATGTTGGGAGTTCACCTCTTCACTCTGCCCCTCTGTGATGTAGAGCTCAGTGTAGATCCTGTTGAGGAGGGTTCTTCTTCCTGTTTCATCACTTCCATCAGTCACACGTTCACATCTCCTCCTCAGACTGACCTTGTGTTCATCTAAAACCTCCTGCAGACCTCTATCTACTGAAAGAGAGAATGATAAATAATGCTTATTATTTTCAAATGTTATTGTAAAAGTAGTAAAAAGAGTTTTAATTTCTATACTTTTTACCAATAAAAGTCCTGTTTCAGGAGGAAGAAGAAAGGTGTACAGTATTACTTTGTTCAGTGCTGCTCTGACTGCCTCTCTGCAGTCCAGCTCCTGTTCTGGGTCTTTTTCCACACTGAGGACAGGGCGAGTCTCCTGGTGAACCATACTGGTCCCAGTATGAGGTGATGCACCGTTTGCAGAACCAGTGTCCACAGCTGATAGAGACGGGATCCTTCAGGATGTCCTGACACACAGGACAGGACAGCTGCTCCTCTATAACATGACTCCTCTTCGTCCCCCTGTGAAGACATGTCTTTAGAACTCAACTGATCGTTGACTGATAGAAATTATGAAGATTTATCAGACATAATCTAAACACTCAGATGATCATAGAGAGCAGGTATTGTCTCCTTTCTTGTTTGTATTCAGCTCATAGTCTGCAGTGAGATGATTGTCTCTTGTGTTTTAACCCTCCTCCGTTCATAAAGACTAAAAAACAACATGTTCTCTTTCACTGTCTTTTCAAACATTAATGATGTGTGCAGTCTTTTTTATTAAATCAGACTGAAGACCATGTGCAGCTTTTTCACTGTCAAAAAATCAAAGAGTCTGATCCTGTCATCGATGTTTCACTGTCACTTCAGACAGCTGAGATCGGTTTAGTCGATCTCTGAACTGAGGTTAGACGTGATGAAACATTTTGAATTACATTGTGGTGGATCAGCAGTATTAGGGCGCACTCACACTAGGCCCAGTTGTCCCAACGACTGACCCACCTCCAGGACTAACCGTTCTTGAGCATGGTTACCTCTTGTGCATAAGGTCTTAATACAACACATGCATGGCTCGACGTGATCATAAAGAGTGATTAATTTACAAGACAGGCAAATTTGAGGAAAAAAAAAATTAGAACACGCACGTCAAAGAACAAGACAGCTACTTTCAGGGCTTAAAGTAAAAAAGAAATCCTGAGCCTGAACTATTTTTATTTTTTTTTGGGGGGGGGGGGGGTTGACTAAGATCTCCCCAAGATAATTTTGAGCCAGATCATTCCTTCATTATGATCAGTTTTTATGCACCAATTTGTGCATTTTCTGCAATATTTTAGAATCTTTATAATGTCTTTTAATAAACGTTTCATGTGTTCATCAGACACATGTTAACACAATGATGAATGCATTTGAAAACATGTGGACTGGAGAGTTGTAGTGTTTTTGCACTTTTCCAGCCCTGCAGAATTTCCAACGTTTTTTTTATACAAGTAGTCTCTGTATAGCTGATATAAAATGTTGTATTAAGTGTGACATTATTTTGGTTTGTTCCGGTGATTTTTTTTCTTTGAATGCCAATTTTAGCCCATCTTTTGTCGGAATCTGATGGTTTTAAAACCGTTTTACCAAACATTTTTATTGAAGAAAACCTGCCCTTAAATCCTTGTGCGAGTGCGCTCGTGGGAGTGACAGCAGTGAAGCTGTCGGCTGTCTTTCCACTGTGACACATAAGCGTGCACAAGCGCTTATGATGTTTTGATGCTGTACGTTTAACTTGACCTTCAAGGGGGGGCGGGGGCCCTTATATAAAGGTAGGGGAAACACTGGGTTATTTGTGCAGCACTTTTCATACAGAGGCAATTCAAAGTGCATTAAATTAGAAAGACACTTTGAAGAGCACAGAATAATATAAAGTGAAATGCACATGAACCTGAAACATGCATAACTTGCACATTTAGTCTGTCAGTATTTTTTCCTTGCCATCTCCCTGGCTTATTATTACAGCAGACGGGGTTGTGAACGGAGATGAAGCAGCGTTTGATACAAAGTAACCGTAGACAATGAAATATCAACGCTGAACAACCTTTTGTGTGTGACTGTTCAGTAGTGTATGTCTTCCTATTTGTATAGCAGGTCTACATGGCACTAAAATGATGCCTTCTTTGGAGTTCACACTTGATCCCGTTTGGATCCCCCTCCACGGTTCAGGCCGCACATGATCCTAGGATCGATGGAAAATGTGTCTTTCTGTTTCTAACATATTGCACTCTCTTTCTGGTAAACACACGGATAATTAAAGTCTCTGTGGCAACTGTTCAGCTCAGAAAATCTGGAAATTTGGATAAATGCAGAAGAATCACATCCCTGAGCGATGTTAATCATAACGGTACGATGACTTACTTTGTGTCTGATGGTCGAGGTTCATCACTGAAAAATGGAGGTTCATCTTTGGACAGATCACTCTTCATAGATACACAGCTGGGTACAGGAGCCTGTCCTCTCTGCCGGCTGAACTGTAATCTTTGAAAACAACATGTTTCGTATTTATAGTCTTATACCACATAAATCTTTAAGTTGTCAGATAACAAAGCCATTTATGAAGCTCTAAACACTGAGGCTGCTTCTGATTATTAGAAGGCTTCACAGTTAATAAATAGAATCTTAGAAATGTTCATTAAAAAAACATCTAAAGTGAAAATAAGTGAGCAAGCCGTCTTACTTTGAGTGTGAGGGTTCAGGTTCATTCTTGAAGCTCATAGGAGGATCCATGGACTTCAGAGACACACAGCTGGGTACAGGAGACTCTGCTCTGTCCTCCTCTTCCTCTAAACGCACATTCATGTTCTGATCTGAAGTCGATCTGAGAGGAAAAACAGTAACACTCACTGCGAGATCAAAACAAACAAGATAAACCATTTTGATCTAACGCCACAGCCAGGACGAACACACACACACACACACAAACTGAATAGTAACTTTAGCTAGGTTATTCAGTCATGAGCAACGACTCGACAAGCAGCAATGACACTTTTAGAATTGTAAAATCTAAGACCAACAGACTGTAATACAAAAAAGTCATAATTTCAATATCAATATTTGTTCTCTATCAGAAACATCAACTTTACAAACACTAGTGACTAGATGGAAATCTGTCTGTAAATAACAAGTTTGCTGTAATCTTCAGATATTTGGGGAAAATATTTTTTTCTTGCATGAGCTTTGCAGATGTTGAAAACGTAACACACAAACCATTCATTTAGCAGATGTGTGTCTGCAGCTGGTCTTTTGTGAATCAGACAAACAACAAATGTGCCGTGTGCAATTAGGAACTATATCTTCAGTTTTTGGACTGAAGCGATCTGGAACAGAGTTTGTCTCAGTTTACAGCTTCAGACTGCAGCAGGCTGTAACATTACTAACTAAAGCTACTGAATGTTGTCACATACAGACACCAGCTGATACCTGCATGACAGCAGACGGGTTGAGAGTGAAAGAGGAAAAGACGAAGCAGCATTTGATACAAAGTAACCGTAGACAATGAAATATCAACGCTTAACGACCTTTGTGTGGGACAGTCCAGTACTGTAATGTCTTCCTATTTGTATAGCGGGTCTACATGGCACTAAAATGATGCCTTCTTTGGAGTTCACACTTGATCCCGTTTGGATCCCTCCCCCACGGTTCAGGCCGCACATGATCCTAGGATCGATGGAAAATGTGTCTTTCTGTTTCTAACATATTGCACTCTCTTTCTGGTAAACACACGGATAATTAAAGTCTCTGTGGCAACTGTTCAGCTCAGAAAATCTGGAAATTTGGATAAATGCAGAAGAATCACATCCCTGAGCGATGTTAATCATAACGGTACGATGACTTACTTTGTGTCTGAGGGTCGAGGTTCGTCACTGAAAAATGGAGGTTCGTCTTTGGACAGATCACTCTTCATAGATACACAGCTGGGTACAGGAGACTGTCCTCTCTGCCGGCTGAACTGTAATCTTTGAAAACAACATGTTTTGTATTTATAGTCTTATACCACATAAATCTTTAAGTTGTCAGATAACAAAGCCATTTATGAAGCTCTAAACACTGAGGCTGCTTCTGATTATCAGAAGGCTTCACAGTTAATAAATAGAATCTTAGAAATGTTCATTAAAAAAACATCTAAAGTGAAAATAAGTGAGCAAGCCGTCTTACTTTGAGTGTGAGGGTTCAGGTTCATTCTTGAAGCTCATAGGAGGATCCATGGACTTCAGAGACACACAGCTGGGTACAGGAGACTCTGCTCTGTCCTCCTCTTCCTCTAAACGCACATTCATGTTCTGATCTGAAGTCGATCTGAGAGGAAAAACAGTAACACTCACTGCGAGATCAAAACAAACAAGATAAACCATTTTGATCTAACGCCACAGCCAGGACGAACACACACACACACACAAACTGAATAGTAACTTTAGCTAGGTTATTCAGTCATGAGCAACGACTCGACAAGCAGCAATGACACTTTTAGAATTGTAAAATCTAAGACCAACAGACTGTAATACAAAAAAGTCATAATTTCAATATCAATATTTGTTCTCTATCAGAAACATCAACTTTACAAACACTAGTGACTAGATGGAAATCTGTCTGTAAATAACAAGTTTGCTGTAATCTTCAGATATTTGGGGAAAATATTTTTTTCTTGCATGAGCTTTGCAGATGTTGAAAACGTAACACACAAACCATTCATTTAGCAGATGTGTGTCTGCAGCTGGTCTTTTGTGAATCAGACAAACAACAAATGTGCCGTGTGCAATTAGGAACTATATCTTCAGTTTTTGGACTGAAGCGATCTGTAACAGAGTTTGTCTCAGTTTACAGCTTCAGACTGCAGCAGGCTGTAACATTACTAACTAAAGCTACTGAATGTTGTCACACACAGACACCAGCTGATACCTGCATGACAGCAGACGGGTTGAGAGTGAAAGAGGAAAAGACGAAGCAGCATTTGATACAAAGTAACCGTAGACAATGAAATATCAACGCTTGGAAATTTGGATAAATGCGGAAGAATCACATCCCTGAGCGATGTTAATCATAACGGTACGATGACTTACTTTGTGTCTGATGGTCGAGGTTCATCACTGAAAAATGGAGGTTCATCTTTGGACAGATCACTCTTCATAGATACACAGCTGGGTACAGGAGCCTGTCCTCTCTGCCGGCTGAACTGTAATCTTTGAAAACAACATGTTTTGTATTTATAGTCTTATACCACATAAATCTTTAAGTTGTCAGATAACAAAGCCATTTATGAAGCTCTAAACACTGAGGCTGCTTCTGATTATTAGAAGGCGTCACAGTTAATAAATAGAATCTTAGAAATGTTCATTAAAAAAACATCTAAAGTGAAAATAAGTGAGCAAGCCGTCTTACTTTGAGTGTGAGGGTTCAGGTTCATTCTTGAAGCTCATAGGAGGATCCATGGACTTCAGAGACACACAGCTGGGTACAGGAGACTCTGCTCTGTCCTCCTCTTCCTCTAAACGCACATTCATGTTCTGATCTGAAGTCGATCTGAGAGGAAAAACAGTAACACTCACTGCGAAAACACAACAGGAAACAGTTTATTCTAGCATGTAACCCTAGACTGAGAGAACAGGACACACTCACACAGAGAATAATAAAAGCTTCACAAATCCTACGTCCCCTTATTAAATCCAAATGTTGACTTTTTTTATTCAGCCTTCGTTCAGCCTTACCGCCCTGCAATCCTCTGAATCCCCTGCTCAGTGTTGCCCCGCCCCTGCTCCATTTACAGGAAATCAGCAGGGTTCGTCTTCGCGCGTGCGCGTGCGTGTGTGCGTGTGTGTGTGTGTGAGAGAGAGATATGCCTCGTGGACTCTGCTCTGTGTCAGTGAGGCTGTCAGACAGGGAGCAGCATGGTGTGTGTGTCTCACACTGACAAGTTTCCAAACCACTCTTTATGTCTGAACATGAATTCTGTTACAACATATTTAGAGAGTTTATTTTTTCCACATCCATGTAAATAAATCTGTTTTGATTTGTAAACCCAAGTGCTTCAAATGTAATGAACTGGTAACTAAATGCTTTTATTTTGGAGCCTTTTGGGAAACACAGAAGCCTGCCCTTTGCATGGCGTTATCTTGCCCCTCCAAGGAGAACAAACAGATACTCAAACTCTTTTATCTCTTCAGCAATTAGGCCGTTGAATGTTGAACTGATTTACTGTATGGACTGCAGTGTTTCCCCTACCATTATATTAGGGGGGTGGCGGGCTGCCCCCTTAATATAATGGTAGGGGAAACACTGCACTGCTTGAAGGTCACGTTTATATAAAAAATAAAAATATATTTTTTTTTTACTTAGATTTAGTTTTGGGCTTTTTGGGCCTTTATTGTACAGATATGATAGTGGATAGAGTCGGAAATCAGGGAAAGAAGTCATTTAAGGATACCATTCCGATAGAAAAGGACATCTGTCATTAAAAGTAACACATGAACACCAAGATTCCTTCAAGTGTTTGTGTCGGCATCCGTCTGCCCGCACCTTCGAGAAGCTTCTGGATTCACATGGTGCGAGGCCGATGGCTGCTCGCAGGCCACCTGCGTGGACGATGAGGTACATTGTCAGAAGAGATCAGAGACTGTAAATAATTCATCCAGAAGCTGAGGTTCACCTGTTCTTTCTCTGTCCCTACACCTTCAACAGATCTGGGAAAGATGTACTGTATCTCATTATATTCATGATAACATTGAATATCCTGTTCGGTTTCAGAACGAATTAAACACATTTAATTAGTTGATTATTTTAGGTAAATAGCCTACCATATCCACACAGCCACATTTAGTCTCTCCAGTCCAAACTGTTATTCATAACTTTAAAAAAAGGAACCTGAGCAACACATTAGAAGCATTTGTGATTTAACAAATAAGAAAGCTGCTAAAACTCTCTCTCTGCTCTTTATTGAATGAACTTATTTGAGAGCTCCCCCTGGCTCTGTTCTTTACTTGTTTATGTATTGATGACTTTTTTCTTTTCTCCACTTATGTATCATATGTATAACAGATGAAATAATTTGTATGTGAAATATTTGTCTGAAAAGTTACAGTTAAAATAACTTTCAGACCAAAAGGAGGATGAAGTTGATCTTAGGGGATGCACTGATGAACTTAAGGCATAAAAAAGATGTCAAATGGGGGAAGTCCCCCCTGCAGTGGTCCTTTAGCGCTGTATGTGGGTTCATGTATTTATAACACTCAAGTCTCAGCTTGTTGTTGATGCAGCAGTGCCACCTGCTGTCCATGTTTCTGCACCTCAAAGACAGAATACACACACGAGCTGGACAACTTCATGAACATCCAAGAGAATTACACAGAAAATAAAATAAAGAAATATGCTGCTAATGAAAGAGGCTTTCTCTGTATAATGTTATATCTTTAATAACTAGAAGAGATCACAACAGTTGTGGAAAACAAAGATTATGCTGTAGGAGTTTTCTTGGATCTTTTGAAACATTTGACACAGTCGACCCTAACTAATTACAAATAAAACTACAGAAATATGAGGAGGAGTAGCACTCACTATGAAAGTTTCAGAACACTTTCACAAATATTTTTTATTTTTTATACTCAACATACAGATGAGAATATTTGTACATGTTTAAAGTGATGTGAAGGTTGTGTCCCCAGTGATCAGAGGAAATAACATCAGTGAACTAATAACAACTCTTACAGGACAGACAGCAGTATTACAGAAGTTTAAAGTTAGTTGAATTCCACGGAGAGAGTTTAGATCTGTTTTCCATCAATTCATGAACTTTTCCTTTCTTCCTCGACAATATTTAAGAGCTCAGGCAGAACCAGCAAAGGAGTTATATACAATAAAAGAAGGAGAAGAGACAGTCGAGGAGTTGAAAGAAAAAAGGGAAACAAAATAAAATAGGACGAATAAAATCAAATTTAAAGAAAAGTAGAGGGCCGTACTCCAGGTGAGGTTTGTGCCGATCTCCCCTCTGTTTGTTGTGTGTTTTTAGTGAATTTAATGTTGTATAATTATTGTGTTTACATTCTTCTGCGGACGTGACTGAAATAAACTCATCAAAGATTCCTATAGATATTAATAAAGACAATTAACATTTTAAAATATTATTGTTTAGCACTAATTTTAAACTCTCCCTCTCATTCATTGTTGAAACTGATACATAAAAGGGGCTTTTTTGCCCAAATAACTGCATAATGGGTCGTAAGTACACACAAACAGCACCTGCACACAGAGCTAGTTTGCTCTGCAGCACAGTTAGGGGTGAATTTACTGTAACCCTTTCTGAAAATTAGATGGTGTTTTTTGACTAATTTGCACAGGTTTAGTGGGCACAAAAGCCACACAATCACTTTGTGGATCAGGCCCTGATTGTGACTAAGTATCATTTTCTTATTTCTAGATTCCAAAACTTAACTCTTATAACTCAACATACAGAAATCTGAAAAATGTTCTTTTGAAGCAGAAGCTGTCATGGTGTTCAGTGTTTGATCTCTTTTGTCTAGTTCAGCTTATATGTTCATTACAAATATAAACTCTCCAGTCAGAAACCTTTAGGTAATGGATGACATATTTTCTCCTGGTTTCACATTCATTGTTCAGTGTTCTATGTTTCCAAACTTAAAACATATCTGTTGCCTACACAGATTTTAATAATTAATCCTGTGTTTTCTGGAAACTTCAGCTTTGTTTCATCATCTTCCTCAGCATGATAAAGGGGAACGTTAATGTAAGTTTGAAAAACTGATCCTCGATTTGAGAGTTTTCCAATTCATATTTTTACTTTGTTACATGAAGAATGAACTGTGTGTGTGTGTGTGTGTGTGTGTGTGTGTGGGTGTGTGTGTGTGTGTGTGTGTGGATTAAGAGAAGACATATCTCTAAAACAAACCTGCGTATGTGTTAGTGGACTCTGACGATGTTTTAAATTCGTTCTCTAAATCTGTTCTGCTGTCACACAGAGTCAGACATGAGCAGTCGATCCCTGAACAACAGGACAAAGTCTTCTTCCATCCTTTAGAATAAAAAGGTGAAATAAATTATTGAAGAGTTGATGCCCTTCAATGAGAAACAGCTAATTATCCAGCCGTCATTATAGGAGGTGGTCAGTCAGTGTGTGACTCATCAGGAGGTGAACTCATGGATTGATTGGTCGACCATCCCCCGAGGTTTAATCACTGACAGGATGGAGGGGTCAGCCTCACCACGACTCAATCGATATGCCTCTATCACGGAGAACATCTCAAGAGGAACCACTCCACCACATCATCAGGATAACTTTATGAAGAGATTAGAACCAGGAGCTGGAGGAGGGGAGAGAGAGGAGGAGGGCTGAGCAACCTGTTGGACAACTCTTGAGACAACAATAGAAAATACAACTCTGACTTAAATACTGTCAACTTCATATAAAAGCTCATCCCAGTTTAAGGTCCAGTCCCTTTTACTAGCCTTGTCTTGTGTAGCTGACAAATAAAGTTAGTGCATTTAATGTTGGAATAGTTTGTGGATAAAAAATAAGGAGCCAAAGCATCAAGACACGAAAAATAAAGATGAACCAGTGGGTAAAAGAAGGTTTAAGTTCCTCTGATTCATATGTTTGTGTGCATCCACAGAATACGAGCAATGTTTCTCAGATGATAACCTGGACATAGACAAAATAAATGTAAACCTCATTGAGTGACACGGAGGACTCTGCGGCTTGTGCTGGCTTAAAATAAGCTTGAAATTCTGAAATTATTTTTTTCTCCACCTTGCATGAGACATTTTAACAATATAACATCTGCTTTAAACAACAAACCTACACTCTTTCATTGGCTGGGGAAACACATCCATTGCCAGTCCAGAAACGTCCTGAGTCAACCTAAACATCAAAATACAATTACACAAATTATCATAAAGCAAAAGAAAAGTAAAGACAGAAACATTGTGTCAAATTTCCCACGGTACTTTAATCTATCACAACCATTGGATCACTCTCCCCTCCCCAGAATGGTATCGTCTTTTTCGACTGCACGTCACACTTAATTTACGGCACAGAAAGCTTAAAAGACAGGAAAACGCAGGCTGGCTCAGCGGCTCAAAAAAACAAAAAAATGCTTGGCAGCTCCTTTGCTTTTCCTCCATAAATCATGCAACAGGTAGGTTCAGTTTGTTTGTAAATAAAGTAATTAACTGAACCTACAATTGGCTTGCTTGCTGTAAAACTATGAAGTGGTAGTTGGTAAGTTGGCCTGGTTGCTGAAAAGTTGCAGCCGGGTCACTTTCCCTGTAGCCTACTGCCGAGGTGCCCTTGACCAAGGCACTGAACCCCCAACAGCTCTGGCGTGCTTCCTGTGCTGCAGCCAAGCAACAAACTCATGTGTTGAAAAAAAGAAGTCAATACGGAAGTGCAAAATCCTGCAGTTCGTTGAGGGTCCGCTTGAGACTGGCTCCAAGAGCCCCTTATAGCAGACATAAACATGATTACATCCTGGTGGGCCTAGCCTATATAGAACGATTTTGGTCTGATTAGTAATTGTCTTTGTGATGTTTTGTGTGCATGTGTGTAAGGTTCAATGTGTGAGTGCATGTCCTTCATTAACTGTATGCCAAACAGAATTTCCTCTCCGGGATAAATAAAGTAGCCTATGTAGGCTAATGTAAAATGTAAGAATATGAATAAAACTAGGCCTGCTGATAAAGGAGGCCTAATTAAAATATAAAGTATGTTAATCTGTCATTACTGTGTCAACCTGTGTTTTGGAAAAGGGTGGAAATATCGACTAAATGTATACATTATACATTAACAGCCCGGGGGTAGTGTTGTGTATTTTTGCTATCTTCAGAAGTAAAAGGTTAAAGGTCACATATTATGCTAATTAACTTTACCATGTTCAGATTATTCCTCCCCCGGCTGGAATACACTGTTGTTTTGGTTTTTGGTTCATTATAGTTGTCAAGAAAAGCCAGAGAAAAGCATGCTGTTCCGGAATAATCAATTGTTTCTGTTCTTTAAAACTTAATCATGATGTTAGTAACCCAGAGAGGGCACAAGAAATAAATGCATTATTCTACTTAATATTTGGTGTCTTTAAGACATGTTCTATATTTGGTATCAAACAGGTAGTTTTAAATCCCTGTATCCATAATTAGGCATACTTGTGTTACGTCCTTAATTGCAGATTAAATAAACAATACAATAATGAATTAAACTTTGTCGTATTTTCATCTTCTTGGTAGACCTAGTTGGATCAAGCCTCTGAAAAGCTTTTACAAGTGTTTCTTTGATTTTAAGAGTTAAGGAAGAGTTACACATCGTGTTCATTCATTCGTCTAGTTTTCCCTTTACTCTGACTTCGAGTAAAACAAATCCAAACACAAACTATTTATGATATAACGAGGACTTCTTCCTCCATTCAGATTCTGTGTAGTCAGTCTTTCTCCCCCTCCCCCCCCTCCCAAGCCCATGAAACCAGAGATCTTATTTCTATATTAAACACATAGTGTGAACATGCAGAGTTTAGTTCAATGAAATAAAGTCTCGACAGTTTAAATATCAGCTGATGTTCTCCTGAGAGCCACTAGGTGGCGTTAAGGTTCTGCACACTGAGCTCTGATGATGAACCTGCAGAGACATGAAACTGAACAGACAGAAATACACACATTTGAAATATTCAGATATTTTAAGATGTATTCTACATCATCACTGTTTTGTACATTAGTTTATGAACTTGTTCTGACAGACTTTTTGAAAAACATTGTATTATTATGAAAACTTTATTAATGCACCACTTAAAAACAAATATATAAAGTGCCTCACATGAATAAAACCGAAAAACATAACAATGAAAACGTCTGAAACAAATATTCTGTGAGGACATTTATTCTAAACGTGTGTTTAAAAACAAATAATTAAACTGAAGTAACGATGAAAAACAAAGAAATGTATGAAGAATCTGGAACAAATGTGAGATGTAATAATCACAGAAATCGTTGTCTGTTTAATTGTTTCTCATTAAAATACAGAATGTGCTCAGTAATCTTCATTATCCTCACATAGAATAAACTAGTATGTGAGTTCACTCAGTTAAATTGTTATTCCTGTTATTAAACTGTGCAGACATTCATTTGATTATGAAACACATTTTAACCTGCAGTTGCTTCCTGTCAGTGACCTGATGTTTCTGAAGAGTCTGAAACAGCAGCTGATCCCTGATCAGTCTGGCTGCTGCTGATTCATATTCAGCTCTTTATTATTATTATTATTATTATTATTATTATTATTATAATTATGATATACACTGAGACCACTGCCAGGTGAAGGTAATAACACTTATCATCTCGTTACAGTATTACCTGTCAGTGGGCGGGGTATTTGTAACAGTACGTGAGCATGTTGTCCTGGGAGCAGATAAATGGGCGGGGCTAAGGATGTGATGCTATAACTGGGTCAGATCATCTCCATCTCCATCTGCAGGAGGAGGTGCCTAAAGAGATCAAAGGTAGAGGTGAGAAGGTGAACAGGTGAACAGATTGATGGTTGACCCAGGCTCACACACTTGTGTGTGTGGAGTGAAGGCTGGTCTGTGTGGTCTGACATAAAACATACCGAGCTCAGTGCTGAAAGACTTCAAGCTGGTCTGATATAGGGAAGAGTCATAAAACACAGCTGATTTTTTTGAATAATAATATTAATAATAATAATAATAATAATAATAATAATTTATACTTTATTGATCCCGCGAGGGGAAATTCGTTTTTACACTCTGTCTAGTTAACATGCTACACAAACATAGGCCGAAATACACACACATGCACAAACAGGATCCTGTGGACATGCACATATTGTTATTGTTATTATTATTATTACTATTATTGTTATTATTATTATGACATCACTGTAAGCAGTCACACACAAAGTCCGCTGTCAGATGGAGGTCTGCTTTCTGCCTGCAGAGGTCATTCTCCCTACATGTAACACCTGTTGCAGCAGACACAAACACACCACACACACTGTCATCGTGAATGTGTGCGTGTGTGTGTGTGTGTGTGTGTGTGTGTGTGTGTGTGTGTGTGTGTGTGTGCGTGCGTGTGTGCGTGCGTGCGTGTGTGTGTGTGTGTGTGTGTGTGTGTGTGTGTGTGTGTGTGTGTGTGTGTGTGTGTGTGTGTGTGTGTGTAATGCCTCGTGGACTCTGCTCTGCTCTGTGTCAGTGAGGCTGTCAGACTGGGAGCAGCATGGTGGATCACACGAGCGTCTCCGCGAAGTCTGCGCTGGTGAGACTCATTTTATATCATTGTGTTTAATCTTATATTAGATTAGATTATAAACCTTTATTTAATATAACTTTATATCATTTTATATCACATAATAGCCTACCATATGAGATTAATATCACACCTTATTTAATATGAGAGAAGATTGACACAGTTTATTTACTCTCTGATCAACACATTATCAGGTCACTGTTCACTGGATTAGCGCTGACTTTATTCTGGATTAGATGAACTCACTTTGTTCGCATTAACTCGTCGCTCTGTGTGCGAAAGTGTGTGTGTTCAGAGTTTACTGTAACTTTAGTCTAAGTGTGTGTGAGTGTCGGATTAACAAATTCATAATAAATTGTCCTGTGCGTAACTCACCTTTGCCTCCTCTCGCTCCTCCGCAGTCAGCCTCCTTCTCCTCCGCCTCCAGCTTCCCCCCTCTCCCGGCTCCCACCGTAACCTCTCCCGGCTCGTTCCCCAGCTCTCAGGCTCCTCCGGCGGGCGGCGGCATGAAGCTGGAGGCGGTGATGGAGACTCTGCAGCGGCAGCAGGCGGCTCGGCTCGCCCTGGAGGAGAAGCTCCGGCAGGCGGAGGCGGAGAAGGAGCTCCGGTCCATGGTGGAGGCTCAGATCCATCAGCAAGCGCTGGTCTTCAGACGGTACCAGGAGGCTCTCAGGGGATCCGGCTCCGATCATCACGGGCTGTCCCTGCAACGCATGGAGGACCGGAGAGGAGTCAGACCGGACCGGGAGGACCAGGAGGAGCTGGACGAGCAGGAGATCCTGGACGAAGAGGAGGAAGAGGAGGAGGAGGAGCTGGACCACTTCACGCCGCGGGAGTCCTCTCTGCAGGGAGCCCCGCTGCATCTCCTCACCCGGGTCCCGACCGCTTTACCGCCGGGCCGCCGTGCAGAGACCCCGACCCCCTCCCTCACCCAGAACCAGAACCAGAACCAGCAGCACGAGTGGACTTACGAGGAGCAATTCAAACAGGTAGGAGCCAAACACCTCCTCACACCTGCGGGCTCTCTGTGATGACGTGGTTTATTATCATTTTAAATAATAATGATCTCTCTGATCTGAAGAGTCTTTATTTCTTCAACATGAACTGAAGACAGTCTAATTAAACTTTATAATCTTATTTCAATCAGATGTAACCCTTTATATTCAGAGTGAATATAAAACAAGAGTGAAGATTTAATTTAAAATCAGAGTTTAAATTAGGAGCTCAGATTAAATATTAAACATGAACGTATCAAATCTGATCTGCCTGATCGGCTTCTTTAATTAACTCAGCCGGAAGAGAATCATTTTATTATTTAATTACTGTTTATGGTTTAATCGGCATGAAGGTAATATTATTATTAACAGAGCATTAAAAACAGACTCCACTGTCTGTGATGATTCAATGTCTGAATGAATTCAGGATTCATCATAAATATGAAGTTTTGTTTACTTCTGATTGACTTCAGTGATTAGATTAAAAGTTAATAATAAAACTCATTACACATCATTTATATGAATTCATTTCTGTTACGTTAGACTGTATTTGATGTTTTCATTCTCTATGATCAGAACAGAAATATAAGTCGTGATTTTAACTCAACATTAATGTACTGAATATAAAAACATTTAGCCTACACATGAATCAAGTTTAGAGTTTTGATACAGTTCATGTTTGACTTTAAATGAAATAAAGATTTCTTCAGTGTTCAATAATCATATAAAGTTGTTGGATCACATATTAATAATCATAAATATATCCTGTATATGAAATCATTCCTGCAGTATTTTACATTTGTTTTAAAGAGACACAAACAGAATGTTTAATGTTGAAAAAGAAAGACGGACTTTATATCATCATTATATAATTACCATCAGTGTGATCCATCAGGACTTTATATTATTAATATATGATAATAGATGTATATATATAATAACTGATATGCTAATGTGAATCCTCAGCGTGTAGTGACAGAACATCAGGACATACAACAATCACAAACACACTTTGTGTATTTATATCTGTAACAGTGTGTTTCTGTGACACCATCAGGTTGGAGACTGAAGCTTTTAACACAGGATCATTTATTAACTCTGTAACTTGAATAACATGATAAAATCACCCTTAATGAATCACTTATTAAATTAATCAGAAGTATTAGTTAGAAAATGATGGATTTCACAGAATCCCTGTGTTAACTAATAGAGCTTTATTAAAAAGGTGAAACATTAATAATGTAACATTAAATCTTTATTAACTTGGTGATGAACATAAATGAAAACACGACAAGTTGTTTTTCACTTTGTGGTTGTTTAAAAAATAAATAAATAAATAGATTTTGTTTCAGGACTTTCAGATCAGTCACAGAATAAAGTTGAAACATTTTCTAACAGGTCACAGGTCTTACTATTTTATCTGATTTATTTGTATTACTGCAGTTAGTTAAAACTATGAATGGAAGCTGGCGTGTTCACTGTGTGTCGGGTAATGTTGAGTAATACAAGGTGCGCTGTAGTACAGACAAATCACAGAAAAACAACAGCTCAGCTTACCTCCGTTTGGTAGTGGTAGTTAGTTATTTGTTTGAAGCAGCAGCTGTGTGTGTGTGTGTGTGTGTGTGTGTGTGTGTGTGTGTGTGCGTGTGTGCGTGTGTACGTGTGTGTGTGTGTGTGTATGTGTGTGTGTATGTGTGTGTGTGTGTGTGTGTGTGTGTGTGTGTGTGTGTGCGCGTGTGTACGTGTGTGTGTGTGTGTGTGTGTGTGTGTGTGTGTGTGTATGTGTGCGTGTATGTGTGTGTGTGTGTGTGTGTGTGTGTGTGTGTGTGTGTGTGTGTGTGAAATGTAATGGTCATGATGGGACAATAAAAACACTTTTCTGGCTGCTCAGCAGACAGAGCGGAGCCGACACACTGAGCATGCTCAGACTGACAAACTACAACCAGGGCTGATAATGCATGTTAACAAAGAGCAACAACATGTACACAACTATGTGTGTTAAATAAAAAACTAGTACAATAAGGTGACATTTTGATCTCAACCTAAAGTTACAAGTGTTACATCTTTATACAATCTAAATGTATAAGTTTTGAATCTGAATAAAAAAGTTATATTGAAGTATTTACATATGTAGTCATTACACACACACACACACACACACACACACACACACACACACACACACACACACACACACACACACGCACACATATACTTACATAATTTTGGCAGCCGTTCAGATTTTCCAGGAAACTGGAGCTGGCTCTCACCCAGAAACACTGGGACGTCCCGTGTGTGTGTGTGTGTGTGTGTGTGTGTGTGTGTATATGTGTGTGTGTGTGTGTGTGTGTGTGTGTGTGTGTGTGTGTGTGTGTGTGTGTGTGTATGTGTGTGTGTAGCTGGCAGCTGGATGCCAAACGATTACGAAACAGGAAGATAATCGCGTGCTGACACACAGTCAAGCCCCTTTTACACACATGCAATTCCTGAACATTTCTGGAACATTTCAGACAGCCTGCCCCTGAATGCTTCCTGATTTGCCTGTTCACACATGCACCTCACAGCTTGAGGAGTTAATTGTTGCACAGGCGCGTGTGTGTCAGAAGCTGGACATGATGTAAAAAAAAAAAAAAAAAAAACATCTCAGAATAGGCAGTGCATTTTCCTGAATATTTCCTGCTGTGTTTGTACATCAGCTCACCTTGACCCAATGTAGAAATTTTACTATGAGGCTGAAAAGAAAACGTCTGGGTAAAGTCAAAGTGAAATGTTCAGCTGTTAGCATTCATACGTGCAGCTCAATGAGAGCATGTAGTTCTGGTGTTGAAATAAACCAGTCAGTGTGTTTAAATGAGTTAAAGCGGACCAGCTGGTTATTGATCATTTCAATTATTGGTCAAGAAAGACGATGGCAGCAGAGATGAATGCTGAGTGCTAACAGAATGCTAATGTTGTTGACTGAAAGCCTCCTTCTGTCTGTGCTGTTAGCTTCAGACCAATGTTAGCTGCAGCTTGCAGGCATCTGCTACGTTAAAGGAGTTGTGTTTTGCTGTCTCCATGGTAACATCAGAGGATGTATACTATCTGCTCAATTTCAGGTTTTCTGGTTAGAATCCTGATTATTTGTCTTGTTGTTTTTCATGTTGTTTGTTCTATAAGTATATGAGTGCATGAGGTTTTTATTATAATGATGTAACCTTTTTTTTTACTTCTAGTAAAGTCTGTTTGTGTCTCTGCTGAGTGTATAAAGACATAAAGTGTCTGTTTTCTCTAGTCAGCGTTTTACAGTAACTCTGAGTGTATTACATCACAGAACCTGTTCATTCAGTTAGTAATCCTCTCTGTTTATCTGTTTGTTTGAGGTAAAATGCTCAAATTTCATTTATACAGACAGTTCTTGTCATCTTTGTCAGGCTCCTCCTCACCTGTCTCTAAGGCTCCACCTGACCAGTCTGTTAGGCTCCACCCGACCAGTCTGTTAGGCTCCACCCGACCAGTCTGTTAGGCTCCACCCGACCAGTCTGTTAGGCTCCACCCCACCAGTCTGTAAGGCTCCTCCTCTCCTGTCTGTTAGGCTACACCCCACCAGTCTGTTAGGCTCCTCCTCTCCTGTCTGTTAGGCTACACCCAACCAGTCTGTTAGGCTCCTCCTCACCTGTCTGATTTTATACGTTATTTTTCTGTCCAACATTGGTTGGAGATGAGGCGTCCATCTTTGTTTCTGGTTATATCCATAAAGTGACATTAAAATTGATGTTTGTGCCTTTATTGTAGAGATAAGACAGTGTGTAGAGTGAGAAACCAGGGAGGGAGAGAGTGGGGAATGACATGCGGGAAAGGAGCCTGCAGGTTGGATTCAAACCGTGTTCTCCGGCTTTGAGGGCTACATCGTCCGTACATGGGGCACGTTCACCAACTACTATGCTACCAGAGCCCACTTGCCAGTACTTATTTTTTATGTGATAAATAAAAATATTTAAATTAGAAGGAATTACATTTTTTGATTTAAACTGCTTATCTCTGTGCTGAGACTGAACGTATCCCTGATCATGGTTCTGAAGGATTTTATTCTTATTTTTGTTGTTGTAGTTGTTAAACATTTGTGTTTAGTTTGATCCAATTAGCAGAAACTCTGTTCATACCTTCAGCCCTGCACAAACGGTTAAAGCTGATCTGAAACATGACCCACATGTATGTTAGACGGGAGGACATACACCTCTGCATGTGTTGTAGCTGCTGTCATAGATTAGTGTGTGTGCTTGTGTGTGTGTGTGTGTGTGTGTGTGTGTGCGTGTCACATTCCCGCAGCAGGCTGAGGGGCCTCAGAGTGTCACATGTTTAGCTCTTCTCTGTCTGTGAGGATTGAGGGTAATCTGGATGTGACAGATCAGGTGTAACAGAAGTGAGTTAACCTGTGAGTTAATCTGCTCTCTCTGTTTTAATAACACCTTCCTGCGCAGCCTGATGTAAAACCAGGACCAGGTGGGAAATGGTAAACAGACAGAAAGTTTAAACGTTTTTAATTTCAGATAACATTTGTGTCTCTGAGTCGTCAGAGGTTTGGTTTCTTCTAATCTTCAGGGCTTTCAGAAGCTCCACCAACTTGTCTTTATGCAGACCACTGTGAGCTTGACCTGTACATTGAAGAGAGAAATACCAACGTGTTTAAAAGTTACTGTGTTTAATAAAAACTTTCTTTTTGTCAAAACAATTTGACATTTAGAGCAAATCTTCTGATCAAAACCAACACTCTCTTTGGACACACCTCCTTCATCCCTCAGCTCCCCCTCCCTTCCTGCATCACCAGTAAGTGTCTGTGAAACGAGAGCGGCAGTCAAGTGCTGATAACCATCTGAAAACAAGATTCTGAGATCAATTTCAAGTCATGATATGCATCGCCAAAGTTTATTCAGTTGCTATCTGTCTTTTTACACCGAGAAAGAAAACCTTTTTGTCTGTTGTTTCTCCTTTATTTGTACTCCTGTGACCACATTCTGTCATTATGCCTGTAGACACAGCGTCCCTGAGTGGGCGGGCCTGTCTCTCTACCCCCACGTGTTTGTAGGTCTAACAGTTGAAGGTGGAGGGAAAAAAACAAGCTGAAGGAAGTGCCTCCCTTGTCATTGTGAACACAGATCTCAGAACAACAAACAGAGAGAGAGTTTGACTTCACTCTCTTTTTAGGAAGTCATTACTACACAATGTATTTACATATTTTATATGTGTATATAAGTACAAGTGTATAGTGACTATAAGACTGGAGCTGACAGGGAGAAACATCACTGTGTGTGTGTGTGTGTGTGTGTGTGTGTGTGTGTGTGTGTGTGTGTGTGAAGCTCCAGCTGTGTGTTTACTCACTGTGCCTCTCACACTCGCACACCGATGTTACACCGTTATGGATGAAATGTGACAGTACAAAGGAGTAGTCAGAGTGGTCAAATTTTGTTAGGGCGCTGTTGTGGAATCACAATCTGTAATGGGCAAACAACCCCTACTCCCAGGTGTGAGTGACAGGGCGACATCAGCCCAACAATAGCTGCTGGTCATGTTTCCTCCTGTGCTCGATGCAGAGCGATGGAAAGATGACCCTCAGTGAGCTGATAGAAGGTGTAAGCTGACAATCTGCTGAGAGACAGAGAGACCTCCTCTAAGGGTGTGGGGGAATGTCGGACAGTCACAGTCCGGTTAAATCTGCAGAGACACCGCTCAGGACCAGGAGGAGGAACACACACACACACACACACACACACACACACACACACACACTCACAGGAGTTTGGTGCATGTAAGAACTGTATTTTTTCTGTTCACCAATATGTTCCTCTCCGCTCTTTTGTTGAAACAGTGATTATATCAAACTACACATTTATTACATTAAAAAAACGTAATCTTGGCTGGACTTAGCAGGGGCAGCCTGCCACGCGAGGGGCGTGGGGGATGAGTGAGGTACAAGCTGATCCTTATCAATAAAGTCTGAAATGAGTTCAGCTTTATGGTCTTAATGGGATAGTTTCAGTCTGCAGAAACAGCAGAGACTCTTCAGCTACTCACCAACAAAAATCAATACCTACCTCACAGGAAAAAAGACGACAGAGACCCTGATCATCTGTGAGGGAGGGATTCAGCAGGATGTAAGGGCGCAGAGGCCTCCTTTAGGAAGAAAGTCTAAGAAAGAAATGCGAAGGAAGGAGACTGTCTAAAGATGTCTAAGGACACATTTTTATTTTAAATAAATTAGTTGTCTGATAATCCCAGCCCCCAAAACTTGTTTCAGCCAACACATAACAAACACACAGCCAGCATGCAGCCAACACATAACAAACACACAGCCAACATGCAGCCAACACATAACAAAAACACAGCCAACATGCAGCCAACACATAACAAAAACACAGCCAACATGCAGCCAACATGAAGCCAACATGCAGCCACATGCAGATAACATGCAGCTAATCTGAAATGGAAGTAATTCACATAGAGCGCACAAAGATAGCGCTGTGTCCGTTTTGCACATTCTTCTTCACTCTGCAGAACTTCATCACCTGAGTGTATTTATTGTTCAAATGAACGAAGTGTTGACATAAATCCTTGACAGCTTTCATACAATCATTACATATTGTACACATATAGGCCTACACACACATTCTCATAATGAGTCACACTGCAGACAGAGTTCACCTTTATTAAACCAACATATCAAAAGTTTGCGTTCACTGATCAAACTTCTGTTGAATACCTGCAGTGACAGAGACTAATTCATGTGTCTTCACTCATAATGTGAAGAAATCAGTGTGTTTGCTGTAAACAAACACTGTAGAGACACTCTTCATAATGATGAAGAGTGGATGTTTTGTCTCTGAGGAAGACTGTGTGAATGCAGCAGCAGTAGCAGCGTGGAGTTACTCCCTGATATATTTGTTTTTCTACTTTTATGTGCTCTCTATTCTCTATTCCCAAACACCTATTTTTGTGTTTTCTTCCCTTTTCTTCCAGTTGCAACTGTAACCTTTGATCTGTTGGCTCATTTGTATGTATTATCATTCAAGAGATGCTTTTCATTGACTTTTTATTGTATTTCTCTCTCTCTGTTTCTCTCTCTCTCTCTCTCTCTCTCTCTCTCTGATGACCTCTGACACTTTGAGCGGCTGCCATATGAACTGCTCTTAATTCTGATAATCTGGTCAGAGATCACTGAGGTTCACCTTCAGATTAAAACTACAGATTAGTGATGGAGTGCAAGAGGCTGATGCTTTAATTGTGAAGGGGTACAGGAAGCCAGTCTCCAGAAAGGATATATCAGAAAGTTTGAGTTTTATTTGAATACATTTGTTTACCGCATGTTATTTTTTTTTATCATCTTATGGTTTCTTTATTTGTATCCCTCAGGAGAATTTTTTCAAAATAACATCACCTGGTAACTCTATCTGTTCAGATCACCTGGTAACGCTACCTGTTCAGATCACCTGGTAACTCTACCTGTTCAGATCACCTGGTAACTATATCTGTTCAGATCACCTGTTAACTCTACCTGTTCAGATCACCTGGTAACTCTACCTGTTCAGATCACCTGGTAACTCTATCTGTTCAGATCACCTGGTAACTCTATCTGTTCAGATCACCTGTTAACTCTACCTGTTCAGATCACCTGGTAACTCTACCTGTTCAGATCACCTGGTAACTCTACCTGTTCAGATCACCTGGTAACTCTATCTGTTCAGATCACCTGGTAACTCTACCTGTTCAGATCACCTGGTAACTCTATCTGTTCAGATCACCTGTTAACTCTATCTGTTCAGATCACCTGGTAACTCTACCTGTTCAGATCACCTGGTAACTCTACCTGTTCAGATCACCTGGTAACTCTACCTGTTCAGATCACCTGGTAACTCTACCTGTTCAGATCACTGGGTAAAAAAAAAAAAGGAAAAAAAGTGAAGTCAAACTCCCTCTGGGTTTGTTGTTCTAAACTCTGTGTTCACGTGGACAGGACAGTGCTTCCTTCAGTTTATTTATGTTTCACTCAGAGGCTCAAACATGTTTCATAATTATTATTTTTTTTAAATGTGAACCCCTCCCTCTCCAACCATTAGCCCTGCTGACATGTGGTGGAAGAGAGACGCCCTGTCCACTCAGGGAAGTTGTTTCAGGAGGCATAATTACAGAGTGTTGTCACAAGAGTACAACTGAAGGAGAACCAACAGACTGCTCAAATGGAAGATTTGACTTTTTTGGTGTAAAATACTTAAAAAAATAAGAACTGAAAAAACATTGGGCTGCATATCTGAATTGAGATCAGTTATAGAAAAGGCTGCACTCGGTCTTAACAGGAGGGGACGCAGTGTGCTGAAGGGACAGCAATTTTTATGTTTGAGAGGCCGGGCTAAAGTTCGACATGTACTGGACATCTACTCTGAAAGTCACATATTATAACTTTAAAATGGCAGATAAAGAACAGTGACACCCCCCCCCCCCCCCCCCCCCCCCCACCTCCCACACACACACACACACACACACACACACACACACACACACACGTCTCCTCACAGTGAGTCGTGGTGACTGTTTGACACTTTCTGCTGCCACGCTGAGTCTGCAGCACCTCCAAAATAAAATGCTGATAATCTCAGACACACTACTAACAGCTAACATCAACCGCTAACACTGAGTCCTTTTTTCTGTATGAGATTAGATAAAAAGAGATAAACTTTATTTACACACACTGAGAAACACAAAGACAAAAATATGCACTGTATAAAAAAAAAAACTAGAAACTATAGAAACAGAAACAGAAGAGTAAAGCCCTGCTGACTGAAGTCAGATAAGAAAAAAACATGTCAAAGTATCTTCTGAATAACTTTTTATACAAAGTGATGATAATTAGAACCTGTTATAACTCTGAATAAATCATTGTTTTATTTTAAATGATTATAGTTTAATGTTATAGTTCAGTGTCTCTCTGATTCTGAGCTGTTAGCTGAGCTGATGCTAACATTAGCAGAGTCACACACACGCTGACATGCCAACACAAACACTTGAAGGAATCTTGGTGTTCATGCGTTACTTTTAATGACAGCTGTCCTTTTCTATCTAATTTTTTTTTTTTACTTGACCTTCAAGGGGGGGCGGGCCGCCCCCTAATATAATGATAGGGGGAACACTGGTGTTTGTGTGTGTGTGTGTGTGTGTGTGTGTGTGTGTGTGTGTGTGTGTGTGTCTGCGTGTGTGTGTGTGTTGTGATTAACTTTTTCCCAGGCACCAGATGATGAAACAGATCAAATCATACAGTCAGCTCGGTATGACTCACCAGTATGACTCATGTGTACATTAATGACAGAGTACAGGTGTGTGTCAGTGCAGGTGTTCATCAGGTTTAGTTGAGTCAGCAGGTTTTAATCCTCAACAGATCCACAGTATCTGAAATATTTTCACTGAAGTCATGATTGTGTTCCACAATTAAAGGCAAGTTTTATAAAATAATTTCATGATAACAACACAATGATTTCAGCACAATCATACAAATACTTTTAAAAGTGCTGTTGTGTTTTTTTCTACACAATCTATGATTATTTATTGTGACCTGTTTCTGTTTGACTGTTTAAAAAATGATGTGATAAAAATCCTTCAGATTTTTCTGAACCCTTGAACAGATGTGAACATAAACACATGAGCCAGTGAAAAATAAATTAATTTATTAAACTCTCCATGTTTAACAATCATTAATCAAATTCTTTAAATTATTAAAAAGCTTTAATCATTATACACTGTTTATTTATATGACTATTCATTAATAAAACTGTTAATTTATTTATTAATTCATGGGGCGGCTATGGCTCAGTCGGTAGAGTCGGTCATCTCTCAACCTGAAGGTCGTGGGTTCAATCCCCAGCTCCTGCATCCACATGTCCGATGTGACCTTGGGCACTTTACCCAAAGTTTCTCAAGCAGCTTCATTGGCAGCATATGAGTGTGTGTGAAAGGGATTTGTTACTTCTGATGGTCACTTTACATAGCAGCCTCTGCCATGTGTGTGAATGTGAAGGTATGACATGCTGTGTAAAAGCGCTATGCAAGCTCAAGCCCATCTATCCATATACGATTTACTCTTGATTTATAAAAATCTTCATTTATAAAACTGTTCATTAGTCAAACTCTTCATTTAATAACATGTTAATAAAACTGTTGCCTGGCTGTGTTGGAGAGAAAGTGACTCATTATCAGTAGATGATCTCCATCAGTTCACACATTAACATTTGTACTTGTCCTCTGTTATTAATGATCAAACATGACTGTCTGTACATCACATCACACATTAACGTGAAGGTATGACACAGACTGCTGCAGTCTTATATTTAAGATACACACACACACGCACACACACACACACACACACACACACTGAGGTGTGGTTTGACATTCAGCGTGTCAGCAGTGTGAGTATGTGTCTGTAGTGTGTTCAGTTTATCACTTCTTCACAGCACTTCTTCATTTTGATCAGTGTCTGTGTAACGTGTTATACTGTAAAAACAACATGACTGTTTGTACTCACAAAAATTATAAAGAGATCTGAAAATGAAAGATTTGTATCATATATTCATTAAATTCAAGTGTTTTTATTGTTGATAAATCATGTCTCTGGGACTCTGAATTTGACGTTTTGTCTTTTTCTTCCATGTTCCTGTGTGTACACGTTGATGTGGTCTTCACCTTTTCAACCGACAGGTGAGGATAAAACTTTATCCTTTAAACTTTAACCATCCTCTGTGTTTTTTATTTAACAGCCTTTTCATCATAGTTCAATGATTAGCTTGGGAAAAAAAAAAGAAAAAGAAAAACTGAAAAAAGTAAAGAGCTGAGACAACACAAGATCCTTTTAGACAGACAGCTGAGACATTAAGAAGTTATACAAATAGTCCTGTTAATGTTACTTCACAGAGCTCAGAGGGATCTACAGTCTGTACTGTCATCAACGTGGATAAATACAAAACTCCAGCCAATCACTTCAATGAAGTAAAAACAGAAGAGGAGGCTCCCTCTCTTTGAGGACACACAGACAGAAACAGAAAACACACATGAAGCAGGATTTTAATATCTGCTCAGGGATCCCTGCTTCCCCTCCTTCAGGTTAAACTCAGAAGAACACAGCTCTGTTTCAAATCTATAACAGAGATCAGTGTGAGAATAAGGTCTGCAGGAACACGAGCCGATCACAGAACAGATGATGTGAGTAATTAAGAGTGAATCATTTATTATAGAGAACAGGCTAACTTGTTGAGCCACATGTCATCACCTGCAGGTCATCTGTGTGAGGACAAGCTGACATTCTGTTTGTCATTAAAGTCAGACAGGCTACTCATTAAATATCTGGTATCATACAGTGTTGATGTCAAAGAGTCAGGTTAATCGTCTGTGTGAGGACAGGGAATGGTGGAAACTTTCATATGAATGAATGACACTGCAAAGGCACTGAATAGCTTCATTAAGAGTCTACCAGCACCACAGCTGAAAATGTTGCTACCTGGTCATGATGGCAGCTCAACAACACACTGCTCACACACACACACACACACACACACACACACACACACACACACACACACACACACACACACACACACACACACACACACACACACACACACACACACACACACACATATGTATACAGGGTTGCCACAATTCTAACTTCAATATGTAACAAGTGCATGTCAAATTATTTCGTCACCAGGGCAAGAAAAATAGAAGTCCTAGGCACCGTTGGGTAATTTCTTGTGTTACATTCACATAAATTGCAGACAAACTCCCGCACACTCTCTTATGAAATAGACGTCAATACTTGTTCTTACTATCGATCATTAAAATAACACAGATTGTATCATTTAAAAACATGTCGTATCTAAAAGCATTCCAAGTATTGAACATTTTACAGCCTTTAATATAAATACACACAATCACAGACACACTCAGCTCTGAGCACTCTGTGTGTCTTTGTATTGATTGTGCTGCATTGTTATTTGTGCGTCTGAACACTTCATATTTTTTTTGTGTCTTGCTGTTCTTTACCTTTCCATATTCCTTGGTGTGTTGACCACCTGCAGAGCACACATGCACACATACACTCATGCACCCCCCCCCCCCCCCACACACACACACACACACACACACACACACTCCTTAATGACCCCTCTCCCCCTGGTCTCCTCCTGAGTGCTGACCTGCTCTGCTCCTTTAATATTGGTGACAGCTCGTACACTTCTAAATGATCTGTTATTATCTCAGGGGCCTCGTCCACGGGACCCCACTGTGTCCAAAGGTCATCCTTCTCTCTTCTATCGATTAAGGTGGTCTGTTAGCTCAGGGCTCGATCACTCTGAACACTAACACGTTACTAAAAGCTTCTCTGACCGACAAATACAGGAACCATTGCATAATGCATCTGCCAATAAGGACAGGAGGGCTACTTAAACATAAAGACACACACACACACACACACACACACACAACAGTTACCTTTGTGGAAGCCATAATTCACAGACGTAAAAAGTGACAAACTAAATAATCCCAAAAATACTTTTTAATTTCTTATCAATTGAACAGTTTGTATTTAATGTATATAATCTCTATAATGTGATGTACTTTATACTCTACATAATGTATACGAATAACATAATGTATACAATATGTACTGTATGTATATACAATAATATGATCATGCATATTAGATCTTTATCATTTATATATCTACAAAATGTATAAAATGTTTTTAATGTATGTAAATAAATGTAAACTATATAATCTTTATATCATCTTCACAAACAGTATATATACATTGTGTGTGTGTGTGTGTGTGTGTGTGTGCGTGTGTGTGTGTGTGTAGGTGTGTGTGTGTGTGTGTAGGTGTGTGTGTGTGTGTGTGTGTGTGTGTGTGTGTTTATAGGTGTAAAAATAAGCTCAAGGTTACTCACACGTCTTAAAAGAATTCTCTGTCCTCATCTGAGTTTGACACAATGAAAAACAAGCTCTCTCTCACACACACACACTAATAACTCTCTCTCTCTCTCTCTCTCTCTCTCTCTCTCTCTCTCTCAGCTGTACGAGCTGGACGATGATGAGAAGCGTAAAGAGTTTTTGGACGATCTGTTCAGCTTCATGCAGAAACGAGGTGAGATTTGAAATACACACATCTGCTCTAAAAACATTTTAAATGCATTTCAATATACACGTTTTCCATTAAATATATGATAAGAACATTTACATACTTATTGAATATACATCTGTTTAATCAAAGTTTTAAAAACACACAGACTCTCAGTGTTTAAGGGCGCTCTCATGGCATTCACGTGTTGTATTCAGCGTTATGTACAAGAGGAAACCTCAGTTAGTCCTGGAGCAGTGTGAGTGCAGGCCAGCGGGGGAATGGGGAGGGGGGGCCATTGTGCTTAAGCACGATACGGGACAACTTTGCCTAGTGTGAGTGTGCTGTTGTTTTTGAAATCATTTCATATTTTAGAGGTTATTATTAAATGACACAGGTGTTGAGAAAAGTACTTGAAAACTATACTTGAGTAAAAATATAGATACCTCACTTGAAAGTCACTGAGATACAATTCAAAGTCTAATTAAGTCTTAAAGTATCAAAAGTATCTGCTGTTACTTAAGAACATTTCCTTACTTAACCTCCATTGGTTTCCTCTTACTCCCGCTTTCTCTCTCTCCTGTTGTTCCCTCCCTCTTTGCAAAAAAACACACTAGCATTGTTCATAACATAACAATCAGGCTATTGAGTCAAATGTTGACAAAGTATGTTAATAATCAAATCAACAATATCAATCAATATCAACAAATTGTAGAAAAGCCATTTTCCATCTTTGTAGCCAGACACAGGTGAGTGTGGTCAGATTTGTGTGTGGTACTAAATAACACAATCATTCAGAAATAAGTCGACCCAGCTGTGCAGTGATTTATAGTTAGAATTGTTTTTAATGACCTCTTCATTCTTAAATACATTACCTTAACACTGGTGTAACATCAGATGTGAGTGTTGTATGAGCTTTAAGTGTGTCAGTGTTGTTTTACAGACACAGGTGAGAGAGTCAGGGCGTTCATCAGTGAGAAATAATCATTAACACATGAAGGATGTCTGGCAGAGATTTAAGGATCAGGTGTATCTGATTGTGTTGATGTTGAATTTTGAGATGAAGTGGGATGATTTGATGGGGCAGTCAGATGTTGGAGGGACATTGCCCCACCCTGCCTAGAGCGGGGCCCGAGTACACATTCAGATAGTTTATCCCTTTCTATTTGATTGACAGCTCAGTGTGATTGTCAAGGTTTCTGTAAAAGCAGATTCATAATAATTGATTATTATTAGATTATTTAAAATCAGTTGGTGGAGGGTCTCTTTAATTCTCTATTATTTTAGTATCAGTTCATCTGTTGTATGGAGAGTTTTTCTCAGAGTGAGCGTTCAGCAGCTGTTTCACAAACAGATCAGTGTTCTTAAGTGTTCATAATGTGAGGAAGTGAACCCCCCACTGCTCAGTATAAAAACTCACAATGAGGCTATTTCAGGAGCACAAGGTCAGAGACGTGTTTTTCTCTATTCTTTGTTCTGTTCACATTTTTAACATGTCTGAATATAAATCTGTTCTCATCAACATGACCTTCACTCAGGAGGGGAAAAACAGACTTTTACTGATTTTCCTGTTTGATGACATCAGAAAAATGCTCTTAATTAATATGAAAAATAATTTAACAGATAAAACTCAGGTTGTTTTTCTTCAGGTTTTTGCACAAACTCTGTTCTCACCCACTGATACTGTCCAACAAGTTCAAGATAGAAACTCAGATTACACAATAACTTTCAGAGCTTGATCTCTGGACACAAAAAAGTCACACCCTGACATGGATCAATTGTGTTCTCTGATAGTAATACATGTTTTATAGATGTAAATAATATACTGTTTAATGTCTGTATTTCTATTTATTACATGGAATTTTTTTAGATTATAAAAAATGGAATCACTCGTGTTTTAAGGACTGGTTATTAAAAAAAAAACAGAACAAATTATGAATTAAATAATCATTAATTCCCACATTACGACCTTTTATATTTGAATCTTATTTACACTGTTTTCAAATAAAATAACTTACTCACACTAATGTGAAAAAGAATCTGTTATGAAATTTGAAATATTTACATTTGGATACGCTTTTTTTGTTCTTTATATTACTATTTTTGTAACACAATAGCATGCTCATACTCTCTGAGCAGACATAAGCAGGATTTTATAATGCACCTGAAGTGAGATGTACAGAAGAGCTCAGTTATGACTAACTATGAACTCTCTGTTGGAATGAGACACCCGGTCAGGTGTGTGATATGACCTCAGATCATATCCATAACACACACCTGGTCTGTTTCGGTAGTCAGATACAGTCTTCAGTGTGTGTGTGTGTGTGTGTGTGTGTGTGTGTGTGTGTGTGTGTGTGTGTGTGTGTGTGTGTGTGTGTGTGTGTGTGTGTGTGTGTGTGCGTGCGTGCGTGCGTGCGTGCGTGCGTGTGTGTGAGCAGACAAAGCCTGTGATGGCTCCTTTGTGCTCTGATAAATCCTCGCTGTGATTTACTGTCTTTTCTGATGAACCGATGATTATCTCTCGGGGTTTCCATCTTCTCCTCAAACACTAAACTTTTGTCCCGTCCGCGTCACGTCCGAGCTCAGAGTGGAGGGATAAAGAACTAGTGAGAGTTACCTTCAAAAATGTACGAGTGTTCGATCGCTGTCACCATAAATACTCCTCTTTATGTTCCCTCCCTTTATATTTCTCTTTGAAGTGTGCAGAGAAAACACAGAGCTGCTGCAGAGTTCACTGTTCACTTCATGTCATTATTGTCCTGATAATATTGTTAGCTTTACTGTTATATACACTGTGTTTGACTCAGACAGTGTCATTGTTCAGCTCAGCATAATAACCCTGTCATTTATTAAACATATGGATATTTCTCAGAGTGAAAAGAAAAAACAAATAAACTGCCTTTATATCAGGATTACTATGATGAAATGTAACGGCCTGTGAGACAAAACACCATCCTTTAAATCAACAATTTAAGTTTTTGACCTCTTTATCCTCTTCAAGCTCTTTGTTAACATGTTGAGAAAAGAAAAACGATCTTGTGCTTTTTGTAAAACAAAAGTGAGGCGCTAACACAAAGTACTGTGCGTTGATGAAGATTATAGCATATAAACCATCACTGATTGTTAAAATGAAAACAGGATAATAGGAACGATTATTAATTTAGTCTTTTTTATGATTATTCAGCCTCAGTGATTCATCTTGAGATTATTGTATGTACATAATTATGAATATAGTACACACAGAGATTTGTATGCTATACAGGAATCAGAGGGCCAAATTATTACTGTTAGTACAATTCTAAGTACATTTTAGTGTTTCTACGTGTACAGGTGAAATACTAGGTACTTTCATTGCATGCATTACAGGAAAGCGTTTCAACAGTCACACATTATTGAGCTGCTAAAAGTTCCTCTGACACTCCAACACTCTGTCTGGTGTCTCCTTTGTCATATCTGTCACTTTCATTTAAATATGTTTACGCAGCCTAGAAAAAAAATACCATATAGAAGTAATAAATATTCAAACGAGAACTCTGAAGGCCGAAGTGGAGAACGGTTCCATGTGAACAGCATTTGAACATGGGTCAGTCGGTCCTAAGAGATACAGTATGCAAAGCTTTCATTCAGTTTTATTTGACATATTTCTACTTTTAATACTCATATTTAAATAATAATGCTTCATTTAATGGGATTAACACAGAAACCATTGAAGCAAATTCAATCTACTTTGTTAATTAAAGTAACCAGTAAGTAAGTAAACCAGTAACAAAAGAACAGCATGCTAACAGTTCTGTTTGTTTTATAATGTGAGACGGTGATAATAGCATGATCATACCTCCTACCACTCCTCCTCCTCCTCCTCCTCCTCCTCTCCGCTTGTCCTCCTCCTCCTCCTCCTCCTCCTTTTCCTTCTTCTTCTGCTCCTACTTCTTCTCCTCCTCCTCCTCCACCTGCGCCTTCTCCTCCTCGTTCTCCACCTACTTCTCCTTCTTCTCCTCATTCTCCTCCTCCTCCTCCTGCTTCTTCTCCAGCTTCTTCTTCTCCTTCTCCTTCTCCTCCTCCTTCTCCACCTCCTTCTCCATCCTTTTCTTCTCCTTCTCCTCCTCCTCCACCTGCTACTCCTCCTCCTCCTCCTTTTCCTTCTTCTGCTCCTACTTCTTCTCCTCCTCTATCACCTGCTCCTCCTCCTTCTCCTCCTCCTCGTTCTCCACCTTCTTCTCCTCCTTCCTCTCCTTCTCCTCCCCCTCCTCCTCCTCCTCCTTTTCCACCTTCTTCTCCTCCTCCTCCTCCTCCTCCTCCTCGTTGTCATTATGATCCATGACCTGATGGGACAGTTAATGCTGACAAAAGACTCCACCTCTCTCTTTTATTCTTCTATCTCTTAGAATCGCTTGCTCTCTCTTTCTCTCTCACGCACATACACACACACACACACACACACACACACACACACACACACACACACACACACACACACACACACACAGTATTGAAAGTACATACGTCTTGTTTTTAGGAGATGTCTTTGCGACACAAAGCCTGCACACTGTATTAATCAGCTCCTGAACGTGTCCGATCTGATAGATACAAATAAATCATGCTTTTATGGATCACTTCTCTATTATTATAAATATCTTCATCAGCAGGTAGTTTTATTGATCACTTCTCTTTATTATTAATATAATAGTTTTATTGATCACTTCTCTTTATTATTAATATAATAGTTTTATTGATCACTTCTCTTTATTATTAATATAATAGTTTTATTGATCAGCAGGACGAAGAGGAGGATGAGGAGCTCTGATTCTGCTCTCGCTGTAGGTCTCAGGTCTCAGGATAGATTGAGTCCGTTTCAGGTTATGAACACAGATTCTGCAGGTGAGGGGAACAGACTCTGGAGTGTGAAGTGTTCAGACTCTGTGTGTGGTACGAGTTCATCATCTACTCGTGCTTCAGCAGTTTTATCTCTGCAGGAAAACAGTCAAAAATCTGTGAACTCACGGCCTGAGTTCTCTTGAATGTCTCTCGACAGACAGATTTCTGTGTGAGTTCAGAAATGAATGATTTCAGCTCTGATATTCATCACTTGGAAACAAAATGACTGGTGACATTCCTGGCCCCTGCTTGTGGAGTGATATAATTATTATTATTGATAATCTGAAAGCTTTTTCTTCACTGAAACGTTGTTGAATTGACTCCAGCTTTAATAAGAGGTCTATAATGCAAAAGAATGAAACCATCTTAAAAACAGTCTGTGGATAAAATGTGATGGAGTGAATGTGTTTGCAGGATCAGAGAGGTGAGTTTATCAGCCTCTGTGAGGACACTGTGTGTGTGTCAGACAGCAAAGATGTATCACATTAAAAACTAAAAACAAGGTTGTAGTTAATTTGATAATATTCTCTCTTTAAAAGATAAAAAATACATTATTAATTTAAACTTATGTATTAAATCATTTTAATAGTTAAATCTTTAAAGGCAGTGGAACATCAAACTGAATCTGTTCATTCAGAGACGCAAATCTTTTCTATGGATTCAAGTCAGTAAATTGATTAAATTATCATTGATACATAAAAAAAAGCATTAATAATTTAACTTATGTGACCTGCTTGTTAGGTAGTGAGTCAAAGTCACCTTTAACATGATTCATTTATTTAAAAAATGGAGAGTTAAAAAATAAGCCATCAAAAATAATTAAATGTTTTAGAGGAAAAAAATATTTCAACGTAAACTTTAAACAGGATGTGGCTAATAACTGGAAAACTGAGGAACAAAACAAAACAAGACACTGTATGATTAAGTCTGTTTATCACTGTGGGCCTGGCTCACAAAGTGTGTTCTTCCACCCGCTAAACCTGGGCAAATTTAATAATTTATCAAAACACACACAAAGGGTTAAATGTTCCCCTAGCTGTGCTGCAGAGCAAACAGCATCTCTGTGCGTCAGTGTTGTTTGTATGTATTTGAATTAGCCATTATGCAGTCTATTGTGTCAACGTGTAATTTACATAGACCGGTGCTATCAGCCACGCTCAGTTACAGTGAAAAAAGTCTGCTGAGAGTTGATGGTAATTTAAAGAGATGTCAGGCTTAAACTGTCCAGTGATCAGGACAACCATTCCACCTCTGTATGACCTAAAACAAACATTTTCTGCACATAGAGTCTGTAAATATTACTCTGACATTACGATTATTTACATAAATACAAATCAGTCTGTCAGCGGCTCCACACTTCTTAGTGCTCTCACAGGCTCATTACAGGGAGGAAGCTTTGTTAAAAATGTTGAAATGTGTATCACATCTGTAAAAACCCAACTTCAAAAACACTGGAAAAAGTTCCCCCTCCATCCAGCTCATCATCTATGTGGACAGATTTGAGGATGAGAGCGCACAGCGCAGCAGAGATAGAGGAGGTACTGATGGCTCAACTCCACAATCAGAAAGTAAACAAGCGCAAACTGCACAGAGCAGAACTTTTTTTAACAGTGTGTGTTTACGCTTGAATATCAGACGTGTAAAATACTTTGTGAATTAGACCTTGAGATGGAGCAGATAGTGGGAGCAATTGGTGCATAATTCATGGAGTTCTGTGCGCAGCTGTATACCATGAAACCATTATTTATTATTTGTATGTTTAAAGGGTTTTTGTTAAGTTTGAAATTTAATTTAAAATCTGAGCTGGAAGAGTCCAAACAGTCGACGTCTCCTCATATAATGATCAATAATCATCACTCTGAGCTTCTTTTAAAGTTAAACATCGTGGGTTTTTTCACCCTCTGGTTATTCTGTCTTCATCCTCCTCCCCCTCCTCATCCTTTGTTTCTCTTCAGCAGCAGTTTTTTTTGTGTCTGCTGTAGACGGACGATCAATCTTTACTTTAATAGTGTCTCATCTGTCCACTTGCCATCTCGGTGAATGAAGCCTTAATTACTGCCTTTAATTGATGACTTTTTACCTCCTAAGACCGTTCTTCACCACCTCCTCCTCCTCCTTCTCCTCCTCTGCTGCTGTTTGCACTATATTTCTGCACTTATTGATCTCTATTATGGAAAATCCAATGAGCACAATAGACCTCTATCAGCAAAATACAGGTTAATTATCTCAGGGTCACAGTGTGTGTGTTCACAAAGAGAGAAGAGGTGTTAATCTGCTCATCACAGAGGAGGTGCTCATCACATGGCAAGTTACAGAAAATTGAAACTAGTTACAGTTGCTATAGTTACTACTACTAAACATCACTGACTTACTGAGTTACTGCATTATTAAAGAAAGTAGTTATTTGTACAAGTACATTTAGCGTTACCTTTTGTTTTGCTTCAACACTCATATTTATGGTTACATTATTTAGTGTTGCTATGGCACTGTGAGAGGAAAAAACTCATTCATATAACAGTGTCAATCTGTAGGTATTTTTCTTATTAGTTCTCTAAAGTCAACAGACCCAACAGTTCATCTGAAGCATGTTGTCTACAACATACCTGTCAATCTGTTTAGTCCTGGCTGACAGATCGTGTTGCTGGTTGTGATTTAAAAGCAGGCCTTGTCTGATTGGATGGTGTGGCTCCTCCTTGTTCTGCTGAGCTAACGTGAGCCAGTGTAGCACCAAGATCGAAAAGCAGCATGTGGCATTCTGCTTTGGGAGCACCAGCATACCGCTGTTATTCATGGCAGGCCAGTTTGACAGCGACATGTGCCATTTGTCTCTCACTCCAGAATCTACCATTACCATGATTCAAATGTAAATGAATACCAGTGGACTTGCTTTACATTTACTGCCTTAAATGTTAACCTTTTTGTATTTATTAACAGGGGTGCAACATGTTATTAAATGAACATCTACGTGTCTCTTGTCTGTCTCTCATGTAGGCTATACTGAACGTTTTATGGTTTGGTATCTCCGTGATGACAGTAGAGTAGTTTCATATACATGTCGTTGACGGTGATAAGAGTAAGATTGCAGCAGAGCTGATCCCAACTAACAAGGTTAACTTAGCCACCGTAGCCAGTCAAAATTCCAGAAGCGCCATGTGCCATACTGATGCCATGTCAGGAATCCAAGTGCACAAGTCGCTGTCAAACTGGTGTGTCACCAAAAACAGCTGCATGCTGGTGATCCCAATATGGCATGTCACGCTTAGCTCGGTTCTTCCTGAGATTAGAATAACTATTCTTGATGATGGCACGTTTTTCTTCCTGCACATGTAGATTAGAACTAACGGCTATACTGCTGTTGTTTAACTTGTGCAGGGAAAATAAGGTTTTTCTTAGACACAAAGCTTAGAGCCTGAATGATCATCAGCCTGTTTGTGTTTACTGTGCGCTCTATCCTTTTCCTCAGGGTGCCACTCGCCTGCTGCTCGATTACAGTGAACCTGATTCTCATGTTGTTGTCTGCTTTTTCACGTTAAGTGACAAGTAACAAGTATTTTTTTTTTATGGTTTCTTTTTGGGAAATCTATGCCTTTATTTATATTTACGTCCCGCGAGGACCACAGCCTCTGCACATGGGGTGCACTAACCACTAGGCAACCGGTGCCCCCATAACGAGTGCTTTAAAATGTCTGTAATTGTTACGGCCTTGAAAAGTATATAGATAAACTACTATTTACCACAAATACTATAGGATCACTGTAACGTGTCACTCCTAACACTGCTCATCAGAGACGAGGTGTTACCGTGTAGAGGTAGAGCTGCAGAGTTTCACACACAAATCTGTCTCTTTAACTTTCTATAATCCTAATTTTCTAAAATGAGTTTCTTGTATTGTAAAGTTTAAAGACTTTAGATATAAACCTGTAAAGCTTCTGTGTGTGTCTCAGTGTCAGCCATGTGATTGGTGCAGATAAACCCTCTTTATAAGAATCTGTAGAGGTGTATTGATGGGCGGAGCCTCAGGTAATGATATTGATTGTAGATATGGTCCTCTCTCTCTTCAGGGACTCCGGTGAACAGGATTCCTATCATGGCCAAACAGGTGCTGGATCTGTACTCTCTGTACAGACTGGTGACTGAGAAAGGAGGATTAGTGGAAGTCATCAACAAGAAGATATGGAGAGAGATCACCAAAGGACTACACCTCCCTACATCCATCACCAGCGCTGCTTTCACACTCAGAACACAGTGAGGACACACACCCAGCGACACACACTACACACACACAAAAAAAGACACACCCTAAACACACACAGAGACCACCCCCCCGACACACACCATAGACTGTAAACACACACACACACACACACACACCATGAGAGAGACAAAGAGAGACAGAGACACAACACACGCACATAACACAACACACACAGCAACGCACACTAGATACACAGAGACCCCCCCATACACACACACACACACACACACACACACACACACACACCATGAGAGAGAAAAACAGAGACAGAGAGAAAAGAGAGAGAGAGAAACACACACAGACACAGCAACACACACTAGACAAACACAGACACCCCCCCCACACACATACACACACACACACACACACACACACACACACACACACACACACACACACACACACACACACACACACACACACATGCACCACGAGAGAGACAAACAGAGACACAGAGACAAGAGAAAAAGAGAGAGAGAGACACACACACTAAGCTGTGATTAAAATATGATGTTTATTTTCTATCAGAGGATAATCACAGGTGTGCAGTGTAGAGTCATCGTCTGTGTGTGCGTGTGTGTGTGTAATTACAGTGTCTCTGCTCAGTGTTCAATTGAGACTCAGTGCTGTCACTCTCTCATCTTTAAACAGCATGACAGTATGATAAACTTCATTCAGTTTCTACTGAACAGAGGAAGAGCAGAGCCCTGACTCCCTCAGATAAAAACATGTAAACCTGGTCTTTTTAGGTAATGTCAGAGTTTGGTTGAAAACAGTAACACTGATGTGAAATACATCCAAAAATATACTCAAAAATGTGAAATAATTTAAAAAAATGTCATTTTGGTTGTTAAAGAAAAGAAAATGAATTGTGGTTAAAAAGCTTTCTCCAGGAGAAAGTAAGAAATTATGTTTAAAGTGACGTCCTGCAGAGTAACATACATCTGGCCCTCTCTCTCTCTCTCTCTCTCTCTCTCTCTCTCAGGTATATGAAGTACCTGTACCCATACGAGTGTGAGAAGCGGGGTCTGTCCTCGCCAGGTGAGCTTCAGGCAGCGATCGACAGTAATCGCCGTGAGGGCCGCAGGCAGAGCTACGGGTCGGCCATCTTTAATTACTCTCCTGTGGGCACCCCCACCCTGCTGAACCCTCAAAAGATACACCTGTCCCACCTGTCCCACCTGTCCATGCCCCCCCACAACAGCGGCCACATCAGCCAGGTGCCCGGGATCAAGAAAGGTAACACAGGAGTTCTGATTACAACAGGTTTTACCTTTTATTATTTGAATGTTGTTTTTCTGTATTTTATTTGACTGCAGAGAGAGTTAGACTTTCAGTTGCTGTTTTTTTAATGTCCAGGTGATACTCACCTCCTCCTCCACGTTTCTTCTTCTTCACTGTGATGACACCGCAGTCATGACTCAGTCTGCATCCGTGCTCTTCATGGTTTCATTTCATGCGTCGATCTCTAAGTTCACGAGCTTTAAAGCTGAGTGTGAGAGCAACATTTACACTACAGAGAGGATGAGATGTATTGAAAATAATTTCATTAATTAATTAAAGAACAAACAAATCAATCAATAAAAAATCATCAATCAGCACAAACAGCAACGATAAAAATCATTAAAATAAAGTAGTTTCGGGTAAGGAGTGAGCTTAGGATGGTTTAAGCAAAACGAGCCCTCAAACACAAAAATGTCAAAGTAAGGCAGTGGTAAAAATAATTGAATATTACTTTGTGAATGTGCATTCACTTGGCTGAAAGTCATTATTTCACAGATTTTGTAAACTGAGTTCAGTTTATAAAGAGGAAATATGAACTGTGCTCCTATGATCAGCTTCATCTGAGACAGAGAGTTTTATTTAGAATATAAAGTAGAACATGAACTGATGATGAAACCGTCTGCTGAGGAGATGTACTACTACTACTAATAACATGTGAGTTAGTCGTAGTCCTGATGTCATCAGCTGAACAGACTCTAAATAACTCTGATTCATGAAGGAAACAGGTCATGTGATGTTTCCGAGATCGATGTTTCACGTTTCCTCGACCACGTAAGAAGAAGTTAGCGTGTTAGCATGTTTGAAATAGATTTCACAATAAGAGCCACATTTCTATTATTCATCCTGCAACATGTGGACACTCACTCATCACCACAAACAGGAACCATCCACACTACCTCTTTTCTGCACCGCCGATTTTGTCAGGCGTACCTCAGGGAGCGTCTATGTGATCTGTAAATTACATAAACGTGTCGGTATAGGCTGATGTAACAGGAGCAGCACATGTTCTCTTTTTTTTGTTATGTGTTTGGTTTCACATCAACGGCTCAGACCATCACAGTCTGAAATTTAAACACGTTAAAAAACTTTCTTTGGAGTAAGAAGTAAATGAAGCTTCAACGTGGACTCTCTGGTTTCTGTTTGATTTTTATTCAGTAATAATCACTGAAACATACTTCTTAATATTTTCCTTGTTATGCTGACATGAAACTGCTCCTGTCTGTGTATTTTATTCAAAGACAGGTTGAAATAGATTTTTTTATGGTCTGTGCTTCATCTTTTTGAAGTAACAATACATAAAGTATGATAGAGAATTTTATCTTTACAAATAAAATCTTGATGTTTAAAAGAAAATAAGATCCTCCTTGTATGAACAATAAGATGGTCAGACTTACTGAAAAGGAGCAGTAACAGTATAACATTTACACATGGGTTTAATGTAGATTAACTTATAACTATGCAGGGCGCTGGTAGCATTGTGGTTAGTGTGCACATCCCAGAGGCTACAATGGACGGCCTGGGTTCAAATCCAACCTGTGGTTCCTTTCCAGCATGTCAATTTCCTCTTCCCAAATACCGACTCTATCCGTGTCCAAAGCCCAAAAATAAACCTTTAACAAAGTTATAACCACGAGCACAAAGCAGCATGTTCATCTAAACTGTAAAATCAAACACATGCTGGTGACATTTCTTTTAAAAAAAACATAAAGATTTCAAAAAGATAATAAAACAGATTCAGGAGATTTATATGGACCTGATGTAAATCAGCAGCTCTCTAATATTAACACCCTAGAGCTCTGCACAGGACTGTTTTCTGACCATTTCTGCCCGCTCCAAGACAAATTCTGACAACGCATGTTAAATATTCAGAATGACAAACACTGCAGTCATAAAGAGGTGGAATTTTTTTTCCTGATCACAGGAAAGTTAGAGCTCGTCATCTGTTTTAAATACTGCAGTGCAGTTACCGCCAACTCTCAGCAGACAGTCATTTTTAACTGTGTGAGGCTGTTAGTACTGTTTTGTTAATTAGATTATTTTTGGAATGAGGCTGATTAACAGAAAGGGGCAAATTTTTCCCCGATTGACTGCATAATGGCTCTTTAAATACACACAAAACAACACTGACGCACAGAGACGCTGTTTGCTCTTCAGCGCAGTTAGGGGAACATCTTACCCTTTGTGTGTTTTGTGAATTAGACGGTGTCTTTTTTGTCGCCGTTGCATAATTGTTTTCGGCGCAACAACCACACATTGGTATTGTAAATCAGGCCATCGGCTTTTAAAAAGCATCACACTGTGTGGCTGCAGCACAGCCGGCAGACACTTTATGTTCAAACATATACGCAAAGTACTTGCTCCTATAATTGACATAATCAAGAAGATTTAAACCCAGATTTGTCTCAGGGAATGTCTCCACAGAAAAGTGTGACACACTTATCTCTAGTGTTTTATTTAATACGAGTGCTTTATCATTGAAGGAGAGTTTATTTTGATCATGTAAAACGGATTAGTTTTGTTGTCATATAACAGGTGAGCCAGATTTGTGTCCATTGTGTATGAGAACTGTTTTCATAAGTCCAGTTCTCTTACATCGCTGTCAGTTCATTTGAAAATGAGAAATGTCAGACTTAGCTAGCTTTGTCTTCATGTTGTATGAACCAACTTTAATCTTCTTTTCCACATAATTTGTTAATTCCATCATTGCAAACATTAGCTGTCAGGGACTCACAGTGATTTTATTGACCACCCCCATCAATGTTAACACCGCCCACTACCAATGATTTGTGTTGGGTCCCTCAGGATCAGCCTGTTAACACACAAGCAGAAATACAGTAAATATCTATAATCTACCGGTACATTTCTTGGTGATGAATATTTACTCTTTTTACAGTTTCCTCATTATCAGAGCGTTTTCTCCCCCTCTCTCCCCCCTCCCCTCAGAGGAGTCCATGATGTCTAGCTGTCTGCCCGGCCGGGTTCCCCTCCCCCTGTCCCCTGACAGACACAGAGCAGCCCATGCAGCAGCTCAGGCGGCGGCGGCAGTGCAAGTGGCGGCTCTGGAGCAGCTAAGGGAGAAGCTGGAGGGCGGAGAACCACCACAGAAGAAGAAGATGATGATGGAGGAACAGCAGAGGATGATGCACCACGCTCTGCAGCACAACCTGCTGGCCATGAGATCCACCCTTCCACTCAACATCACACTGCACAACACAGGTAATAAACACACACACACACAGGTTAGTAACGCACACATAGGTCAGACACACACACACACACACAGGGATGGGCGGGTGTTACAGTGTTTATCAATGACCAGAACCAACACTTTCACACATGCAGCTTGATGACGTTCATTTCCTGTGACTGGTGAGCCAGTGGTGTGATCTTCATGCACGTAATGAAGCTGCTTCATTCTCTTTTCTTTTTACACTACTTGTTGATACTTTGAATACTTCCAATTATGTATATCATTGATATAAAAAGCTGTCATTAAATTGTTGGACTCTCTTCGCTTTGCTCGCCATCTTGGATATCTCATAAATGTTGCGTCGTGTACCCCACCCCCCTTTTCTAGAAATTTTCAAAACATGATTTTAACATTGTAAGATGCCTTTATTTTACTTTATTATATCTGTGTTATTAGTACCATTGGACTTCTCATACAATAATAATGATACATATTATTTCTGATGCGCTTTAGATTTCAAACTAAGTATGAGTGCTACAGAGAAACAAGAGAATAAAACAACTAGAGAAAAAGTATGAGGCTTTGTTTAATTCTTGGAAAAAAACACTCTTCCTCCGATCGGTACAAATTAAAAGTCCTCTCTGTTTTCAGACTGAATCAAACATTTTTAGAAACTACTGAACTGAACTTAGTTAGTAATGCACCAAAATGAAGCATCTGCCACCAAGTGGCACTTCTATGTCACTGCAAATTACAATTAGGCTTGTAACATTAATTTGACATGTATGATTAAACTGTTGAAGTTTGTAAATTAAAGGGATGTAAGTGTACTTTAATGTTTTTAGTAAGCATGCACATAATATAAAACAACAGGAAGTTTGTTGACCACTGATTTAACGCAGGCTTTAAAAAGAGGAAGTACACGTAGCTGTAATAAGTAATCACTAAACACTTTACAGCACAGGTACAAACACATCATGAGCACACAACAGACACACAACACTCTGTGTGAATACTGTTTTCAGTACATAATGACATCGAACAGAGTCCTTCATGTTTTTTTTCTTTTCATGAGATTTGTTAGGCTGTCAAATAAAACCAGAATCCGCTCATTTTAAATCACTGAATGTTTTTAACATAAGATGTAAATTGAATATAACAGAGAAGATGAACAGCATGGTGAGTGTGATGTCTGTCTGTTATAAGACTTTAATGCGTGTGTGTGTGTGTGTGTGTGTGTGTGTGTGTGCGTGCGTGTGTGTGTGTGTGTGTGTGTGTGTGTGTGTGTGTGTGTTTGTGCATGTGTGTGCGTGTGCGTGTGCATGTGTGTGTGTGTGTGTGTGTGTGTGGAATTACTAATAGTCACATAGTTCATCATATCATTGGTGTCATTTAAAGCTCACAGATGTTATGAAGCAGACCGCAGCCTGTCATGAGTAAAAATGTGTGTGTGAGTGTGTGTGTGTGTGTGTGTGTGTGTGTGTGTGTGTGTGTGTGTGTGTGTGTGTGTGTGTGTGTGTGTTTGTGTCTGGAGTGTGTGTGTGTGTGTGTGTGTGTGTGTGTGTGTGTGTTTGTGTGTGTGTATGTGCGTGTGTGTGTGTGTGTGCATGTGTGTGTGTGTGTGTGTGTGTGTTTGTGTGTGTGTATGTGCGTGTGTGTGTGTGTGCATGTGTGTGTGTGTGTGTGTGTGTGTGTGTGTGTGTGAAGGCGAGGTGGTGACAGATCATCAGTCACATGACCCTTAATGATGGAGGCTAAAGAAGAGAGAGAGGCCTCTGAGCTGATGTGATATCATTCTGTCTGCATCACTGCTGCTCAGATTAGTCCTAATCACAGCTCACCTGACATCTGATGGAGACACACACACACACACACACACACACACACACACACACACACTCGCACACACACACACAGGAGATGACTGTTTTGTGCACCTGTCTGCACACCTGTAATCATCCTCTCATCATACTGAATAAACGTCATATTTGAATCAGAGCTCAGTGGTTATGATAAGGCAGAGCAGAGGGAGCCGATCAGCAGTCCTCTGATATCCAGAAAAGCACATATTTTATTTAACAGTTGATTATTGACAACTTAAATCCTGAAGGTTTATCGAAAGGAAAGAGGACGAGGTTACAATTTTTTTTAAGGCGTTTTGATTTTATTGACGCTTTTCTGATCAGAAGCTGGACGACTTCATGAACCTGTATTTACTAGAATGATGTCAAACGGTGCACCAAGATGGCTTTGTTGACAGTTTACGACTTTATTTTAATTCGTAATTGAATGTATTCTCAGCAGAGGGGGGCAAAGGACATTAAAAATGTAACTTTGGTAACCGTTAACAAAGACGTTAACTTGATAGCAGCTCATCAGTTATTTCTGTTAATAAAGACCTGAAGTCTTTAACCGGTGTTACGGTTTATAGACTGGCCGTGTTAGCAAAATGTGCTTGTGGTTGTCGTAGTTACAGACATATTTGGTATTTTTGACATTATAAAATACTAAATTAACAAAGCAGCACACTTTCCATCCTCGGCATCTGTTGTAACCATGATACAGAGTCGGCAGTTAATATGGTCACTTTTTAAACCGTAACACCCGTATTATAAAACAAACAATAGCTTTTTTTTAACATCAGCTTTGGACATCTTAATTCCAGATTGGAGATCGTAAGAGGCTATAATGACTTTATAGTATAATATAATTACACACGTCTGTATTATAAATCTAAAAATAATAGAAACTTTTCTGATCTGTCACCACTGTCTTCACTTCAGTGGCGCCTCGGAAGTACCTTCATGTAGGTCAAGAAGCATTTCACAATAAAAGTGCCCCGGGCAAAGAAAGGCATTTTGGCTCTGTTATATGATAAGAGAGTACAGAAGGCACTTTGCTCTTGCTCAGGTTGTCTGTGATCCACATGTGAAGGCAGGGTTTGGACATTAACAGAAACTGACTTTACTGGAAGTTAAAGGTTTCAATTATAATTTTTCAAATTAATCTCCTTGTTAAAAATACATTTAAAAAAATGAACGTTGTTATCCGATGATTCACAGATGAATGGACGTGTGCTCAGCTCTGATTCACAGTATAAACAAGAGTGGAGAAGAACATGCTGGTGACCAGGAATGAAGCAGTTTCATTAAGTCCACAAAGATCACACCAGTCATTCGACATACATTTTCCTGAATATTTTTCCTGCTGCAGTCACACATCTGCTCACCCCAACTTTTTGTGGAAATTTTACAAGGAGGCTGTCAAGAAAAGTACTTGGTAAAGACGGGTGAAAAACTCCATTAGTGTTCACACATGCACCAAAACCTAAAATAAAATTCCAGTACATTTTCAGGAGTTTTGTGTTTGTGTGACTACAGAAATACACAGAGTGGTTGTTTTCTCTGAGACAGTGTGTGTGTGCGTGAGTGCGTGTGTGTGTGCGTGAGTGCGTGTGTGTGTGCGTGAGTGCGTGTGTGCGTGCGTGCGTGTCTTAACCATCACTTTTATTCACTCTGGTTCTTCTCCAGCTGTGCAGTATTCATTTTAAAGTGACCTGTCTGTATTTGTGATTTTCTGTATCTGTGTGTGTGTCTATCTAAGTGTGTGTGTGTGTGTGTGTGTGTGTGTGTGTGTGTTTGACAGCTCTTTGTCCTGCTGCTGTCACTCCTCAGACTCTCACCGATCGTGCTCGTTGTGTTCCTGCTCTAAATGCTCATATCGAGTTTTCCTCTCTGCTCCTCTCCTGACAGATGATAGACAAGAGGCCGCATTGAACCTGTCTACCAGCGGCATTAGCAGCATCAACATGTCAATAGAAATAAATGGAGTTGTCTACACAGGTAAATAGAGGGGCCGTTTGCTGATGTAATTGCAGGCAGGAAATTCAATAAGTTATAGCAGCACCCTGGTGCTTAGTCCTCCTCACAATTTGATGTCTTTGCTATAAAATCCATCGTAATGAAGTGGCAGTCCAATAGAGTTAAAAAAGTTAAATATCTCAGAATTGGGCCTGTGGAGCTCAGGTCGATGAGGCTTATTGTCTTATATGTGTGTGTGTGTGCATGTGTGTGTGGAGGTAATTACTGCCTCTGCTTTAACACAGACCTTTATGTCAGGGTGTAAGCCGGCTGACCATCACTTCACATCACAGCCTGTCTGACATCCTCCTGATACACACTCATTTCATACGTCTCATATATCATAAGTATATA